>NC_064580.1:7117500-8470000 GCF_937001465.1 Orcinus orca
TCTCTTTTTAAAAGTCTGCTGACAAAAAGTCCCCCATACAACAATTTTCTAATCTACGCTTCACATCAAATGTCTCTTAAGCATTTCCCTGCTTCCCTAAGTTCTCTGACGTGGTGGTTTCTAAAGGCCGCCTGGTGTTCCGGTCTGTGGACTCGTTGGACCTTGCTTCCCTGATTTAAATTGGTCATTTAGGTGTTTTAACCGTCTTTAAAGTATTAAAGATTTCCCATGTATAAAATATACATAGAAAACTATACCACCCAATTAATCACTACTCGAATTCGATAGATGTTAATTGTTGCCACTTTTACTTCAGATATTTTGAAGAAAGAAAAAGTTTACAGGTAGGGTTGGAGGTCCCCATGTCCAACTGACTTCTCTCCTTCTTTCCCCAGAGTCACCTCTGATCTGAAGCTGCTGCTTATTTTTCCTATCCTTGATCTCAGGCTTTCATTACAAAACTATGTTCCGTAAACAATATAGTATTGTCCTGAGCTTTTAAATTCTACACGTAAATGTAATCACCACGGCATGTCCCATATTTGCTTAACGTTATGATTTACCCCCTGTTGATTTAGACCTAGTTAACTTTAACTGCTTTAAGGTATTATACTTTAGAAATAGAATTTATTAACACATTCCCTATCGATAAGCATTTAGGTGGTTTCTAATCATTGAGTATCACTGCTCCTTTGATGGGGCAGGTGTGCACAGCTTCTCTAGCTGTTATCCCTAGAGAAGAATTAAGTTTGGGACTCCAGCAGAGGAATGGCGGATTCGAAAGGGTCATCCCCTTCAGCTCTACTGGCTACTGCTGAATCACACTCCTGAATTACCAAGTTTCAATTCAGCGGGTCGTGAATTAGTCCCGTTTCCTCACTTCCTCTTTGTGGTAGGAGGCATGGCTTTAAGCATCTCGGACGTTAAGCACCTCTTCACGGCCACTGGCAACAAGGTTTTGTCTTTTGCGAATCCATTGCCTTTGCTTATTACCTGCTTGGGTTCTTTACCTTTTTCTTATCGATTTGTACAAATTGTGTATCTATGTCTGATTGAGTCACAGTGAGCCGTTTGTGTGTGTGTGTCGGTGTGTCTGTGTGCTGGTATAGGTTGTGCATTGAGTCATACTTAGATGTGTGTATGTGTGTGTGTGTGCTGGTATGGGCTTTGCATGGAGTCACTGAGGGGTGTGTGTGTGTGTGTGTGTGTGTGTGTGTGTGTGTGTGTGTATGCTGGTATAAGCTGTGCATTCAGTCTACACTGAGCCGTGCCTATGTGCGTGTGTGTGTGTGCTGGTATAGGCAGTGCATTGAGTCACAGTGAGCCATGTGTGAGTGCGTGTTTGTGGGGTCTGTGCTGGTACACATGGTGAATTTAGTTACACTGAGGTGCCTGTGTGTGAGTGTATGTGTTGGTATGGACGGTACACACCGATAGTCTATTAATTTTTGACGAAAAAGGCAAGAATATACAATGGGAAAAAGTCTCTTCGGCAAGTGGTGCTGGGAAAGTTGGACAGCTGCATGTAAATCAATAAATTTAAAACACACCCTCTCACCGTACACAAAAATAAACTCAAAATGGCTTAAAGACTTAAACGTAAGACATGACACCATAAAACTCCTAGAAAGGAACACAGGCAAAACATTCTCTGACATAAGTTGCACCAATGTTTTCTTAGGTCAGTCTCCCAAGGCAATAGGAATAAAAGCAAAAATAAACAAATGGGACCGAATCAAACATACAAGCTTTTGCGCAGCAAAGGAAACCATTAACAAAACGAAAAGATGACCTACAAAACGGGAGAAAATATTTGCAAACGATGCAACTGAGAAGGGCTTAATTTCCAAAATATATAAACAGCTCAGACACCTCAACAACAACAAAATAAATGAACCAATCAAAACAGGGGCAGAAGATCTAAAACGACATTTCTTCAAAGAAGAAACACAAATAGCTAATAGGCACATGAAAAGATGCTCAAAATCACTAATTATCAGAGAAATGAAAATCAAAACTACAATAAGGGACCATCTCACACTGGTCAGAATGGCCATCATGAAAAACTCTACAAATAACAAATGCTGGAGAGGGTGTGGAGAAAAGGGAACCCTCTTACACTGTTGGTGGGAATGTAAATTGGTACAGCCAATTTGGAGAACAGATGTGGAGGTTCCTTAAAAAACTAAAAATTGAATTACCATATGATCCAGCAATCCCACTCCTGGGCATACGCCCAGACAAAACTCTAATCCAAAGAGATACATGCACCCCTATGTTCACAGCAGCACTATTCACAATAGCCAAGACATGGACACAACCTAAGTGTCCACTGACAGATGAATGGATAAAGAAGATGTGGTACATGTATACAATGGACTAGTACCCAGCCATAAAAAAGAACAAAATAATGCCATTTGCAGCAACACGGACGCAACTAGAGATTACCATACTAAGTGAAATATGTCAGACAGAGAAAGACAAATACCATACGATGTCACTTACATGTGGAATCTAAAATATGACACAAACGAACATATCTATGAAACAGCAACAGACTCACGGACATAGAGAACAGACCTGTGGTTGCCAAGGGGGAGGAGGTTGGGGGAGGGATGGAATGGGAGGTTGGGGGTAACAGATGTAAGCTATTATACATGGAATAAACAAGGCCCTACCGTGTAGCACAGGGAACTATATTCAGTATCCTATGATAAACCATAAGGGAAAAGAATATTCAAAAAGAATGTATATATATGTATAACTGAATCACTTTGCTGTACAGCAGAAATTAACACAACGTTGTAAATCAACTACACTTCAATAAAAAATAAAATACAATGACCGAGAGAAAAAACAATGATGGGTGTATTTTACTCTGTGTAAAGTTTACGTTCAAAGAAAAGCACTGTAAACAAATACGGCTCACTAGTTAACGCCACGCTTGCTGAGATACTTAAGGAGACATGTACTCATGTCTGCAGTTTACCACAAAATGCATCAAGGGATAAGGTGGATCGGGGCTTTCCTGGCGGCACAGTCGTTAAGAATCCACCTGCCAATGCAGAGGACACGGGTTCGAGCCCTGGTCTGGGAAGATCCCACATGCCGCGGAGCAACTAAGGCCGTGCAGCACAACTACTGAGCCAGCGCACCACAACTCCTGAAGCCCGCGCGCCTAGAGCCCGTGCTCCGCAACAAGAGAAGCCACGGCAATGAGAAGCCTGCACACCTCAACGAAGAGTAGCCCCCCACCCCCGCTCGCCGCAACTAGAGAAAGCCCGCGCGCAGCAACGAAGGCCCAACACGGCCACATAAACAAATAAATAAATTTATTTAAAAAGAAAATGTCTAGGTTAGCACTCCAATAGCAGAAAAGCTGACTTTATACTGAACGAACTACTACACCCTCATCTTGTTTATCTCCCCTGCCCAGGAACTCAGAATCCTGAGCTAATAATAAAGGGAGATTATGGGTGAGGTTTTCCTTTCTTTGTATTTCTCCGGGTACTTTAAGTTTTTTACATTGCACATGTATTAATTTTTAATAAAGTTATATAGCATCTTTATCAACATGTGAAGAACACATCTGCATTTTATAAACTGCTCTGCGTTCATAAGCATTCTTCTATTTCTCCACCGGAGGGCAGCATAAGCACAGTAAATAGCAAAAATAATTTCAAGGCGTTTGGTCTGAAATTGAACGCTGCTCTTCAGCTGTTTATTTCGACAGGCTGCTGGTACAAATTAATCATTAGGTTCTTTATTTTTCTGATAACTGACTATATATTCACTGTAAAAACTGACATATTGGAGAAAAGACAACTCACCTATAATCAGGGACCACGTGGCATTACGAAAAGAGGAAGGTACATCTCTTTTTAAAAGTCTGCTGACAAAAAGTCCCCCATACAACAATTTTCTAATCTACGCTTCACATCAAATGTCTCTTAAGCATTTCCCTGCTTCCCTAAGTTCTCTGACGTGGTGGTTTCTAAAGGCCGCCTGGTGTTCCGGTCTGTGGACTCGTTGGACCTTGCTTCCCTGATTTAAATTGGTCATTTAGGTGTTTTAACCGTCTTTAAAGTATTAAAGATTTCCCATGTATAAAATATACATAGAAAACTATACCACCCAATTAATCACTACTCGAATTCGATAGATGTTAATTGTTGCCACTTTTACTTCAGATATTTTGAAGAAAGAAAAAGTTTACAGGTAGGGTTGGAGGTCCCCATGTCCAACTGACTTCTCTCCTTCTTTCCCCAGAGTCACCTCTGATCTGAAGCTGCTGCTTATTTTTCCTATCCTTGATCTCAGGCTTTCATTACAAAACTATGTTCTGTAAACAATATAGTATTGTCCTGAGCTTTTAAATTCTACACGTAAATGTAATCACCACGGCATGTCCCATATTTGCTTAACGTTATGATTTACCCCCTGTTGATTTAGACCTAGTTAACTTTAACTGCTTTAAGGTATTATACTTTAGAAATAGAATTTATTAACACATTCCCTATCGATAAGCATTTAGGTGGTTTCTAATCATTGAGTATCACTGCTCCTTTGATGGGGCAGGTGTGCACAGCTTCTCTAGCTGTTATCCCTAGAGAAGAATTAAGTTTGGGACTCCAGCAGAGGAATGGCGGATTCGAAAGGGTCATCCCCTTCAGCTCTACTGGCTACTGCTGAATCACACTCCTGAATTACCAAGTTTCAATTCAGCGGGTCGTGAATTAGTCCAGTTTCCTCACTTCCTCTTTGTGGTACGAGGCATGGCTTTAAGCATCTCGGACGTTAAGCACCTCTTCACGGCCACTGGCAACAAGGTTTTGTCTTTTGCGACTCCATTGCCTTTGCTTATTACCTGCTTGGGTTCTTTACCTTTTTCTTATCGATTTGTACAAATTGTGTATCTATGTCTGATTGAGTCACAGTGAGCCGTTTGTGTGTGTGTGTCGGTGTGTCTGTGTGCTGGTATAGGTTGAGCATTGAGTCATACTTAGATGTGTGTATGTGTGTGTGTGTGTGTGTGCTGGTATGGGCTTTGCATGGAGTCACTGAGGGGTGTGTGTGTGTGTGTGTGTGTGTGTGTGTGTGTATGCTGGTATAAGCTGTGCATTCAGTCTACACTGAGCCGTGCCTATGTGCGTGTGTGTGTGTGCTGGTATAGGCAGTGCGTTGAGTCACAGTGAGCCATGTGTGAGTGCGTGTTTGTGGGGTCTGTGCTGGTACACACGGTGAATTTAGTTACACTGAGGTGCCTGTGTGTGAGTGTATGTGTTGGTATGGACGGTACACACCGATAGTCTATTAATTTTTGACGAAAAAGGCAAGAATATACAATGGGAAAAAGTCTCTTCGGCAAGTGGTGCTGGGAAAGTTGGACAGCTGCATGTAAATCAATAAATTAAAAACACACCCTCTCACCGTACACAAAAATAAACTCAAAATGGCTTAAAGACTTAAACGTAAGACATGACACCATAAAACTCCTAGAAAGGAACACAGGCAAAACATTCTCTGACATAAGCTGCACCAATGTTTTCTTAGGTCAGTCTCCCAAGGCAATAGGAATAAAAGCAAAAATAAACAAATGGGACCGAATCAAACATACAAGCTTTTGCGCAGCAAAGGAAACCATTAACAAAACGAAAAGATGACCTACAAAACGGGAGAAAATATTTGCAAACGATGCAACTGAGAAGGGCTTAATTTCCAAAATATATAAACAGCTCAGACACTTCAACAACAACAAAATAAATGAACCAATCAAAACAGGGGCAGAAGATCTAAAACGACATTTCTTCAAAGAAGAAACACAAATAGCTAATAGGCACATGAAAAGATGCTCAAAATCACTAATTATCAGAGAAATGAAAATCAAAACTACAATAAGGGACCATCTCACACTGGTCAGAATGGCCATCATGAAAAACTCTACAAATAACAAATGCTGGAGAGGGTGTGGAGAAAAGGGAACCCTCTTACACTGTTGGTGGGAATGTAAATTGGTACAGCCTATTTGGAGAACAGATGTGGAGGTTCCTTAAAAAACTAAAAATTGAATTACCATATGATCCAGCAATCCCACTCCTGGGCATACGCCCAGACAAAACTCTAATCCAAAGAGATACATGCACCCCTATGTTCACAGCAGCACTATTCACAATAGCCAAGACATGGACACAACCTAAGTGTCCACTGACAGATGAATGGATAAAGAAGATGTGGTACATGTATACAATGGACTAGTACCCAGCCATAAAAAAGAACAAAATAATGCCATTTGCAGCAACACGGACGCAACTAGAGATTACCATACTAAGTGAAATATGTCAGACAGAGAAAGACAAATACCATACGATGTCACTTACATGTGGAATCTAAAATATGACACAAACGAACATATCTATGAAACAGCAACAGACTCACGGACATAGAGAACAGACCTGTGGTTGCCAAGGGGGAGGAGGTTGGGGGAGGGATGGAATGGGAGGTTGGGGGTAACAGATGTAAGCTATTATACATGGAATAGATAAACAAGGCCCTACCGTGTAGCACAGGGAACTATATTCAGTATCCTATGATAAACCATAAGGGAAAAGAATATTCAAAAAGAATGTATATATATGTATAACTGAATCACTTTGCTGTACAGCAGAAATTAACACAACGTTGTAAATCAACTACACTTCAATAAAAAATAAAATACAATGACCGAGAGAAAAAACAATGATGGGTGTATTTTACTCTGTGTAAAGTTTACGTTCAAAGAAAAGCACTGTAAACAAATACGGCTCACTAGTTAACGCCACGCTTGCTGAGATACTTAAGGAGACATGTACTCATGTCTGCAGTTTACCACAAAATGCATCAAGGGATAAGGTGGATCGGGGCTTTCCTGGCGGCACAGTCGTTAAGAATCCACCTGCCAATGCAGAGGACACGGGTTCGAGCCCTGGTCTGGGAAGATCCCACATGCCGCGGAGCAACTAAGGCCGTGCAGCACAACTACTGAGCCAGCGCACCACAACTCCTGAAGCCCGCGCGCCTAGAGCCCGTGCTCCGCAACAAGAGAAGCCACGGCAATGAGAAGCCTGCACACCTCAACGAAGAGTAGCCCCCCACCCCCGCTCGCCGCAACTAGAGAAAGCCCGCGCGCAGCAACGAAGGCCCAACACGGCCACATAAACAAATAAATAAATTTATTTAAAAAGAAAATGTCTAGGTTAGCACTCCAATAGCAGAAAAGCTGACTTTATACTGAACGAACTACTACACCCTCATCTTGTTTATCTCCCCTGCCCAGGAACTCAGAATCCTGAGCTAATAATAAAGGGAGATTATGGGTGAGGTTTTCCTTTCTTTGTATTTCTCCGGGTACTTTAAGTTTTTTACATTGCACATGTATTAATTTTTAATAAAGTTATATAGCATCTTTATCAACATGTGAAGAACACATCTGCATTTTATAAACTGCTCTGCGTTCATAAGCATTCTTCTATTTCTCCACCGGAGGGCAGCATAAGCACAGTAAATAGCAAAAATAATTTCAAGGCGTTTGGTCTGAAATTGAACGCTGCTCTTCAGCTGTTTATTTCGACAGGCTGCTGGTACAAATTAATCATTAGGTTCTTTATTTTTCTGATAACTGACTATACATTCACTGTAAAAACTGACATATTGGAGAAAAGACAACTCACCTATAATCAGGGACCACGTGGCATTACGAAAAGAGGAAGGTACATCTCTTTTTAAAAGTCTGCTGACAAAAAGTCCCCCATACAACAATTTTCTAATCTACGCTTCACATCAAATGTCTCTTAAGCATTTCCCTGCTTCCCTAAGTTCTCTGACGTGGTGGTTTCTAAAGGCCGCCTGGTGTTCCGGTCTGTGGACTCGTTGGACCTTGCTTCCCTGATTTAAATTGGTCATTTAGGTGTTTTAACCGTCTTTAAAGTATTAAAGATTTCCCATGTATAAAATATACATAGAAAACTATACCACCCAATTAATCACTACTCGAATTCGATAGATGTTAATTGTTGCCACTTTTACTTCAGATATTTTGAAGAAAGAAAAAGTTTACAGGTAGGGTTGGAGGTCCCCATGTCCAACTGACTTCTCTCCTTCTTTCCCCAGAGTCACCTCTGATCTGAAGCTGCTGCTTATTTTTCCTATCCTTGATCTCAGGCTTTCATTACAAAACTATGTTCCGTAAACAATATAGTATTGTCCTGAGCTTTTAAATTCTACACGTAAATGTAATCACCACGGCATGTCCCATATTTGCTTAACGTTATGATTTACCCCCTGTTGATTTAGACCTAGTTAACTTTAACTGCTTTAAGGTATTATACTTTAGAAATAGAATTTATTAACACATTCCCTATCGATAAGCATTTAGGTGGTTTCTAATCATTGAGTATCACTGCTCCTTTGATGGGGCAGGTGTGCACAGCTTCTCTAGCTGTTATCCCTAGAGAAGAATTAAGTTTGGGACTCCAGCAGAGGAATGGCGGATTCGAAAGGGTCATCCCCTTCAGCTCTACTGGCTACTGCTGAATCACACTCCTGAATTACCAAGTTTCAATTCAGCGGGTCGTGAATTAGTCCCGTTTCCTCACTTCCTCTTTGTGGTAGGAGGCATGGCTTTAAGCATCTCGGACGTTAAGCACCTCTTCACGGCCACTGGCAACAAGGTTTTGTCTTTTGCGAATCCATTGCCTTTGCTTATTACCTGCTTGGGTTCTTTACCTTTTTCTTATCGATTTGTACAAATTGTGTATCTATGTCTGATTGAGTCACAGTGAGCCGTTTGTGTGTGTGTGTCGGTGTGTCTGTGTGCTGGTATAGGTTGTGCATTGAGTCATACTTAGATGTGTGTATGTGTGTGTGTGTGCTGGTATGGGCTTTGCATGGAGTCACTGAGGGGTGTGTGTGTGTGTGTGTGTGTGTGTGTGTGTGTGTGTGTGTGTATGCTGGTATAAGCTGTGCATTCAGTCTACACTGAGCCGTGCCTATGTGCGTGTGTGTGTGTGCTGGTATAGGCAGTGCATTGAGTCACAGTGAGCCATGTGTGAGTGCGTGTTTGTGGGGTCTGTGCTGGTACACATGGTGAATTTAGTTACACTGAGGTGCCTGTGTGTGAGTGTATGTGTTGGTATGGACGGTACACACCGATAGTCTATTAATTTTTGACGAAAAAGGCAAGAATATACAATGGGAAAAAGTCTCTTCGGCAAGTGGTGCTGGGAAAGTTGGACAGCTGCATGTAAATCAATAAATTTAAAACACACCCTCTCACCGTACACAAAAATAAACTCAAAATGGCTTAAAGACTTAAACGTAAGACATGACACCATAAAACTCCTAGAAAGGAACACAGGCAAAACATTCTCTGACATAAGTTGCACCAATGTTTTCTTAGGTCAGTCTCCCAAGGCAATAGGAATAAAAGCAAAAATAAACAAATGGGACCGAATCAAACATACAAGCTTTTGCGCAGCAAAGGAAACCATTAACAAAACGAAAAGATGACCTACAAAACGGGAGAAAATATTTGCAAACGATGCAACTGAGAAGGGCTTAATTTCCAAAATATATAAACAGCTCAGACACCTCAACAACAACAAAATAAATGAACCAATCAAAACAGGGGCAGAAGATCTAAAACGACATTTCTTCAAAGAAGAAACACAAATAGCTAATAGGCACATGAAAAGATGCTCAAAATCACTAATTATCAGAGAAATGAAAATCAAAACTACAATAAGGGACCATCTCACACTGGTCAGAATGGCCATCATGAAAAACTCTACAAATAACAAATGCTGGAGAGGGTGTGGAGAAAAGGGAACCCTCTTACACTGTTGGTGGGAATGTAAATTGGTACAGCCAATTTGGAGAACAGATGTGGAGGTTCCTTAAAAAACTAAAAATTGAATTACCATATGATCCAGCAATCCCACTCCTGGGCATACGCCCAGACAAAACTCTAATCCAAAGAGATACATGCACCCCTATGTTCACAGCAGCACTATTCACAATAGCCAAGACATGGACACAACCTAAGTGTCCACTGACAGATGAATGGATAAAGAAGATGTGGTACATGTATACAATGGACTAGTACCCAGCCATAAAAAAGAACAAAATAATGCCATTTGCAGCAACACGGACGCAACTAGAGATTACCATACTAAGTGAAATATGTCAGACAGAGAAAGACAAATACCATACGATGTCACTTACATGTGGAATCTAAAATATGACACAAACGAACATATCTATGAAACAGCAACAGACTCACGGACATAGAGAACAGACCTGTGGTTGCCAAGGGGGAGGAGGTTGGGGGAGGGATGGAATGGGAGGTTGGGGGTAACAGATGTAAGCTATTATACATGGAATAAACAAGGCCCTACCGTGTAGCACAGGGAACTATATTCAGTATCCTATGATAAACCATAAGGGAAAAGAATATTCAAAAAGAATGTATATATATGTATAACTGAATCACTTTGCTGTACAGCAGAAATTAACACAACGTTGTAAATCAACTACACTTCAATAAAAAATAAAATACAATGACCGAGAGAAAAAACAATGATGGGTGTATTTTACTCTGTGTAAAGTTTACGTTCAAAGAAAAGCACTGTAAACAAATACGGCTCACTAGTTAACGCCACGCTTGCTGAGATACTTAAGGAGACATGTACTCATGTCTGCAGTTTACCACAAAATGCATCAAGGGATAAGGTGGATCGGGGCTTTCCTGGCGGCACAGTCGTTAAGAATCCACCTGCCAATGCAGAGGACACGGGTTCGAGCCCTGGTCTGGGAAGATCCCACATGCCGCGGAGCAACTAAGGCCGTGCAGCACAACTACTGAGCCAGCGCACCACAACTCCTGAAGCCCGCGCGCCTAGAGCCCGTGCTCCGCAACAAGAGAAGCCACGGCAATGAGAAGCCTGCACACCTCAACGAAGAGTAGCCCCCCACCCCCGCTCGCCGCAACTAGAGAAAGCCCGCGCGCAGCAACGAAGGCCCAACACGGCCACATAAACAAATAAATAAATTTATTTAAAAAGAAAATGTCTAGGTTAGCACTCCAATAGCAGAAAAGCTGACTTTATACTGAACGAACTACTACACCCTCATCTTGTTTATCTCCCCTGCCCAGGAACTCAGAATCCTGAGCTAATAATAAAGGGAGATTATGGGTGAGGTTTTCCTTTCTTTGTATTTCTCCGGGTACTTTAAGTTTTTTACATTGCACATGTATTAATTTTTAATAAAGTTATATAGCATCTTTATCAACATGTGAAGAACACATCTGCATTTTATAAACTGCTCTGCGTTCATAAGCATTCTTCTATTTCTCCACCGGAGGGCAGCATAAGCACAGTAAATAGCAAAAATAATTTCAAGGCGTTTGGTCTGAAATTGAACGCTGCTCTTCAGCTGTTTATTTCGACAGGCTGCTGGTACAAATTAATCATTAGGTTCTTTATTTTTCTGATAACTGACTATATATTCACTGTAAAAACTGACATATTGGAGAAAAGACAACTCACCTATAATCAGGGACCACGTGGCATTACGAAAAGAGGAAGGTACATCTCTTTTTAAAAGTCTGCTGACAAAAAGTCCCCCATACAACAATTTTCTAATCTACGCTTCACATCAAATGTCTCTTAAGCATTTCCCTGCTTCCCTAAGTTCTCTGACGTGGTGGTTTCTAAAGGCCGCCTGGTGTTCCGGTCTGTGGACTCGTTGGACCTTGCTTCCCTGATTTAAATTGGTCATTTAGGTGTTTTAACCGTCTTTAAAGTATTAAAGATTTCCCATGTATAAAATATACATAGAAAACTATACCACCCAATTAATCACTACTCGAATTCGATAGATGTTAATTGTTGCCACTTTTACTTCAGATATTTTGAAGAAAGAAAAAGTTTACAGGTAGGGTTGGAGGTCCCCATGTCCAACTGACTTCTCTCCTTCTTTCCCCAGAGTCACCTCTGATCTGAAGCTGCTGCTTATTTTTCCTATCCTTGATCTCAGGCTTTCATTACAAAACTATGTTCTGTAAACAATATAGTATTGTCCTGAGCTTTTAAATTCTACACGTAAATGTAATCACCACGGCATGTCCCATATTTGCTTAACGTTATGATTTACCCCCTGTTGATTTAGACCTAGTTAACTTTAACTGCTTTAAGGTATTATACTTTAGAAATAGAATTTATTAACACATTCCCTATCGATAAGCATTTAGGTGGTTTCTAATCATTGAGTATCACTGCTCCTTTGATGGGGCAGGTGTGCACAGCTTCTCTAGCTGTTATCCCTAGAGAAGAATTAAGTTTGGGACTCCAGCAGAGGAATGGCGGATTCGAAAGGGTCATCCCCTTCAGCTCTACTGGCTACTGCTGAATCACACTCCTGAATTACCAAGTTTCAATTCAGCGGGTCGTGAATTAGTCCAGTTTCCTCACTTCCTCTTTGTGGTACGAGGCATGGCTTTAAGCATCTCGGACGTTAAGCACCTCTTCACGGCCACTGGCAACAAGGTTTTGTCTTTTGCGACTCCATTGCCTTTGCTTATTACCTGCTTGGGTTCTTTACCTTTTTCTTATCGATTTGTACAAATTGTGTATCTATGTCTGATTGAGTCACAGTGAGCCGTTTGTGTGTGTGTGTCGGTGTGTCTGTGTGCTGGTATAGGTTGAGCATTGAGTCATACTTAGATGTGTGTATGTGTGTGTGTGTGTGTGTGCTGGTATGGGCTTTGCATGGAGTCACTGAGGGGTGTGTGTGTGTGTGTGTGTGTGTGTGTGTGTATGCTGGTATAAGCTGTGCATTCAGTCTACACTGAGCCGTGCCTATGTGCGTGTGTGTGTGTGCTGGTATAGGCAGTGCGTTGAGTCACAGTGAGCCATGTGTGAGTGCGTGTTTGTGGGGTCTGTGCTGGTACACACGGTGAATTTAGTTACACTGAGGTGCCTGTGTGTGAGTGTATGTGTTGGTATGGACGGTACACACCGATAGTCTATTAATTTTTGACGAAAAAGGCAAGAATATACAATGGGAAAAAGTCTCTTCGGCAAGTGGTGCTGGGAAAGTTGGACAGCTGCATGTAAATCAATAAATTAAAAACACACCCTCTCACCGTACACAAAAATAAACTCAAAATGGCTTAAAGACTTAAACGTAAGACATGACACCATAAAACTCCTAGAAAGGAACACAGGCAAAACATTCTCTGACATACGCTGCACCAATGTTTTCTTAGGTCAGTCTCCCAAGGCAATAGGAATAAAAGCAAAAATAAACAAATGGGACCGAATCAAACATACAAGCTTTTGCGCAGCAAAGGAAACCATTAACAAAACGAAAAGATGACCTACAAAACGGGAGAAAATATTTGCAAACGATGCAACTGAGAAGGGCTTAATTTCCAAAATATATAAACAGCTCAGACACTTCAACAACAACAAAATAAATGAACCAATCAAAACAGGGGCAGAAGATCTAAAACGACATTTCTTCAAAGAAGAAACACAAATAGCTAATAGGCACATGAAAAGATGCTCAAAATCACTAATTATCAGAGAAATGAAAATCAAAACTACAATAAGGGACCATCTCACACTGGTCAGAATGGCCATCATGAAAAACTCTACAAATAACAAATGCTGGAGAGGGTGTGGAGAAAAGGGAACCCTCTTACACTGTTGGTGGGAATGTAAATTGGTACAGCCTATTTGGAGAACAGATGTGGAGGTTCCTTAAAAAACTAAAAATTGAATTACCATATGATCCAGCAATCCCACTCCTGGGCATACGCCCAGACAAAACTCTAATCCAAAGAGATACATGCACCCCTATGTTCACAGCAGCACTATTCACAATAGCCAAGACATGGACACAACCTAAGTGTCCACTGACAGATGAATGGATAAAGAAGATGTGGTACATGTATACAATGGACTAGTACCCAGCCATAAAAAAGAACAAAATAATGCCATTTGCAGCAACACGGACGCAACTAGAGATTACCATACTAAGTGAAATATGTCAGACAGAGAAAGACAAATACCATACGATGTCACTTACATGTGGAATCTAAAATATGACACAAACGAACATATCTATGAAACAGCAACAGACTCACGGACATAGAGAACAGACCTGTGGTTGCCAAGGGGGAGGAGGTTGGGGGAGGGATGGAATGGGAGGTTGGGGGTAACAGATGTAAGCTATTATACATGGAATAGATAAACAAGGCCCTACCGTGTAGCACAGGGAACTATATTCAGTATCCTATGATAAACCATAAGGGAAAAGAATATTCAAAAAGAATGTATATATATGTATAACTGAATCACTTTGCTGTACAGCAGAAATTAACACAACGTTGTAAATCAACTACACTTCAATAAAAAATAAAATACAATGACCGAGAGAAAAAACAATGATGGGTGTATTTTACTCTGTGTAAAGTTTACGTTCAAAGAAAAGCACTGTAAACAAATACGGCTCACTAGTTAACGCCACGCTTGCTGAGATACTTAAGGAGACATGTACTCATGTCTGCAGTTTACCACAAAATGCATCAAGGGATAAGGTGGATCGGGGCTTTCCTGGCGGCACAGTCGTTAAGAATCCACCTGCCAATGCAGAGGACACGGGTTCGAGCCCTGGTCTGGGAAGATCCCACATGCCGCGGAGCAACTAAGGCCGTGCAGCACAACTACTGAGCCAGCGCACCACAACTCCTGAAGCCCGCGCGCCTAGAGCCCGTGCTCCGCAACAAGAGAAGCCACGGCAATGAGAAGCCTGCACACCTCAACGAAGAGTAGCCCCCCACCCCCGCTCGCCGCAACTAGAGAAAGCCCGCGCGCAGCAACGAAGGCCCAACACGGCCACATAAACAAATAAATAAATTTATTTAAAAAGAAAATGTCTAGGTTAGCACTCCAATAGCAGAAAAGCTGACTTTATACTGAACGAACTACTACACCCTCATCTTGTTTATCTCCCCTGCCCAGGAACTCAGAATCCTGAGCTAATAATAAAGGGAGATTATGGGTGAGGTTTTCCTTTCTTTGTATTTCTCCGGGTACTTTAAGTTTTTTACATTGCACATGTATTAATTTTTAATAAAGTTATATAGCATCTTTATCAACATGTGAAGAACACATCTGCATTTTATAAACTGCTCTGCGTTCATAAGCATTCTTCTATTTCTCCACCGGAGGGCAGCATAAGCACAGTAAATAGCAAAAATAATTTCAAGGCGTTTGGTCTGAAATTGAACGCTGCTCTTCAGCTGTTTATTTCGACAGGCTGCTGGTACAAATTAATCATTAGGTTCTTTATTTTTCTGATAACTGACTATACATTCACTGTAAAAACTGACATATTGGAGAAAAGACAACTCACCTATAATCAGGGACCACGTGGCATTACGAAAAGAGGAAGGTACATCTCTTTTTAAAAGTCTGCTGACAAAAAGTCCCCCATACAACAATTTTCTAATCTACGCTTCACATCAAATGTCTCTTAAGCATTTCCCTGCTTCCCTAAGTTCTCTGACGTGGTGGTTTCTAAAGGCCGCCTGGTGTTCCGGTCTGTGGACTCGTTGGACCTTGCTTCCCTGATTTAAATTGGTCATTTAGGTGTTTTAACCGTCTTTAAAGTATTAAAGATTTCCCATGTATAAAATATACATAGAAAACTATACCACCCAATTAATCACTACTCGAATTCGATAGATGTTAATTGTTGCCACTTTTACTTCAGATATTTTGAAGAAAGAAAAAGTTTACAGGTAGGGTTGGAGGTCCCCATGTCCAACTGACTTCTCTCCTTCTTTCCCCAGAGTCACCTCTGATCTGAAGCTGCTGCTTATTTTTCCTATCCTTGATCTCAGGCTTTCATTACAAAACTATGTTCCGTAAACAATATAGTATTGTCCTGAGCTTTTAAATTCTACACGTAAATGTAATCACCACGGCATGTCCCATATTTGCTTAACGTTATGATTTACCCCCTGTTGATTTAGACCTAGTTAACTTTAACTGCTTTAAGGTATTATACTTTAGAAATAGAATTTATTAACACATTCCCTATCGATAAGCATTTAGGTGGTTTCTAATCATTGAGTATCACTGCTCCTTTGATGGGGCAGGTGTGCACAGCTTCTCTAGCTGTTATCCCTAGAGAAGAATTAAGTTTGGGACTCCAGCAGAGGAATGGCGGATTCGAAAGGGTCATCCCCTTCAGCTCTACTGGCTACTGCTGAATCACACTCCTGAATTACCAAGTTTCAATTCAGCGGGTCGTGAATTAGTCCCGTTTCCTCACTTCCTCTTTGTGGTAGGAGGCATGGCTTTAAGCATCTCGGACGTTAAGCACCTCTTCACGGCCACTGGCAACAAGGTTTTGTCTTTTGCGAATCCATTGCCTTTGCTTATTACCTGCTTGGGTTCTTTACCTTTTTCTTATCGATTTGTACAAATTGTGTATCTATGTCTGATTGAGTCACAGTGAGCCGTTTGTGTGTGTGTGTCGGTGTGTCTGTGTGCTGGTATAGGTTGTGCATTGAGTCATACTTAGATGTGTGTATGTGTGTGTGTGTGCTGGTATGGGCTTTGCATGGAGTCACTGAGGGGTGTGTGTGTGTGTGTGTGTGTGTGTGTGTGTGTGTGTGTGTGTATGCTGGTATAAGCTGTGCATTCAGTCTACTCTGAGCCGTGCCTATGTGCGTGTGTGTGTGTGCTGGTATAGGCAGTGCATTGAGTCACAGTGAGCCATGTGTGAGTGCGTGTTTGTGGGGTCTGTGCTGGTACACATGGTGAATTTAGTTACACTGAGGTGCCTGTGTGTGAGTGTATGTGTTGGTATGGACGGTACACACCGATAGTCTATTAATTTTTGACGAAAAAGGCAAGAATATACAATGGGAAAAAGTCTCTTCGGCAAGTGGTGCTGGGAAAGTTGGACAGCTGCATGTAAATCAATAAATTTAAAACACACCCTCTCACCGTACACAAAAATAAACTCAAAATGGCTTAAAGACTTAAACGTAAGACATGACACCATAAAACTCCTAGAAAGGAACACAGGCAAAACATTCTCTGACATAAGTTGCACCAATGTTTTCTTAGGTCAGTCTCCCAAGGCAATAGGAATAAAAGCAAAAATAAACAAATGGGACCGAATCAAACATACAAGCTTTTGCGCAGCAAAGGAAACCATTAACAAAACGAAAAGATGACCTACAAAACGGGAGAAAATATTTGCAAACGATGCAACTGAGAAGGGCTTAATTTCCAAAATATATAAACAGCTCAGACACCTCAACAACAACAAAATAAATGAACCAATCAAAACAGGGGCAGAAGATCTAAAACGACATTTCTTCAAAGAAGAAACACAAATAGCTAATAGGCACATGAAAAGATGCTCAAAATCACTAATTATCAGAGAAATGAAAATCAAAACTACAATAAGGGACCATCTCACACTGGTCAGAATGGCCATCATGAAAAACTCTACAAATAACAAATGCTGGAGAGGGTGTGGAGAAAAGGGAACCCTCTTACACTGTTGGTGGGAATGTAAATTGGTACAGCCAATTTGGAGAACAGATGTGGAGGTTCCTTAAAAAACTAAAAATTGAATTACCATATGATCCAGCAATCCCACTCCTGGGCATACGCCCAGACAAAACTCTAATCCAAAGAGATACATGCACCCCTATGTTCACAGCAGCACTATTCACAATAGCCAAGACATGGACACAACCTAAGTGTCCACTGACAGATGAATGGATAAAGAAGATGTGGTACATGTATACAATGGACTAGTACCCAGCCATAAAAAAGAACAAAATAATGCCATTTGCAGCAACACGGACGCAACTAGAGATTACCATACTAAGTGAAATATGTCAGACAGAGAAAGACAAATACCATACGATGTCACTTACATGTGGAATCTAAAATATGACACAAACGAACATATCTATGAAACAGCAACAGACTCACGGACATAGAGAACAGACCTGTGGTTGCCAAGGGGGAGGAGGTTGGGGGAGGGATGGAATGGGAGGTTGGGGGTAACAGATGTAAGCTATTATACATGGAATAAACAAGGCCCTACCGTGTAGCACAGGGAACTATATTCAGTATCCTATGATAAACCATAAGGGAAAAGAATATTCAAAAAGAATGTATATATATGTATAACTGAATCACTTTGCTGTACAGCAGAAATTAACACAACGTTGTAAATCAACTACACTTCAATAAAAAATAAAATACAATGACCGAGAGAAAAAACAATGATGGGTGTATTTTACTCTGTGTAAAGTTTACGTTCAAAGAAAAGCACTGTAAACAAATACGGCTCACTAGTTAACGCCACGCTTGCTGAGATACTTAAGGAGACATGTACTCATGTCTGCAGTTTACCACAAAATGCATCAAGGGATAAGGTGGATCGGGGCTTTCCTGGCGGCACAGTCGTTAAGAATCCACCTGCCAATGCAGAGGACACGGGTTCGAGCCCTGGTCTGGGAAGATCCCACATGCCGCGGAGCAACTAAGGCCGTGCAGCACAACTACTGAGCCAGCGCACCACAACTCCTGAAGCCCGCGCGCCTAGAGCCCGTGCTCCGCAACAAGAGAAGCCACGGCAATGAGAAGCCTGCACACCTCAACGAAGAGTAGCCCCCCACCCCCGCTCGCCGCAACTAGAGAAAGCCCGCGCGCAGCAACGAAGGCCCAACACGGCCACATAAACAAATAAATAAATTTATTTAAAAAGAAAATGTCTAGGTTAGCACTCCAATAGCAGAAAAGCTGACTTTATACTGAACGAACTACTACACCCTCATCTTGTTTATCTCCCCTGCCCAGGAACTCAGAATCCTGAGCTAATAATAAAGGGAGATTATGGGTGAGGTTTTCCTTTCTTTGTATTTCTCCGGGTACTTTAAGTTTTTTACATTGCACATGTATTAATTTTTAATAAAGTTATATAGCATCTTTATCAACATGTGAAGAACACATCTGCATTTTATAAACTGCTCTGCGTTCATAAGCATTCTTCTATTTCTCCACCGGAGGGCAGCATAAGCACAGTAAATAGCAAAAATAATTTCAAGGCGTTTGGTCTGAAATTGAACGCTGCTCTTCAGCTGTTTATTTCGACAGGCTGCTGGTACAAATTAATCATTAGGTTCTTTATTTTTCTGATAACTGACTATATATTCACTGTAAAAACTGACATATTGGAGAAAAGACAACTCACCTATAATCAGGGACCACGTGGCATTACGAAAAGAGGAAGGTACATCTCTTTTTAAAAGTCTGCTGACAAAAAGTCCCCCATACAACAATTTTCTAATCTACGCTTCACATCAAATGTCTCTTAAGCATTTCCCTGCTTCCCTAAGTTCTCTGACGTGGTGGTTTCTAAAGGCCGCCTGGTGTTCCGGTCTGTGGACTCGTTGGACCTTGCTTCCCTGATTTAAATTGGTCATTTAGGTGTTTTAACCGTCTTTAAAGTATTAAAGATTTCCCATGTATAAAATATACATAGAAAACTATACCACCCAATTAATCACTACTCGAATTCGATAGATGTTAATTGTTGCCACTTTTACTTCAGATATTTTGAAGAAAGAAAAAGTTTACAGGTAGGGTTGGAGGTCCCCATGTCCAACTGACTTCTCTCCTTCTTTCCCCAGAGTCACCTCTGATCTGAAGCTGCTGCTTATTTTTCCTATCCTTGATCTCAGGCTTTCATTACAAAACTATGTTCTGTAAACAATATAGTATTGTCCTGAGCTTTTAAATTCTACACGTAAATGTAATCACCACGGCATGTCCCATATTTGCTTAACGTTATGATTTACCCCCTGTTGATTTAGACCTAGTTAACTTTAACTGCTTTAAGGTATTATACTTTAGAAATAGAATTTATTAACACATTCCCTATCGATAAGCATTTAGGTGGTTTCTAATCATTGAGTATCACTGCTCCTTTGATGGGGCAGGTGTGCACAGCTTCTCTAGCTGTTATCCCTAGAGAAGAATTAAGTTTGGGACTCCAGCAGAGGAATGGCGGATTCGAAAGGGTCATCCCCTTCAGCTCTACTGGCTACTGCTGAATCACACTCCTGAATTACCAAGTTTCAATTCAGCGGGTCGTGAATTAGTCCAGTTTCCTCACTTCCTCTTTGTGGTACGAGGCATGGCTTTAAGCATCTCGGACGTTAAGCACCTCTTCACGGCCACTGGCAACAAGGTTTTGTCTTTTGCGACTCCATTGCCTTTGCTTATTACCTGCTTGGGTTCTTTACCTTTTTCTTATCGATTTGTACAAATTGTGTATCTATGTCTGATTGAGTCACAGTGAGCCGTTTGTGTGTGTGTGTCGGTGTGTCTGTGTGCTGGTATAGGTTGAGCATTGAGTCATACTTAGATGTGTGTATGTGTGTGTGTGTGTGTGTGCTGGTATGGGCTTTGCATGGAGTCACTGAGGGGTGTGTGTGTGTGTGTGTGTGTGTGTGTGTGTATGCTGGTATAAGCTGTGCATTCAGTCTACACTGAGCCGTGCCTATGTGCGTGTGTGTGTGTGCTGGTATAGGCAGTGCGTTGAGTCACAGTGAGCCATGTGTGAGTGCGTGTTTGTGGGGTCTGTGCTGGTACACACGGTGAATTTAGTTACACTGAGGTGCCTGTGTGTGAGTGTATGTGTTGGTATGGACGGTACACACCGATAGTCTATTAATTTTTGACGAAAAAGGCAAGAATATACAATGGGAAAAAGTCTCTTCGGCAAGTGGTGCTGGGAAAGTTGGACAGCTGCATGTAAATCAATAAATTAAAAACACACCCTCTCACCGTACACAAAAATAAACTCAAAATGGCTTAAAGACTTAAACGTAAGACATGACACCATAAAACTCCTAGAAAGGAACACAGGCAAAACATTCTCTGACATACGCTGCACCAATGTTTTCTTAGGTCAGTCTCCCAAGGCAATAGGAATAAAAGCAAAAATAAACAAATGGGACCGAATCAAACATACAAGCTTTTGCGCAGCAAAGGAAACCATTAACAAAACGAAAAGATGACCTACAAAACGGGAGAAAATATTTGCAAACGATGCAACTGAGAAGGGCTTAATTTCCAAAATATATAAACAGCTCAGACACTTCAACAACAACAAAATAAATGAACCAATCAAAACAGGGGCAGAAGATCTAAAACGACATTTCTTCAAAGAAGAAACACAAATAGCTAATAGGCACATGAAAAGATGCTCAAAATCACTAATTATCAGAGAAATGAAAATCAAAACTACAATAAGGGACCATCTCACACTGGTCAGAATGGCCATCATGAAAAACTCTACAAATAACAAATGCTGGAGAGGGTGTGGAGAAAAGGGAACCCTCTTACACTGTTGGTGGGAATGTAAATTGGTACAGCCTATTTGGAGAACAGATGTGGAGGTTCCTTAAAAAACTAAAAATTGAATTACCATATGATCCAGCAATCCCACTCCTGGGCATACGCCCAGACAAAACTCTAATCCAAAGAGATACATGCACCCCTATGTTCACAGCAGCACTATTCACAATAGCCAAGACATGGACACAACCTAAGTGTCCACTGACAGATGAATGGATAAAGAAGATGTGGTACATGTATACAATGGACTAGTACCCAGCCATAAAAAAGAACAAAATAATGCCATTTGCAGCAACACGGACGCAACTAGAGATTACCATACTAAGTGAAATATGTCAGACAGAGAAAGACAAATACCATACGATGTCACTTACATGTGGAATCTAAAATATGACACAAACGAACATATCTATGAAACAGCAACAGACTCACGGACATAGAGAACAGACCTGTGGTTGCCAAGGGGGAGGAGGTTGGGGGAGGGATGGAATGGGAGGTTGGGGGTAACAGATGTAAGCTATTATACATGGAATAGATAAACAAGGCCCTACCGTGTAGCACAGGGAACTATATTCAGTATCCTATGATAAACCATAAGGGAAAAGAATATTCAAAAAGAATGTATATATATGTATAACTGAATCACTTTGCTGTACAGCAGAAATTAACACAACGTTGTAAATCAACTACACTTCAATAAAAAATAAAATAAAATGACCGAGAGAAAAAACAATGATGGGTGTATTTTACTCTGTGTAAAGTTTACGTTCAAAGAAAAGCACTGTAAACAAATACGGCTCACTAGTTAACGCCACGCTTGCTGAGATACTTAAGGAGACATGTACTCATGTCTGCAGTTTACCACAAAATGCATCAAGGGATAAGGTGGATCGGGGCTTTCCTGGCGGCACAGTCGTTAAGAATCCACCTGCCAATGCAGAGGACACGGGTTCGAGCCCTGGTCTGGGAAGATCCCACATGCCGCGGAGCAACTAAGGCCGTGCAGCACAACTACTGAGCCAGCGCACCACAACTCCTGAAGCCCGCGCGCCTAGAGCCCGTGCTCCGCAACAAGAGAAGCCACGGCAATGAGAAGCCTGCACACCTCAACGAAGAGTAGCCCCCCACCCCCGCTCGCCGCAACTAGAGAAAGCCCGCGCGCAGCAACGAAGACCCAACACGGCCACATAAACAAATAAATAAATTTATTTAAAAAGAAAATGTCTAGGTTAGCACTCCAATAGCAGAAAAGCTGACTTTATACTGAACGAACTACTACACCCTCATCTTGTTTATCTCCCCTGCCCAGGAACTCAGAATCCTGAGCTAATAATAAAGGGAGATTATGGGTGAGGTTTTCCTTTCTTTGTATTTCTCCGGGTACTTTAAGTTTTCTACATTGCACATGTATTAATTTTTAATAAAGTTATATAGCATCTTTATCAACATGTGAAGAACACATCTGCATTTTATAAACTGCTCTGCGTTCATAAGCATTCTTCTATTTCTCCACCGGAGGGCAGCATAAGCACAGTAAATAGCAAAAATAATTTCAAGGCGTTTGGTCTGAAATTGAACGCTGCTCTTCAGCTGTTTATTTCGACAGGCTGCTGGTACAAATTAATCATTAGGTTGTTTATTTTTCTGATAACTGACTATACATTCACTGTAAAAACTGACATATTGGAGAAAAGACAACTCACCTATAATCAGGGACCACGTGGCATTACGAAAAGAGGAAGGTACATCTCTTTTTAAAAGTCTGCTGACAAAAAGTCCCCCATACAACAATTTTCTAATCTACGCTTCACATCAAATGTCTCTTAAGCATTTCCCTGCTTCCCTAAGTTCTCTGACGTGGTGGTTTCTAAAGGCCGCCTGGTGTTCCGGTCTGTGGACTCGTTGGACCTTGCTTCCCTGATTTAAATTGGTCATTTAGGTGTTTTAACCGTCTTTAAAGTATTAAAGATTTCCCATGTATAAAATATACATAGAAAACTATACCACCCAATTAATCACTACTCGAATTCGATAGATGTTAATTGTTGCCACTTTTACTTCAGATATTTTGAAGAAAGAAAAAGTTTACAGGTAGGGTTGGAGGTCCCCATGTCCAACTGACTTCTCTCCTTCTTTCCCCAGAGTCACCTCTGATCTGAAGCTGCTGCTTATTTTTCCTATCCTTGATCTCAGGCTTTCATTACAAAACTATGTTCTGTAAACAATATAGTATTGTCCTGAGCTTTTAAATTCTACACGTAAATGTAATCACCACGGCATGTCCCATATTTGCTTAACGTTATGATTTACCCCCGTTGATTTAGACCTAGTTAACTTTAACTGCTTTAAGGTATTATACTTTAGAAATAGAATTTATTAACACATTCCCTATCGATAAGCATTTAGGTGGTTTCTAATCATTGAGTATCACTGCTCCTTTGATGGGGCAGGTGTGCACAGCTTCTCTAGCTGTTATCCCTAGAGAAGAATTAAGTTTGGGACTCCAGCAGAGGAATGGCGGATTCGAAAGGGTCATCCCCTTCAGCTCTACTGGCTACTGCTGAATCACACTCCTGAATTACCAAGTTTCAATTCAGCGGGTCGTGAATTAGTCCCGTTTCCTCACTTCCTCTTTGTGGTACGAGGCATGGCTTTAAGCATCTCGGACGTTAAGCACCTCTTCACGGCCACTGGCAACAAGGTTTTGTCTTTTGCGAATCCATTGCCTTTGCTTATTACCTGCTTGGGTTCTTTACCTTTTTCTTATCGATTTGTACAAATTGTGTATCTATGTCTGATTGAGTCACAGTGAGCCGTTTGTGTGTGTGTGTCGGTGTGTCTGTGTGCTGGTATAGGTTGAGCATTGAGTCATACTTAGATGTGTGTATGTGTGTGCTGGTATGGGCTTTGCATGGAGTCACTGAGGGGTGTGTGTGTGTGTGTGTGTGTGTGTGTGTGTGTGTGTATGCTGGTATAAGCTGTGCATTCAGTCTACACTGAGCCGTGCCTATGTGCGTGTGTGTGTGTGCGGGCATAGTCGGTGCATTGAGTCACAGTGAGCCATGTGTGAGTGCGTGTTTGTGGGGTCTGTGCTGGTACACACGGTGAATTTAGTTACACTGAGGTGCCTGTGTGTGAGTGTATGTGTTGGTATGGACGGTACACACCGATAGTCTATTAATTTTTGACGAAAAAGGCAAGAATATACAATGGGAAAAAGTCTCTTCGGCAAGTGGTGCTGGGAAAGTTGGACAGCTGCATGTAAATCAATAAATTAAAAACACACCCTCTCACCGTACACAAAAATAAACTCAAAATGGCTTAAAGACTTAAACGTAAGACATGACACCATAAAACTCCTAGAAAGGAACACAGGCAAAACATTCTCTGACATAAGTTGCACCAATGTTTTCTTAGGTCAGTCTCCCAAGGCAATAGGAATAAAAGCAAAAATAAACAAATGGGACCGAATCAAACATACAAGCTTTTGCGCAGCAAAGGAAACCATTAACAAAACGAAAAGATGACCTACAAAACGGGAGAAAATATTTGCAAACGATGCAACTGAGAAGGGCTTAATTTCCAAAATATATAAACAGCTCAGACACCTCAACAACAACAAAATAAATGAACCAATCAAAACAGGGGCAGAAGATCTAAAACGACATTTCTTCAAAGAAGAAACACAAATAGCTAATAGGCACATGAAAAGATGCTCAAAATCACTAATTATCAGAGAAATGAAAATCAAAACTACAATAAGGGACCATCTCACACTGGTCAAAATGGCCATCATGAAAAACTCTACAAATAACAAATGCTGGAGAGGGTGTGGAGAAAAGGGAACCCTCTTATACTGTTGGTGGGAATGTAAATCGGTACAGCCAATTTGGAGAACAGATGTGGAGGTTCCTTAAAAAATTAAAATTGAATTACCATATGATCCACCAATCCCACTCCTGGGCATACGCCCAGACAAAACTCTAATCCAAAGAGATACATGCACCCCTATGTTCACAGCAGCACTATTCACAATAGCCAAGACATGGACACAACCTAAGTGTCCACTGACAGATGAATGGATAAAGAAGATGTGGTACATGTATACAATGGACTAGTACCCAGCCATAAAAAAGAACAAAATAATGCCATTTGCAGCAACACGGACGCAACTAGAGATTACCATACTAAGTGAAATATGTCAGAAAGAGAAAGACAAATACCATACGACGTCACTTACATGTGGAATCTAAAATATGACACAAACGAACATATCTATGACACAGCAACAGACTCACGGACATAAAGAACAGACCTGTGGTTGCCAAGGGGGAGGAGGTTGGGGGAGGGATGGAATGGGAGGTTGGGGGTAACAGATGTAAACTATTATACATGGAATAAACAAGGCCCTACCGTGTAGCACAGGGAACTATATTCACTATCCTATGATAAACCATAAGGGAAAAGAATATTCAAAAAGAATGTATATATATGTATAACTGAGTCACTTTGCTGTACAGCAGAAATTAACACAACGTTGTAAATCAACTACACTTCAATAAAAAATAAAATAAAATGACCGAGAGAAAAAACAATGATGGGTGTATTTTACTCTGTGTAAAGTTTACATTCAAAGAAAAGCACTGTAAACAAATACGGCTCACTAGTTAACGCCACGCTTGCTGAGATACTTAAGGAGACATGTACTCATGTCTGCAGTTTACCACAAAATGCATCAAGGGATAAGGTGGATCGGGGCTTTCCTGGCGGCACAGTCGTTAAGAATCCACCTGCCAATGCAGAGGACACGGGTTCGAGCCCTGGTCTGGGAAGATCCCACATGCCGCGGAGCAACTAAGGCCGTGCAGCACAACTACTGAGCCAGCGCACCACAACTCCTGAAGCCCGCGCGCCTAGAGCCCGTGCTCCGCAACAAGAGAAGCCACGGCAATGAGAAGCCTGCACACCTCAACGAAGAGTAGCCCCCCACCCCCGCTCGCCGCAACTAGAGAAAGCCCGCGCGCAGCAACGAAGACCCAACACGGCCACATAAACAAATAAATAAATTTATTTAAAAAGAAAATGTCTAGGTTAGCACTCCAATAGCAGAAAAGCTGACTTTATACTGAACGAACTACTACACCCTCATCTTGTTTATCTCCCCTGCCCAGGAACTCAGAATCCTGAGTTAATAATAAAGGGAGATTATGGGTGAGGTTTTCCTTTCTTTGTATTTCTCCGGGTACTTTAAGTTTTCTACATTGCACATGTATTAATTTTTAATAAAGTTATATAGCATCTTTATCAACATGTGAAGAACACATCTGCATTTTATAAACTGCTCTGCGTTCATAAGCATTCTTCTATTTCTCCACCGGAGGGCAGCATAAGCACAGTAAATAGCAAAAATAATTTCAAGGCGTTTGGTCTGAAATTGAACGCTGCTCTTCAGCTGTTTATTTCGACAGGCTGCTGGTACAAATTAATCATTAGGTTGTTTATTTTTCTGATAACTGACTATACATTCACTGTAAAAACTGACATATTGGAGAAAAGACAACTCACCTATAATCAGGGACCACGTGGCATTACGAAAAGAGGAAGGTACATCTCTTTTTAAAAGTCTGCTGACAAAAAGTCCCCCATACAACAATTTTCTAATCTACGCTTCACATCAAATGTCTCTTAAGCATTTCCCTGCTTCCCTAAGTTCTCTGACGTGGTGGTTTCTAAAGGCCGCCTGGTGTTCCGGTCTGTGGACTCGTTGGACCTTGCTTCCCTGATTTAAATTGGTCATTTAGGTGTTTTAACCGTCTTTAAAGTATTAAAGATTTCCCATGTATAAAATATACATAGAAAACTATACCACCCAATTAATCACTACTCGAATTCGATAGATGTTAATTGTTGCCACTTTTACTTCAGATATTTTGAAGGAAGAAAAAGTTTACAGGTAGGGTTGGAGGTCCCCATGTCCAACTAACTTCTCTCCTTCTTTCCCCAGAGTCACCTCTGATCTGAAGCTGTTGCTTATTTTTCCTATCCTTGATCTCAGGCTTTCATTACAAAACTATGTTCTGTAAACAATATAGTATTGTCCTGAGCTTTTAAATTCTACACGTAAATGTAATCACCACGGCATGTCCCATATTTGCTTAACGTTATGATTTACCCCCTGTTGATTTAGACCTAGTTAACTTTAACTGCTTTAAGGTATTATACTTTAGAAATAGAATTTATTAACACATTCCCTATCGATAAGCATTTAGGTGGTTTCTAATCATTGAGTATCACTGCTCCTTTGATGGGGCAGGTGTGCACAGCTTCTCTAGCTGTTATCCCTAGAGAAGAATTAAGTTTGGGACTCCAGCAGAGGAATGGCGGATTCGAAAGGGTCATCCCCTTCAGCTCTACTGGCTACTGCTGAATCACACTCCTGAATTACCAAGTTTCAATTCAGCGGGTCGTGAATTAGTCCCGTTTCCTCACTTCCTCTTTGTGGTAGGAGGCATGGCTTTAAGCATCTCGGACGTTAAGCACCTCTTCACGGCCACTGGCAACAAGGTTTTGTCTTTTGCGAATCCATTGCCTTTGCTTATTACCTGCTTGGGTTCTTTACCTTTTTCTTATTGATTTGTACAAATTGTGTATCTATGTCTGATTGAGTCACAGTGAGCCGTTTGTGTGTGTGTGTCGGTGTGTCTGTGTGCTGGTATAGGTTGTGCATTGAGTCATACTTAGATGTGTGTATGTGTGTGTGTGTGCTGGTATGGGCTTTGCATGGAGTCACTGAGGGGTGTGTGTGTGTGTGTGTGTGTGTGTGTGTGTGTGTGTGTGTGTGTATGCTGGTATAAGCTGTGCATTCAGTCTACACTGAGCCGTGCCTATGTGCGTGTGTGTGTGTGCTGGTATAGGCAGTGCATTGAGTCACAGTGAGCCATGTGTGAGTGCGTGTTTGTGGGGTCTGTGCTGGTACACACGGTGAATTTAGTTACACTGAGGTGCCTGTGTGTGAGTGTATGTGTTGGTATGGACGGTACACACCGATAGTCTATTAATTTTTGACGAAAAAGGCAAGAATATACAATGGGAAAAAGTCTCTTCGGCAAGTGGTGCTGGGAAAGTTGGACAGCTGCATGTAAATCAATAAATTTAAAACACACCCTCTCACCGTACACAAAAATAAACTCAAAATGGCTTAAAGACTTAAACGTAAGACATGACACCATAAAACTCCTAGAAAGGAACACAGGCAAAACATTCTCTGACAT
Source organism: Orcinus orca (assembly GCF_937001465.1). Lineage (NCBI taxonomy): Eukaryota > Metazoa > Chordata > Mammalia > Artiodactyla > Delphinidae > Orcinus > Orcinus orca. Next base: position 7,146,275 of record NC_064580.1, read on the forward strand.
AAGTTGCACCAATGTTTTCTTAGGTCAGTCTCCCAAGGCAATAGGAATAAAAGCAAAAATAAACAAATGGGACCGAATCAAACATACAAGCTTTTGCGCAGCAAAGGAAACCATTAACAAAACGAAGAGATGACCTACAAAACGGGAGAAAATATTTGCAAACGATGCAACTGAGAAGGGCTTAATTTCCAAAATATATAAACAGCTCAGACACCTCAACAACAAAAAAATAAATGAACCAATCAAAACAGGGGCAGAAGATCTAAAACGACATTTCTTCAAAGAAGAAACACAAATAGCTAATAGGCACATGAAAAGATGCTCAAAATCACTAATTATCAGAGAAATGAAAATCAAAACTACAATAAGGGACCATCTCACACTGGTCAGAATGGCCATCATGAAAAACTCTACAAATAACAAATGCTGGAGAGGGTGTGGAGAAAAGGGAACCCTCTTACACTGTTGGTGGGAATGTAAATTGGTACAGCCTATTTGGAGAACAGATGTGGAGGTTCCTTAAAAAACTAAAAATTGAATTACCATATGATCCAGCAATCCCACTCCTGGGCATACGCCCAGACAAAACTCTAATCCAAAGAGATACATGCACCCCTATGTTCACAGCAGCACTATTCACAATAGCCAAGACATGGACACAACCTAAGTGTCCACTGACAGATGAATGGATAAAGAAGATGTGGTACATGTATACAATGGACTAGTACCCAGCCATAAAAAAGAACAAAATAATGCCATTTGCAGCAACACGGACGCAACTAGAGATTACCATACTAAGTGAAATATGTCAGACAGAGAAAGACAAATACCATACGATGTCACTTACATGTGGAATCTAAAATATGACACAAACGAACATATCTATGAAACAGCAACAGACTCACGGACATAGAGAACAGACCTGTGGTTGCCAAGGGGGAGGAGGTTGGGGGAGGGATGGAATGGGAGGTTGGGGGTAACAGATGTAAGCTATTATACATGGAATAAACAAGGCCCTACCGTGTAGCACAGGGAACTATATTCAGTATCCTATGATAAACCATAAGGGAAAAGAATATTCAAAAAGAATGTATATATATGTATAACTGAATCACTTTGCTGTACAGCAGAAATTAACACAACGTTGTAAATCAACTACACTTCAATAAAAAATAAAATAAAATGACCGAGAGAAAAAACAGTGATGGGTGTATTTTACTCTGTGTAAAGTTTACGTTCAAAGAAAAGCAGTGTAAACAAATACGGCTCACTAGTTAACGCCACGCTTGCTGAGATACTTAAGGAGACATGTACTCATGTCTGCAGTTTACCACAAAATGCATCAAGGGATAAGGTGGATCGGGGCTTTCCTGGCGGTACAGTCGTTAAGAATCCACCTGCCAATGCAGAGGACACGGGTTCGAGCCCTGGTCTGGGAAGATCCCACATGCCGCAGAGCAACTAAGGCCGTGCAGCACAACTACTGAGCTAGCGCACCACAACTCCTGAAGCCCGCGCGCCTAGAGCCCGTGCTCCGCAACAAGAGAAGCCACGGCAATGAGAAGCCTGCACACCTCAACGAAGAGTAGCCCCCCACCCCCGCTCGCCGCAACTAGAGAAAGCCCGCGCGCAGCAACGAAGGCCCAACACGGCCACATAAACAAATAAATAAATTTATTTTTAAAAAAAATGTCTAGGTTAGCACTCCAATAGCAGAAAAGCTGACTTTATACTGAACGAACTACTACACCCTCATCTTGTTTATCTCCCCTGCCCAGGAACTCAGAATCCTGAGCTAATAATAAAGGGAGATTATGGGTGAGGTTTTCCTTTCTTTGTATTTCTCCGGGTACTTTAAGTTTTTTACATTGCACATGTATTAATTTTTAATAAAGTTATATAGCATCTTTATCAACATGTGAAGAACACATCTGCATTTTATAAACTGCTCTGCGTTCATAAGCATTCTTCTATTTCTCCACCGGAGGGCAGCATAAGCACAGTAAATAGCAAAAATAATTTCAAGGCGTTTGGTCTGAAATTGAACGCTGCTCTTCAGCTGTTTATTTCGACAGGCTGCTGGTACAAATTAATCATTAGGTTCTTTATTTTTCTGATAACTGACTATATATTCACTGTAAAAACTGACATATTGGAGAAAAGACAACTCACCTATAATCAGGGACCACGTGGCATTACGAAAAGAGGAAGGTACATCTCTTTTTAAAAGTCTGCTGACAAAAAGTCCCCCATACAACAATTTTCTAATCTACGCTTCACATCAAATGTCTCTTAAGCATTTCCCTGCTTCCCTAAGTTCTCTGACGTGGTGGTTTCTAAAGGCCGCCTGGTGTTCCGGTCTGTGGACTCGTTGGACCTTGCTTCCCTGATTTAAATTGGTCATTTAGGTGTTTTAACCGTCTTTAAAGTATTAAAGATTTCCCATGTATAAAATATACATAGAAAACTATACCACCCAATTAATCACTACTCGAATTCGATAGATGTTAATTGTTGCCACTTTTACTTCAGATATTTTGAAGGAAGAAAAAGTTTACAGGTAGGGTTGGAGGTCCCCATGTCCAACTAACTTCTCTCCTTCTTTCCCCAGAGTCACCTCTGATCTGAAGCTGCTGCTTATTTTTCCTATCCTTGATCTCAGGCTTTCATTACAAAACTATGTTCTGTAAACAATATAGTATTGTCCTGAGCTTTTAAATTCTACACGTAAATGTAATCACCACGGCATGTCCCATATTTGCTTAACATTATGATTTACCCCCTGTTGATTTAGACCTAGTTAACTTTAACTGCTTTAAGGTATTATACTTTATAAATAGAATTTATTAACACATTCCCTATCGATAAGCATTTAGGTGGTTTCTAATCATTGAGTATCACTGCTCCTTTGATGGGGCAGGTGTGCACAGCTTCTCTAGCTGTTATCCCTAGAGAAGAATTAAGTTTGGGACTCCAGCAGAGGAATGGCGGACTCGAAAGGGTCATCCCCTTCAGCTCTACTGGCTACTGCTGAATCACACTCCTGAATTACCAAGTTTCAATTCAGCGGGTCGTGAATTAGTCCCGTTTCCTCACTTCCTCTTTGTGGTAGGAGGCATGGCTTTAAGCATCTCGGACGTTAAGCACCTCTTCACGGCCATTGGCAACAAGGTTTTGTCTTTTGCGAATCCATTGCCTTTGCTTATTACCTGCTTGGGTTCTTTACCTTTTTCTTATCGATTTGTACAAATTGTGTATCTATGTCTGATTGAGTCACAGTGAGCCGTTTGTGTGTGTGTGTCGGTGTGTCTGTGTGCTGGTATAGGTTGAGCATTGAGTCATACTTAGATGTGTGTATGTGTGTGTGTGTGCTGGTATGGGCTTTGCATGGAGTCACTGAGGGGTGTTGTGTGTGTGTGTGTGTGTGTATGCTGGTATAAGCTGTGCATTCAGTCTACACTGAGCCGTGCCTATGTGCGTGTGTGTGTGTGCTGGTATAGGCAGTGCATTGAGTCACAGTGAGCCATGTGTGAGTGCGTGTTTGTGGGGTCTGTGCTGGTACACATGGTGAATTTAGTTACACTGAGGTGCCTGTGTGTGAGTGTATGTGTTGGTATGGACGGTACACACCGATAGTCTATTAATTTTTGACGAAAAAGGCAAGAATATACAATGGGAAAAAGTCTCTTCGGCAAGTGGTGCTGGGAAAGTTGGACAGCTGCATGTAAATCAATAAATTTAAAACACACCCTCTCACCATACACAAAAATAAACTCAAAATGGCTTAAAGACTTAAACGTAAGACATGACACCATAAAACTCCTAGAAAGGAACACAGGCAAAACATTCTCTGACATAAGTTGCACCAATGTTTTCTTAGGTCAGTCTCCCAAGGCAATAGGAATAAAAGCAAAAATAAACAAATGGGACCGAATCAAACATACAAGCTTTTGCGCAGCAAAGGAAACCATTAACAAAACGAAAAGATGACCTACAAAACGGGAGAAAATATTTGCAAACGATGCAACTGAGAAGGGCTTAATTTCCAAAATATATAAACAGCTCAGACACCTCAACAACAACAAAATAAATGAACCAATCAAAACAGGGGCAGAAGATCTAAAACGACATTTCTTCAAAGAAGAAACACAAATAGCTAATAGGCACATGAAAAGATGCTCAAAATCACTAATTATCAGAGAAATGAAAATCAAAACTACAATAAGGGACCATCTCACACTGGTCAGAATGGCCATCATGAAAAACTCTACAAATAACAAATGCTGGAGAGGGTGTGGAGAAAAGGGAACCCTCTTACACTGTTGGTGGGAATGTAAATTGGTACAGCCAATTTGGAGAACAGATGTGGAGGTTCCTTAAAAAACTAAAAATTGAATTACCATATGATCCAGCAATCCCACTCCTGGGCATACGCCCAGACAAAACTCTAATCCAAAGAGATACATGCACCCCTATGTTCACAGCAGCACTATTCACAATAGCCAAGACATGGACACAACCTAAGTGTCCACTGACAGATGAATGGATAAAGAAGATGTGGTACATGTATACAATGGACTAGTACCCAGCCATAAAAAAGAACAAAATAATGCCATTTGCAGCAACATGGACGCAACTAGAGATTACCATACTAAGTGAAATATGTCAGAAAGAGAAAGACAAATACCATACGACGTCACTTACATATGGAATCTAAAATATGACACAAACGAACATATCTATGACACAGCAACAGACTCACGGACATAAAGAACAGACCTGTGGTTGCCAAGGGGGAGGAGGTTGGGGGAGGGATGGAATGGGAGGTTGGGGGTAACAGATGTAAACTATTATACATGGAATAAACAAGGCCCTACCGTGTAGCACAGGGAACTATATTCAGTATCCTATGATAAACCATAAGAGAAAAGAATATTCAAAAAGAATGTATATATATGTATAACTGAATCACTTTGCTGTACAGCAGAAATTAACACAACGTTGTAAATCAACTACACTTCAATAAAAAATAAAATACAATGACCGAGAGAAAAAACAATGATGGGTGTATTTTACTCTGTGTAAAGTTTACGTTCAAAGAAAAGCACTGTAAACAAATACGGCTCACTAGTTAACGCCACGCTTGCTGAGATACTTAAGGAGACATGTACTCATGTCTGCAGTTTACCACAAAATGCATCAAGGGATAAGGTGGATCGGGGCTTTCCAGGCGGCACAGTCGTTAAGAATCCACCTGCCAATGCAGAGGACACGGGTTCGAGCCCTGGTCTGGGAAGATCCCACATGCCGCGGAGCAACTAAGGCCGTGCAGCACAACTACTGAGCCAGCGCACCACAACTCCTGAAGCCCGCGCGCCTATAGCCCGTGCTCCGCAACAAGAGAAGCCACGGCAATGAGAAGCCTGCACACCTCAACGAAGAGTAGCCCCCCACCCCTGCTCGCCGCAACTAGAGAAAGCCCGCGCGCAGCAACGAAGGCCCAACACGGCCACATAAACAAATAAATTTATTTAAAAAGAAAATGTCTAGGTTAGCACTCCAATAGCAGAAAAGCTGACTTTATACTGAACGAACTACTACACCCTCATCTTGTTTATCTCCCCTGCCCAGGAACTCAGAATCCTGAGCTAATAATAAAGGGAGATTATGGGTGAGGTTTTCCTTTCTTTGTATTTCTCCGGGTACTTTAAGTTTTTTACATTGCACATGTATTAATTTTTAATAAAGTTATATAGCATCTTTATCAACATGTGAAGAACACATCTGCATTTTATAAACTGCTCTGCGTTCATAAGCATTCTTCTATTTCTCCACCGGAGGGCAGCATAAGCACAGTAAATAGCAAAAATAATTTCAAGGCGTTTGGTCTGAAATTGAACGCTGCTCTTCAGCTGTTTATTTCGACAGGCTGCTGGTACAAATTAATCATTAGGTTGTTTATTTTTCTGATAACTGACTATATATTCACTGTAAAAACTGACATATTGGAGAAAAGACAACTCACCTATAATCAGGGACCACGTGGCATTACGAAAAGAGGAAGGTACATCTCTTTTTAAAAGTCTGCTGACAAAAAGTCCCCCATACAACAATTTTCTAATCTACGCTTCACATCAAATGTCTCTTAAGCATTTCCCTGCTTCCCTAAGTTCTCTGACGTGGTGGTTTCTAAAGGCCGCCTGGTGTTCCGGTCTGTGGACTCGTTGGACCTTGCTTCCCTGATTTAAATTGGTCATTTAGGTGTTTTAACCGTCTTTAAAGTATTAAAGATTTCCCATGTATAAAATATACATAGAAAACTATACCACCCAATTAATCACTACTCGAATTCGATAGATGTTAATTGTTGCCACTTTTACTTCAGATATTTTGAAGAAAGAAAAAGTTTACAGGTAGGGTTGGAGGTCCCCATGTCCAACTAACTTCTCTCCTTCTTTCCCCAGAGTCACCTCTGATCTGAAGCTGCTGCTTATTTTTCCTATCCTTGATCTCAGGCTTTCATTACAAAACTATGTTCCGTAAACAATATAGTATTGTCCTGAGCTTTTAAATTCTACACGTAAATGTAATCACCACGGCATGTCCCATATTTGCTTAACGTTATGATTTACCCCCTGTTGATTTAGACCTAGTTAACTTTAACTGCTTTAAGGTATTATACTTTAGAAATAGAATTTATTAACACATTCCCTATCGATAAGCATTTAGGTGGTTTCTAATCATTGAGTATCACTGCTCCTTTGATGGGGCAGGTGTGCACAGCTTCTCTAGCTGTTATCCCTAGAGAAGAATTAAGTTTGGGACTCCAGCAGAGGAATGGCGGATTCGAAAGGGTCATCCCCTTCAGCTCTACTGGCTACTGCTGAATCACACTCCTGAATTACCAAGTTTCAATTCAGCGGGTCGTGAATTAGTCCCGTTTCCTCACTTCCTCTTTGTGGTAGGAGGCATGGCTTTAAGCATCTCGGACGTTAAGCACCTCTTCACGGCCACTGGCAACAAGGTTTTGTCTTTTGTGAATCCATTGCCTTTGCTTATTACCTGCTTGGGTTCTTTACCTTTTTCTTATCGATTTGTACAAATTGTGTATCTATGTCTGATTGAGTCACAGTGAGCCGTTTGTGTGTGTGTGTCGGTGTGTCTGTGTGCTGGTATAGGTTGAGCATTGAGTCATACTTAGATGTGTGTATGTGTATGTGTGTGTGTGTGTGTGCTTGTATGGGCTTTGCATGGAGTCACTGAGGGGTGTGTGTGTGTGTGTGTGTGTGTGTGTGTGTGTGTGTGTGTGTATGCTGGTATAAGCTGTGCATTCAGTCTACACTGAGCCGTGCCTATGTGCGTGTGTGTGTGTGCGGGCATAGTCGGTGCATTGAGTCACAGTGAGCCATGTGTGAGTGCGTGTTTGTGGGGTCTGTGCTGGTACACACGGTGAATTTAGTTACACTGAGGTGCCTGTGTGTGAGTGTATGTGTTGGTATGGACGGTACACACCGATAGTCTATTAATTTTTGACGAAAAAGGCAAGAATATACAATGGGAAAAAGTCTCTTCGGCAAGTGGTGCTGGGAAAGTTGGACAGCTGCATGTAAATCAATAAATTTAAAACACACCCTCTCACCGTACACAAAAATAAACTCAAAATGGCTTAAAGACTTAAACGTAAGACATGACACCATAAAACTCCTAGAAAGGAACACAGGCAAAACATTCTCTGACATAAGTTGCACCAATGTTTTCTTAGGTCAGTCTCCCAAGGCAATAGGAATAAAAGCAAAAATAAACAAATGGGACCGAATCAAACATACAAGCTTTTGCGCAGCAAAGGAAACCATTAACAAAACGAAAAGATGACCTACAAAACGGGAGAAAATATTTGCAAACGATGCAACTGAGAAGGGCTTAATTTCCAAAATATATAAACAGCTCAGACACCTCAACAACAACAAAATAAATGAACCAATCAAAACAGGGGCAGAAGATCTAAAACGACATTTCTTCAAAGAAGAAACACAAATAGCTAATAGGCACATGAAAAGATGCTCAAAATCACTAATTATCAGAGAAATGAAAATCAAAACTACAATAAGGGACCATCTCACACTGGTCAGAATGGCCATCATGAAAAACTCTACAAATAACAAATGCTGGAGAGGGTGTGGAGAAAAGGGAACCCTCTTACACTGTTGGTGGGAATGTAAATTGGTACAGCCAATTTGGAGAACAGATGTGGAGGTTCCTTAAAAAACTAAAAATTGAATTACCATATGATCCAGCAATCCCACTCCTGGGCATACGCCCAGACAAAACTCTAATCCAAAGAGATACATGCACCCCTATGTTCACAGCAGCACTATTCACAATAGCCAAGACATGGACACAACCTAAGTGTCCACTGACAGATGAATGGATAAAGAAGATGTGGTACATGTATACAATGGACTAGTACCCAGCCATAAAAAAGAACAAAATAATGCCATTTGCAGCAACACGGACGCAACTAGAGATTACCATACTAAGTGAAATATGTCAGACAGAGAAAGACAAATACCATACGATGTCACTTACATGTGGAATCTAAAATATGACACAAACGAACATATCTATGAAACAGCAACAGACTCACGGACATAGAGAACAGACCTGTGGTTGCCAAGGGGGAGGAGGTTGGGGGAGGGATGGAATGGGAGGTTGGGGGTAACAGATGTAAGCTATTATACATGGAATAAACAAGGCCCTACCGTGTAGCACAGGGAACTATATTCAGTATCCTATGATAAACCATAAGGGAAAAGAATATTCAAAAAGAATGTATATATATGTATAACTGAATCACTTTGCTGTACAGCAGAAATTAACACAACGTTGTAAATCAACTACACTTCAATAAAAAATAAAATACAATGACCGAGAGAAAAAACAATGATGGGTGTATTTTACTCTGTGTAAAGTTTACGTTCAAAGAAAAGCACTGTAAACAAATACGGCTCACTAGTTAACGCCACGCTTGCTGAGATACTTAAGGAGACATGTACTCATGTCTGCAGTTTACCACAAAATGCATCAAGGGATAAGGTGGATCGGGGCTTTCCTGGCGGCACAGTCGTTAAGAATCCACCTGCCAATGCAGAGGACACGGGTTCGAGCCCTGGTCTGGGAAGATCCCACATGCCGCGGAGCAACTAAGGCCGTGCAGCACAACTACTGAGCCAGCGCACCACAACTCCTGAAGCCCGCGCGCCTAGAGCCCGTGCTCCGCAACAAGAGAAGCCACGGCAATGAGAAGCCTGCACACCTCAACGAAGAGTAGCCCCCCACCCCCGCTCGCCGCAACTAGAGAAAGCCCGCGCGCAGCAACGAAGGCCCAACACGGCCACATAAACAAATAAATAAATTTATTTAAAAAGAAAATGTCTAGGTTAGCACTCCAATAGCAGAAAAGCTGACTTTATACTGAACGAACTACTACACCCTCATCTTGTTTATCTCCCCTGCCCAGGAACTCAGAATCCTGAGCTAATAATAAAGGGAGATTATGGGTGAGGTTTTCCTTTCTTTGTATTTCTCCGGGTACTTTAAGTTTTTTACATTGCACATGTATTAATTTTTAATAAAGTTATATAGCATCTTTATCAACATGTGAAGAACACATCTGCATTTTATAAACTGCTCTGCGTTCATAAGCATTCTTCTATTTCTCCACCGGAGGGCAGCATAAGCACAGTAAATAGCAAAAATAATTTCAAGGCGTTTGGTCTGAAATTGAACGCTGCTCTTCAGCTGTTTATTTCGACAGGCTGCTGGTACAAATTAATCATTAGGTTCTTTATTTTTCTGATAACTGACTATATATTCACTGTAAAAACTGACATATTGGAGAAAAGACAACTCACCTATAATCAGGGACCACGTGGCATTACGAAAAGAGGAAGGTACATCTCTTTTTAAAAGTCTGCTGACAAAAAGTCCCCCATACAACAATTTTCTAATCTACGCTTCACATCAAATGTCTCTTAAGCATTTCCCTGCTTCCCTAAGTTCTCTGACGTGGTGGTTTCTAAAGGCCGCCTGGTGTTCCGGTCTGTGGACTCGTTGGACCTTGCTTCCCTGATTTAAATTGGTCATTTAGGTGTTTTAACCGTCTTTAAAGTATTAAAGATTTCCCATGTATAAAATATACATAGAAAACTATACCACCCAATTAATCACTACTCGAATTCGATAGATGTTAATTGTTGCCACTTTTACTTCAGATATTTTGAAGAAAGAAAAAGTTTACAGGTAGGGTTGGAGGTCCCCATGTCCAACTGACTTCTCTCCTTCTTTCCCCAGAGTCACCTCTGATCTGAAGCTGCTGCTTATTTTTCCTATCCTTGATCTCAGGCTTTCATTACAAAACTATGTTCTGTAAACAATATAGTATTGTCCTGAGCTTTTAAATTCTACACGTAAATGTAATCACCACGGCATGTCCCATATTTGCTTAACGTTATGATTTACCCCCTGTTGATTTAGACCTAGTTAACTTTAACTGCTTTAAGGTATTATACTTTAGAAATAGAATTTATTAACACATTCCCTATCGATAAGCATTTAGGTGGTTTCTAATCATTGAGTATCACTGCTCCTTTGATGGGGCAGGTGTGCACAGCTTCTCTAGCTGTTATCCCTAGAGAAGAATTAAGTTTGGGACTCCAGCAGAGGAATGGCGGATTCGAAAGGGTCATCCCCTTCAGCTCTACTGGCTACTGCTGAATCACACTCCTGAATTACCAAGTTTCAATTCAGCGGGTCGTGAATTAGTCCAGTTTCCTCACTTCCTCTTTGTGGTACGAGGCATGGCTTTAAGCATCTCGGACGTTAAGCACCTCTTCACGGCCACTGGCAACAAGGTTTTGTCTTTTGCGACTCCATTGCCTTTGCTTATTACCTGCTTGGGTTCTTTACCTTTTTCTTATCGATTTGTACAAATTGTGTATCTATGTCTGATTGAGTCACAGTGAGCCGTTTGTGTGTGTGTGTCGGTGTGTCTGTGTGCTGGTATAGGTTGAGCATTGAGTCATACTTAGATGTGTGTATGTGTATGTGTGTGTGTGTGTGTGCTGGTATGGGCTTTGCATGGAGTCACTGAGTGTGTGTGTGTGTGTGTGTGTGTGTGTGTGTGTGTGTGTGTGTGTGTGTGTGTGTGTATGCTGGTATAAGCTGTGCATTCAGTCTACACTGAGCCGTGCCTATGTGCGTGTGTGTGTGTGCGGGCATAGTCGGTGCATTGAGTCACAGCGAGCCATGTGTGAGTGCGTGTTTGTGGGGTCTGTGCTGGTACACACGGTGAATTTAGTTACACTGAGGTGCCTGTGTGTGAGTGTATGTGTTGGTATGGACGGTACACACCGATAGTCTATTAATTTTTGACGAAAAAGGCAAGAATATACAATGGGAAAAAGTCTCTTTGGCAAGTGGTGCTGGGAAAGTTGGACAGCTGCATGTAAATCAATAAATTTAAAACACACCCTCTCACCGTACACAAAAATAAACTCAAAATGGCTTAAAGACTTAAACGTAAGACATGACACCATAAAACTCCTAGAAAGGAACACAGGCAAAACATTCTCTGACATAAGTTGCACCAATGTTTTCTTAGGTCAGTCTCCCAAGGCAATAGGAATAAAAGCAAAAATAAACAAATGGGACCGAATCAAACATACAAGCTTTTGCGCAGCAAAGGAAACCATTAACAAAACGAAAAGATGACCTACAAAACGGGAGAAAATATTTGCAAACGATGCAACTGAGAAGGGCTTAATTTCCAAAATATATAAACAGCTCAGACACCTCAACAACAACAAAATAAATGAACCAATCAAAACAGGGGCAGAAGATCTAAAACGACATTTCTTCAAAGAAGAAACACAAATAGCTAATAGGCACATGAAAAGATGCTCAAAATCACTAATTATCAGAGAAATGAAAATCAAAACTACAATAAGGGACCATCTCACACTGGTCAGAATGGCCATCATGAAAAACTCTACAAATAACAAATGCTGGAGAGGGTGTGGAGAAAAGGGAACCCTCTTACACTGTTGGTGGGAATGTAAATTGGTACAGCCAATTTGGAGAACAGATGTGGAGGTTCCTTAAAAAACTAAAAATTGAATTACCATATGATCCAGCAATCCCACTCCTGGGCATACGCCCAGACAAAACTCTAATCCAAAGAGATACATGCACCCCTATGTTCACAGCAGCACTATTCACAATAGCCAAGACATGGACACAACCTAAGTGTCCACTGACAGATGAATGGATAAAGAAGATGTGGTACATGTATACAATGGACTAGTACCCAGCCATAAAAAAGAACAAAATAATGCCATTTGCAGCAACACGGACGCAACTAGAGATTACCATACTAAGTGAAATATGTCAGACAGAGAAAGACAAATACCATACGATGTCACTTACATGTGGAATCTAAAATATGACACAAACGAACATATCTATGAAACAGCAACAGACTCACGGACATAGAGAACAGACCTGTGGTTGCCAAGGGGGAGGAGGTTGGGGGAGGGATGGAATGGGAGGTTGGGGGTAACAGATGTAAGCTATTATACATGGAATAGATAAACAAGGCCCTACCGTGTAGCACAGGGAACTATATTCAGTATCCTATGATAAACCATAAGGGAAAAGAATATTCAAAAAGAATGTATATATATGTATAACTGAATCACTTTGCTGTACAGCAGAAATTAACACAACGTTGTAAATCAACTACACTTCAATAAAAAATAAAATAAAATGACCGAGAGAAAAAACAATGATGGGTGTATTTTACTCTGTGTAAAGTTTACGTTCAAAGAAAAGCACTGTAAACAAATACGGCTCACTAGTTAACGCCACGCTTGCTGAGATACTTAAGGAGACATGTACTCATGTCTGCAGTTTACCACAAAATGCATCAAGGGATAAGGTGGATCGGGGCTTTCCTGGCGGCACAGTCGTTAAGAATCCACCTGCCAATGCAGAGGACACGGGTTCGAGCCCTGGTCTGGGAAGATCCCACATGCCGCGGAGCAACTAAGGCCGTGCAGCACAACTACTGAGCCAGCGCACCACAACTCCTGAAGCCCGCGCGCCTAGAGCCCGTGCTCCGCAACAAGAGAAGCCACGGCAATGAGAAGCCTGCACACCTCAACGAAGAGTAGCCCCCCACCCCCGCTCGCCGCAACTAGAGAAAGCCCGCGCGCAGCAACGAAGGCCCAACACGGCCACATAAACAAATAAATAAATTTATTTAAAAAGAAAATGTCTAGGTTAGCACTCCAATAGCAGAAAAGCTGACTTTATACTGAACGAACTACTACACCCTCATCTTGTTTATCTCCCCTGCCCAGGAACTCAGAATCCTGAGTTAATAATAAAGGGAGATTATGGGTGAGGTTTTCCTTTCTTTGTATTTCTCCGGGTACTTTAAGTTTTCTACATTGCACATGTATTAATTTTTAATAAAGTTATATAGCATCTTTATCAACATGTGAAGAACACATCTGCATTTTATAAACTGCTCTGCGTTCATAAGCATTCTTCTATTTCTCCACCGGAGGGCAGCATAAGCACAGTAAATAGCAAAAATAATTTCAAGGCGTTTGGTCTGAAATTGAACGCTGCTCTTCAGCTGTTTATTTCGACAGGCTGCTGGTACAAATTAATCATTAGGTTATTTTTCTGATAACTGACTATACATTCACTGTAAAAACTGACATATTGGAGAAAAGACAACTCACCTATAATCAGGGACCACGTGGCATTACGAAAAGAGGAAGGTACATCTCTTTTTAAAAGTCTGCTGACAAAAAGTCCCCCATACAACAATTTTCTAATCTACGCTTCACATCAAATGTCTCTTAAGCATTTCCCTGCTTCCCTAAGTTCTCTGACGTGGTGGTTTCTAAAGGCCGCCTGGTGTTCCGGTCTGTGGACTCGTTGGACCTTGCTTCCCTGATTTAAATTGGTCATTTAGGTGTTTTAACCGTCTTTAAAGTATTAAAGATTTCCCATGTATAAAATATACATAGAAAACTATACCACCCAATTAATCACTACTCGAATTCGATAGATGTTAATTGTTGCCACTTTTACTTCAGATATTTTGAAGAAAGAAAAAGTTTACAGGTAGGGTTGGAGGTCCCCATGTCCAACTGACTTCTCTCCTTCTTTCCCCAGAGTCACCTCTGATCTGAAGCTGCTGCTTATTTTTCCTATCCTTGATCTCAGGCTTTCATTACAAAACTATGTTCCGTAAACAATATAGTATTGTCCTGAGCTTTTAAATTCTACACGTAAATGTAATCACCACGGCATGTCCCATATTTGCTTAACGTTATGATTTACCCCCTGTTGATTTAGACCTAGTTAACTTTAACTGCTTTAAGGTATTATACTTTAGAAATAGAATTTATTAACACATTCCCTATCGATAAGCATTTAGGTGGTTTCTAATCATTGAGTATCACTGCTCCTTTGATGGGGCAGGTGTGCACAGCTTCTCTAGCTGTTATCCCTAGAGAAGAATTAAGTTTGGGACTCCAGCAGAGGAATGGCGGATTCGAAAGGGTCATCCCCTTCAGCTCTACTGGCTACTGCTGAATCACACTCCTGAATTACCAAGTTTCAATTCAGCGGGTCGTGAATTAGTCCCGTTTCCTCACTTCCTCTTTGTGGTAGGAGGCATGGCTTTAAGCATCTCGGACGTTAAGCACCTCTTCACGGCCACTGGCAACAAGGTTTTGTCTTTTGCGAATCCATTGCCTTTGCTTATTACCTGCTTGGGTTCTTTACCTTTTTCTTATCGATTTGTACAAATTGTGTATCTATGTCTGATTGAGTCACAGTGAGCCGTTTGTGTGTGTGTGTCGGTGTGTCTGTGTGCTGGTATAGGTTGAGCATTGAGTCATACTTAGATGTGTGTATGTGTGTGTGTGTGCTGGTATGGGCTTTGCATGGAGTCACTGAGGGGTGTGTGTGTGTGTGTGTGTGTGTGTGTGTGTGTGTGTGTGTGTGTATGCTGGTATAAGCTGTGCATTCAGTCTACACTGAGCCGTGCCTATGTGCGTGTGTGTGTGTGCTGGTATAGGCAGTGCATTGAGTCACAGTGAGCCATGTGTGAGTGCGTGTTTGTGGGGTCTGTGCTGGTACACACGGTGAATTTAGTTACACTGAGGTGCCTGTGTGTGAGTGTATGTGTTGGTATGGACGGTACACACCGATAGTCTATTAATTTTTGACGAAAAAGGCAAGAATATACAATGGGAAAAAGTCTCTTCGGCAAGTGGTGCTGGGAAAGTTGGACAGCTGCATGTAAATCAATAAATTTAAAACACACCCTCTCACCGTACACAAAAATAAACTCAAAATGGCTTAAAGACTTAAACGTAAGACATGACACCATAAAACTCCTAGAAAGGAACACAGGCAAAACATTCTCTGACATAAGTTGCACCAATGTTTTCTTAGGTCAGTCTCCCAAGGCAATAGGAATAAAAGCAAAAATAAACAAATGGGACCGAATCAAACATACAAGCTTTTGCGCAGCAAAGGAAACCATTAACAAAACGAAAAGATGACCTACAAAACGGGAGAAAATATTTGCAAACGATGCAACTGAGAAGGGCTTAATTTCCAAAATATATAAACAGCTCAGACACCTCAACAACAACAAAATAAATGAACCAATCAAAACAGGGGCAGAAGATCTAAAACGACATTTCTTCAAAGAAGAAACACAAATAGCTAATAGGCACATGAAAAGATGCTCAAAATCACTAATTATCAGAGAAATGAAAATCAAAACTACAATAAGGGACCATCTCACACTGGTCAGAATGGCCATCATGAAAAACTCTACAAATAACAAATGCTGGAGAGGGTGTGGAGAAAAGGGAACCCTCTTACACTGTTGGTGGGAATGTAAATTGGTACAGCCAATTTGGAGAACAGATGTGGAGGTTCCTTAAAAAACTAAAAATTGAATTACCATATGATCCAGCAATCCCACTCCTGGGCATACGCCCAGACAAAACTCTAATCCAAAGAGATACATGCACCCCTATGTTCACAGCAGCACTATTCACAATAGCCAAGACATGGACACAACCTAAGTGTCCACTGACAGATGAATGGATAAAGAAGATGTGGTACATGTATACAATGGACTAGTACCCAGCCATAAAAAAGAACAAAATAATGCCATTTGCAGCAACATGGACGCAACTAGAGATTACCATACTAAGTGAAATATGTCAGAAAGAGAAAGACAAATACCATACGACGTCACTTACATATGGAATCTAAAATATGACACAAACGAACATATCTATGACACAGCAACAGACTCACGGACATAAAGAACAGACCTGTGGTTGCCAAGGGGGAGGAGGTTGGGGGAGGGATGGAATGGGAGGTTGGGGGTAACAGATGTAAACTATTATACATGGAATAAACAAGGCCCTACCGTGTAGCACAGGGAACTATATTCAGTATCCTATGATAAACCATAAGAGAAAAGAATATTCAAAAAGAATGTATATATATGTATAACTGAATCACTTTGCTGTACAGCAGAAATTAACACAACGTTGTAAATCAACTACACTTCAATAAAAAATAAAATACAATGACCGAGAGAAAAAACAATGATGGGTGTATTTTACTCTGTGTAAAGTTTACGTTCAAAGAAAAGCACTGTAAACAAATACGGCTCACTAGTTAACGCCACGCTTGCTGAGATACTTAAGGAGACATGTACTCATGTCTGCAGTTTACCACAAAATGCATCAAGGGATAAGGTGGATCGGGGCTTTCCAGGCGGCACAGTCGTTAAGAATCCACCTGCCAATGCAGAGGACACGGGTTCGAGCCCTGGTCTGGGAAGATCCCACATGCCGCGGAGCAACTAAGGCCGTGCAGCACAACTACTGAGCCAGCGCACCACAACTCCTGAAGCCCGCGCGCCTATAGCCCGTGCTCCGCAACAAGAGAAGCCACGGCAATGAGAAGCCTGCACACCTCAACGAAGAGTAGCCCCCCACCCCTGCTCGCCGCAACTAGAGAAAGCCCGCGCGCAGCAACGAAGGCCCAACACGGCCACATAAACAAATAAATTTATTTAAAAAGAAAATGTCTAGGTTAGCACTCCAATAGCAGAAAAGCTGACTTTATACTGAACGAACTACTACACCCTCATCTTGTTTATCTCCCCTGCCCAGGAACTCAGAATCCTGAGCTAATAATAAAGGGAGATTATGGGTGAGGTTTTCCTTTCTTTGTATTTCTCCGGGTACTTTAAGTTTTTTACATTGCACATGTATTAATTTTTAATAAAGTTATATAGCATCTTTATCAACATGTGAAGAACACATCTGCATTTTATAAACTGCTCTGCGTTCATAAGCATTCTTCTATTTCTCCACCGGAGGGCAGCATAAGCACAGTAAATAGCAAAAATAATTTCAAGGCGTTTGGTCTGAAATTGAACGCTGCTCTTCAGCTGTTTATTTCGACAGGCTGCTGGTACAAATTAATCATTAGGTTGTTTATTTTTCTGATAACTGACTATATATTCACTGTAAAAACTGACATATTGGAGAAAAGACAACTCACCTATAATCAGGGACCACGTGGCATTACGAAAAGAGGAAGGTACATCTCTTTTTAAAAGTCTGCTGACAAAAAGTCCCCCATACAACAATTTTCTAATCTACGCTTCACATCAAATGTCTCTTAAGCATTTCCCTGCTTCCCTAAGTTCTCTGACGTGGTGGTTTCTAAAGGCCGCCTGGTGTTCCGGTCTGTGGACTCGTTGGACCTTGCTTCCCTGATTTAAATTGGTCATTTAGGTGTTTTAACCGTCTTTAAAGTATTAAAGATTTCCCATGTATAAAATATACATAGAAAACTATACCACCCAATTAATCACTACTCGAATTCGATAGATGTTAATTGTTGCCACTTTTACTTCAGATATTTTGAAGAAAGAAAAAGTTTACAGGTAGGGTTGGAGGTCCCCATGTCCAACTAACTTCTCTCCTTCTTTCCCCAGAGTCACCTCTGATCTGAAGCTGCTGCTTATTTTTCCTATCCTTGATCTCAGGCTTTCATTACAAAACTATGTTCCGTAAACAATATAGTATTGTCCTGAGCTTTTAAATTCTACACGTAAATGTAATCACCACGGCATGTCCCATATTTGCTTAACGTTATGATTTACCCCCTGTTGATTTAGACCTAGTTAACTTTAACTGCTTTAAGGTATTATACTTTAGAAATAGAATTTATTAACACATTCCCTATCGATAAGCATTTAGGTGGTTTCTAATCATTGAGTATCACTGCTCCTTTGATGGGGCAGGTGTGCACAGCTTCTCTAGCTGTTATCCCTAGAGAAGAATTAAGTTTGGGACTCCAGCAGAGGAATGGCGGATTCGAAAGGGTCATCCCCTTCAGCTCTACTGGCTACTGCTGAATCACACTCCTGAATTACCAAGTTTCAATTCAGCGGGTCGTGAATTAGTCCCGTTTCCTCACTTCCTCTTTGTGGTAGGAGGCATGGCTTTAAGCATCTCGGACGTTAAGCACCTCTTCACGGCCACTGGCAACAAGGTTTTGTCTTTTGTGAATCCATTGCCTTTGCTTATTACCTGCTTGGGTTCTTTACCTTTTTCTTATCGATTTGTACAAATTGTGTATCTATGTCTGATTGAGTCACAGTGAGCCGTTTGTGTGTGTGTGTCGGTGTGTCTGTGTGCTGGTATAGGTTGAGCATTGAGTCATACTTAGATGTGTGTATGTGTATGTGTGTGTGTGTGTGTGCTTGTATGGGCTTTGCATGGAGTCACTGAGGGGTGTGTGTGTGTGTGTGTGTGTGTGTGTGTGTGTGTGTGTGTGTATGCTGGTATAAGCTGTGCATTCAGTCTACACTGAGCCGTGCCTATGTGCGTGTGTGTGTGTGCGGGCATAGTCGGTGCATTGAGTCACAGTGAGCCATGTGTGAGTGCGTGTTTGTGGGGTCTGTGCTGGTACACACGGTGAATTTAGTTACACTGAGGTGCCTGTGTGTGAGTGTATGTGTTGGTATGGACGGTACACACCGATAGTCTATTAATTTTTGACGAAAAAGGCAAGAATATACAATGGGAAAAAGTCTCTTCGGCAAGTGGTGCTGGGAAAGTTGGACAGCTGCATGTAAATCAATAAATTTAAAACACACCCTCTCACCGTACACAAAAATAAACTCAAAATGGCTTAAAGACTTAAACGTAAGACATGACACCATAAAACTCCTAGAAAGGAACACAGGCAAAACATTCTCTGACATAAGTTGCACCAATGTTTTCTTAGGTCAGTCTCCCAAGGCAATAGGAATAAAAGCAAAAATAAACAAATGGGACCGAATCAAACATACAAGCTTTTGCGCAGCAAAGGAAACCATTAACAAAACGAAAAGATGACCTACAAAACGGGAGAAAATATTTGCAAACGATGCAACTGAGAAGGGCTTAATTTCCAAAATATATAAACAGCTCAGACACCTCAACAACAACAAAATAAATGAACCAATCAAAACAGGGGCAGAAGATCTAAAACGACATTTCTTCAAAGAAGAAACACAAATAGCTAATAGGCACATGAAAAGATGCTCAAAATCACTAATTATCAGAGAAATGAAAATCAAAACTACAATAAGGGACCATCTCACACTGGTCAGAATGGCCATCATGAAAAACTCTACAAATAACAAATGCTGGAGAGGGTGTGGAGAAAAGGGAACCCTCTTACACTGTTGGTGGGAATGTAAATTGGTACAGCCAATTTGGAGAACAGATGTGGAGGTTCCTTAAAAAACTAAAAATTGAATTACCATATGATCCAGCAATCCCACTCCTGGGCATACGCCCAGACAAAACTCTAATCCAAAGAGATACATGCACCCCTATGTTCACAGCAGCACTATTCACAATAGCCAAGACATGGACACAACCTAAGTGTCCACTGACAGATGAATGGATAAAGAAGATGTGGTACATGTATACAATGGACTAGTACCCAGCCATAAAAAAGAACAAAATAATGCCATTTGCAGCAACACGGACGCAACTAGAGATTACCATACTAAGTGAAATATGTCAGACAGAGAAAGACAAATACCATACGATGTCACTTACATGTGGAATCTAAAATATGACACAAACGAACATATCTATGAAACAGCAACAGACTCACGGACATAGAGAACAGACCTGTGGTTGCCAAGGGGGAGGAGGTTGGGGGAGGGATGGAATGGGAGGTTGGGGGTAACAGATGTAAGCTATTATACATGGAATAAACAAGGCCCTACCGTGTAGCACAGGGAACTATATTCAGTATCCTATGATAAACCATAAGGGAAAAGAATATTCAAAAAGAATGTATATATATGTATAACTGAATCACTTTGCTGTACAGCAGAAATTAACACAACGTTGTAAATCAACTACACTTCAATAAAAAATAAAATACAATGACCGAGAGAAAAAACAATGATGGGTGTATTTTACTCTGTGTAAAGTTTACGTTCAAAGAAAAGCACTGTAAACAAATACGGCTCACTAGTTAACGCCACGCTTGCTGAGATACTTAAGGAGACATGTACTCATGTCTGCAGTTTACCACAAAATGCATCAAGGGATAAGGTGGATCGGGGCTTTCCTGGCGGCACAGTCGTTAAGAATCCACCTGCCAATGCAGAGGACACGGGTTCGAGCCCTGGTCTGGGAAGATCCCACATGCCGCGGAGCAACTAAGGCCGTGCAGCACAACTACTGAGCCAGCGCACCACAACTCCTGAAGCCCGCGCGCCTAGAGCCCGTGCTCCGCAACAAGAGAAGCCACGGCAATGAGAAGCCTGCACACCTCAACGAAGAGTAGCCCCCCACCCCCGCTCGCCGCAACTAGAGAAAGCCCGCGCGCAGCAACGAAGGCCCAACACGGCCACATAAACAAATAAATAAATTTATTTAAAAAGAAAATGTCTAGGTTAGCACTCCAATAGCAGAAAAGCTGACTTTATACTGAACGAACTACTACACCCTCATCTTGTTTATCTCCCCTGCCCAGGAACTCAGAATCCTGAGCTAATAATAAAGGGAGATTATGGGTGAGGTTTTCCTTTCTTTGTATTTCTCCGGGTACTTTAAGTTTTTTACATTGCACATGTATTAATTTTTAATAAAGTTATATAGCATCTTTATCAACATGTGAAGAACACATCTGCATTTTATAAACTGCTCTGCGTTCATAAGCATTCTTCTATTTCTCCACCGGAGGGCAGCATAAGCACAGTAAATAGCAAAAATAATTTCAAGGCGTTTGGTCTGAAATTGAACGCTGCTCTTCAGCTGTTTATTTCGACAGGCTGCTGGTACAAATTAATCATTAGGTTCTTTATTTTTCTGATAACTGACTATATATTCACTGTAAAAACTGACATATTGGAGAAAAGACAACTCACCTATAATCAGGGACCACGTGGCATTACGAAAAGAGGAAGGTACATCTCTTTTTAAAAGTCTGCTGACAAAAAGTCCCCCATACAACAATTTTCTAATCTACGCTTCACATCAAATGTCTCTTAAGCATTTCCCTGCTTCCCTAAGTTCTCTGACGTGGTGGTTTCTAAAGGCCGCCTGGTGTTCCGGTCTGTGGACTCGTTGGACCTTGCTTCCCTGATTTAAATTGGTCATTTAGGTGTTTTAACCGTCTTTAAAGTATTAAAGATTTCCCATGTATAAAATATACATAGAAAACTATACCACCCAATTAATCACTACTCGAATTCGATAGATGTTAATTGTTGCCACTTTTACTTCAGATATTTTGAAGAAAGAAAAAGTTTACAGGTAGGGTTGGAGGTCCCCATGTCCAACTGACTTCTCTCCTTCTTTCCCCAGAGTCACCTCTGATCTGAAGCTGCTGCTTATTTTTCCTATCCTTGATCTCAGGCTTTCATTACAAAACTATGTTCTGTAAACAATATAGTATTGTCCTGAGCTTTTAAATTCTACACGTAAATGTAATCACCACGGCATGTCCCATATTTGCTTAACGTTATGATTTACCCCCTGTTGATTTAGACCTAGTTAACTTTAACTGCTTTAAGGTATTATACTTTAGAAATAGAATTTATTAACACATTCCCTATCGATAAGCATTTAGGTGGTTTCTAATCATTGAGTATCACTGCTCCTTTGATGGGGCAGGTGTGCACAGCTTCTCTAGCTGTTATCCCTAGAGAAGAATTAAGTTTGGGACTCCAGCAGAGGAATGGCGGATTCGAAAGGGTCATCCCCTTCAGCTCTACTGGCTACTGCTGAATCACACTCCTGAATTACCAAGTTTCAATTCAGCGGGTCGTGAATTAGTCCAGTTTCCTCACTTCCTCTTTGTGGTACGAGGCATGGCTTTAAGCATCTCGGACGTTAAGCACCTCTTCACGGCCACTGGCAACAAGGTTTTGTCTTTTGCGACTCCATTGCCTTTGCTTATTACCTGCTTGGGTTCTTTACCTTTTTCTTATCGATTTGTACAAATTGTGTATCTATGTCTGATTGAGTCACAGTGAGCCGTTTGTGTGTGTGTGTCGGTGTGTCTGTGTGCTGGTATAGGTTGAGCATTGAGTCATACTTAGATGTGTGTATGTGTATGTGTGTGTGTGTGTGTGCTGGTATGGGCTTTGCATGGAGTCACTGAGTGTGTGTGTGTGTGTGTGTGTGTGTGTGTGTGTGTGTGTGTGTGTGTGTGTGTGTGTATGCTGGTATAAGCTGTGCATTCAGTCTACACTGAGCCGTGCCTATGTGCGTGTGTGTGTGTGCGGGCATAGTCGGTGCATTGAGTCACAGCGAGCCATGTGTGAGTGCGTGTTTGTGGGGTCTGTGCTGGTACACACGGTGAATTTAGTTACACTGAGGTGCCTGTGTGTGAGTGTATGTGTTGGTATGGACGGTACACACCGATAGTCTATTAATTTTTGACGAAAAAGGCAAGAATATACAATGGGAAAAAGTCTCTTTGGCAAGTGGTGCTGGGAAAGTTGGACAGCTGCATGTAAATCAATAAATTTAAAACACACCCTCTCACCGTACACAAAAATAAACTCAAAATGGCTTAAAGACTTAAACGTAAGACATGACACCATAAAACTCCTAGAAAGGAACACAGGCAAAACATTCTCTGACATAAGTTGCACCAATGTTTTCTTAGGTCAGTCTCCCAAGGCAATAGGAATAAAAGCAAAAATAAACAAATGGGACCGAATCAAACATACAAGCTTTTGCGCAGCAAAGGAAACCATTAACAAAACGAAAAGATGACCTACAAAACGGGAGAAAATATTTGCAAACGATGCAACTGAGAAGGGCTTAATTTCCAAAATATATAAACAGCTCAGACACCTCAACAACAACAAAATAAATGAACCAATCAAAACAGGGGCAGAAGATCTAAAACGACATTTCTTCAAAGAAGAAACACAAATAGCTAATAGGCACATGAAAAGATGCTCAAAATCACTAATTATCAGAGAAATGAAAATCAAAACTACAATAAGGGACCATCTCACACTGGTCAGAATGGCCATCATGAAAAACTCTACAAATAACAAATGCTGGAGAGGGTGTGGAGAAAAGGGAACCCTCTTACACTGTTGGTGGGAATGTAAATTGGTACAGCCAATTTGGAGAACAGATGTGGAGGTTCCTTAAAAAACTAAAAATTGAATTACCATATGATCCAGCAATCCCACTCCTGGGCATACGCCCAGACAAAACTCTAATCCAAAGAGATACATGCACCCCTATGTTCACAGCAGCACTATTCACAATAGCCAAGACATGGACACAACCTAAGTGTCCACTGACAGATGAATGGATAAAGAAGATGTGGTACATGTATACAATGGACTAGTACCCAGCCATAAAAAAGAACAAAATAATGCCATTTGCAGCAACACGGACGCAACTAGAGATTACCATACTAAGTGAAATATGTCAGACAGAGAAAGACAAATACCATACGATGTCACTTACATGTGGAATCTAAAATATGACACAAACGAACATATCTATGAAACAGCAACAGACTCACGGACATAGAGAACAGACCTGTGGTTGCCAAGGGGGAGGAGGTTGGGGGAGGGATGGAATGGGAGGTTGGGGGTAACAGATGTAAGCTATTATACATGGAATAGATAAACAAGGCCCTACCGTGTAGCACAGGGAACTATATTCAGTATCCTATGATAAACCATAAGGGAAAAGAATATTCAAAAAGAATGTATATATATGTATAACTGAATCACTTTGCTGTACAGCAGAAATTAACACAACGTTGTAAATCAACTACACTTCAATAAAAAATAAAATAAAATGACCGAGAGAAAAAACAATGATGGGTGTATTTTACTCTGTGTAAAGTTTACGTTCAAAGAAAAGCACTGTAAACAAATACGGCTCACTAGTTAACGCCACGCTTGCTGAGATACTTAAGGAGACATGTACTCATGTCTGCAGTTTACCACAAAATGCATCAAGGGATAAGGTGGATCGGGGCTTTCCTGGCGGCACAGTCGTTAAGAATCCACCTGCCAATGCAGAGGACACGGGTTCGAGCCCTGGTCTGGGAAGATCCCACATGCCGCGGAGCAACTAAGGCCGTGCAGCACAACTACTGAGCCAGCGCACCACAACTCCTGAAGCCCGCGCGCCTAGAGCCCGTGCTCCGCAACAAGAGAAGCCACGGCAATGAGAAGCCTGCACACCTCAACGAAGAGTAGCCCCCCACCCCCGCTCGCCGCAACTAGAGAAAGCCCGCGCGCAGCAACGAAGGCCCAACACGGCCACATAAACAAATAAATAAATTTATTTAAAAAGAAAATGTCTAGGTTAGCACTCCAATAGCAGAAAAGCTGACTTTATACTGAACGAACTACTACACCCTCATCTTGTTTATCTCCCCTGCCCAGGAACTCAGAATCCTGAGTTAATAATAAAGGGAGATTATGGGTGAGGTTTTCCTTTCTTTGTATTTCTCCGGGTACTTTAAGTTTTCTACATTGCACATGTATTAATTTTTAATAAAGTTATATAGCATCTTTATCAACATGTGAAGAACACATCTGCATTTTATAAACTGCTCTGCGTTCATAAGCATTCTTCTATTTCTCCACCGGAGGGCAGCATAAGCACAGTAAATAGCAAAAATAATTTCAAGGCGTTTGGTCTGAAATTGAACGCTGCTCTTCAGCTGTTTATTTCGACAGGCTGCTGGTACAAATTAATCATTAGGTTATTTTTCTGATAACTGACTATACATTCACTGTAAAAACTGACATATTGGAGAAAAGACAACTCACCTATAATCAGGGACCACGTGGCATTACGAAAAGAGGAAGGTACATCTCTTTTTAAAAGTCTGCTGACAAAAAGTCCCCCATACAACAATTTTCTAATCTACGCTTCACATCAAATGTCTCTTAAGCATTTCCCTGCTTCCCTAAGTTCTCTGACGTGGTGGTTTCTAAAGGCCGCCTGGTGTTCCGGTCTGTGGACTCGTTGGACCTTGCTTCCCTGATTTAAATTGGTCATTTAGGTGTTTTAACCGTCTTTAAAGTATTAAAGATTTCCCATGTATAAAATATACATAGAAAACTATACCACCCAATTAATCACTACTCGAATTCGATAGATGTTAATTGTTGCCACTTTTACTTCAGATATTTTGAAGAAAGAAAAAGTTTACAGGTAGGGTTGGAGGTCCCCATGTCCAACTGACTTCTCTCCTTCTTTCCCCAGAGTCACCTCTGATCTGAAGCTGCTGCTTATTTTTCCTATCCTTGATCTCAGGCTTTCATTACAAAACTATGTTCCGTAAACAATATAGTATTGTCCTGAGCTTTTAAATTCTACACGTAAATGTAATCACCACGGCATGTCCCATATTTGCTTAACGTTATGATTTACCCCCTGTTGATTTAGACCTAGTTAACTTTAACTGCTTTAAGGTATTATACTTTAGAAATAGAATTTATTAACACATTCCCTATCGATAAGCATTTAGGTGGTTTCTAATCATTGAGTATCACTGCTCCTTTGATGGGGCAGGTGTGCACAGCTTCTCTAGCTGTTATCCCTAGAGAAGAATTAAGTTTGGGACTCCAGCAGAGGAATGGCGGATTCGAAAGGGTCATCCCCTTCAGCTCTACTGGCTACTGCTGAATCACACTCCTGAATTACCAAGTTTCAATTCAGCGGGTCGTGAATTAGTCCCGTTTCCTCACTTCCTCTTTGTGGTAGGAGGCATGGCTTTAAGCATCTCGGACGTTAAGCACCTCTTCACGGCCACTGGCAACAAGGTTTTGTCTTTTGCGAATCCATTGCCTTTGCTTATTACCTGCTTGGGTTCTTTACCTTTTTCTTATCGATTTGTACAAATTGTGTATCTATGTCTGATTGAGTCACAGTGAGCCGTTTGTGTGTGTGTGTCGGTGTGTCTGTGTGCTGGTATAGGTTGAGCATTGAGTCATACTTAGATGTGTGTATGTGTGTGTGTGTGCTGGTATGGGCTTTGCATGGAGTCACTGAGGGGTGTGTGTGTGTGTGTGTGTGTGTGTGTGTGTGTGTGTGTGTGTGTATGCTGGTATAAGCTGTGCATTCAGTCTACACTGAGCCGTGCCTATGTGCGTGTGTGTGTGTGCTGGTATAGGCAGTGCATTGAGTCACAGTGAGCCATGTGTGAGTGCGTGTTTGTGGGGTCTGTGCTGGTACACACGGTGAATTTAGTTACACTGAGGTGCCTGTGTGTGAGTGTATGTGTTGGTATGGACGGTACACACCGATAGTCTATTAATTTTTGACGAAAAAGGCAAGAATATACAATGGGAAAAAGTCTCTTCGGCAAGTGGTGCTGGGAAAGTTGGACAGCTGCATGTAAATCAATAAATTTAAAACACACCCTCTCACCGTACACAAAAATAAACTCAAAATGGCTTAAAGACTTAAACGTAAGACATGACACCATAAAACTCCTAGAAAGGAACACAGGCAAAACATTCTCTGACATAAGTTGCACCAATGTTTTCTTAGGTCAGTCTCCCAAGGCAATAGGAATAAAAGCAAAAATAAACAAATGGGACCGAATCAAACATACAAGCTTTTGCGCAGCAAAGGAAACCATTAACAAAACGAAAAGATGACCTACAAAACGGGAGAAAATATTTGCAAACGATGCAACTGAGAAGGGCTTAATTTCCAAAATATATAAACAGCTCAGACACCTCAACAACAACAAAATAAATGAACCAATCAAAACAGGGGCAGAAGATCTAAAACGACATTTCTTCAAAGAAGAAACACAAATAGCTAATAGGCACATGAAAAGATGCTCAAAATCACTAATTATCAGAGAAATGAAAATCAAAACTACAATAAGGGACCATCTCACACTGGTCAGAATGGCCATCATGAAAAACTCTACAAATAACAAATGCTGGAGAGGGTGTGGAGAAAAGGGAACCCTCTTACACTGTTGGTGGGAATGTAAATTGGTACAGCCAATTTGGAGAACAGATGTGGAGGTTCCTTAAAAAACTAAAAATTGAATTACCATATGATCCAGCAATCCCACTCCTGGGCATACGCCCAGACAAAACTCTAATCCAAAGAGATACATGCACCCCTATGTTCACAGCAGCACTATTCACAATAGCCAAGACATGGACACAACCTAAGTGTCCACTGACAGATGAATGGATAAAGAAGATGTGGTACATGTATACAATGGACTAGTACCCAGCCATAAAAAAGAACAAAATAATGCCATTTGCAGCAACACGGACGCAACTAGAGATTACCATACTAAGTGAAATATGTCAGACAGAGAAAGACAAATACCATACGATGTCACTTACATGTGGAATCTAAAATATGACACAAACGAACATATCTATGAAACAGCAACAGACTCACGGACATAGAGAACAGACCTGTGGTTGCCAAGGGGGAGGAGGTTGGGGGAGGGATGGAATGGGAGGTTGGGGGTAACAGATGTAAGCTATTATACATGGAATAAACAAGGCCCTACCGTGTAGCACAGGGAACTATATTCAGTATCCTATGATAAACCATAAGGGAAAAGAATATTCAAAAAGAATGTATATATATGTATAACTGAATCACTTTGCTGTACAGCAGAAATTAACACAACGTTGTAAATCAACTACACTTCAATAAAAAATAAAATACAATGACCGAGAGAAAAAACAATGATGGGTGTATTTTACTCTGTGTAAAGTTTACGTTCAAAGAAAAGCACTGTAAACAAATACGGCTCACTAGTTAACGCCACGCTTGCTGAGATACTTAAGGAGACATGTACTCATGTCTGCAGTTTACCACAAAATGCATCAAGGGATAAGGTGGATCGGGGCTTTCCTGGCGGCACAGTCGTTAAGAATCCACCTGCCAATGCAGAGGACACGGGTTCGAGCCCTGGTCTGGGAAGATCCCACATGCCGCGGAGCAACTAAGGCCGTGCAGCACAACTACTGAGCCAGCGCACCACAACTCCTGAAGCCCGCGCGCCTAGAGCCCGTGCTCCGCAACAAGAGAAGCCACGGCAATGAGAAGCCTGCACACCTCAACGAAGAGTAGCCCCCCACCCCCGCTCGCCGCAACTAGAGAAAGCCCGCGCGCAGCAACGAAGGCCCAACACGGCCACATAAACAAATAAATAAATTTATTTAAAAAGAAAATGTCTAGGTTAGCACTCCAATAGCAGAAAAGCTGACTTTATACTGAACGAACTACTACACCCTCATCTTGTTTATCTCCCCTGCCCAGGAACTCAGAATCCTGAGCTAATAATAAAGGGAGATTATGGGTGAGGTTTTCCTTTCTTTGTATTTCTCCGGGTACTTTAAGTTTTTTACATTGCACATGTATTAATTTTTAATAAAGTTATATAGCATCTTTATCAACATGTGAAGAACACATCTGCATTTTATAAACTGCTCTGCGTTCATAAGCATTCTTCTATTTCTCCACCGGAGGGCAGCATAAGCACAGTAAATAGCAAAAATAATTTCAAGGCGTTTGGTCTGAAATTGAACGCTGCTCTTCAGCTGTTTATTTCGACAGGCTGCTGGTACAAATTAATCATTAGGTTATTTTTCTGATAACTGACTATACATTCACTGTAAAAACTGACATATTGGAGAAAAGACAACTCACCTATAATCAGGGACCACGTGGCATTACGAAAAGAGGAAGGTACATCTCTTTTTAAAAGTCTGCTGACAAAAAGTCCCCCATACAACAATTTTCTAATCTACGCTTCACATCAAATGTCTCTTAAGCATTTCCCTGCTTCCCTAAGTTCTCTGACGTGGTGGTTTCTAAAGGCCGCCTGGTGTTCCGGTCTGTGGACTCGTTGGACCTTGCTTCCCTGATTTAAATTGGTCATTTAGGTGTTTTAACCGTCTTTAAAGTATTAAAGATTTCCCATGTATAAAATATACATAGAAAACTATACCACCCAATTAATCACTACTCGAATTCGATAGATGTTAATTGTTGCCACTTTTACTTCAGATATTTTGAAGAAAGAAAAAGTTTACAGGTAGGGTTGGAGGTCCCCATGTCCAACTGACTTCTCTCCTTCTTTCCCCAGAGTCACCTCTGATCTGAAGCTGCTGCTTATTTTTCCTATCCTTGATCTCAGGCTTTCATTACAAAACTATGTTCCGTAAACAATATAGTATTGTCCTGAGCTTTTAAATTCTACACGTAAATGTAATCACCACGGCATGTCCCATATTTGCTTAACGTTATGATTTACCCCCTGTTGATTTAGACCTAGTTAACTTTAACTGCTTTAAGGTATTATACTTTAGAAATAGAATTTATTAACACATTCCCTATCGATAAGCATTTAGGTGGTTTCTAATCATTGAGTATCACTGCTCCTTTGATGGGGCAGGTGTGCACAGCTTCTCTAGCTGTTATCCCTAGAGAAGAATTAAGTTTGGGACTCCAGCAGAGGAATGGCGGATTCGAAAGGGTCATCCCCTTCAGCTCTACTGGCTACTGCTGAATCACACTCCTGAATTACCAAGTTTCAATTCAGCGGGTCGTGAATTAGTCCAGTTTCCTCACTTCCTCTTTGTGGTACGAGGCATGGCTTTAAGCATCTCGGACGTTAAGCACCTCTTCACGGCCACTGGCAACAAGGTTTTGTCTTTTGCGACTCCATTGCCTTTGCTTATTACCTGCTTGGGTTCTTTACCTTTTTCTTATCGATTTGTACAAATTGTGTATCTATGTCTGATTGAGTCACAGTGAGCCGTTTGTGTGTGTGTGTCGGTGTGTCTGTGTGCTGGTATAGGTTGAGCATTGAGTCATACTTAGATGTGTGTATGTGTGTGTGTGTGTGTGTGCTGGTATGGGCTTTGCATGGAGTCACTGAGGGGTGTGTGTGTGTGTGTGTGTGTGTGTGTGTGTATGCTGGTATAAGCTGTGCATTCAGTCTACACTGAGCCGTGCCTATGTGCGTGTGTGTGTGTGCTGGTATAGGCAGTGCGTTGAGTCACAGTGAGCCATGTGTGAGTGCGTGTTTGTGGGGTCTGTGCTGGTACACACGGTGAATTTAGTTACACTGAGGTGCCTGTGTGTGAGTGTATGTGTTGGTATGGACGGTACACACCGATAGTCTATTAATTTTTGACGAAAAAGGCAAGAATATACAATGGGAAAAAGTCTCTTCGGCAAGTGGTGCTGGGAAAGTTGGACAGCTGCATGTAAATCAATAAATTAAAAACACACCCTCTCACCGTACACAAAAATAAACTCAAAATGGCTTAAAGACTTAAACGTAAGACATGACACCATAAAACTCCTAGAAAGGAACACAGGCAAAACATTCTCTGACATACGCTGCACCAATGTTTTCTTAGGTCAGTCTCCCAAGGCAATAGGAATAAAAGCAAAAATAAACAAATGGGACCGAATCAAACATACAAGCTTTTGCGCAGCAAAGGAAACCATTAACAAAACGAAAAGATGACCTACAAAATGGGAGAAAATATTTGCAAACGATGCAACTGAGAAGGGCTTAATTTCCAAAATATATAAACAGCTCAGACACTTCAACAACAACAAAATAAATGAACCAATCAAAACAGGGGCAGAAGATCTAAAACGACATTTCTTCAAAGAAGAAACACAAATAGCTAATAGGCACATGAAAAGATGCTCAAAATCACTAATTATCAGAGAAATGAAAATCAAAACTACAATAAGGGACCATCTCACACTGGTCAGAATGGCCATCATGAAAAACTCTACAAATAACAAATGCTGGAGAGGGTGTGGAGAAAAGGGAACCCTCTTACACTGTTGGTGGGAATGTAAATTGGTACAGCCTATTTGGAGAACAGATGTGGAGGTTCCTTAAAAAACTAAAAATTGAATTACCATATGATCCAGCAATCCCACTCCTGGGCATACGCCCAGACAAAACTCTAATCCAAAGAGATACATGCACCCCTATGTTCACAGCAGCACTATTCACAATAGCCAAGACATGGACACAACCTAAGTGTCCACTGACAGATGAATGGATAAAGAAGATGTGGTACATGTATACAATGGACTAGTACCCAGCCATAAAAAAGAACAAAATAATGCCATTTGCAGCAACACGGACGCAACTAGAGATTACCATACTAAGTGAAATATGTCAGACAGAGAAAGACAAATACCATACGACGTCACTTACATGTGGAATCTAAAATATGACACAAACGAACATATCTATGAAACAGCAACAGACTCACGGACATAGAGAACAGACCTGTGGTTGCCAAGGGGGAGGAGGTTGGGGGAGGGATGGAATGGGAGGTTGGGGGTAACAGATGTAAGCTATTATACATGGAATAGATAAACAAGGCCCTACCGTGTAGCACAGGGAACTATATTCAGTATCCTATGATAAACCATAAGGGAAAAGAATATTCAAAAAGAATGTATATATATGTATAACTGAATCACTTTGCTGTACAGCAGAAATTAACACAACGTTGTAAATCAACTACACTTCAATAAAAAATAAAATACAATGACCGAGAGAAAAAACAATGATGGGTGTATTTTACTCTGTGTAAAGTTTACGTTCAAAGAAAAGCACTGTAAACAAATACGGCTCACTAGTTAACGCCACGCTTGCTGAGATACTTAAGGAGACATGTACTCATGTCTGCAGTTTACCACAAAATGCATCAAGGGATAAGGTGGATCGGGGCTTTCCTGGCGGCACAGTCGTTAAGAATCCACCTGCCAATGCAGAGGACACGGGTTCGAGCCCTGGTCTGGGAAGATCCCACATGCCGCGGAGCAACTAAGGCCGTGCAGCACAACTACTGAGCCAGCGCACCACAACTCCTGAAGCCCGCGCGCCTAGAGCCCGTGCTCCGCAACAAGAGAAGCCACGGCAATGAGAAGCCTGCACACCTCAACGAAGAGTAGCCCCCCACCCCCGCTCGCCGCAACTAGAGAAAGCCCGCGCGCAGCAACGAAGGCCCAACACGGCCACATAAACAAATAAATAAATTTATTTAAAAAGAAAATGTCTAGGTTAGCACTCCAATAGCAGAAAAGCTGACTTTATACTGAACGAACTACTACACCCTCATCTTGTTTATCTCCCCTGCCCAGGAACTCAGAATCCTGAGCTAATAATAAAGGGAGATTATGGGTGAGGTTTTCCTTTCTTTGTATTTCTCCGGGTACTTTAAGTTTTTTACATTGCACATGTATTAATTTTTAATAAAGTTATATAGCATCTTTATCAACATGTGAAGAACACATCTGCATTTTATAAACTGCTCTGCGTTCATAAGCATTCTTCTATTTCTCCACCGGAGGGCAGCATAAGCACAGTAAATAGCAAAAATAATTTCAAGGCGTTTGGTCTGAAATTGAACGCTGCTCTTCAGCTGTTTATTTCGACAGGCTGCTGGTACAAATTAATCATTAGGTTATTTTTCTGATAACTGACTATACATTCACTGTAAAAACTGACATATTGGAGAAAAGACAACTCACCTATAATCAGGGACCACGTGGCATTACGAAAAGAGGAAGGTACATCTCTTTTTAAAAGTCTGCTGACAAAAAGTCCCCCATACAACAATTTTCTAATCTACGCTTCACATCAAATGTCTCTTAAGCATTTCCCTGCTTCCCTAAGTTCTCTGACGTGGTGGTTTCTAAAGGCCGCCTGGTGTTCCGGTCTGTGGACTCGTTGGACCTTGCTTCCCTGATTTAAATTGGTCATTTAGGTGTTTTAACCGTCTTTAAAGTATTAAAGATTTCCCATGTATAAAATATACATAGAAAACTATACCACCCAATTAATCACTACTCGAATTCGATAGATGTTAATTGTTGCCACTTTTACTTCAGATATTTTGAAGAAAGAAAAAGTTTACAGGTAGGGTTGGAGGTCCCCATGTCCAACTGACTTCTCTCCTTCTTTCCCCAGAGTCACCTCTGATCTGAAGCTGCTGCTTATTTTTCCTATCCTTGATCTCAGGCTTTCATTACAAAACTATGTTCCGTAAACAATATAGTATTGTCCTGAGCTTTTAAATTCTACACGTAAATGTAATCACCACGGCATGTCCCATATTTGCTTAACGTTATGATTTACCCCCTGTTGATTTAGACCTAGTTAACTTTAACTGCTTTAAGGTATTATACTTTAGAAATAGAATTTATTAACACATTCCCTATCGATAAGCATTTAGGTGGTTTCTAATCATTGAGTATCACTGCTCCTTTGATGGGGCAGGTGTGCACAGCTTCTCTAGCTGTTATCCCTAGAGAAGAATTAAGTTTGGGACTCCAGCAGAGGAATGGCGGATTCGAAAGGGTCATCCCCTTCAGCTCTACTGGCTACTGCTGAATCACACTCCTGAATTACCAAGTTTCAATTCAGCGGGTCGTGAATTAGTCCAGTTTCCTCACTTCCTCTTTGTGGTACGAGGCATGGCTTTAAGCATCTCGGACGTTAAGCACCTCTTCACGGCCACTGGCAACAAGGTTTTGTCTTTTGCGACTCCATTGCCTTTGCTTATTACCTGCTTGGGTTCTTTACCTTTTTCTTATCGATTTGTACAAATTGTGTATCTATGTCTGATTGAGTCACAGTGAGCCGTTTGTGTGTGTGTGTCGGTGTGTCTGTGTGCTGGTATAGGTTGAGCATTGAGTCATACTTAGATGTGTGTATGTGTGTGTGTGTGTGTGTGCTGGTATGGGCTTTGCATGGAGTCACTGAGGGGTGTGTGTGTGTGTGTGTGTGTGTGTGTGTGTATGCTGGTATAAGCTGTGCATTCAGTCTACACTGAGCCGTGCCTATGTGCGTGTGTGTGTGTGCTGGTATAGGCAGTGCGTTGAGTCACAGTGAGCCATGTGTGAGTGCGTGTTTGTGGGGTCTGTGCTGGTACACACGGTGAATTTAGTTACACTGAGGTGCCTGTGTGTGAGTGTATGTGTTGGTATGGACGGTACACACCGATAGTCTATTAATTTTTGACGAAAAAGGCAAGAATATACAATGGGAAAAAGTCTCTTCGGCAAGTGGTGCTGGGAAAGTTGGACAGCTGCATGTAAATCAATAAATTAAAAACACACCCTCTCACCGTACACAAAAATAAACTCAAAATGGCTTAAAGACTTAAACGTAAGACATGACACCATAAAACTCCTAGAAAGGAACACAGGCAAAACATTCTCTGACATACGCTGCACCAATGTTTTCTTAGGTCAGTCTCCCAAGGCAATAGGAATAAAAGCAAAAATAAACAAATGGGACCGAATCAAACATACAAGCTTTTGCGCAGCAAAGGAAACCATTAACAAAACGAAAAGATGACCTACAAAACGGGAGAAAATATTTGCAAACGATGCAACTGAGAAGGGCTTAATTTCCAAAATATATAAACAGCTCAGACACTTCAACAACAACAAAATAAATGAACCAATCAAAACAGGGGCAGAAGATCTAAAACGACATTTCTTCAAAGAAGAAACACAAATAGCTAATAGGCACATGAAAAGATGCTCAAAATCACTAATTATCAGAGAAATGAAAATCAAAACTACAATAAGGGACCATCTCACACTGGTCAGAATGGCCATCATGAAAAACTCTACAAATAACAAATGCTGGAGAGGGTGTGGAGAAAAGGGAACCCTCTTACACTGTTGGTGGGAATGTAAATTGGTACAGCCTATTTGGAGAACAGATGTGGAGGTTCCTTAAAAAACTAAAAATTGAATTACCATATGATCCAGCAATCCCACTCCTGGGCATACGCCCAGACAAAACTCTAATCCAAAGAGATACATGCACCCCTATGTTCACAGCAGCACTATTCACAATAGCCAAGACATGGACACAACCTAAGTGTCCACTGACAGATGAATGGATAAAGAAGATGTGGTACATGTATACAATGGACTAGTACCCAGCCATAAAAAAGAACAAAATAATGCCATTTGCAGCAACACGGACGCAACTAGAGATTACCATACTAAGTGAAATATGTCAGACAGAGAAAGACAAATACCATACGACGTCACTTACATGTGGAATCTAAAATATGACACAAACGAACATATCTATGAAACAGCAACAGACTCACGGACATAGAGAACAGACCTGTGGTTGCCAAGGGGGAGGAGGTTGGGGGAGGGATGGAATGGGAGGTTGGGGGTAACAGATGTAAGCTATTATACATGGAATAGATAAACAAGGCCCTACCGTGTAGCACAGGGAACTATATTCAGTATCCTATGATAAACCATAAGGGAAAAGAATATTCAAAAAGAATGTATATATATGTATAACTGAATCACTTTGCTGTACAGCAGAAATTAACACAACGTTGTAAATCAACTACACTTCAATAAAAAATAAAATAAAATGACCGAGAGAAAAAACAATGATGGGTGTATTTTACTCTGTGTAAAGTTTACGTTCAAAGAAAAGCACTGTAAACAAATACGGCTCACTAGTTAACGCCACGCTTGCTGAGATACTTAAGGAGACATGTACTCATGTCTGCAGTTTACCACAAAATGCATCAAGGGATAAGGTGGATCGGGGCTTTCCTGGCGGCACAGTCGTTAAGAATCCACCTGCCAATGCAGAGGACACGGGTTCGAGCCCTGGTCTGGGAAGATCCCACATGCCGCGGAGCAACTAAGGCCGTGCAGCACAACTACTGAGCCAGCGCACCACAACTCCTGAAGCCCGCGCGCCTAGAGCCCGTGCTCCGCAACAAGAGAAGCCACGGCAATGAGAAGCCTGCACACCTCAACGAAGAGTAGCCCCCCACCCCCGCTCGCCGCAACTAGAGAAAGCCCGCGCGCAGCAACGAAGACCCAACACGGCCACATAAACAAATAAATAAATTTATTTAAAAAGAAAATGTCTAGGTTAGCACTCCAATAGCAGAAAAGCTGACTTTATACTGAACGAACTACTACACCCTCATCTTGTTTATCTCCCCTGCCCAGGAACTCAGAATCCTGAGCTAATAATAAAGGGAGATTATGGGTGAGGTTTTCCTTTCTTTGTATTTCTCCGGGTACTTTAAGTTTTTTACATTGCACATGTATTAATTTTTAATAAAGTTATATAGCATCTTTATCAACATGTGAAGAACACATCTGCATTTTATAAACTGCTCTGCGTTCATAAGCATTCTTCTATTTCTCCACCGGAGGGCAGCATAAGCACAGTAAATAGCAAAAATAATTTCAAGGCGTTTGGTCTGAAATTGAACGCTGCTCTTCAGCTGTTTATTTCGACAGGCTGCTGGTACAAATTAATCATTAGGTTGTTTATTTTTCTGATAACTGACTATACATTCACTGTAAAAACTGACATATTGGAGAAAAGACAACTCACCTATAATCAGGGACCACGTGGCATTACGAAAAGAGGAAGGTACATCTCTTTTTAAAAGTCTGCTGACAAAAAGTCCCCCATACAACAATTTTCTAATCTACGCTTCACATCAAATGTCTCTTAAGCATTTCCCTGCTTCCCTAAGTTCTCTGACGTGGTGGTTTCTAAAGGCCGCCTGGTGTTCCGGTCTGTGGACTCGTTGGACCTTGCTTCCCTGATTTAAATTGGTCATTTAGGTGTTTTAACCGTCTTTAAAGTATTAAAGATTTCCCATGTATAAAATATACATAGAAAACTATACCACCCAATTAATCACTACTCGAATTCGATAGATGTTAATTGTTGCCACTTTTACTTCAGATATTTTGAAGAAAGAAAAAGTTTACAGGTAGGGTTGGAGGTCCCCATGTCCAACTGACTTCTCTCCTTCTTTCCCCAGAGTCACCTCTGATCTGAAGCTGCTGCTTATTTTTCCTATCCTTGATCTCAGGCTTTCATTACAAAACTATGTTCTGTAAACAATATAGTATTGTCCTGAGCTTTTAAATTCTACACGTAAATGTAATCACCACGGCATGTCCCATATTTGCTTAACGTTATGATTTACCCCCGTTGATTTAGACCTAGTTAACTTTAACTGCTTTAAGGTATTATACTTTAGAAATAGAATTTATTAACACATTCCCTATCGATAAGCATTTAGGTGGTTTCTAATCATTGAGTATCACTGCTCCTTTGATGGGGCAGGTGTGCACAGCTTCTCTAGCTGTTATCCCTAGAGAAGAATTAAGTTTGGGACTCCAGCAGAGGAATGGCGGATTCGAAAGGGTCATCCCCTTCAGCTCTACTGGCTACTGCTGAATCACACTCCTGAATTACCAAGTTTCAATTCAGCGGGTCGTGAATTAGTCCCGTTTCCTCACTTCCTCTTTGTGGTACGAGGCATGGCTTTAAGCATCTCGGACGTTAAGCACCTCTTCACGGCCACTGGCAACAAGGTTTTGTCTTTTGCGAATCCATTGCCTTTGCTTATTACCTGCTTGGGTTCTTTACCTTTTTCTTATCGATTTGTACAAATTGTGTATCTATGTCTGATTGAGTCACAGTGAGCCGTTTGTGTGTGTGTGTCGGTGTGTCTGTGTGCTGGTATAGGTTGAGCATTGAGTCATACTTAGATGTGTGTATGTGTGTGCTGGTATGGGCTTTGCATGGAGTCACTGAGGGGTGTGTGTGTGTGTGTGTGTGTGTGTGTGTGTGTGTGTATGCTGGTATAAGCTGTGCATTCAGTCTACACTGAGCCGTGCCTATGTGCGTGTGTGTGTGTGCGGGCATAGTCGGTGCATTGAGTCACAGTGAGCCATGTGTGAGTGCGTGTTTGTGGGGTCTGTGCTGGTACACACGGTGAATTTAGTTACACTGAGGTGCCTGTGTGTGAGTGTATGTGTTGGTATGGACGGTACACACCGATAGTCTATTAATTTTTGACGAAAAAGGCAAGAATATACAATGGGAAAAAGTCTCTTCGGCAAGTGGTGCTGGGAAAGTTGGACAGCTGCATGTAAATCAATAAATTAAAAACACACCCTCTCACCGTACACAAAAATAAACTCAAAATGGCTTAAAGACTTAAACGTAAGACATGACACCATAAAACTCCTAGAAAGGAACACAGGCAAAAC
This sequence comes from Orcinus orca, assembly GCF_937001465.1. Classification (NCBI taxonomy): domain Eukaryota; kingdom Metazoa; phylum Chordata; class Mammalia; order Artiodactyla; family Delphinidae; genus Orcinus; species Orcinus orca. The sequence continues at coordinate 7,185,037 of NC_064580.1, forward strand.
ATTCTCTGACATAAGTTGCACCAATGTTTTCTTAGGTCAGTCTCCCAAGGCAATAGGAATAAAAGCAAAAATAAACAAATGGGACCGAATCAAACATACAAGCTTTTGCGCAGCAAAGGAAACCATTAACAAAACGAAAAGATGACCTACAAAACGGGAGAAAATATTTGCAAACGATGCAACTGAGAAGGGCTTAATTTCCAAAATATATAAACAGCTCAGACACCTCAACAACAACAAAATAAATGAACCAATCAAAACAGGGGCAGAAGATCTAAAACGACATTTCTTCAAAGAAGAAACACAAATAGCTAATAGGCACATGAAAAGATGCTCAAAATCACTAATTATCAGAGAAATGAAAATCAAAACTACAATAAGGGACCATCTCACACTGGTCAAAATGGCCATCATGAAAAACTCTACAAATAACAAATGCTGGAGAGGGTGTGGAGAAAAGGGAACCCTCTTATACTGTTGGTGGGAATGTAAATCGGTACAGCCAATTTGGAGAACAGATGTGGAGGTTCCTTAAAAAATTAAAATTGAATTACCATATGATCCACCAATCCCACTCCTGGGCATACGCCCAGACAAAACTCTAATCCAAAGAGATACATGCACCCCTATGTTCACAGCAGCACTATTCACAATAGCCAAGACATGGACACAACCTAAGTGTCCACTGACAGATGAATGGATAAAGAAGATGTGGTACATGTATACAATGGACTAGTACCCAGCCATAAAAAAGAACAAAATAATGCCATTTGCAGCAACACGGACGCAACTAGAGATTACCATACTAAGTGAAATATGTCAGAAAGAGAAAGACAAATACCATACGACGTCACTTACATGTGGAATCTAAAATATGACACAAACGAACATATCTATGACACAGCAACAGACTCACGGACATAAAGAACAGACCTGTGGTTGCCAAGGGGGAGGAGGTTGGGGGAGGGATGGAATGGGAGGTTGGGGGTAACAGATGTAAACTATTATACATGGAATAAACAAGGCCCTACCGTGTAGCACAGGGAACTATATTCACTATCCTATGATAAACCATAAGGGAAAAGAATATTCAAAAAGAATGTATATATATGTATAACTGAGTCACTTTGCTGTACAGCAGAAATTAACACAACGTTGTAAATCAACTACACTTCAATAAAAAATAAAATAAAATGACCGAGAGAAAAAACAATGATGGGTGTATTTTACTCTGTGTAAAGTTTACATTCAAAGAAAAGCACTGTAAACAAATACGGCTCACTAGTTAACGCCACGCTTGCTGAGATACTTAAGGAGACATGTACTCATGTCTGCAGTTTACCACAAAATGCATCAAGGGATAAGGTGGATCGGGGCTTTCCTGGCGGCACAGTCGTTAAGAATCCACCTGCCAATGCAGAGGACACGGGTTCGAGCCCTGGTCTGGGAAGATCCCACATGCCGCGGAGCAACTAAGGCCGTGCAGCACAACTACTGAGCCAGCGCACCACAACTCCTGAAGCCCGCGCGCCTAGAGCCCGTGCTCCGCAACAAGAGAAGCCACGGCAATGAGAAGCCTGCACACCTCAACGAAGAGTAGCCCCCCACCCCCGCTCGCCGCAACTAGAGAAAGCCCGCGCGCAGCAACGAAGACCCAACACGGCCACATAAACAAATAAATAAATTTATTTAAAAAGAAAATGTCTAGGTTAGCACTCCAATAGCAGAAAAGCTGACTTTATACTGAACGAACTACTACACCCTCATCTTGTTTATCTCCCCTGCCCAGGAACTCAGAATCCTGAGTTAATAATAAAGGGAGATTATGGGTGAGGTTTTCCTTTCTTTGTATTTCTCCGGGTACTTTAAGTTTTCTACATTGCACATGTATTAATTTTTAATAAAGTTATATAGCATCTTTATCAACATGTGAAGAACACATCTGCATTTTATAAACTGCTCTGCGTTCATAAGCATTCTTCTATTTCTCCACCGGAGGGCAGCATAAGCACAGTAAATAGCAAAAATAATTTCAAGGCGTTTGGTCTGAAATTGAACGCTGCTCTTCAGCTGTTTATTTCGACAGGCTGCTGGTACAAATTAATCATTAGGTTGTTTATTTTTCTGATAACTGACTATACATTCACTGTAAAAACTGACATATTGGAGAAAAGACAACTCACCTATAATCAGGGACCACGTGGCATTACGAAAAGAGGAAGGTACATCTCTTTTTAAAAGTCTGCTGACAAAAAGTCCCCCATACAACAATTTTCTAATCTACGCTTCACATCAAATGTCTCTTAAGCATTTCCCTGCTTCCCTAAGTTCTCTGACGTGGTGGTTTCTAAAGGCCGCCTGGTGTTCCGGTCTGTGGACTCGTTGGACCTTGCTTCCCTGATTTAAATTGGTCATTTAGGTGTTTTAACCGTCTTTAAAGTATTAAAGATTTCCCATGTATAAAATATACATAGAAAACTATACCACCCAATTAATCACTACTCGAATTCGATAGATGTTAATTGTTGCCACTTTTACTTCAGATATTTTGAAGGAAGAAAAAGTTTACAGGTAGGGTTGGAGGTCCCCATGTCCAACTAACTTCTCTCCTTCTTTCCCCAGAGTCACCTCTGATCTGAAGCTGTTGCTTATTTTTCCTATCCTTGATCTCAGGCTTTCATTACAAAACTATGTTCTGTAAACAATATAGTATTGTCCTGAGCTTTTAAATTCTACACGTAAATGTAATCACCACGGCATGTCCCATATTTGCTTAACGTTATGATTTACCCCCTGTTGATTTAGACCTAGTTAACTTTAACTGCTTTAAGGTATTATACTTTAGAAATAGAATTTATTAACACATTCCCTATCGATAAGCATTTAGGTGGTTTCTAATCATTGAGTATCACTGCTCCTTTGATGGGGCAGGTGTGCACAGCTTCTCTAGCTGTTATCCCTAGAGAAGAATTAAGTTTGGGACTCCAGCAGAGGAATGGCGGATTCGAAAGGGTCATCCCCTTCAGCTCTACTGGCTACTGCTGAATCACACTCCTGAATTACCAAGTTTCAATTCAGCGGGTCGTGAATTAGTCCCGTTTCCTCACTTCCTCTTTGTGGTAGGAGGCATGGCTTTAAGCATCTCGGACGTTAAGCACCTCTTCACGGCCACTGGCAACAAGGTTTTGTCTTTTGCGAATCCATTGCCTTTGCTTATTACCTGCTTGGGTTCTTTACCTTTTTCTTATTGATTTGTACAAATTGTGTATCTATGTCTGATTGAGTCACAGTGAGCCGTTTGTGTGTGTGTGTCGGTGTGTCTGTGTGCTGGTATAGGTTGTGCATTGAGTCATACTTAGATGTGTGTATGTGTGTGTGTGTGCTGGTATGGGCTTTGCATGGAGTCACTGAGGGGTGTGTGTGTGTGTGTGTGTGTGTGTGTGTGTGTGTGTGTGTGTGTATGCTGGTATAAGCTGTGCATTCAGTCTACACTGAGCCGTGCCTATGTGCGTGTGTGTGTGTGCTGGTATAGGCAGTGCATTGAGTCACAGTGAGCCATGTGTGAGTGCGTGTTTGTGGGGTCTGTGCTGGTACACACGGTGAATTTAGTTACACTGAGGTGCCTGTGTGTGAGTGTATGTGTTGGTATGGACGGTACACACCGATAGTCTATTAATTTTTGACGAAAAAGGCAAGAATATACAATGGGAAAAAGTCTCTTCGGCAAGTGGTGCTGGGAAAGTTGGACAGCTGCATGTAAATCAATAAATTAAAAACACACCCTCTCACCGTACACAAAAATAAACTCAAAATGGCTTAAAGACTTAAACGTAAGACATGACACCATAAAACTCCTAGAAAGGAACACAGGCAAAACATTCTCTGACATAAGTTGCACCAATGTTTTCTTAGGTCAGTCTCCCAAGGCAATAGGAATAAAAGCAAAAATAAACAAATGGGACCGAATCAAACATACAAGCTTTTGCGCAGCAAAGGAAACCATTAACAAAACGAAGAGATGACCTACAAAACGGGAGAAAATATTTGCAAACGATGCAACTGAGAAGGGCTTAATTTCCAAAATATATAAACAGCTCAGACACCTCAACAACAAAAAAATAAATGAACCAATCAAAACAGGGGCAGAAGATCTAAAACGACATTTCTTCAAAGAAGAAACACAAATAGCTAATAGGCACATGAAAAGATGCTCAAAATCACTAATTATCAGAGAAATGAAAATCAAAACTACAATAAGGGACCATCTCACACTGGTCAGAATGGCCATCATGAAAAACTCTACAAATAACAAATGCTGGAGAGGGTGTGGAGAAAAGGGAACCCTCTTATACTGTTGGTGGGAATGTAAATTGGTACAGCCTATTTGGAGAACAGATGTGGAGGTTCCTTAAAAAACTAAAAATTGAATTACCATATGATCCAGCAATCCCACTCCTGGGCATACGCCCAGACAAAACTCTAATCCAAAGAGATACATGCACCCCTATGTTCACAGCAGCACTATTCACAATAGCCAAGACATGGACACAACCTAAGTGTCCACTGACAGATGAATGGATAAAGAAGATGTGGTACATGTATACAATGGACTAGTACCCAGCCATAAAAAAGAACAAAATAATGCCATTTGCAGCAACACGGACGCAACTAGAGATTACCATACTAAGTGAAATATGTCAGACAGAGAAAGACAAATACCATACGATGTCACTTACATGTGGAATCTAAAATATGACACAAACGAACATATCTATGAAACAGCAACAGACTCACGGACATAGAGAACAGACCTGTGGTTGCCAAGGGGGAGGAGGTTGGGGGAGGGATGGAATGGGAGGTTGGGGGTAACAGATGTAAGCTATTATACATGGAATAAACAAGGCCCTACCGTGTAGCACAGGGAGCTATATTCAGTATCCTATGATAAACCATAAGGGAAAAGAATATTCAAAAAGAATGTATATATATGTATAACTGAATCACTTTGCTGTACAGCAGAAATTAACACAACGTTGTAAATCAACTACACTTCAATAAAAAATAAAATAAAATGACCGAGAGAAAAAACAGTGATGGGTGTATTTTACTCTGTGTAAAGTTTACGTTCAAAGAAAAGCAGTGTAAACAAATACGGCTCACTAGTTAACGCCACGCTTGCTGAGATACTTAAGGAGACATGTACTCATGTCTGCAGTTTACCACAAAATGCATCAAGGGATAAGGTGGATCGGGGCTTTCCTGGCGGTACAGTCGTTAAGAATCCACCTGCCAATGCAGAGGACACGGGTTCGAGCCCTGGTCTGGGAAGATCCCACATGCCGCAGAGCAACTAAGGCCGTGCAGCACAACTACTGAGCTAGCGCACCACAACTCCTGAAGCCCGCGCGCCTAGAGCCCGTGCTCCGCAACAAGAGAAGCCACGGCAATGAGAAGCCTGCACACCTCAACGAAGAGTAGCCCCCCACCCCCGCTCGCCGCAACTAGAGAAAGCCCGCGCGCAGCAACGAAGGCCCAACACGGCCACATAAACAAATAAATAAATTTATTTTTAAAAAAAATGTCTAGGTTAGCACTCCAATAGCAGAAAAGCTGACTTTATACTGAACGAACTACTACACCCTCATCTTGTTTATCTCCCCTGCCCAGGAACTCAGAATCCTGAGCTAATAATAAAGGGAGATTATGGGTGAGGTTTTCCTTTCTTTGTATTTCTCCGGGTACTTTAAGTTTTTTACATTGCACATGTATTAATTTTTAATAAAGTTATATAGCATCTTTATCAACATGTGAAGAACACATCTGCATTTTATAAACTGCTCTGCGTTCATAAGCATTCTTCTATTTCTCCACCGGAGGGCAGCATAAGCACAGTAAATAGCAAAAATAATTTCAAGGCGTTTGGTCTGAAATTGAACGCTGCTCTTCAGCTGTTTATTTCGACAGGCTGCTGGTACAAATTAATCATTAGGTTCTTTATTTTTCTGATAACTGACTATATATTCACTGTAAAAACTGACATATTGGAGAAAAGACAACTCACCTATAATCAGGGACCACGTGGCATTACGAAAAGAGGAAGGTACATCTCTTTTTAAAAGTCTGCTGACAAAAAGTCCCCCATACAACAATTTTCTAATCTACGCTTCACATCAAATGTCTCTTAAGCATTTCCCTGCTTCCCTAAGTTCTCTGACGTGGTGGTTTCTAAAGGCCGCCTGGTGTTCCGGTCTGTGGACTCGTTGGACCTTGCTTCCCTGATTTAAATTGGTCATTTAGGTGTTTTAACCGTCTTTAAAGTATTAAAGATTTCCCATGTATAAAATATACATAGAAAACTATACCACCCAATTAATCACTACTCGAATTCGATAGATGTTAATTGTTGCCACTTTTACTTCAGATATTTTGAAGGAAGAAAAAGTTTACAGGTAGGGTTGGAGGTCCCCATGTCCAACTAACTTCTCTCCTTCTTTCCCCAGAGTCACCTCTGATCTGAAGCTGCTGCTTATTTTTCCTATCCTTGATCTCAGGCTTTCATTACAAAACTATGTTCTGTAAACAATATAGTATTGTCCTGAGCTTTTAAATTCTACACGTAAATGTAATCACCACGGCATGTCCCATATTTGCTTAACATTATGATTTACCCCCTGTTGATTTAGACCTAGTTAACTTTAACTGCTTTAAGGTATTATACTTTATAAATAGAATTTATTAACACATTCCCTATCGATAAGCATTTAGGTGGTTTCTAATCATTGAGTATCACTGCTCCTTTGATGGGGCAGGTGTGCACAGCTTCTCTAGCTGTTATCCCTAGAGAAGAATTAAGTTTGGGACTCCAGCAGAGGAATGGCGGACTCGAAAGGGTCATCCCCTTCAGCTCTACTGGCTACTGCTGAATCACACTCCTGAATTACCAAGTTTCAATTCAGCGGGTCGTGAATTAGTCCCGTTTCCTCACTTCCTCTTTGTGGTAGGAGGCATGGCTTTAAGCATCTCGGACGTTAAGCACCTCTTCACGGCCACTGGCAACAAGGTTTTGTCTTTTGCGAATCCATTGCCTTTGCTTATTACCTGCTTGGGTTCTTTACCTTTTTCTTATCGATTTGTACAAATTGTGTATCTATGTCTGATTGAGTCACAGTGAGCCGTTTGTGTGTGTGTGTCGGTGTGTCTGTGTGCTGGTATAGGTTGAGCATTGAGTCATACTTAGATGTGTGTATGTGTGTGTGTGTGCTGGTATGGGCTTTGCATGGAGTCACTGAGGGGTGTGTGTGTGTGTGTGTGTGTGTGTGTGTGTGTGTGTGTGTGTGTATGCTGGTATAAGCTGTGCATTCAGTCTACACTGAGCCGTGCCTATGTGCGTGTGTGTGTGTGCTGGTATAGGCAGTGCATTGAGTCACAGTGAGCCATGTGTGAGTGCGTGTTTGTGGGGTCTGTGCTGGTACACACGGTGAATTTAGTTACACTGAGGTGCCTGTGTGTGAGTGTATGTGTTGGTATGGACGGTACACACCGATAGTCTATTAATTTTTGACGAAAAAGGCAAGAATATACAATGGGAAAAAGTCTCTTCGGCAAGTGGTGCTGGGAAAGTTGGACAGCTGCATGTAAATCAATAAATTTAAAACACACCCTCTCACCGTACACAAAAATAAACTCAAAATGGCTTAAAGACTTAAACGTAAGACATGACACCATAAAACTCCTAGAAAGGAACACAGGCAAAACATTCTCTGACATAAGTTGCACCAATGTTTTCTTAGGTCAGTCTCCCAAGGCAATAGGAATAAAAGCAAAAATAAACAAATGGGACCGAATCAAACATACAAGCTTTTGCGCAGCAAAGGAAACCATTAACAAAACGAAAAGATGACCTACAAAACGGGAGAAAATATTTGCAAACGATGCAACTGAGAAGGGCTTAATTTCCAAAATATATAAACAGCTCAGACACCTCAACAACAACAAAATAAATGAACCAATCAAAACAGGGGCAGAAGATCTAAAACGACATTTCTTCAAAGAAGAAACACAAATAGCTAATAGGCACATGAAAAGATGCTCAAAATCACTAATTATCAGAGAAATGAAAATCAAAACTACAATAAGGGACCATCTCACACTGGTCAGAATGGCCATCATGAAAAACTCTACAAATAACAAATGCTGGAGAGGGTGTGGAGAAAAGGGAACCCTCTTACACTGTTGGTGGGAATGTAAATTGGTACAGCCAATTTGGAGAACAGATGTGGAGGTTCCTTAAAAAACTAAAAATTGAATTACCATATGATCCAGCAATCCCACTCCTGGGCATACGCCCAGACAAAACTCTAATCCAAAGAGATACATGCACCCCTATGTTCACAGCAGCACTATTCACAATAGCCAAGACATGGACACAACCTAAGTGTCCACTGACAGATGAATGGATAAAGAAGATGTGGTACATGTATACAATGGACTAGTACCCAGCCATAAAAAAGAACAAAATAATGCCATTTGCAGCAACACGGACGCAACTAGAGATTACCATACTAAGTGAAATATGTCAGACAGAGAAAGACAAATACCATACGATGTCACTTACATGTGGAATCTAAAATATGACACAAACGAACATATCTATGAAACAGCAACAGACTCACGGACATAGAGAACAGACCTGTGGTTGCCAAGGGGGAGGAGGTTGGGGGAGGGATGGAATGGGAGGTTGGGGGTAACAGATGTAAGCTATTATACATGGAATAAACAAGGCCCTACCGTGTAGCACAGGGAACTATATTCAGTATCCTATGATAAACCATAAGGGAAAAGAATATTCAAAAAGAATGTATATATATGTATAACTGAATCACTTTGCTGTACAGCAGAAATTAACACAACGTTGTAAATCAACTACACTTCAATAAAAAATAAAATACAATGACCGAGAGAAAAAACAATGATGGGTGTATTTTACTCTGTGTAAAGTTTACGTTCAAAGAAAAGCACTGTAAACAAATACGGCTCACTAGTTAACGCCACGCTTGCTGAGATACTTAAGGAGACATGTACTCATGTCTGCAGTTTACCACAAAATGCATCAAGGGATAAGGTGGATCGGGGCTTTCCTGGCGGCACAGTCGTTAAGAATCCACCTGCCAATGCAGAGGACACGGGTTCGAGCCCTGGTCTGGGAAGATCCCACATGCCGCGGAGCAACTAAGGCCGTGCAGCACAACTACTGAGCCAGCGCACCACAACTCCTGAAGCCCGCGCGCCTAGAGCCCGTGCTCCGCAACAAGAGAAGCCACGGCAATGAGAAGCCTGCACACCTCAACGAAGAGTAGCCCCCCACCCCCGCTCGCCGCAACTAGAGAAAGCCCGCGCGCAGCAACGAAGGCCCAACACGGCCACATAAACAAATAAATAAATTTATTTAAAAAGAAAATGTCTAGGTTAGCACTCCAATAGCAGAAAAGCTGACTTTATACTGAACGAACTACTACACCCTCATCTTGTTTATCTCCCCTGCCCAGGAACTCAGAATCCTGAGCTAATAATAAAGGGAGATTATGGGTGAGGTTTTCCTTTCTTTGTATTTCTCCGGGTACTTTAAGTTTTTTACATTGCACATGTATTAATTTTTAATAAAGTTATATAGCATCTTTATCAACATGTGAAGAACACATCTGCATTTTATAAACTGCTCTGCGTTCATAAGCATTCTTCTATTTCTCCACCGGAGGGCAGCATAAGCACAGTAAATAGCAAAAATAATTTCAAGGCGTTTGGTCTGAAATTGAACGCTGCTCTTCAGCTGTTTATTTCGACAGGCTGCTGGTACAAATTAATCATTAGGTTATTTTTCTGATAACTGACTATACATTCACTGTAAAAACTGACATATTGGAGAAAAGACAACTCACCTATAATCAGGGACCACGTGGCATTACGAAAAGAGGAAGGTACATCTCTTTTTAAAAGTCTGCTGACAAAAAGTCCCCCATACAACAATTTTCTAATCTACGCTTCACATCAAATGTCTCTTAAGCATTTCCCTGCTTCCCTAAGTTCTCTGACGTGGTGGTTTCTAAAGGCCGCCTGGTGTTCCGGTCTGTGGACTCGTTGGACCTTGCTTCCCTGATTTAAATTGGTCATTTAGGTGTTTTAACCGTCTTTAAAGTATTAAAGATTTCCCATGTATAAAATATACATAGAAAACTATACCACCCAATTAATCACTACTCGAATTCGATAGATGTTAATTGTTGCCACTTTTACTTCAGATATTTTGAAGAAAGAAAAAGTTTACAGGTAGGGTTGGAGGTCCCCATGTCCAACTGACTTCTCTCCTTCTTTCCCCAGAGTCACCTCTGATCTGAAGCTGCTGCTTATTTTTCCTATCCTTGATCTCAGGCTTTCATTACAAAACTATGTTCCGTAAACAATATAGTATTGTCCTGAGCTTTTAAATTCTACACGTAAATGTAATCACCACGGCATGTCCCATATTTGCTTAACGTTATGATTTACCCCCTGTTGATTTAGACCTAGTTAACTTTAACTGCTTTAAGGTATTATACTTTAGAAATAGAATTTATTAACACATTCCCTATCGATAAGCATTTAGGTGGTTTCTAATCATTGAGTATCACTGCTCCTTTGATGGGGCAGGTGTGCACAGCTTCTCTAGCTGTTATCCCTAGAGAAGAATTAAGTTTGGGACTCCAGCAGAGGAATGGCGGATTCGAAAGGGTCATCCCCTTCAGCTCTACTGGCTACTGCTGAATCACACTCCTGAATTACCAAGTTTCAATTCAGCGGGTCGTGAATTAGTCCAGTTTCCTCACTTCCTCTTTGTGGTACGAGGCATGGCTTTAAGCATCTCGGACGTTAAGCACCTCTTCACGGCCACTGGCAACAAGGTTTTGTCTTTTGCGACTCCATTGCCTTTGCTTATTACCTGCTTGGGTTCTTTACCTTTTTCTTATCGATTTGTACAAATTGTGTATCTATGTCTGATTGAGTCACAGTGAGCCGTTTGTGTGTGTGTGTCGGTGTGTCTGTGTGCTGGTATAGGTTGAGCATTGAGTCATACTTAGATGTGTGTATGTGTGTGTGTGTGTGTGTGCTGGTATGGGCTTTGCATGGAGTCACTGAGGGGTGTGTGTGTGTGTGTGTGTGTGTGTGTGTGTATGCTGGTATAAGCTGTGCATTCAGTCTACACTGAGCCGTGCCTATGTGCGTGTGTGTGTGTGCTGGTATAGGCAGTGCGTTGAGTCACAGTGAGCCATGTGTGAGTGCGTGTTTGTGGGGTCTGTGCTGGTACACACGGTGAATTTAGTTACACTGAGGTGCCTGTGTGTGAGTGTATGTGTTGGTATGGACGGTACACACCGATAGTCTATTAATTTTTGACGAAAAAGGCAAGAATATACAATGGGAAAAAGTCTCTTCGGCAAGTGGTGCTGGGAAAGTTGGACAGCTGCATGTAAATCAATAAATTAAAAACACACCCTCTCACCGTACACAAAAATAAACTCAAAATGGCTTAAAGACTTAAACGTAAGACATGACACCATAAAACTCCTAGAAAGGAACACAGGCAAAACATTCTCTGACATACGCTGCACCAATGTTTTCTTAGGTCAGTCTCCCAAGGCAATAGGAATAAAAGCAAAAATAAACAAATGGGACCGAATCAAACATACAAGCTTTTGCGCAGCAAAGGAAACCATTAACAAAACGAAAAGATGACCTACAAAACGGGAGAAAATATTTGCAAACGATGCAACTGAGAAGGGCTTAATTTCCAAAATATATAAACAGCTCAGACACTTCAACAACAACAAAATAAATGAACCAATCAAAACAGGGGCAGAAGATCTAAAACGACATTTCTTCAAAGAAGAAACACAAATAGCTAATAGGCACATGAAAAGATGCTCAAAATCACTAATTATCAGAGAAATGAAAATCAAAACTACAATAAGGGACCATCTCACACTGGTCAGAATGGCCATCATGAAAAACTCTACAAATAACAAATGCTGGAGAGGGTGTGGAGAAAAGGGAACCCTCTTACACTGTTGGTGGGAATGTAAATTGGTACAGCCTATTTGGAGAACAGATGTGGAGGTTCCTTAAAAAACTAAAAATTGAATTACCATATGATCCAGCAATCCCACTCCTGGGCATACGCCCAGACAAAACTCTAATCCAAAGAGATACATGCACCCCTATGTTCACAGCAGCACTATTCACAATAGCCAAGACATGGACACAACCTAAGTGTCCACTGACAGATGAATGGATAAAGAAGATGTGGTACATGTATACAATGGACTAGTACCCAGCCATAAAAAAGAACAAAATAATGCCATTTGCAGCAACACGGACGCAACTAGAGATTACCATACTAAGTGAAATATGTCAGACAGAGAAAGACAAATACCATACGACGTCACTTACATGTGGAATCTAAAATATGACACAAACGAACATATCTATGAAACAGCAACAGACTCACGGACATAGAGAACAGACCTGTGGTTGCCAAGGGGGAGGAGGTTGGGGGAGGGATGGAATGGGAGGTTGGGGGTAACAGATGTAAGCTATTATACATGGAATAGATAAACAAGGCCCTACCGTGTAGCACAGGGAACTATATTCAGTATCCTATGATAAACCATAAGGGAAAAGAATATTCAAAAAGAATGTATATATATGTATAACTGAATCACTTTGCTGTACAGCAGAAATTAACACAACGTTGTAAATCAACTACACTTCAATAAAAAATAAAATACAATGACCGAGAGAAAAAACAATGATGGGTGTATTTTACTCTGTGTAAAGTTTACGTTCAAAGAAAAGCACTGTAAACAAATACGGCTCACTAGTTAACGCCACGCTTGCTGAGATACTTAAGGAGACATGTACTCATGTCTGCAGTTTACCACAAAATGCATCAAGGGATAAGGTGGATCGGGGCTTTCCTGGCGGCACAGTCGTTAAGAATCCACCTGCCAATGCAGAGGACACGGGTTCGAGCCCTGGTCTGGGAAGATCCCACATGCCGCGGAGCAACTAAGGCCGTGCAGCACAACTACTGAGCCAGCGCACCACAACTCCTGAAGCCCGCGCGCCTAGAGCCCGTGCTCCGCAACAAGAGAAGCCACGGCAATGAGAAGCCTGCACACCTCAACGAAGAGTAGCCCCCCACCCCCGCTCGCCGCAACTAGAGAAAGCCCGCGCGCAGCAACGAAGGCCCAACACGGCCACATAAACAAATAAATAAATTTATTTAAAAAGAAAATGTCTAGGTTAGCACTCCAATAGCAGAAAAGCTGACTTTATACTGAACGAACTACTACACCCTCATCTTGTTTATCTCCCCTGCCCAGGAACTCAGAATCCTGAGCTAATAATAAAGGGAGATTATGGGTGAGGTTTTCCTTTCTTTGTATTTCTCCGGGTACTTTAAGTTTTTTACATTGCACATGTATTAATTTTTAATAAAGTTATATAGCATCTTTATCAACATGTGAAGAACACATCTGCATTTTATAAACTGCTCTGCGTTCATAAGCATTCTTCTATTTCTCCACCGGAGGGCAGCATAAGCACAGTAAATAGCAAAAATAATTTCAAGGCGTTTGGTCTGAAATTGAACGCTGCTCTTCAGCTGTTTATTTCGACAGGCTGCTGGTACAAATTAATCATTAGGTTATTTTTCTGATAACTGACTATACATTCACTGTAAAAACTGACATATTGGAGAAAAGACAACTCACCTATAATCAGGGACCACGTGGCATTACGAAAAGAGGAAGGTACATCTCTTTTTAAAAGTCTGCTGACAAAAAGTCCCCCATACAACAATTTTCTAATCTACGCTTCACATCAAATGTCTCTTAAGCATTTCCCTGCTTCCCTAAGTTCTCTGACGTGGTGGTTTCTAAAGGCCGCCTGGTGTTCCGGTCTGTGGACTCGTTGGACCTTGCTTCCCTGATTTAAATTGGTCATTTAGGTGTTTTAACCGTCTTTAAAGTATTAAAGATTTCCCATGTATAAAATATACATAGAAAACTATACCACCCAATTAATCACTACTCGAATTCGATAGATGTTAATTGTTGCCACTTTTACTTCAGATATTTTGAAGAAAGAAAAAGTTTACAGGTAGGGTTGGAGGTCCCCATGTCCAACTGACTTCTCTCCTTCTTTCCCCAGAGTCACCTCTGATCTGAAGCTGCTGCTTATTTTTCCTATCCTTGATCTCAGGCTTTCATTACAAAACTATGTTCCGTAAACAATATAGTATTGTCCTGAGCTTTTAAATTCTACACGTAAATGTAATCACCACGGCATGTCCCATATTTGCTTAACGTTATGATTTACCCCCTGTTGATTTAGACCTAGTTAACTTTAACTGCTTTAAGGTATTATACTTTAGAAATAGAATTTATTAACACATTCCCTATCGATAAGCATTTAGGTGGTTTCTAATCATTGAGTATCACTGCTCCTTTGATGGGGCAGGTGTGCACAGCTTCTCTAGCTGTTATCCCTAGAGAAGAATTAAGTTTGGGACTCCAGCAGAGGAATGGCGGATTCGAAAGGGTCATCCCCTTCAGCTCTACTGGCTACTGCTGAATCACACTCCTGAATTACCAAGTTTCAATTCAGCGGGTCGTGAATTAGTCCAGTTTCCTCACTTCCTCTTTGTGGTACGAGGCATGGCTTTAAGCATCTCGGACGTTAAGCACCTCTTCACGGCCACTGGCAACAAGGTTTTGTCTTTTGCGACTCCATTGCCTTTGCTTATTACCTGCTTGGGTTCTTTACCTTTTTCTTATCGATTTGTACAAATTGTGTATCTATGTCTGATTGAGTCACAGTGAGCCGTTTGTGTGTGTGTGTCGGTGTGTCTGTGTGCTGGTATAGGTTGAGCATTGAGTCATACTTAGATGTGTGTATGTGTGTGTGTGTGTGTGTGCTGGTATGGGCTTTGCATGGAGTCACTGAGGGGTGTGTGTGTGTGTGTGTGTGTGTGTGTGTGTATGCTGGTATAAGCTGTGCATTCAGTCTACACTGAGCCGTGCCTATGTGCGTGTGTGTGTGTGCTGGTATAGGCAGTGCGTTGAGTCACAGTGAGCCATGTGTGAGTGCGTGTTTGTGGGGTCTGTGCTGGTACACACGGTGAATTTAGTTACACTGAGGTGCCTGTGTGTGAGTGTATGTGTTGGTATGGACGGTACACACCGATAGTCTATTAAT
Source organism: Orcinus orca (assembly GCF_937001465.1). NCBI lineage: Eukaryota > Metazoa > Chordata > Mammalia > Artiodactyla > Delphinidae > Orcinus > Orcinus orca. The sequence goes on from NC_064580.1 coordinate 7,200,328, forward strand.
TTTTGACGAAAAAGGCAAGAATATACAATGGGAAAAAGTCTCTTCGGCAAGTGGTGCTGGGAAAGTTGGACAGCTGCATGTAAATCAATAAATTAAAAACACACCCTCTCACCGTACACAAAAATAAACTCAAAATGGCTTAAAGACTTAAACGTAAGACATGACACCATAAAACTCCTAGAAAGGAACACAGGCAAAACATTCTCTGACATACGCTGCACCAATGTTTTCTTAGGTCAGTCTCCCAAGGCAATAGGAATAAAAGCAAAAATAAACAAATGGGACCGAATCAAACATACAAGCTTTTGCGCAGCAAAGGAAACCATTAACAAAACGAAAAGATGACCTACAAAACGGGAGAAAATATTTGCAAACGATGCAACTGAGAAGGGCTTAATTTCCAAAATATATAAACAGCTCAGACACTTCAACAACAACAAAATAAATGAACCAATCAAAACAGGGGCAGAAGATCTAAAACGACATTTCTTCAAAGAAGAAACACAAATAGCTAATAGGCACATGAAAAGATGCTCAAAATCACTAATTATCAGAGAAATGAAAATCAAAACTACAATAAGGGACCATCTCACACTGGTCAGAATGGCCATCATGAAAAACTCTACAAATAACAAATGCTGGAGAGGGTGTGGAGAAAAGGGAACCCTCTTACACTGTTGGTGGGAATGTAAATTGGTACAGCCTATTTGGAGAACAGATGTGGAGGTTCCTTAAAAAACTAAAAATTGAATTACCATATGATCCAGCAATCCCACTCCTGGGCATACGCCCAGACAAAACTCTAATCCAAAGAGATACATGCACCCCTATGTTCACAGCAGCACTATTCACAATAGCCAAGACATGGACACAACCTAAGTGTCCACTGACAGATGAATGGATAAAGAAGATGTGGTACATGTATACAATGGACTAGTACCCAGCCATAAAAAAGAACAAAATAATGCCATTTGCAGCAACACGGACGCAACTAGAGATTACCATACTAAGTGAAATATGTCAGACAGAGAAAGACAAATACCATACGACGTCACTTACATGTGGAATCTAAAATATGACACAAACGAACATATCTATGAAACAGCAACAGACTCACGGACATAGAGAACAGACCTGTGGTTGCCAAGGGGGAGGAGGTTGGGGGAGGGATGGAATGGGAGGTTGGGGGTAACAGATGTAAGCTATTATACATGGAATAGATAAACAAGGCCCTACCGTGTAGCACAGGGAACTATATTCAGTATCCTATGATAAACCATAAGGGAAAAGAATATTCAAAAAGAATGTATATATATGTATAACTGAATCACTTTGCTGTACAGCAGAAATTAACACAACGTTGTAAATCAACTACACTTCAATAAAAAATAAAATAAAATGACCGAGAGAAAAAACAATGATGGGTGTATTTTACTCTGTGTAAAGTTTACGTTCAAAGAAAAGCACTGTAAACAAATACGGCTCACTAGTTAACGCCACGCTTGCTGAGATACTTAAGGAGACATGTACTCATGTCTGCAGTTTACCACAAAATGCATCAAGGGATAAGGTGGATCGGGGCTTTCCTGGCGGCACAGTCGTTAAGAATCCACCTGCCAATGCAGAGGACACGGGTTCGAGCCCTGGTCTGGGAAGATCCCACATGCCGCGGAGCAACTAAGGCCGTGCAGCACAACTACTGAGCCAGCGCACCACAACTCCTGAAGCCCGCGCGCCTAGAGCCCGTGCTCCGCAACAAGAGAAGCCACGGCAATGAGAAGCCTGCACACCTCAACGAAGAGTAGCCCCCCACCCCCGCTCGCCGCAACTAGAGAAAGCCCGCGCGCAGCAACGAAGACCCAACACGGCCACATAAACAAATAAATAAATTTATTTAAAAAGAAAATGTCTAGGTTAGCACTCCAATAGCAGAAAAGCTGACTTTATACTGAACGAACTACTACACCCTCATCTTGTTTATCTCCCCTGCCCAGGAACTCAGAATCCTGAGCTAATAATAAAGGGAGATTATGGGTGAGGTTTTCCTTTCTTTGTATTTCTCCGGGTACTTTAAGTTTTTTACATTGCACATGTATTAATTTTTAATAAAGTTATATAGCATCTTTATCAACATGTGAAGAACACATCTGCATTTTATAAACTGCTCTGCGTTCATAAGCATTCTTCTATTTCTCCACCGGAGGGCAGCATAAGCACAGTAAATAGCAAAAATAATTTCAAGGCGTTTGGTCTGAAATTGAACGCTGCTCTTCAGCTGTTTATTTCGACAGGCTGCTGGTACAAATTAATCATTAGGTTGTTTATTTTTCTGATAACTGACTATACATTCACTGTAAAAACTGACATATTGGAGAAAAGACAACTCACCTATAATCAGGGACCACGTGGCATTACGAAAAGAGGAAGGTACATCTCTTTTTAAAAGTCTGCTGACAAAAAGTCCCCCATACAACAATTTTCTAATCTACGCTTCACATCAAATGTCTCTTAAGCATTTCCCTGCTTCCCTAAGTTCTCTGACGTGGTGGTTTCTAAAGGCCGCCTGGTGTTCCGGTCTGTGGACTCGTTGGACCTTGCTTCCCTGATTTAAATTGGTCATTTAGGTGTTTTAACCGTCTTTAAAGTATTAAAGATTTCCCATGTATAAAATATACATAGAAAACTATACCACCCAATTAATCACTACTCGAATTCGATAGATGTTAATTGTTGCCACTTTTACTTCAGATATTTTGAAGAAAGAAAAAGTTTACAGGTAGGGTTGGAGGTCCCCATGTCCAACTGACTTCTCTCCTTCTTTCCCCAGAGTCACCTCTGATCTGAAGCTGCTGCTTATTTTTCCTATCCTTGATCTCAGGCTTTCATTACAAAACTATGTTCTGTAAACAATATAGTATTGTCCTGAGCTTTTAAATTCTACACGTAAATGTAATCACCACGGCATGTCCCATATTTGCTTAACGTTATGATTTACCCCCGTTGATTTAGACCTAGTTAACTTTAACTGCTTTAAGGTATTATACTTTAGAAATAGAATTTATTAACACATTCCCTATCGATAAGCATTTAGGTGGTTTCTAATCATTGAGTATCACTGCTCCTTTGATGGGGCAGGTGTGCACAGCTTCTCTAGCTGTTATCCCTAGAGAAGAATTAAGTTTGGGACTCCAGCAGAGGAATGGCGGATTCGAAAGGGTCATCCCCTTCAGCTCTACTGGCTACTGCTGAATCACACTCCTGAATTACCAAGTTTCAATTCAGCGGGTCGTGAATTAGTCCCGTTTCCTCACTTCCTCTTTGTGGTACGAGGCATGGCTTTAAGCATCTCGGACGTTAAGCACCTCTTCACGGCCACTGGCAACAAGGTTTTGTCTTTTGCGAATCCATTGCCTTTGCTTATTACCTGCTTGGGTTCTTTACCTTTTTCTTATCGATTTGTACAAATTGTGTATCTATGTCTGATTGAGTCACAGTGAGCCGTTTGTGTGTGTGTGTCGGTGTGTCTGTGTGCTGGTATAGGTTGAGCATTGAGTCATACTTAGATGTGTGTATGTGTGTGCTGGTATGGGCTTTGCATGGAGTCACTGAGGGGTGTGTGTGTGTGTGTGTGTGTGTGTGTGTGTGTGTATGCTGGTATAAGCTGTGCATTCAGTCTACACTGAGCCGTGCCTATGTGCGTGTGTGTGTGTGCGGGCATAGTCGGTGCATTGAGTCACAGTGAGCCATGTGTGAGTGCGTGTTTGTGGGGTCTGTGCTGGTACACACGGTGAATTTAGTTACACTGAGGTGCCTGTGTGTGAGTGTATGTGTTGGTATGGACGGTACACACCGATAGTCTATTAATTTTTGACGAAAAAGGCAAGAATATACAATGGGAAAAAGTCTCTTCGGCAAGTGGTGCTGGGAAAGTTGGACAGCTGCATGTAAATCAATAAATTAAAAACACACCCTCTCACCGTACACAAAAATAAACTCAAAATGGCTTAAAGACTTAAACGTAAGACATGACACCATAAAACTCCTAGAAAGGAACACAGGCAAAACATTCTCTGACATAAGTTGCACCAATGTTTTCTTAGGTCAGTCTCCCAAGGCAATAGGAATAAAAGCAAAAATAAACAAATGGGACCGAATCAAACATACAAGCTTTTGCGCAGCAAAGGAAACCATTAACAAAACGAAAAGATGACCTACAAAACGGGAGAAAATATTTGCAAACGATGCAACTGAGAAGGGCTTAATTTCCAAAATATATAAACAGCTCAGACACCTCAACAACAACAAAATAAATGAACCAATCAAAACAGGGGCAGAAGATCTAAAACGACATTTCTTCAAAGAAGAAACACAAATAGCTAATAGGCACATGAAAAGATGCTCAAAATCACTAATTATCAGAGAAATGAAAATCAAAACTACAATAAGGGACCATCTCACACTGGTCAAAATGGCCATCATGAAAAACTCTACAAATAACAAATGCTGGAGAGGGTGTGGAGAAAAGGGAACCCTCTTATACTGTTGGTGGGAATGTAAATCGGTACAGCCAATTTGGAGAACAGATGTGGAGGTTCCTTAAAAAATTAAAATTGAATTACCATATGATCCACCAATCCCACTCCTGGGCATACGCCCAGACAAAACTCTAATCCAAAGAGATACATGCACCCCTATGTTCACAGCAGCACTATTCACAATAGCCAAGACATGGACACAACCTAAGTGTCCACTGACAGATGAATGGATAAAGAAGATGTGGTACATGTATACAATGGACTAGTACCCAGCCATAAAAAAGAACAAAATAATGCCATTTGCAGCAACACGGACGCAACTAGAGATTACCATACTAAGTGAAATATGTCAGAAAGAGAAAGACAAATACCATACGACGTCACTTACATGTGGAATCTAAAATATGACACAAACGAACATATCTATGACACAGCAACAGACTCACGGACATAAAGAACAGACCTGTGGTTGCCAAGGGGGAGGAGGTTGGGGGAGGGATGGAATGGGAGGTTGGGGGTAACAGATGTAAACTATTATACATGGAATAAACAAGGCCCTACCGTGTAGCACAGGGAACTATATTCACTATCCTATGATAAACCATAAGGGAAAAGAATATTCAAAAAGAATGTATATATATGTATAACTGAGTCACTTTGCTGTACAGCAGAAATTAACACAACGTTGTAAATCAACTACACTTCAATAAAAAATAAAATAAAATGACCGAGAGAAAAAACAATGATGGGTGTATTTTACTCTGTGTAAAGTTTACATTCAAAGAAAAGCACTGTAAACAAATACGGCTCACTAGTTAACGCCACGCTTGCTGAGATACTTAAGGAGACATGTACTCATGTCTGCAGTTTACCACAAAATGCATCAAGGGATAAGGTGGATCGGGGCTTTCCTGGCGGCACAGTCGTTAAGAATCCACCTGCCAATGCAGAGGACACGGGTTCGAGCCCTGGTCTGGGAAGATCCCACATGCCGCGGAGCAACTAAGGCCGTGCAGCACAACTACTGAGCCAGCGCACCACAACTCCTGAAGCCCGCGCGCCTAGAGCCCGTGCTCCGCAACAAGAGAAGCCACGGCAATGAGAAGCCTGCACACCTCAACGAAGAGTAGCCCCCCACCCCCGCTCGCCGCAACTAGAGAAAGCCCGCGCGCAGCAACGAAGACCCAACACAGCCACATAAACAAATAAATAAATTTATTTAAAAAGAAAATGTCTAGGTTAGCACTCCAATAGCAGAAAAGCTGACTTTATACTGAACGAACTACTACACCCTCATCTTGTTTATCTCCCCTGCCCAGGAACTCAGAATCCTGAGTTAATAATAAAGGGAGATTATGGGTGAGGTTTTCCTTTCTTTGTATTTCTCCGGGTACTTTAAGTTTTCTACATTGCACATGTATTAATTTTTAATAAAGTTATATAGCATCTTTATCAACATGTGAAGAACACATCTGCATTTTATAAACTGCTCTGCGTTCATAAGCATTCTTCTATTTCTCCACCGGAGGGCAGCATAAGCACAGTAAATAGCAAAAATAATTTCAAGGCGTTTGGTCTGAAATTGAACGCTGCTCTTCAGCTGTTTATTTCGACAGGCTGCTGGTACAAATTAATCATTAGGTTGTTTATTTTTCTGATAACTGACTATACATTCACTGTAAAAACTGACATATTGGAGAAAAGACAACTCACCTATAATCAGGGACCACGTGGCATTACGAAAAGAGGAAGGTACATCTCTTTTTAAAAGTCTGCTGACAAAAAGTCCCCCATACAACAATTTTCTAATCTACGCTTCACATCAAATGTCTCTTAAGCATTTCCCTGCTTCCCTAAGTTCTCTGACGTGGTGGTTTCTAAAGGCCGCCTGGTGTTCCGGTCTGTGGACTCGTTGGACCTTGCTTCCCTGATTTAAATTGGTCATTTAGGTGTTTTAACCGTCTTTAAAGTATTAAAGATTTCCCATGTATAAAATATACATAGAAAACTATACCACCCAATTAATCACTACTCGAATTCGATAGATGTTAATTGTTGCCACTTTTACTTCAGATATTTTGAAGGAAGAAAAAGTTTACAGGTAGGGTTGGAGGTCCCCATGTCCAACTAACTTCTCTCCTTCTTTCCCCAGAGTCACCTCTGATCTGAAGCTGTTGCTTATTTTTCCTATCCTTGATCTCAGGCTTTCATTACAAAACTATGTTCTGTAAACAATATAGTATTGTCCTGAGCTTTTAAATTCTACACGTAAATGTAATCACCACGGCATGTCCCATATTTGCTTAACGTTATGATTTACCCCCTGTTGATTTAGACCTAGTTAACTTTAACTGCTTTAAGGTATTATACTTTAGAAATAGAATTTATTAACACATTCCCTATCGATAAGCATTTAGGTGGTTTCTAATCATTGAGTATCACTGCTCCTTTGATGGGGCAGGTGTGCACAGCTTCTCTAGCTGTTATCCCTAGAGAAGAATTAAGTTTGGGACTCCAGCAGAGGAATGGCGGATTCGAAAGGGTCATCCCCTTCAGCTCTACTGGCTACTGCTGAATCACACTCCTGAATTACCAAGTTTCAATTCAGCGGGTCGTGAATTAGTCCCGTTTCCTCACTTCCTCTTTGTGGTAGGAGGCATGGCTTTAAGCATCTCGGACGTTAAGCACCTCTTCACGGCCACTGGCAACAAGGTTTTGTCTTTTGCGAATCCATTGCCTTTGCTTATTACCTGCTTGGGTTCTTTACCTTTTTCTTATTGATTTGTACAAATTGTGTATCTATGTCTGATTGAGTCACAGTGAGCCGTTTGTGTGTGTGTGTCGGTGTGTCTGTGTGCTGGTATAGGTTGTGCATTGAGTCATACTTAGATGTGTGTATGTGTGTGTGTGTGCTGGTATGGGCTTTGCATGGAGTCACTGAGGGGTGTGTGTGTGTGTGTGTGTGTGTGTGTGTGTGTGTGTGTGTGTATGCTGGTATAAGCTGTGCATTCAGTCTACACTGAGCCGTGCCTATGTGCGTGTGTGTGTGTGCTGGTATAGGCAGTGCATTGAGTCACAGTGAGCCATGTGTGAGTGCGTGTTTGTGGGGTCTGTGCTGGTACACACGGTGAATTTAGTTACACTGAGGTGCCTGTGTGTGAGTGTATGTGTTGGTATGGACGGTACACACCGATAGTCTATTAATTTTTGACGAAAAAGGCAAGAATATACAATGGGAAAAAGTCTCTTCGGCAAGTGGTGCTGGGAAAGTTGGACAGCTGCATGTAAATCAATAAATTAAAAACACACCCTCTCACCGTACACAAAAATAAACTCAAAATGGCTTAAAGACTTAAACGTAAGACATGACACCATAAAACTCCTAGAAAGGAACACAGGCAAAACATTCTCTGACATAAGTTGCACCAATGTTTTCTTAGGTCAGTCTCCCAAGGCAATAGGAATAAAAGCAAAAATAAACAAATGGGACCGAATCAAACATACAAGCTTTTGCGCAGCAAAGGAAACCATTAACAAAACGAAGAGATGACCTACAAAACGGGAGAAAATATTTGCAAACGATGCAACTGAGAAGGGCTTAATTTCCAAAATATATAAACAGCTCAGACACCTCAACAACAAAAAAATAAATGAACCAATCAAAACAGGGGCAGAAGATCTAAAACGACATTTCTTCAAAGAAGAAACACAAATAGCTAATAGGCACATGAAAAGATGCTCAAAATCACTAATTATCAGAGAAATGAAAATCAAAACTACAATAAGGGACCATCTCACACTGGTCAGAATGGCCATCATGAAAAACTCTACAAATAACAAATGCTGGAGAGGGTGTGGAGAAAAGGGAACCCTCTTATACTGTTGGTGGGAATGTAAATTGGTACAGCCTATTTGGAGAACAGATGTGGAGGTTCCTTAAAAAACTAAAAATTGAATTACCATATGATCCAGCAATCCCACTCCTGGGCATACGCCCAGACAAAACTCTAATCCAAAGAGATACATGCACCCCTATGTTCACAGCAGCACTATTCACAATAGCCAAGACATGGACACAACCTAAGTGTCCACTGACAGATGAATGGATAAAGAAGATGTGGTACATGTATACAATGGACTAGTACCCAGCCATAAAAAAGAACAAAATAATGCCATTTGCAGCAACACGGACGCAACTAGAGATTACCATACTAAGTGAAATATGTCAGACAGAGAAAGACAAATACCATACGATGTCACTTACATGTGGAATCTAAAATATGACACAAACGAACATATCTATGAAACAGCAACAGACTCACGGACATAGAGAACAGACCTGTGGTTGCCAAGGGGGAGGAGGTTGGGGGAGGGATGGAATGGGAGGTTGGGGGTAACAGATGTAAGCTATTATACATGGAATAAACAAGGCCCTACCGTGTAGCACAGGGAGCTATATTCAGTATCCTATGATAAACCATAAGGGAAAAGAATATTCAAAAAGAATGTATATATATGTATAACTGAATCACTTTGCTGTACAGCAGAAATTAACACAACGTTGTAAATCAACTACACTTCAATAAAAAATAAAATAAAATGACCGAGAGAAAAAACAGTGATGGGTGTATTTTACTCTGTGTAAAGTTTACGTTCAAAGAAAAGCAGTGTAAACAAATACGGCTCACTAGTTAACGCCACGCTTGCTGAGATACTTAAGGAGACATGTACTCATGTCTGCAGTTTACCACAAAATGCATCAAGGGATAAGGTGGATCGGGGCTTTCCTGGCGGTACAGTCGTTAAGAATCCACCTGCCAATGCAGAGGACACGGGTTCGAGCCCTGGTCTGGGAAGATCCCACATGCCGCAGAGCAACTAAGGCCGTGCAGCACAACTACTGAGCTAGCGCACCACAACTCCTGAAGCCCGCGCGCCTAGAGCCCGTGCTCCGCAACAAGAGAAGCCACGGCAATGAGAAGCCTGCACACCTCAACGAAGAGTAGCCCCCCACCCCCGCTCGCCGCAACTAGAGAAAGCCCGCGCGCAGCAACGAAGGCCCAACACGGCCACATAAACAAATAAATAAATTTATTTTTAAAAAAAATGTCTAGGTTAGCACTCCAATAGCAGAAAAGCTGACTTTATACTGAACGAACTACTACACCCTCATCTTGTTTATCTCCCCTGCCCAGGAACTCAGAATCCTGAGCTAATAATAAAGGGAGATTATGGGTGAGGTTTTCCTTTCTTTGTATTTCTCCGGGTACTTTAAGTTTTTTACATTGCACATGTATTAATTTTTAATAAAGTTATATAGCATCTTTATCAACATGTGAAGAACACATCTGCATTTTATAAACTGCTCTGCGTTCATAAGCATTCTTCTATTTCTCCACCGGAGGGCAGCATAAGCACAGTAAATAGCAAAAATAATTTCAAGGCGTTTGGTCTGAAATTGAACGCTGCTCTTCAGCTGTTTATTTCGACAGGCTGCTGGTACAAATTAATCATTAGGTTCTTTATTTTTCTGATAACTGACTATATATTCACTGTAAAAACTGACATATTGGAGAAAAGACAACTCACCTATAATCAGGGACCACGTGGCATTACGAAAAGAGGAAGGTACATCTCTTTTTAAAAGTCTGCTGACAAAAAGTCCCCCATACAACAATTTTCTAATCTACGCTTCACATCAAATGTCTCTTAAGCATTTCCCTGCTTCCCTAAGTTCTCTGACGTGGTGGTTTCTAAAGGCCGCCTGGTGTTCCGGTCTGTGGACTCGTTGGACCTTGCTTCCCTGATTTAAATTGGTCATTTAGGTGTTTTAACCGTCTTTAAAGTATTAAAGATTTCCCATGTATAAAATATACATAGAAAACTATACCACCCAATTAATCACTACTCGAATTCGATAGATGTTAATTGTTGCCACTTTTACTTCAGATATTTTGAAGGAAGAAAAAGTTTACAGGTAGGGTTGGAGGTCCCCATGTCCAACTAACTTCTCTCCTTCTTTCCCCAGAGTCACCTCTGATCTGAAGCTGCTGCTTATTTTTCCTATCCTTGATCTCAGGCTTTCATTACAAAACTATGTTCTGTAAACAATATAGTATTGTCCTGAGCTTTTAAATTCTACACGTAAATGTAATCACCACGGCATGTCCCATATTTGCTTAACATTATGATTTACCCCCTGTTGATTTAGACCTAGTTAACTTTAACTGCTTTAAGGTATTATACTTTAGAAATAGAATTTATTAACACATTCCCTATCGATAAGCATTTAGGTGGTTTCTAATCATTGAGTATCACTGCTCCTTTGATGGGGCAGGTGTGCACAGCTTCTCTAGCTGTTATCCCTAGAGAAGAATTAAGTTTGGGACTCCAGCAGAGGAATGGCGGACTCGAAAGGGTCATCCCCTTCAGCTCTACTGGCTACTGCTGAATCACACTCCTGAATTACCAAGTTTCAATTCAGCGGGTCGTGAATTAGTCCCGTTTCCTCACTTCCTCTTTGTGGTAGGAGGCATGGCTTTAAGCATCTCGGACGTTAAGCACCTCTTCACGGCCATTGGCAACAAGGTTTTGTCTTTTGCGAATCCATTGCCTTTGCTTATTACCTGCTTGGGTTCTTTACCTTTTTCTTATCGATTTGTACAAATTGTGTATCTATGTCTGATTGAGTCACAGTGAGCCGTTTGTGTGTGTGTGTCGGTGTGTCTGTGTGCTGGTATAGGTTGAGCATTGAGTCATACTTAGATGTGTGTATGTGTGTGTGTGTGCTGGTATGGGCTTTGCATGGAGTCACTGAGGGGTGTTGTGTGTGTGTGTGTGTGTGTATGCTGGTATAAGCTGTGCATTCAGTCTACACTGAGCCGTGCCTATGTGCGTGTGTGTGTGTGCTGGTATAGGCAGTGCATTGAGTCACAGTGAGCCATGTGTGAGTGCGTGTTTGTGGGGTCTGTGCTGGTACACATGGTGAATTTAGTTACACTGAGGTGCCTGTGTGTGAGTGTATGTGTTGGTATGGACGGTACACACCGATAGTCTATTAATTTTTGACGAAAAAGGCAAGAATATACAATGGGAAAAAGTCTCTTCGGCAAGTGGTGCTGGGAAAGTTGGACAGCTGCATGTAAATCAATAAATTTAAAACACACCCTCTCACCATACACAAAAATAAACTCAAAATGGCTTAAAGACTTAAACGTAAGACATGACACCATAAAACTCCTAGAAAGGAACACAGGCAAAACATTCTCTGACATAAGTTGCACCAATGTTTTCTTAGGTCAGTCTCCCAAGGCAATAGGAATAAAAGCAAAAATAAACAAATGGGACCGAATCAAACATACAAGCTTTTGCGCAGCAAAGGAAACCATTAACAAAACGAAAAGATGACCTACAAAACGGGAGAAAATATTTGCAAACGATGCAACTGAGAAGGGCTTAATTTCCAAAATATATAAACAGCTCAGACACCTCAACAACAACAAAATAAATGAACCAATCAAAACAGGGGCAGAAGATCTAAAACGACATTTCTTCAAAGAAGAAACACAAATAGCTAATAGGCACATGAAAAGATGCTCAAAATCACTAATTATCAGAGAAATGAAAATCAAAACTACAATAAGGGACCATCTCACACTGGTCAGAATGGCCATCATGAAAAACTCTACAAATAACAAATGCTGGAGAGGGTGTGGAGAAAAGGGAACCCTCTTACACTGTTGGTGGGAATGTAAATTGGTACAGCCAATTTGGAGAACAGATGTGGAGGTTCCTTAAAAAACTAAAAATTGAATTACCATATGATCCAGCAATCCCACTCCTGGGCATACGCCCAGACAAAACTCTAATCCAAAGAGATACATGCACCCCTATGTTCACAGCAGCACTATTCACAATAGCCAAGACATGGACACAACCTAAGTGTCCACTGACAGATGAATGGATAAAGAAGATGTGGTACATGTATACAATGGACTAGTACCCAGCCATAAAAAAGAACAAAATAATGCCATTTGCAGCAACATGGACGCAACTAGAGATTACCATACTAAGTGAAATATGTCAGAAAGAGAAAGACAAATACCATACGACGTCACTTACATATGGAATCTAAAATATGACACAAACGAACATATCTATGACACAGCAACAGACTCACGGACATAAAGAACAGACCTGTGGTTGCCAAGGGGGAGGAGGTTGGGGGAGGGATGGAATGGGAGGTTGGGGGTAACAGATGTAAACTATTATACATGGAATAAACAAGGCCCTACCGTGTAGCACAGGGAACTATATTCAGTATCCTATGATAAACCATAAGGGAAAAGAATATTCAAAAAGAATGTATATATATGTATAACTGAGTCACTTTGCTGTACAGCAGAAATTAACACAACGTTGTAAATCAACTACACTTCAATAAAAAATAAAATACAATGACCGAGAGAAAAAACAATGATGGGTGTATTTTACTCTGTGTAAAGTTTACGTTCAAAGAAAAGCACTGTAAACAAATACGGCTCACTAGTTAACGCCACGCTTGCTGAGATACTTAAGGAGACATGTACTCATGTCTGCAGTTTACCACAAAATGCATCAAGGGATAAGGTGGATCGGGGCTTTCCAGGCGGCACAGTCGTTAAGAATCCACCTGCCAATGCAGAGGACACGGGTTCGAGCCCTGGTCTGGGAAGATCCCACATGCCGCGGAGCAACTAAGGCCGTGCAGCACAACTACTGAGCCAGCGCACCACAACTCCTGAAGCCCGCGCGCCTATAGCCCGTGCTCCGCAACAAGAGAAGCCACGGCAATGAGAAGCCTGCACACCTCAACGAAGAGTAGCCCCCCACCCCCGCTCGCCGCAACTAGAGAAAGCCCGCGCGCAGCAACGAAGGCCCAACACGGCCACATAAACAAATAAATTTATTTAAAAAGAAAATGTCTAGGTTAGCACTCCAATATCAGAAAAGCTGACTTTATACTGAACGAACTACTACACCCTCATCTTGTTTATCTCCCCTGCCCAGGAACTCAGAATCCTGAGCTAATAATAAAGGGAGATTATGGGTGAGGTTTTCCTTTCTTTGTATTTCTCCGGGTACTTTAAGTTTTTTACATTGCACATGTATTAATTTTTAATAAAGTTATATAGCATCTTTATCAACATGTGAAGAACACATCTGCATTTTATAAACTGCTCTGCGTTCATAAGCATTCTTCTATTTCTCCACCGGAGGGCAGCATAAGCACAGTAAATAGCAAAAATAATTTCAAGGCGTTTGGTCTGAAATTGAACGCTGCTCTTCAGCTGTTTATTTCGACAGGCTGCTGGTACAAATTAATCATTAGGTTGTTTATTTTTCTGATAACTGACTATATATTCACTGTAAAAACTGACATATTGGAGAAAAGACAACTCACCTATAATCAGGGACCACGTGGCATTACGAAAAGAGGAAGGTACATCTCTTTTTAAAAGTCTGCTGACAAAAAGTCCCCCATACAACAATTTTCTAATCTACGCTTCACATCAAATGTCTCTTAAGCATTTCCCTGCTTCCCTAAGTTCTCTGACGTGGTGGTTTCTAAAGGCCGCCTGGTGTTCCGGTCTGTGGACTCGTTGGACCTTGCTTCCCTGATTTAAATTGGTCATTTAGGTGTTTTAACCGTCTTTAAAGTATTAAAGATTTCCCATGTATAAAATATACATAGAAAACTATACCACCCAATTAATCACTACTCGAATTCGATAGATGTTAATTGTTGCCACTTTTACTTCAGATATTTTGAAGGAAGAAAAAGTTTACAGGTAGGGTTGGAGGTCCCCATGTCCAACTAACTTCTCTCCTTCTTTCCCCAGAGTCACCTCTGATCTGAAGCTGCTGCTTATTTTTCCTATCCTTGATCTCAGGCTTTCATTACAAAACTATGTTCCGTAAACAATATAGTATTGTCCTGAGCTTTTAAATTCTACACGTAAATGTAATCACCACGGCATGTCCCATATTTGCTTAACGTTATGATTTACCCCCTGTTGATTTAGACCTAGTTAACTTTAACTGCTTTAAGGTATTATACTTTAGAAATAGAATTTATTAACACATTCCCTATCGATAAGCATTTAGGTGGTTTCTAATCATTGAGTATCACTGCTCCTTTGATGGGGCAGGTGTGCACAGCTTCTCTAGCTGTTATCCCTAGAGAAGAATTAAGTTTGGGACTCCAGCAGAGGAATGGCGGATTCGAAAGGGTCATCCCCTTCAGCTCTACTGGCTACTGCTGAATCACACTCCTGAATTACCAAGTTTCAATTCAGCGGGTCGTGAATTAGTCCCGTTTCCTCACTTCCTCTTTGTGGTAGGAGGCATGGCTTTAAGCATCTCGGACGTTAAGCACCTCTTCACGGCCACTGGCAACAAGGTTTTGTCTTTTGTGAATCCATTGCCTTTGCTTATTACCTGCTTGGGTTCTTTACCTTTTTCTTATCGATTTGTACAAATTGTGTATCTATGTCTGATTGAGTCACAGTGAGCCGTTTGTGTGTGTGTGTCGGTGTGTCTGTGTGCTGGTATAGGTTGAGCATTGAGTCATACTTAGATGTGTGTATGTGTATGTGTGTGTGTGTGTGTGCTTGTATGGGCTTTGCATGGAGTCACTGAGGGGTGTGTGTGTGTGTGTGTGTGTGTGTGTGTGTGTGTGTGTGTGTATGCTGGTATAAGCTGTGCATTCAGTCTACACTGAGCCGTGCCTATGTGCGTGTGTGTGTGTGCGGGCATAGTCGGTGCATTGAGTCACAGTGAGCCATGTGTGAGTGCGTGTTTGTGGGGTCTGTGCTGGTACACACGGTGAATTTAGTTACACTGAGGTGCCTGTGTGTGAGTGTATGTGTTGGTATGGACGGTACACACCGATAGTCTATTAATTTTTGACGAAAAAGGCAAGAATATACAATGGGAAAAAGTCTCTTCGGCAAGTGGTGCTGGGAAAGTTGGACAGCTGCATGTAAATCAATAAATTTAAAACACACCCTCTCACCGTACACAAAAATAAACTCAAAATGGCTTAAAGACTTAAACGTAAGACATGACACCATAAAACTCCTAGAAAGGAACACAGGCAAAACATTCTCTGACATAAGTTGCACCAATGTTTTCTTAGGTCAGTCTCCCAAGGCAATAGGAATAAAAGCAAAAATAAACAAATGGGACCGAATCAAACATACAAGCTTTTGCGCAGCAAAGGAAACCATTAACAAAACGAAAAGATGACCTACAAAACGGGAGAAAATATTTGCAAACGATGCAACTGAGAAGGGCTTAATTTCCAAAATATATAAACAGCTCAGACACCTCAACAACAACAAAATAAATGAACCAATCAAAACAGGGGCAGAAGATCTAAAACGACATTTCTTCAAAGAAGAAACACAAATAGCTAATAGGCACATGAAAAGATGCTCAAAATCACTAATTATCAGAGAAATGAAAATCAAAACTACAATAAGGGACCATCTCACACTGGTCAGAATGGCCATCATGAAAAACTCTACAAATAACAAATGCTGGAGAGGGTGTGGAGAAAAGGGAACCCTCTTACACTGTTGGTGGGAATGTAAATTGGTACAGCCAATTTGGAGAACAGATGTGGAGGTTCCTTAAAAAACTAAAAATTGAATTACCATATGATCCAGCAATCCCACTCCTGGGCATACGCCCAGACAAAACTCTAATCCAAAGAGATACATGCACCCCTATGTTCACAGCAGCACTATTCACAATAGCCAAGACATGGACACAACCTAAGTGTCCACTGACAGATGAATGGATAAAGAAGATGTGGTACATGTATACAATGGACTAGTACCCAGCCATAAAAAAGAACAAAATAATGCCATTTGCAGCAACACGGACGCAACTAGAGATTACCATACTAAGTGAAATATGTCAGACAGAGAAAGACAAATACCATACGATGTCACTTACATGTGGAATCTAAAATATGACACAAACGAACATATCTATGAAACAGCAACAGACTCACGGACATAGAGAACAGACCTGTGGTTGCCAAGGGGGAGGAGGTTGGGGGAGGGATGGAATGGGAGGTTGGGGGTAACAGATGTAAGCTATTATACATGGAATAAACAAGGCCCTACCGTGTAGCACAGGGAACTATATTCAGTATCCTATGATAAACCATAAGGGAAAAGAATATTCAAAAAGAATGTATATATATGTATAACTGAATCACTTTGCTGTACAGCAGAAATTAACACAACGTTGTAAATCAACTACACTTCAATAAAAAATAAAATACAATGACCGAGAGAAAAAACAATGATGGGTGTATTTTACTCTGTGTAAAGTTTACGTTCAAAGAAAAGCACTGTAAACAAATACGGCTCACTAGTTAACGCCACGCTTGCTGAGATACTTAAGGAGACATGTACTCATGTCTGCAGTTTACCACAAAATGCATCAAGGGATAAGGTGGATCGGGGCTTTCCTGGCGGCACAGTCGTTAAGAATCCACCTGCCAATGCAGAGGACACGGGTTCGAGCCCTGGTCTGGGAAGATCCCACATGCCGCGGAGCAACTAAGGCCGTGCAGCACAACTACTGAGCCAGCGCACCACAACTCCTGAAGCCCGCGCGCCTAGAGCCCGTGCTCCGCAACAAGAGAAGCCACGGCAATGAGAAGCCTGCACACCTCAACGAAGAGTAGCCCCCCACCCCCGCTCGCCGCAACTAGAGAAAGCCCGCGCGCAGCAACGAAGGCCCAACACGGCCACATAAACAAATAAATAAATTTATTTAAAAAGAAAATGTCTAGGTTAGCACTCCAATAGCAGAAAAGCTGACTTTATACTGAACGAACTACTACACCCTCATCTTGTTTATCTCCCCTGCCCAGGAACTCAGAATCCTGAGCTAATAATAAAGGGAGATTATGGGTGAGGTTTTCCTTTCTTTGTATTTCTCCGGGTACTTTAAGTTTTTTACATTGCACATGTATTAATTTTTAATAAAGTTATATAGCATCTTTATCAACATGTGAAGAACACATCTGCATTTTATAAACTGCTCTGCGTTCATAAGCATTCTTCTATTTCTCCACCGGAGGGCAGCATAAGCACAGTAAATAGCAAAAATAATTTCAAGGCGTTTGGTCTGAAATTGAACGCTGCTCTTCAGCTGTTTATTTCGACAGGCTGCTGGTACAAATTAATCATTAGGTTCTTTATTTTTCTGATAACTGACTATATATTCACTGTAAAAACTGACATATTGGAGAAAAGACAACTCACCTATAATCAGGGACCACGTGGCATTACGAAAAGAGGAAGGTACATCTCTTTTTAAAAGTCTGCTGACAAAAAGTCCCCCATACAACAATTTTCTAATCTACGCTTCACATCAAATGTCTCTTAAGCATTTCCCTGCTTCCCTAAGTTCTCTGACGTGGTGGTTTCTAAAGGCCGCCTGGTGTTCCGGTCTGTGGACTCGTTGGACCTTGCTTCCCTGATTTAAATTGGTCATTTAGGTGTTTTAACCGTCTTTAAAGTATTAAAGATTTCCCATGTATAAAATATACATAGAAAACTATACCACCCAATTAATCACTACTCGAATTCGATAGATGTTAATTGTTGCCACTTTTACTTCAGATATTTTGAAGAAAGAAAAAGTTTACAGGTAGGGTTGGAGGTCCCCATGTCCAACTGACTTCTCTCCTTCTTTCCCCAGAGTCACCTCTGATCTGAAGCTGCTGCTTATTTTTCCTATCCTTGATCTCAGGCTTTCATTACAAAACTATGTTCTGTAAACAATATAGTATTGTCCTGAGCTTTTAAATTCTACACGTAAATGTAATCACCACGGCATGTCCCATATTTGCTTAACGTTATGATTTACCCCCTGTTGATTTAGACCTAGTTAACTTTAACTGCTTTAAGGTATTATACTTTAGAAATAGAATTTATTAACACATTCCCTATCGATAAGCATTTAGGTGGTTTCTAATCATTGAGTATCACTGCTCCTTTGATGGGGCAGGTGTGCACAGCTTCTCTAGCTGTTATCCCTAGAGAAGAATTAAGTTTGGGACTCCAGCAGAGGAATGGCGGATTCGAAAGGGTCATCCCCTTCAGCTCTACTGGCTACTGCTGAATCACACTCCTGAATTACCAAGTTTCAATTCAGCGGGTCGTGAATTAGTCCAGTTTCCTCACTTCCTCTTTGTGGTACGAGGCATGGCTTTAAGCATCTCGGACGTTAAGCACCTCTTCACGGCCACTGGCAACAAGGTTTTGTCTTTTGCGACTCCATTGCCTTTGCTTATTACCTGCTTGGGTTCTTTACCTTTTTCTTATCGATTTGTACAAATTGTGTATCTATGTCTGATTGAGTCACAGTGAGCCGTTTGTGTGTGTGTGTCGGTGTGTCTGTGTGCTGGTATAGGTTGAGCATTGAGTCATACTTAGATGTGTGTATGTGTATGTGTGTGTGTGTGTGTGCTGGTATGGGCTTTGCATGGAGTCACTGAGGGTGTGTGTGTGTGTGTGTGTGTGTGTGTGTGTGTGTGTGTGTGTGTGTGTGTGTGTGTGTATGCTGGTATAAGCTGTGCATTCAGTCTACACTGAGCCGTGCCTATGTGCGTGTGTGTGTGTGCGGGCATAGTCGGTGCATTGAGTCACAGCGAGCCATGTGTGAGTGCGTGTTTGTGGGGTCTGTGCTGGTACACACGGTGAATTTAGTTACACTGAGGTGCCTGTGTGTGAGTGTATGTGTTGGTATGGACGGTACACACCGATAGTCTATTAATTTTTGACGAAAAAGGCAAGAATATACAATGGGAAAAAGTCTCTTTGGCAAGTGGTGCTGGGAAAGTTGGACAGCTGCATGTAAATCAATAAATTTAAAACACACCCTCTCACCGTACACAAAAATAAACTCAAAATGGCTTAAAGACTTAAACGTAAGACATGACACCATAAAACTCCTAGAAAGGAACACAGGCAAAACATTCTCTGACATAAGTTGCACCAATGTTTTCTTAGGTCAGTCTCCCAAGGCAATAGGAATAAAAGCAAAAATAAACAAATGGGACCGAATCAAACATACAAGCTTTTGCGCAGCAAAGGAAACCATTAACAAAACGAAAAGATGACCTACAAAACGGGAGAAAATATTTGCAAACGATGCAACTGAGAAGGGCTTAATTTCCAAAATATATAAACAGCTCAGACACCTCAACAACAACAAAATAAATGAACCAATCAAAACAGGGGCAGAAGATCTAAAACGACATTTCTTCAAAGAAGAAACACAAATAGCTAATAGGCACATGAAAAGATGCTCAAAATCACTAATTATCAGAGAAATGAAAATCAAAACTACAATAAGGGACCATCTCACACTGGTCAGAATGGCCATCATGAAAAACTCTACAAATAACAAATGCTGGAGAGGGTGTGGAGAAAAGGGAACCCTCTTACACTGTTGGTGGGAATGTAAATTGGTACAGCCAATTTGGAGAACAGATGTGGAGGTTCCTTAAAAAACTAAAAATTGAATTACCATATGATCCAGCAATCCCACTCCTGGGCATACGCCCAGACAAAACTCTAATCCAAAGAGATACATGCACCCCTATGTTCACAGCAGCACTATTCACAATAGCCAAGACATGGACACAACCTAAGTGTCCACTGACAGATGAATGGATAAAGAAGATGTGGTACATGTATACAATGGACTAGTACCCAGCCATAAAAAAGAACAAAATAATGCCATTTGCAGCAACACGGACGCAACTAGAGATTACCATACTAAGTGAAATATGTCAGACAGAGAAAGACAAATACCATACGATGTCACTTACATGTGGAATCTAAAATATGACACAAACGAACATATCTATGAAACAGCAACAGACTCACGGACATAGAGAACAGACCTGTGGTTGCCAAGGGGGAGGAGGTTGGGGGAGGGATGGAATGGGAGGTTGGGGGTAACAGATGTAAGCTATTATACATGGAATAGATAAACAAGGCCCTACCGTGTAGCACAGGGAACTATATTCAGTATCCTATGATAAACCATAAGGGAAAAGAATATTCAAAAAGAATGTATATATATGTATAACTGAATCACTTTGCTGTACAGCAGAAATTAACACAACGTTGTAAATCAACTACACTTCAATAAAAAATAAAATAAAATGACCGAGAGAAAAAACAATGATGGGTGTATTTTACTCTGTGTAAAGTTTACGTTCAAAGAAAAGCACTGTAAACAAATACGGCTCACTAGTTAACGCCACGCTTGCTGAGATACTTAAGGAGACATGTACTCATGTCTGCAGTTTACCACAAAATGCATCAAGGGATAAGGTGGATCGGGGCTTTCCTGGCGGCACAGTCGTTAAGAATCCACCTGCCAATGCAGAGGACACGGGTTCGAGCCCTGGTCTGGGAAGATCCCACATGCCGCGGAGCAACTAAGGCCGTGCAGCACAACTACTGAGCCAGCGCACCACAACTCCTGAAGCCCGCGCGCCTAGAGCCCGTGCTCCGCAACAAGAGAAGCCACGGCAATGAGAAGCCTGCACACCTCAACGAAGAGTAGCCCCCCACCCCCGCTCGCCGCAACTAGAGAAAGCCCGCGCGCAGCAACGAAGGCCCAACACGGCCACATAAACAAATAAATAAATTTATTTAAAAAGAAAATGTCTAGGTTAGCACTCCAATAGCAGAAAAGCTGACTTTATACTGAACGAACTACTACACCCTCATCTTGTTTATCTCCCCTGCCCAGGAACTCAGAATCCTGAGTTAATAATAAAGGGAGATTATGGGTGAGGTTTTCCTTTCTTTGTATTTCTCCGGGTACTTTAAGTTTTCTACATTGCACATGTATTAATTTTTAATAAAGTTATATAGCATCTTTATCAACATGTGAAGAACACATCTGCATTTTATAAACTGCTCTGCGTTCATAAGCATTCTTCTATTTCTCCACCGGAGGGCAGCATAAGCACAGTAAATAGCAAAAATAATTTCAAGGCGTTTGGTCTGAAATTGAACGCTGCTCTTCAGCTGTTTATTTCGACAGGCTGCTGGTACAAATTAATCATTAGGTTATTTTTCTGATAACTGACTATACATTCACTGTAAAAACTGACATATTGGAGAAAAGACAACTCACCTATAATCAGGGACCACGTGGCATTACGAAAAGAGGAAGGTACATCTCTTTTTAAAAGTCTGCTGACAAAAAGTCCCCCATACAACAATTTTCTAATCTACGCTTCACATCAAATGTCTCTTAAGCATTTCCCTGCTTCCCTAAGTTCTCTGACGTGGTGGTTTCTAAAGGCCGCCTGGTGTTCCGGTCTGTGGACTCGTTGGACCTTGCTTCCCTGATTTAAATTGGTCATTTAGGTGTTTTAACCGTCTTTAAAGTATTAAAGATTTCCCATGTATAAAATATACATAGAAAACTATACCACCCAATTAATCACTACTCGAATTCGATAGATGTTAATTGTTGCCACTTTTACTTCAGATATTTTGAAGAAAGAAAAAGTTTACAGGTAGGGTTGGAGGTCCCCATGTCCAACTGACTTCTCTCCTTCTTTCCCCAGAGTCACCTCTGATCTGAAGCTGCTGCTTATTTTTCCTATCCTTGATCTCAGGCTTTCATTACAAAACTATGTTCCGTAAACAATATAGTATTGTCCTGAGCTTTTAAATTCTACACGTAAATGTAATCACCACGGCATGTCCCATATTTGCTTAACGTTATGATTTACCCCCTGTTGATTTAGACCTAGTTAACTTTAACTGCTTTAAGGTATTATACTTTAGAAATAGAATTTATTAACACATTCCCTATCGATAAGCATTTAGGTGGTTTCTAATCATTGAGTATCACTGCTCCTTTGATGGGGCAGGTGTGCACAGCTTCTCTAGCTGTTATCCCTAGAGAAGAATTAAGTTTGGGACTCCAGCAGAGGAATGGCGGATTCGAAAGGGTCATCCCCTTCAGCTCTACTGGCTACTGCTGAATCACACTCCTGAATTACCAAGTTTCAATTCAGCGGGTCGTGAATTAGTCCCGTTTCCTCACTTCCTCTTTGTGGTAGGAGGCATGGCTTTAAGCATCTCGGACGTTAAGCACCTCTTCACGGCCACTGGCAACAAGGTTTTGTCTTTTGCGAATCCATTGCCTTTGCTTATTACCTGCTTGGGTTCTTTACCTTTTTCTTATCGATTTGTACAAATTGTGTATCTATGTCTGATTGAGTCACAGTGAGCCGTTTGTGTGTGTGTGTCGGTGTGTCTGTGTGCTGGTATAGGTTGAGCATTGAGTCATACTTAGATGTGTGTATGTGTGTGTGTGTGCTGGTATGGGCTTTGCATGGAGTCACTGAGGGGTGTGTGTGTGTGTGTGTGTGTGTGTGTGTGTGTGTGTGTATGCTGGTATAAGCTGTGCATTCAGTCTACACTGAGCCGTGCCTATGTGCGTGTGTGTGTGTGCTGGTATAGGCAGTGCATTGAGTCACAGTGAGCCATGTGTGAGTGCGTGTTTGTGGGGTCTGTGCTGGTACACACGGTGAATTTAGTTACACTGAGGTGCCTGTGTGTGAGTGTATGTGTTGGTATGGACGGTACACACCGATAGTCTATTAATTTTTGACGAAAAAGGCAAGAATATACAATGGGAAAAAGTCTCTTCGGCAAGTGGTGCTGGGAAAGTTGGACAGCTGCATGTAAATCAATAAATTTAAAACACACCCTCTCACCGTACACAAAAATAAACTCAAAATGGCTTAAAGACTTAAACGTAAGACATGACACCATAAAACTCCTAGAAAGGAACACAGGCAAAACATTCTCTGACATAAGTTGCACCAATGTTTTCTTAGGTCAGTCTCCCAAGGCAATAGGAATAAAAGCAAAAATAAACAAATGGGACCGAATCAAACATACAAGCTTTTGCGCAGCAAAGGAAACCATTAACAAAACGAAAAGATGACCTACAAAACGGGAGAAAATATTTGCAAACGATGCAACTGAGAAGGGCTTAATTTCCAAAATATATAAACAGCTCAGACACCTCAACAACAACAAAATAAATGAACCAATCAAAACAGGGGCAGAAGATCTAAAACGACATTTCTTCAAAGAAGAAACACAAATAGCTAATAGGCACATGAAAAGATGCTCAAAATCACTAATTATCAGAGAAATGAAAATCAAAACTACAATAAGGGACCATCTCACACTGGTCAGAATGGCCATCATGAAAAACTCTACAAATAACAAATGCTGGAGAGGGTGTGGAGAAAAGGGAACCCTCTTACACTGTTGGTGGGAATGTAAATTGGTACAGCCAATTTGGAGAACAGATGTGGAGGTTCCTTAAAAAACTAAAAATTGAATTACCATATGATCCAGCAATCCCACTCCTGGGCATACGCCCAGACAAAACTCTAATCCAAAGAGATACATGCACCCCTATGTTCACAGCAGCACTATTCACAATAGCCAAGACATGGACACAACCTAAGTGTCCACTGACAGATGAATGGATAAAGAAGATGTGGTACATGTATACAATGGACTAGTACCCAGCCATAAAAAAGAACAAAATAATGCCATTTGCAGCAACACGGACGCAACTAGAGATTACCATACTAAGTGAAATATGTCAGACAGAGAAAGACAAATACCATACGATGTCACTTACATGTGGAATCTAAAATATGACACAAACGAACATATCTATGAAACAGCAACAGACTCACGGACATAGAGAACAGACCTGTGGTTGCCAAGGGGGAGGAGGTTGGGGGAGGGATGGAATGGGAGGTTGGGGGTAACAGATGTAAGCTATTATACATGGAATAAACAAGGCCCTACCGTGTAGCACAGGGAACTATATTCAGTATCCTATGATAAACCATAAGGGAAAAGAATATTCAAAAAGAATGTATATATATGTATAACTGAATCACTTTGCTGTACAGCAGAAATTAACACAACGTTGTAAATCAACTACACTTCAATAAAAAATAAAATACAATGACCGAGAGAAAAAACAATGATGGGTGTATTTTACTCTGTGTAAAGTTTACGTTCAAAGAAAAGCACTGTAAACAAATACGGCTCACTAGTTAACGCCACGCTTGCTGAGATACTTAAGGAGACATGTACTCATGTCTGCAGTTTACCACAAAATGCATCAAGGGATAAGGTGGATCGGGGCTTTCCTGGCGGCACAGTCGTTAAGAATCCACCTGCCAATGCAGAGGACACGGGTTCGAGCCCTGGTCTGGGAAGATCCCACATGCCGCGGAGCAACTAAGGCCGTGCAGCACAACTACTGAGCCAGCGCACCACAACTCCTGAAGCCCGCGCGCCTAGAGCCCGTGCTCCGCAACAAGAGAAGCCACGGCAATGAGAAGCCTGCACACCTCAACGAAGAGTAGCCCCCCACCCCCGCTCGCCGCAACTAGAGAAAGCCCGCGCGCAGCAACGAAGGCCCAACACGGCCACATAAACAAATAAATAAATTTATTTAAAAAGAAAATGTCTAGGTTAGCACTCCAATAGCAGAAAAGCTGACTTTATACTGAACGAACTACTACACCCTCATCTTGTTTATCTCCCCTGCCCAGGAACTCAGAATCCTGAGCTAATAATAAAGGGAGATTATGGGTGAGGTTTTCCTTTCTTTGTATTTCTCCGGGTACTTTAAGTTTTTTACATTGCACATGTATTAATTTTTAATAAAGTTATATAGCATCTTTATCAACATGTGAAGAACACATCTGCATTTTATAAACTGCTCTGCGTTCATAAGCATTCTTCTATTTCTCCACCGGAGGGCAGCATAAGCACAGTAAATAGCAAAAATAATTTCAAGGCGTTTGGTCTGAAATTGAACGCTGCTCTTCAGCTGTTTATTTCGACAGGCTGCTGGTACAAATTAATCATTAGGTTATTTTTCTGATAACTGACTATACATTCACTGTAAAAACTGACATATTGGAGAAAAGACAACTCACCTATAATCAGGGACCACGTGGCATTACGAAAAGAGGAAGGTACATCTCTTTTTAAAAGTCTGCTGACAAAAAGTCCCCCATACAACAATTT
This sequence comes from Orcinus orca, assembly GCF_937001465.1. Taxonomy (NCBI): domain Eukaryota; kingdom Metazoa; phylum Chordata; class Mammalia; order Artiodactyla; family Delphinidae; genus Orcinus; species Orcinus orca. The sequence continues at coordinate 7,226,051 of NC_064580.1, forward strand.
TCTAATCTACGCTTCACATCAAATGTCTCTTAAGCATTTCCCTGCTTCCCTAAGTTCTCTGACGTGGTGGTTTCTAAAGGCCGCCTGGTGTTCCGGTCTGTGGACTCGTTGGACCTTGCTTCCCTGATTTAAATTGGTCATTTAGGTGTTTTAACCGTCTTTAAAGTATTAAAGATTTCCCATGTATAAAATATACATAGAAAACTATACCACCCAATTAATCACTACTCGAATTCGATAGATGTTAATTGTTGCCACTTTTACTTCAGATATTTTGAAGAAAGAAAAAGTTTACAGGTAGGGTTGGAGGTCCCCATGTCCAACTGACTTCTCTCCTTCTTTCCCCAGAGTCACCTCTGATCTGAAGCTGCTGCTTATTTTTCCTATCCTTGATCTCAGGCTTTCATTACAAAACTATGTTCCGTAAACAATATAGTATTGTCCTGAGCTTTTAAATTCTACACGTAAATGTAATCACCACGGCATGTCCCATATTTGCTTAACGTTATGATTTACCCCCTGTTGATTTAGACCTAGTTAACTTTAACTGCTTTAAGGTATTATACTTTAGAAATAGAATTTATTAACACATTCCCTATCGATAAGCATTTAGGTGGTTTCTAATCATTGAGTATCACTGCTCCTTTGATGGGGCAGGTGTGCACAGCTTCTCTAGCTGTTATCCCTAGAGAAGAATTAAGTTTGGGACTCCAGCAGAGGAATGGCGGATTCGAAAGGGTCATCCCCTTCAGCTCTACTGGCTACTGCTGAATCACACTCCTGAATTACCAAGTTTCAATTCAGCGGGTCGTGAATTAGTCCCGTTTCCTCACTTCCTCTTTGTGGTACGAGGCATGGCTTTAAGCATCTCGGACGTTAAGCACCTCTTCACGGCCACTGGCAACAAGGTTTTGTCTTTTGCGAATCCATTGCCTTTGCTTATTACCTGCTTGGGTTCTTTACCTTTTTCTTATCGATTTGTACAAATTGTGTATCTATGTCTGATTGAGTCACAGTGAGCCGTTTGTGTGTGTGTGTCGGTGTGTCTGTGTGCTGGTATAGGTTGAGCATTGAGTCATACTTAGATGTGTGTATGTGTGTGTGTGTGCTGGTATGGGCTTTGCATGGAGTCACTGAGGGGTGTGTGTGTGTGTGTGTGTGTGTGTGTGTGTGTGTGTATGCTGGTATAAGCTGTGCATTCAGTCTACACTGAGCCGTGCCTATGTGCGTGTGTGTGTGTGCTGGTATAGGCAGTGCATTGAGTCACAGTGAGCCATGTGTGAGTGCGTGTTTGTGGGGTCTGTGCTGGTACACACGGTGAATTTAGTTACACTGAGGTGCCTGTGTGTGAGTGTATGTGTTGGTATGGACGGTACACACCGATAGTCTATTAATTTTTGACGAAAAAGGCAAGAATATACAATGGGAAAAAGTCTCTTCGGCAAGTGGTGCTGGGAAAGTTGGACAGCTGCATGTAAATCAATAAATTTAAAACACACCCTCTCACCGTACACAAAAATAAACTCAAAATGGCTTAAAGACTTAAACGTAAGACATGACACCATAAAACTCCTAGAAAGGAACACAGGCAAAACATTCTCTGACATAAGTTGCACCAATGTTTTCTTAGGTCAGTCTCCCAAGGCAATAGGAATAAAAGCAAAAATAAACAAATGGGACCGAATCAAACATACAAGCTTTTGCGCAGCAAAGGAAACCATTAACAAAACGAAAAGATGACCTACAAAACGGGAGAAAATATTTGCAAACGATGCAACTGAGAAGGGCTTAATTTCCAAAATATATAAACAGCTCAGACACCTCAACAACAACAAAATAAATGAACCAATCAAAACAGGGGCAGAAGATCTAAAACGACATTTCTTCAAAGAAGAAACACAAATAGCTAATAGGCACATGAAAAGATGCTCAAAATCACTAATTATCAGAGAAATGAAAATCAAAACTACAATAAGGGACCATCTCACACTGGTCAGAATGGCCATCATGAAAAACTCTACAAGTAACAAATGCTGGAGAGGGTGTGGAGAAAAGGGAACCCTCTTACACTGTTGGTGGGAATGTAAATTGGTACAGCCTATTTGGAGAACAGATGTGGAGGTTCCTTAAAAAACTAAAAATTGAATTACCATATGATCCAGCAATCCCACTCCTGGGCATACGCCCAGACAAAACTCTAATCCAAAGAGATACATGCACCCCTATGTTCACAGCAGCACTATTCACAATAGCCAAGACATGGACACAACCTAAGTGTCCACTGACAGATGAATGGATAAAGAAGATGTGGTACATGTATACAATGGACTAGTACCCAGCCATAAAAAAGAACAAAATAATGCCATTTGCAGCAACACGGACGCAACTAGAGATTACCATACTAAGTGAAATATGTCAGACAGAGAAAGACAAATACCATACGACGTCACTTACATGTGGAATCTAAAATATGACACAAACGAACATATCTATGACACAGCAACAGACTCACGGACATAGAGAACAGACCTGTGGTTGCCAAGGGGGAGGAGGTTGGGGGAGGGATGGAATGGGAGGTTGGGGGTAACAGATGTAAGCTATTATACATGGAATAAACAAGGCCCTACCGTGTAGCACAGGGAACTATATTCAGTATCCTATGATAAACCATAAGGGAAAAGAATATTCAAAAAGAATGTATATATATGTATAACTGAATCACTTTGCTGTACAGCAGAAATTAACACAACGTTGTAAATCAACTACACTTCAATAAAAAATAAAATACAATGACCGAGAGAAAAAACAATGATGGGTGTATTTTACTCTGTGTAAAGTTTACGTTCAAAGAAAAGCACTGTAAACAAATACGGCTCACTAGTTAACGCCACGCTTGCTGAGATACTTAAGGAGACATGTACTCATGTCTGCAGTTTACCACAAAATGCATCAAGGGATAAGGTGGATCGGGGCTTTCCTGGCGGCACAGTCGTTAAGAATCCACCTGCCAATGCAGAGGACACGGGTTCGAGCCCTGGTCTGGGAAGATCCCACATGCCGCGGAGCAACTAAGGCCGTGCAGCACAACTACTGAGCCAGCGCACCACAACTCCTGAAGCCCGCGCGCCTAGAGCCCGTGCTCCGCAACAAGAGAAGCCACGGCAATGAGAAGCCTGCACACCTCAACGAAGAGTAGCCCCCCACCCCCGCTCGCCGCAACTAGAGAAAGCCCGCGCGCAGCAACGAAGGCCCAACACGGCCACATAAACAAATAAATAAATTTATTTAAAAAGAAAATGTCTAGGTTAGCACTCCAATAGCAGAAAAGCTGACTTTATACTGAACGAACTACTACACCCTCATCTTGTTTATCTCCCCTGCCCAGGAACTCAGAATCCTGAGCTAATAATAAAGGGAGATTATGGGTGAGGTTTTCCTTTCTTTGTATTTCTCCGGGTACTTTAAGTTTTTTACATTGCACATGTATTAATTTTTAATAAAGTTATATAGCATCTTTATCAACATGTGAAGAACACATCTGCATTTTATAAACTGCTCTGCGTTCATAAGCATTCTTCTATTTCTCCACCGGAGGGCAGCATAAGCACAGTAAATAGCAAAAATAATTTCAAGGCGTTTGGTCTGAAATTGAACGCTGCTCTTCAGCTGTTTATTTCGACAGGCTGCTGGTACAAATTAATCATTAGGTTCTTTATTTTTCTGATAACTGACTATATATTCACTGTAAAAACTGACATATTGGAGAAAAGACAACTCACCTATAATCAGGGACCACGTGGCATTACGAAAAGAGGAAGGTACATCTCTTTTTAAAAGTCTGCTGACAAAAAGTCCCCCATACAACAATTTTCTAATCTACGCTTCACATCAAATGTCTCTTAAGCATTTCCCTGCTTCCCTAAGTTCTCTGACGTGGTGGTTTCTAAAGGCCGCCTGGTGTTCCGGTCTGTGGACTCGTTGGACCTTGCTTCCCTGATTTAAATTGGTCATTTAGGTGTTTTAACCGTCTTTAAAGTATTAAAGATTTCCCATGTATAAAATATACATAGAAAACTATACCACCCAATTAATCACTACTCGAATTCGATAGATGTTAATTGTTGCCACTTTTACTTCAGATATTTTGAAGAAAGAAAAAGTTTACAGGTAGGGTTGGAGGTCCCCATGTCCAACTGACTTCTCTCCTTCTTTCCCCAGAGTCACCTCTGATCTGAAGCTGCTGCTTATTTTTCCTATCCTTGATCTCAGGCTTTCATTACAAAACTATGTTCCGTAAACAATATAGTATTGTCCTGAGCTTTTAAATTCTACACGTAAATGTAATCACCACGGCATGTCCCATATTTGCTTAACGTTATGATTTACCCCCTGTTGATTTAGACCTAGTTAACTTTAACTGCTTTAAGGTATTATACTTTAGAAATAGAATTTATTAACACATTCCCTATCGATAAGCATTTAGGTGGTTTCTAATCATTGAGTATCACTGCTCCTTTGATGGGGCAGGTGTGCACAGCTTCTCTAGCTGTTATCCCTAGAGAAGAATTAAGTTTGGGACTCCAGCAGAGGAATGGCGGATTCGAAAGGGTCATCCCCTTCAGCTCTACTGGCTACTGCTGAATCACACTCCTGAATTACCAAGTTTCAATTCAGCGGGTCGTGAATTAGTCCCGTTTCCTCACTTCCTCTTTGTGGTAGGAGGCATGGCTTTAAGCATCTCGGACGTTAAGCACCTCTTCACGGCCACTGGCAACAAGGTTTTGTCTTTTGCGAATCCATTGCCTTTGCTTATTACCTGCTTGGGTTCTTTACCTTTTTCTTATCGATTTGTACAAATTGTGTATCTATGTCTGATTGAGTCACAGTGAGCCGTTTGTGTGTGTGTGTCGGTGTGTCTGTGTGCTGGTATAGGTTGAGCATTGAGTCATACTTAGATGTGTGTATGTGTGTGTGTGTGCTGGTATGGGCTTTGCATGGAGTCACTGAGGGGTGTGTGTGTGTGTGTGTGTGTGTGTGTGTGTGTGTGTGTATGCTGGTATAAGCTGTGCATTCAGTCTACACTGAGCCGTGCCTATGTGCGTGTGTGTGTGTGCTGGTATAGGCAGTGCATTGAGTCACAGTGAGCCATGTGTGAGTGCGTGTTTGTGGGGTCTGTGCTGGTACACACGGTGAATTTAGTTACACTGAGGTGCCTGTGTGTGAGTGTATGTGTTGGTATGGACGGTACACACCGATAGTCTATTAATTTTTGACGAAAAAGGCAAGAATATACAATGGGAAAAAGTCTCTTCGGCAAGTGGTGCTGGGAAAGTTGGACAGCTGCATGTAAATCAATAAATTTAAAACACACCCTCTCACCGTACACAAAAATAAACTCAAAATGGCTTAAAGACTTAAACGTAAGACATGACACCATAAAACTCCTAGAAAGGAACACAGGCAAAACATTCTCTGACATAAGTTGCACCAATGTTTTCTTAGGTCAGTCTCCCAAGGCAATAGGAATAAAAGCAAAAATAAACAAATGGGACCGAATCAAACATACAAGCTTTTGCGCAGCAAAGGAAACCATTAACAAAACGAAAAGATGACCTACAAAACGGGAGAAAATATTTGCAAACGATGCAACTGAGAAGGGCTTAATTTCCAAAATATATAAACAGCTCAGACACCTCAACAACAACAAAATAAATGAACCAATCAAAACAGGGGCAGAAGATCTAAAACGACATTTCTTCAAAGAAGAAACACAAATAGCTAATAGGCACATGAAAAGATGCTCAAAATCACTAATTATCAGAGAAATGAAAATCAAAACTACAATAAGGGACCATCTCACACTGGTCAGAATGGCCATCATGAAAAACTCTACAAATAACAAATGCTGGAGAGGGTGTGGAGAAAAGGGAACCCTCTTACACTGTTGGTGGGAATGTAAATTGGTACAGCCAATTTGGAGAACAGATGTGGAGGTTCCTTAAAAAACTAAAAATTGAATTACCATATGATCCAGCAATCCCACTCCTGGGCATACGCCCAGACAAAACTCTAATCCAAAGAGATACATGCACCCCTATGTTCACAGCAGCACTATTCACAATAGCCAAGACATGGACACAACCTAAGTGTCCACTGACAGATGAATGGATAAAGAAGATGTGGTACATGTATACAATGGACTAGTACCCAGCCATAAAAAAGAACAAAATAATGCCATTTGCAGCAACACGGACGCAACTAGAGATTACCATACTAAGTGAAATATGTCAGACAGAGAAAGACAAATACCATACGACGTCACTTACATGTGGAATCTAAAATATGACACAAACGAACATATCTATGACACAGCAACAGACTCACGGACATAGAGAACAGACCTGTGGTTGCCAAGGGGGAGGAGGTTGGGGGAGGGATGGAATGGGAGGTTGGGGGTAACAGATGTAAGCTATTATACATGGAATAAACAAGGCCCTACCGTGTAGCACAGGGAACTATATTCAGTATCCTATGATAAACCATAAGGGAAAAGAATATTCAAAAAGAATGTATATATATGTATAACTGAATCACTTTGCTGTACAGCAGAAATTAACACAACGTTGTAAATCAACTACACTTCAATAAAAAATAAAATACAATGACCGAGAGAAAAAACAATGATGGGTGTATTTTACTCTGTGTAAAGTTTACGTTCAAAGAAAAGCACTGTAAACAAATACGGCTCACTAGTTAACGCCACGCTTGCTGAGATACTTAAGGAGACATGTACTCATGTCTGCAGTTTACCACAAAATGCATCAAGGGATAAGGTGGATTGGGGCTTTCCTGGCGGCACAGTCGTTAAGAATCCACCTGCCAATGCAGAGGACACGGGTTCGAGCCCTGGTCTGGGAAGATCCCACATGCCGCGGAGCAACTAAGGCCGTGCAGCACAACTACTGAGCCAGCGCACCACAACTCCTGAAGCCCGCGCGCCTAGAGCCCGTGCTCCGCAACAAGAGAAGCCACGGCAATGAGAAGCCTGCACACCTCAACGAAGAGTAGCCCCCCACCCCCGCTCGCCGCAACTAGAGAAAGCCCGCGCGCAGCAACGAAGGCCCAACACGGCCACATAAACAAATAAATAAATTTATTTAAAAAGAAAATGTCTAGGTTAGCACTCCAATAGCAGAAAAGCTGACTTTATACTGAACGAACTACTACACCCTCATCTTGTTTATCTCCCCTGCCCAGGAACTCAGAATCCTGAGCTAATAATAAAGGGAGATTATGGGTGAGGTTTTCCTTTCTTTGTATTTCTCCGGGTACTTTAAGTTTTTTACATTGCACATGTATTAATTTTTAATAAAGTTATATAGCATCTTTATCAACATGTGAAGAACACATCTGCATTTTATAAACGGCTCTGCGTTCATAAGCATTCTTCTATTTCTCCACCGGAGGGCAGCATAAGCACAGTAAATAGCAAAAATAATTTCAAGGCGTTTGGTCTGAAATTGAACGCTGCTCTTCAGCTGTTTATTTCGACAGGCTGCTGGTACAAATTAATCATTAGGTTCTTTATTTTTCTGATAACTGACTATATATTCACTGTAAAAACTGACATATTGGAGAAAAGACAACTCACCTATAATCAGGGACCACGTGGCATTACGAAAAGAGGAAGGTACATCTCTTTTTAAAAGTCTGCTGACAAAAAGTCCCCCATACAACAATTTTCTAATCTACGCTTCACATCAAATGTCTCTTAAGCATTTCCCTGCTTCCCTAAGTTCTCTGACGTGGTGGTTTCTAAAGGCCGCCTGGTGTTCCGGTCTGTGGACTCGTTGGACCTTGCTTCCCTGATTTAAATTGGTCATTTAGGTGTTTTAACCGTCTTTAAAGTATTAAAGATTTCCCATGTATAAAATATACATAGAAAACTATACCACCCAATTAATCACTACTCGAATTCGATAGATGTTAATTGTTGCCACTTTTACTTCAGATATTTTGAAGAAAGAAAAAGTTTACAGGTAGGGTTGGAGGTCCCCATGTCCAACTGACTTCTCTCCTTCTTTCCCCAGAGTCACCTCTGATCTGAAGCTGCTGCTTATTTTTCCTATCCTTGATCTCAGGCTTTCATTACAAAACTATGTTCCGTAAACAATATAGTATTGTCCTGAGCTTTTAAATTCTACACGTAAATGTAATCACCACGGCATGTCCCATATTTGCTTAACGTTATGATTTACCCCCTGTTGATTTAGACCTAGTTAACTTTAACTGCTTTAAGGTATTATACTTTAGAAATAGAATTTATTAACACATTCCCTATCGATAAGCATTTAGGTGGTTTCTAATCATTGAGTATCACTGCTCCTTTGATGGGGCAGGTGTGCACAGCTTCTCTAGCTGTTATCCCTAGAGAAGAATTAAGTTTGGGACTCCAGCAGAGGAATGGCGGATTCGAAAGGGTCATCCCCTTCAGCTCTACTGGCTACTGCTGAATCACACTCCTGAATTACCAAGTTTCAATTCAGCGGGTCGTGAATTAGTCCCGTTTCCTCACTTCCTCTTTGTGGTAGGAGGCATGGCTTTAAGCATCTCAGACGTTAAGCACCTCTTCACGGCCACTGGCAACAAGGTTTTGTCTTTTGCGAATCCATTGCCTTTGCTTATTACCTGCTTGGGTTCTTTACCTTTTTCTTATCGATTTGTACAAATTGTGTATCTATGTCTGATTGAGTCACAGTGAGCCGTTTGTGTGTGTGTGTCGGTGTGTCTGTGTGCTGGTATAGGTTGAGCATTGAGTCATACTTAGATGTGTGTATGTGTGTGTGTGTGCTGGTATGGGCTTTGCATGGAGTCACTGAGGGGTGTGTGTGTGTGTGTGTGTGTGTGTGTGTGTGTGTGTGTATGCTGGTATAAGCTGTGCATTCAGTCTACACTGAGCCGTGCCTATGTGCGTGTGTGTGTGTGCTGGTATAGGCAGTGCATTGAGTCACAGTGAGCCATGTGTGAGTGCGTGTTTGTGGGGTCTGTGCTGGTACACACGGTGAATTTAGTTACACTGAGGTGCCTGTGTGTGAGTGTATGTGTTGGTATGGACGGTACACACCGATAGTCTATTAATTTTTGACGAAAAAGGCAAGAATATACAATGGGAAAAAGTCTCTTCGGCAAGTGGTGCTGGGAAAGTTGGACAGCTGCATGTAAATCAATAAATTTAAAACACACCCTCTCACCGTACACAAAAATAAACTCAAAATGGCTTAAAGACTTAAACGTAAGACATGACACCATAAAACTCCTAGAAAGGAACACAGGCAAAACATTCTCTGACATAAGTTGCACCAATGTTTTCTTAGGTCAGTCTCCCAAGGCAATAGGAATAAAAGCAAAAATAAACAAATGGGACCGAATCAAACATACAAGCTTTTGCGCAGCAAAGGAAACCATTAACAAAACGAAAAGATGACCTACAAAACGGGAGAAAATATTTGCAAACGATGCAACTGAGAAGGGCTTAATTTCCAAAATATATAAACAGCTCAGACACCTCAACAACAACAAAATAAATGAACCAATCAAAACAGGGGCAGAAGATCTAAAACGACATTTCTTCAAAGAAGAAACACAAATAGCTAATAGGCACATGAAAAGATGCTCAAAATCACTAATTATCAGAGAAATGAAAATCAAAACTACAATAAGGGACCATCTCACACTGGTCAGAATGGCCATCATGAAAAACTCTACAAATAACAAATGCTGGAGAGGGTGTGGAGAAAAGGGAACCCTCTTACACTGTTGGTGGGAATGTAAATTGGTACAGCCAATTTGGAGAACAGATGTGGAGGTTCCTTAAAAAACTAAAAATTGAATTACCATATGATCCAGCAATCCCACTCCTGGGCATACACCCAGACAAAACTCTAATCCAAAGAGATACATGCACCCCTATGTTCACAGCAGCACTATTCACAATAGCCAAGACATGGACACAACCTAAGTGTCCACTGACAGATGAATGGATAAAGAAGATGTGGTACATGTATACAATGGACTAGTACCCAGCCATAAAAAAGAACAAAATAATGCCATTTGCAGCAACACGGACGCAACTAGAGATTACCATACTAAGTGAAATATGTCAGACAGAGAAAGACAAATACCATACGATGTCACTTACATGTGGAATCTAAAATATGACACAAACGAACATATCTATGAAACAGCAACAGACTCACGGACATAGAGAACAGACCTGTGGTTGCCAAGGGGGAGGAGGTTGGGGGAGGGATGGAATGGGAGGTTGGGGGTAACAGATGTAAGCTATTATACATGGAATAAACAAGGCCCTACCGTGTAGCACAGGGAACTATATTCAGTATCCTATGATAAACCATAAGGGAAAAGAATATTCAAAAAGAATGTATATATATGTATAACTGAATCACTTTGCTGTACAGCAGAAATTAACACAATGTTGTAAATCAACTACACTTCAATAAAAAATAAAATACAATGACCGAGAGAAAAAACAATGATGGGTGTATTTTACTCTGTGTAAAGTTTACGTTCAAAGAAAAGCACTGTAAACAAATACGGCTCACTAGTTAACGCCACGCTTGCTGAGATACTTAAGGAGACATGTACTCATGTCTGCAGTTTACCACAAAATGCATCAAGGGATAAGGTGGATCGGGGCTTTCCTGGCGGCACAGTCGTTAAGAATCCACCTGCCAATGCAGAGGACACGGGTTCGAGCCCTGGTCTGGGAAGATCCCACATGCCGCGGAGCAACTAAGGCCGTGCAGCACAACTACTGAGCCAGCGCACCACAACTCCTGAAGCCCGCGCGCCTAGAGCCCGTGCTCCGCAACAAGAGAAGCCACGGCAATGAGAAGCCTGCACACCTCAACGAAGAGTAGCCCCCCACCCCCGCTCGCCGCAACTAGAGAAAGCCCGCGCGCAGCAACGAAGGCCCAACACGGCCACATAAACAAATAAATAAATTTATTTAAAAAGAAAATGTCTAGGTTAGCACTCCAATAGCAGAAAAGCTGACTTTATACTGAACGAACTACTACACCCTCATCTTGTTTATCTCCCCTGCCCAGGAACTCAGAATCCTGAGCTAATAATAAAGGGAGATTATGGGTGAGGTTTTCCTTTCTTTGTATTTCTCCGGGTACTTTAAGTTTTTTACATTGCACATGTATTAATTTTTAATAAAGTTATATAGCATCTTTATCAACATGTGAAGAACACATCTGCATTTTATAAACTGCTCTGCGTTCATAAGCATTCTTCTATTTCTCCACCGGAGGGCAGCATAAGCACAGTAAATAGCAAAAATAATTTCAAGGCGTTTGGTCTGAAATTGAACGCTGCTCTTCAGCTGTTTATTTCGACAGGCTGCTGGTACAAATTAATCATTAGGTTCTTTATTTTTCTGATAACTGACTATATATTCACTGTAAAAACTGACATATTGGAGAAAAGACAACTCACCTATAATCAGGGACCACGTGGCATTACGAAAAGAGGAAGGTACATCTCTTTTTAAAAGTCTGCTGACAAAAAGTCCCCCATACAACAATTTTCTAATCTACGCTTCACATCAAATGTCTCTTAAGCATTTCCCTGCTTCCCTAAGTTCTCTGACGTGGTGGTTTCTAAAGGCCGCCTGGTGTTCCGGTCTGTGGACTCGTTGGACCTTGCTTCCCTGATTTAAATTGGTCATTTAGGTGTTTTAACCGTCTTTAAAGTATTAAAGATTTCCCATGTATAAAATATACATAGAAAACTATACCACCCAATTAATCACTACTCGAATTCGATAGATGTTAATTGTTGCCACTTTTACTTCAGATATTTTGAAGAAAGAAAAAGTTTACAGGTAGGGTTGGAGGTCCCCATGTCCAACTGACTTCTCTCCTTCTTTCCCCAGAGTCACCTCTGATCTGAAGCTGCTGCTTATTTTTCCTATCCTTGATCTCAGGCTTTCATTACAAAACTATGTTCCGTAAACAATATAGTATTGTCCTGAGCTTTTAAATTCTACACGTAAATGTAATCACCACGGCATGTCCCATATTTGCTTAACGTTATGATTTACCCCCTGTTGATTTAGACCTAGTTAACTTTAACTGCTTTAAGGTATTATACTTTAGAAATAGAATTTATTAACACATTCCCTATCGATAAGCATTTAGGTGGTTTCTAATCATTGAGTATCACTGCTCCTTTGATGGGGCAGGTGTGCACAGCTTCTCTAGCTGTTATCCCTAGAGAAGAATTAAGTTTGGGACTCCAGCAGAGGAATGGCGGATTCGAAAGGGTCATCCCCTTCAGCTCTACTGGCTACTGCTGAATCACACTCCTGAATTACCAAGTTTCAATTCAGCGGGTCGTGAATTAGTCCCGTTTCCTCACTTCCTCTTTGTGGTAGGAGGCATGGCTTTAAGCATCTCGGACGTTAAGCACCTCTTCACGGCCACTGGCAACAAGGTTTTGTCTTTTGCGACTCCATTGCCTTTGCTTATTACCTGCTTGGGTTCTTTACCTTTTTCTTATGGATTTGTACAAATTGTGTATCTATGTCTGATTGAGTCACAGTGAGCCGTTTGTGTGTGTGTGTCGGTGTGTCTGTGTGCTGGTATAGGTTGAGCATTGAGTCATACTTAGATGTGTGCATGTGTGTGTGTGTGCTGGTATGGGCTTTGCATGGAGTCACTGAGGCGTGTGTGTGTGTGTGTGTGTGTGTGTGTGTGTGTATGCTGGTATAAGCTGTGCATTCAGTCTACACTGAGCCGTGCCTATGTGCGTGTGTGTGTGTGCTGGTATAGGCAGTGCGTTGAGTCACAGTGAGCCATGTGTGAGTGCGTGTTTGTGGGGTCTGTGCTGGTACACACGGTGAATTTAGTTACACTGAGGTGCCTGTGTGTGAGTGTATGTGTTGGTATGGACGGTACACACCGATAGTCTATTAATTTTTGACGAAAAAGGCAAGAATATACAATGGGAAAAAGTCTCTTCGGCAAGTGGTGCTGGGAAAGTTGGACAGCTGCATGTAAATCAATAAATTTAAAACACACCCTCTCACCGTACACAAAAATAAACTCAAAATGGCTTAAAGACTTAAACGTAAGACATGACACCATAAAACTCCTAGAAAGGAACACAGGCAAAACATTCTCTGACATAAGCTGCACCAATGTTTTCTTAGGTCAGTCTCCCAAGGCAATAGGAATAAAAGCAAAAATAAACAAATGGGACCGAATCAAACATACAAGCTTTTGCGCAGCAAAGGAAACCATTAACAAAACGAAAAGATGACCTACAAAACGGGAGAAAATATTTGCAAACGATGCAACTGAGAAGGGCTTAATTTCCAAAATATATAAACAGCTCAGACACTTCAACAACAACAAAATAAATGAACCAATCAAAACAGGGGCAGAAGATCTAAAACGACATTTCTTCAAAGAAGAAACACAAATAGCTAATAGGCACATGAAAAGATGCTCAAAATCACTAATTATCAGAGAAATGAAAATCAAAACTACAATAAGGGACCATCTCACACTGGTCAGAATGGCCATCATGAAAAACTCTACAAATAACAAATGCTGGAGAGGGTGTGGAGAAAAGGGAACCCTCTTACACTGTTGGTGGGAATGTAAATTGGTACAGCCTATTTGGAGAACAGATGTGGAGGTTCCTTAAAAAACTAAAAATTGAATTACCATATGATCCAGCAATCCCACTCCTGGGCATACGCCCAGACAAAACTCTAATCCAAAGAGATACATGCACCCCTATGTTCACAGCAGCACTATTCACAATAGCCAAGACATGGACACAACCTAAGTGTCCACTGACAGATGAATGGATAAAGAAGATGTGGTACATGTATACAATGGACTAGTACCCAGCCATAAAAAAGAACAAAATAATGCCATTTGCAGCAACACGGACGCAACTAGAGATTACCATACTAAGTGAAATATGTCAGACAGAGAAAGACAAATACCATACGATGTCACTTACATGTGGAATCTAAAATATGACACAAACGAACATATCTATGAAACAGCAACAGACTCACGGACATAGAGAACAGACCTGTGGTTGCCAAGGGGGAGGAGGTTGGGGGAGGGATGGAATGGGAGGTTGGGGGTAACAGATGTAAGCTATTATACATGGAATAGATAAACAAGGCCCTACCGTGTAGCACAGGGAACTATATTCAGTATCCTATGATAAACCATAAGGGAAAAGAATATTCAAAAAGAATGTATATATATGTATAACTGAATCACTTTGCTGTACAGCAGAAATTAACACAACGTTGTAAATCAACTACACTTCAATAAAAAATAAAATACAATGACCGAGAGAAAAAACAATGATGGGTGTATTTTACTCTGTGTAAAGTTTACGTTCAAAGAAAAGCACTGTAAACAAATACGGCTCACTAGTTAACGCCACGCTTGCTGAGATACTTAAGGAGACATGTACTCATGTCTGCAGTTTACCACAAAATGCATCAAGGGATAAGGTGGATCGGGGCTTTCCTGGCGGCACAGTCGTTAAGAATCCACCTGCCAATGCAGAGGACACGGGTTCGAGCCCTGGTCTGGGAAGATCCCACATGCCGCGGAGCAACTAAGGCCGTGCAGCACAACTACTGAGCCAGCGCACCACAACTCCTGAAGCCCGCGCGCCTAGAGCCCGTGCTCCGCAACAAGAGAAGCCACGGCAATGAGAAGCCTGCACACCTCAACGAAGAGTAGCCCCCCACCCCCGCTCGCCGCAACTAGAGAAAGCCCGCGCGCAGCAACGAAGACCCAACACGGCCACATAAACAAATAAATAAATTTATTTAAAAAGAAAATGTCTAGGTTAGCACTCCAATAGCAGAAAAGCTGACTTTATACTGAACGAACTACTACACCCTCATCTTGTTTATCTCCCCTGCCCAGGAACTCAGAATCCTGAGCTAATAATAAAGGGAGATTATGGGTGAGGTTTTCCTTTCTTTGTATTTCTCCGGGTACTTTAAGTTTTTTACATTGCACATGTATTAATTTTTAATAAAGTTATATAGCATCTTTATCAACATGTGAAGAACACATCTGCATTTTATAAACTGCTCTGCGTTCATAAGCATTCTTCTATTTCTCCACCGGAGGGCAGCATAAGCACAGTAAATAGCAAAAATAATTTCAAGGCGTTTGGTCTGAAATTGAACGCTGCTCTTCAGCTGTTTATTTCGACAGGCTGCTGGTACAAATTAATCATTAGGTTCTTTATTTTTCTGATAACTGACTATACATTCACTGTAAAAACTGACATATTGGAGAAAAGACAACTCACCTATAATCAGGGACCACGTGGCATTACGAAAAGAGGAAGGTACATCTCTTTTTAAAAGTCTGCTGACAAAAAGTCCCCCATACAACAATTTTCTAATCTACGCTTCACATCAAATGTCTCTTAAGCATTTCCCTGCTTCCCTAAGTTCTCTGACGTGGTGGTTTCTAAAGGCCGCCTGGTGTTCCGGTCTGTGGACTCGTTGGACCTTGCTTCCCTGATTTAAATTGGTCATTTAGGTGTTTTAACCGTCTTTAAAGTATTAAAGATTTCCCATGTATAAAATATACATAGAAAACTATACCACCCAATTAATCACTACTCGAATTCGATAGATGTTAATTGTTGCCACTTTTACTTCAGATATTTTGAAGAAAGAAAAAGTTTACAGGTAGGGTTGGAGGTCCCCATGTCCAACTGACTTCTCTCCTTCTTTCCCCAGAGTCACCTCTGATCTGAAGCTGCTGCTTATTTTTCCTATCCTTGATCTCAGGCTTTCATTACAAAACTATGTTCTGTAAACAATATAGTATTGTCCTGAGCTTTTAAATTCTACACGTAAATGTAATCACCACGGCATGTCCCATATTTGCTTAACGTTATGATTTACCCCCGTTGATTTAGACCTAGTTAACTTAAACTGCTTTAAGGTATTATACTTTAGAAATAGAATTTATTAACACATTCCCTATCGATAAGCATTTAGGTGGTTTCTAATCATTGAGTATCACTGCTCCTTTGATGGGGCAGGTGTGCACAGCTTCTCTAGCTGTTATCCCTAGAGAAGAATTAAGTTTGGGACTCCAGCAGAGGAATGGCGGATTCGAAAGGGTCATCCCCTTCAGCTCTACTGGCTACTGCTGAATCACACTCCTGAATTACCAAGTTTCAATTCAGCGGGTCGTGAATTAGTCCCGTTTCCTCACTTCCTCTTTGTGGTACGAGGCATGGCTTTAAGCATCTCGGACGTTAAGCACCTCTTCACGGCCACTGGCAACAAGGTTTTGTCTTTTGCGACTCCATTGCCTTTGCTTATTACCTGCTTGGGTTCTTTACCTTTTTCTTATCGATTTGTACAAATTGTGTATCTATGTCTGATTGAGTCACAGTGAGCCGTTTGTGTGTGTGTGTCGGTGTGTCTGTGTGCTGGTATAGGTTGAGCATTGAGTCATACTTAGATGTGTGTATGTGTGTGCTGGTATGGGCTTTGCATGGAGTCACTGAGGGGTGTGTGTGTGTGTGTGTGTGTGTGTGTGTGTGTGTATGCTGGTATAAGCTGTGCATTCAGTCTACACTGAGCCGTGCCTATGTGCGTGTGTGTGTGTGCGGGCATAGTCGGTGCATTGAGTCACAGCGAGCCATGTGTGAGTGCGTGTTTGTGGGGTCTGTGCTGGTACACACGGTGAATTTAGTTACACTGAGGTGCCTGTGTGTGAGTGTATGTGTTGGTATGGACGGTACACACCGATAGTCTATTAATTTTTGACGAAAAAGGCAAGAATATACAATGGGAAAAAGTCTCTTCGGCAAGTGGTGCTGGGAAAGTTGGACAGCTGCATGTAAATCAATAAATTTAAAACACACCCTCTCACCGTACACAAAAATAAACTCAAAATGGCTTAAAGACTTAAACGTAAGACATGACACCATAAAACTCCTAGAAAGGAACACAGGCAAAACATTCTCTGACATAAGTTGCACCAATGTTTTCTTAGGTCAGTCTCCCAAGGCAATAGGAATAAAAGCAAAAATAAACAAATGGGACCGAATCAAACATACAAGCTTTTGCGCAGCAAAGGAAACCATTAACAAAACGAAAAGATGACCTACAAAACGGGAGAAAATATTTGCAAACGATGCAACTGAGAAGGGCTTAATTTCCAAAATATATAAACAGCTCAGACACCTCAACAACAAAAAAATAAATGAACCAATCAAAACAGGGGCAGAAGATCTAAAACGACATTTCTTCAAAGAAGAAACACAAATAGCTAATAGGCACATGAAAAGATGCTCAAAATCACTAATTATCAGAGAAATGAAAATCAAAACTACAATAAGGGACCATCTCACACTGGTCAGAATGGCCATCATGAAAAAAACTACAAATAACAAATGCTGGAGAGGGTGTGGAGAAAAGGGAACCCTCTTATACTGTTGGTGGGAATGTAAATTGGTACAGCCATTTTGGAGAACAGATGTGGAGGTTCCTTAAAAAACTAAAAATTGAATTACCATATGATCCAGCAATCCCACTCCTGGGCATACGCCCAGACAAAACTCTAATCCAAAGAGATACATGCACCCCTATGTTCACAGCAGCACTATTCACAATAGCCAAGACATGGACACAACCTAAGTGTCCACTGACAGATGAATGGATAAAGAAGATGTGGTACATGTATACAATGGACTAGTACCCAGCCATAAAAAAGAACAAAATAATGCCATTTGCAGCAACACGGACGCAACTAGAGATTACCATACTAAGTGAAATATGTCAGACAGAGAAAGACAAATACCATACGATGTCACTTACATGTGGAATCTAAAATATGACACAAACGAACATATCTATGAAACAGCAACAGACTCACGGACATAGAGAACAGACCTGTGGTTGCCAAGGGGGAGGAGGTTGGGGGAGGGATGGAATGGGAGGTTGGGGGTAACAGATGTAAGCTATTATACATGGAATAAACAAGGCCCTACCGTGTAGCACAGGGAACTATATTCAGTATCCTATGATAAACCATAAGGGAAAAGAATATTCAAAAAGAATGTATATATATGTATAACTGAATCACTTTGCTGTACAGCAGAAATTAACACAACGTTGTAAATCAACTACACTTCAATAAAAAATAAAATAAAATGACCGAGAGAAAAAACAATGATGGGTGTATTTTACTCTGTGTAAAGTTTACGTTCAAAGAAAAGCACTGTAAACAAATACGGCTCACTAGTTAACGCCACGCTTGCTGAGATACTTAAGGAGACATGTACTCATGTCTGCAGTTTACCACAAAATGCATCAAGGGATAAGGTGGATCGGGGCTTTCCTGGCGGTACAGTCGTTAAGAATCCACCTGTCAATGCAGAGGACACGGGTTCGAGCCCTGGTCTGGGAAGATCCCACATGCCGCAGAGCAACTAAGGCCGTGCAGCACAACTACTGAGCTAGCGCACCACAACTCCTGAAGCCCGCGCGCCTAGAGCCCGTGCTCCGCAACAAGAGAAGCCACGGCAATGAGAAGCCTGCACACCTCAACGAAGAGTAGCCCCCCACCCCCGCTCGCCGCAACTAGAGAAAGCCCGCGCGCAGCAACGAAGGCCCAACACGGCCACATAAACAAATAAATAAATTTATTTTTAAAAAAAATGTCTAGGTTAGCACTCCAATAGCAGAAAAGCTGACTTTATACTGAACGAACTACTACACCCTCATCTTGTTTATCTCCCCTGCCCAGGAACTCAGAATCCTGAGCTAATAATAAAGGGAGATTATGGGTGAGGTTTTCCTTTCTTTGTATTTCTCCGGGTACTTTAAGTTTTTTACATTGCACATGTATTAATTTTTAATAAAGTTATATAGCATCTTTATCAACATGTGAAGAACACATCTGCATTTTATAAACTGCTCTGCGTTCATAAGCATTCTTCTATTTCTCCACCGGAGGGCAGCATAAGCACAGTAAATAGCAAAAATAATTTCAAGGCGTTTGGTCTGAAATTGAACGCTGCTCTTCAGCTGTTTATTTCGACAGGCTGCTGGTACAAATTAATCATTAGGTTCTTTATTTTTCTGATAACTGACTATATATTCACTGTAAAAACTGACATATTGGAGAAAAGACAACTCACCTATAATCAGGGACCACGTGGCATTACGAAAAGAGGAAGGTACATCTCTTTTTAAAAGTCTGCTGACAAAAAGTCCCCCATACAACAATTTTCTAATCTACGCTTCACATCAAATGTCTCTTAAGCATTTCCCTGCTTCCCTAAGTTCTCTGACGTGGTGGTTTCTAAAGGCCGCCTGGTGTTCCGGTCTGTGGACTCGTTGGACCTTGCTTCCCTGATTTAAATTGGTCATTTAGGTGTTTTAACCGTCTTTAAAGTATTAAAGATTTCCCATGTATAAAATATACATAGAAAACTATACCACCCAATTAATCACTACTCGAATTCGATAGATGTTAATTGTTGCCACTTTTACTTCAGATATTTTGAAGGAAGAAAAAGTTTACAGGTAGGGTTGGAGGTCCCCATGTCCAACTAACTTCTCTCCTTCTTTCCCCAGAGTCACCTCTGATCTGAAGCTGCTGCTTATTTTTCCTATCCTTGATCTCAGGCTTTCATTACAAAACTATGTTCTGTAAACAATATAGTATTGTCCTGAGCTTTTAAATTCTACACGTAAATGTAATCACCACGGCATGTCCCATATTTGCTTAACATTATGATTTACCCCCTGTTGATTTAGACCTAGTTAACTTTAACTGCTTTAAGGTATTATACTTTATAAATAGAATTTATTAACACATTCCCTATCGATAAGCATTTAGGTGGTTTCTAATCATTGAGTATCACTGCTCCTTTGATGGGGCAGGTGTGCACAGCTTCTCTAGCTGTTATCCCTAGAGAAGAATTAAGTTTGGGACTCCAGCAGAGGAATGGCGGACTCGAAAGGGTCATCCCCTTCAGCTCTACTGGCTACTGCTGAATCACACTCCTGAATTACCAAGTTTCAATTCAGCGGGTCGTGAATTAGTCCCGTTTCCTCACTTCCTCTTTGTGGTAGGAGGCATGGCTTTAAGCATCTCGGACGTTAAGCACCTCTTCACGGCCATTGGCAACAAGGTTTTGTCTTTTGCGAATCCATTGCCTTTGCTTATTACCTGCTTGGGTTCTTTACCTTTTTCTTATCGATTTGTACAAATTGTGTATCTATGTCTGATTGAGTCACAGTGAGCCGTTTGTGTGTGTGTGTCGGTGTGTCTGTGTGCTGGTATAGGTTGAGCATTGAGTCATACTTAGATGTGTGTATGTGTGTGTGTGTGCTGGTATGGGCTTTGCATGGAGTCACTGAGGGGTGTTGTGTGTGTGTGTGTGTGTGTATGCTGGTATAAGCTGTGCATTCAGTCTACACTGAGCCGTGCCTATGTGCGTGTGTGTGTGTGCTGGTATAGGCAGTGCATTGAGTCACAGTGAGCCATGTGTGAGTGCGTGTTTGTGGGGTCTGTGCTGGTACACATGGTGAATTTAGTTACACTGAGGTGCCTGTGTGTGAGTGTATGTGTTGGTATGGACGGTACACACCGATAGTCTATTAATTTTTGACGAAAAAGGCAAGAATATACAATGGGAAAAAGTCTCTTCGGCAAGTGGTGCTGGGAAAGTTGGACAGCTGCATGTAAATCAATAAATTTAAAACACACCCTCTCACCGTACACAAAAATAAACTCAAAATGGCTTAAAGACTTAAACGTAAGACATGACACCATAAAACTCCTAGAAAGGAACACAGGCAAAACATTCTCTGACATAAGTTGCACCAATGTTTTCTTAGGTCAGTCTCCCAAGGCAATAGGAATAAAAGCAAAAATAAACAAATGGGACCGAATCAAACATACAAGCTTTTGCGCAGCAAAGGAAACCATTAACAAAACGAAAAGATGACCTACAAAACGGGAGAAAATATTTGCAAACGATGCAACTGAGAAGGGCTTAATTTCCAAAATATATAAACAGCTCAGACACCTCAACAACAACAAAATAAATGAACCAATCAAAACAGGGGCAGAAGATCTAAAATGACATTTCTTCAAAGAAGAAACACAAATAGCTAATAGGCACATGAAAAGATGCTCAAAATCACTAATTATCAGAGAAATGAAAATCAAAACTACAATAAGGGACCATCTCACACTGGTCAGAATGGCCATCATGAAAAACTCTACAAATAACAAATGCTGGAGAGGGTGTGGAGAAAAGGGAACCCTCTTACACTGTTGGTGGGAATGTAAATTGGTACAGCCAATTTGGAGAACAGATGTGGAGGTTCCTTAAAAAACTAAAAATTGAATTACCATATGATCCAGCAATCCCACTCCTGGGCATACGCCCAGACAAAACTCTAATCCAAAGAGATACATGCACCCCTATGTTCACAGCAGCACTATTCACAATAGCCAAGACATGGACACAACCTAAGTGTCCACTGACAGATGAATGGATAAAGAAGATGTGGTACATGTATACAATGGACTAGTACCCAGCCATAAAAAAGAACAAAATAATGCCATTTGCAGCAACATGGACGCAACTAGAGATTACCATACTAAGTGAAATATGTCAGAAAGAGAAAGACAAATACCATACGACGTCACTTACATGTGGAATCTAAAATATGACACAAGCGAACATATCTATGACACAGCAACAGACTCACGGACATAAAGAACAGACCTGTGGTTGCCAAGGGGGAGGAGGTTGGGGGAGGGATGGAATGGGAGGTTGGGGGTAACAGATGTAAACTATTATACATGGAATAAACAAGGCCCTACCGTGTAGCACAGGGAACTATATTCAGTATCCTATGATAAACCATAAGAGAAAAGAATATTCAAAAAGAATGTATATATATGTATAACTGAATCACTTTGCTGTACAGCAGAAATTAACACAACGTTGTAAATCAACTACACTTCAATAAAAAATAAAATAAAATGACCGAGAGAAAAAACAATGATGGGTGTATTTTACTCTGTGTAAAGTTTACGTTCAAAGAAAAGCACTGTAAACAAATACAGCTCACTAGTTAACGCCACGCTTGCTGAGATACTTAAGGAGACATGTACTCATGTCTGCAGTTTACCACAAAATGCATCAAGGGATAAGGTGGATCGGGGCTTTCCAGGTGGCACAGTCGTTAAGAATCCACCTGCCAATGCAGAGGACACGGGTTCGAGCCCTGGTCTGGGAAGATCCCACATGCCGCGGAGCAACTAAGGCCGTGCAGCACAACTACTGAGCCAGCGCACCACAACTACTGAAGCCCGCGCGCCTATAGCCCGTGCTCCGCAACAAGAGAAGCCACGGCAATGAGAAGCCTGCACACCTCAACGAAGAGTAGCCCCCCACCCCCGCTCGCCGCAACTACAGAAAGCCCGCGCGCAGCAACGAAGGCCCAACACGGCCACATAAACAAATAAATTTATTTAAAAAGAAAATGTCTAGGTTAGCACTCCAATAGCAGAAAAGCTGACTTTATACTGAACGAACTACTACACCCTCATCTTGTTTATCTCCCCTGCCCAGGAACTCAGAATCCTGAGCTAATAATAAAGGGAGATTATGGGTGAGGTTTTCCTTTCTTTGTATTTCTCCGGGTACTTTAAGTTTTCTACATTGCACATGTATTAATTTTTAATAAAGTTATATAGCATCTTTATCAACATGTGAAGAACACATCTGCATTTTATAAACTGCTCTGCGTTCATAAGCATTCTTCTATTTCTCCACCGGAGGGCAGCATAAGCACAGTAAATAGCAAAAATAATTTCAAGGCGTTTGGTCTGAAATTGAACGCTGCTCTTCAGCTGTTTATTTCGACAGGCTGCTGGTACAAATTAATCATTAGGTTGTTTATTTTTCTGATAACTGACTATACATTCACTGTAAAAACTGACATATTGGAGAAAAGACAACTCACCTATAATCAGGGACCACGTGGCATTACGAAAAGAGGAAGGTACATCTCTTTTTAAAAGTCTGCTGACAAAAAGTCCCCCATACAACAATTTTCTAATCTACGCTTCACATCAAATGTCTCTTAAGCATTTCCCTGCTTCCCTAAGTTCTCTGACGTGGTGGTTTCTAAAGGCCGCCTGGTGTTCCGGTCTGTGGACTCGTTGGACCTTGCTTCCCTGATTTAAATTGGTCATTTAGGTGTTTTAACCGTCTTTAAAGTATTAAAGATTTCCCATGTATAAAATATACATAGAAAACTATACCACCCAATTAATCACTACTCGAATTCGATAGATGTTAATTGTTGCCACTTTTACTTCAGATATTTTGAAGGAAGAAAAAGTTTACAGGTAGGGTTGGAGGTCCCCATGTCCAACTAACTTCTTTCCTTCTTTCCCCAGAGTCACCTCTGATCTGAAGCTGTTGCTTATTTTTCCTATCCTTGATCTCAGGCTTTCATTACAAAACTATGTTCCGTAAACAATATAGTATTGTCCTGAGCTTTTAAATTCTACACGTAAATGTAATCACCACGGCATGTCCCATATTTGCTTAACGTTATGATTTACCCCCTGTTGATTTAGACCTAGTTAACTTTAACTGCTTTAAGGTATTATACTTTAGAAATAGAATTTATTAACACATTCCCTATCGATAAGCATTTAGGTGGTTTCTAATCATTGAGTATCACTGCTCCTTTGATGGGGCAGGTGTGCACAGCTTCTCTAGCTGTTATCCCTAGAGAAGAATTAAGTTTGGGACTCCAGCAGAGGAATGGCGGATTCGAAAGGGTCATCCCCTTCAGCTCTACTGGCTACTGCTGAATCACACTCCTGAATTACCAAGTTTCAATTCAGCGGGTCGTGAATTAGTCCCGTTTCCTCACTTCCTCTTTGTGGTAGGAGGCATGGCTTTAAGCATCTCGGACGTTAAGCACCTCTTCACGGCCACTGGCAACAAGGTTTTGTCTTTTGCGAATCCATTGCCTTTGCTTATTACCTGCTTGGGTTCTTTACCTTTTTCTTATTGATTTGTACAAATTGTGTATCTATGTCTGATTGAGTCACAGTGAGCCGTTTGTGTGTGTGTGTCGGTGTGTCTGTGTGCTGGTATAGGTTGAGCATTGAGTCATACTTAGATGTGTGTATGTGTGTGTGTGTGCTGGTATGGGCTTTGCATGGAGTCACTGAGGGGTGTGTGTGTGTGTGTGTGTGTGTGTGTGTGTGTGTGTGTATGCTGGTATAAGCTGTGCATTCAGTCTACACTGAGCCGTGCCTATGTGCGTGTGTGTGTGTGCTGGTATAGGCAGTGCATTGAGTCACAGTGAGCCATGTGTGAGTGCGTGTTTGTGGGGTCTGTGCTGGTACACACGGTGAATTTAGTTACACTGAGGTGCCTGTGTGTGAGTGTATGTGTTGGTATGGACGGTACACACCGATAGTCTATTAATTTTTGACGAAAAAGGCAAGAATATACAATGGGAAAAAGTCTCTTCGGCAAGTGGTGCTGGGAAAGTTGGACAGCTGCATGTAAATCAATAAATTTAAAACACACCCTCTCACCGTACACAAAAATAAACTCAAAATGGCTTAAAGACTTAAACGTAAGACATGACACCATAAAACTCCTAGAAAGGAACACAGGCAAAACATTCTCTGACATAAGTTGCACCAATGTTTTCTTAGGTCAGTCTCCCAAGGCAATAGGAATAAAAGCAAAAATAAACAAATGGGACCGAATCAAACATACAAGCTTTTGCGCAGCAAAGGAAACCATTAACAAAACGAAGAGATGACCTACAAAACGGGAGAAAATATTTGCAAACGATGCAACTGAGAAGGGCTTAATTTCCAAAATATATAAACAGCTCAGACACCTCAACAACAACAAAATAAATGAACCAATCAAAACAGGGGCAGAAGATCTAAAACGACATTTCTTCAAAGAAGAAACACAAATAGCTAATAGGCACATGAAAAGATGCTCAAAATCACTAATTATCAGAGAAATGAAAATCAAAACTACAATAAGGGACCATCTCACACTGGTCAGAATGGCCATCATGAAAAACTCTACAAATAACAAATGCTGGAGAGGGTGTGGAGAAAAGGGAACCCTCTTACACTGTTGGTGGGAATGTAAATTGGTACAGCCAATTTGGAGAACAGATGTGGAGGTTCCTTAAAAAACTAAAAATTGAATTACCATATGATCCAGCAATCCCACTCCTGGGCATACGCCCAGACAAAACTCTAATCCAAAGAGATACATGCACCCCTATGTTCACAGCAGCACTATTCACAATAGCCAAGACATGGACACAACCTAAGTGTCCACTGACAGATGAATGGATAAAGAAGATGTGGTACATGTATACAATGGACTAGTACCCAGCCATAAAAAAGAACAAAATAATGCCATTTGCAGCAACACGGACGCAACTAGAGATTACCATACTAAGTGAAATATGTCAGAAAGAGAAAGACAAATACCATACGACGTCACTTACATGTGGAATCTAAAATATGACACAAGCGAACATATCTATGACACAGCAACAGACTCACGGACATAAAGAACAGACCTGTGGTTGCCAAGGGGGAGGAGGTTGGGGGAGGGATGGAATGGGAGGTTGGGGGTAACAGATGTAAACTATTATACATGGAATAAACAAGGCCCTACCGTGTAGCACAGGGAACTATATTCAGTATCCTATGATAAACCATAAGAGAAAAGAATATTCAAAAAGAATGTATATATATGTATAACTGAATCACTTTGCTGTACAGCAGAAATTAACACAACGTTGTAAATCAACTACACTTCAATAAAAAATAAAATAAAATGACCGAGAGAAAAAACAATGATGGGTGTATTTTACTCTGTGTAAAGTTTACGTTCAAAGAAAAGCACTGTAAACAAATACAGCTCACTAGTTAACGCCACGCTTGCTGAGATACTTAAGGAGACATGTACTCATGTCTGCAGTTTACCACAAAATGCATCAAGGGATAAGGTGGATCGGGGCTTTCCAGGTGGCACAGTCGTTAAGAATCCACCTGCCAATGCAGAGGACACGGGTTCGAGCCCTGGTCTGGGAAGATCCCACATGCCGCGGAGCAACTAAGGCCGTGCAGCACAACTACTGAGCCAGCGCACCACAACTACTGAAGCCCGCGCGCCTATAGCCCGTGCTCCGCAACAAGAGAAGCCACGGCAATGAGAAGCCTGCACACCTCAACGAAGAGTAGCCCCCCACCCCCGCTCGCCGCAACTACAGAAAGCCCGCGCGCAGCAACGAAGGCCCAACACGGCCACATAAACAAATAAATTTATTTAAAAAGAAAATGTCTAGGTTAGCACTCCAATAGCAGAAAAGCTGACTTTATACTGAACGAACTACTACACCCTCATCTTGTTTATCTCCCCTGCCCAGGAACTCAGAATCCTGAGCTAATAATAAAGGGAGATTATGGGTGAGGTTTTCCTTTCTTTGTATTTCTCCGGGTACTTTAAGTTTTCTACATTGCACATGTATTAATTTTTAATAAAGTTATATAGCATCTTTATCAACATGTGAAGAACACATCTGCATTTTATAAACTGCTCTGCGTTCATAAGCATTCTTCTATTTCTCCACCGGAGGGCAGCATAAGCACAGTAAATAGCAAAAATAATTTCAAGGCGTTTGGTCTGAAATTGAACGCTGCTCTTCAGCTGTTTATTTCGACAGGCTGCTGGTACAAATTAATCATTAGGTTGTTTATTTTTCTGATAACTGACTATACATTCACTGTAAAAACTGACATATTGGAGAAAAGACAACTCACCTATAATCAGGGACCACGTGGCATTACGAAAAGAGGAAGGTACATCTCTTTTTAAAAGTCTGCTGACAAAAAGTCCCCCATACAACAATTTTCTAATCTACGCTTCACATCAAATGTCTCTTAAGCATTTCCCTGCTTCCCTAAGTTCTCTGACGTGGTGGTTTCTAAAGGCCGCCTGGTGTTCCGGTCTGTGGACTCGTTGGACCTTGCTTCCCTGATTTAAATTGGTCATTTAGGTGTTTTAACCGTCTTTAAAGTATTAAAGATTTCCCATGTATAAAATATACATAGAAAACTATACCACCCAATTAATCACTACTCGAATTCGATAGATGTTAATTGTTGCCACTTTTACTTCAGATATTTTGAAGGAAGAAAAAGTTTACAGGTAGGGTTGGAGGTCCCCATGTCCAACTAACTTCTTTCCTTCTTTCCCCAGAGTCACCTCTGATCTGAAGCTGTTGCTTATTTTTCCTATCCTTGATCTCAGGCTTTCATTACAAAACTATGTTCCGTAAACAATATAGTATTGTCCTGAGCTTTTAAATTCTACACGTAAATGTAATCACCACGGCATGTCCCATATTTGCTTAACGTTATGATTTACCCCCTGTTGATTTAGACCTAGTTAACTTTAACTGCTTTAAGGTATTATACTTTAGAAATAGAATTTATTAACACATTCCCTATCGATAAGCATTTAGGTGGTTTCTAATCATTGAGTATCACTGCTCCTTTGATGGGGCAGGTGTGCACAGCTTCTCTAGCTGTTATCCCTAGAGAAGAATTAAGTTTGGGACTCCAGCAGAGGAATGGCGGATTCGAAAGGGTCATCCCCTTCAGCTCTACTGGCTACTGCTGAATCACACTCCTGAATTACCAAGTTTCAATTCAGCGGGTCGTGAATTAGTCCCGTTTCCTCACTTCCTCTTTGTGGTAGGAGGCATGGCTTTAAGCATCTCGGACGTTAAGCACCTCTTCACGGCCACTGGCAACAAGGTTTTGTCTTTTGCGAATCCATTGCCTTTGCTTATTACCTGCTTGGGTTCTTTACCTTTTTCTTATTGATTTGTACAAATTGTGTATCTATGTCTGATTGAGTCACAGTGAGCCGTTTGTGTGTGTGTGTCGGTGTGTCTGTGTGCTGGTATAGGTTGAGCATTGAGTCATACTTAGATGTGTGTATGTGTGTGTGTGTGCTGGTATGGGCTTTGCATGGAGTCACTGAGGGGTGTGTGTGTGTGTGTGTGTGTGTGTGTGTGTGTGTGTGTATGCTGGTATAAGCTGTGCATTCAGTCTACACTGAGCCGTGCCTATGTGCGTGTGTGTGTGTGCTGGTATAGGCAGTGCATTGAGTCACAGTGAGCCATGTGTGAGTGCGTGTTTGTGGGGTCTGTGCTGGTACACACGGTGAATTTAGTTACACTGAGGTGCCTGTGTGTGAGTGTATGTGTTGGTATGGACGGTACACACCGATAGTCTATTAATTTTTGACGAAAAAGGCAAGAATATACAATGGGAAAAAGTCTCTTCGGCAAGTGGTGCTGGGAAAGTTGGACAGCTGCATGTAAATCAATAAATTTAAAACACACCCTCTCACCGTACACAAAAATAAACTCAAAATGGCTTAAAGACTTAAACGTAAGACATGACACCATAAAACTCCTAGAAAGGAACACAGGCAAAACATTCTCTGACATAAGTTGCACCAATGTTTTCTTAGGTCAGTCTCCCAAGGCAATAGGAATAAAAGCAAAAATAAACAAATGGGACCGAATCAAACATACAAGCTTTTGCGCAGCAAAGGAAACCATTAACAAAACGAAGAGATGACCTACAAAACGGGAGAAAATATTTGCAAACGATGCAACTGAGAAGGGCTTAATTTCCAAAATATATAAACAGCTCAGACACCTCAACAACAACAAAATAAATGAACCAATCAAAACAGGGGCAGAAGATCTAAAACGACATTTCTTCAAAGAAGAAACACAAATAGCTAATAGGCACATGAAAAGATGCTCAAAATCACTAATTATCAGAGAAATGAAAATCAAAACTACAATAAGGGACCATCTCACACTGGTCAGAATGGCCATCATGAAAAACTCTACAAATAACAAATGCTGGAGAGGGTGTGGAGAAAAGGGAACCCTCTTATACTGTTGGTGGGAATGTAAATTGGTACAGCCATTTTGGAGAACAGATGTGGAGGTTCCTTAAAAAACTAAAAATTGAATTACCATATGATCCAGCAATCCCACTCCTGGGCATACGCCCAGACAAAACTCTAATCCAAAGAGATACATGCACCCCTATGTTCACAGCAGCACTATTCACAATAGCCAAGACATGGACACAACCTAAGTGTCCACTGACAGATGAATGGATAAAGAAGATGTGGTACATGTATACAATGGACTAGTACCCAGCCATAAAAAAGAACAAAATAATGCCATTTGCAGCAACACGGACGCAACTAGAGATTACCATACTAAGTGAAATATGTCAGACAGAGAAAGACAAATACCATACGATGTCACTTACATGTGGAATCTAAAATATGACACAAACGAACATATCTATGAAACAGCAACAGACTCACGGACATAGAGAACAGACCTGTGGTTGCCAAGGGGGAGGAGGTTGGGGGAGGGATGGAATGGGAGGTTGGGGGTAACAGATGTAAGCTATTATACATGGAATAAACAAGGCCCTACCGTGTAGCACAGGGAACTATATTCAGTATCCTATGATAAACCATAAGGGAAAAGAATATTCAAAAAGAATGTATATATATGTATAACTGAATCACTTTGCTGTACAGCAGAAATTAACACAACGTTGTAAATCAACTACACTTCAATAAAAAATAAAATACAATGACCGAGAGAAAAAACAATGATGGGTGTATTTTACTCTGTGTAAAGTTTACGTTCAAAGAAAAGCACTGTAAACAAATACGGCTCACTAGTTAACGCCACGCTTGCTGAGATACTTAAGGAGACATGTACTCATGTCTGCAGTTTACCACAAAATGCATCAAGGGATAAGGTGGATCGGGGCTTTCCTGGCGGTACAGTCGTTAAGAATCCACCTGCCAATGCAGAGGACACGGGTTCGAGCCCTGGTCTGGGAAGATCCCACATGCCGCGGAGCAACTAAGGCCGTGCAGCACAACTACTGAGCCAGCGCACCACAACTACTGAAGCCCGCGCGCCTAGAGCCCGTGCTCCGCAACAAGAGAAGCCACGGCAATGAGAAGCCTGCACACCTCAACGAAGAGTAGCCCCCCACCCCCGCTCGCCGAAACTAGAGAAAGCCCGCGCGCAGCAACGAAGGCCCAACACGGCCACATAAACAAATAAATAAATTTATTTTTAAAAAAAATGTCTAGGTTAGCACTCCAATAGCAGAAAAGCTGACTTTATACTGAACGAACTACTACACCCTCATCTTGTTTATCTCCCCTGCCCAGGAACTCAGAATCCTGAGCTAATAATAAAGGGAGATTATGGGTGAGGTTTTCCTTTCTTTGTATTTCTCCGGGTACTTTAAGTTTTTTACATTGCACATGTATTAATTTTTAATAAAGTTATATAGCATCTTTATCAACATGTGAAGTACACATCTGCATTTTATAAACTGCTCTGCGTTCATAAGCATTCTTCTATTTCTCCACCGGAGGGCAGCATAAGCACAGTAAATAGCAAAAATAATTTCAAGGCGTTTGGTCTGAAATTGAACGCTGCTCTTCAGCTGTTTATTTCGACAGGCTGCTGGTACAAATTAATCATTAGGTTCTTTATTTTTCTGATAACTGACTATATATTCACTGTAAAAACTGACATATTGGAGAAAAGACAACTCACCTATAATCAGGGACCACGTGGCATTACGAAAAGAGGAAGGTACATCTCTTTTTAAAAGTCTGCTGACAAAAAGTCCCCCATACAACAATTTTCTAATCTACGCTTCACATCAAATGTCTCTTAAGCATTTCCCTGCTTCCCTAAGTTCTCTGACGTGGTGGTTTCTAAAGGCCGCCTGGTGTTCCGGTCTGTGGACTCGTTGGACCTTGCTTCCCTGATTTAAATTGGTCATTTAGGTGTTTTAACCGTCTTTAAAGTATTAAAGATTTCCCATGTATAAAATATACATAGAAAACTATACCACCCAATTAATCACTACTCGAATTCGATAGATGTTAATTGTTGCCACTTTTACTTCAGATATTTTGAAGGAAGAAAAAGTTTACAGGTAGGGTTGGAGGTCCCCATGTCCAACTAACTTCTCTCCTTCTTTCCCCAGAGTCACCTCTGATCTGAAGCTGCTGCTTATTTTTCCTATCCTTGATCTCAGGCTTTCATTACAAAACTATGTTCTGTAAACAATATAGTATTGTCCTGAGCTTTTAAATTCTACACGTAAATGTAATCACCACGGCATGTCCCATATTTGCTTAACATTATGATTTACCCCCTGTTGATTTAGACCTAGTTAACTTTAACTGCTTTAAGGTATTATACTTTATAAATAGAATTTATTAACACATTCCCTATCGATAAGCATTTAGGTGGTTTCTAATCATTGAGTATCACTGCTCCTTTGATGGGGCAGGTGTGCACAGCTTCTCTAGCTGTTATCCCTAGAGAAGAATTAAGTTTGGGACTCCAGCAGAGGAATGGCGGACTCGAAAGGGTCATCCCCTTCAGCTCTACTGGCTACTGCTGAATCACACTCCTGAATTACCAAGTTTCAATTCAGCGGGTCGTGAATTAGTCCCGTTTCCTCACTTCCTCTTTGTGGTAGGAGGCATGGCTTTAAGCATCTCGGACGTTAAGCACCTCTTCACGGCCATTGGCAACAAGGTTTTGTCTTTTGCGAATCCATTGCCTTTGCTTATTACCTGCTTGGGTTCTTTACCTTTTTCTTATCGATTTGTACAAATTGTGTATCTATGTCTGATTGAGTCACAGTGAGCCGTTTGTGTGTGTGTGTCGGTGTGTCTGTGTGCTGGTATAGGTTGAGCATTGAGTCATACTTAGATGTGTGTATGTGTGTGTGTGTGCTGGTATGGGCTTTGCATGGAGTCACTGAGGGGTGTTGTGTGTGTGTGTGTGTGTGTATGCTGGTATAAGCTGTGCATTCAGTCTACACTGAGCCGTGCCTATGTGCGTGTGTGTGTGTGCTGGTATAGGCAGTGCATTGAGTCACAGTGAGCCATGTGTGAGTGCGTGTTTGTGGGGTCTGTGCTGGTACACACGGTGAATTTAGTTACACTGAGGTGCCTGTGTGTGAGTGTATGTGTTGGTATGGACGGTACACACCGATAGTCTATTAATTTTTGACGAAAAAGGCAAGAATATACAATGGGAAAAAGTCTCTTCGGCAAGTGGTGCTGGGAAAGTTGGACAGCTGCATGTAAATCAATAAATTAAAAACACACCCTCTCACCGTACACAAAAATAAACTCAAAATGGCTTAAAGACTTAAACGTAAGACATGACACCATAAAACTCCTAGAAAGGAACACAGGCAAAACATTCTCTGACATAAGTTGCACCAATGTTTTCTTAGGTCAGTCTCCCAAGGCAATAGGAATAAAAGCAAAAATAAACAAATGGGACCGAATCAAACATACAAGCTTTTGCGCAGCAAAGGAAACCATTAACAAAACGAAGAGATGACCTACAAAACGGGAGAAAATATTTGCAAACGATGCAACTGAGAAGGGCTTAATTTCCAAAATATATAAACAGCTCAGACACCTCAACAACAACAAAATAAATGAACCAATCAAAACAGGGGCAGAAGATCTAAAACGACATTTCTTCAAAGAAGAAACACAAATAGCTAATAGGCACATGAAAAGATGCTCAAAATCACTAATTATCAGAGAAATGAAAATCAAAACTACAATAAGGGACCATCTCACACTGGTCAGAATGGCCATCATGAAAAACTCTACAAATAACAAATGCTGGAGAGGGTGTGGAGAAAAGGGAACCCTCTTATACTGTTGGTGGGAATGTAAATTGGTACAGCCATTTTGGAGAACAGATGTGGAGGTTCCTTAAAAAACTAAAAATTGAATTACCATATGATCCAGCAATCCCACTCCTGGGCATACGCCCAGACAAAACTCTAATCCAAAGAGATACATGCACCCCTATGTTCACAGCAGCACTATTCACAATAGCCAAGACATGGACACAACCTAAGTGTCCACTGACAGATGAATGGATAAAGAAGATGTGGTACATGTATACAATGGACTAGTACCCAGCCATAAAAAAGAACAAAATAATGCCATTTGCAGCAACACGGACGCAACTAGAGATTACCATACTAAGTGAAATATGTCAGACAGAGAAAGACAAATACCATACGACGTCACTTACATGTGGAATCTAAAATATGACACAAACGAACATATCTATGAAACAGCAACAGACTCACGGACATAGAGAACAGACCTGTGGTTGCCAAGGGGGAGGAGGTTGGGGGAGGGATGGAATGGGAGGTTGGGGGTAACAGATGTAAGCTATTATACATGGAATAAACAAGGCCCTACCGTGTAGCACAGGGAACTATATTCAGTATCCTATGATAAACCATAAGGGAAAAGAATATTCAAAAAGAATGTATATATATGTATAACTGAATCACTTTGCTGTACAGCAGAAATTAACACAACGTTGTAAATCAACTACACTTCAATAAAAAATAAAATAAAATGACCGAGAGAAAAAACAATGATGGGTGTATTTTACTCTGTGTAAAGTTTACGTTCAAAGAAAAGCAGTGTAAACAAATACGGCTCACTAGTTAACGCCACGCTTGCTGAGATACTTAAGGAGACATGTACTCATGTCTGCAGTTTACCACAAAATGCATCAAGGGATAAGGTGGATCGGGGCTTTCCTGGCGGTACAGTCGTTAAGAATCCACCTGCCAATGCAGAGGACACGGGTTCGAGCCCTGGTCTGGGAAGATCCCACATGCCGCAGAGCAACTAAGGCCGTGCAGCACAACTACTGAGCCAGCGCACCACAACTCCTGAAGCCCGCGCGCCTAGAGCCCGTGCTCCGCAACAAGAGAAGCCACGGCAATGAGAAGCCTGCACACCTCAACGAAGAGTAGCCCCCCACCCCCGCTCGCCGCAACTAGAGAAAGCCCGCGCGCAGCAACGAAGGCCCAACACGGCCACATAAACAAATAAATAAATTTATTTTTAAAAAAAATGTCTAGGTTAGCACTCCAATAGCAGAAAAGCTGACTTTATACTGAACGAACTACTACACCCTCATCTTGTTTATCTCCCCTGCCCAGGAACTCAGAATCCTGAGCTAATAATAAAGGGAGATTATGGGTGAGGTTTTCCTTTCTTTGTATTTCTCCGGGTACTTTAAGTTTTTTACATTGCACATGTATTAATTTTTAATAAAGTTATATAGCATCTTTATCAACATGTGAAGAACACATCTGCATTTTATAAACTGCTCTGCGTTCATAAGCATTCTTCTATTTCTCCACCGGAGGGCAGCATAAGCACAGTAAATAGCAAAAATAATTTCAAGGCGTTTGGTCTGAAATTGAACGCTGCTCTTCAGCTGTTTATTTCGACAGGCTGCTGGTACAAATTAATCATTAGGTTCTTTATTTTTCTGATAACTGACTATATATTCACTGTAAAAACTGACATATTGGAGAAAAGACAACTCACCTATAATCAGGGACCACGTGGCATTACGAAAAGAGGAAGGTACATCTCTTTTTAAAAGTCTGCTGACAAAAAGTCCCCCATACAACAATTTTCTAATCTACGCTTCACATCAAATGTCTCTTAAGCATTTCCCTGCTTCCCTAAGTTCTCTGACGTGGTGGTTTCTAAAGGCCGCCTGGTGTTCCGGTCTGTGGACTCGTTGGACCTTGCTTCCCTGATTTAAATTGGTCATTTAGGTGTTTTAACCGTCTTTAAAGTATTAAAGATTTCCCATGTATAAAATATACATAGAAAACTATACCACCCAATTAATCACTACTCGAATTCGATAGATGTTAATTGTTGCCACTTTTACTTCAGATATTTTGAAGGAAGAAAAAGTTTACAGGTAGGGTTGGAGGTCCCCATGTCCAACTAACTTCTCTCCTTCTTTCCCCAGAGTCACCTCTGATCTGAAGCTGCTGCTTATTTTTCCTATCCTTGATCTCAGGCTTTCATTACAAAACTATGTTCTGTAAACAATATAGTATTGTCCTGAGCTTTTAAATTCTACACGTAAATGTAATCACCACGGCATGTCCCATATTTGCTTAACATTATGATTTACCCCCTGTTGATTTAGACCTAGTTAACTTTAACTGCTTTAAGGTATTATACTTTATAAATAGAATTTATTAACACATTCCCTATCGATAAGCATTTAGGTGGTTTCTAATCATTGAGTATCACTGCTCCTTTGATGGGGCAGGTGTGCACAGCTTCTCTAGCTGTTATCCCTAGAGAAGAATTAAGTTTGGGACTCCAGCAGAGGAATGGCGGACTCGAAAGGGTCATCCCCTTCAGCTCTACTGGCTACTGCTGAATCACACTCCTGAATTACCAAGTTTCAATTCAGCGGGTCGTGAATTAGTCCCATTTCCTCACTTCCTCTTTGTGGTAGGAGGCATGGCTTTAAGCATCTCGGACGTTAAGCACCTCTTCACGGCCATTGGCAACAAGGTTTTGTCTTTTGCGAATCCATTGCCTTTGCTTATTACCTGCTTGGGTTCTTTACCTTTTTCTTATCGATTTGTACAAATTGTGTATCTATGTCTGATTGAGTCACAGTGAGCCGTTTGTGTGTGTGTGTCGGTGTGTCTGTGTGCTGGTATAGGTTGAGCATTGAGTCATACTTAGATGTGTGTATGTGTGTGTGTGTGCTGGTATGGGCTTTGCATGGAGTCACTGAGGGGTGTTGTGTGTGTGTGTGTGTGTGTATGCTGGTATAAGCTGTGCATTCAGTCTACACTGAGCCGTGCCTATGTGCGTGTGTGTGTGTGCTGGTATAGGCAGTGCATTGAGTGACAGTGAGCCATGTGTGAGTGCGTGTTTGTGGGGTCTGTGCTGGTACACATGGTGAATTTAGTTACACTGAGGTGCCTGTGTGTGAGTGTATGTGTTGGTATGGACGGTACACACCGATAGTCTATTAATTTTTGACGAAAAAGGCAAGAATATACAATGGGAAAAAGTCTCTTCGGCAAGTGGTGCTGGGAAAGTTGGACAGCTGCATGTAAATCAATAAATTAAAAACACACCCTCTCACCGTACACAAAAATAAACTCAAAATGGCTTAAAGACTTAAACGTAAGACATGACACCATAAAACTCCTAGAAAGGAACACAGGCAAAACATTCTCTGACATAAGTTGCACCAATGTTTTCTTAGGTCAGTCTCCCAAGGCAATAGGAATAAAAGCAAAAATAAACAAATGGGACCGAATCAAACATACAAGCTTTTGCGCAGCAAAGGAAACCATTAACAAAACGAAAAGATGACCTACAAAACGGGAGAAAATATTTGCAAACGATGCAACTGAGAAGGGCTTAATTTCCAAAATATATAAACAGCTCAGACACCTCAACAACAACAAAATAAATGAACCAATCAAAACAGGGGCAGAAGATCTAAAACGACATTTCTTCAAAGAAGAAACACAAATAGCTAATAGGCACATGAAAAGATGCTCAAAATCACTAATTATCAGAGAAATGAAAATCAAAACTACAATAAGGGACCATCTCACACTGGTCAGAATGGCCATCATGAAAAACTCTACAAATAACAAATGCTGGAGAGGGTGTGGAGAAAAGGGAACCCTCTTACACTGTTGGTGGGAATGTAAATTGGTACAGCCAATTTGGAGAACAGATGTGGAGGTTCCTTAAAAAACTAAAAATTGAATTACCATATGATCCAGCAATCCCACTCCTGGGCATACACCCAGACAAAACTCTAATCCAAAGAGATACATGCACCCCTATGTTCACAGCAGCACTATTCACAATAGCCAAGACATGGACACAACCTAAGTGTCCACTGACAGATGAATGGATAAAGAAGATGTGGTACATGTATACAATGGACTAGTACCCAGCCATAAAAAAGAACAAAATAATGCCATTTGCAGCAACATGGACGCAACTAGAGATTACCATACTAAGTGAAATATGTCAGAAAGAGAAAGACAAATACCATACGACGTCACTTACATGTGGAATCTAAAATATGACACAAACGAACATATCTATGAAACAGCAACAGACTCACGGACATAAAGAACAGACCTGTGGTTGCCAAGGGGGAGGAGGTTGGGGGAGGGATGGAATGGGAGGTTGGGGGTAACAGATGTAAACTATTATACATGGAATAAACAAGGCCCTACCGTGTAGCACAGGGAACTATATTCAGTATCCTATGATAAACCATAAGAGAAAAGAATATTCAAAAAGAATGTATATATATGTATAACTGAATCACTTTGCTGTACAGCAGAAATTAACACAACGTTGTAAATCAACTACACTTCAATAAAAAATAAAATAAAATGACCGAGAGAAAAAACAATGATGGGTGTATTTTACTCTGTGTAAAGTTTACGTTCAAAGAAAAGCACTGTAAACAAATACAGCTCACTAGTTAACGCCACGCTTGCTGAGATACTTAAGGAGACATGTACTCATGTCTGCAGTTTACCACAAAATGCATCAAGGGATAAGGTGGATCGGGGCTTTCCAGGCGGCACAGTCGTTAAGAATCCACCTGCCAATGCAGAGGACACGGGTTCGAGCCCTGGTCTGGGAAGATCCCACATGCCGCGGAGCAACTAAGGCCGTGCAGCACAACTACTGAGCCAGCGCACCACAACTCCTGAAGCCCGCGCGCCTAGAGCCCGTGCTCCGCAACAAGAGAAGCCACGGCAATGAGAAGCCTGCACACCTCAACGAAGAGTAGCCCCCCACCCCCGCTCGCCGCAACTACAGAAAGCCCGCGCGCAGCAACGAAGGCCCAACACGGCCACATAAACAAATAAATTTATTTAAAAAGAAAATGTCTAGGTTAGCACTCCAATAGCAGAAAAGCTGACTTTATACTGAACGAACTACTACACCCTCATCTTGTTTATCTCCCCTGCCCAGGAACTCAGAATCCTGAGCTAATAATAAAGGGAGATTATGGGTGAGGTTTTCCTTTCTTTGTATTTCTCCGGGTACTTTAAGTTTTCTACATTGCACATGTATTAATTTTTAATAAAGTTATATAGCATCTTTATCAACATGTGAAGAACACATCTGCATTTTATAAACTGCTCTGCGTTCATAAGCATTCTTCTATTTCTCCACCGGAGGGCAGCATAAGCACAGTAAATAGCAAAAATAATTTCAAGGCGTTTGGTCTGAAATTGAACGCTGCTCTTCAGCTGTTTATTTCGACAGGCTGCTGGTACAAATTAATCATTAGGTTCTTTATTTTTCTGATAACTGACTATATATTCACTGTAAAAACTGACATATTGGAGAAAAGACAACTCACCTATAATCAGGGACCATGTGGCATTACGAAAAGAGGAAGGTACATCTCTTTTTAAAAGTCTGCTGACAAAAAGTCCCCCATACAACAATTTTCTAATCTACGCTTCACATCAAATGTCTCTTAAGCATTTCCCTGCTTCCCTAAGTTCTCTGACGTGGTGGTTTCTAAAGGCCGCCTGGTGTTCCGGTCTGTGCACTCGTTGGACCTTGCTTCCCTGATTTAAATTGGTCATTTAGGTGTTTTAACCGTCTTTAAAGTATTAAAGATTTCCCATGTATAAAATATACATAGAAAACTATACCACCCAATTAATCACTACTCGAATTCGATAGATGTTAATTGTTGCCACTTTTACTTCAGATATTTTGAAGGAAGAAAAAGTTTACAGGTAGGGTTGGAGGTCCCCAT
This sequence comes from Orcinus orca, assembly GCF_937001465.1. NCBI lineage: Eukaryota > Metazoa > Chordata > Mammalia > Artiodactyla > Delphinidae > Orcinus > Orcinus orca. Next base: position 7,265,016 of record NC_064580.1, read on the forward strand.
GTCCAACTAACTTCTCTCCTTCTTTCCCCAGAGTCACCTCTGATCTGAAGCTGCTGCTTATTTTTCCTATCCTTGATCTCAGGCTTTCATTACAAAACTATGTTCCGTAAACAATATAGTATTGTCCTGAGCTTTTAAATTCTACACGTAAATGTAATCACCACGGCATGTCCCATATTTGCTTAACGTTATGATTTACCCCCTGTTGATTTAGACCTAGTTAACTTTAACTGCTTTAAGGTATTATACTTTAGAAATAGAATTTATTAACACATTCCCTATCGATAAGCATTTAGGTGGTTTCTAATCATTGAGTATCACTGCTCCTTTGATGGGGCAGGTGTGCACAGCTTCTCTAGCTGTTATCCCTAGAGAAGAATTAAGTTTGGGACTCCAGCAGAGGAATGGCGGATTCGAAAGGGTCATCCCCTTCAGCTCTACTGGCTACTGCTGAATCACACTCCTGAATTACCAAGTTTCAATTTAGCGGGTCGTGAATTAGTCCCGTTTCCTCACTTCCTCTTTGTGGTAGGAGGCATGGCTTTAAGCATCTCGGACGTTAAGCACCTCTTCACGGCCACTGGCAACAAGGTTTTGTCTTTTGTGAATCCATTGCCTTTGCTTATTACCTGCTTGGGTTCTTTACCTTTTTCTTATCGATTTGTACAAATTGTGTGTCTATGTCTGATTGAGTCACAGTGAGCCGTTTGTGTGTGTGTGTCGGTGTGTCTGTGTGCTGGTATAGGTTGAGCATTGAGTCATACTTAGATGTGTGTATGTGTGTGTGTGTGCTGGTATGGGCTTTGCATGGAGTCACTGAGGGGTGTTGTGTGTGTGTGTGTGTGTGTATGCTGGTATAAGCTGTGCATTCAGTCTACACTGAGCCGTGCCTATGTGCGTGTGTGTGTGTGCTGGTATAGGCAGTGCATTGAGTCACAGTGAGCCATGTGTGAGTGCGTGTTTGTGGGGTCTGTGCTGGTACACACGGTGAATTTAGTTACACTGAGGTGCCTGTGTGTGAGTGTATGTGTTGGTATGGACGGTACACACCGATAGTCTATTAATTTTGACGAAAAAGGCAAGAATATACAATGGGAAAAAGTCTCTTCGGCAAGTGGTGCTGGGAAAGTTGGACAGCTGCATGTAAATCAATAAATTTAAAACACACCCTCTCACCGTACACAAAAATAAACTCAAAATGGCTTAAAGACTTAAACGTAAGACATGACACCATAAAACTCCTAGAAAGGAACACAGGCAAAACATTCTCTGACATAAGTTGCACCAATGTTTTCTTAGGTCAGTCTCCCAAGGCAATAGGAATAAAAGCAAAAATAAACAAATGGGACCGAATCAAACATACAAGCTTTTGCGCAGCAAAGGAAACCATTAACAAAACGAAAAGATGACCTACAAAACGGGAGAAAATATTTGCAAACGATGCAACTGAGAAGGGCTTAATTTCCAAAATATATAAACAGCTCAGACACCTCAACAACAACAAAATAAATGAACCAATCAAAACAGGGGCAGAAGATCTAAAACGACATTTCTTCAAAGAAGAAACACAAATAGCTAATAGGCACATGAAAAGATGCTCAAAATCACTAATTATCAGAGAAATGAAAATCAAAACTACAATAAGGGACCATCTCACACTGGTCAGAATGGCCATCATGAAAAACTCTACAAATAACAAATGCTGGAGAGGGTGTGGAGAAAAGGGAACCCTCTTACACTGTTGGTGGGAATGTAAATTGGTACAGCCAATTTGGAGAACAGATGTGGAGGTTCCTTAAAAAACTAAAAATTGAATTACCATATGATCCAGCAATCCCACTCCTGGGCATACGCCCAGACAAAACTCTAATCCAAAGAGATACATGCACCCCTATGTTCACAGCAGCACTATTCACAATAGCCAAGACATGGACACAACCTAAGTGTCCACTGACAGATGAATGGATAAAGAAGATGTGGTACATGTATACAATGGACTAGTACCCAGCCATAAAAAAGAACAAAATAATGCCATTTGCAGCAACACGGACGCAACTAGAGATTACCATACTAAGTGAAATATGTCAGACAGAGAAAGACAAATACCATACGATGTCACTTACATGTGGAATCTAAAATATGACACAAACGAACATATCTATGAAACAGCAACAGACTCACGGACATAGAGAACAGACCTGTGGTTGCCAAGGGGGAGGAGGTTGGGGGAGGGATGGAATGGGAGGTTGGGGGTAACAGATGTAAGCTATTATACATGGAATAAACAAGGCCCTACCGTGTAGCACAGGGAACTATATTCAGTATCCTATGATAAACCATAAGGGAAAAGAATATTCAAAAAGAATGTATATATATGTATAACTGAATCACTTTGCTGTACAGCAGAAATTAACACAACGTTGTAAATCAACTACACTTCAATAAAAAATAAAATACAATGACCGAGAGAAAAAACAATGATGGGTGTATTTTACTCTGTGTAAAGTTTACGTTCAAAGAAAAGCACTGTAAACAAATACGGCTCACTAGTTAACGCCACGCTTGCTGAGATACTTAAGGAGACATGTACTCATGTCTGCAGTTTACCACAAAATGCATCAAGGGATAAGGTGGATCGGGGCTTTCCTGGCGGCACAGTCGTTAAGAATCCACCTGCCAATGCAGAGGACACGGGTTCGAGCCCTGGTCTGGGAAGATCCCACATGCCGCGGAGCAACTAAGGCCGTGCAGCACAACTACTGAGCCAGCGCACCACAACTCCTGAAGCCCGCGCGCCTAGAGCCCGTGCTCCGCAACAAGAGAAGCCACGGCAATGAGAAGCCTGCACACCTCAACGAAGAGTAGCCCCCCACCCCCGCTCGCCGCAACTACAGAAAGCCCGCGCGCAGCAACGAAGGCCCAACACGGCCACATAAACAAATAAATTTATTTAAAAAGAAAATGTCTAGGTTAGCACTCCAATAGCAGAAAAGCTGACTTTATACTGAACGAACTACTACACCCTCATCTTGTTTATCTCCCCTGCCCAGGAACTCAGAATCCTGAGCTAATAATAAAGGGAGATTATGGGTGAGGTTTTCCTTTCTTTGTATTTCTCCGGGTACTTTAAGTTTTCTACATTGCACATGTATTAATTTTTAATAAAGTTATATAGCATCTTTATCAACATGTGAAGAACACATCTGCATTTTATAAACTGCTCTGCGTTCATAAGCATTCTTCTATTTCTCCACCGGAGGGCAGCATAAGCACAGTAAATAGCAAAAATAATTTCAAGGCGTTTGGTCTGAAATTGAACGCTGCTCTTCAGCTGTTTATTTCGACAGGCTGCTGGTACAAATTAATCATTAGGTTCTTTATTTTTCTGATAACTGACTATATATTCACTGTAAAAACTGACATATTGGAGAAAAGACAACTCACCTATAATCAGGGACCATGTGGCATTACGAAAAGAGGAAGGTACATCTCTTTTTAAAAGTCTGCTGACAAAAAGTCCCCCATACAACAATTTTCTAATCTACGCTTCACATCAAATGTCTCTTAAGCATTTCCCTGCTTCCCTAAGTTCTCTGACGTGGTGGTTTCTAAAGGCCGCCTGGTGTTCCGGTCTGTGCACTCGTTGGACCTTGCTTCCCTGATTTAAATTGGTCATTTAGGTGTTTTAACCGTCTTTAAAGTATTAAAGATTTCCCATGTATAAAATATACATAGAAAACTATACCACCCAATTAATCACTACTCGAATTCGATAGATGTTAATTGTTGCCACTTTTACTTCAGATATTTTGAAGGAAGAAAAAGTTTACAGGTAGGGTTGGAGGTCCCCATGTCCAACTAACTTCTCTCCTTCTTTCCCCAGAGTCACCTCTGATCTGAAGCTGCTGCTTATTTTTCCTATCCTTGATCTCAGGCTTTCATTACAAAACTATGTTCCGTAAACAATATAGTATTGTCCTGAGCTTTTAAATTCTACACGTAAATGTAATCACCACGGCATGTCCCATATTTGCTTAACGTTATGATTTACCCCCTGTTGATTTAGACCTAGTTAACTTTAACTGCTTTAAGGTATTATACTTTAGAAATAGAATTTATTAACACATTCCCTATCGATAAGCATTTAGGTGGTTTCTAATCATTGAGTATCACTGCTCCTTTGATGGGGCAGGTGTGCACAGCTTCTCTAGCTGTTATCCCTAGAGAAGAATTAAGTTTGGGACTCCAGCAGAGGAATGGCGGATTCGAAAGGGTCATCCCCTTCAGCTCTACTGGCTACTGCTGAATCACACTCCTGAATTACCAAGTTTCAATTTAGCGGGTCGTGAATTAGTCCCGTTTCCTCACTTCCTCTTTGTGGTAGGAGGCATGGCTTTAAGCATCTCGGACGTTAAGCACCTCTTCACGGCCACTGGCAACAAGGTTTTGTCTTTTGTGAATCCATTGCCTTTGCTTATTACCTGCTTGGGTTCTTTACCTTTTTCTTATCGATTTGTACAAATTGTGTATCTATGTCTGATTGAGTCACAGTGAGCCGTTTGTGTGTGTGTGTCGGTGTGTCTGTGTGCTGGTATAGGTTGAGCATTGAGTCATACTTAGATGTGTGTATGTGTGTGTGTGTGCTGGTATGGGCTTTGCATGGAGTCACTGAGGGGTGTTGTGTGTGTGTGTGTGTGTGTATGCTGGTATAAGCTGTGCATTCAGTCTACACTGAGCCGTGCCTATGTGCGTGTGTGTGTGTGCTGGTATAGGCAGTGCATTGAGTCACAGTGAGCCATGTGTGAGTGCGTGTTTGTGGGGTCTGTGCTGGTACACACGGTGAATTTAGTTACACTGAGGTGCCTGTGTGTGAGTGTATGTGTTGGTATGGACGGTACACACCGATAGTCTATTAATTTTGACGAAAAAGGCAAGAATATACAATGGGAAAAAGTCTCTTCGGCAAGTGGTGCTGGGAAAGTTGGACAGCTGCATGTAAATCAATAAATTTAAAACACACCCTCTCACCGTACACAAAAATAAACTCAAAATGGCTTAAAGACTTAAACGTAAGACATGACACCATAAAACTCCTAGAAAGGAACACAGGCAAAACATTCTCTGACATAAGTTGCACCAATGTTTTCTTAGGTCAGTCTCCCAAGGCAATAGGAATAAAAGCAAAAATAAACAAATGGGACCGAATCAAACATACAAGCTTTTGCGCAGCAAAGGAAACCATTAACAAAACGAAAAGATGACCTACAAAACGGGAGAAAATATTTGCAAACGATGCAACTGAGAAGGGCTTAATTTCCAAAATATATAAACAGCTCAGACACCTCAACAACAACAAAATAAATGAACCAATCAAAACAGGGGCAGAAGATCTAAAACGACATTTCTTCAAAGAAGAAACACAAATAGCTAATAGGCACATGAAAAGATGCTCAAAATCACTAATTATCAGAGAAATGAAAATCAAAACTACAATAAGGGACCATCTCACACTGGTCAGAATGGCCATCATGAAAAACTCTACAAATAACAAATGCTGGAGAGGGTGTGGAGAAAAGGGAACCCTCTTACACTGTTGGTGGGAATGTAAATTGGTACAGCCAATTTGGAGAACAGATGTGGAGGTTCCTTAAAAAACTAAAAATTGAATTACCATATGATCCAGCAATCCCACTCCTGGGCATACGCCCAGACAAAACTCTAATCCAAAGAGATACATGCACCCCTATGTTCACAGCAGCACTATTCACAATAGCCAAGACATGGACACAACCTAAGTGTCCACTGACAGATGAATGGATAAAGAAGATGTGGTACATGTATACAATGGACTAGTACCCAGCCATAAAAAAGAACAAAATAATGCCATTTGCAGCAACACGGACGCAACTAGAGATTACCATACTAAGTGAAATATGTCAGACAGAGAAAGACAAATACCATACGATGTCACTTACATGTGGAATCTAAAATATGACACAAACGAACATATCTATGAAACAGCAACAGACTCACGGACATAGAGAACAGACCTGTGGTTGCCAAGGGGGAGGAGGTTGGGGGAGGGATGGAATGGGAGGTTGGGGGTAACAGATGTAAGCTATTATACATGGAATAAACAAGGCCCTACCGTGTAGCACAGGGAACTATATTCAGTATCCTATGATAAACCATAAGGGAAAAGAATATTCAAAAAGAATGTATATATATGTATAACTGAATCACTTTGCTGTACAGCAGAAATTAACACAACGTTGTAAATCAACTACACTTCAATAAAAAATAAAATACAATGACCGAGAGAAAAAACAATGATGGGTGTATTTTACTCTGTGTAAAGTTTACGTTCAAAGAAAAGCACTGTAAACAAATACGGCTCACTAGTTAACGCCACGCTTGCTGAGATACTTAAGGAGACATGTACTCATGTCTGCAGTTTACCACAAAATGCATCAAGGGATAAGGTGGATCGGGGCTTTCCTGGCGGCACAGTCGTTAAGAATCCACCTGCCAATGCAGAGGACACGGGTTCGAGCCCTGGTCTGGGAAGATCCCACATGCCGCGGAGCAACTAAGGCCGTGCAGCACAACTACTGAGCCAGCGCACCACAACTCCTGAAGCCCGCGCGCCTAGAGCCCGTGCTCCGCAACAAGAGAAGCCACGGCAATGAGAAGCCTGCACACCTCAACGAAGAGTAGCCCCCCACCCCCGCTCGCCGCAACTAGAGAAAGCCCGCGCGCAGCAACGAAGGCCCAACACGGCCACATAAACAAATAAATAAATTTATTTAAAAAGAAAATGTCTAGGTTAGCACTCCAATAGCAGAAAAGCTGACTTTATACTGAACGAACTACTACACCCTCATCTTGTTTATCTCCCCTGCCCAGGAACTCAGAATCCTGAGCTAATAATAAAGGGAGATTATGGGTGAGGTTTTCCTTTCTTTGTATTTCTCCGGGTACTTTAAGTTTTTTACATTGCACATGTATTAATTTTTAATAAAGTTATATAGCATCTTTATCAACATGTGAAGAACACATCTGCATTTTATAAACTGCTCTGCGTTCATAAGCATTCTTCTATTTCTCCACCGGAGGGCAGCATAAGCACAGTAAATAGCAAAAATAATTTCAAGGCGTTTGGTCTGAAATTGAACGCTGCTCTTCAGCTGTTTATTTCGACAGGCTGCTGGTACAAATTAATCATTAGGTTCTTTATTTTTCTGATAACTGACTATATATTCACTGTAAAAACTGACATATTGGAGAAAAGACAACTCACCTATAATCAGGGACCACGTGGCATTACGAAAAGAGGAAGGTACATCTCTTTTTAAAAGTCTGCTGACAAAAAGTCCCCCATACAACAATTTTCTAATCTACGCTTCACATCAAATGTCTCTTAAGCATTTCCCTGCTTCCCTAAGTTCTCTGACGTGGTGGTTTCTAAAGGCCGCCTGGTGTTCCGGTCTGTGGACTCGTTGGACCTTGCTTCCCTGATTTAAATTGGTCATTTAGGTGTTTTAACCGTCTTTAAAGTATTAAAGATTTCCCATGTATAAAATATACATAGAAAACTATACCACCCAATTAATCACTACTCGAATTCGATAGATGTTAATTGTTGCCACTTTTACTTCAGATATTTTGAAGAAAGAAAAAGTTTACAGGTAGGGTTGGAGGTCCCCATGTCCAACTGACTTCTCTCCTTCTTTCCCCAGAGTCACCTCTGATCTGAAGCTGCTGCTTATTTTTCCTATCCTTGATCTCAGGCTTTCATTACAAAACTATGTTCTGTAAACAATATAGTATTGTCCTGAGCTTTTAAATTCTACACGTAAATGTAATCACCACGGCATGTCCCATATTTGCTTAACGTTATGATTTACCCCCTGTTGATTTAGACCTAGTTAACTTTAACTGCTTTAAGGTATTATACTTTAGAAATAGAATTTATTAACACATTCCCTATCGATAAGCATTTAGGTGGTTTCTAATCATTGAGTATCACTGCTCCTTTGATGGGGCAGGTGTGCACAGCTTCTCTAGCTGTTATCCCTAGAGAAGAATTAAGTTTGGGACTCCAGCAGAGGAATGGCGGATTCGAAAGGGTCATCCCCTTCAGCTCTACTGGCTACTGCTGAATCACACTCCTGAATTACCAAGTTTCAATTCAGCGGGTCGTGAATTAGTCCAGTTTCCTCACTTCCTCTTTGTGGTACGAGGCATGGCTTTAAGCATCTCGGACGTTAAGCACCTCTTCACGGCCACTGGCAACAAGGTTTTGTCTTTTGCGACTCCATTGCCTTTGCTTATTACCTGCTTGGGTTCTTTACCTTTTTCTTATCGATTTGTACAAATTGTGTATCTATGTCTGATTGAGTCACAGTGAGCCGTTTGTGTGTGTGTGTCGGTGTGTCTGTGTGCTGGTATAGGTTGAGCATTGAGTCATACTTAGATGTGTGTATGTGTGTGTGTGTGCTGGTATGGGCTTTGCATGGAGTCACTGAGGGGTGTGTGTGTGTGTGTGTGTGTGTGTGTGTGTGTGTGTGTGTGTATGCTGGTATAAGCTGTGCATTCAGTCTACACTGAGCCGTGCCTATGTGCGTGTGTGTGTGTGCTGGTATAGGCAGTGCATTGAGTCACAGTGAGCCATGTGTGAGTGCGTGTTTGTGGGGTCTGTGCTGGTACACACGGTGAATTTAGTTACACTGAGGTGCCTGTGTGTGAGTGTATGTGTTGGTATGGACGGTACACACCGATAGTCTATTAATTTTTGACGAAAAAGGCAAGAATATACAATGGGAAAAAGTCTCTTCGGCAAGTGGTGCTGGGAAAGTTGGACAGCTGCATGTAAATCAATAAATTTAAAACACACCCTCTCACCGTACACAAAAATAAACTCAAAATGGCTTAAAGACTTAAACGTAAGACATGACACCATAAAACTCCTAGAAAGGAACACAGGCAAAACATTCTCTGACATAAGTTGCACCAATGTTTTCTTAGGTCAGTCTCCCAAGGCAATAGGAATAAAAGCAAAAATAAACAAATGGGACCGAATCAAACATACAAGCTTTTGCGCAGCAAAGGAAACCATTAACAAAACGAAAAGATGACCTACAAAACGGGAGAAAATATTTGCAAACGATGCAACTGAGAAGGGCTTAATTTCCAAAATATATAAACAGCTCAGACACCTCAACAACAACAAAATAAATGAACCAATCAAAACAGGGGCAGAAGATCTAAAACGACATTTCTTCAAAGAAGAAACACAAATAGCTAATAGGCACATGAAAAGATGCTCAAAATCACTAATTATCAGAGAAATGAAAATCAAAACTACAATAAGGGACCATCTCACACTGGTCAGAATGGCCATCATGAAAAACTCTACAAATAACAAATGCTGGAGAGGGTGTGGAGAAAAGGGAACCCTCTTACACTGTTGGTGGGAATGTAAATTGGTACAGCCAATTTGGAGAACAGATGTGGAGGTTCCTTAAAAAACTAAAAATTGAATTACCATATGATCCAGCAATCCCACTCCTGGGCATACGCCCAGACAAAACTCTAATCCAAAGAGATACATGCACCCCTATGTTCACAGCAGCACTATTCACAATAGCCAAGACATGGACACAACCTAAGTGTCCACTGACAGATGAATGGATAAAGAAGATGTGGTACATGTATACAATGGACTAGTACCCAGCCATAAAAAAGAACAAAATAATGCCATTTGCAGCAACACGGACGCAACTAGAGATTACCATACTAAGTGAAATATGTCAGACAGAGAAAGACAAATACCATACGATGTCACTTACATGTGGAATCTAAAATATGACACAAACGAACATATCTATGAAACAGCAACAGACTCACGGACATAGAGAACAGACCTGTGGTTGCCAAGGGGGAGGAGGTTGGGGGAGGGATGGAATGGGAGGTTGGGGGTAACAGATGTAAGCTATTATACATGGAATAAACAAGGCCCTACCGTGTAGCACAGGGAACTATATTCAGTATCCTATGATAAACCATAAGGGAAAAGAATATTCAAAAAGAATGTATATATATGTATAACTGAATCACTTTGCTGTACAGCAGAAATTAACACAACGTTGTAAATCAACTACACTTCAATAAAAAATAAAATACAATGACCGAGAGAAAAAACAATGATGGGTGTATTTTACTCTGTGTAAAGTTTACGTTCAAAGAAAAGCACTGTAAACAAATACGGCTCACTAGTTAACGCCACGCTTGCTGAGATACTTAAGGAGACATGTACTCATGTCTGCAGTTTACCACAAAATGCATCAAGGGATAAGGTGGATCGGGGCTTTCCTGGCGGCACAGTCGTTAAGAATCCACCTGCCAATGCAGAGGACACGGGTTCGAGCCCTGGTCTGGGAAGATCCCACATGCCGCGGAGCAACTAAGGCCGTGCAGCACAACTACTGAGCCAGCGCACCACAACTCCTGAAGCCCGCGCGCCTAGAGCCCGTGCTCCGCAACAAGAGAAGCCACGGCAATGAGAAGCCTGCACACCTCAACGAAGAGTAGCCCCCCACCCCCGCTCGCCGCAACTAGAGAAAGCCCGCGCGCAGCAACGAAGGCCCAACACGGCCACATAAACAAATAAATAAATTTATTTAAAAAGAAAATGTCTAGGTTAGCACTCCAATAGCAGAAAAGCTGACTTTATACTGAACGAACTACTACACCCTCATCTTGTTTATCTCCCCTGCCCAGGAACTCAGAATCCTGAGCTAATAATAAAGGGAGATTATGGGTGAGGTTTTCCTTTCTTTGTATTTCTCCGGGTACTTTAAGTTTTTTACATTGCACATGTATTAATTTTTAATAAAGTTATATAGCATCTTTATCAACATGTGAAGAACACATCTGCATTTTATAAACTGCTCTGCGTTCATAAGCATTTTTCTATTTCTCCACCGGAGGGCAGCATAAGCACAGTAAATAGCAAAAATAATTTCAAGGCGTTTGGTCTGAAATTGAACGCTGCTCTTCAGCTGTTTATTTCGACAGGCTGCTGGTACAAATTAATCATTAGGTTCTTTATTTTTCTGATAACTGACTATATATTCACTGTAAAAACTGACATATTGGAGAAAAGACAACTCACCTATAATCAGGGACCACGTGGCATTACGAAAAGAGGAAGGTACATCTCTTTTTAAAAGTCTGCTGACAAAAAGTCCCCCATACAACAATTTTCTAATCTACGCTTCACATCAAATGTCTCTTAAGCATTTCCCTGCTTCCCTAAGTTCTCTGACGTGGTGGTTTCTAAAGGCCGCCTGGTGTTCCGGTCTGTGGACTCGTTGGACCTTGCTTCCCTGATTTAAATTGGTCATTTAGGTGTTTTAACCGTCTTTAAAGTATTAAAGATTTCCCATGTATAAAATATACATAGAAAACTATACCACCCAATTAATCACTACTCGAATTCGATAGATGTTAATTGTTGCCACTTTTACTTCAGATATTTTGAAGAAAGAAAAAGTTTACAGGTAGGGTTGGAGGTCCCCATGTCCAACTGACTTCTCTCCTTCTTTCCCCAGAGTCACCTCTGATCTGAAGCTGCTGCTTATTTTTCCTATCCTTGATCTCAGGCTTTCATTACAAAACTATGTTCCGTAAACAATATAGTATTGTCCTGAGCTTTTAAATTCTACACGTAAATGTAATCACCACGGCATGTCCCATATTTGCTTAACGTTATGATTTACCCCCTGTTGATTTAGACCTAGTTAACTTTAACTGCTTTAAGGTATTATACTTTAGAAATAGAATTTATTAACACATTCCCTATCGATAAGCATTTAGGTGGTTTCTAATCATTGAGTATCACTGCTCCTTTGATGGGGCAGGTGTGCACAGCTTCTCTAGCTGTTATCCCTAGAGAAGAATTAAGTTTGGGACTCCAGCAGAGGAATGGCGGATTCGAAAGGGTCATCCCCTTCAGCTCTACTGGCTACTGCTGAATCACACTCCTGAATTACCAAGTTTCAATTCAGCGGGTCGTGAATTAGTCCCGTTTCCTCACTTCCTCTTTGTGGTAGGAGGCATGGCTTTAAGCATCTCGGACGTTAAGCACCTCTTCACGGCCACTGGCAACAAGGTTTTGTCTTTTGCGAATCCATTGCCTTTGCTTATTACCTGCTTGGGTTCTTTACCTTTTTCTTATCGATTTGTACAAATTGTGTATCTATGTCTGATTGAGTCACAGTGAGCCGTTTGTGTGTGTGTGTCGGTGTGTCTGTGTGCTGGTATAGGTTGAGCATTGAGTCATACTTAGATGTGTGTATGTGTGTGTGTGTGCTGGTATGGGCTTTGCATGGAGTCACTGAGGGGGGTGTGTGTGTGTGTGTGTGTGTGTGTGTGTGTGTGTATGCTGGTATAAGCTGTGCATTCAGTCTACACTGAGCCGTGCCTATGTGCGTGTGTGTGTGTGCTGGTATAGGCAGTGCATTGAGTCACAGTGAGCCATGTGTGAGTGCGTGTTTGTGGGGTCTGTGCTGGTACACACGGTGAATTTAGTTACACTGAGGTGCCTGTGTGTGAGTGTATGTGTTGGTATGGACGGTACACACCGATAGTCTATTAATTTTTGACGAAAAAGGCAAGAATATACAATGGGAAAAAGTCTCTTCGGCAAGTGGTGCTGGGAAAGTTGGACAGCTGCATGTAAATCAATAAATTTAAAACACACCCTCTCACCGTACACAAAAATAAACTCAAAATGGCTTAAAGACTTAAACGTAAGACATGACACCATAAAACTCCTAGAAAGGAACACAGGCAAAACATTCTCTGACATAAGTTGCACCAATGTTTTCTTAGGTCAGTCTCCCAAGGCAATAGGAATAAAAGCAAAAATAAACAAATGGGACCGAATCAAACATACAAGCTTTTGCGCAGCAAAGGAAACCATTAACAAAACGAAAAGATGACCTACAAAACGGGAGAAAATATTTGCAAACGATGCAACTGAGAAGGGCTTAATTTCCAAAATATATAAACAGCTCAGACACCTCAACAACAACAAAATAAATGAACCAATCAAAACAGGGGCAGAAGATCTAAAACGACATTTCTTCAAAGAAGAAACACAAATAGCTAATAGGCACATGAAAAGATGCTCAAAATCACTAATTATCAGAGAAATGAAAATCAAAACTACAATAAGGGACCATCTCACACTGGTCAGAATGGCCATCATGAAAAACTCTACAAATAACAAATGCTGGAGAGGGTGTGGAGAAAAGGGAACCCTCTTACACTGTTGGTGGGAATGTAAATTGGTACAGCCAATTTGGAGAACAGATGTGGAGGTTCCTTAAAAAACTAAAAATTGAATTACCATATGATCCAGCAATCCCACTCCTGGGCATACGCCCAGACAAAACTCTAATCCAAAGAGATACATGCACCCCTATGTTCACAGCAGCACTATTCACAATAGCCAAGACATGGACACAACCTAAGTGTCCACTGACAGATGAATGGATAAAGAAGATGTGGTACATGTATACAATGGACTAGTACCCAGCCATAAAAAAGAACAAAATAATGCCATTTGCAGCAACACGGACGCAACTAGAGATTACCATACTAAGTGAAATATGTCAGACAGAGAAAGACAAATACCATACGATGTCACTTACATGTGGAATCTAAAATATGACACAAACGAACATATCTATGAAACAGCAACAGACTCACGGACATAGAGAACAGACCTGTGGTTGCCAAGGGGGAGGAGGTTGGGGGAGGGATGGAATGGGAGGTTGGGGGTAACAGATGTAAGCTATTATACATGGAATAAACAAGGCCCTACCGTGTAGCACAGGGAACTATATTCAGTATCCTATGATAAACCATAAGGGAAAAGAATATTCAAAAAGAATGTATATATATGTATAACTGAATCACTTTGCTGTACAGCAGAAATTAACACAACGTTGTAAATCAACTACACTTCAATAAAAAATAAAATACAATGACCGAGAGAAAAAACAATGATGGGTGTATTTTACTCTGTGTAAAGTTTACGTTCAAAGAAAAGCACTGTAAACAAATACGGCTCACTAGTTAACGCCACGCTTGCTGAGATACTTAAGGAGACATGTACTCATGTCTGCAGTTTACCACAAAATGCATCAAGGGATAAGGTGGATCGGGGCTTTCCTGGCGGCACAGTCGTTAAGAATCCACCTGCCAATGCAGAGGACACGGGTTCGAGCCCTGGTCTGGGAAGATCCCACATGCCGCGGAGCAACTAAGGCCGTGCAGCACAACTACTGAGCCAGCGCACCACAACTCCTGAAGCCCGCGCGCCTAGAGCCCGTGCTCCGCAACAAGAGAAGCCACGGCAATGAGAAGCCTGCACACCTCAACGAAGAGTAGCCCCCCACCCCCGCTCGCCGCAACTAGAGAAAGCCCGCGCGCAGCAACGAAGGCCCAACACGGCCACATAAACAAATAAATAAATTTATTTAAAAAGAAAATGTCTAGGTTAGCACTCCAATAGCAGAAAAGCTGACTTTATACTGAACGAACTACTACACCCTCATCTTGTTTATCTCCCCTGCCCAGGAACTCAGAATCCTGAGCTAATAATAAAGGGAGATTATGGGTGAGGTTTTCCTTTCTTTGTATTTCTCCGGGTACTTTAAGTTTTTTACATTGCACATGTATTAATTTTTAATAAAGTTATATAGCATCTTTATCAACATGTGAAGAACACATCTGCATTTTATAAACTGCTCTGCGTTCATAAGCATTCTTCTATTTCTCCACCGGAGGGCAGCATAAGCACAGTAAATAGCAAAAATAATTTCAAGGCGTTTGGTCTGAAATTGAACGCTGCTCTTCAGCTGTTTATTTCGACAGGCTGCCGGTACAAATTAATCATTAGGTTCTTTATTTTTCTGATAACTGACTATATATTCACTGTAAAAACTGACATATTGGAGAAAAGACAACTCACCTATAATCAGGGACCACGTGGCATTACGAAAAGAGGAAGGTACATCTCTTTTTAAAAGTCTGCTGACAAAAAGTCCCCCATACAACAATTTTCTAATCTACGCTTCACATCAAATGTCTCTTAAGCATTTCCCTGCTTCCCTAAGTTCTCTGACGTGGTGGTTTCTAAAGGCCGCCTGGTGTTCCGGTCTGTGGACTCGTTGGACCTTGCTTCCCTGATTTAAATTGGTCATTTAGGTGTTTTAACCGTCTTTAAAGTATTAAAGATTTCCCATGTATAAAATATACATAGAAAACTATACCACCCAATTAATCACTACTCGAATTCGATAGATGTTAATTGTTGCCACTTTTACTTCAGATATTTTGAAGAAAGAAAAAGTTTACAGGTAGGGTTGGAGGTCCCCATGTCCAACTGACTTCTCTCCTTCTTTCCCCAGAGTCACCTCTGATCTGAAGCTGCTGCTTATTTTTCCTATCCTTGATCTCAGGCTTTCATTACAAAACTATGTTCCGTAAACAATATAGTATTGTCCTGAGCTTTTAAATTCTACACGTAAATGTAATCACCACGGCATGTCCCATATTTGCTTAACGTTATGATTTACCCCCTGTTGATTTAGACCTAGTTAACTTTAACTGCTTTAAGGTATTATACTTTAGAAATAGAATTTATTAACACATTCCCTATCGATAAGCATTTAGGTGGTTTCTAATCATTGAGTATCACTGCTCCTTTGATGGGGCAGGTGTGCACAGCTTCTCTAGCTGTTATCCCTAGAGAAGAATTAAGTTTGGGACTCCAGCAGAGGAATGGCGGATTCGAAAGGGTCATCCCCTTCAGCTCTACTGGCTACTGCTGAATCACACTCCTGAATTACCAAGTTTCAATTCAGCGGGTCGTGAATTAGTCCCGTTTCCTCACTTCCTCTTTGTGGTAGGAGGCATGGCTTTAAGCATCTCAGACGTTAAGCACCTCTTCACGGCCACTGGCAACAAGGTTTTGTCTTTTGCGAATCCATTGCCTTTGCTTATTACCTGCTTGGGTTCTTTACCTTTTTCTTATCGATTTGTACAAATTGTGTATCTATGTCTGATTGAGTCACAGTGAGCCGTTTGTGTGTGTGTGTCGGTGTGTCTGTGTGCTGGTATAGGTTGAGCATTGAGTCATACTTAGATGTGTGTATGTGTGTGTGTGTGCTGGTATGGGCTTTGCATGGAGTCACTGAGGGGTGTGTGTGTGTGTGTGTGTGTGTGTGTGTGTGTGTGTGTGTGTGTGTATGCTGGTATAAGCTGTGCATTCAGTCTACACTGAGCCGTGCCTATGTGCGTGTGTGTGTGTGCTGGTATAGGCAGTGCATTGAGTCACAGTGAGCCATGTGTGAGTGCGTGTTTGTGGGGTCTGTGCTGGTACACACGGTGAATTTAGTTACACTGA
Source organism: Orcinus orca (assembly GCF_937001465.1). NCBI lineage: Eukaryota > Metazoa > Chordata > Mammalia > Artiodactyla > Delphinidae > Orcinus > Orcinus orca. The sequence continues at coordinate 7,281,499 of NC_064580.1, forward strand.
GGTGCCTGTGTGTGAGTGTATGTGTTGGTATGGACGGTACACACCGATAGTCTATTAATTTTTGACGAAAAAGGCAAGAATATACAATGGGAAAAAGTCTCTTCGGCAAGTGGTGCTGGGAAAGTTGGACAGCTGCATGTAAATCAATAAATTAAAAACACACCCTCTCACCGTACACAAAAATAAACTCAAAATGGCTTAAAGACTTAAACGTAAGACATGACACCATAAAACTCCTAGAAAGGAACACAGGCAAAACATTCTCTGACATAAGTTGCACCAATGTTTTCTTAGGTCAGTCTCCCAAGGCAATAGGAATAAAAGCAAAAATAAACAAATGGGACCGAATCAAACATACAAGCTTTTGCGCAGCAAAGGAAACCATTAACAAAACGAAGAGATGACCTACAAAACGGGAGAAAATATTTGCAAACGATGCAACTGAGAAGGGCTTAATTTCCAAAATATATAAACAGCTCAGACACCTCAACAACAACAAAATAAATGAACCAATCAAAACAGGGGCAGAAGATCTAAAACGACATTTCTTCAAAGAAGAAACACAAATAGCTAATAGGCACATGAAAAGATGCTCAAAATCACTAATTATCAGAGAAATGAAAATCAAAACTACAATAAGGGACCATCTCACACTGGTCAGAATGGCCATCATGAAAAACTCTACAAATAACAAATGCTGGAGAGGGTGTGGAGAAAAGGGAACCCTCTTATACTGTTGGTGGGAATGTAAATTGGTACAGCCATTTTGGAGAACAGATGTGGAGGTTCCTTAAAAAATTAAAAATTGAATTACCATATGATCCAGCAATCCCACTCCTGGGCATACGCCCAGACAAAACTCTAATCCAAAGAGATACATGCACCCCTATGTTCACAGCAGCACTATTCACAATAGCCAAGACATGGACACAACCTAAGTGTCCACTGACAGATGAATGGATAAAGAAGATGTGGTACATGTATACAATGGACTAGTACCCAGCCATAAAAAAGAACAAAATAATGCCATTTGCAGCAACACGGACGCAACTAGAGATTACCATACTAAGTGAAATATGTCAGAGAAAGACAAATACCATACGATGTCACTTACATGTGGAATCTAAAATATGACACAAACGAACATATCTATGAAACAGCAACAGACTCACGGACATAGAGAACAGACCTGTGGTTGCCAAGGGGGAGGAGGTTGGGGGAGGGATGGAATGGGAGGTTGGGGGTAACAGATGTAAGCTATTATACATGGAATAAACAAGGCCCTACCGTGTAGCACAGGGAACTATATTCAGTATCCTATGATAAACCATAAGGGAAAAGAATATTCAAAAAGAATGTATATATATGTATAACTGAATCACTTTGCTGTACAGCAGAAATTAACACAACGTTGTAAATCAACTACACTTCAATAAAAAATAAAATAAAATGACCGAGAGAAAAAACAATGATGGGTGTATTTTACTCTGTGTAAAGTTTACGTTCAAAGAAAAGCAGTGTAAACAAATACGGCTCACTAGTTAACGCCACGCTTGCTGAGATACTTAAGGAGACATGTACTCATGTCTGCAGTTTACCACAAAATGCATCAAGGGATAAGGTGGATCGGGGCTTTCCTGGCGGTACAGTCGTTAAGAATCCACCTGCCAATGCAGAGGACACGGGTTCGAGCCCTGGTCTGGGAAGATCCCACATGCCGCAGAGCAACTAAGGCCGTGCAGCACAACTACTGAGCTAGCGCACCACAACTCCTGAAGCCCGCGCGCCTAGAGCCCGTGCTCCGCAACAAGAGAAGCCACGGCAATGAGAAGCCTGCACACCTCAACGAAGAGTAGCCCCCCACCCCCGCTCGCCGCAACTAGAGAAAGCCCGCGCGCAGCAACGAAGGCCCAACACGGCCACATAAACAAATAAATAAATTTATTTAAAAAGAAAATGTCTAGGTTAGCACTCCAATAGCAGAAAAGCTGACTTTATACTGAACGAACTACTACACCCTCATCTTGTTTATCTCCCCTGCCCAGGAACTCAGAATCCTGAGCTAATAATAAAGGGAGATTATGGGTGAGGTTTTCCTTTCTTTGTATTTCTCCGGGTACTTTAAGTTTTTTACATTGCACATGTATTAATTTTTAATAAAGTTATATAGCATCTTTATCAACATGTGAAGAACACATCTGCATTTTATAAACTGCTCTGCGTTCATAAGCATTCTTCTATTTCTCCACCGGAGGGCAGCATAAGCACAGTAAATAGCAAAAATAATTTCAAGGCGTTTGGTCTGAAATTGAACGCTGCTCTTCAGCTGTTTATTTCGACAGGCTGCTGGTACAAATTAATCATTAGGTTCTTTATTTTTCTGATAACTGACTATATATTCACTGTAAAAACTGACATATTGGAGAAAAGACAACTCACCTATAATCAGGGACCACGTGGCATTACGAAAAGAGGAAGGTACATCTCTTTTTAAAAGTCTGCTGACAAAAAGTCCCCCATACAACAATTTTCTAATCTACGCTTCACATCAAATGTCTCTTAAGCATTTCCCTGCTTCCCTAAGTTCTCTGACGTGGTGGTTTCTAAAGGCCGCCTGGTGTTCCGGTCTGTGGACTCGTTGGACCTTGCTTCCCTGATTTAAATTGGTCATTTAGGTGTTTTAACCGTCTTTAAAGTATTAAAGATTTCCCATGTATAAAATATACATAGAAAACTATACCACCCAATTAATCACTACTCGAATTCGATAGATGTTAATTGTTGCCACTTTTACTTCAGATATTTTGAAGGAAGAAAAAGTTTACAGGTAGGGTTGGAGGTCCCCATGTCCAACTAACTTCTCTCCTTCTTTCCCCAGAGTCACCTCTGATCTGAAGCTGCTGCTTATTTTTCCTATCCTTGATCTCAGGCTTTCATTACAAAACTATGTTCTGTAAACAATATAGTATTGTCCTGAGCTTTTAAATTCTACACGTAAATGTAATCACCACGGCATGTCCCATATTTGCTTAACGTTATGATTTACCCCCTGTTGATTTAGACCTAGTTAACTTTAACTGCTTTAAGGTATTATACTTTATAAATAGAATTTATTAACACATTCCCTATCGATAAGCATTTAGGTGGTTTCTAATCATTGAGTATCACTGCTCCTTTGATGGGGCAGGTGTGCACAGCTTCTCTAGCTGTTATCCCTAGAGAAGAATTAAGTTTGGGACTCCAGCAGAGGAATGGCGGACTCGAAAGGGTCATCCCCTTCAGCTCTACTGGCTACTGCTGAATCACACTCCTGAATTACCAAGTTTCAATTCAGCGGGTCGTGAATTAGTCCCGTTTCCTCACTTCCTCTTTGTGGTAGGAGGCATGGCTTTAAGCATCTCGGACGTTAAGCACCTCTTCACGGCCATTGGCAACAAGGTTTTGTCTTTTGCGAATCCATTGCCTTTGCTTATTACCTGCTTGGGTTCTTTACCTTTTTCTTATCGATTTGTACAAATTGTGTATCTATGTCTGATTGAGTCACAGTGAGCCGTTTGTGTGTGTGTGTCGGTGTGTCTGTGTGCTGGTATAGGTTGAGCATTGAGTCATACTTAGATGTGTGTATGTGTGTGTGTGTGCTGGTATGGGCTTTGCATGGAGTCACTGAGGGGTGTTGTGTGTGTGTGTGTGTGTGTATGCTGGTATAAGCTGTGCATTCAGTCTACACTGAGCCGTGCCTATGTGCGTGTGTGTGTGTGCTGGTATAGGCAGTGCATTGAGTCACAGTGAGCCATGTGTGAGTGCGTGTTTGTGGGGTCTGTGCTGGTACACACGGTGAATTTAGTTACACTGAGGTGCCTGTGTGTGAGTGTATGTGTTGGTATGGACGGTACACACCGATAGTCTATTAATTTTTGACGAAAAAGGCAAGAATATACAATGGGAAAAAGTCTCTTCGGCAAGTGGTGCTGGGAAAGTTGGACAGCTGCATGTAAATCAATAAATTTAAAACACACCCTCTCACCGTACACAAAAATAAACTCAAAATGGCTTAAAGACTTAAACGTAAGACATGACACCATAAAACTCCTAGAAAGGAACACAGGCAAAACATTCTCTGACATAAGTTGCACCAATGTTTTCTTAGGTCAGTCTCCCAAGGCAATAGGAATAAAAGCAAAAATAAACAAATGGGACCGAATCAAACATACAAGCTTTTGCGCAGCAAAGGAAACCATTAACAAAACGAAGAGATGACCTACAAAACGGGAGAAAATATTTGCAAACGATGCAACTGAGAAGGGCTTAATTTCCAAAATATATAAACAGCTCAGACACCTCAACAACAACAAAATAAATGAACCAATCAAAACAGGGGCAGAAGATCTAAAACGACATTTCTTCAAAGAAGAAACACAAATAGCTAATAGGCACATGAAAAGATGCTCAAAATCACTAATTATCAGAGAAATGAAAATCAAAACTACAATAAGGGACCATCTCACACTGGTCAGAATGGCCATCATGAAAAACTCTACAAATAACAAATGCTGGAGAGGGTGTGGAGAAAAGGGAACCCTCTTATACTGTTGGTGGGAATGTAAATTGGTACAGCCATTTTGGAGAACAGATGTGGAGGTTCCTTAAAAAATTAAAAATTGAATTACCATATGATCCAGCAATCCCACTCCTGGGCATACGCCCAGACAAAACTCTAATCCAAAGAGATACATGCACCCCTATGTTCACAGCAGCACTATTCACAATAGCCAAGACATGGACACAACCTAAGTGTCCACTGACAGATGAATGGATAAAGAAGATGTGGTACATGTATACAATGGACTAGTACCCAGCCATAAAAAAGAACAAAATAATGCCATTTGCAGCAACACGGACGCAACTAGAGATTACCATACTAAGTGAAATATGTCAGAGAAAGACAAATACCATACGATGTCACTTACATGTGGAATCTAAAATATGACACAAACGAACATATCTATGAAACAGCAACAGACTCACGGACATAGAGAACAGACCTGTGGTTGCCAAGGGGGAGGAGGTTGGGGGAGGGATGGAATGGGAGGTTGGGGGTAACAGATGTAAGCTATTATACATGGAATAAACAAGGCCCTACCGTGTAGCACAGGGAACTATATTCAGTATCCTATGATAAACCATAAGGGAAAAGAATATTCAAAAAGAATGTATATATATGTATAACTGAATCACTTTGCTGTACAGCAGAAATTAACACAACGTTGTAAATCAACTACACTTCAATAAAAAATAAAATAAAATGACCGAGAGAAAAAACAATGATGGGTGTATTTTACTCTGTGTAAAGTTTACGTTCAAAGAAAAGCAGTGTAAACAAATACGGCTCACTAGTTAACGCCACGCTTGCTGAGATACTTAAGGAGACATGTACTCATGTCTGCAGTTTACCACAAAATGCATCAAGGGATAAGGTGGATCGGGGCTTTCCTGGCGGTACAGTCGTTAAGAATCCACCTGCCAATGCAGAGGACACGGGTTCGAGCCCTGGTCTGGGAAGATCCCACATGCCGCAGAGCAACTAAGGCCGTGCAGCACAACTACTGAGCTAGCGCACCACAACTCCTGAAGCCCGCGCGCCTAGAGCCCGTGCTCCGCAACAAGAGAAGCCACGGCAATGAGAAGCCTGCACACCTCAACGAAGAGTAGCCCCCCACCCCCGCTCGCCGCAACTAGAGAAAGCCCGCGCGCAGCAACGAAGGCCCAACACGGCCACATAAACAAATAAATAAATTTATTTAAAAAGAAAATGTCTAGGTTAGCACTCCAATAGCAGAAAAGCTGACTTTATACTGAACGAACTACTACACCCTCATCTTGTTTATCTCCCCTGCCCAGGAACTCAGAATCCTGAGCTAATAATAAAGGGAGATTATGGGTGAGGTTTTCCTTTCTTTGTATTTCTCCGGGTACTTTAAGTTTTTTACATTGCACATGTATTAATTTTTAATAAAGTTATATAGCATCTTTATCAACATGTGAAGAACACATCTGCATTTTATAAACTGCTCTGCGTTCATAAGCATTCTTCTATTTCTCCACCGGAGGGCAGCATAAGCACAGTAAATAGCAAAAATAATTTCAAGGCGTTTGGTCTGAAATTGAACGCTGCTCTTCAGCTGTTTATTTCGACAGGCTGCTGGTACAAATTAATCATTAGGTTCTTTATTTTTCTGATAACTGACTATATATTCACTGTAAAAACTGACATATTGGAGAAAAGACAACTCACCTATAATCAGGGACCACGTGGCATTACGAAAAGAGGAAGGTACATCTCTTTTTAAAAGTCTGCTGACAAAAAGTCCCCCATACAACAATTTTCTAATCTACGCTTCACATCAAATGTCTCTTAAGCATTTCCCTGCTTCCCTAAGTTCTCTGACGTGGTGGTTTCTAAAGGCCGCCTGGTGTTCCGGTCTGTGCACTCGTTGGACCTTGCTTCCCTGATTTAAATTGGTCATTTAGGTGTTTTAACCGTCTTTAAAGTATTAAAGATTTCCCATGTATAAAATATACATAGAAAACTATACCACCCAATTAATCACTACTCGAATTCGATAGATGTTAATTGTTGCCACTTTTACTTCAGATATTTTGAAGGAAGAAAAAGTTTACAGGTAGGGTTGGAGGTCCCCATGTCCAACTAACTTCTCTCCTTCTTTCCCCAGAGTCACCTCTGATCTGAAGCTGCTGCTTATTTTTCCTATCCTTGATCTCAGGCTTTCATTACAAAACTATGTTCCGTAAACAATATAGTATTGTCCTGAGCTTTTAAATTCTACACGTAAATGTAATCACCACGGCATGTCCCATATTTGCTTAACGTTATGATTTACCCCCTGTTGATTTAGACCTAGTTAACTTTAACTGCTTTAAGGTATTATACTTTAGAAATAGAATTTATTAACACATTCCCTATCGATAAGCATTTAGGTGGTTTCTAATCATTGAGTATCACTGCTCCTTTGATGGGGCAGGTGTGCACAGCTTCTCTAGCTGTTATCCCTAGAGAAGAATTAAGTTTGGGACTCCAGCAGAGGAATGGCGGATTCGAAAGGGTCATCCCCTTCAGCTCTACTGGCTACTGCTGAATCACACTCCTGAATTACCAAGTTTCAATTTAGCGGGTCGTGAATTAGTCCCGTTTCCTCACTTCCTCTTTGTGGTAGGAGGCATGGCTTTAAGCATCTCGGACGTTAAGCACCTCTTCACGGCCACTGGCAACAAGGTTTTGTCTTTTGTGAATCCATTGCCTTTGCTTATTACCTGCTTGGGTTCTTTACCTTTTTCTTATCGATTTGTACAAATTGTGTATCTATGTCTGATTGAGTCACAGTGAGCCGTTTGTGTGTGTGTGTCGGTGTGTCTGTGTGCTGGTATAGGTTGAGCATTGAGTCATACTTAGATGTGTGTATGTGTGTGTGTGTGCTGGTATGGGATTTGCATGGAGTCACTGAGGGGTGTTGTGTGTGTGTGTGTGTGTGTATGCTGGTATAAGCTGTGCATTCAGTCTACACTGAGCCGTGCCTATGTGCGTGTGTGTGTGTGCTGGTATAGGCAGTGCATTGAGTCACAGTGAGCCATGTGTGAGTGCGTGTTTGTGGGGTCTGTGCTGGTACACACGGTGAATTTAGTTACACTGAGGTGCCTGTGTGTGAGTGTATGTGTTGGTATGGACGGTACACACCGATAGTCTATTAATTTTTGACGAAAAAGGCAAGAATATACAATGGGAAAAAGTCTCTTCGGCAAGTGGTGCTGGGAAAGTTGGACAGCTGCATGTAAATCAATAAATTTAAAACACACCCTCTCACCGTACACAAAAATAAACTCAAAATGGCTTAAAGACTTAAACGTAAGACATGACACCATAAAACTCCTAGAAAGGAACACAGGCAAAACATTCTCTGACATAAGTTGCACCAATGTTTTCTTAGGTCAGTCTCCCAAGGCAATAGGAATAAAAGCAAAAATAAACAAATGGGACCGAATCAAACATACAAGCTTTTGCGCAGCAAAGGAAACCATTAACAAAACGAAAAGATGACCTACAAAACGGGAGAAAATATTTGCAAACGATGCAACTGAGAAGGGCTTAATTTCCAAAATATATAAACAGCTCAGACACCTCAACAACAAAAAAATAAATGAACCAATCAAAACAGGGGCAGAAGATCTAAAACGACATTTCTTCAAAGAAGAAACACAAATAGCTAATAGGCACATGAAAAGATGCTCAAAATCACTAATTATCAGAGAAATGAAAATCAAAACTACAATAAGGGACCATCTCACACTGGTCAGAATGGCCATCATGAAAAACTCTACAAATAACAAATGCTGGAGAGGGTGTGGAGAAAAGGGAACCCTCTTACACTGTTGGTGGGAATGTAAATTGGTACAGCCAATTTGGAGAACAGATGTGGAGGTTCCTTAAAAAACTAAAAATTGAATTACCATATGATCCAGCAATCCCACTCCTGGGCATACGCCCAGACAAAACTCTAATCCAAAGAGATACATGCACCCCTATGTTCACAGCAGCACTATTCACAATAGCCAAGACATGGACACAACCTAAGTGTCCACTGACAGATGAATGGATAAAGAAGATGTGGTACATGTATACAATGGACTAGTACCCAGCCATAAAAAAGAACAAAATAATGCCATTTGCAGCAACACGGACGCAACTAGAGATTACCATACTAAGTGAAATATGTCAGAAAGAGAAAGACAAATACCATACGACGTCACTTACATGTGGAATCTAAAATATGACACAAACGAACATATCTATGACACAGCAACAGACTCACGGACATAGAGAACAGACCTGTGGTTGCCAAGGGGGAGGAGGTTGGGGGAGGGATGGAATGGGAGGTTGGGGGTAACAGATGTAAGCTATTATACATGGAATAAACAAGGCCCTACCGTGTAGCACAGGGAACTATATTCAGTATCCTATGATAAACCATAAGGAAAAAGAATATTCAAAAAGAATGTATATATATGTATAACTGAATCACTTTGCTGTACAGCAGAAATTAACACAACGTTGTAAATCAACTACACTTCAATAAAAAATAAAATAAAATGACCGAGAGAAAAAACAATGATGGGTGTATTTTACTCTGTGTAAAGTTTACGTTCAAAGAAAAGCACTGTAAACAAATACGGCTCACTAGTTAACGCCACGCTTGCTGAGATACTTAAGGAGACATGTACTCATGTCTGCAGTTTACCACAAAATGCATCAAGGGATAAGGTGGATCGGGGCTTTCCTGGCGGCACAGTCGTTAAGAATCCACCTGCCAATGCAGAGGACACGGGTTCGAGCCCTGGTCTGGGAAGATCCCACATGCCGCGGAGCAACTAAGGCCGTGCAGAACAACTACTGAGCCAGCGCACCACAACTCCTGAAGCCCGCGCGCCTAGAGCCCGTGCTCCGCAACAAGAGAAGCCACGGCAATGAGAAGCCTGCACACCTCAACGAAGAGTAGCCCCCCACCCCCGCTCGCCGCAACTACAGAAAGCCCGCGCGCAGCAACGAAGACCCAACACGGCCACATAAACAAATAAATAAATTTATTTAAAAAGAAAATGTCTAGGTTAGCACTCCAATAGCAGAAAAGCTGACTTTATACTGAACGAACTACTACACCCTCATCTTGTTTATCTCCCCTGCCCAGGAACTCAGAATCCTGAGCTAATAATAAAGGGAGATTATGGGTGAGGTTTTCCTTTCTTTGTATTTCTCCGGGTACTTTAAGTTTTTTACATTGCACATGTATTAATTTTTAATAAAGTTATATAGCATCTTTATCAACATGTGAAGAACACATCTGCATTTTATAAACTGCTCTGCGTTCATAAGCATTCTTCTATTTCTCCACCGGAGGGCAGCATAAGCACAGTAAATAGCAAAAATAATTTCAAGGCGTTTGGTCTGAAATTGAACGCTGCTCTTCAGCTGTTTATTTCGACAGGCTGCTGGTACAAATTAATCATTAGGTTCTTTATTTTTCTGATAACTGACTATATATTCACTGTAAAAACTGACATATTGGAGAAAAGACAACTCACCTATAATCAGGGACCACGTGGCATTACGAAAAGAGGAAGGTACATCTCTTTTTAAAAGTCTGCTGACAAAAAGTCCCCCATACAACAATTTTCTAATCTACGCTTCACATCAAATGTCTCTTAAGCATTTCCCTGCTTCCCTAAGTTCTCTGACGTGGTGGTTTCTAAAGGCCGCCTGGTGTTCCGGTCTGTGGACTCGTTGGACCTTGCTTCCCTGATTTAAATTGGTCATTTAGGTGTTTTAACCGTCTTTAAAGTATTAAAGATTTCCCATGTATAAAATATACATAGAAAACTATACCACCCAATTAATCACTACTCGAATTCGATAGATGTTAATTGTTGCCACTTTTACTTCAGATATTTTGAAGAAAGAAAAAGTTTACAGGTAGGGTTGGAGGTCCCCATGTCCAACTGACTTCTCTCCTTCTTTCCCCAGAGTCACCTCTGATCTGAAGCTGCTGCTTATTTTTCCTATCCTTGATCTCAGGCTTTCATTACAAAACTATGTTCTGTAAACAATATAGTATTGTCCTGAGCTTTTAAATTCTACACGTAAATGTAATCACCACGGCATGTCCCATATTTGCTTAACGTTATGATTTACCCCCTGTTGATTTAGACCTAGTTAACTTTAACTGCTTTAAGGTATTATACTTTAGAAATAGAATTTATTAACACATTCCCTATCGATAAGCATTTAGGTGGTTTCTAATCATTGAGTATCACTGCTCCTTTGATGGGGCAGGTGTGCACAGCTTCTCTAGCTGTTATCCCTAGAGAAGAATTAAGTTTGGGACTCCAGCAGAGGAATGGCGGATTCGAAAGGGTCATCCCCTTCAGCTCTACTGGCTACTGCTGAATCACACTCCTGAATTACCAAGTTTCAATTCAGCGGGTCGTGAATTAGTCCCGTTTCCTCACTTCCTCTTTGTGGTACGAGGCATGGCTTTAAGCATCTCGGACGTTAAGCACCTCTTCACGGCCACTGGCAACAAGGTTTTGTCTTTTGCGAATCCATTGCCTTTGCTTATTACCTGCTTGGGTTCTTTACCTTTTTCTTATCGATTTGTACAAATTGTGTATCTATGTCTGATTGAGTCACAGTGAGCCGTTTGTGTGTGTGTGTCGGTGTGTCTGTGTGCTGGTATAGGTTGAGCATTGAGTCATACTTAGATGTGTGTATGTGTGTGTGTGTGCTGGTATGGGCTTTGCATGGAGTCACTGAGGGGTGTGCGTGTGTGTGTGTGTGTGTGTGTGTGTGTGTGTGTATGCTGGTATAAGCTGTGCATTCAGTCTACACTGAGCCGTGCCTATGTGCGTGTGTGTGTGTGCGGGCATAGTCGGTGCATTGAGTCACAGTGAGCCATGTGTGAGTGTGTGTTTGTGGGGTCTGTGCTGGTACACACGGTGAATTTAGTTACACTGAGGTGCCTGTGTGTGAGTGTATGTGTTGGTATGGACGGTACACACCGATAGTCTATTAATTTTGACGAAAAAGGCAAGAATATACAATGGGAAAAAGTCTCTTCGGCAAGTGGTGCTGGGAAAGTTGGACAGCTGCATGTAAATCAATAAATTTAAAACACACCCTCTCACCGTACACAAAAATAAACTCAAAATGGCTTAAAGACTTAATCGTAAGACATGACACCATAAAACTCCTAGAAAGGAACACAGGCAAAACATTCTCTGACATAAGTTGCACCAATGTTTTCTTAGGTCAGTCTCCCAAGGCAATAGGAATAAAAGCAAAAATAAACAAATGGGACCGAATCAAACATACAAGCTTTTGCGCAGCAAAGGAAACCATTAACAAAACGAAAAGATGACCTACAAAACGGGAGAAAATATTTGCAAACGATGCACCTGAGAAGGGCTTAATTTCCAAAATATATAAACAGCTCAGACACCTCAACAACAACAAAATAAATGAACCAATCAAAACAGGGGCAGAAGATCTAAAATGACATTTCACCAAAGAAGAAACACAAATAGCTAATAGGCACATGAAAAGATGCTCAAAATCACTAATTATCAGAGAAATGAAAATCAAAACTACAATAAGGGACCATCTCACACTGGTAAGAATGGCCATCATGAAAAACTCTACAAATAACAAATGCTGGAGAGGGTGTGGAGAAAAGGGAACCCTCTTACACTGTTGGTGGGAATGTAAATTGGTACAGCCAATTTGGAGAACAGATGTGGAGGTTCCTTAAAAAACTAAAAATTGAATTACCATATGATCCAGCAATCCCACTCCTGGGCATACGCCCAGACAAAACTCTAATCCAAAGAGATACATGCACCCCTATGTTCACAGCAGCACTATTCACAATAGCCAAGACATGGACACAACCTAAGTGTCCACTGACAGATGAATGGATAAAGAAGATGTAGTACATGTATACAATGGACTAGTACCCAGCCATAAAAAAGAACAAAATAATGCCATTTGCAGCAACATGGACGCAACTAGAGATTACCATACTAAGTGAAATATGTCAGACAGAGAAAGACAAATACCATACGACGTCACTTACATGTGGAATCTAAAATATGACACAAACGAACATATCTATGACACAGCAACAGACTCACGGACATAAAGAACAGACCTGTGGTTGCCAAGGGGGAGGAGGTTGGGGGAGGGATGGAATGGGAGGTTGGGGGTAACAGATGTAAACTATTATACATGGAATAAACAAGGCCCTACCGTGTAGCACAGGGAACTATATTCAGTATCCTATGATAAACCATAAGAGAAAAGAATATTCAAAAAGAATGTATATATATGTATAACTGAATCACTTTGCTGTACAGCAGAAATTAACACAACGTTGTAAATCAACTACACTTCAATAAAAAATAAAATAAAATGACCGAGAGAAAAAACAATGATGGGTGTATTTTACTCTGTGTAAAGTTTACGTTCAAAGAAAAGCACTGTAAACAAATACGGCTCACTAGTTAACGCCACGCTTGCTGAGATACTTAAGGAGACATGTACTCATGTCTGCAGTTTGCCACAAAATGCATCAAGGGATAAGGTGGATCGGGGCTTTCCAGGCGGCACAGTCGTTAAGAATCCACCTGCCAATGCAGAGGACACGGGTTCGAGCCCTGGTCTGGGAAGATCCCACATGCAGCGGAGCAACTAAGGCCGTGCAGCACAACTACTGAGCCAGCGCACCACAACTACTGAAGCCCGCGCGCCTATAGCCCGTGCTCCGCAACAAGAGAAGCCACGGCAATGAGAAGCCTGCACACCTCAACGAAGAGTAGCCCCCCACCCCCGCTCGCCGCAACTACAGAAAGCCCGCGCGCAGCAACGAAGGCCCAACACGGCCACATAAACAAATAAATTTATTTAAAAAGAAAATGTCTAGGTTAGCACTCCAATAGCAGAAAAGCTGACTTTATACTGAACGAACTACTACACCCTCATCTTGTTTATCTCCCCTGCCCAGGAACTCAGAATCCTGAGCTAATAATAAAGGGAGATTATGGGTGAGGTTTTCCTTTCTTTGTATTTCTCCGGGTACTTTAAGTTTTTTACATTGCACATGTATTAATTTTTAATAAAGTTATATAGCATCTTTATCAACATGTGAAGAACACATCTGCATTTTATAAACTGCTCTGCGTTCATAAGCATTCTTCTATTTCTCCACCGGAGGGCAGCATAAGCACAGTAAATAGCAAAAATAATTTCAAGGCGTTTGGTCTGAAATTGAACGCTGCTCTTCAGCTGTTTATTTCGACAGGCTGCTGGTACAAATTAATCATTAGGTTCTTTATTTTTCTGATAACTGACTATACATTCACTGTAAAAACTGACATATTGGAGAAAAGACAACTCACCTATAATCAGGGACCATGTGGCATTACGAAAAGAGGAAGGTACATCTCTTTTTAAAAGTCTGCTGACAAAAAGTCCCCCGTACAACAATTTTCTAATCTACGCTTCACATCAAATGTCTCTTAAGCATTTCCCTGCTTCCCTAAGTTCTCTGACGTGGTGGTTTCTAAAGGCCGCCTGGTGTTCCGGTCTGTGGACTCGTTGGACCTTGCTTCCCTGATTTAAATTGGTCATTTAGGTGTTTTAACCGTCTTTAAAGTATTAAAGATTTCCCATGTATAAAATATACATAGAAAACTATACCACCCAATTAATCACTACTCGAATTCGATAGATGTTAATTGTTGCCACTTTTACTTCAGATATTTTGAAGAAAGAAAAAGTTTACAGGTAGGGTTGGAGGTCCCCATGTCCAACTAACTTCTCTCCTTCTTTCCCCAGAGTCACCTCTGATCTGAAGCTGCTGCTTATTTTTCCTATCCTTGATCTCAGGCTTTCATTACAAAACTATGTTCCGTAAACAATATAGTATTGTCCTGAGCTTTTAAATTCTACACGTAAATGTAATCACCACGGCATGTCCCATATTTGCTTAACGTTATGATTTACCCCCTGTTGATTTAGACCTAGTTAACTTTAACTGCTTTAAGGTATTATACTTTAGAAATAGAATTTATTAACACATTCCCTATCGATAAGCATTTAGGTGGTTTCTAATCATTGAGTATCACTGCTCCTTTGATGGGGCAGGTGTGCACAGCTTCTCTAGCTGTTATCCCTAGAGAAGAATTAAGTTTGGGACTCCAGCAGAGGAATGGCGGATTCGAAAGGGTCATCCCCTTCAGCTCTACTGGCTACTGCTGAATCACACTCCTGAATTACCAAGTTTCAATTTAGCGGGTCGTGAATTAGTCCCGTTTCCTCACTTCCTCTTTGTGGTAGGAGGCATGGCTTTAAGCATCTCGGACGTTAAGCACCTCTTCACGGCCACTGGCAACAAGGTTTTGTCTTTTGTGAATCCATTGCCTTTGCTTATTACCTGCTTGGGTTCTTTACCTTTTTCTTATCGATTTGTACAAATTGTGTATCTATGTCTGATTGAGTCACAGTGAGCCATTTGTGTGTGTGTGTCGGTGTGTCTGTGTGCTGGTATAGGTTGAGCATTGAGTCATACTTAGATGTGTGTATGTGTGTGTGTGTGCTGGTATGGGATTTGCATGGAGTCACTGAGGGGTGTTGTGTGTGTGTGTGTGTGTGTATGCTGGTATAAGCTGTGCATTCAGTCTACACTGAGCCGTGCCTATGTGCGTGTGTGTGTGTGCTGGTATAGGCAGTGCATTGAGTCACAGTGAGCCATGTGTGAGTGCGTGTTTGTGGGGTCTGTGCTGGTACACACGGTGAATTTAGTTACACTGAGGTGCCTGTGTGTGAGTGTATGTGTTGGTATGGACGGTACACACCGATAGTCTATTAATTTTGACGAAAAAGGCAAGAATATACAATGGGAAAAAGTCTCTTCGGCAAGTGGTGCTGGGAAAGTTGGACAGCTGCATGTAAATCAATAAATTTAAAACACACCCTCTCACCGTACACAAAAATAAACTCAAAATGGCTTAAAGACTTAAACGTAAGACATGACACCATAAAACTCCTAGAAAGGAACACAGGCAAAACATTCTCTGACATAAGTTGCACCAATGTTTTCTTAGGTCAGTCTCCCAAGGCAATAGGAATAAAAGCAAAAATAAACAAATGGGACCGAATCAAACATACAAGCTTTTGCGCAGCAAAGGAAACCATTAACAAAACGAAAAGATGACCTACAAAACGGGAGAAAATATTTGCAAACGATGCAACTGAGAAGGGCTTAATTTCCAAAATATATAAACAGCTCAGACACCTCAACAACAAAAAAATAAATGAATCAATCAAAACAGGGGCAGAAGATCTAAAACGACATTTCTTCAAAGAAGAAACACAAATAGCTAATAGGCACATGAAAAGATGCTCAAAATCACTAATTATCAGAGAAATGAAAATCAAAACTACAATAAGGGACCATCTCACACTGGTCAGAATGGCCATCATGAAAAACTCTACAAATAACAAATGCTGGAGAGGGTGTGGAGAAAAGGGAACCCTCTTACACTGTTGGTGGGAATGTAAATTGGTACAGCCAATTTGGAGAACAGATGTGGAGGTTCCTTAAAAAACTAAAAATTGAATTACCATATGATCCAGCAATCCCACTCCTGGGCATACGCCCAGACAAAACTCTAATCCAAAGAGATACATGCACCCCTATGTTCACAGCAGCACTATTCACAACAGCCAAGACATGGACACAACCTAAGTGTCCACTGACAGATGAATGGATAAAGAAGATGTGGTACATGTATACAATGGACTAGTACCCAGCCATAAAAAAGAACAAAATAATGCCATTTGCAGCAACACGGACGCAACTAGAGATTACCATACTAAGTGAAATATGTCAGACAGAGAAAGACAAATACCATACGACGTCACTTACATGTGGAATCTAAAATATGACACAAACGAACATATCTATGACACAGCAACAGACTCACGGACATAGAGAACAGACCTGTGGTTGCCAAGGGGGAGGAGGTTGGGGGAGGGATGGAATGGGAGGTTGGGGGTAACAGATGTAAGCTATTATACATGGAATAGATAAACAAGGCCCTACCGTGTAGCACAGGGAACTATATTCAGTATCCTATGATAAACCATAAGGGAAAAGAATATTCAAAAAGAATGTATATATATGTATAACTGAATCACTTTGCTGTACAGCAGAAATTAACACAACGCTGTAAATCAACTACACTTCAATAAAAAATAAAATAAAATGACCGAGAGAAAAAACAATGATGGGTGTATTTTACTCTGTGTAAAGTTTACGTTCAAAGAAAAGCACTGTAAACAAATACGGCTCACTAGTTAACGCCACGCTTGCTGAGATACTTAAGGAGACATGTACTCATGTCTGCAGTTTACCACAAAATGCATCAAGGGATAAGGTGGATCGGGGCTTTCCTGGCGGCACAGTCGTTAAGAATCCACCTGCCAATGCAGAGGACACGGGTTCGAGCCCTGGTCTGGGAAGATCCCACATGCCGCGGAGCAACTAAGGCCGTGCAGAACAACTACTGAGCCAGCGCACCACAACTCCTGAAGCCCGCGCGCCTAGAGCCCGTGCTCCGCAACAAGAGAAGCCACGGCAATGAGAAGCCTGCACACCTCAACGAAGAGTAGCCCCCCACCCCCGCTCGCCGCAACTACAGAAAGCCCGCGCGCAGCAACGAAGACCCAACACGGCCACTTAAACAAATAAATAAATTTATTTAAAAAGAAAATGTCTAGGTTAGCACTCCAATAGCAGAAAAGCTGACTTTATACTGAACGAACTACTACACCCTCATCTTGTTTATCTCCCCTGCCCAGGAACTCAGAATCCTGAGCTAATAATAAAGGGAGATTATGGGTGAGGTTTTCCTTTCTTTGTATTTCTCCGGGTACTTTAAGTTTTCTACATTGCACATGTATTAATTTTTAATAAAGTTATATAGCATCTTTATCAACATGTGAAGAACACATCTGCATTTTATAAACTGCTCTGCGTTCATAAGCATTCTTCTATTTCTCCACCGGAGGGCAGCATAAGCACAGTAAATAGCAAAAATAATTTCAAGGCGTTTGGTCTGAAATTGAACGCTGCTCTTCAGCTGTTTATTTCGACAGGCTGCTGGTACAAATTAATCATTAGGTTCTTTATTTTTCTGATAACTGACTATATATTCACTGTAAAAACTGACATATTGGAGAAAAGACAACTCACCTATAATCAGGGACCACGTGGCATTACGAAAAGAGGAAGGTACATCTCTTTTTAAAAGTCTGCTGACAAAAAGTCCCCCATACAACAATTTTCTAATCTACGCTTCACATCAAATGTCTCTTAAGCATTTCCCTGCTTCCCTAAGTTCTCTGACGTGGTGGTTTCTAAAGGCCGCCTGGTGTTCCGGTCTGTGGACTCGTTGGACCTTGCTTCCCTGATTTAAATTGGTCATTTAGGTGTTTTAACCATCTTTAAAGTATTAAAGATTTCCCATGTATAAAATATACATAGAAAACTATACCACCCAATTAATCACTACTCGAATTCGATAGATGTTAATTGTTGCCACTTTTACTTCAGATATTTTGAAGAAAGAAAAAGTTTACAGGTAGGGTTGGAGGTCCCCATGTCCAACTGACTTCTCTCCTTCTTTCCCCAGAGTCACCTCTGATCTGAAGCTGCTGCTTATTTTTCCTATCCTTGATCTCAGGCTTTCATTACAAAACTATGTTCTGTAAACAATATAGTATTGTCCTGAGCTTTTAAATTCTACACGTAAATGTAATCACCACGGCATGTCCCATATTTGCTTAACGTTATGATTTACCCCCTGTTGATTTAGACCTAGTTAACTTTAACTGCTTTAAGGTATTATACTTTAGAAATAGAATTTATTAACATATTCCCTATCGATAAGCATTTAGGTGGTTTCTAATCATTGAGTATCACTGCTCCTTTGATGGGGCAGGTGTGCACAGCTTCTCTAGCTGTTATCCCTAGAGAAGAATTAAGATTGGGACTCCAGCAGAGGAATGGCGGATTCGAAAGGGTCATCCCCTTCAGCTCTACTGGCTACTGCTGAATCACACTCCTGAATTACCAAGTTTCAATTTAGCGGGTCGTGAATTAGTCCCGTTTCCTCACTTCCTCTTTGTGGTACGAGGCATGGCTTTAAGCATCTCGGACGTTAAGCACCTCTTCACGGCCACTGGCAACAAGGTTTTGTCTTTTGCGAATCCATTGCCTTTGCTTATTACCTGCTTGGGTTCTTTACCTTTTTCTTATCGATTTGTACAAATTGTGTATCTATGTCTGATTGAGTCACAGTGAGCCATTTGTGTGTGTGTGTCGGTGTGTCTGTGTGCTGGTATAGGTTGAGCATTGAGTCATACTTAGATGTGTGTATGT
The DNA here is from genome assembly GCF_937001465.1 of Orcinus orca. Classification (NCBI taxonomy): domain Eukaryota; kingdom Metazoa; phylum Chordata; class Mammalia; order Artiodactyla; family Delphinidae; genus Orcinus; species Orcinus orca. The sequence continues at coordinate 7,300,563 of NC_064580.1, forward strand.
GTGTGTGTGTGCTGGTATGGGCTTTGCATGGAGTCACTGAGGGGTGTGCGTGTGTGTGTGTGTGTGTGTGTGTGTATGCTGGTATAAGCTGTGCATTCAGTCTACACTGAGCCGTGCCTATGTGCGTGTGTGTGTGTGCGGGCATAGTCGGTGCATTGAGTCACAGTGAGCCATGTGTGAGTGCGTGTTTGTGGGGTCTGTGCTGGTACACACGGTGAATTTAGTTACACTGAGGTGCCTGTGTGTGAGTGTATGTGTTGGTATGGACGGTACACACCGATAGTCTATTAATTTTGACGAAAAAGGCAAGAATATACAATGGGAAAAAGTCTCTTCGGCAAGTGGTGCTGGGAAAGTTGGACAGCTGCATGTAAATCAATAAATTTAAAACACACCCTCTCACCGTACACAAAAATAAACTCAAAATGGCTTAAAGACTTAAACGTAAGACATGACACCATAAAACTCCTAGAAAGGAACACAGGCAAAACATTCTCTGACATAAGTTGCACCAATGTTTTCTTAGGTCAGTCTCCCAAGGCAATAGGAATAAAAGCAAAAATAAACAAATGGGACCGAATCAAACATACAAGCTTTTGCGCAGCAAAGGAAACCATTAACAAAACGAAAAGATGACCTACAAAACGGGAGAAAATATTTGCAAACGATGCAACTGAGAAGGGCTTAATTTCCAAAATATATAAACAGCTCAGACACCTCAACAACAAAAAAATAAATGAACCAATCAAAACAGGGGCAGAAGATCTAAAACGACATTTCTTCAAAGAAGAAACACAAATAGCTAATAGGCACATGAAAAGATGCTCAAAATCACTAATTATCAGAGAAATGAAAATCAAAACTACAATAAGGGACCATCTCACACTGGTCAGAATGGCCATCATGAAAAACTCTACAAATAACAAATGCTGGAGAGGGTGTGGAGAAAAGGGAACCCTCTTACACTGTTGGTGGGAATGTAAATTGGTACAGCCAATTTGGAGAACAGATGTGGAGGTTCCTTAAAAAACTAAAAATTGAATTACCATATGATCCAGCAATCACACTCCTGGGCATACGCCCAGACAAAACTCTAATCCAAAGAGATACATGCACCCCTATGTTCACAGCAGCACTATTCACAATAGCCAAGACATGGACACAACCTAAGTGTCCACTGACAGATGAATGGATAAAGAAGATGTGGTACATGTATACAATGGACTAGTACCCAGCCATAAAAAAGAACAAAATAATGCCATTTGCAGCAACACAGACGCAACTAGAGATTACCATACTAAGTGAAATATGTCAGAAAGAGAAAGACAAATACCATACGATGTCACTTACATGTGGAATCTAAAATATGACACAAACGAACATATCTATGACACAGCAACAGACTCACGGACATAGAGAACAGACCTGTGGTTGCCAAGGGGGAGGAGGTTGGGGGAGGGATGGAATGGGAGGTTGGGGGTAACAGATGTAAGCTATTATACATGGAATAGATAAACAAGCCCCTACCGTGTAGCACAGGGAACTATATTCAGTAACCTATGATAAACCATAAGGGAAAAGAATATTCAAAAAGAATGTATATATATGTATAACTGAGTCACTTTGCTGTACAGCAGAAATTAACACAACGTTGTAAATCAACTACACTTCAATAAAAAATAAAATAAAATGACCGAGAGAAAAAACAATGATGGGTGTATTTTACTCTGTGTAAAGTTTACGTTCAAAGAAAAGCACTGTAAACAAATACGGCTCACTAGTTAACGCCACGCTTGCTGAGATACTTAAGGAGACATGTACTCATGTCTGCAGTTTACCACAAAATGCATCAAGGGATAAGGTGGATCGGGGCTTTCCAGGCGGCACAGTCGTTAAGAATCCACCTGCCAATGCAGAGGACACGGGTTCGAGCCCTGGTCTGGGAAGATCCCACATGCCGCGGAGCAACTAAGGCCGTGCAGCACAACTACTGAGCCAGCGCACCACAACTCCTGAAGCCCGCGCGCCTATAGCCCGTGCTCCGCAACAAGAGAAGCCACGGCAATGAGAAGCCTGCACACCTCAACGAAGAGTAGCCCCCCACCCCCGCTCGCCGCAACTAGAGAAAGCCCGCGCGCAGCAACGAAGGCCCAACACGGCCACATAAACAAATAAATTTATTTAAAAAGAAAATGTCTAGGTTAGCACTCCAATAGCAGAAAAGCTGACTTTATACTGAACGAACTACTACACCCTCATCTTGTTTATCTCCCCTGCCCAGGAACTCAGAATCCTGAGCTAATAATAAAGGGAGATTATGGGTGAGGTTTTCCTTTCTTTGTATTTCTCCGGGTACTTTAAGTTTTCTACATTGCACATGTATTAATTTTTAATAAAGTTATATAGCATCTTTATCAACATGTGAAGAACACATCTGCATTTTATAAACTGCTCTGCGTTCATAAGCATTCTTCTATTTCTCCACCGGAGGGCAGCATAAGCACAGTAAATAGCAAAAATAATTTCAAGGCGTTTGGTCTGAAATTGAACGCTGCTCTTCAGCTGTTTATTTCGACAGGCTGCTGGTACAAATTAATCATTAGGTTCTTTATTTTTCTGATAACTGACTATATATTCACTGTAAAAACTGACATATTGGAGAAAAGACAACTCACCTATAATCAGGGACCATGTGGCATTACGAAAAGAGGAAGGTACATCTCTTTTTAAAAGTCTGCTGACAAAAAGTCCCCCATACAACAATTTTCTAATCTACGCTTCACATCAAATGTCTCTTAAGCATTTCCCTGCTTCCCTAAGTTCTCTGACGTGGTGGTTTCTAAAGGCCGCCTGGTGTTCCGGTCTGTGGACTCGTTGGACCTTGCTTCCCTGATTTAAATTGGTCATTTAGGTGTTTTAACCGTCTTTAAAGTATTAAAGATTTCCCATGTATAAAATATACATAGAAAACTATACCACCCAATTAATCACTACTCGAATTCGATAGATGTTAATTGTTGCCACTTTTACTTCAGATATTTTGAAGAAAGAAAAAGTTTACAGGTAGGGTTGGAGGTCCCCATGTCCAACTGACTTCTCTCCTTCTTTCCCCAGAGTCACCTCTGATCTGAAGCTGCTGCTTATTTTTCCTATCCTTGATCTCAGGCTTTCATTACAAAACTATGTTCTGTAAACAATATAGTATTGTCCTGAGCTTTTAAATTCTACACGTAAATGTAATCACCACGGCATGTCCCATATTTGCTTAACGTTATGATTTACCCCCTGTTGATTTAGACCTAGTTAACTTTAACTGCTTTAAGGTATTATACTTTAGAAATAGAATTTATTAACACATTCCCTATCGATAAGCATTTAGGTGGTTTCTAATCATTGAGTATCACTGCTCCTTTGATGGGGCAGGTGTGCACAGCTTCTCTAGCTGTTATCCCTAGAGAAGAATTAAGTTTGGGACTCCAGCAGAGGAATGGCGGATTCGAAAGGGTCATCCCCTTCAGCTCTACTGGCTACTGCTGAATCACACTCCTGAATTACCAAGTTTCAATTCAGCGGGTCGTGAATTAGTCCCGTTTCCTCACTTCCTCTTTGTGGTAGGAGGCATGGCTTTAAGCATCTCGGACGTTAAGCACCTCTTCACGGCCACTGGCAACAAGGTTTTGTCTTTTGCGACTCCATTGCCTTTGCTTATTACCTGCTTGGGTTCTTTACCTTTTTCTTATGGATTTGTACAAATTGTGTATCTATGTCTGATTGAGTCACAGTGAGCCGTTTGTGTGTGTGTGTCGGTGTGTCTGTGTGCTGGTATAGGTTGAGCATTGAGTCATACTTAGATGTGTGTATGTGTGTGTGTGTGCTGGTATGGGCTTTGCATGGAGTCACTGAGGGGTGTTGTGTGTGTGTGTGTGTGTGTGTGTGTATGCTGGTATAAGCTGTGCATTCAGTCTACACTGAGCCGTGCCTATGTGCATGTGTGTGTGTGCTGGTATAGGCAGTGCGTTGAGTCACAGTGAGCCATGTGTGAGTGCGTGTTTGTGGGGTCTGTGCTGGTACACACGGTGAATTTAGTTACACTGAGGTGCCTGTGTGTGAGTGTATGTGTTGGTATGGACGGTACACACCGATAGTCTTAATTTTTGACGAAAAAGGCAAGAATATACAATGGGAAAAAGTCTCTTCGGCAAGTGGTGCTGGGAAAGTTGGACAGCTGCATGTAAATCAATAAATTTAAAACACACCCTCTCACCGTACACAAAAATAAACTCAAAATGGCTTAAAGACTTAAACGTAAGACATGACACCATAAAACTCCTAGAAAGGAACACAGGCAAAACATTCTCTGACATAAGTTGCACCAATGTTTTCTTAGGTCAGTCTCCCAAGGCAATAGGAATAAAAGCAAAAATAAACAAATGGGACCGAATCAAACATACAAGCTTTTGCGCAGCAAAGGAAACCATTAACAAAACGAAAAGATGACCTACAAAACGGGAGAAAATATTTGCAAACGATGCAACTGAGAAGGGCTTAATTTCCAAAATATATAAACAGCTCAGACACCTCAACAACAAAAAAATAAATGAACCAATCAAAACAGGGGCAGAAGATCTAAAACGACATTTCTTCAAAGAAGAAACACAAATAGCTAATAGGCACATGAAAAGATGCTCAAAATCACTAATTATCAGAGAAATGAAAATCAAAACTACAATAAGGGACTATCTCACACTGGTCAGAATGGCCATCATGAAAATCTCTACAAATAACAAATGCTGGAGAGGGTGTGGAGAAAAGGGAACCCTCTTACACTGTTGGTGGGAATGTAAATTGGTACAGCCAATTTGGAGAACAGATGTGGAGGTTCCTTAAAAAACTAAAAATTGAATTACCATATGATCCAGCAATCCCACTCCTGGGCATACGCCCAGACAAAACTCTAATCCAAAGAGATACATGCACCCCTATGTTCACAGCAGCACTATTCACAATAGCCAAGACATGGACACAACCTAAGTGTCCACTGACAGATGAATGGATAAAGAAGATGTGGTACATGTATACAATGGACTAGTACCCAGCCATAAAAAAGAACAAAATAATGCCATTTGCAGCAACATGGACGCAACTAGAGATTACCATACTAAGTGAAATATGTCAGACAGAGAAAGACAAATACCATACGACGTCACTTACATGTGGAATCTAAAATATGACACAAACGAACATATCTATGACACAGCAACAGACTCACGGACATAGAGAACAGACCTGTGGTTGCCAAGGGGGAGGAGGTTGGGGGAGGGATGGAATGGGAGGTTGGGGGTAACAGATGTAAGCTATTATACATGGAATAAACAAGCCCCTACCGTGTAGCACAGGGAACTATATTCAGTAACCTATGATAAACCATAAGGGAAAAGAATATTCAAAAAGAATGTATATATATGTATAACTGAGTCACTTTGCTGTACAGCAGAAATTAACACAACGTTGTAAATCAACTACACTTCAATAAAAAATAAAATAAAATGACCGAGAGAAAAAACAATGATGGGTGTATTTTACTCAGTGTAAAGTTTACGTTCAAAGAAAAGCACTGTAAACAAATACGGCTCACTAGTTAATGCCACGCTTGCTGAGATACTTAAGGAGACATGTACTCATGTCTGCAGTTTACCACAAAATGCATCAAGGGATAAGGTGGATCGGGGCTTTCCAGGCGGCACAGTCGTTAAGAATCCACCTGCCAATGCAGAGGACACGGGTTCGAGCCCTGGTCTGGGAAGATCCCACATGCCGCGGAGCAACTAAGGCCGTGCAGCACAACTACTGAGCCAGCGCACCACAACTCCTGAAGCCCGCGCGCCTATAGCCCGTGCTCCGCAACAAGAGAAGCCACGGCAATGAGAAGCCTGCACACCTCAACGAAGAGTAGCCCCCCACCCCCGCTCGCCGCAACTAGAGAAAGCCCGCGCGCAGCAACGAAGGCCCAACACGGCCACATAAACAAATAAATTTATTTAAAAAGAAAATGTCTAGGTTAGCACTCCAATAGCAGAAAAGCTGACTTTATACTGAACGAACTACTACACCCTCATCTTGTTTATCTCCCCTGCCCAGGAACTCAGAATCCTGAGCTAATAATAAAGGGAGATTATGGGTGAGGTTTTCCTTTCTTTGTATTTCTCCGGGTACTTTAAGTTTTCTACATTGCACATGTATTAATTTTTAATAAAGTTATATAGCATCTTTATCAACATGTGAAGAACACATCTGCATTTTATAAACTGCTCTGCGTTCATAAGCATTCTTCTATTTCTCCACCGGAGGGCAGCATAAGCACAGTAAATAGCAAAAATAATTTCAAGGCGTTTGGTCTGAAATTGAACGCTGCTCTTCAGCTGTTTATTTCGACAGGCTGCTGGTACAAATTAATCATTAGGTTCTTTATTTTTCTGATAACTGACTATATATTCACTGTAAAAACTGACATATTGGAGAAAAGACAACTCACCTATAATCAGGGACCATGTGGCATTACGAAAAGAGGAAGGTACATCTCTTTTTAAAAGTCTGCTGACAAAAAGTCCCCCATACAACAATTTTCTAATCTACGCTTCACATCAAATGTCTCTTAAGCATTTCCCTGCTTCCCTAAGTTCTCTGACGTGGTGGTTTCTAAAGGCCGCCTGGTGTTCCGGTCTGTGGACTCGTTGGACCTTGCTTCCCTGATTTAAATTGGTCATTTAGGTGTTTTAACCGTCTTTAAAGTATTAAAGATTTCCCATGTATAAAATATACATAGAAAACTATACCACCCAATTAATCACTACTCGAATTCGATAGATGTTAATTGTTGCCACTTTTACTTCAGATATTTTGAAGAAAGAAAAAGTTTACAGGTAGGGTTGGAGGTCCCCATGTCCAACTGACTTCTCTCCTTCTTTCCCCAGAGTCACCTCTGATCTGAAGCTGCTGCTTATTTTTCCTATCCTTGATCTCAGGCTTTCATTACAAAACTATGTTCTGTAAACAATATAGTATTGTCCTGAGCTTTTAAATTCTACACGTAAATGTAATCACCACGGCATGTCCCATATTTGCTTAACGTTATGATTTACCCCCTGTTGATTTAGACCTAGTTAACTTTAACTGCTTTAAGGTATTATACTTTAGAAATAGAATTTATTAACACATTCCCTATCGATAAGCATTTAGGTGGTTTCTAATCATTGAGTATCACTGCTCCTTTGATGGGGCAGGTGTGCACAGCTTCTCTAGCTGTTATCCCTAGAGAAGAATTAAGTTTGGGACTCCAGCAGAGGAATGGCGGATTCGAAAGGGTCATCCCCTTCAGCTCTACTGGCTACTGCTGAATCACACTCCTGAATTACCAAGTTTCAATTCAGCGGGTCGTGAATTAGTCCCGTTTCCTCACTTCCTCTTTGTGGTAGGAGGCATGGCTTTAAGCATCTCGGACGTTAAGCACCTCTTCACGGCCACTGGCAACAAGGTTTTGTCTTTTGCGACTCCATTGCCTTTGCTTATTACCTGCTTGGGTTCTTTACCTTTTTCTTATGGATTTGTACAAATTGTGTATCTATGTCTGATTGAGTCACAGTGAGCCGTTTGTGTGTGTGTGTCGGTGTGTCTGTGTGCTGGTATAGGTTGAGCATTGAGTCATACTTAGATGTGTGTATGTGTGTGTGTGTGCTGGTATGGGCTTTGCATGGAGTCACTGAGGGGTGTTGTGTGTGTGTGTGTGTGTGTGTGTGTATGCTGGTATAAGCTGTGCATTCAGTCTACACTGAGCCGTGCCTATGTGCATGTGTGTGTGTGCTGGTATAGGCAGTGCGTTGAGTCACAGTGAGCCATGTGTGAGTGCGTGTTTGTGGGGTCTGTGCTGGTACACACGGTGAATTTAGTTACACTGAGGTGCCTGTGTGTGAGTGTATGTGTTGGTATGGACGGTACACACCGATAGTCTTAATTTTTGACGAAAAAGGCAAGAATATACAATGGGAAAAAGTCTCTTCGGCAAGTGGTGCTGGGAAAGTTGGACAGCTGCATGTAAATCAATAAATTTAAAACACACCCTCTCACCGTACACAAAAATAAACTCAAAATGGCTTAAAGACTTAAACGTAAGACATGACACCATAAAACTCCTAGAAAGGAACACAGGCAAAACATTCTCTGACATAAGTTGCACCAATGTTTTCTTAGGTCAGTCTCCCAAGGCAATAGGAATAAAAGCAAAAATAAACAAATGGGACCGAATCAAACATACAAGCTTTTGCGCAGCAAAGGAAACCATTAACAAAACGAAAAGATGACCTACAAAACGGGAGAAAATATTTGCAAACGATGCAACTGAGAAGGGCTTAATTTCCAAAATATATAAACAGCTCAGACACCTCAACAACAAAAAAATAAATGAACCAATCAAAACAGGGGCAGAAGATCTAAAACGACATTTCTTCAAAGAAGAAACACAAATAGCTAATAGGCACATGAAAAGATGCTCAAAATCACTAATTATCAGAGAAATGAAAATCAAAACTACAATAAGGGACTATCTCACACTGGTCAGAATGGCCATCATGAAAATCTCTACAAATAACAAATGCTGGAGAGGGTGTGGAGAAAAGGGAACCCTCTTACACTGTTGGTGGGAATGTAAATTGGTACAGCCAATTTGGAGAACAGATGTGGAGGTTCCTTAAAAAACTAAAAATTGAATTACCATATGATCCAGCAATCCCACTCCTGGGCATACGCCCAGACAAAACTCTAATCCAAAGAGATACATGCACCCCTATGTTCACAGCAGCACTATTCACAATAGCCAAGACATGGACACAACCTAAGTGTCCACTGACAGATGAATGGATAAAGAAGATGTGGTACATGTATACAATGGACTAGTACCCAGCCATAAAAAAGAACAAAATAATGCCATTTGCAGCAACATGGACGCAACTAGAGATTACCATACTAAGTGAAATATGTCAGACAGAGAAAGACAAATACCATACGACGTCACTTACATGTGGAATCTAAAATATGACACAAACGAACATATCTATGACACAGCAACAGACTCACGGACATAGAGAACAGACCTGTGGTTGCCAAGGGGGAGGAGGTTGGGGGAGGGATGGAATGGGAGGTTGGGGGTAACAGATGTAAGCTATTATACATGGAATAAACAAGCCCCTACCGTGTAGCACAGGGAACTATATTCAGTAACCTATGATAAACCATAAGGGAAAAGAATATTCAAAAAGAATGTATATATATGTATAACTGAGTCACTTTGCTGTACAGCAGAAATTAACACAACGTTGTAAATCAACTACACTTCAATAAAAAATAAAATAAAATGACCGAGAGAAAAAACAATGATGGGTGTATTTTACTCAGTGTAAAGTTTACGTTCAAAGAAAAGCACTGTAAACAAATACGGCTCACTAGTTAATGCCACGCTTGCTGAGATACTTAAGGAGACATGTACTCATGTCTGCAGTTTACCACAAAATGCATCAAGGGATAAGGTGGATCGGGGCTTTCCAGGCGGCACAGTCGTTAAGAATCCACCTGCCAATGCAGAGGACACGGGTTCGAGCCCTGGTCTGGGAAGATCCCACATGCCGCGGAGCAACTAAGGCCGTGCAGCACAACTACTGAGCCAGCGCACCACAACTCCTGAAGCCCGCGCGCCTATAGCCCGTGCTCCGCAACAAGAGAAGCCACGGCAATGAGAAGCCTGCACACCTCAACGAAGAGTAGCCCCCCACCCCCGCTCGCCGCAACTAGAGAAAGCCCGCGCGCAGCAACGAAGGCCCAACACGGCCACATAAACAAATAAATTTATTTAAAAAGAAAATGTCTAGGTTAGCACTCCAATAGCAGAAAAGCTGACTTTATACTGAACGAACTACTACACCCTCATCTTGTTTATCTCCCCTGCCCAGGAACTCAGAATCCTGAGCTAATAATAAAGGGAGATTATGGGTGAGGTTTTCCTTTCTTTGTATTTCTCCGGGTACTTTAAGTTTTCTACATTGCACATGTATTAATTTTTAATAAAGTTATATAGCATCTTTATCAACATGTGAAGAACACATCTGCATTTTATAAACTGCTCTGCGTTCATAAGCATTCTTCTATTTCTCCACCGGAGGGCAGCATAAGCACAGTAAATAGCAAAAATAATTTCAAGGCGTTTGGTCTGAAATTGAACGCTGCTCTTCAGCTGTTTATTTCGACAGGCTGCTGGTACAAATTAATCATTAGGTTCTTTATTTTTCTGATAACTGACTATATATTCACTGTAAAAACTGACATATTGGAGAAAAGACAACTCACCTATAATCAGGGACCATGTGGCATTACGAAAAGAGGAAGGTACATCTCTTTTTAAAAGTCTGCTGACAAAAAGTCCCCCATACAACAATTTTCTAATCTACGCTTCACATCAAATGTCTCTTAAGCATTTCCCTGCTTCCCTAAGTTCTCTGACGTGGTGGTTTCTAAAGGCCGCCTGGTGTTCCGGTCTGTGGACTCGTTGGACCTTGCTTCCCTGATTTAAATTGGTCATTTAGGTGTTTTAACCGTCTTTAAAGTATTAAAGATTTCCCATGTATAAAATATACATAGAAAACTATACCACCCAATTAATCACTACTCGAATTCGATAGATGTTAATTGTTGCCACTTTTACTTCAGATATTTTGAAGAAAGAAAAAGTTTACAGGTAGGGTTGGAGGTCCCCATGTCCAACTGACTTCTCTCCTTCTTTCCCCAGAGTCACCTCTGATCTGAAGCTGCTGCTTATTTTTCCTATCCTTGATCTCAGGCTTTCATTACAAAACTATGTTCTGTAAACAATATAGTATTGTCCTGAGCTTTTAAATTCTACACGTAAATGTAATCACCACGGCATGTCCCATATTTGCTTAACGTTATGATTTACCCCCTGTTGATTTAGACCTAGTTAACTTTAACTGCTTTAAGGTATTATACTTTAGAAATAGAATTTATTAACACATTCCCTATCGATAAGCATTTAGGTGGTTTCTAATCATTGAGTATCACTGCTCCTTTGATGGGGCAGGTGTGCACAGCTTCTCTAGCTGTTATCCCTAGAGAAGAATTAAGTTTGGGACTCCAGCAGAGGAATGGCGGATTCGAAAGGGTCATCCCCTTCAGCTCTACTGGCTACTGCTGAATCACACTCCTGAATTACCAAGTTTCAATTCAGCGGGTCGTGAATTAGTCCCGTTTCCTCACTTCCTCTTTGTGGTAGGAGGCATGGCTTTAAGCATCTCGGACGTTAAGCACCTCTTCACGGCCACTGGCAACAAGGTTTTGTCTTTTGCGACTCCATTGCCTTTGCTTATTACCTGCTTGGGTTCTTTACCTTTTTCTTATGGATTTGTACAAATTGTGTATCTATGTCTGATTGAGTCACAGTGAGCCGTTTGTGTGTGTGTGTCGGTGTGTCTGTGTGCTGGTATAGGTTGAGCATTGAGTCATACTTAGATGTGTGTATGTGTGTGTGTGTGCTGGTATGGGCTTTGCATGGAGTCACTGAGGGGTGTTGTGTGTGTGTGTGTGTGTGTGTGTGTATGCTGGTATAAGCTGTGCATTCAGTCTACACTGAGCCGTGCCTATGTGCATGTGTGTGTGTGCTGGTATAGGCAGTGCGTTGAGTCACAGTGAGCCATGTGTGAGTGCGTGTTTGTGGGGTCTGTGCTGGTACACACGGTGAATTTAGTTACACTGAGGTGCCTGTGTGTGAGTGTATGTGTTGGTATGGACGGTACACACCGATAGTCTTAATTTTTGACGAAAAAGGCAAGAATATACAATGGGAAAAAGTCTCTTCGGCAAGTGGTGCTGGGAAAGTTGGACAGCTGCATGTAAATCAATAAATTTAAAACACACCCTCTCACCGTACACAAAAATAAACTCAAAATGGCTTAAAGACTTAAACGTAAGACATGACACCATAAAACTCCTAGAAAGGAACACAGGCAAAACATTCTCTGACATAAGTTGCACCAATGTTTTCTTAGGTCAGTCTCCCAAGGCAATAGGAATAAAAGCAAAAATAAACAAATGGGACCGAATCAAACATACAAGCTTTTGCGCAGCAAAGGAAACCATTAACAAAACGAAAAGATGACCTACAAAACGGGAGAAAATATTTGCAAACGATGCAACTGAGAAGGGCTTAATTTCCAAAATATATAAACAGCTCAGACACCTCAACAACAAAAAAATAAATGAACCAATCAAAACAGGGGCAGAAGATCTAAAACGACATTTCTTCAAAGAAGAAACACAAATAGCTAATAGGCACATGAAAAGATGCTCAAAATCACTAATTATCAGAGAAATGAAAATCAAAACTACAATAAGGGACTATCTCACACTGGTCAGAATGGCCATCATGAAAATCTCTACAAATAACAAATGCTGGAGAGGGTGTGGAGAAAAGGGAACCCTCTTACACTGTTGGTGGGAATGTAAATTGGTACAGCCAATTTGGAGAACAGATGTGGAGGTTCCTTAAAAAACTAAAAATTGAATTACCATATGATCCAGCAATCCCACTCCTGGGCATACGCCCAGACAAAACTCTAATCCAAAGAGATACATGCACCCCTATGTTCACAGCAGCACTATTCACAATAGCCAAGACATGGACACAACCTAAGTGTCCACTGACAGATGAATGGATAAAGAAGATGTGGTACATGTATACAATGGACTAGTACCCAGCCATAAAAAAGAACAAAATAATGCCATTTGCAGCAACATGGACGCAACTAGAGATTACCATACTAAGTGAAATATGTCAGACAGAGAAAGACAAATACCATACGACGTCACTTACATGTGGAATCTAAAATATGACACAAACGAACATATCTATGACACAGCAACAGACTCACGGACATAGAGAACAGACCTGTGGTTGCCAAGGGGGAGGAGGTTGGGGGAGGGATGGAATGGGAGGTTGGGGGTAACAGATGTAAGCTATTATACATGGAATAAACAAGCCCCTACCGTGTAGCACAGGGAACTATATTCAGTAACCTATGATAAACCATAAGGGAAAAGAATATTCAAAAAGAATGTATATATATGTATAACTGAGTCACTTTGCTGTACAGCAGAAATTAACACAACGTTGTAAATCAACTACACTTCAATAAAAAATAAAATAAAATGACCGAGAGAAAAAACAATGATGGGTGTATTTTACTCAGTGTAAAGTTTACGTTCAAAGAAAAGCACTGTAAACAAATACGGCTCACTAGTTAATGCCACGCTTGCTGAGATACTTAAGGAGACATGTACTCATGTCTGCAGTTTACCACAAAATGCATCAAGGGATAAGGTGGATCGGGGCTTTCCAGGCGGCACAGTCGTTAAGAATCCACCTGCCAATGCAGAGGACACGGGTTCGAGCCCTGGTCTGGGAAGATCCCACATGCCGCGGAGCAACTAAGGCCGTGCAGCACAACTACTGAGCCAGCGCACCACAACTACTGAAGCCCGCGCGCCTATAGCCCGTGCTCCGCAACAAGAGAAGCCACGGCAATGAGAAGCCTGCACACCTCAACGAAGAGTAGCCCCCCACCCCCGCTCGCCGCAACTAGAGAAAGCCCGCGCGCAGCAACGAAGGCCCAACACGGCCACATAAACAAATAAATTTATTTAAAAAGAAAATGTCTAGGTTAGCACTCCAATAGCAGAAAAGCTGACTTTATACTGAACGAACTACTACACCCTCATCTTGTTTATCTCCCCTGCCCAGGAACTCAGAATCCTGAGCTAATAATAAAGGGAGATTATGGGTGAGGTTTTCCTTTCTTTGTATTTCTCCGGGTACTTTAAGTTTTCTACATTGCACATGTATTAATTTTTAATAAAGTTATATAGCATCTTTATCAACATGTGAAGAACACATCTGCATTTTATAAACTGCTCTGCGTTCATAAGCATTCTTCTATTTCTCCACCGGAGGGCAGCATAAGCACAGTAAATAGCAAAAATAATTTCAAGGCGTTTGGTCTGAAATTGAACGCTGCTCTTCAGCTGTTTATTTCGACAGGCTGCTGGTACAAATTAATCATTAGGTTCTTTATTTTTCTGATAACTGACTATATATTCACTGTAAAAACTGACATATTGGAGAAAAGACAACTCACCTATAATCAGGGACCATGTGGCATTACGAAAAGAGGAAGGTACATCTCTTTTTAAAAGTCTGCTGACAAAAAGTCCCCCATACAACAATTTTCTAATCTACGCTTCACATCAAATGTCTCTTAAGCATTTCCCTGCTTCCCTAAGTTCTCTGACGTGGTGGTTTCTAAAGGCCGCCTGGTGTTCCGGTCTGTGGACTCGTTGGACCTTGCTTCCCTGATTTAAATTGGTCATTTAGGTGTTTTAACCGTCTTTAAAGTATTAAAGATTTCCCATGTATAAAATATACATAGAAAACTATACCACCCAATTAATCACTACTCGAATTCGATAGATGTTAATTGTTGCCACTTTTACTTCAGATATTTTGAAGAAAGAAAAAGTTTACAGGTAGGGTTGGAGGTCCCCATGTCCAACTGACTTCTCTCCTTCTTTCCCCAGAGTCACCTCTGATCTGAAGCTGCTGCTTATTTTTCCTATCCTTGATCTCAGGCTTTCATTACAAAACTATGTTCTGTAAACAATATAGTATTGTCCTGAGCTTTTAAATTCTACACGTAAATGTAATCACCACGGCATGTCCCATATTTGCTTAACGTTATGATTTACCCCCTGTTGATTTAGACCTAGTTAACTTTAACTGCTTTAAGGTATTATACTTTAGAAATAGAATTTATTAACACATTCCCTATCGATAAGCATTTAGGTGGTTTCTAATCATTGAGTATCACTGCTCCTTTGATGGGGCAGGTGTGCACAGCTTCTCTAGCTGTTATCCCTAGAGAAGAATTAAGTTTGGGACTCCAGCAGAGGAATGGCGGATTCGAAAGGGTCATCCCCTTCAGCTCTACTGGCTACTGCTGAATCACACTCCTGAATTACCAAGTTTCAATTCAGCGGGTCGTGAATTAGTCCCGTTTCCTCACTTCCTCTTTGTGGTAGGAGGCATGGCTTTAAGCATCTCGGACGTTAAGCACCTCTTCACGGCCACTGGCAACAAGGTTTTGTCTTTTGCGAATCCATTGCCTTTGCTTATTACCTGCTTGGGTTCTTTACCTTTTTCTTATGGATTTGTACAAATTGTGTATCTATGTCTGATTGAGTCACAGTGAGCCGTTTGTGTGTGTGTGTCGGTGTGTCTGTGTGCTGGTATAGGTTGAGCATTGAGTCATACTTAGATGTGTGTATGTGTGTGTGTGTGCTGGTATGGGCTTTGCATGGAGTCACTGAGGGGTGTTGTGTGTGTGTGTGTGTGTGTGTGTGTATGCTGGTATAAGCTGTGCATTCAGTCTACACTGAGCCGTGCCTATGTGCATGTGTGTGTGTGCTGTTATAGGCAGTGCGTTGAGTCACAGTGAGCCATGTGTGAGTGCGTGTTTGTGGGGTCTGTGCTGGTACACACGGTGAATTTAGTTACACTGAGGTGCCTGTGTGTGAGTGTATGTGTTGGTATGGACGGTACACACCGATAGTCTTAATTTTTGACGAAAAAGGCAAGAATATACAATGGGAAAAAGTCTCTTCGGCAAGTGGTGCTGGGAAAGTTGGACAGCTGCATGTAAATCAATAAATTTAAAACACACCCTCTCACCGTACACAAAAATAAACTCAAAATGGCTTAAAGACTTAAACGTAAGACATGACACCATAAAACTCCTAGAAAGGAACACAGGCAAAACATTCTCTGACATAAGTTGCACCAATGTTTTCTTAGGTCAGTCTCCCAAGGCAATAGGAATAAAAGCAAAAATAAACAAATGGGACCGAATCAAACATACAAGCTTTTGCGCAGCAAAGGAAACCATTAACAAAACGAAAAGATGACCTACAAAACGGGAGAAAATATTTGCAAACGATGCAACTGAGAAGGGCTTAATTTCCAAAATATATAAACAGCTCAGACACCTCAACAACAAAAAAATAAATGAACCAATCAAAACAGGGGCAGAAGATCTAAAACGACATTTCTTC
The DNA here is from genome assembly GCF_937001465.1 of Orcinus orca. Classification (NCBI taxonomy): domain Eukaryota; kingdom Metazoa; phylum Chordata; class Mammalia; order Artiodactyla; family Delphinidae; genus Orcinus; species Orcinus orca. The sequence continues at coordinate 7,316,778 of NC_064580.1, forward strand.
AAAGAAGAAACACAAATAGCTAATAGGCACATGAAAAGATGCTCAAAATCACTAATTATCAGAGAAATGAAAATCAAAACTACAATAAGGGACTATCTCACACTGGTCAGAATGGCCATCATGAAAATCTCTACAAATAACAAATGCTGGAGAGGGTGTGGAGAAAAGGGAACCCTCTTACACTGTTGGTGGGAATGTAAATTGGTACAGCCAATTTGGAGAACAGATGTGGAGGTTCCTTAAAAAACTAAAAATTGAATTACCATATGATCCAGCAATCCCACTCCTGGGCATACGCCCAGACAAAACTCTAATCCAAAGAGATACATGCACCCCTATGTTCACAGCAGCACTATTCACAATAGCCAAGACATGGACACAACCTAAGTGTCCACTGACAGATGAATGGATAAAGAAGATGTGGTACATGTATACAATGGACTAGTACCCAGCCATAAAAAAGAACAAAATAATGCCATTTGCAGCAACATGGACGCAACTAGAGATTACCATACTAAGTGAAATATGTCAGACAGAGAAAGACAAATACCATACGACGTCACTTACATGTGGAATCTAAAATATGACACAAACGAACATATCTATGACACAGCAACAGACTCACGGACATAGAGAACAGACCTGTGGTTGCCAAGGGGGAGGAGGTTGGGGGAGGGATGGAATGGGAGGTTGGGGGTAACAGATGTAAGCTATTATACATGGAATAAACAAGCCCCTACCGTGTAGCACAGGGAACTATATTCAGTAACCTATGATAAACCATAAGGGAAAAGAATATTCAAAAAGAATGTATATATATGTATAACTGAGTCACTTTGCTGTACAGCAGAAATTAACACAACGTTGTAAATCAACTACACTTCAATAAAAAATAAAATAAAATGACCGAGAGAAAAAACAATGATGGGTGTATTTTACTCAGTGTAAAGTTTACGTTCAAAGAAAAGCACTGTAAACAAATACGGCTCACTAGTTAATGCCACGCTTGCTGAGATACTTAAGGAGACATGTACTCATGTCTGCAGTTTACCACAAAATGCATCAAGGGATAAGGTGGATCGGGGCTTTCCAGGCGGCACAGTCGTTAAGAATCCACCTGCCAATGCAGAGGACACGGGTTCGAGCCCTGGTCTGGGAAGATCCCACATGCCGCGGAGCAACTAAGGCCGTGCAGCACAACTACTGAGCCAGCGCACCACAACTCCTGAAGCCCGCGCGCCTAGAGCCCGTGCTCCGCAACAAGAGAAGCCACGGCAATGAGAAGCCTGCACACCTCAACGAAGAGTAGCCCCCCACCCCCGCTCGCCGCAACTAGAGAAAGCCCGCGCGCAGCAACGAAGGCCCAACACGGCCACATAAACAAATAAATTTATTTAAAAAGAAAATGTCTAGGTTAGCACTCCAATAGCAGAAAAGCTGACTTTATACTGAACGAACTACTACACCCTCATCTTGTTTATCTCCCCTGCCCAGGAACTCAGAATCCTGAGCTAATAATAAAGGGAGATTATGGGTGAGGTTTTCCTTTCTTTGTATTTCTCCGGGTACTTTAAGTTTTCTACATTGCACATGTATTAATTTTTAATAAAGTTATATAGCATCTTTATCAACATGTGAAGAACACATCTGCATTTTATAAACTGCTCTGCGTTCATAAGCATTCTTCTATTTCTCCACCGGAGGGCAGCATAAGCACAGTAAATAGCAAAAATAATTTCAAGGCGTTTGGTCTGAAATTGAACGCTGCTCTTCAGCTGTTTATTTCGACAGGCTGCTGGTACAAATTAATCATTAGGTTCTTTATTTTTCTGATAACTGACTATATATTCACTGTAAAAACTGACATATTGGAGAAAAGACAACTCACCTATAATCAGGGACCATGTGGCATTACGAAAAGAGGAAGGTACATCTCTTTTTAAAAGTCTGCTGACAAAAAGTCCCCCATACAACAATTTTCTAATCTACGCTTCACATCAAATGTCTCTTAAGCATTTCCCTGCTTCCCTAAGTTCTCTGACGTGGTGGTTTCTAAAGGCCGCCTGGTGTTCCGGTCTGTGGACTCGTTGGACCTTGCTTCCCTGATTTAAATTGGTCATTTAGGTGTTTTAACCGTCTTTAAAGTATTAAAGATTTCCCATGTATAAAATATACATAGAAAACTATACCACCCAATTAATCACTACTCGAATTCGATAGATGTTAATTGTTGCCACTTTTACTTCAGATATTTTGAAGAAAGAAAAAGTTTACAGGTAGGGTTGGAGGTCCCCATGTCCAACTGACTTCTCTCCTTCTTTCCCCAGAGTCACCTCTGATCTGAAGCTGCTGCTTATTTTTCCTATCCTTGATCTCAGGCTTTCATTACAAAACTATGTTCTGTAAACAATATAGTATTGTCCTGAGCTTTTAAATTCTACACGTAAATGTAATCACCACGGCATGTCCCATATTTGCTTAACGTTATGATTTACCCCCTGTTGATTTAGACCTAGTTAACTTTAACTGCTTTAAGGTATTATACTTTAGAAATAGAATTTATTAACACATTCCCTATCGATAAGCATTTAGGTGGTTTCTAATCATTGAGTATCACTGCTCCTTTGATGGGGCAGGTGTGCACAGCTTCTCTAGCTGTTATCCCTAGAGAAGAATTAAGTTTGGGACTCCAGCAGAGGAATGGCGGATTCGAAAGGGTCATCCCCTTCAGCTCTACTGGCTACTGCTGAATCACACTCCTGAATTACCAAGTTTCAATTCAGCGGGTCGTGAATTAGTCCCGTTTCCTCACTTCCTCTTTGTGGTAGGAGGCATGGCTTTAAGCATCTCGGACGTTAAGCACCTCTTCACGGCCACTGGCAACAAGGTTTTGTCTTTTGCGACTCCATTGCCTTTGCTTATTACCTGCTTGGGTTCTTTACCTTTTTCTTATGGATTTGTACAAATTGTGTATCTATGTCTGATTGAGTCACAGTGAGCCGTTTGTGTGTGTGTGTCGGTGTGTCTGTGTGCTGGTATAGGTTGAGCATTGAGTCATACTTAGATGTGTGTATGTGTGTGTGTGTGCTGGTATGGGCTTTGCATGGAGTCACTGAGGGGTGTTGTGTGTGTGTGTGTGTGTGTGTGTGTATGCTGGTATAAGCTGTGCATTCAGTCTACACTGAGCCGTGCCTATGTGCATGTGTGTGTGTGCTGTTATAGGCAGTGCGTTGAGTCACAGTGAGCCATGTGTGAGTGCGTGTTTGTGGGGTCTGTGCTGGTACACACGGTGAATTTAGTTACACTGAGGTGCCTGTGTGTGAGTGTATGTGTTGGTATGGACGGTACACACCGATAGTCTTAATTTTTGACGAAAAAGGCAAGAATATACAATGGGAAAAAGTCTCTTCGGCAAGTGGTGCTGGGAAAGTTGGACAGCTGCATGTAAATCAATAAATTTAAAACACACCCTCTCACCGTACACAAAAATAAACTCAAAATGGCTTAAAGACTTAAACGTAAGACATGACACCATAAAACTCCTAGAAAGGAACACAGGCAAAACATTCTCTGACATAAGTTGCACCAATGTTTTCTTAGGTCAGTCTCCCAAGGCAATAGGAATAAAAGCAAAAATAAACAAATGGGACCGAATCAAACATACAAGCTTTTGCGCAGCAAAGGAAACCATTAACAAAACGAAAAGATGACCTACAAAACGGGAGAAAATATTTGCAAACGATGCAACTGAGAAGGGCTTAATTTCCAAAATATATAAACAGCTCAGACACCTCAACAACAAAAAAATAAATGAACCAATCAAAACAGGGGCAGAAGATCTAAAACGACATTTCTTCAAAGAAGAAACACAAATAGCTAATAGGCACATGAAAAGATGCTCAAAATCACTAATTATCAGAGAAATGAAAATCAAAACTACAATAAGGGACTATCTCACACTGGTCAGAATGGCCATCATGAAAATCTCTACAAATAACAAATGCTGGAGAGGGTGTGGAGAAAAGGGAACCCTCTTACACTGTTGGTGGGAATGTAAATTGGTACAGCCAATTTGGAGAACAGATGTGGAGGTTCCTTAAAAAACTAAAAATTGAATTACCATATGATCCAGCAATCCCACTCCTGGGCATACGCCCAGACAAAACTCTAATCCAAAGAGATACATGCACCCCTATGTTCACAGCAGCACTATTCACAATAGCCAAGACATGGACACAACCTAAGTGTCCACTGACAGATGAATGGATAAAGAAGATGTGGTACATGTATACAATGGACTAGTACCCAGCCATAAAAAAGAACAAAATAATGCCATTTGCAGCAACATGGACGCAACTAGAGATTACCATACTAAGTGAAATATGTCAGACAGAGAAAGACAAATACCATACGACGTCACTTACATGTGGAATCTAAAATATGACACAAACGAACATATCTATGACACAGCAACAGACTCACGGACATAGAGAACAGACCTGTGGTTGCCAAGGGGGAGGAGGTTGGGGGAGGGATGGAATGGGAGGTTGGGGGTAACAGATGTAAGCTATTATACATGGAATAAACAAGCCCCTACCGTGTAGCACAGGGAACTATATTCAGTAACCTATGATAAACCATAAGGGAAAAGAATATTCAAAAAGAATGTATATATATGTATAACTGAGTCACTTTGCTGTACAGCAGAAATTAACACAACGTTGTAAATCAACTACACTTCAATAAAAAATAAAATAAAATGACCGAGAGAAAAAACAATGATGGGTGTATTTTACTCAGTGTAAAGTTTACGTTCAAAGAAAAGCACTGTAAACAAATACGGCTCACTAGTTAATGCCACGCTTGCTGAGATACTTAAGGAGACATGTACTCATGTCTGCAGTTTACCACAAAATGCATCAAGGGATAAGGTGGATCGGGGCTTTCCAGGCGGCACAGTCGTTAAGAATCCACCTGCCAATGCAGAGGACACGGGTTCGAGCCCTGGTCTGGGAAGATCCCACATGCCGCGGAGCAACTAAGGCCGTGCAGCACAACTACTGAGCCAGCGCACCACAACTCCTGAAGCCCGCGCGCCTATAGCCCGTGCTCCGCAACAAGAGAAGCCACGGCAATGAGAAGCCTGCACACCTCAACGAAGAGTAGCCCCCCACCCCCGCTCGCCGCAACTAGAGAAAGCCCGCGCGCAGCAACGAAGGCCCAACACGGCCACATAAACAAATAAATTTATTTAAAAAGAAAATGTCTAGGTTAGCACTCCAATAGCAGAAAAGCTGACTTTATACTGAACGAACTACTACACCCTCATCTTGTTTATCTCCCCTGCCCAGGAACTCAGAATCCTGAGCTAATAATAAAGGGAGATTATGGGTGAGGTTTTCCTTTCTTTGTATTTCTCCGGGTACTTTAAGTTTTCTACATTGCACATGTATTAATTTTTAATAAAGTTATATAGCATCTTTATCAACATGTGAAGAACACATCTGCATTTTATAAACTGCTCTGCGTTCATAAGCATTCTTCTATTTCTCCACCGGAGGGCAGCATAAGCACAGTAAATAGCAAAAATAATTTCAAGGCGTTTGGTCTGAAATTGAACGCTGCTCTTCAGCTGTTTATTTCGACAGGCTGCTGGTACAAATTAATCATTAGGTTCTTTATTTTTCTGATAACTGACTATATATTCACTGTAAAAACTGACATATTGGAGAAAAGACAACTCACCTATAATCAGGGACCACGTGGCATTACGAAAAGAGGAAGGTACATCTCTTTTTAAAAGTCTGCTGACAAAAAGTCCCCCATACAACAATTTTCTAATCTACGCTTCACATCAAATGTCTCTTAAGCATTTCCCTGCTTCCCTAAGTTCTCTGACGTGGTGGTTTCTAAAGGCCGCCTGGTGTTCCGGTCTGTGGACTCGTTGGACCTTGCTTCCCTGATTTAAATTGGTCATTTAGGTGTTTTAACCGTCTTTAAAGTATTAAAGATTTCCCATGTATAAAATATACATAGAAAACTATACCACCCAATTAATCACTACTCGAATTCGATAGATGTTAATTGTTGCCACTTTTACTTCAGATATTTTGAAGAAAGAAAAAGTTTACAGGTAGGGTTGGAGGTCCCCATGTCCAACTGACTTCTCTCCTTCTTTCCCCAGAGTCACCTCTGATCTGAAGCTGCTGCTTATTTTTCCTATCCTTGATCTCAGGCTTTCATTACAAAACTATGTTCTGTAAACAATATAGTATTGTCCTGAGCTTTTAAATTCTACACGTAAATGTAATCACCACGGCATGTCCCATATTTGCTTAACGTTATGATTTACCCCCTGTTGATTTAGACCTAGTTAACTTTAACTGCTTTAAGGTATTATACTTTAGAAATAGAATTTATTAACACATTCCCTATCGATAAGCATTTAGGTGGTTTCTAATCATTGAGTATCACTGCTCCTTTGATGGGGCAGGTGTGCACAGCTTCTCTAGCTGTTATCCCTAGAGAAGAATTAAGTTTGGGACTCCAGCAGAGGAATGGCGGATTCGAAAGGGTCATCCCCTTCAGCTCTACTGGCTACTGCTGAATCACACTCCTGAATTACCAAGTTTCAATTCAGCGGGTCGTGAATTAGTCCCGTTTCCTCACTTCCTCTTTGTGGTAGGAGGCATGGCTTTAAGCATCTCGGACGTTAAGCACCTCTTCACGGCCACTGGCAACAAGGTTTTGTCTTTTGCGAATCCATTGCCTTTGCTTATTACCTGCTTGGGTTCTTTACCTTTTTCTTATGGATTTGTACAAATTGTGTATCTATGTCTGATTGAGTCACAGTGAGCCGTTTGTGTGTGTGTGTCGGTGTGTCTGTGTGCTGGTATAGGTTGAGCATTGAGTCATACTTAGATGTGTGTATGTGTGTGTGTGTGTGCTGGTATGGGCTTTGCATGGAGTCACTGAGGGGTGTTGTGTGTGTGTGTGTGTGTGTGTGTGTATGCTGGTATAAGCTGTGCATTCAGTCTACACTGAGCCGTGCCTATGTGCATGTGTGTGTGTGCTGTTATAGGCAGTGCGTTGAGTCACAGTGAGCCATGTGTGAGTGCGTGTTTGTGGGGTCTGTGCTGGTACACACGGTGAATTTAGTTACACTGAGGTGCCTGTGTGTGAGTGTATGTGTTGGTATGGACGGTACACACCGATAGTCTTAATTTTTGACGAAAAAGGCAAGAATATACAATGGGAAAAAGTCTCTTCGGCAAGTGGTGCTGGGAAAGTTGGACAGCTGCATGTAAATCAATAAATTTAAAACACACCCTCTCACCGTACACAAAAATAAACTCAAAATGGCTTAAAGACTTAAACGTAAGACATGACACCATAAAACTCCTAGAAAGGAACACAGGCAAAACATTCTCTGACATAAGTTGCACCAATGTTTTCTTAGGTCAGTCTCCCAAGGCAATAGGAATAAAAGCAAAAATAAACAAATGGGACCGAATCAAACATACAAGCTTTTGCGCAGCAAAGGAAACCATTAACAAAACGAAAAGATGACCTACAAAACGGGAGAAAATATTTGCAAACGATGCAACTGAGAAGGGCTTAATTTCCAAAATATATAAACAGCTCAGACACCTCAACAACAAAAAAATAAATGAACCAATCAAAACAGGGGCAGAAGATCTAAAACGACATTTCTTCAAAGAAGAAACACAAATAGCTAATAGGCACATGAAAAGATGCTCAAAATCACTAATTATCAGAGAAATGAAAATCAAAACTACAATAAGGGACTATCTCACACTGGTCAGAATGGCCATCATGAAAATCTCTACAAATAACAAATGCTGGAGAGGGTGTGGAGAAAAGGGAACCCTCTTACACTGTTGGTGGGAATGTAAATTGGTACAGCCAATTTGGAGAACAGATGTGGAGGTTCCTTAAAAAACTAAAAATTGAATTACCATATGATCCAGCAATCCCACTCCTGGGCATACGCCCAGACAAAACTCTAATCCAAAGAGATACATGCACCCCTATGTTCACAGCAGCACTATTCACAATAGCCAAGACATGGACACAACCTAAGTGTCCACTGACAGATGAATGGATAAAGAAGATGTGGTACATGTATACAATGGACTAGTACCCAGCCATAAAAAAGAACAAAATAATGCCATTTGCAGCAACATGGACGCAACTAGAGATTACCATACTAAGTGAAATATGTCAGACAGAGAAAGACAAATACCATACGACGTCACTTACATGTGGAATCTAAAATATGACACAAACGAACATATCTATGACACAGCAACAGACTCACGGACATAGAGAACAGACCTGTGGTTGCCAAGGGGGAGGAGGTTGGGGGAGGGATGGAATGGGAGGTTGGGGGTAACAGATGTAAGCTATTATACATGGAATAAACAAGCCCCTACCGTGTAGCACAGGGAACTATATTCAGTAACCTATGATAAACCATAAGGGAAAAGAATATTCAAAAAGAATGTATATATATGTATAACTGAGTCACTTTGCTGTACAGCAGAAATTAACACAACGTTGTAAATCAACTACACTTCAATAAAAAATAAAATAAAATGACCGAGAGAAAAAACAATGATGGGTGTATTTTACTCAGTGTAAAGTTTACGTTCAAAGAAAAGCACTGTAAACAAATACGGCTCACTAGTTAATGCCACGCTTGCTGAGATACTTAAGGAGACATGTACTCATGTCTGCAGTTTACCACAAAATGCATCAAGGGATAAGGTGGATTGGGGCTTTCCTGGCGGCACAGTCGTTAAGAATCCACCTGCCAATGCAGAGGACACGGGTTCGAGCCCTGGTCTGGGAAGATCCCACATGCCGCGGAGCAACTAAGGCCGTGCAGCACAACTACTGAGCCAGCGCACCACAACTCCTGAAGCCCGCGCGCCTATAGCCCGTGCTCCGCAACAAGAGAAGCCACGGCAATGAGAAGCCTGCACACCTCAACGAAGAGTAGCCCCCCACCCCCGCTCGCCGCAACTAGAGAAAGCCCGCGCGCAGCAACGAAGGCCCAACACGGCCACATAAACAAATAAATTTATTTAAAAAGAAAATGTCTAGGTTAGCACTCCAATAGCAGAAAAGCTGACTTTATACTGAACGAACTACTACACCCTCATCTTGTTTATCTCCCCTGCCCAGGAACTCAGAATCCTGAGCTAATAATAAAGGGAGATTATGGGTGAGGTTTTCCTTTCTTTGTATTTCTCCGGGTACTTTAAGTTTTCTACATTGCACATGTATTAATTTTTAATAAAGTTATATAGCATCTTTATCAACATGTGAAGAACACATCTGCATTTTATAAACTGCTCTGCGTTCATAAGCATTCTTCTATTTCTCCACCGGAGGGCAGCATAAGCACAGTAAATAGCAAAAATAATTTCAAGGCGTTTGGTCTGAAATTGAACGCTGCTCTTCAGCTGTTTATTTCGACAGGCTGCTGGTACAAATTAATCATTAGGTTCTTTATTTTTCTGATAACTGACTATATATTCACTGTAAAAACTGACATATTGGAGAAAAGACAACTCACCTATAATCAGGGACCACGTGGCATTACGAAAAGAGGAAGGTACATCTCTTTTTAAAAGTCTGCTGACAAAAAGTCCCCCATACAACAATTTTCTAATCTACGCTTCACATCAAATGTCTCTTAAGCATTTCCCTGCTTCCCTAAGTTCTCTGACGTGGTGGTTTCTAAAGGCCGCCTGGTGTTCCGGTCTGTGGACTCGTTGGACCTTGCTTCCCTGATTTAAATTGGTCATTTAGGTGTTTTAACCGTCTTTAAAGTATTAAAGATTTCCCATGTATAAAATATACATAGAAAACTATACCACCCAATTAATCACTACTCGAATTCGATAGATGTTAATTGTTGCCACTTTTACTTCAGATATTTTGAAGAAAGAAAAAGTTTACAGGTAGGGTTGGAGGTCCCCATGTCCAACTGACTTCTCTCCTTCTTTCCCCAGAGTCACCTCTGATCTGAAGCTGCTGCTTATTTTTCCTATCCTTGATCTCAGGCTTTCATTACAAAACTATGTTCTGTAAACAATATAGTATTGTCCTGAGCTTTTAAATTCTACACGTAAATGTAATCACCACGGCATGTCCCATATTTGCTTAACGTTATGATTTACCCCCGTTGATTTAGACCTAGTTAACTTTAACTGCTTTAAGGTATTATACTTTAGAAATAGAATTTATTAACACATTCCCTATCGATAAGCATTTAGGTGGTTTCTAATCATTGAGTATCACTGCTCCTTTGATGGGGCAGGTGTGCACAGCTTCTCTAGCTGTTATCCCTAGAGAAGAATTAAGTTTGGGACTCCAGCAGAGGAATGGCGGATTCGAAAGGGTCATCCCCTTCAGCTCTACTGGCTACTGCTGAATCACACTCCTGAATTACCAAGTTTCAATTCAGCGGGTCGTGAATTAGTCCCGTTTCCTCACTTCCTCTTTGTGGTACGAGGCATGGCTTTAAGCATCTCGGACGTTAAGCACCTCTTCACGGCCACTGGCAACAAGGTTTTGTCTTTTGCGAATCCATTGCCTTTGCTTATTACCTGCTTGGGTTCTTTACCTTTTTCTTATCGATTTGTACAAATTGTGTATCTATGTCTGATTGAGTCACAGTGAGCCGTTTGTGTGTGTGTGTCGGTGTGTCTGTGTGCTGGTATAGGTTGAGCATTGAGTCATACTTAGATGTGTGTATGTGTGTGTGTGTGCTGGTATGGGCTTTGCATGGAGTCACTGAGGGGTGTTGTGTGTGTGTGTGTGTGTGTGTGTGTGTATGCTGGTATAAGCTGTGCATTCAGTCTACACTGAGCCGTGCCTATGTGCATGTGTGTGTGTGCTGGTATAGGCAGTGCATTGAGTCACAGTGAGCCATGTGTGAGTGCGTGTTTGTGTGGTCTGTGCTGGTACACACGGTGAATTTAGTTACACTGAGGTGCCTGTGTGTGAGTGTATGTGTTGGTATGGACGGTACACACCGATAGTCTATTAATTTTTGACGAAAAAGGCAAGAATATACAATGGGAAAAAGTCTCTTTGGCAAGTGGTGCTGGGAAAGTTGGACAGCTGCATGTAAATCAATAAATTTAAAACACACCCTCTCACCGTACACAAAAATAAACTCAAAATGGCTTAAAGACTTAAACGTAAGACATGACACCATAAAACTCCTAGAAAGGAACACAGGCAAAACATTCTCTGACATAAGTTGCACCAATGTTTTCTTAGGTCAGTCTCCCAAGGCAATAGGAATAAAAGCAAAAATAAACAAATGGGACCGAATCAAACATACAAGCTTTTGCGCAGCAAAGGAAACCATTAACAAAACGAAAAGATGACCTACAAAACGGGAGAAAATATTTGCAAACGATGCAACTGAGAAGGGCTTAATTTCCAAAATATATAAACAGCTCAGACACCTCAACAACAACAAAATAAATGAACCAATCAAAACAGGGGCAGAAGATCTAAAACGACATTTCTTCAAAGAAGAAACACAAATAGCTAATAGGCACATGAAAAGATGCTCAAAATCACTAATTATCAGAGAAATGAAAATCAAAACTACAATAAGGGACCATCTCACACTGGTCAGAATGGCCATCATGAAAAACTCTACAAATAACAAATGCTGGAGAGGGTGTGGAGAAAAGGGAACCCTCTTACACTGTTGGTGGGAATGTAAATTGGTACAGCCAATTTGGAGAACAGATGTGGAGGTTCCTTAAAAAACTAAAAATTGAATTACCATATGATCCAGCAATCCCACTCCTGGGCATACGCCCAGACAAAACTCTAATCCAAAGAGATACATGCACCCCTATGTTCACAGCAGCACTATTCACAATAGCCAAGACATGGACACAACCTAAGTGTCCACTGACAGATGAATGGATAAAGAAGATGTGGTACATGTATACAATGGACTAGTACCCAGCCATAAAAAAGAACAAAATAATGCCATTTGCAGCAACACGGACGCAACTAGAGATTACCATACTAAGTGAAATATGTCAGACAGAGAAAGACAACTACCATACGACGTCACATACATGTGGAATCTAAAATATGACACAAACGAACATATCTATGACACAGCAACAGACTCACGGACATAGAGAACAGACCTGTGGTTGCCAAGGGGGAGGAGGTTGGGGGAGGGATGGAATGGGAGGTTGGGGGTAACAGATGTAAGCTATTATACATGGAATAGATAAACAAGGCCCTACCGTGTAGCACAGGGAACTATATTCAGTATCCTATGATAAACCATAAGGGAAAAGAATATTCAAAAAGAATGTATATATATGTATAACTGAATCACTTTGCTGTACAGCAGAAATTAACACAACGTTGTAAATCAACTACACTTCAATAAAAAATAAAATAAAATGACCGAGAGAAAAAACAATGATGGGTGTATTTTACTCTGTGTAAAGTTTACGTTCAAAGAAAAGCACTGTAAACAAATACGGCTCACTAGTTAACGCCACGCTTGCTGAGATACTTAAGGAGACATGTACTCATGTCTGCAGTTTACCACAAAATGCATCAAGGGATAAGGTGGATCGGGGCTTTCCAGGCGGCACAGTCGTTAAGAATCCACCTGCCAATGCAGAGGACACGGGTTCGAGCCCTGGTCTGGGAAGATCCCACATGCCGCGGAGCAACTAAGGCCGTGCAGCACAACTACTGAGCCAGCGCACCACAACTCCTGAAGCCCGCGCGCCTATAGCCCGTGCTCCGCAACAAGAGAAGCCACGGCAATGAGAAGCCTGCACACCTCAACGAAGAGTAGCCCCCCACCCCCGCTCGCCGCAACTAGAGAAAGCCCGCGCGCAGCAACGAAGGCCCAACACGGCCACATAAACAAATAAATTTATTTAAAAAGAAAATGTCTAGGTTAGCACTCCAATAGCAGAAAAGCTGACTTTATACTGAACGAACTACTACACCCTCATCTTGTTTATCTCCCCTGCCCAGGAACTCAGAATCCTGAGCTAATAATAAAGGGAGATTATGGGTGAGGTTTTCCTTTCTTTGTATTTCTCCGGGTACTTTAAGTTTTCTACATTGCACATGTATTAATTTTTAATAAAGTTATATAGCATCTTTATCAACATGTGAAGAACACATCTGCATTTTATAAACTGCTCTGCGTTCATAAGCATTCTTCTATTTCTCCACCGGAGGGCAGCATAAGCACAGTAAATAGCAAAAATAATTTCAAGGCGTTTGGTCTGAAATTGAACGCTGCTCTTCAGCTGTTTATTTCGACAGGCTGCTGGTACAAATTAATCATTACGTTCTTTATTTTTCTGATAACTGACTATATATTCACTGTAAAAACTGACATATTGGAGAAAAGACAACTCACCTATAATCAGGGACCATGTGGCATTACGAAAAGAGGAAGGTACATCTCTTTTTAAAAGTCTGCTGACAAAAAGTCCCCCATACAACAATTTTCTAATCTACGCTTCACATCAAATGTCTCTTAAGCATTTCCCTGCTTCCCTAAGTTCTCTGACGTGGTGGTTTCTAAAGGCCGCCTGGTGTTCCGGTCTGTGGACTCGTTGGACCTTGCTTCCCTGATTTAAATTGGTCATTTAGGTGTTTTAACCGTCTTTAAAGTATTAAAGATTTCCCATGTATAAAATATACATAGAAAACTATACCACCCAATTAATCACTACTCGAATTCGATAGATGTTAATTGTTGCCACTTTTACTTCAGATATTTTGAAGAAAGAAAAAGTTTACAGGTAGGGTTGGAGGTCCCCATGTCCAACTGACTTCTCTCCTTCTTTCCCCAGAGTCACCTCTGATCTGAAGCTGCTGCTTATTTTTCCTATCCTTGATCTCAGGCTTTCATTACAAAACTATGTTCTGTAAACAATATAGTATTGTCCTGAGCTTTTAAATTCTACACGTAAATGTAATCACCACGGCATGTCCCATATTTGCTTAACGTTATGATTTACCCCCTGTTGATTTAGACCTAGTTAACTTTAACTGCTTTAAGGTATTATACTTTAGAAATAGAATTTATTAACACATTCCCTATCGATAAGCATTTAGGTGGTTTCTAATCATTGAGTATCACTGCTCCTTTGATGGGGCAGGTGTGCACAGCTTCTCTAGCTGTTATCCCTAGAGAAGAATTAAGTTTGGGACTCCAGCAGAGGAATGGCGGATTCGAAAGGGTCATCCCCTTCAGCTCTACTGGCTACTGCTGAATCACACTCCTGAATTACCAAGTTTCAATTCAGCGGGTCGTGAATTAGTCCCGTTTCCTCACTTCCTCTTTGTGGTAGGAGGCATGGCTTTAAGCATCTCGGACGTTAAGCACCTCTTCACGGCCACTGGCAACAAGGTTTTGTCTTTTGCGAATCCATTGCCTTTGCTTATTACCTGCTTGGGTTCTTTACCTTTTTCTTATGGATTTGTACAAATTGTGTATCTATGTCTGATTGAGTCACAGTGAGCCGTTTGTGTGTGTGTGTCGGTGTGTCTGTGTGCTGGTATAGGTTGAGCATTGAGTCATACTTAGATGTGTGTATGTGTGTGTGTGTGCTGGTATGGGCTTTGCATGGAGTCACTGAGGGGTGTTGTGTGTGTGTGTGTGTGTGTGTGTGTATGCTGGTATAAGCTGTGCATTCAGTCTACACTGAGCCGTGCCTATGTGCATGTGTGTGTGTGCTGTTATAGGCAGTGCGTTGAGTCACAGTGAGCCATGTGTGAGTGCGTGTTTGTGGGGTCTGTGCTGGTACACACGGTGAATTTAGTTACACTGAGGTGCCTGTGTGTGAGTGTATGTGTTGGTATGGACGGTACACACCGATAGTCTTAATTTTTGACGAAAAAGGCAAGAATATACAATGGGAAAAAGTCTCTTCGGCAAGTGGTGCTGGGAAAGTTGGACAGCTGCATGTAAATCAATAAATTTAAAACACACCCTCTCACCGTACACAAAAATAAACTCAAAATGGCTTAAAGACTTAAACGTAAGACATGACACCATAAAACTCCTAGAAAGGAACACAGGCAAAACATTCTCTGACATAAGTTGCACCAATGTTTTCTTAGGTCAGTCTCCCAAGGCAATAGGAATAAAAGCAAAAATAAACAAATGGGACCGAATCAAACATACAAGCTTTTGCGCAGCAAAGGAAACCATTAACAAAACGAAAAGATGACCTACAAAACGGGAGAAAATATTTGCAAACGATGCAACTGAGAAGGGCTTAATTTCCAAAATATATAAACAGCTCAGACACTTCAACAACAACAAAATAAATGAACCAATCAAAACAGGGGCAGAAGATCTAAAACGACATTTCTTCAAAGAAGAAACACAAATAGCTAATAGGCACATGAAAAGATGCTCAAAATCACTAATTATCAGAGAAATGAAAATCAAAACTACAATAAGGGACTATCTCACACTGGTCAGAATGGCCATCATGAAAATCTCTACAAATAACAAATGCTGGAGAGGGTGTGGAGAAAAGGGAACCCTCTTACACTGTTGGTGGGAATGTAAATTGGTACAGCCAATTTGGAGAACAGATGTGGAGGTTCCTTAAAAAACTAAAAATTGAATTACCATATGATCCAGCAATCCCACTCCTGGGCATACGCCCAGACAAAACTCTAATCCAAAGAGATACATGCACCCCTATGTTCACAGCAGCACTATTCACAATAGCCAAGACATGGACACAACCTAAGTGTCCACTGACAGATGAATGGATAAAGAAGATGTGGTACATGTATACAATGGACTAGTACCCAGCCATAAAAAAGAACAAAATAATGCCATTTGCAGCAACACGGACGCAACTAGAGATTACCATACTAAGTGAAATATGTCAGACAGAGAAAGACAAATACCATACGACGTCACTTACATGTGGAATCTAAAATATGACACAAACGAACATATCTATGACACAGCAACAGACTCACGGACATAGAGAACAGACCTGTGGTTGCCAAGGGGGAGGAGGTTGGGGGAGGGATGGAATGGGAGGTTGGTGGTAACAGATGTAAACTATTATACATGGAATAGATAAACAAGGCCCTACCGTGTAGCACAGGGAACTATATTCAGTATCCTATGATAAACCATAAGGGAAAAGAATATTCAAAAAGAATGTATATATATGTATAACTGAATCACTTTGCTGTACAGCAGAAATTAACACAACGTTGTAAATCAACTACACTTCAATAAAAAATAAAATAAAATGACCGAGAGAAAAAACAATGATGGGTGTATTTTACTCTGTGTAAAGTTTACGTTCAAAGAAAAGCACTGTAAACAAATACGGCTCACTAGTTAACGCCACGCTTGCTGAGATACTTAAGGAGACATGTACTCATGTCTGCAGTTTACCACAAAATGCATCAAGGGATAAGGTGGATCGGGGCTTTCCAGGCGGCACAGTCGTTAAGAATCCACCTGCCAATGCAGAGGACACGGGTTCGAGCCCTGGTCTGGGAAGATCCCACATGCCGCGGAGCAACTAAGGCCGTGCAGCACAACTACTGAGCCAGCGCACCACAACTCCTGAAGCCCGCGCGCCTAGAGCCCGTGCTCCGCAACAAGAGAAGCCACGGCAATGAGAAGCCTGCACACCTCAACGAAGAGTAGCCCCCCACCCCCGCTCGCCGCAACTAGAGAAAGCCCGCGCGCAGCAACGAAGGCCCAACACGGCCACATAAACAAATAAATTTATTTAAAAAGAAAATGTCTAGGTTAGCACTCCAATAGCAGAAAAGCTGACTTTATACTGAACGAACTACTACACCCTCATCTTGTTTATCTCCCCTGCCCAGGAACTCAGAATCCTGAGCTAATAATAAAGGGAGATTATGGGTGAGGTTTTCCTTTCTTTGTATTTCTCCGGGTACTTTAAGTTTTTTACATTGCACATGTATTAATTTTTAATAAAGTTATATAGCATCTTTATCAACATGTGAAGAACACATCTGCATTTTATAAACTGCTCTGCGTTCATAAGCATTCTTCTATTTCTCCACCGGAGGGCAGCATAAGCACAGTAAATAGCAAAAATAATTTCAAGGCGTTTGGTCTGAAATTGAACGCTGCTCTTCAGCTGTTTATTTCGACAGGCTGCTGGTACAAATTAATCATTAGGTTCTTTATTTTTCTGATAACTGACTATATATTCACTGTAAAAACTGACATATTGGAGAAAAGACAACTCACCTATAATCAGGGACCACGTGGCATTACGAAAAGAGGAAGGTACATCTCTTTTTAAAAGTCTGCTGACAAAAAGTCCCCCATACAACAATTTTCTAATCTACGCTTCACATCAAATGTCTCTTAAGCATTTCCCTGCTTCCCTAAGTTCTCTGACGTGGTGGTTTCTAAAGGCCGCCTGGTGTTCCGGTCTGTGGACTCGTTGGACCTTGCTTCCCTGATTTAAATTGGTCATTTAGGTGTTTTAACCGTCTTTAAAGTATTAAAGATTTCCCATGTATAAAATATACATAGAAAACTATACCACCCAATTAATCACTACTCGAATTCGATAGATGTTAATTGTTGCCACTTTTACTTCAGATATTTTGAAGAAAGAAAAAGTTTACAGGTAGGGTTGGAGGTCCCCATGTCCAACTGACTTCTCTCCTTCTTTCCCCAGAGTCACCTCTGATCTGAAGCTGCTGCTTATTTTTCCTATCCTTGATCTCAGGCTTTCATTACAAAACTATGTTCTGTAAACAATATAGTATTGTCCTGAGCTTTTAAATTCTACACGTAAATGTAATCACCACGGCATGTCCCATATTTGCTTAACGTTATGATTTACCCCCGTTGATTTAGACCTAGTTAACTTTAACTGCTTTAAGGTATTATACTTTAGAAATAGAATTTATTAACACATTCCCTATCGATAAGCATTTAGGTGGTTTCTAATCATTGAGTATCACTGCTCCTTTGATGGGGCAGGTGTGCACAGCTTCTCTAGCTGTTATCCCTAGAGAAGAATTAAGTTTGGGACTCCAGCAGAGGAATGGCGGATTCGAAAGGGTCATCCCCTTCAGCTCTACTGGCTACTGCTGAATCACACTCCTGAATTACCAAGTTTCAATTCAGCGGGTCGTGAATTAGTCCCGTTTCCTCACTTCCTCTTTGTGGTACGAGGCATGGCTTTAAGCATCTCGGACGTTAAGCACCTCTTCACGGCCACTGGCAACAAGGTTTTGTCTTTTGCGAATCCATTGCCTTTGCTTATTACCTGCTTGGGTTCTTTACCTTTTTCTTATCGATTTGTACAAATTGTGTATCTATGTCTGATTGAGTCACAGTGAGCCGTTTGTGTGTGTGTGTCAGTGTGTCTGTGTGCTGGTATAGGTTGAGCATTGAGTCATACTTAGATGTGTGCATGTGTGTGTGTGTGCTGGTATGGGCTTTGCATGGAGTCACTGAGGGGTGTGTGTGTGTGTGTGTGTGTGTGTGTGTGTGTGTGTGTGTGTGTGTGTGTGTATGCTGGTATAAGCTGTGCATTCAGTCTACACTGAGCCGTGCCTATGTGCGTGTGTGTGTGTGCTGGTATAGGCAGTGCGTTGAGTCACAGTGAGCCATGTGTGAGTGCGTGTTTGTGGGGTCTGTGCTGGTACACATGGTGAATTTAGTTACACTGAGGTGCCTGTGTGTGAGTGTATGTGTTGGTATGGACGGTACACACCGATAGTCTATTAATTTTTGACGAAAAAGGCAAGAATATACAATGGGAAAAAGTCTCTTCGGCAAGTGATGCTGGGAAAGTTGGACAGCTGCATGTAAATCAATAAATTTAAAACACACCCTCTCACCGTACACAAAAATAAACTCAAAATGGCTTAAAGACTTAAACGTAAGACATGACACCATAAAACTCCTAGAAAGGAACACAGGCAAAACATTCTCTGACATAAGTTGCACCAATGTTTTCTTAGGTCAGTCTCCCAAGGCAATAGGAATAAAAGCAAAAATAAACAAATGGGACCGAATCAAACATACAAGCTTTTGCGCAGCAAAGGAAACCATTAACAAAACGAAAAGATGACCTACAAAACGGGAGAAAATATTTGCAAACGATGCAACTGAGAAGGGCTTAATTTCCAAAATATATAAACAGCTCAGACACCTCAACAACAACAAAATAAATGAACCAATCAAAACAGGGGCAGAAGATCTAAAACGACATTTCTTCAAAGAAGAAACACAAATAGCTAATAGGCACATGAAAAGATGCTCAAAATCACTAATTATCAGAGAAATGAAAATCAAAACTACAATAAGGGACCATCTCACACTGGTCAGAATGGCCATCATGAAAAACTCTACAAATAACAAATGCTGGAGAGGGTGTGGAGAAAAGGGAACCCTCTTACACTGTTGGTGGGAATGTAAATTGGTACAGCCAATTTGGAGAACAGATGTGGAGGTTCCTTAAAAAACTAAAAATTGAATTACCATATGATCCAGCAATCCCACTCCTGGGCATACGCCCAGACAAAACTCTAATCCAAAGAGATACATGCACCCCTATGTTCACAGCAGCACTATTCACAATAGCCAAGACATGGACACAACCTAAGTGTCCACTGACAGATGAATGGATAAAGAAGATGTGGTACATGTATACAATGGACTAGTACCCAGCCATAAAAAAGAACAAAATAATGCCATTTGCAGCAACACGGACGCAACTAGAGATTACCATACTAAGTGAAATATGTCAGACAGAGAAAGACAAATACCATACGACGTCACTTACATGTGGAATCTAAAATATGACACAAACGAACATATCTATGACACAGCAACAGACTCACGGACATAGAGAACAGACCTGTGGTTGCCAAGGGGGAGGAGGTTGGGGGAGGGATGGAATGGGAGGTTGGGGGTAACAGATGTAAGCTATTATACATGGAATAAACAAGGCCCTACCGTGTAGCACAGGGAACTATATTCAGTATCCTATGATAAACCATAAGGGAAAAGAATATTCAAAAAGAATGTATATATATGTATAACTGAATCACTTTGCTGTACAGCAGAAATTAACACAACGTTGTAAATCAACTACACTTCAATAAAAAATAAAATAAAATGACCGAGAGAAAAAACAATGATGGGTGTATTTTACTCTGTGTAAAGTTTACGTTCAAAGAAAAGCACTGTAAACAAATACGGCTCACTAGTTAACGCCACGCTTGCTGAGATACTTAAGGAGACATGTACTCATGTCTGCAGTTTACCACAAAATGCATCAAGGGATAAGGTGGATCGGGGCTTTCCAGGCGGCACAGTCGTTAAGAATCCACCTGCCAATGCAGAGGACACGGGTTCGAGCCCTGGTCTGGGAAGATCCCACATGCCGCGGAGCAACTAAGGCCGTGCAGCACAACTACTGAGCCAGCGCACCACAACTCCTGAAGCCCGCGCGCCTAGAGCCCGTGCTCCGCAACAAGAGAAGCCACGGCAATGAGAAGCCTGCACACCTCAACGAAGAGTAGCCCCCCACCCCCGCTCGCCGCAACTAGAGAAAGCCCGCGCGCAGCAACGAAGGCCCAACACGGCCACATAAACAAATAAATTTATTTAAAAAGAAAATGTCTAGGTTAGCACTCCAATAGCAGAAAAGCTGACTTTATACTGAACGAACTACTACACCCTCATCTTGTTTATCTCCCCTGCCCAGGAACTCAGAATCCTGAGCTAATAATAAAGGGAGATTATGGGTGAGGTTTTCCTTTCTTTGTATTTCTCCGGGTACTTTAAGTTTTTTACATTGCACATGTATTAATTTTTAATAAAGTTATATAGCATCTTTATCAACATGTGAAGAACACATCTGCATTTTATAAACTGCTCTGCGTTCATAAGCATTCTTCTATTTCTCCACCGGAGGGCAGCATAAGCACAGTAAATAGCAAAAATAATTTCAAGGCGTTTGGTCTGAAATTGAACGCTGCTCTTCAGCTGTTTATTTCGACAGGCTGCTGGTACAAATTAATCATTAGGTTCTTTATTTTTCTGATAACTGACTATATATTCACTGTAAAAACTGACATATTGGAGAAAAGACAACTCACCTATAATCAGGGACCACGTGGCATTACGAAAAGAGGAAGGTACATCTCTTTTTAAAAGTCTGCTGACAAAAAGTCCCCCATACAACAATTTTCTAATCTACGCTTCACATCAAATGTCTCTTAAGCATTTCCCTGCTTCCCTAAGTTCTCTGACGTGGTGGTTTCTAAAGGCCGCCTGGTGTTCCGGTCTGTGGACTCGTTGGACCTTGCTTCCCTGATTTAAATTGGTCATTTAGGTGTTTTAACCGTCTTTAAAGTATTAAAGATTTCCCATGTATAAAATATACATAGAAAACTATACCACCCAATTAATCACTACTCGAATTCGATAGATGTTAATTGTTGCCACTTTTACTTCAGATATTTTGAAGAAAGAAAAAGTTTACAGGTAGGGTTGGAGGTCCCCATGTCCAACTGACTTCTCTCCTTCTTTCCCCAGAGTCACCTCTGATCTGAAGCTGCTGCTTATTTTTCCTATCCTTGATCTCAGGCTTTCATTACAAAACTATGTTCTGTAAACAATATAGTATTGTCCTGAGCTTTTAAATTCTACACGTAAATGTAATCACCACGGCATGTCCCATATTTGCTTAACGTTATGATTTACCCCCGTTGATTTAGACCTAGTTAACTTTAACTGCTTTAAGGTATTATACTTTAGAAATAGAATTTATTAACACATTCCCTATCGATAAGCATTTAGGTGGTTTCTAATCATTGAGTATCACTGCTCCTTTGATGGGGCAGGTGTGCACAGCTTCTCTAGCTGTTATCCCTAGAGAAGAATTAAGTTTGGGACTCCAGCAGAGGAATGGCGGATTCGAAAGGGTCATCCCCTTCAGCTCTACTGGCTACTGCTGAATCACACTCCTGAATTACCAAGTTTCAATTCAGCGGGTCGTGAATTAGTCCCGTTTCCTCACTTCCTCTTTGTGGTACGAGGCATGGCTTTAAGCATCTCGGACGTTAAGCACCTCTTCACGGCCACTGGCAACAAGGTTTTGTCTTTTGCGAATCCATTGCCTTTGCTTATTACCTGCTTGGGTTCTTTACCTTTTTCTTATCGATTTGTACAAATTGTGTATCTATGTCTGATTGAGTCACAGTGAGCCGTTTGTGTGTGTGTGTCAGTGTGTCTGTGTGCTGGTATAGGTTGAGCATTGAGTCATACTTAGATGTGTGCATGTGTGTGTGTGTGCTGGTATGGGCTTTGCATGGAGTCACTGAGGGGTGTGTGTGTGTGTGTGTGTGTGTGTGTGTGTGTGTGTGTGTGTGTGTGTATGCTGGTATAAGCTGTGCATTCAGTCTACACTGAGCCGTGCCTATGTGCGTGTGTGTGTGTGCTGGTATAGGCAGTGCGTTGAGTCACAGTGAGCCATGTGTGAGTGCGTGTTTGTGGGGTCTGTGCTGGTACACACGGTGAATTTAGTTACACTGAGGTGCCTGTGTGTGAGTGTATGTGTTGGTATGGACGGTACACACCGATAGTCTATTAATTTTTGACGAAAAAGGCAAGAATATACAATGGGAAAAAGTCTCTTCGGCAAGTGGTGCTGGGAAAGTTTGACAGCTGCATGTAAATCAATAAATTAAAAACACACCCTCTCACCGTACACAAAAATAAACTCAAAATGGCTTAAAGACTTAAACGTAAGACATGACACCATAAAACTCCTAGAAAGGAACACAGGCAAAACATTCTCTGACATAAGTTGCACCAATGTTTTCTTAGGTCAGTCTCCCAAGGCAATAGGAATAAAAGCAAAAATAAACAAATGGGACCGAATCAAACATACAAGCTTTTGCGCAGCAAAGGAAACCATTAACAAAACGAAAAGATGACCTACAAAACGGGAGAAAATATTTGCAAACGATGCAACTGAGAAGGGCTTAATTTCCAAAATATATAAACAGCTCAGACACCTCAACGACAACAAAATAAATGAACCAATCAAAACAGGGGCAGAAGATCTAAAACGACATTTCTTCAAAGAAGAAACACAAATAGCTAATAGGCACATGAAAAGATGCTCAAAATCACTAATTATCAGAGAAATGAAAATCAAAACTACAATAAGGGACCATCTCACACTGGTCAGAATGGCCATCATGAAAAACTCTACAAATAACAAATGCTGGAGAGGGTGTGGAGAAAAGGGAACCCTCTTACACTGTTGGTGGGAATGTAAATTGGTACAGCCAATTTGGAGAACAGATGTGGAGGTTCCTTAAAAAACTAAAAATTGAATTACCATATGATCCAGCAATCCCACTCCTGGGCATACGCCCAGACAAAACTCTAATCCAAAGAGATACATGCACCCCTATGTTCACAGCAGCACTATTCACAATAGCCAAGACATGGACACAACCTAAGTGTCCACTGACAGATGAATGGATAAAGAAGATGTGGTACATGTATACAATGGACTAGTACCCAGCCATAAAAAAGAACAAAATAATGCCATTTGCAGCAACACGGACGCAACTAGAGATTACCATACTAAGTGAAATATGTCAGACAGAGAAAGACAAATACCATACGACGTCACTTACATGTGGAATCTAAAATATGACACAAACGAACATATCTATGACACAGCAACAGACTCACGGACATAGAGAACAGACCTGTGGTTGCCAAGGGGGAGGAGGTTGGGGGAGGGATGGAATGGGAGGTTGGGGGTAACAGATGTAAGCTATTATACATGGAATAAACAAGGCCCTACCGTGTAGCACAGGGAACTATATTCAGTATCCTATGATAAACCATAAGGGAAAAGAATATTCAAAAAGAATGTATATATGTGTATAACTGAATCACTGTGCTGTACAGCAGAAATTAACACAACGTTGTAAATCAACTACACTTCAATAAAAAATAAAATAAAATGACCGAGAGAAAAAACAATGATGGGTGTATTTTACTCTGTGTAAAGTTTACGTTCAAAGAAAAGCACTGTAAACAAATACGGCTCACTAGTTAACGCCACGCTTGCTGAGATACTTAAGGAGACATGTACTCATGTCTGCAGTTTACCACAAAATGCATCAAGGGATAAGGTGGATCGGGGCTTTCCAGGCGGCACAGTCGTTAAGAATCCACCTGCCAATGCAGAGGACACGGGTTCGAGCCCTGGTCTGGGAAGATCCCACATGCCGCGGAGCAACTAAGGCCGTGCAGCACAACTACTGAGCCAGCGCACCACAACTCCTGAAGCCCGCGCGCCTATAGCCCGTGCTCCGCAACAAGAGAAGCCACGGCAATGAGAAGCCTGCACACCTCAACGAAGAGTAGCCCCCCACCCCCGCTCGCCGCAACTAGAGAAAGCCCGCGCGCAGCAACGAAGGCCCAACACGGCCACATAAACAAATAAATTTATTTAAAAAGAAAATATCTAGGTTAGCACTCCAATAGCAGAAAAGCTGACTTTATACTGAACGAACTACTACACCCTCATCTTGTTTATCTCCCCTGCCCAGGAACTCAGAATCCTGAGCTAATAATAAAGGGAGATTATGGGTGAGGTTTTCCTTTCTTTGTATTTCTCCGGGTACTTTAAGTTTTCTACATTGCACATGTATTAATTTTTAATAAAGTTATATAGCATCTTTATCAACATGTGAAGAACACATCTGCATTTTATAAACTGCTCTGCGTTCATAAGCATTCTTCTATTTCTCCACCGGAGGGCAGCATAAGCACAGTAAATAGCAAAAATAATTTCAAGGCGTTTGGTCTGAAATTGAACGCTGCTCTTCAGCTGTTTATTTCGACAGGCTGCTGGTACAAATTAATCATTAGGTTCTTTATTTTTCTGATAACTGACTATATATTCACTGTAAAAACTGACATATTGGAGAAAAGACAACTCACCTATAATCAGGGACCACGTGGCATTACGAAAAGAGGAAGGTACATCTCTTTTTAAAAGTCTGCTGACAAAAAGTCCCCCATACAACAATTTTCTAATCTACGCTTCACATCAAATGTCTCTTAAGCATTTCCCTGCTTCCCTAAGTTCTCTGACGTGGTGGTTTCTAAAGGCCGCCTGGTGTTCCGGTCTGTGGACTCGTTGGACCTTGCTTCCCTGATTTAAATTGGTCATTTAGGTGTTTTAACCGTCTTTAAAGTATTAAAGATTTCCCATGTATAAAATATACATAGAAAACTATACCACCCAATTAATCACTACTCGAATTCGATAGATGTTAATTGTTGCCACTTTTACTTCAGATATTTTGAAGAAAGAAAAAGTTTACAGGTAGGGTTGGAGGTCCCCATGTCCAACTGACTTCTCTCCTTCTTTCCCCAGAGTCACCTCTGATCTGAAGCTGCTGCTTATTTTTCCTATCCTTGATCTCAGGCTTTCATTACAAAACTATGTTCTGTAAACAATATAGTATTGTCCTGAGCTTTTAAATTCTACACGTAAATGTAATCACCACGGCATGTCCCATATTTGCTTAACGTTATGATTTACCCCCGTTGATTTAGACCTAGTTAACTTTAACTGCTTTAAGGTATTATACTTTAGAAATAGAATTTATTAACACATTCCCTATCGATAAGCATTTAGGTGGTTTCTAATCATTGAGTATCACTGCTCCTTTGATGGGGCAGGTGTGCACAGCTTCTCTAGCTGTTATCCCTAGAGAAGAATTAAGTTTGGGACTCCAGCAGAGGAATGGCGGATTCGAAAGGGTCATCCCCTTCAGCTCTACTGGCTACTGCTGAATCACACTCCTGAATTACCAAGTTTCAATTCAGCGGGTCGTGAATTAGTCCCGTTTCCTCACTTCCTCTTTGTGGTACGAGGCATGGCTTTAAGCATCTCGGACGTTAAGCACCTCTTCACGGCCACTGGCAACAAGGTTTTGTCTTTTGCGAATCCATTGCCTTTGCTTATTACCTGCTTGGGTTCTTTACCTTTTTCTTATCGATTTGTACAAATTGTGTATCTATGTCTGATTGAGTCACAGTGAGCCGTTTGTGTGTGTGTGTCGGTGTGTCTGTGTGCTGGTATAGGTTGAGCATTGAGTCATACTTAGATGTGTGTATGTGTGTGTGTGTGTGTGTGCTGGTATGGGCTTTGCATGGAGTCACTGAGGGGTGTTGTGTGTGTGTGTGTGTGTGTGTGTGTGTGTGTATGCTGGTATAAGCTGTGCATTCAGTCTACACTGAGCCGTGCCTATGTGCGTGTGTGTGTGTGCTGGTATAGGCAGTGCATTGAGTCACAGTGAGCCATGTGTGAGTGCGTGTTTGTGGGGTCTGTGCTGGTACACACGGTGAATTTAGTTACACTGAGGTGCCTGTGTGTGAGTGTATGTGTTGGTATGGACGGTACACACCGATAGTCTATTAATTTTTGACGAAAAAGGCAAGAATATACAATGGGAAAAAGTCTCTTCGGCAAGTGGTGCTGGGAAAGTTGGACAGCTGCATGTAAATCAATAAATTTAAAACACACCCTCTCACCGTACACAAAAATAAACTCAAAATGGCTTAAAGACTTAAACGTAAGACATGACACCATAAAACTCCTAGAAAGGAACACAGGCAAAACATTCTCTGACATAAGTTGCACCAATGTTTTCTTAGGTCAGTCTCCCAAGGCAATAGGAATAAAAGCAAAAATAAACAAATGGGACCGAATCAAACATACAAGCTTTTGCGCAGCAAAGGAAACCATTAACAAAACGAAAAGATGACCTACAAAACGGGAGAAAATATTTGCAAACGATGCAACTGAGAAGGGCTTAATTTCCAAAATATATAAACAGCTCAGACACCTCAACAACAACAAAATAAATGAACCAATCAAAACAGGGGCAGAAGATCTAAAACGACATTTCTTCAAAGAAGAAACACAAATAGCTAATAGGCACATGAAAAGATGCTCAAAATCACTAATTATCAGAGAAATGAAAATCAAAACTACAATAAGGGACCATCTCACACTGGTCAGAATGGCCATCATGAAAAACTCTACAAATAACAAATGCTGGAGAGGGTGTGGAGAAAAGGGAACCCTCTTACACTGTTGGTGGGAATGTAAATTGGTACAGCCAATTTGGAGAACAGATGTGGAGGTTCCTTAAAAAACTAAAAATTGAATTACCATATGATCCAGCAATCCCACTCCTGGGCATACGCCCAGACAAAACTCTAATCCAAAGAGATACATGCACCCCTATGTTCACAGCAGCACTATTCACAATAGCCAAGACATGGACACAACCTAAGTGTCCACTGACAGATGAATGGATAAAGAAGATGTGGTACATGTATACAATGGACTAGTACCCAGCCATAAAAAAGAACAAAATAATGCCATTTGCAGCAACACGGACGCAACTAGAGATTACCATACTAAGTGAAATATGTCAGACAGAGAAAGACAAATACCATACGACGTCACTTACATGTGGAATCTAAAATATGACACAAACGAACATATCTATGACACAGCAACAGACTCACGGACATAGAGAACAGACCTGTGGTTGCCAAGGGGGAGGAGGTTGGGGGAGGGATGGAATGGGAGGTTGGGGGTAACAGATGTAAGCTATTATACATGGAATAGATAAACAAGGCCCTACCGTGTAGCACAGGGAACTATATTCAGTATCCTATGATAAACCATAAGGGAAAAGAATATTCAAAAAGAATGTATATATATGTATAACTGAATCACTTTGCTGTACAGCAGAAATTAACACAACGTTGTAAATCAACTACACTTCAATAAAAAATAAAATAAAATGACCGAGAGAAAAAACAATGATGGGTGTATTTTACTCTGTGTAAAGTTTACGTTCAAAGAAAAGCACTGTAAACAAATACGGCTCACTAGTTAACGCCACGCTTGCTGAGATACTTAAGGAGACATGTACTCATGTCTGCAGTTTACCACAAAATGCATCAAGGGATAAGGTGGATCGGGGCTTTCCAGGCGGCACAGTCGTTAAGAATCCACCTGCCAATGCAGAGGACACGGGTTCGAGCCCTGGTCTGGGAAGATCCCACATGCCGCGGAGCAACTAAGGCCGTGCAGCACAACTACTGAGCCAGCGCACCACAACTCCTGAAGCCCGCGCGCCTATAGCCCGTGCTCCGCAACAAGAGAAGCCACGGCAATGAGAAGCCTGCACACCTCAACGAAGAGTAGCCCCCCACCCCCGCTCGCCGCAACTAGAGAAAGCCCGCGCGCAGCAACGAAGGCCCAACACGGCCACATAAACAAATAAATTTATTTAAAAAGAAAATGTCTAGGTTAGCACTCCAATAGCAGAAAAGCTGACTTTATACTGAACGAACTACTACACCCTCATCTTGTTTATCTCCCCTGCCCAGGAACTCAGAATCCTGAGCTAATAATAAAGGGAGATTATGGGTGAGGTTTTCCTTTCTTTGTATTTCTCCGGGTACTTTAAGTTTTCTACATTGCACATGTATTAATTTTTAATAAAGTTATATAGCATCTTTATCAACATGTGAAGAACACATCTGCATTTTATAAACTGCTCTGCGTTCATAAGCATTCTTCTATTTCTCCACCGGAGGGCAGCATAAGCACAGTAAATAGCAAAAATAATTTCAAGGCGTTTGGTCTGAAATTGAACGCTGCTCTTCAGCTGTTTATTTCGACAGGCTGCTGGTACAAATTAATCATTAGGTTCTTTATTTTTCTGATAACTGACTATATATTCACTGTAAAAACTGACATATTGGAGAAAAGACAACTCACCTATAATCAGGGACCACGTGGCATTACGAAAAGAGGAAGGTACATCTCTTTTTAAAAGTCTGCTGACAAAAAGTCCCCCATACAACAATTTTCTAATCTACGCTTCACATCAAATGTCTCTTAAGCATTTCCCTGCTTCCCTAAGTTCTCTGACGTGGTGGTTTCTAAAGGCCGCCTGGTGTTCCGGTCTGTGGACTCGTTGGACCTTGCTTCCCTGATTTAAATTGGTCATTTAGGTGTTTTAACCGTCTTTAAAGTATTAAAGATTTCCCATGTATAAAATATACATAGAAAACTATACCACCCAATTAATCACTACTCGAATTCGATAGATGTTAATTGTTGCCACTTTTACTTCAGATATTTTGAAGAAAGAAAAAGTTTACAGGTAGGGTTGGAGGTCCCCATGTCCAACTGACTTCTCTCCTTCTTTCCCCAGAGTCACCTCTGATCTGAAGCTGCTGCTTATTTTTCCTATCCTTGATCTCAGGCTTTCATTACAAAACTATGTTCTGTAAACAATATAGTATTGTCCTGAGCTTTTAAATTCTACACGTAAATGTAATCACCACGGCATGTCCCATATTTGCTTAACGTTATGATTTACCCCCTGTTGATTTAGACCTAGTTAACTTTAACTGCTTTAAGGTATTATACTTTAGAAATAGAATTTATTAACACATTCCCTATCGATAAGCATTTAGGTGGTTTCTAATCATTGAGTATCACTGCTCCTTTGATGGGGCAGGTGTGCACAGCTTCTCTAGCTGTTATCCCTAGAGAAGAATTAAGTTTGGGACTCCAGCAGAGGAATGGCGGATTCGAAAGGGTCATCCCCTTCAGCTCTACTGGCTACTGCTGAATCACACTCCTGAATTACCAAGTTTCAATTCAGCGGGTCGTGAATTAGTCCCGTTTCCTCACTTCCTCTTTGTGGTACGAGGCATGGCTTTAAGCATCTCGGACGTTAAGCACCTCTTCACAGCCACTGGCAACAAGGTTTTGTCTTTTGCGAATCCATTGCCTTTGCTTATTACCTGCTTGGGTTCTTTACCTTTTTCTTATGGATTTGTACAAATTGTGTATCTATGTCTGATTGAGTCACAGTGAGCCGTTTGTGTGTGTGTGTCGGTGTGTCTGTGTGCTGGTATAGGTTGAGCATTGAGTCATACTTAGATGTGTGCATGTGTGTGTGTGTGCTGGTATGGGCTTTGCATGGAGTCACTGAGGGGTGTGTGTGTGTGTGTGTGTGTGTGTGTGTATGCTGGTATAAGCTGTGCATTCAGTCTACACTGAGCCGTGCCTATGTGCATGTGTGTGTGTGCTGGTATAGGCAGTGCATTGAGTCACAGTGAGCCATGTGTGAGTGCGTGTTTGTGGGGTCTGTGCTGGTACACACGGTGAATTTAGTTACACTGAGGTGCCTGTGTGTGAGTGTATGTGTTGGTATGGACGGTACACACCGATAGTCTATTAATTTTTGACGAAAAAGGCAAGAATATACAATGGGAAAAAGTCTCTTCGGCAAGTGGTGCTGGGAAAGTTGGACAGCTGCATGTAAATCAATAAATTTAAAACACACCCTCTCACCGTACACAAAAATAAACTCAAAATGGCTTAAAGACTTAAACGTAAGACATGACACCATAAAACTCCTAGAAAGGAACACAGGCAAAACATTCTCTGACATAAGTTGCACCAATGTTTTCTTAGGTCAGTCTCCCAAGGCAATAGGAATAAAAGCAAAAATAAACAAATGGGACCGAATCAAACATACAAGCTTTTGCGCAGCAAAGGAAACCATTAACAAAACGAAAAGATGACCTACAAAACGGGAGAAAATATTTGCAAACGATGCAACTGAGAAGGGCTTAATTTCCAAAATATATAAACAGCTCAGACACCTCAACAACAACAAAATAAATGAACCAATCAAAACAGGGGCAGAAGATCTAAAACGACATTTCTTCAAAGAAGAAACACAAATAGCTAATAGGCACATGAAAAGATGCTCAAAATCACTAATTATCAGAGAAATGAAAATCAAAACTACAATAAGGGACCATCTCACACTGGTCAGAATGGCCATCATGAAAAACTCTACAAATAACAAATGCTGGAGAGGGTGTGGAGAAAAGGGAACCCTCTTACACTGTTGGTGGGAATGTAAATTGGTACAGCCAATTTGGAGAACAGATGTGGAGGTTCCTTAAAAAACTAAAAATTGAATTACCATATGATCCAGCAATCCCACTCCTGGGCATACGCCCAGACAAAACTCTAATCCAAAGAGATACATGCACCCCTATGTTCACAGCAGCACTATTCACAATAGCCAAGACATGGACACAACCTAAGTGTCCACTGACAGATGAATGGATAAAGAAGATGTGGTACATGTATACAATGGACTAGTACCCAGCCATAAAAAAGAACAAAATAATGCCATTTGCAGCAACACGGACGCAACTAGAGATTACCATACTAAGTGAAATATGTCAGAAAGAGAAAGACAAATACCATACGACGTCACTTACATGTGGAATCTAAAATATGACACAAACGAACATATCTATGACACAGCAACAGACTCACGGACATAGAGAACAGACCTGTGGTTGCCAAGGGGGAGGAGGTTGGGGGAGGGATGGAATGGGAGGTTGGGGGTAACAGATGTAAGCTATTATACATGGAATAAACAAGGCCCTACCGTGTAGCACAGGGAACTATATTCAGTATCCTATGATAAACCATAAGGAAAAAGAATATTCAAAAAGAATGTATATATATGTATAACTGAATCACTTTGCTGTACAGCAGAAATTAACACAACGTTGTAAATCAACTACACTTCAATAAAAAATAAAATAAAATGACCGAGAGAAAAAACAATGATGGGTGTATTTTACTCTGTGTAAAGTTTACGTTCAAAGAAAAGCACTGTAAACAAATACGGCTCACTAGTTAACGCCACGCTTGCTGAGATACTTAAGGAGACATGTACTCATGTCTGCAGTTTACCACAAAATGCATCAAGGGATAAGGTGGATCGGGGCTTTCCTGGCGGCACAGTCGTTAAGAATCCACCTGCCAATGCAGAGGACACGGGTTCGAGCCCTGGTCTGGGAAGATCCCACATGCCGCGGAGCAACTAAGGCCGTGCAGAACAACTACTGAGCCAGCGCACCACAACTCCTGAAGCCCGCGCGCCTAGAGCCCGTGCTCCGCAACAAGAGAAGCCACGGCAATGAGAAGCCTGCACACCTCAACGAAGAGTAGCCCCCCACCCCCGCTCGCCGCAACTACAGAAAGCCCGCGCGCAGCAACGAAGACCCAACACGGCCACATAAACAAATAAATAAATTTATTTAAAAAGAAAATGTCTAGGTTAGCACTCCAATAGCAGAAAAGCTGACTTTATACTGAACGAACTACTACACCCTCATCTTGTTTATCTCCCCTGCCCAGGAACTCAGAATCCTGAGCTAATAATAAAGGGAGATTATGGGTGAGGTTTTCCTTTCTTTGTATTTCTCCGGGTACTTTAAGTTTTTTACATTGCACATGTATTAATTTTTAATAAAGTTATATAGCATCTTTATCAACATGTGAAGAACACATCTGCATTTTATAAACTGCTCTGCGTTCATAAGCATTCTTCTATTTCTCCACCGGAGGGCAGCATAAGCACAGTAAATAGCAAAAATAATTTCAAGGCGTTTGGTCTGAAATTGAACGCTGCTCTTCAGCTGTTTATTTCGACAGGCTGCTGGTACAAATTAATCATTAGGTTCTTTATTTTTCTGATAACTGACTATATATTCACTGTAAAAACTGACATATTGGAGAAAAGACAACTCACCTATAATCAGGGACCACGTGGCATTACGAAAAGAGGAAGGTACATCTCTTTTTAAAAGTCTGCTGACAAAAAGTCCCCCATACAACAATTTTCTAATCTACGCTTCACATCAAATGTCTCTTAAGCATTTCCCTGCTTCCCTAAGTTCTCTGACGTGGTGGTTTCTAAAGGCCGCCTGGTGTTCCGGTCTGTGGACTCGTTGGACCTTGCTTCCCTGATTTAAATTGGTCATTTAGGTGTTTTAACCGTCTTTAAAGTATTAAAGATTTCCCATGTATAAAATATACATAGAAAACTATACCACCCAATTAATCACTACTCGAATTCGATAGATGTTAATTGTTGCCACTTTTACTTCAGATATTTTGAAGAAAGAAAAAGTTTACAGGTAGGGTTGGAGGTCCCCATGTCCAACTGACTTCTCTCCTTCTTTCCCCAGAGTCACCTCTGATCTGAAGCTGCTGCTTATTTTTCCTATCCTTGATCTCAGGCTTTCATTACAAAACTATGTTCTGTAAACAATATAGTATTGTCCTGAGCTTTTAAATTCTACACGTAAATGTAATCACCACGGCATGTCCCATATTTGCTTAACGTTATGATTTACCCCCTGTTGATTTAGACCTAGTTAACTTTAACTGCTTTAAGGTATTATACTTTAGAAATAGAATTTATTAACACATTCCCTATCGATAAGCATTTAGGTGGTTTCTAATCATTGAGTATCACTGCTCCTTTGATGGGGCAGGTGTGCACAGCTTCTCTAGCTGTTATCCCTAGAGAAGAATTAAGTTTGGGACTCCAGCAGAGGAATGGCGGATTCGAAAGGGTCATCCCCTTCAGCTCTACTGGCTACTGCTGAATCACACTCCTGAATTACCAAGTTTCAATTCAGCGGGTCGTGAATTAGTCCCGTTTCCTCACTTCCTCTTTGTGGTACGAGGCATGGCTTTAAGCATCTCGGACGTTAAGCACCTCTTCACGGCCACTGGCAACAAGGTTTTGTCTTTTGCGAATCCATTGCCTTTGCTTATTACCTGCTTGGGTTCTTTACCTTTTTCTTATCGATTTGTACAAATTGTGTATCTATGTCTGATTGAGTCACAGTGAGCCGTTTGTGTGTGTGTGTCAGTGTGTCTGTGTGCTGGTATAGGTTGAGCATTGAGTCATACTTAGATGTGTGCATGTGTGTGTGTGTGCTGGTATGGGCTTTGCATGGAGTCACTGAGGGGTGTGTGTGTGTGTGTGTGTGTGTGTGTGTGTGTGTGTGTGTGTGTGTATGCTGGTATAAGCTGTGCATTCAGTCTACACTGAGCCGTGCCTATGTGCGTGTGTGTGTGTGCTGGTATAGGCAGTGCGTTGAGTCACAGTGAGCCATGTGTGAGTGCGTGTTTGTGGGGTCTGTGCTGGTACACACGGTGAATTTAGTTACACTGAGGTGCCTGTGTGTGAGTGTATGTGTTGGTATGGACGGTACACACCGATAGTCTATTAATTTTTGACGAAAAAGGCAAGAACATACAATGGGAAAAAGTCTCTTCGGCAAGTGGTGCTGGGAAAGTTGGACAGCTGCATGTAAATCAATAAATTTAAAACACACCCTCTCACCGTACACAAAAATAAACTCAAAATGGCTTAAAGACTTAAACGTAAGACATGACACCATAAAACTCCTAGAAAGGAACACAGGCAAAACATTCTCTGACATAAGTTGCACCAATGTTTTCTTAGGTCAGTCTCCCAAGGCAATAGGAATAAAAGCAAAAATAAACAAATGGGACCGAATCAAACATACAAGCTTTTGCGCAGCAAAGGAAACCATTAACAAAACGAAAAGATGACCTACAAAACGGGAGAAAATATTTGCAAACGATGCAACTGAGAAGGGCTTAATTTCCAAAATATATAAACAGCTCAGACACCTCAACAACAACAAAATAAATGAACCAATCAAAACAGGGGCAGAAGATCTAAAACGACATTTCTTCAAAGAAGAAACACAAATAGCTAATAGGCACATGAAAAGATGCTCAAAATCACTAATTATCAGAGAAATGAAAATCAAAACTACAATAAGGGACCATCTCACACTGGTCAGAATGGCCATCATGAAAAACTCTACAAATAACAAATGCTGGAGAGGGTGTGGAGAAAAGGGAACCCTCTTACACTGTTGGTGGGAATGTAAATTGGTACAGCCAATTTGGAGAACAGATGTGGAGGTTCCTTAAAAAACTAAAAATTGAATTACCATATGATCCAGCAATCCCACTCCTGGGCATACGCCCAGACAAAACTCTAATCCAAAGAGATACATGCACCCCTATGTTCACAGCAGCACTATTCACAATAGCCAAGACATGGACACAACCTAAGTGTCCACTGACAGATGAATGGATAAAGAAGATGTGGTACATGTATACAATGGACTAGTACCCAGCCATAAAAAAGAACAAAATAATGCCATTTGCAGCAACACGGACGCAACTAGAGATTACCATACTAAGTGAAATATGTCAGACAGAGAAAGACAAATACCATACGACGTCACTTACATGTGGAATCTAAAATATGACACAAACGAACATATCTATGACACAGCAACAGACTCACGGACATAGAGAACAGACCTGTGGTTGCCAAGGGGGAGGAGGTTGGGGGAGGGATGGAATGGGAGGTTGGGGGTAACAGATGTAAGCTATTATACATGGAATAAACAAGGCCCTACCGTGTAGCACAGGGAACTATATTCAGTATCCTATGATAAACCATAAGGGAAAAGAATATTCAAAAAGAATGTATATATATGTATAACTGAATCACTTTGCTGTACAGCAGAAATTAACACAACGTTGTAAATCAACTACACTTCAATAAAAAATAAAATAAAATGACCGAGAGAAAAAACAATGATGGGTGTATTTTACTCTGTGTAAAGTTTACGTTCAAAGAAAAGCACTGTAAACAAATACGGCTCACTAGTTAACGCCACGCTTGCTGAGATACTTAAGGAGACATGTACTCATGTCTGCAGTTTACCACAAAATGCATCAAGGGATAAGGTGGATCGGGGCTTTCCAGGCGGCACAGTCGTTAAGAATCCACCTGCCAATGCAGAGGACACGGGTTCGAGCCCTGGTCTGGGAAGATCCCACATGCCGCGGAGCAACTAAGGCCGTGCAGCACAACTACTGAGCCAGCGCACCACAACTCCTGAAGCCCGCGCGCCTAGAGCCCGTGCTCCGCAACAAGAGAAGCCACGGCAATGAGAAGCCTGCACACCTCAACGAAGAGTAGCCCCCCACCCCCGCTCGCCGCAACTAGAGAAAGCCCGCGCGCAGCAACGAAGGCCCAACACGGCCACATAAACAAATAAATTTATTTAAAAAGAAAATGTCTAGGTTAGCACTCCAATAGCAGAAAAGCTGACTTTATACTGAACGAACTACTACACCCTCATCTTGTTTATCTCCCCTGCCCAGGAACTCAGAATCCTGAGCTAATAATAAAGGGAGATTATGGGTGAGGTTTTCCTTTCTTTGTATTTCTCCGGGTACTTTAAGTTTTTTACATTGCACATGTATTAATTTTTAATAAAGTTATATAGCATCTTTATCAACATGTGAAGAACACATCTGCATTTTATAAACTGCTCTGCGTTCATAAGCATTCTTCTATTTCTCCACCGGAGGGCAGCATAAGCACAGTAAATAGCAAAAATAATTTCAAGGCGTTTGGTCTGAAATTGAACGCTGCTCTTCAGCTGTTTATTTCGACAGGCTGCTGGTACAAATTAATCATTAGGTTCTTTATTTTTCTGATAACTGACTATATATTCACTGTAAAAACTGACATATTGGAGAAAAGACAACTCACCTATAATCAGGGACCACGTGGCATTACGAAAAGAGGAAGGTACATCTCTTTTTAAAAGTCTGCTGACAAAAAGTCCCCCATACAACAATTTTCTAATCTACGCTTCACATCAAATGTCTCTTAAGCATTTCCCTGCTTCCCTAAGTTCTCTGACGTGGTGGTTTCTAAAGGCCGCCTGGTGTTCCGGTCTGTGGACTCGTTGGACCTTGCTTCCCTGATTTAAATTGGTCATTTAGGTGTTTTAACCGTCTTTAAAGTATTAAAGATTTCCCATGTATAAAATATACATAGAAAACTATACCACCCAATTAATCACTACTCGAATTCGATAGATGTTAATTGTTGCCACTTTTACTTCAGATATTTTGAAGAAAGAAAAAGTTTACAGGTAGGGTTGGAGGTCCCCATGTCCAACTGACTTCTCTCCTTCTTTCCCCAGAGTCACCTCTGATCTGAAGCTGCTGCTTATTTTTCCTATCCTTGATCTCAGGCTTTCATTACAAAACTATGTTCTGTAAACAATATAGTATTGTCCTGAGCTTTTAAATTCTACACGTAAATGTAATCACCACGGCATGTCCCATATTTGCTTAACGTTATGATTTACCCCCGTTGATTTAGACCTAGTTAACTTTAACTGCTTTAAGGTATTATACTTTAGAAATAGAATTTATTAACACATTCCCTATCGATAAGCATTTAGGTGGTTTCTAATCATTGAGTATCACTGCTCCTTTGATGGGGCAGGTGTGCACAGCTTCTCTAGCTGTTATCCCTAGAGAAGAATTAAGTTTGGGACTCCAGCAGAGGAATGGCGGATTCGAAAGGGTCATCCCCTTCAGCTCTACTGGCTACTGCTGAATCACACTCCTGAATTACCAAGTTTCAATTCAGCGGGTCGTGAATTAGTCCCGTTTCCTCACTTCCTCTTTGTGGTACGAGGCATGGCTTTAAGCATCTCGGACGTTAAGCACCTCTTCACGGCCACTGGCAACAAGGTTTTGTCTTTTGCGAATCCATTGCCTTTGCTTATTACCTGCTTGGGTTCTTTACCTTTTTCTTATCGATTTGTACAAATTGTGTATCTATGTCTGATTGAGTCACAGTGAGCCGTTTGTGTGTGTGTGTCAGTGTGTCTGTGTGCTGGTATAGGTTGAGCATTGA
Organism: Orcinus orca; assembly: GCF_937001465.1. NCBI lineage: Eukaryota > Metazoa > Chordata > Mammalia > Artiodactyla > Delphinidae > Orcinus > Orcinus orca. The sequence continues at coordinate 7,354,641 of NC_064580.1, forward strand.
GTCATACTTAGATGTGTGCATGTGTGTGTGTGTGCTGGTATGGGCTTTGCATGGAGTCACTGAGGGGTGTGTGTGTGTGTGTGTGTGTGTGTGTGTGTGTGTGTGTGTATGCTGGTATAAGCTGTGCATTCAGTCTACACTGAGCCGTGCCTATGTGCGTGTGTGTGTGTGCTGGTATAGGCAGTGCGTTGAGTCACAGTGAGCCATGTGTGAGTGCGTGTTTGTGGGGTCTGTGCTGGTACACACGGTGAATTTAGTTACACTGAGGTGCCTGTGTGTGAGTGTATGTGTTGGTATGGACGGTACACACCGATAGTCTATTAATTTTTGACGAAAAAGGCAAGAATATACAATGGGAAAAAGTCTCTTCGGCAAGTGGTGCTGGGAAAGTTGGACAGCTGCATGTAAATCAATAAATTTAAAACACACCCTCTCACCGTACACAAAAATAAACTCAAAATGGCTTAAAGACTTAAACGTAAGACATGACACCATAAAACTCCTAGAAAGGAACACAGGCAAAACATTCTCTGACATAAGTTGCACCAATGTTTTCTTAGGTCAGTCTCCCAAGGCAATAGGAATAAAAGCAAAAATAAACAAATGGGACCGAATCAAACATACAAGCTTTTGCGCAGCAAAGGAAACCATTAACAAAACGAAAAGATGACCTACAAAACGGGAGAAAATATTTGCAAACGATGCAACTGAGAAGGGCTTAATTTCCAAAATATATAAACAGCTCAGACACCTCAACAACAACAAAATAAATGAACCAATCAAAACAGGGGCAGAAGATCTAAAACGACATTTCTTCAAAGAAGAAACACAAATAGCTAATAGGCACATGAAAAGATGCTCAAAATCACTAATTATCAGAGAAATGAAAATCAAAACTACAATAAGGGACCATCTCACACTGGTCAGAATGGCCATCATGAAAAACTCTACAAATAACAAATGCTGGAGAGGGTGTGGAGAAAAGGGAACCCTCTTACACTGTTGGTGGGAATGTAAATTGGTACAGCCAATTTGGAGAACAGATGTGGAGGTTCCTTAAAAAACTAAAAATTGAATTACCATATGATCCAGCAATCCCACTCCTGGGCATACGCCCAGACAAAACTCTAATCCAAAGAGATACATGCACCCCTATGTTCACAGCAGCACTATTCACAATAGCCAAGACATGGACACAACCTAAGTGTCCACTGACAGATGAATGGATAAAGAAGATGTGGTACATGTATACAATGGACTAGTACCCAGCCATAAAAAAGAACAAAATAATGCCATTTGCAGCAACACGGACGCAACTAGAGATTACCATACTAAGTGAAATATGTCAGACAGAGAAAGACAAATACCATACGACGTCACTTACATGTGGAATCTAAAATATGACACAAACGAACATATCTATGACACAGCAACAGACTCACGGACATAGAGAACAGACCTGTGGTTGCCAAGGGGGAGGAGGTTGGGGGAGGGATGGAATGGGAGGTTGGGGGTAACAGATGTAAGCTATTATACATGGAATAAACAAGGCCCTACCGTGTAGCACAGGGAACTATATTCAGTATCCTATGATAAACCATAAGGGAAAAGAATATTCAAAAAGAATGTATATATATGTATAACTGAATCACTTTGCTGTACAGCAGAAATTAACACAACGTTGTAAATCAACTACACTTCAATAAAAAATAAAATAAAATGACCGAGAGAAAAAACAATGATGGGTGTATTTTACTCTGTGTAAAGTTTACGTTCAAAGAAAAGCACTGTAAACAAATACGGCTCACTAGTTAACGCCACGCTTGCTGAGATACTTAAGGAGACATGTACTCATGTCTGCAGTTTACCACAAAATGCATCAAGGGATAAGGTGGATCGGGGCTTTCCAGGCGGCACAGTCGTTAAGAATCCACCTGCCAATGCAGAGGACACGGGTTCGAGCCCTGGTCTGGGAAGATCCCACATGCCGCGGAGCAACTAAGGCCGTGCAGCACAACTACTGAGCCAGCGCACCACAACTCCTGAAGCCCGCGCGCCTATAGCCCGTGCTCCGCAACAAGAGAAGCCACGGCAATGAGAAGCCTGCACACCTCAACGAAGAGTAGCCCCCCACCCCCGCTCGCCGCAACTAGAGAAAGCCCGCGCGCAGCAACGAAGGCCCAACACGGCCACATAAACAAATAAATTTATTTAAAAAGAAAATGTCTAGGTTAGCACTCCAATAGCAGAAAAGCTGACTTTATACTGAACGAACTACTACACCCTCATCTTGTTTATCTCCCCTGCCCAGGAACTCAGAATCCTGAGCTAATAATAAAGGGAGATTATGGGTGAGGTTTTCCTTTCTTTGTATTTCTCCGGGTACTTTAAGTTTTCTACATTGCACATGTATTAATTTTTAATAAAGTTATATAGCATCTTTATCAACATGTGAAGAACACATCTGCATTTTATAAACTGCTCTGCGTTCATAAGCATTCTTCTATTTCTCCACCGGAGGGCAGCATAAGCACAGTAAATAGCAAAAATAATTTCAAGGCGTTTGGTCTGAAATTGAACGCTGCTCTTCAGCTGTTTATTTCGACAGGCTGCTGGTACAAATTAATCATTAGGTTCTTTATTTTTCTGATAACTGACTATATATTCACTGTAAAAACTGACATATTGGAGAAAAGACAACTCACCTATAATCAGGGACCACGTGGCATTACGAAAAGAGGAAGGTACATCTCTTTTTAAAAGTCAGCTGACAAAAAGTCCCCCATACAACAATTTTCTAATCTACGCTTCACATCAAATGTCTCTTAAGCATTTCCCTGCTTCCCTAAGTTCTCTGACGTGGTGGTTTCTAAAGGCCGCCTGGTGTTCCGGTCTGTGGACTCGTTGGACCTTGCTTCCCTGATTTAAATTGGTCATTTAGGTGTTTTAACCGTCTTTAAAGTATTAAAGATTTCCCATGTATAAAATATACATAGAAAACTATACCACCCAATTAATCACTACTCGAATTCGATAGATGTTAATTGTTGCCACTTTTACTTCAGATATTTTGAAGAAAGAAAAAGTTTACAGGTAGGGTTGGAGGTCCCCATGTCCAACTGACTTCTCTCCTTCTTTCCCCAGAGTCACCTCTGATCTGAAGCTGCTGCTTATTTTTCCTATCCTTGATCTCAGGCTTTCATTACAAAACTATGTTCTGTAAACAATATAGTATTGTCCTGAGCTTTTAAATTCTACACGTAAATGTAATCACCACGGCATGTCCCATATTTGCTTAACGTTATGATTTACCCCCGTTGATTTAGACCTAGTTAACTTTAACTGCTTTAAGGTATTATACTTTAGAAATAGAATTTATTAACACATTCCCTATCGATAAGCATTTAGGTGGTTTCTAATCATTGAGTATCACTGCTCCTTTGATGGGGCAGGTGTGCACAGCTTCTCTAGCTGTTATCCCTAGAGAAGAATTAAGTTTGGGACTCCAGCAGAGGAATGGCGGATTCGAAAGGGTCATCCCCTTCAGCTCTACTGGCTACTGCTGAATCACACTCCTGAATTACCAAGTTTCAATTCAGCGGGTCGTGAATTAGTCCCGTTTCGTCACTTCCTCTTTGTGGTAGGAGGCATAGCTTTAAGCATCTCGGACGTTAAGCACCTCTTCACGGCCACTGGCAACAAGGTTTTGTCTTTTGCGACTCCATTGCCTTTGCTTATTACCTGCTTGGGTTCTTTACCTTTTTCTTATCGATTTGTACAAATTGTGTATCTATGTCTGATTCACAGTGAGCCGTTTGTGTGTGTGTGTCGGTGTGTCTGTGTGCTGGTATAGGTTGAGCATTGAGTCATACTTAGATGTGTGTATGTGTGTGTGTGTGCTGGTATGGGCTTTGCATGGAGTCACTGAGGGGTGTGTGTGTGTGTGTGTGTGTGTGTGTGTGTGTGTGTGTATGCTGGTATAAGCTGTGCATTCAGTCTACACTGAGCCGTGCCTATGTGCATGTGTGTGTGTGCTGGTATAGGCAGTGCATTGAGTCACAGTGAGCCATGTGTGAGTGCGTGTTTGTGGGGTCTGTGCTGGTACACACGGTGAATTTAGTTACACTGAGGTGCCTGTGTGTGAGTGTATGTGTTGGTATGGACGGTACACACCGATAGTCTATTAATTTTGACGAAAAAGGCAAGAATATACAATGGGAAAAAGTCTCTTCGGCAAGTGGTGCTGGGAAAGTTGGACAGCTGCATGTAAATCAATAAATTTAAAACACACCCTCTCACCGTACACAAAAATAAACTCAAAATGGCTTAAAGACTTAAACGTAAGACATGACACCATAAAACTCCTAGAAAGGAACACAGGCAAAACATTCTCTGACATAAGTTGCACCAATGTTTTCTTAGGTCAGTCTCCCAAGGCAATAGGAATAAAAGCAAAAATAAACAAATGGGACCGAATCAAACATACAAGCTTTTGCGCAGCAAAGGAAACCATTAACAAAATGAAAAGATGACCTACAAAACGGGAGAAAATATTTGCAAACGATGCAACTGAGAAGGGCTTAATTTCCAAAATATATAAACAGCTCAGACACCTCAACAACAACAAAATAAATGAACCAATCAAAACAGGGGCAGAAGATCTAAAATGACATTTCTTCAAAGAAGAAACACAAATAGCTAATAGGCACATGAAAAGATGCTCAAAATCACTAATTATCAGAGAAATGAAAATCAAAACTACAATAAGGGACCATCTCACACTGGTCAGAATGGCCATCATGAAAAACTCTACAAATAACAAATGCTGGAGAGGGTGTGGAGAAAAGGGAACCCTCTTACACTGTTGGTGGGAATGTAAATTGGTACAGCCAATTTGGAGAACAGATGTGGAGGTTCCTTAAAAAACTAAAAATTGAATTACCATATGATCCAGCAATCCCACTCCTGGGCATACGCCCAGACAAAACTCTAATCCAAAGAGATACATGCACCCCTATGTTCACAGCAGCACTATTCACAATAGCCAAGACATGGACACAACCTAAGTGTCCACTGACAGATGAATGGATAAAGAAGATGTGGTACATGTATACAATGGACTAGTACCCAGCCATAAAAAAGAACAAAATAATGCCATTTGCAGCAACACGGACGCAACTAGAGATTACCATACTAAGTGAAATATGTCAGAAAGAGAAAGACAAATACCATACGATGTCACTTACATGTGGAATCTAAAATATGACACAAACGAACATATCTATGACACAGCAACAGACTCACGGACATAGAGAACAGACCTGTGGTTGCCAAGGGGGAGGAGGTTGGGGGAGGGATGGAATGGGAGGTTGGGGGTAACAGATGTAAGCTATTATACATGGAATAGATAAACAAGGCCCTACCGTGTAGCACAGGGAACTATATTCAGTATCCTAAGATAAACCATAAGGGAAAAGAATATTCAAAAAGAATGTATATATGTGTATAACTGAATCACTTTGCTGTACAGCAGAAATTAACACAACGTTGTAAATCAACTACACTTCAATAAAAAATAAAATAAAATGACCGAGAGAAAAAACAATGATGGGTGTATTTTACTCTGTGTAAAGTTTACGTTCAAAGAAAAGCACTGTAAACAAATACGGCTCACTAGTTAACGCCACGCTTGCTGAGATACTTAAGGAGACATGTACTCATGTCTGCAGTTTACCACAAAATGCATCAAGGGATAAGGTGGATCGGGGCTTTCCAGGCGGCACAGTCGTTAAGAATCCACCTGCCAATGCAGAGGACACGGGTTCGAGCCCTGGTCTGGGAAGATCCCACATGCCGCGGAGCAACTAAGGCCGTGCAGCACAACTACTGAGCCAGCGCACAACTCCTGAAGCCCGCGCGCCTATAGCCCGTGCTCCGCAACAAGAGAAGCCACGGCAATGAGAAGCCTGCACACCTCAACGAAGAGTAGCCCCCCACCCCCGCTCGCCGCAACTAGAGAAAGCCCGCGCGCAGCAACGAAGGCCCAACACGGCCACATAAACAAATAAATTTATTTAAAAAGAAAATGTCTAGGTTAGCACTCCAATAGCAGAAAAGCTGACTTTATACTGAACGAACTACTACACCCTCATCTTGTTTATCTCCCCTGCCCAGGAACTCAGAATCCTGAGCTAATAATAAAGGGAGATTATGGGTGAGGTTTTCCTTTCTTTGTATTTCTCCGGGTACTTTAAGTTTTCTACATTGCACATGTATTAATTTTTAATAAAGTTATATAGCATCTTTATCAACATGTGAAGAACACATCTGCATTTTATAAACTGCTCTGCGTTCATAAGCATTCTTCTATTTCTCCACCGGAGGGCAGCATAAGCACAGTAAATAGCAAAAATAATTTCAAGGCGTTTGGTCTGAAATTGAACGCTGCTCTTCAGCTGTTTATTTCGACAGGCTGCTGGTACAAATTAATCATTAGGTTCTTTATTTTTCTGATAACTGACTATATATTCACTGTAAAAACTGACATATTGGAGAAAAGACAACTCACCTATAATCAGGGACCATGTGGCATTACGAAAAGAGGAAGGTACATCTCTTTTTAAAAGTCTGCTGACAAAAAGTCCCCCATACAACAATTTTCTAATCTACGCTTCACATCAAATGTCTCTTAAGCATTTCCCTGCTTCCCTAAGTTCTCTGACATGGTGGTTTCTAAAGGCCGCCTGGTGTTCCGGTCTGTGGACTCGTTGGACCTTGCTTCCCTGATTTAAATTGGTCATTTAGGTGTTTTAACCGTCTTTAAAGTATTAAAGATTTCCCATGTATAAAATATACATAGAAAACTATACCACCCAATTAATCACTACTCGAATTCGATAGATGTTAATTGTTGCCACTTTTACTTCAGATATTTTGAAGAAAGAAAAAGTTTACAGGTAGGGTTGGAGGTCCCCATGTCCAACTGACTTCTCTCCTTCTTTCCCCAGAGTCACCTCTGATCTGAAGCTGCTGCTTATTTTTCCTATCCTTGATCTCAGGCTTTCATTACAAAACTATGTTCTGTAAACAATATAGTATTGTCCTGAGCTTTTAAATTCTACACGTAAATGTAATCACCACGGCATGTCCCATATTTGCTTAATGTTATGATTTACCCCCGTTGATTTAGACCTAGTTAACTTTAACTGCTTTAAGGTATTATACTTTAGAAATAGAATTTATTAACACATTCCCTATCGATAAGCATTTAGGTGGTTTCTAATCATTGAGTATCACTGCTCCTTTGATGGGGCAGGTGTGCACAGCTTCTCTAGCTGTTATCCCTAGAGAAGAATTAAGTTTGGGACTCCAGCAGAGGAATGGCGGATTCGAAAGGGTCATCCCCTTCAGCTCTACTGGCTACTGCTGAATCACACTCCTGAATTACCAAGTTTCAATTCAGCGGGTCGTGAATTAGTCCCGTTTCCTCACTTCCTCTTTGTGGTAGGAGGCATAGCTTTAAGCATCTCGGACGTTAAGCACCTCTTCACGGCCACTGGCAACAAGGTTTTGTCTTTTGCGACTCCATTGCCTTTGCTTATTACCTGCTTGGGTTCTTTACCTTTTTCTTATGGATTTGTACAAATTGTGTATCTATGTCTGATTGAGTCACAGTGAGCCGTTTGTGTGTGTGTGTCGGTGTGTCTGTGTGCTGGTATAGGTTGAGCATTGAGTCATACTTAGATGTGTGCATGTGTATGTGTGTGTGTGTGCTGGTATGGGCTTTGCATGGAGTCACTGAGGGGTGTGTGTGTGTGTGTGTGTGTGTGTGTGTGTGTGTGTGTGTATGCTGGTATAAGCTGTGCATTCAGTCTACACTGAGCCGTGCCTATGTGCGTGTGTGTGTGTGCTGGTATAGGCAGTGCGTTGAGTCACAGTGAGCCATGTGTGAGTGCGTGTTTGTGGGGTCTGTGCTGGTACACACGGTGAATTTAGTTACACTGAGGTGCCTGTGTGTGAGTGTATGTGTTGGTATGGACGGTACACACCGATAGTCTATTAATTTTTGACGAAAATGGCAAGAATATACAATGGGAAAAAGTCTCTTCGGCAAGTGGTGCTGGGAAAGTTGGACAGCTGCATGTAAATCAATAAATTTAAAACACACCCTCTCACCGTACACAAAAATAAACTCAAAATGGCTTAAAGACTTAAACGTAAGACATGACACCATAAAACTCCTAGAAAGGAACACAGGCAAAACATTCTCTGACATAAGTTGCACCAATGTTTTATTAGGTCAGTCTCCCAAGGCAATAGGAATAAAAGCAAAAATAAACAAATGGGACCTAATCAAACATACAAGCTTTTGCGCAGCAAAGGAAACCATTAACAAAACGAAAAGATGACCTACAAAACGGGAGAAAATATTTGCAAACGATGCAACTGAGAAGGGCTTAATTTCCAAAATATATAAACAGCTTAGACACCTCAACAACAACAAAATAAATGAACCAATCAAAACAGGGGCAGAAGATCTAAAACGACATTTCTTCAAAGAAGAAACACAAATAGCTAATAGGCACATGAAAAGATGCTCAAAATCACTAATTATCAGAGAAATGAAAATCAAAACTACAATAAGGGACCATCTCACACTGGTCAGAATGGCCATCATGAAAAACTCTACAAATAACAAATGCTGGAGAGGGTGTGGAGAAAAGGGAACCCTCTTACACTGTTGGTGGGAATGTAAATTGGTACAGCCAATTTGGAGAACAGATGTGGAGGTTCCTTAAAAAACTAAAAATTGAATTACCATATGATCCAGCAATCCCACTCCTGGGCATACGCCCAGACAAAACTCTAATCCAAAGAGATACATGCACCCCTATGTTCACAGCAGCACTATTCACAATAGCCAAGACATGGACACAACCTAAGTGTCCACTGACAGATGAATGGATAAAGAAGATGTGGTACATGTATACAATGGACTAGTACCCAACCATAAAAAAGAACAAAATAATGCCATTTGCAGCAACACGGACGCAACTAGAGATTACCATACTAAGTGAAATATGTCAGAAAGAGAAAGACAAATACCATACGATGTCACTTACATGTGGAATCTAAAATATGACACAAACGAACATATCTATGACACAGCAACAGACTCACGGACATAGAGAACAGACCTGTGGTTGCCAAGGGGGAGGAGGTTGGGGGAGGGATGGAATGGGAGGTTGGGGGTAACAGATGTAAGCTATTATACATGGAATAGATAAACAAGGCCCTACCGTGTAGCACAAGGAACTATATTCAGTATCCTAAGATAAACCATAAGGGAAAAGAATATTCAAAAAGAATGTATATATGTGTATAACTGAATCACTTTGCTGTACAGCAGAAATTAACACAACGTTGTAAATCAACTACACTTCAATAAAAAATAAAATGACCGAGAGAAAAAACAATGATGGGTGTATTTTACTCTGTGTAAAGTTTACGTTCAAAGCACTGTAAACAAATACGGCTCACTAGTTAACGCCACGCTTGCTGAGATACTTAAGGAGACATGTACTCATGTCTGCAGTTTACCACAAAATGCATCAAGGGATAAGGTGGATCGGGGCTTTCCAGGCGGCACAGTCGTTAAGAATCCACCTGCCAATGCAGAGGACACGGGTTCGAGCCCTGGTCTGGGAAGATCCCACATGCCGCGGAGCAACTAAGGCCGTGCAGCACAACTACTGAGCCAGCGCACAACTCCTGAAGCCCGCGCGCCTATAGCCCGTGCTCCGCAACAAGAGAAGCCACGGCAATGAGAAGCCTGCACACCTCAACGAAGAGTAGCCCCCCACCCCCGCTCGCCGCAACTAGAGAAAGCCCGCGCGCAGCAACGAAGGCCCAACACGGCCACATAAACAAATAAATTTATTTAAAAAGAAAATGTCTAGGTTAGCACTCCAATAGCAGAAAAGCTGACTTTATACTGAACGAACTACTACACCCTCATCTTGTTTATCTCCCCTGCCCAGGAACTCAGAATCCTGAGCTAATAATAAAGGGAGATTATGGGTGAGGTTTTCCTTTCTTTGTATTTCTCCGGGTACTTTAAGTTTTCTACATTGCACATGTATTAATTTTTAATAAAGTTATATAGCATCTTTATCAACATGTGAAGAACACATCTGCATTTTATAAACTGCTCTGCGTTCATAAGCATTCTTCTATTTCTCCACCGGAGGGCAGCATAAGCACAGTAAATAGCAAAAATAATTTCAAGGCGTTTGGTCTGAAATTGAACGCTGCTCTTCAGCTGTTTATTTCGACAGGCTGCTGGTACAAATTAATCATTAGGTTCTTTATTTTTCTGATAACTGACTATATATTCACTGTAAAAACTGACATATTGGAGAAAAGACAACTCACCTATAATCAGGGACCATGTGGCATTACGAAAAGAGGAAGGTACATCTCTTTTTAAAAGTCTGCTGACAAAAAGTCCCCCATACAACAATTTTCTAATCTACGCTTCACATCAAATGTCTCTTAAGCATTTCCCTGCTTCCCTAAGTTCTCTGACATGGTGGTTTCTAAAGGCCGCCTGGTGTTCCGGTCTGTGGACTCGTTGGACCTTGCTTCCCTGATTTAAATTGGTCATTTAGGTGTTTTAACCGTCTTTAAAGTATTAAAGATTTCCCATGTATAAAATATACATAGAAAACTATACCACCCAATTAATCACTACTCGAATTTGATAGATGTTAATTGTTGCCACTTTTACTTCAGATATTTTGAAGAAAGAAAAAGTTTACAGGTAGGGTTGGAGGTCCCCATGTCCAACTGACTTCTCTCCTTCTTTCCCCAGAGTCACCTCTGATCTGAAGCTGCTGCTTATTTTTCCTATCCTTGATCTCAGGCTTTCATTACAAAACTATGTTCTGTAAACAATATAGTATTGTCCTGAGCTTTTAAATTCTACACGTAAATGTAATCACCACGGCATGTCCCATATTTGCTTAACGTTATGATTTACCCCCGTTGATTTAGACCTAGTTAACTTTAACTGCTTTAAGGTATTATACTTTAGAAATAGAATTTATTAACACATTCCCTATCGATAAGCATTTAGGTGGTTTCTAATCATTGAGTATCACTGCTCCTTTGATGGGGCAGGTGTGCACAGCTTCTCTAGCTGTTATCCCTAGAGAAGAATTAAGTTTGGGACTCCAGCAGAGGAATGGCGGATTCGAAAGGGTCATCCCCTTCAGCTCTACTGGCTACTGCTGAATCACACTCCTGAATTACCAAGTTTCAATTCAGCGGGTCGTGAATTAGTCCCGTTTCCTCACTTCCTCTTTGTGGTAGGAGGCATGGCTTTAAGCATCTCGGACGTTAAGCACCTCTTCACGGCCACTGGCAACAAGGTTTTGTCTTTTGCGACTCCATTGCCTTTGCTTATTACCTGCTTGGGTTCTTTACCTTTTTCTTATGGATTTGTACAAATTGTGTATCTATGTCTGATTGAGTCACAGTGAGCCGTTTGTGTGTGTGTGTCGGTGTGTCTGTGTGCTGGTATAGGTTGAGCATTGAGTCATACTTAGATGTGTGCATGTGTATGTGTGTGTGTGTGCTGGTATGGGCTTTGCATGGAGTCACTGAGGGGTGTGTGTGTGTGTGTGTGTGTGTGTGTGTGTGTGTGTATGCTGGTATAAGCTGTGCATTCAGTCTACACTGAGCCGTGCCTATGTGCGTGTGTGTGTGTGCTGGTATAGGCAGTGCGTTGAGTCACAGTGAGCCATGTGTGAGTGCGTGTTTGTGGGGTCTGTGCTGGTACACACGGTGAATTTAGTTACACTGAGGTGCCTGTGTGTGAGTGTATGTGTTGGTATGGACGGTACACACCGATAGTCTATTAATTTTTGACGAAAATGGCAAGAATATACAATGGGAAAAAGTCTCTTCGGCAAGTGGTGCTGGGAAAGTTGGACAGCTGCATGTAAATCAATAAATTTAAAACACACCCTCTCACCGTACACAAAAATAAACTCAAAATGGCTTAAAGACTTAAACGTAAGACATGACACCATAAAACTCCTAGAAAGGAACACAGGCAAAACATTCTCTGACATAAGTTGCACCAATGTTTTCTTAGGTCAGTCTCCCAAGGCAATAGGAATAAAAGCAAAAATAAACAAATGGGACCGAATCAAACATACAAGCTTTTGCGCAGCAAAGGAAACCATTAACAAAACGAAAAGATGACCTACAAAACGGGAGAAAATATTTGCAAACGATGCAACTGAGAAGGGCTTAATTTCCAAAATATATAAACAGCTTAGACACCTCAACAACAACAAAATAAATGAACCAATCAAAACAGGGGCAGAAGATCTAAAACGACATTTCTTCAAAGAAGAAACACAAATAGCTAATAGGCACATGAAAAGATGCTCAAAATCACTAATTATCAGAGAAATGAAAATCAAAACTACAATAAGGGACCATCTCACACTGGTCAGAATGGCCATCATGAAAAACTCTACAAATAACAAATGCTGGAGAGGGTGTGGAGAAAAGGGAACCCTCTTACACTGTTGGTGGGAATGTAAATTGGTACAGCCAATTTGGAGAACAGATGTGGAGGTTCCTTAAAAAACTAAAAATTGAATTACCATATGATCCAGCAATCCCACTCCTGGGCATACGCCCAGACAAAACTCTAATCCAAAGAGATACATGCACCCCTATGTTCACAGCAGCACTATTCACAATAGCCAAGACATGGACACAACCTAAGTGTCCACTGACAGATGAATGGATAAAGAAGATGTGGTACATGTATACAATGGACTAGTACCCAGCCATAAAAAAGAACAAAATAATGCCATTTGCAGCAACACGGACGCAACTAGAGATTACCATACTAAGTGAAATATGTCAGAAAGAGAAAGACAAATACCATACGATGTCACTTACATGTGGAATCTAAAATATGACACAAACGAACATATCTATGACACAGCAACAGACTCACGGACATAGAGAACAGACCTGTGGTTGCCAAGGGGGAGGAGGTTGGGGGAGGGATGGAATGGGAGGTTGGGGGTAACAGATGTAAGCTATTATACATGGAATAGATAAACAAGGCCCTACCGTGTAGCACAAGGAACTATATTCAGTATCCTAAGATAAACCATAAGGGAAAAGAATATTCAAAAAGAATGTATATATGTGTATAACTGAATCACTTTGCTGTACAGCAGAAATTAACACAACGTTGTAAATCAACTACACTTCAATAAAAAATAAAATAAAATGACCGAGAGAAAAAACAATGATGGGTGTATTTTACTCTGTGTAAAGTTTACGTTCAAAGAAAAGCACTGTAAACAAATACGGCTCACTAGTTAACGCCACGCTTGCTGAGATACTTAAGGAGACATGTACTCATGTCTGCAGTTTACCACAAAATGCATCAAGGGATAAGGTGGATCGGGGCTTTCCAGGCGGCACAGTCGTTAAGAATCCACCTGCCAATGCAGAGGACACGGGTTCGAGCCCTGGTCTGGGAAGATCCCACATGCCGCGGAGCAACTAAGGCCGTGCAGCACAACTACTGAGCCAGCGCACAACTCCTGAAGCCCGCGCGCCTATAGCCCGTGCTCCGCAACAAGAGAAGCCACGGCAATGAGAAGCCTGCACACCTCAACGAAGAGTAGCCCCCCACCCCCGCTCGCCGCAACTAGAGAAAGCCCGCGCGCAGCAACGAAGGCCCAACACGGCCACATAAACAAATAAATTTATTTAAAAAGAAAATGTCTAGGTTAGCACTCCAATAGCAGAAAAGCTGACTTTATACTGAACGAACTACTACACCCTCATCTTGTTTATCTCCCCTGCCCAGGAACTCAGAATCCTGAGCTAATAATAAAGGGAGATTATGGGTGAGGTTTTCCTTTCTTTGTATTTCTCCGGGTACTTTAAGTTTTCTACATTGCACATGTATTAATTTTTAATAAAGTTATATAGCATCTTTATCAACATGTGAAGAACACATCTGCATTTTATAAACTGCTCTGCGTTCATAAGCATTCTTCTATTTCTCCACCGGAGGGCAGCATAAGCACAGTAAATAGCAAAAATAATTTCAAGGCGTTTGGTCTGAAATTGAACGCTGCTCTTCAGCTGTTTATTTCGACAGGCTGCTGGTACAAATTAATCATTAGGTTCTTTATTTTTCTGATAACTGACTATATATTCACTGTAAAAACTGACATATTGGAGAAAAGACAACTCACCTATAATCAGGGACCATGTGGCATTACGAAAAGAGGAAGGTACATCTCTTTTTAAAAGTCTGCTGACAAAAAGTCCCCCATACAACAATTTTCTAATCTACGCTTCACATCAAATGTCTCTTAAGCATTTCCCTGCTTCCCTAAGTTCTCTGACATGGTGGTTTCTAAAGGCCGCCTGGTGTTCCGGTCTGTGGACTCGTTGGACCTTGCTTCCCTGATTTAAATTGGTCATTTAGGTGTTTTAACCGTCTTTAAAGTATTAAAGATTTCCCATGTATAAAATATACATAGAAAACTATACCACCCAATTAATCACTACTCGAATTTGATAGATGTTAATTGTTGCCACTTTTACTTCAGATATTTTGAAGAAAGAAAAAGTTTACAGGTAGGGTTGGAGGTCCCCATGTCCAACTGACTTCTCTCCTTCTTTCCCCAGAGTCACCTCTGATCTGAAGCTGCTGCTTATTTTTCCTATCCTTGATCTCAGGCTTTCATTACAAAACTATGTTCTGTAAACAATATAGTATTGTCCTGAGCTTTTAAATTCTACACGTAAATGTAATCACCACGGCATGTCCCATATTTGCTTAACGTTATGATTTACCCCCGTTGATTTAGACCTAGTTAACTTTAACTGCTTTAAGGTATTATACTTTAGAAATAGAATTTATTAACACATTCCCTATCGATAAGCATTTAGGTGGTTTCTAATCATTGAGTATCACTGCTCCTTTGATGGGGCAGGTGTGCACAGCTTCTCTAGCTGTTATCCCTAGAGAAGAATTAAGTTTGGGACTCCAGCAGAGGAATGGCGGATTCGAAAGGGTCATCCCCTTCAGCTCTACTGGCTACTGCTGAATCACACTCCTGAATTACCAAGTTTCAATTCAGCGGGTCGTGAATTAGTCCCGTTTCCTCACTTCCTCTTTGTGGTAGGAGGCATAGCTTTAAGCATCTCGGACGTTAAGCACCTCTTCACGGCCACTGGCAACAAGGTTTTGTCTTTTGCGACTCCATTGCCTTTGCTTATTACCTGCTTGGGTTCTTTACCTTTTTCTTATGGATTTGTACAAATTGTGTATCTATGTCTGATTGAGTCACAGTGAGCCGTTTGTGTGTGTGTGTCGGTGTGTCTGTGTGCTGGTATAGGTTGAGCATTGAGTCATACTTAGATGTGTGCATGTGTATGTGTGTGTGTGTGCTGGTATGGGCTTTGCATGGAGTCACTGAGGGGTGTGTGTGTGTGTGTGTGTGTGTGTGTGTGTGTGTGTATGCTGGTATAAGCTGTGCATTCAGTCTACACTGAGCCGTGCCTATGTGCGTGTGTGTGTGTGCTGGTATAGGCAGTGCGTTGAGTCACAGTGAGCCATGTGTGAGTGCGTGTTTGTGGGGTCTGTGCTGGTACACACGGTGAATTTAGTTACACTGAGGTGCCTGTGTGTGAGTGTATGTGTTGGTATGGACGGTACACACCGATAGTCTATTAATTTTTGACGAAAATGGCAAGAATATACAATGGGAAAAAGTCTCTTCGGCAAGTGGTGCTGGGAAAGTTGGACAGCTGCATGTAAATCAATAAATTTAAAACACACCCTCTCACCGTACACAAAAATAAACTCAAAATGGCTTAAAGACTTAAACGTAAGACATGACACCATAAAACTCCTAGAAAGGAACACAGGCAAAACATTCTCTGACATAAGTTGCACCAATGTTTTCTTAGGTCAGTCTCCCAAGGCAATAGGAATAAAAGCAAAAATAAACAAATGGGACCGAATCAAACATACAAGCTTTTGCGCAGCAAAGGAAACCATTAACAAAACGAAAAGATGACCTACAAAACGGGAGAAAATATTTGCAAACGATGCAACTGAGAAGGGCTTAATTTCCAAAATATATAAACAGCTTAGACACCTCAACAACAACAAAATAAATGAACCAATCAAAACAGGGGCAGAAGATCTAAAACGACATTTCTTCAAAGAAGAAACACAAATAGCTAATAGGCACATGAAAAGATGCTCAAAATCACTAATTATCAGAGAAATGAAAATCAAAACTACAATAAGGGACCATCTCACACTGGTCAGAATGGCCATCATGAAAAACTCTACAAATAACAAATGCTGGAGAGGGTGTGGAGAAAAGGGAACCCTCTTACACTGTTGGTGGGAATGTAAATTGGTACAGCCAATTTGGAGAACAGATGTGGAGGTTCCTTAAAAAACTAAAAATTGAATTACCATATGATCCAGCAATCCCACTCCTGGGCATACGCCCAGACAAAACTCTAATCCAAAGAGATACATGCACCCCTATGTTCACAGCAGCACTATTCACAATAGCCAAGACATGGACACAACCTAAGTGTCCACTGACAGATGAATGGATAAAGAAGATGTGGTACATGTATACAATGGACTAGTACCCAGCCATAAAAAAGAACAAAATAATGCCATTTGCAGCAACACGGACGCAACTAGAGATTACCATACTAAGTGAAATATGTCAGACAGAGAAAGACAAATACCATACGATGTCACTTACATGTGGAATCTAAAATATGACACAAACGAACATATCTATGACACAGCAACAGACTCACGGACATAGAGAACAGACCTGTGGTTGCCAAGGGGGAGGAGGTTGGGGGAGGGATGGAATGGGAGGTTGGGGGTAACAGATGTAAGCTATTATACATGGAATAGATAAACAAGGCCCTACCGTGTAGCACAAGGAACTATATTCAGTATCCTAAGATAAACCATAAGGGAAAAGAATATTCAAAAAGAATGTATATATGTGTATAACTGAATCACTTTGCTGTACAGCAGAAATTAACACAACGTTGTAAATCAACTACACTTCAATAAAAAATAAAATAAAATGACCGAGAGAAAAAACAATGATGGGTGTATTTTACTCTGTGTAAAGTTTACGTTCAAAGAAAAGCACTGTAAACAAATACGGCTCACTAGTTAACGCCACGCTTGCTGAGATACTTAAGGAGACATGTACTCATGTCTGCAGTTTACCACAAAATGCATCAAGGGATAAGGTGGATCGGGGCTTTCCAGGCGGCACAGTCGTTAAGAATCCACCTGCCAATGCAGAGGACACGGGTTCGAGCCCTGGTCTGGGAAGATCCCACATGCCGCGGAGCAACTAAGGCCGTGCAGCACAACTACTGAGCCAGCGCACAACTCCTGAAGCCCGCGCGCCTATAGCCCGTGCTCCGCAACAAGAGAAGCCACGGCAATGAGAAGCCTGCACACCTCAACGAAGAGTAGCCCCCCACCCCCGCTCGCCGCAACTAGAGAAAACCCGCGCGCAGCAACGAAGGCCCAACACGGCCACATAAACAAATAAATTTATTTAAAAAGAAAATGTCTAGGTTAGCACTCCAATAGCAGAAAAGCTGACTTTATACTGAACGAACTACTACACCCTCATCTTGTTTATCTCCCCTGCCCAGGAACTCAGAATCCTGAGCTAATAATAAAGGGAGATTATGGGTGAGGTTTTCCTTTCTTTGTATTTCTCCGGGTACTTTAAGTTTTCTACATTGCACATGTATTAATTTTTAATAAAGTTATATAGCATCTTTATCAACATGTGAAGAACACATCTGCATTTTATAAACTGCTCTGCGTTCATAAGCATTCTTCTATTTCTCCACCGGAGGGCAGCATAAGCACAGTAAATAGCAAAAATAATTTCAAGGCGTTTGGTCTGAAATTGAACGCTGCTCTTCAGCTGTTTATTTCGACAGGCTGCTGGTACAAATTAATCATTAGGTTCTTTATTTTTCTGATAACTGACTATATATTCACTGTAAAAACTGACATATTGGAGAAAAGACAACTCACCTATAATCAGGGACCATGTGGCATTACGAAAAGAGGAAGGTACATCTCTTTTTAAAAGTCTGCTGACAAAAAGTCCCCCATACAACAATTTTCTAATCTACGCTTCACATCAAATGTCTCTTAAGCATTTCCCTGCTTCCCTAAGTTCTCTGACATGGTGGTTTCTAAAGGCCGCCTGGTGTTCCGGTCTGTGGACTCGTTGGACCTTGCTTCCCTGATTTAAATTGGTCATTTAGGTGTTTTAACCGTCTTTAAAGTATTAAAGATTTCCCATGTATAAAATATACATAGAAAACTATACCACCCAATTAATCACTACTCGAATTTGATAGATGTTAATTGTTGCCACTTTTACTTCAGATATTTTGAAGAAAGAAAAAGTTTACAGGTAGGGTTGGAGGTCCCCATGTCCAACTAACTTCTCTCCTTCTTTCCCCAGAGTCACCTCTGATCTGAAGCTGCTGCTTATTTTTCCTATCCTTGATCTCAGGCTTTCATTACAAAACTATGTTCTGTAAACAATATAGTATTGTCCTGAGCTTTTAAATTCTACACGTAAATGTAATCACCACGGCATGTCCCATATTTGCTTAACGTTATGATTTACCCCCGTTGATTTAGACCTAGTTAACTTTAACTGCTTTAAGGTATTATACTTTAGAAATAGAATTTATTAACACATTCCCTATCGATAAGCATTTAGGTGGTTTCTAATCATTGAGTATCACTGCTCCTTTGATGGGGCAGGTGTGCACAGCTTCTCTAGCTGTTATCCCTAGAGAAGAATTAAGTTTGGGACTCCAGCAGAGGAATGGCGGATTCGAAAGGGTCATCCCCTTCAGCTCTACTGGCTACTGCTGAATCACACTCCTGAATTACCAAGTTTCAATTCAGCGGGTCGTGAATTAGTCCCGTTTCCTCACTTCCTCTTTGTGGTAGGAGGCATAGCTTTAAGCATCTCGGACGTTAAGCACCTCTTCACGGCCACTGGCAACAAGGTTTTGTCTTTTGCGACTCCATTGCCTTTGCTTATTACCTGCTTGGGTTCTTTACCTTTTTCTTATCGATTTGTACAAATTGTGTATCTATGTCTGATTGAGTCACAGTGAGCCGTTTGTGTGTGTGTGTCGGTGTGTCTGTGTGCTGGTATAGGTTGAGCATTGAGTCATACTTAGATGTGTGCATGTGTATGTGTGTGTGTGTGCTGGTATGGGCTTTGCATGGAGTCACTGAGGGGTGTGTGTGTGTGTGTGTGTGTGTGTGTGTGTGTGTGTGTGTATGCTGGTATAAGCTGTGCATTCAGTCTACACTGAGCCGTGCCTATGTGCGTGTGTGTGTGTGCTGGTATAGGCAGTGCGTTGAGTCACAGTGAGCCATGTGTGAGTGCGTGTTTGTGGGGTCTGTGCTGGTACACACGGTGAATTTAGTTACACTGAGGTGCCTGTGTGTGAGTGTATGTGTTGGTATGGACGGTACACACCGATAGTCTATTAATTTTTGACGAAAATGGCAAGAATATACAATGGGAAAAAGTCTCTTCGGCAAGTGGTGCTGGGAAAGTTGGACAGCTGCATGTAAATCAATAAATTTAAAACACACCCTCTCACCGTACACAAAAATAAACTCAAAATGGCTTAAAGACTTAAACGTAAGACATGACACCATAAAACTCCTAGAAAGGAACACAGGCAAAACATTCTCTGACATAAGTTGCACCAATGTTTTATTAGGTCAGTCTCCCAAGGCAATAGGAATAAAAGCAAAAATAAACAAATGGGACCTAATCAAACATACAAGCTTTTGCGCAGCAAAGGAAACCATTAACAAAACGAAAAGATGACCTACAAAACGGGAGAAAATATTTGCAAACGATGCAACTGAGAAGGGCTTAATTTCCAAAATATATAAACAGCTTAGACACCTCAACAACAACAAAATAAATGAACCAATCAAAACAGGGGCAGAAGATCTAAAACGACATTTCTTCAAAGAAGAAACACAAATAGCTAATAGGCACATGAAAAGATGCTCAAAATCACTAATTATCAGAGAAATGAAAATCAAAACTACAATAAGGGACCATCTCACACTGGTCAGAATGGCCATCATGAAAAACTCTACAAATAACAAATGCTGGAGAGGGTGTGGAGAAAAGGGAACCCTCTTACACTGTTGGTGGGAATGTAAATTGGTACAGCCAATTTGGAGAACAGATGTGGAGGTTCCTTAAAAAACTAAAAATTGAATTACCATATGATCCAGCAATCCCACTCCTGGGCATACGCCCAGACAAAACTCTAATCCAAAGAGATACATGCACCCCTATGTTCACAGCAGCACTATTCACAATAGCCAAGACATGGACACAACCTAAGTGTCCACTGACAGATGAATGGATAAAGAAGATGTGGTACATGTATACAATGGACTAGTACCCAGCCATAAAAAAGAACAAAATAATGCCATTTGCAGCAACACGGACGCAACTAGAGATTACCATACTAAGTGAAATATGTCAGAAAGAGAAAGACAAATACCATACGATGTCACTTACATGTGGAATCTAAAATATGACACAAACGAACATATCTATGACACAGCAACAGACTCACGGACATAGAGAACAGACCTGTGGTTGCCAAGGGGGAGGAGGTTGGGGGAGGGATGGAATGGGAGGTTGGGGGTAACAGATGTAAGCTATTATACATGGAATAGATAAACAAGGCCCTACCGTGTAGCACAAGGAACTATATTCAGTATCCTAAGATAAACCATAAGGGAAAAGAATATTCAAAAAGAATGTATATATGTGTATAACTGAATCACTTTGCTGTACAGCAGAAATTAACACAACGTTGTAAATCAACTACACTTCAATAAAAAATAAAATGACCGAGAGAAAAAACAATGATGGGTGTATTTTACTCTGTGTAAAGTTTACGTTCAAAGCACTGTAAACAAATACGGCTCACTAGTTAACGCCACGCTTGCTGAGATACTTAAGGAGACATGTACTCATGTCTGCAGTTTACCACAAAATGCATCAAGGGATAAGGTGGATCGGGGCTTTCCAGGCGGCACAGTCGTTAAGAATCCACCTGCCAATGCAGAGGACACGGGTTCGAGCCCTGGTCTGGGAAGATCCCACATGCCGCGGAGCAACTAAGGCCGTGCAGCACAACTACTGAGCCAGCGCACAACTCCTGAAGCCCGCGCGCCTATAGCCCGTGCTCCGCAACAAGAGAAGCCACGGCAATGAGAAGCCTGCACACCTCAACGAAGAGTAGCCCCCCACCCCCGCTCGCCGCAACTAGAGAAAGCCCGCGCGCAGCAACGAAGGCCCAACACGGCCACATAAACAAATAAATTTATTTAAAA
Organism: Orcinus orca; assembly: GCF_937001465.1. Classification (NCBI taxonomy): domain Eukaryota; kingdom Metazoa; phylum Chordata; class Mammalia; order Artiodactyla; family Delphinidae; genus Orcinus; species Orcinus orca. Next base: position 7,376,197 of record NC_064580.1, read on the forward strand.
AGAAAATGTCTAGGTTAGCACTCCAATAGCAGAAAAGCTGACTTTATACTGAACGAACTACTACACCCTCATCTTGTTTATCTCCCCTGCCCAGGAACTCAGAATCCTGAGCTAATAATAAAGGGAGATTATGGGTGAGGTTTTCCTTTCTTTGTATTTCTCCGGGTACTTTAAGTTTTCTACATTGCACATGTATTAATTTTTAATAAAGTTATATAGCATCTTTATCAACATGTGAAGAACACATCTGCATTTTATAAACTGCTCTGCGTTCATAAGCATTCTTCTATTTCTCCACCGGAGGGCAGCATAAGCACAGTAAATAGCAAAAATAATTTCAAGGCGTTTGGTCTGAAATTGAACGCTGCTCTTCAGCTGTTTATTTCGACAGGCTGCTGGTACAAATTAATCATTAGGTTCTTTATTTTTCTGATAACTGACTATATATTCACTGTAAAAACTGACATATTGGAGAAAAGACAACTCACCTATAATCAGGGACCATGTGGCATTACGAAAAGAGGAAGGTACATCTCTTTTTAAAAGTCTGCTGACAAAAAGTCCCCCATACAACAATTTTCTAATCTACGCTTCACATCAAATGTCTCTTAAGCATTTCCCTGCTTCCCTAAGTTCTCTGACATGGTGGTTTCTAAAGGCCGCCTGGTGTTCCGGTCTGTGGACTCGTTGGACCTTGCTTCCCTGATTTAAATTGGTCATTTAGGTGTTTTAACCGTCTTTAAAGTATTAAAGATTTCCCATGTATAAAATATACATAGAAAACTATACCACCCAATTAATCACTACTCGAATTTGATAGATGTTAATTGTTGCCACTTTTACTTCAGATATTTTGAAGAAAGAAAAAGTTTACAGGTAGGGTTGGAGGTCCCCATGTCCAACTGACTTCTCTCCTTCTTTCCCCAGAGTCACCTCTGATCTGAAGCTGCTGCTTATTTTTCCTATCCTTGATCTCAGGCTTTCATTACAAAACTATGTTCTGTAAACAATATAGTATTGTCCTGAGCTTTTAAATTCTACACGTAAATGTAATCACCACGGCATGTCCCATATTTGCTTAACGTTATGATTTACCCCCGTTGATTTAGACCTAGTTAACTTTAACTGCTTTAAGGTATTATACTTTAGAAATAGAATTTATTAACACATTCCCTATCGATAAGCATTTAGGTGGTTTCTAATCATTGAGTATCACTGCTCCTTTGATGGGGCAGGTGTGCACAGCTTCTCTAGCTGTTATCCCTAGAGAAGAATTAAGTTTGGGACTCCAGCAGAGGAATGGCGGATTCGAAAGGGTCATCCCCTTCAGCTCTACTGGCTACTGCTGAATCACACTCCTGAATTACCAAGTTTCAATTCAGCGGGTCGTGAATTAGTCCCGTTTCCTCACTTCCTCTTTGTGGTAGGAGGCATAGCTTTAAGCATCTCGGACGTTAAGCACCTCTTCACGGCCACTGGCAACAAGGTTTTGTCTTTTGCGACTCCATTGCCTTTGCTTATTACCTGCTTGGGTTCTTTACCTTTTTCTTATGGATTTGTACAAATTGTGTATCTATGTCTGATTGAGTCACAGTGAGCCGTTTGTGTGTGTGTGTCGGTGTGTCTGTGTGCTGGTATAGGTTGAGCATTGAGTCATACTTAGATGTGTGCATGTGTATGTGTGTGTGTGTGCTGGTATGGGCTTTGCATGGAGTCACTGAGGGGTGTGTGTGTGTGTGTGTGTGTGTGTGTGTGTGTGTGTGTGTATGCTGGTATAAGCTGTGCATTCAGTCTACACTGAGCCGTGCCTATGTGCGTGTGTGTGTGTGCTGGTATAGGCAGTGCGTTGAGTCACAGTGAGCCATGTGTGAGTGCGTGTTTGTGGGGTCTGTGCTGGTACACACGGTGAATTTAGTTACACTGAGGTGCCTGTGTGTGAGTGTATGTGTTGGTATGGACGGTACACACCGATAGTCTATTAATTTTTGACGAAAATGGCAAGAATATACAATGGGAAAAAGTCTCTTCGGCAAGTGGTGCTGGGAAAGTTGGACAGCTGCATGTAAATCAATAAATTTAAAACACACCCTCTCACCGTACACAAAAATAAACTCAAAATGGCTTAAAGACTTAAACGTAAGACATGACACCATAAAACTCCTAGAAAGGAACACAGGCAAAACATTCTCTGACATAAGTTGCACCAATGTTTTATTAGGTCAGTCTCCCAAGGCAATAGGAATAAAAGCAAAAATAAACAAATGGGACCGAATCAAACATACAAGCTTTTGCGCAGCAAAGGAAACCATTAACAAAACGAAAAGATGACCTACAAAACGGGAGAAAATATTTGCAAACGATGCAACTGAGAAGGGCTTAATTTCCAAAATATATAAACAGCTTAGACACCTCAACAACAACAAAATAAATGAACCAATCAAAACAGGGGCAGAAGATCTAAAACGACATTTCTTCAAAGAAGAAACACAAATAGCTAATAGGCACATGAAAAGATGCTCAAAATCACTAATTATCAGAGAAATGAAAATCAAAACTACAATAAGGGACCATCTCACACTGGTCAGAATGGCCATCATGAAAAACTCTACAAATAACAAATGCTGGAGAGGGTGTGGAGAAAAGGGAACCCTCTTACACTGTTGGTGGGAATGTAAATTGGTACAGCCAATTTGGAGAACAGATGTGGAGGTTCCTTAAAAAACTAAAAATTGAATTACCATATGATCCAGCAATCCCACTCCTGGGCATACGCCCAGACAAAACTCTAATCCAAAGAGATACATGCACCCCTATGTTCACAGCAGCACTATTCACAATAGCCAAGACATGGACACAACCTAAGTGTCCACTGACAGATGAATGGATAAAGAAGATGTGGTACATGTATACAATGGACTAGTACCCAGCCATAAAAAAGAACAAAATAATGCCATTTGCAGCAACACGGACGCAACTAGAGATTACCATACTAAGTGAAATATGTCAGAAAGAGAAAGACAAATACCATACGATGTCACTTACATGTGGAATCTAAAATATGACACAAACGAACATATCTATGACACAGCAACAGACTCACGGACATAGAGAACAGACCTGTGGTTGCCAAGGGGGAGGAGGTTGGGGGAGGGATGGAATGGGAGGTTGGGGGTAACAGATGTAAGCTATTATACATGGAATAGATAAACAAGGCCCTACCGTGTAGCACAAGGAACTATATTCAGTATCCTAAGATAAACCATAAGGGAAAAGAATATTCAAAAAGAATGTATATATGTGTATAACTGAATCACTTTGCTGTACAGCAGAAATTAACACAACGTTGTAAATCAACTACACTTCAATAAAAAATAAAATGACCGAGAGAAAAAACAATGATGGGTGTATTTTACTCTGTGTAAAGTTTACGTTCAAAGCACTGTAAACAAATACGGCTCACTAGTTAACGCCACGCTTGCTGAGATACTTAAGGAGACATGTACTCATGTCTGCAGTTTACCACAAAATGCATCAAGGGATAAGGTGGATCGGGGCTTTCCAGGCGGCACAGTCGTTAAGAATCCACCTGCCAATGCAGAGGACACGGGTTCGAGCCCTGGTCTGGGAAGATCCCACATGCCGCGGAGCAACTAAGGCCGTGCAGCACAACTACTGAGCCAGCGCACAACTCCTGAAGCCCGCGCGCCTATAGCCCGTGCTCCGCAACAAGAGAAGCCACGGCAATGAGAAGCCTGCACACCTCAACGAAGAGTAGCCCCCCACCCCCGCTCGCCGCAACTAGAGAAAGCCCGCGCGCAGCAACGAAGGCCCAACACGGCCACATAAACAAATAAATTTATTTAAAAAGAAAATGTCTAGGTTAGCACTCCAATAGCAGAAAAGCTGACTTTATACTGAACGAACTACTACACCCTCATCTTGTTTATCTCCCCTGCCCAGGAACTCAGAATCCTGAGCTAATAATAAAGGGAGATTATGGGTGAGGTTTTCCTTTCTTTGTATTTCTCCGGGTACTTTAAGTTTTCTACATTGCACATGTATTAATTTTTAATAAAGTTATATAGCATCTTTATCAACATGTGAAGAACACATCTGCATTTTATAAACTGCTCTGCGTTCATAAGCATTCTTCTATTTCTCCACCGGAGGGCAGCATAAGCACAGTAAATAGCAAAAATAATTTCAAGGCGTTTGGTCTGAAATTGAACGCTGCTCTTCAGCTGTTTATTTCGACAGGCTGCTGGTACAAATTAATCATTAGGTTCTTTATTTTTCTGATAACTGACTATATATTCACTGTAAAAACTGACATATTGGAGAAAAGACAACTCACCTATAATCAGGGACCATGTGGCATTACGAAAAGAGGAAGGTACATCTCTTTTTAAAAGTCTGCTGACAAAAAGTCCCCCATACAACAATTTTCTAATCTACGCTTCACATCAAATGTCTCTTAAGCATTTCCCTGCTTCCCTAAGTTCTCTGACATGGTGGTTTCTAAAGGCCGCCTGGTGTTCCGGTCTGTGGACTCGTTGGACCTTGCTTCCCTGATTTAAATTGGTCATTTAGGTGTTTTAACCGTCTTTAAAGTATTAAAGATTTCCCATGTATAAAATATACATAGAAAACTATACCACCCAATTAATCACTACTCGAATTTGATAGATGTTAATTGTTGCCACTTTTACTTCAGATATTTTGAAGAAAGAAAAAGTTTACAGGTAGGGTTGGAGGTCCCCATGTCCAACTGACTTCTCTCCTTCTTTCCCCAGAGTCACCTCTGATCTGAAGCTGCTGCTTATTTTTCCTATCCTTGATCTCAGGCTTTCATTACAAAACTATGTTCTGTAAACAATATAGTATTGTCCTGAGCTTTTAAATTCTACACGTAAATGTAATCACCACGGCATGTCCCATATTTGCTTAACGTTATGATTTACCCCCGTTGATTTAGACCTAGTTAACTTTAACTGCTTTAAGGTATTATACTTTAGAAATAGAATTTATTAACACATTCCCTATCGATAAGCATTTAGGTGGTTTCTAATCATTGAGTATCACTGCTCCTTTGATGGGGCAGGTGTGCACAGCTTCTCTAGCTGTTATCCCTAGAGAAGAATTAAGTTTGGGACTCCAGCAGAGGAATGGCGGATTCGAAAGGGTCATCCCCTTCAGCTCTACTGGCTACTGCTGAATCACACTCCTGAATTACCAAGTTTCAATTCAGCGGGTCGTGAATTAGTCCCGTTTCCTCACTTCCTCTTTGTGGTAGGAGGCATAGCTTTAAGCATCTCGGACGTTAAGCACCTCTTCACGGCCACTGGCAACAAGGTTTTGTCTTTTGCGACTCCATTGCCTTTGCTTATTACCTGCTTGGGTTCTTTACCTTTTTCTTATGGATTTGTACAAATTGTGTATCTATGTCTGATTGAGTCACAGTGAGCCGTTTGTGTGTGTGTGTCGGTGTGTCTGTGTGCTGGTATAGGTTGAGCATTGAGTCATACTTAGATGTGTGCATGTGTATGTGTGTGTGTGTGCTGGTATGGGCTTTGCATGGAGTCACTGAGGGGTGTGCGTGTGTGTGTGTGTGTGTGTGTGTGTGTATGCTGGTATAAGCTGTGCATTCAGTCTACACTGAGCCGTGCCTATGTGCGTGTGTGTGTGTGCTGGTATAGGCAGTGCGTTGAGTCACAGTGAGCCATGTGTGAGTGCGTGTTTGTGGGGTCTGTGCTGGTACACACGGTGAATTTAGTTACACTGAGGTGCCTGTGTGTGAGTGTATGTGTTGGTATGGACGGTACACACCGATAGTCTATTAATTTTTGACGAAAATGGCAAGAATATACAATGGGAAAAAGTCTCTTCGGCAAGTGGTGCTGGGAAAGTTGGACAGCTGCATGTAAATCAATAAATTTAAAACACACCCTCTCACCGTACACAAAAATAAACTCAAAATGGCTTAAAGACTTAAACGTAAGACATGACACCATAAAACTCCTAGAAAGGAACACAGGCAAAACATTCTCTGACATAAGTTGCACCAATGTTTTATTAGGTCAGTCTCCCAAGGCAATAGGAATAAAAGCAAAAATAAACAAATGGGACCTAATCAAACATACAAGCTTTTGCGCAGCAAAGGAAACCATTAACAAAACGAAAAGATGACCTACAAAACGGGAGAAAATATTTGCAAACGATGCAACTGAGAAGGGCTTAATTTCCAAAATATATAAACAGCTTAGACACCTCAACAACAACAAAATAAATGAACCAATCAAAACAGGGGCAGAAGATCTAAAACGACATTTCTTCAAAGAAGAAACACAAATAGCTAATAGGCACATGAAAAGATGCTCAAAATCACTAATTATCAGAGAAATGAAAATCAAAACTACAATAAGGGACCATCTCACACTGGTCAGAATGGCCATCATGAAAAACTCTACAAATAACAAATGCTGGAGAGGGTGTGGAGAAAAGGGAACCCTCTTACACTGTTGGTGGGAATGTAAATTGGTACAGCCAATTTGGAGAACAGATGTGGAGGTTCCTTAAAAAACTAAAAATTGAATTACCATATGATCCAGCAATCCCACTCCTGGGCATACGCCCAGACAAAACTCTAATCCAAAGAGATACATGCACCCCTATGTTCACAGCAGCACTATTCACAATAGCCAAGACATGGACACAACCTAAGTGTCCACTGACAGATGAATGGATAAAGAAGATGTGGTACATGTATACAATGGACTAGTACCCAGCCATAAAAAAGAACAAAATAATGCCATTTGCAGCAACACGGACGCAACTAGAGATTACCATACTAAGTGAAATATGTCAGACAGAGAAAGACAAATACCATACGATGTCACTTACATGTGGAATCTAAAATATGACACAAACGAACATATCTATGACACAGCAACAGACTCACGGACATAGAGAACAGACCTGTGGTTGCCAAGGGGGAGGAGGTTGGGGGAGGGATGGAATGGGAGGTTGGGGGTAACAGATGTAAGCTATTATACATGGAATAGATAAACAAGGCCCTACCGTGTAGCACAAGGAACTATATTCAGTATCCTAAGATAAACCATAAGGGAAAAGAATATTCAAAAAGAATGTATATATGTGTATAACTGAATCACTTTGCTGTACAGCAGAAATTAACACAACGTTGTAAATCAACTACACTTCAATAAAAAATAAAATGACCGAGAGAAAAAACAATGATGGGTGTATTTTACTCTGTGTAAAGTTTACGTTCAAAGCACTGTAAACAAATACGGCTCACTAGTTAACGCCACGCTTGCTGAGATACTTAAGGAGACATGTACTCATGTCTGCAGTTTACCACAAAATGCATCAAGGGATAAGGTGGATCGGGGCTTTCCAGGCGGCACAGTCGTTAAGAATCCACCTGCCAATGCAGAGGACACGGGTTCGAGCCCTGGTCTGGGAAGATCCCACATGCCGCGGAGCAACTAAGGCCGTGCAGCACAACTACTGAGCCAGCGCACCACAACTCCTGAAGCCCGCGCGCCTATAGCCCGTGCTCCGCAACAAGAGAAGCCACGGCAATGAGAAGCCTGCACACCTCAACGAAGAGTAGCCCCCCACCCCCGCTCGCCGCAACTAGAGAAAGCCCGCGCGCAGCAACGAAGGCCCAACACGGCCACATAAACAAATAAATTTATTTAAAAAGAAAATGTCTAGGTTAGCACTCCAATAGCAGAAAAGCTGACTTTATACTGAACGAACTACTACACCCTCATCTTGTTTATCTCCCCTGCCCAGGAACTCAGAATCCTGAGCTAATAATAAAGGGAGATTATGGGTGAGGTTTTCCTTTCTTTGTATTTCTCCGGGTACTTTAAGTTTTCTACATTGCACATGTATTAATTTTTAATAAAGTTATATAGCATCTTTATCAACATGTGAAGAACACATCTGCATTTTATAAACTGCTCTGCGTTCATAAGCATTCTTCTATTTCTCCACCGGAGGGCAGCATAAGCACAGTAAATAGCAAAAATAATTTCAAGGCGTTTGGTCTGAAATTGAACGCTGCTCTTCAGCTGTTTATTTCGACAGGCTGCTGGTACAAATTAATCATTAGGTTCTTTATTTTTCTGATAACTGACTATATATTCACTGTAAAAACTGACGTATTGGAGAAAAGACAACTCACCTATAATCAGGGACCACGTGGCATTACGAAAAGAGGAAGGTACATCTCTTTTTAAAAGTCTGCTGACAAAAAGTCCCCCATACAACAATTTTCTAATCTACGCTTCACATCAAATGTCTCTTAAGCATTTCCCTGCTTCCCTAAGTTCTCTGACGTGGTGGTTTCTAAAGGCCGCCTGGTGTTCCGGTCTGTGGACTCGTTGGACCTTGCTTCCCTGATTTAAATTGGTCATTTAGGTGTTTTAACCGTCTTTAAAGTATTAAAGATTTCCCATGTATAAAATATACATAGAAAACTATACCACCCAATTAATCACTACTCGAATTCGATAGATGTTAATTGTTGCCACTTTTACTTCAGATATTTTGAAGAAAGAAAAAGTTTACAGGTAGGGTTGGAGGTCCCCATGTCCAACTGACTTCTCTCCTTCTTTCCCCAGAGTCACCTCTGATCTGAAGCTGCTGCTTATTTTTCCTATCCTTGATCTCAGGCTTTCATTACAAAACTATGTTCTGTAAACAATATAGTATTGTCCTGAGCTTTTAAATTCTACACGTAAATGTAATCACCACGGCATGTCCCATATTTGCTTAACGTTATGATTTACCCCCGTTGATTTAGACCTAGTTAACTTTAACTGCTTTAAGGTATTATACTTTAGAAATAGAATTTATTAACACATTCCCTATCGATAAGCATTTAGGTGGTTTCTAATCATTGAGTATCACTGCTCCTTTGATGGGGCAGGTGTGCACAGCTTCTCTAGCTGTTATCCCTAGAGAAGAATTAAGTTTGGGACTCCAGCAGAGGAATGGCGGATTCGAAAGGGTCATCCCCTTCAGCTCTACTGGCTACTGCTGAATCACACTCCTGAATTACCAAGTTTCAATTCAGCGGGTCGTGAATTAGTCCCGTTTCCTCACTTCCTCTTTGTGGTAGGAGGCATAGCTTTAAGCATCTCGGACGTTAAGCACCTCTTCACGGCCACTGGCAACAAGGTTTTGTCTTTTGCGACTCCATTGCCTTTGCTTATTACCTGCTTGGGTTCTTTACCTTTTTCTTATGGATTTGTACAAATTGTGTATCTATGTCTGATTGAGTCACAGTGAGCCGTTTGTGTGTGTGTGTCGGTGTGTCTGTGTGCTGGTATAGGTTGAGCATTGAGTCATACTTAGATGTGTGCATGTGTATGTGTGTGTGTGTGCTGGTATGGGCTTTGCATGGAGTCACTGAGGGGTGTGTGTGCGTGTGTGTGTGTGTGTGTGTGTGTGTGTATGCTGGTATAAGCTGTGCATTCAGTCTACACTGAGCCGTGCCTATGTGCGCGTGTGTGTGTGTGCTGGTATAGGCAGTGCGTTGAGTCACAGTGAGCCATGTGTGAGTGCGTGTTTGTGGGGTCTGTGCTGGTACACACGGTGAATTTAGTTACACTGAGGTGCCTGTGTGTGAGTGTATGTGTTGGTATGGACGGTACACACCGATAGTCTATTAATTTTTGACGAAAATGGCAAGAATATACAATGGGAAAAAGTCTCTTCGGCAAGTGGTGCTGGGAAAGTTGGACAGCTGCATGTAAATCAATAAATTTAAAACACACCCTCTCACCGTACACAAAAATAAACTCAAAATGGCTTAAAGACTTAAACGTAAGACATGACACCATAAAACTCCTAGAAAGGAACACAGGCAAAACATTCTCTGACATAAGTTGCACCAATGTTTTCTTAGGTCAGTCTCCCAAGGCAATAGGAATAAAAGCAAAAATAAACAAATGGGACCGAATCAAACATACAAGCTTTTGCGCAGCAAAGGAAACCATTAACAAAACGAAAAGATGACCTACAAAACGGGAGAAAATATTTGCAAACGATGCAACTGAGAAGGGCTTAATTTCCAAAATATATAAACAGCTTAGACACCTCAACAACAACAAAATAAATGAACCAATCAAAACAGGGGCAGAAGATCTAAAACGACATTTCTTCAAAGAAGAAACACAAATAGCTAATAGGCACATGAAAAGATGCTCAAAATCACTAATTATCAGAGAAATGAAAATCAAAACTACAATAAGGGACCATCTCACACTGGTCAGAATGGCCATCATGAAAAACTCTACAAATAACAAATGCTGGAGAGGGTGTGGAGAAAAGGGAACCCTCTTACACTGTTGGTGGGAATGTAAATTGGTACAGCCAATTTGGAGAACAGATGTGGAGGTTCCTTAAAAAACTAAAAATTGAATTACCATATGATCCAGCAATCCCACTCCTGGGCATACGCCCAGACAAAACTCTAATCCAAAGAGATACATGCACCCCTATGTTCACAGCAGCACTATTCACAATAGCCAAGACATGGACACAACCTAAGTGTCCACTGACAGATGAATGGATAAAGAAGATGTGGTACATGTATACAATGGACTAGTACCCAGCCATAAAAAAGAACAAAATAATGCCATTTGCAGCAACACGGACGCAACTAGAGATTACCATACTAAGTGAAATATGTCAGAAAGAGAAAGACAAATACCATACGACGTCACTTACATGTGGAATCTAAAATATGACACAAACGAACATATCTATGACACAGCAACAGACTCACGGACATAGAGAACAGACCTGTGGTTGCCAAGGGGGAGGAGGTTGGGGGAGGGATGGAATGGGAGGTTGGGGGTAACAGATGTAAACTATTATACATGGAATAGATAAACAAGGCCCTACCGTGTAGCACAGGGAACTATATTCAGTATCCTATGATAAACCATAAGGGAAAAGAATATTCAAAAAGAATGTATATATATGTATAACTGAGTCACTTTGCTGTACAGCAGAAATTAACACAACGTTGTAAATCAACTACACTTCAATAAAAAATAAAATAAAATGACCGAGAGAAAAAACAATGATGGGTGTATTTTACTCTGTGTAAAGTTTACGTTCAAAGAAAAGCACTGTAAACAAATACAGCTCACTAGTTAACGCCACGCTTGCTGAGATACTTAAGGAGACATGTACTCATGTCTGCAGTTTACCACAAAATGCATCAAGGGATAAGGTGGATCGGGGCTTTCCAGGCGGCACAGTCGTTAAGAATCCACCTGCCAATGCAGAGGACACGGGTTCGAGCCCTGGTCTGGGAAGATCCCACATGCCGCGGAGCAACTAAGGCCGTGCAGCACAACTACTGAGCCAGCGCACCACAACTACTGAAGCCCGCGCGCCTAGAGCCCGTGCTCCGCAACAAGAGAAGCCACGGCAATGAGAAGCCTGCACACCTCAACGAAGAGTAGCCCCCCACCCCCGCTCGCCGCAACTAGAGAAAGCCCGCGCGCAGCAACGAAGGCCCAACACGGCCACATAAACAAATAAATTTATTTAAAAAGAAAATGTCTAGGTTAGCACTCCAATAGCAGAAAAGCTGACTTTATACTGAACGAACTACTACACCCTCATCTTGTTTATCTCCCCTGCCCAGGAACTCAGAATCCTGAGCTAATAATAAAGGGAGATTATGGGTGAGGTTTTCCTTTCTTTGTATTTCTCCGGGTACTTTAAGTTTTCTACATTGCACATGTATTAATTTTTAATAAAGTTATATAGCATCTTTATCAACATGTGAAGAACACATCTGCATTTTATAAACTGCTCTGCGTTCATAAGCATTCTTCTATTTCTCCACCGGAGGGCAGCATAAGCACAGTAAATAGCAAAAATAATTTCAAGGCGTTTGGTCTGAAATTGAACGCTGCTCTTCAGCTGTTTATTTCGACAGGCTGCTGGTACAAATTAATCATTAGGTTCTTTATTTTTCTGATAACTGACTATATATTCACTGTAAAAACTGACATATTGGAGAAAAGACAACTCACCTATAATCAGGGACCACGTGGCATTACGAAAAGAGGAAGGTACATCTCTTTTTAAAAGTCTGCTGACAAAAAGTCCCCCATACAACAATTTTCTAATCTACGCTTCACATCAAATGTCTCTTAAGCATTTCCCTGCTTCCCTAAGTTCTCTGACGTGGTGGTTTCTAAAGGCCGCCTGGTGTTCCGGTCTGTGGACTCATTGGACCTTGCTTCCCTGATTTAAATTGGTCATTTAGGTGTTTTAACCGTCTTTAAAGTATTAAAGATTTCCCATGTATAAAATATACATAGAAAACTATACCACCCAATTAATCACTACTCGAATTCGATAGATGTTAATTGTTGCCACTTTTACTTCAGATATTTTGAAGAAAGAAAAAGTTTACAGGTAGGGTTGGAGGTCCCCATGTCCAACTGACTTCTCTCCTTCTTTCCCCAGAGTCACCTCTGATCTGAAGCTGCTGCTTATTTTTCCTATCCTTGATCTCAGGCTTTCATTACAAAACTATGTTCTGTAAACAATATAGTATTGTCCTGAGCTTTTAAATTCTACACGTAAATGTAATCACCACGGCATGTCCCATATTTGCTTAACGTTATGATTTACCCCCTGTTGATTTAGACCTAGTTAACTTTAACTGCTTTAAGGTATTATACTTTAGAAATAGAATTTATTAACACATTCCCTATCGATAAGCATTTAGGTGGTTTCTAATCATTGAGTATCACTGCTCCTTTGATGGGGCAGGTGTGCACAGCTTCTCTAGCTGTTATCCCTAGAGAAGAATTAAGTTTGGGACTCCAGCAGAGGAATGGCGGATTCGAAAGGGTCATCCCCTTCAGCTCTACTGGCTACTGCTGAATCACACTCCTGAATTACCAAGTTTCAATTCAGCGGGTCGTGAATTAGTCCCGTTTCCTCACTTCCTCTTTGTGGTACGAGGCATGGCTTTAAGCATCTCGGACGTTAAGCACCTCTTCACGGCCACTGGCAACAAGGTTTTGTCTTTTGCGAATCCATTGCCTTTGCTTATTACCTGCTTGGGTTCTTTACCTTTTTCTTATCGATTTGTACAAATTGTGTATCTATGTCTGATTGAGTCACAGTGAGCCGTTTGTGTGTGTGTGTCGGTGTGTCTGTGTGCTGGTATAGGTTGAGCATTGAGTCATACTTAGATGTGTGTATGTGTGTGTGTGTGCTGGTATGGGCTTTGCATGGAGTCACTGAGGGGTGTGTGTGTGTGTGTGTGTGTGTGTGTGTGTGTGTATGCTGGTATAAGCTGTGCATTCAGTCTACACTGAGCCGTGCCTATGTGCGTGTGTGTGTGTGCTGGTATAGGCAGTGCGTTGAGTCACAGTGAGCCATGTGTGAGTGCGTGTTTGTGGGGTCTGTGCTGGTACACACGGTGAATTTAGTTACACTGAGGTGCCTGTGTGTGAGTGTATGTGTTGGTATGGACGGTACACACCGATAGTCCATTAATTTTTGACGAAAAAGGCAAGAATATACAATGGGAAAAAGTCTCTTCGGCAAGTGGTGCTGGGAAAGTTGGACAGCTGCATGTAAATCAATAAATTTAAAACACACCCTCTCACCGTACACAAAAATAAACTCAAAATGGCTTAAAGACTTAAACGTAAGACATGACACCATAAAACTCCTAGAAAGGAACACAGGCAAAACATTCTCTGACATAAGTTGCACCAATGTTTTCTTAGGTCAGTCTCCCAAGGCAATAGGAATAAAAGCAAAAATAAACAAATGGGACCGAATCAAACATACAAGCTTTTGCGCAGCAAAGGAAACCATTAACAAAACGAAAAGATGACCTACAAAACGGGAGAAAATATTTGCAAACGATGCAACTGAGAAGGGCTTAATTTCCAAAATATATAAACAGCTCAGACACCTCAACAACAAAAAAATAAATGAACCAATCAAAACAGGGGCAGAAGATCTAAAACGACATTTCTTCAAAGAAGAAACACAAATAGCTAATAGGCACATGAAAAGATGCTCAAAATCACTAATTATCAGAGAAATGAAAATCAAAACTACAATAAGGGACCATCTCACACTGGTCAGAATGGCCATCATGAAAAACTCTACAAATAACAAATGCTGGAGAGGGTGTGGAGAAAAGGGAACCCTCTTACACTGTTGGTGGGAATGTAAATTGGTACAGCCAATTTGGAGAACAGATGTGGAGGTTCCTTAAAAAACTAAAAATTGAATTACCATATGATCCAGCAATCCCACTCCTGGGCATACGCCCAGACAAAACTCTAATCCAAAGAGATACATGCACCCCTATGTTCACAGCAGCACTATTCACAATAGCCAAGACATGGACACAACCTAAGTGTCCACTGACAGATGAATGGATAAAGAAGATGTGGTACATGTATACAATGGACTAGTACCCAGCCATAAAAAAGAACAAAATAATGCCATTTGCAGCAACACGGACGCAACTAGAGATTACCATACTAAGTGAAATATGTCAGACAGAGAAAGACAAATACCATACGACGTCACTTACATGTGGAATCTAAAATATGACACAAACGAACATATCTATGACACAGCAACAGACTCACGGACATAGAGAACAGACCTGTGGTTGCCAAGGGGGAGGAGGTTGGGGGAGGGATGGAATGGGAGGCTGGGGGTAACAGATGTAAGCTATTATACATGGAATAAACAAGGCCCTACCGTGTAGCACAGGGAACTATATTCAGTATCCTATGATAAACCATAAGGGAAAAGAATATTCAAAAAGAATGTATATATATGTATAACTGAGTCACTTTGCTGTACAGCAGAAATTAACACAACGTTGTAAATCAACTACACTTCAATAAAAAATAAAATAAAATGACCGAGAGAAAAAACAATGATGGGTGTATTTTACTCTGTGTAAAGTTTACGTTCAAAGAAAAGCACTGTAAACAAATACGGCTCACTAGTTAACGCCACGCTTGCTGAGATACTTAAGGAGACATGTACTCATGTCTGCAGTTTACCACAAAATGCATCAAGGGATAAGGTGGATCGGGGCTTTCCAGGCGGCACAGTCATTAAGAATCCACCTGCCAATGCAGAGGACACGGGTTCGAGCCCTGGTCTGGGAAGATCCCACATGCCGCGGAGCAACTAAGGCCGTGCAGCACAACTACTGAGCCAGCGCACCACAACTCCTGAAGCCCGCGCGCCTATAGCCCGTGCTCCGCAACAAGAGAAGCCACGGCAATGAGAAGCCTGCACACCTCAACGAAGAGTAGCCCCCCACCCCCGCTCGCCGCAACTAGAGAAAGCCCGCGCGCAGCAACGAAGGCCCAACACGGCCACATAAACAAATAAATTTATTTAAAAAGAAAATGTCTAGGTTAGCACTCCAATAGCAGAAAAGCTGACTTTATACTGAACGAACTACTACACCCTCATCTTGTTTATCTCCCCTGCCCAGGAACTCAGAATCCTGAGCTAATAATAAAGGGAGATTATGGGTGAGGTTTTCCTTTCTTTGTATTTCTCCGGGTACTTTAAGTTTTCTACATTGCACATGTATTAATTTTTAATAAAGTTATATAGCATCTTTATCAACATGTGAAGAACACATCTGCATTTTATAAACTGCTCTGCGTTCATAAGCATTCTTCTATTTCTCCACCGGAGGGCAGCATAAGCACAGTAAATAGCAAAAATAATTTCAAGGCGTTTGGTCTGAAATTGAACGCTGCTCTTCAGCTGTTTATTTCGACAGGCTGCTGGTACAAATTAATCATTAGGTTCTTTATTTTTCTGATAACTGACTATATATTCACTGTAAAAACTGACGTATTGGAGAAAAGACAACTCACCTATAATCAGGGACCACGTGGCATTACGAAAAGAGGAAGGTACATCTCTTTTTAAAAGTCTGCTGACAAAAAGTCCCCCATACAACAATTTTCTAATCTACGCTTCACATCAAATGTCTCTTAAGCATTTCCCTGCTTCCCTAAGTTCTCTGACATGGTGGTTTCTAAAGGCCGCCTGGTGTTCCGGTCTGTGGACTCGTTGGACCTTGCTTCCCTGATTTAAATTGGTCATTTAGGTGTTTTAACCGTCTTTAAAGTATTAAAGATTTCCCATGTATAAAATATACATAGAAAACTAAACCACCCAATTAATCACTACTCGAATTCGATAGATGTTAATTGTTGCCACTTTTACTTCAGATATTTTGAAGAAAGAAAAAGTTTACAGGTAGGGTTGGAGGTCCCCATGTCCAACTGACTTCTCTCCTTCTTTCCCCAGAGTCACCTCTGATCTGAAGCTGCTGCTTATTTTTCCTATCCTTGATCTCAGGCTTTCATTACAAAACTATGTTCTGTAAACAATATAGTATTGTCCTGAGCTTTTAAATTCTACACGTAAATGTAATCACCACGGCATGTCCCATATTTGCTTAACGTTATGATTTACCCCCGTTGATTTAGACCTAGTTAACTTTAACTGCTTTAAGGTATTATACTGTAGAAATAGAATTTATTAACACATTCCCTATCGATAAGCATTTAGGTGGTTTCTAATCATTGAGTATCACTGCTCCTTTGATGGGGCAGGTGTGCACAGCTTCTCTAGCTGTTATCCCTAGAGAAGAATTAAGTTTGGGACTCCAGCAGAGGAATGGCGGATTCGAAAGGGTCATCCCCTTCAGCTCTACTGGCTACTGCTGAATCACACTCCTGAATTACCAAGTTTCAATTCAGCGGGTCGTGAATTAGTCCCGTTTCCTCACTTCCTCTTTGTGGTAGGAGGCATGGCTTTAAGCATCTCGGACGTTAAGCACCTCTTCACGGCCACTGGCAACAAGGTTTTGTCTTTTGCGAATCCATTGCCTTTGCTTATTACCTGCTTGGGTTCTTTACCTTTTTCTTATGGATTTGTACAAATTGTGTATCTATGTCTGATTGAGTCACAGTGAGCCGTTTGTGTGTGTGTGTCGGTGTGTCTGTGTGCTGGTATAGGTTGAGCATTGAGTCATACTTAGATGTGTGTATGTGTGTGTGTGTGTGCTGGTATGGGCTTTGCATGGAGTCACTGAGGGGTGTGCGTGTGTGTGTGTGTGTGTGTGTGTGTGTGTGTGTATGCTGGTATAAGCTGTGCATTCAGTCTACACTGAGCCGTGCCTATGTGCGTGTGTGTGTGTGCTGGTATAGGCAGTGCGTTGAGTCACAGTGAGCCATGTGTGAGTGCGTGTTTGTGGGGTCTGTGCTGGTACACACGGTGAATTTAGTTACACTGAGGTGCCTGTGTGTGAGTGTATGTGTTGGTATGGACGGTACACACCGATAGTCTATTAATTTTGACGAAAAAGGCAAGAATATACAATGGGAAAAAGTCTCTTCGGCAAGTGGTGCTGGGAAAGTTGGACAGCTGCATGTAAATCAATAAATTTAAAACACACCCTCTCACCGTACACAAAAATAAACTCAAAATGGCTTAAAGACTTAAACGTAAGACATGACACCATAAAACTCCTAGAAAGGAACACAGGCAAAACATTCTCTGACATAAGTTGCACCAATGTTTTCTTAGGTCAGTCTCCCAAGGCAATAGGAATAAAAGCAAAAATAAACAAATGGGACCGAATCAAACATACAAGCTTTTGCGCAGCAAAGGAAACCATTAACAAAACGAAGAGATGACCTACAAAACGGGAGAAAATATTTGCAAACGATGCAACTGAGAAGGGCTTAATTTCCAAAATATATAAACAGCTCAGACACCTCAACAACAACAAAATAAATGAACCAATCAAAACAGGGGCAGAAGATCTAAAACGACATTTCTTCAAAGAAGAAACACAAATAGCTAATAGGCACATGAAAAGATGCTCAAAATCACTAATTATCAGAGAAATGAAAATCAAAACTACAATAAGGGACCATCTCACACTGGTCAGAATGGCCATCATGAAAAACTCTACAAATAACAAATGCTGGAGAGGGTGTGGAGAAAAGGGAACCCTCTTACACTGTTGGTGGGAATGTAAATTGGTACAGCCAATTTGGAGAACAGATGTGGAGGTTCCTTAAAAAACTAAAAATTGAATTACCATATGATCCAGCAATCCCACTCCTGGGCATACGCCCAGACAAAACTCTAATCCAAAGAGATACATGCACCCCTATGTTCACAGCAGCACTATTCACAATAGCCAAGACATGGACACAACCTAAGTGTCCACTGACAGATGAATGGATAAAGAAGATGTGGTACATGTATACAATGGACTAGTACCCAGCCATAAAAAAGAACAAAATAATGCCATTTGCAGCAACACGGACGCAACTAGAGATTACCATACTAAGTGAAATATGTCAGAAAGAGAAAGACAAATACCATACGATGTCACTTACATGTGGAATCTAAAATATGACACAAACGAACATATCTATGACACAGCAACAGACTCACGGACATAGAGAACAGACCTGTGGTTGCCAAGGGGGAGGAGGTTGGGGGAGGGATGGAATGGGAGGTTGGGGGTAACAGATGTAAACTATTATACATGGAATAGATAAACAAGGCCCTACCGTGTAGCACAGGGAACTATATTCAGTATCCTATGATAAACCATAAGGGAAAAGAATATTCAAAAAGAATGTATATATATGTATAACTGAATCACTTTGCTGTACAGCAGAAATTAACACAACGTTGTAAATCAACTACACTTCAATAAAAAATAAAATAAAATGACCGAGAGAAAAAACAATGATGGGTGTATTTTACTCTGTGTAAAGTTTACGTTCAAAGAAAAGCACTGTAAACAAATACGGCTCACTAGTTAACGCCACGCTTGCTGAGATACTTAAGGAGACATGTACTCATGTCTGCAGTTTACCACAAAATGCATCAAGGGATAAGGTGGATCGGGGCTTTCCAGGCGGCACAGTCGTTAAGAATCCACCTGCCAATGCAGAAGACACGGATTCGAGCCCTGGTCTGGGAAGATCCCACATGCCGCGGAGCAACTAAGGCCGTGCAGCACAACTACTGAGCCAGCGCACCACAACTACTGAAGCCCGCGCGCCTAGAGCCCGTGCTCCGCAACAAGAGAAGCCACGGCAATGAGAAGCCTGCACACCTCAACGAAGAGTAGCCCCCCACCCCCGCTCGCCGCAACTAGAGAAAGCCCGCGCGCAGCAACGAAGGCCCAACACGGCCACATAAACAAATAAATTTATTTAAAAAGAAAATGTCTAGGTTAGCACTCCAATAGCAGAAAAGCTGACTTTATACTGAACGAACTACTACACCCTCATCTTGTTTATCTCCCCTGCCCAGGAACTCAGAATCCTGAGCTAATAATAAAGGGAGATTATGGGTGAGGTTTTCCTTTCTTTGTATTTCTCCGGGTACTTTAAGTTTTCTACATTGCACATGTATTAATTTTTAATAAAGTTATATAGCATCTTTATCAACATGTGAAGAACACATCTGCATTTTATAAACTGCTCTGCGTTCATAAGCATTCTTCTATTTCTCCACCGGAGGGCAGCATAAGCACAGTAAATAGCAAAAATAATTTCAAGGCGTTTGGTCTGAAATTGAACGCTGCTCTTCAGCTGTTTATTTCGACAGGCTGCTGGTACAAATTAATCATTAGGTTCTTTATTTTTCTGATAACTGACTATATATTCACTGTAAAAACTGACGTATTGGAGAAAAGACAACTCACCTATAATCAGGGACCACGTGGCATTACGAAAAGAGGAAGGTACATCTCTTTTTAAAAGTCTGCTGACAAAAAGTCCCCCATACAACAATTTTCTAATCTACGCTTCACATCAAATGTCTCTTAAGCATTTCCCTGCTTCCCTAAGTTCTCTGACGTGGTGGTTTCTAAAGGCCGCCTGGTGTTCCGGTCTGTGGACTCGTTGGACCTTGCTTCCCTGATTTAAATTGGTCATTTAGGTGTTTTAACCGTCTTTAAAGTATTAAAGATTTCCCATGTATAAAATATACATAGAAAACTATACCACCCAATTAATCACTACTCGAATTCGATAGATGTCAATTGTTGCCACTTTTACTTCAGATATTTTGAAGAAAGAAAAAGTTTACAGGTAGGGTTGGAGGTCCCCATGTCCAACTGACTTCTCTCCTTCTTTCCCCAGAGTCACCTCTGATCTGAAGCTGCTGCTTATTTTTCCTATCCTTGATCTCAGGCTTTCATTACAAAACTATGTTCTGTAAACAATATAGTATTGTCCTGAGCTTTTAAATTCTACACGTAAATGTAATCACCACGGCATGTCCCATATTTGCTTAACGTTATGATTTACCCCCTGTTGATTTAGACCTAGTTAACTTTAACTGCTTTAAGGTATTATACTTTAGAAATAGAATTTATTAACACATTCCCTATCGATAAGCATTTAGGTGGTTTCTAATCATTGAGTATCACTGCTCCTTTGATGGGGCAGGTGTGCACAGCTTCTCTAGCTGTTATCCCTAGAGAAGAATTAAGTTTGGGACTCCAGCAGAGGAATGGCGGATTCGAAAGGGTCATCCCCTTCAGCTCTACTGGCTACTGCTGAATCACACTCCTGAATTACCAAGTTTCAATTCAGCGGGTCGTGAATTAGTCCCGTTTCCTCACTTCCTCTTTGTGGTAGGAGGCATGGCTTTAAGCATCTCGGACGTTAAGCACCTCTTCACGGCCACTGGCAACAAGGTTTTGTCTTTTGCGACTCCATTGCCTTTGCTTATTACCTGCTTGGGTTCTTTACCTTTTTCTTATGGATTTGTACAAATTGTGTATCTATGTCTGATTGAGTCACAGTGAGCCGTTTGTGTGTGTGTGTCGGTGTGTCTGTGTGCTGGTATAGGTTGAGCATTGAGTCATACTTAGATGTGTGCATGTGTGTGTGTGTGCTGGTATGGGCTTTGCATGGAGTCACTGAGGGGTGTGTGTGTGTGTGTGTGTGTGTGTGTGTATGCTGGTATAAGCTGTGCATTCAGTCTACACTGAGCCGTGCCTATGTGCGTGTGTGTGTGTGCTGGTATAGGCAGTGCGTTGAGTCACAGTGAGCCATGTGTGAGTGCGTGTTTGTGGGGTCTGTGCTGGTACACACGGTGAATTTAGTTACACTGAGGTGCCTGTGTGTGAGTGTATGTGTTGGTATGGACGGTACACACCGATAGTCTATTAATTTTTGACGAAAATGGCAAGAATATACAATGGGAAAAAGTCTCTTCGGCAAGTGGTGCTGGGAAAGTTGGACAGCTGCATGTAAATCAATAAATTTAAAACACACCCTCTCACCGTACACAAAAATAAACTCAAAATGGCTTAAAGACTTAAACGTAAGACATGACACCATAAAACTCCTAGAAAGGAACACAGGCAAAACATTCTCTGACATAAGTTGCACCAATGTTTTCTTAGGTCAGTCTCCCAAGGCAATAGGAATAAAAGCAAAAATAAACAAATGGGACCTAATCAAACATACAAGCTTTTGCGCAGCAAAGGAAACCATTAACAAAACGAAAAGATGACCTACAAAACGGGAGAAAATATTTGCAAACGATGCAACTGAGAAGGGCTTAATTTCCAAAATATATAAACAGCTTAGACACCTCAACAACAACAAAATAAATGAACCAATCAAAACAGGGGCAGAAGATCTAAAACGACATTTCTTCAAAGAAGAAACACAAATAGCTAATAGGCACATGAAAAGATGCTCAAAATCACTAATTATCAGAGAAATGAAAATCAAAACTACAATAAGGGACCATCTCACACTGGTCAGAATGGCCATCATGAAAAACTCTACAAATAACAAATGCTGGAGAGGGTGTGGAGAAAAGGGAACCCTCTTACACTGTTGGTGGGAATGTAAATTGGTACAGCCAATTTGGAGAACAGATGTGGAGGTTCCTTAAAAAACTAAAAATTGAATTACCATATGATCCAGCAATCCCACTCCTGGGCATACGCCCAGACAAAACTCTAATCCAAAGAGATACATGCACCCCTATGTTCACAGCAGCACTATTCACAATAGCCAAGACATGGACACAACCTAAGTGTCCACTGACAGATGAATGGATAAAGAAGATGTGGTACATGTATACAATGGACTAGTACCCAGCCATAAAAAAGAACAAAATAATGCCATTTGCAGCAACACGGACGCAACTAGAGATTACCATACTAAGTGAAATATGTCAGAAAGAGAAAGACAAATACCATACGATGTCACTTACATGTGGAATCTAAAATATGACACAAACGAACATATCTATGACACAGCAACAGACTCACGGACATAGAGAACAGACCTGTGGTTGCCAAGGGGGAGGAGGTTGGGGGAGGGATGGAATGGGAGGTTGGGGGTAACAGATGTAAGCTATTATACATGGAATAGATAAACAAGGCCCTACCGTGTAGCACAAGGAACTATATTCAGTATCCTAAGATAAACCATAAGGGAAAAGAATATTCAAAAAGAATGTATATATGTGTATAACTGAATCACTTTGCTGTACAGCAGAAATTAACACAACGTTGTAAATCAACTACACTTCAATAAAAAATAAAATAAAATGACCGAGAGAAAAAACAATGATGGGTGTATTTTACTCTGTGTAAAGTTTACGTTCAAAGAAAAGCACTGTAAACAAATACAGCTCACTAGTTAACGCCACGCTTGCTGAGATACTTAAGGAGACATGTACTCATGTCTGCAGTTTACCACAAAATGCATCAAGGGATAAGGTGGATCGGGGCTTTCCAGGCGGCACAGTCGTTAAGAATCCACCTGCCAATGCAGAGGACACGGGTTCGAGCCCTGGTCTGGGAAGATCCCACATGCCGCGGAGCAACTAAGGCCGTGCAGCACAACTACTGAGCCAGCGCACCACAACTCCTGAAGCCCGCGCGCCTAGAGCCCGTGCTCCGCAACAAGAGAAGCCACGGCAATGAGAAGCCTGCACACCTCAACGAAGAGTAGCCCCCCACCCCCGCTCGCCGCAACTAGAGAAAGCCCGCGCGCAGCAACGAAGGCCCAACACGGCCACATAAACAAATAAATTTATTTAAAAAGAAAATGTCTAGGTTAGCACTCCAATAGCAGAAAAGCTGACTTTATACTGAACGAACTACTACACCCTCATCTTGTTTATCTCCCCTGCCCAGGAACTCAGAATCCTGAGCTAATAATAAAGGGAGATTATGGGTGAGGTTTTCCTTTCTTTGTATTTCTCCGGGTACTTTAAGTTTTCTACATTGCACATGTATTAATTTTTAATAAAGTTATATAGCATCTTTATCAACATGTGAAGAACACATCTGCATTTTATAAACTGCTCTGCGTTCATAAGCATTCTTCTATTTCTCCACCGGAGGGCAGCATAAGCACAGTAAATAGCAAAAATAATTTCAAGGCGTTTGGTCTGAAATTGAACGCTGCTCTTCAGCTGTTTATTTCGACAGGCTGCTGGTACAAATTAATCATTAGGTTCTTTATTTTTCTGATAACTGACTATATATTCACTGTAAAAACTGACATATTGGAGAAAAGACAACTCACCTATAATCAGGGACCACGTGGCATTACGAAAAGAGGAAGGTACATCTCTTTTTAAAAGTCTGCTGACAAAAAGTCCCCCATACAACAATTTTCTAATCTACGCTTCACATCAAATGTCTCTTAAGCATTTCCCTGCTTCCCTAAGTTCTCTGACGTGGTGGTTTCTAAAGGCCGCCTGGTGTTCCGGTCTGTGGACTCGTTGGACCTTGCTTCCCTGATTTAAATTGGTCATTTAGGTGTTTTAACCGTCTTTAAAGTATTAAAGATTTCCCATGTATAAAATATACATAGAAAACTATACCACCCAATTAATCACTACTCGAATTCGATAGATGTTAATTGTTGCCACTTTTACTTCAGATATTTTGAAGAAAGAAAAAGTTTACAGGTAGGGTTGGAGGTCCCCATGTCCAACTGACTTCTCTCCTTCTTTCCCCAGAGTCACCTCTGATCTGAAGCTGCTGCTTATTTTTCCTATCCTTGATCTCAGGCTTTCATTACAAAACTATGTTCTGTAAACAATATAGTATTGTCCTGAGCTTTTAAATTCTACACGTAAATGTAATCACCACGGCATGTCCCATATTTGCTTAACGTTATGATTTACCCCCTGTTGATTTAGACCTAGTTAACTTTAACTGCTTTAAGGTATTATACTTTAGAAATAGAATTTATTAACACATTCCCTATCGATAAGCATTTAGGTGGTTTCTAATCATTGAGTATCACTGCTCCTTTGATGGGGCAGGTGTGCACAGCTTCTCTAGCTGTTATCCCTAGAGAAGAATTAAGTTTGGGACTCCAGCAGAGGAATGGCGGATTCGAAAGGGTCATCCCCTTCAGCTCTACTGGCTACTGCTGAATCACACTCCTGAATTACCAAGTTTCAATTCAGCGGGTCGTGAATTAGTCCCGTTTCCTCACTTCCTCTTTGTGGTACGAGGCATGGCTTTAAGCATCTCGGACGTTAAGCACCTCTTCACGGCCACTGGCAACAAGGTTTTGTCTTTTGCGAATCCATTGCCTTTGCTTATTACCTGCTTGGGTTCTTTACCTTTTTCTTATCGATTTGTACAAATTGTGTATCTATGTCTGATTGAGTCACAGTGAGCCGTTTGTGTGTGTGTGTCGGTGTGTCTGTGTGCTGGTATAGGTTGAGCATTGAGTCATACTTAGATGTGTGTATGTGTGTGTGTGTGCTGGTATGGGCTTTGCATGGAGTCACTGAGGGGTGTTGTGTGTGTGTGTGTGTGTGTGTGTGTGTGTGTGTATGCTGGTATAAGCTGTGCATTCAGTCTACACTGAGCCGTGCCTATGTGCGTGTGTGTGTGTGCTGGTATAGGCAGTGCGTTGAGTCACAGTGAGCCATGTGTGAGTGCGTGTTTGTGGGGTCTGTGCTGGTACACACGGTGAATTTAGTTACACTGAGGTGCCTGTGTGTGAGTGTATGTGTTGGTATGGACGGTACACACCGATAGTCCATTAATTTTTGACGAAAAAGGCAAGAATATACAATGGGAAAAAGTCTCTTCGGCAAGTGGTGCTGGGAAAGTTGGACAGCTGCATGTAAATCAATAAATTTAAAACACACCCTCTCACCGTACACAAAAATAAACTCAAAATGGCTTAAAGACTTAAACGTAAGACATGACACCATAAAACTCCTAGAAAGGAACACAGGCAAAACATTCTCTGACATAAGTTGCACCAATGTTTTCTTAGGTCAGTCTCCCAAGGCAATAGGAATAAAAGCAAAAATAAACAAATGGGACCGAATCAAACATACAAGCTTTTGCGCAGCAAAGGAAACCATTAACAAAACGAAAAGATGACCTACAAAACGGGAGAAAATATTTGCAAACGATGCAACTGAGAAGGGCTTAATTTCCAAAATATATAAACAGCTTAGACACCTCAACAACAACAAAATAAATGAACCAATCAAAACAGGGGCAGAAGATCTAAAACGACATTTCTTCAAAGAAGAAACACAAATAGCTAATAGGCACATGAAAAGATGCTCAAAATCACTAATTATCAGAGAAATGAAAATCAAAACTACAATAAGGGACCATCTCACACTGGTCAGAATGGCCATCATGAAAAACTCTACAAATAACAAATGCTGGAGAGGGTGTGGAGAAAAGGGAACCCTCTTACACTGTTGGTGGGAATGTAAATTGGTACAGCCAATTTGGAGAACAGATGTGGAGGTTCCTTAAAAAACTAAAAATTGAATTACCATATGATCCAGCAATCCCACTCCTGGGCATACGCCCAGACAAAACTCTAATCCAAAGAGATACATGCACCCCTATGTTCACAGCAGCACTATTCACAATAGCCAAGACATGGACACAACCTAAGTGTCCACTGACAGATGAATGGATAAAGAAGATGTGGTACATGTATACAATGGACTAGTACCCAGCCATAAAAAAGAACAAAATAATGCCATTTGCAGCAACACGGACGCAACTAGAGATTACCATACTAAGTGAAATATGTCAGACAGAGAAAGACAAATACCATACGATGTCACTTACATGTGGAATCTAAAATATGACACAAACGAACATATCTATGACACAGCAACAGACTCACGGACATAGAGAACAGACCTGTGGTTGCCAAGGGGGAGGAGGTTGGGGGAGGGATGGAATGGGAGGTTGGGGGTAACAGATGTAAGCTATTATACATGGAATAGATAAACAAGGCCCTACCGTGTAGCACAAGGAACTATATTCAGTATCCTAAGATAAACCATAAGGGAAAAGAATATTCAAAAAGAATGTATATATGTGTATAACTGAATCACTTTGCTGTACAGCAGAAATTAACACAACGTTGTAAATCAACTACACTTCAATAAAAAATAAAATAAAATGACCGAGAGAAAAAACAATGATGGGTGTATTTTACTCTGTGTAAAGTTTACGTTCAAAGAAAAGCACTGTAAACAAATACAGCTCACTAGTTAACGCCACGCTTGCTGAGATACTTAAGGAGACATGTACTCATGTCTGCAGTTTACCACAAAATGCATCAAGGGATAAGGTGGATCGGGGCTTTCCAGGCGGCACAGTCGTTAAGAATCCACCTGCCAATGCAGAGGACACGGGTTCGAGCCCTGGTCTGGGAAGATCCCACATGCCGCGGAGCAACTAAGGCCGTGCAGCACAACTACTGAGCCAGCGCACCACAACTCCTGAAGCCCGCGCGCCTAGAGCCCGTGCTCCGCAACAAGAGAAGCCACGGCAATGAGAAGCCTGCACACCTCAACGAAGAGTAGCCCCCCACCCCCGCTCGCCGCAACTAGAGAAAGCCCGCGCGCAGCAACGAAGGCCCAACACGGCCACATAAACAAATAAATTTATTTAAAAAGAAAATGTCTAGGTTAGCACTCCAATAGCAGAAAAGCTGACTTTATACTGAACGAACTACTACACCCTCATCTTGTTTATCTCCCCTGCCCAGGAACTCAGAATCCTGAGCTAATAATAAAGGGAGATTATGGGTGAGGTTTTCCTTTCTTTGTATTTCTCCGGGTACTTTAAGTTTTCTACATTGCACATGTATTAATTTTTAATAAAGTTATATAGCATCTTTATCAACATGTGAAGAACACATCTGCATTTTATAAACTGCTCTGCGTTCATAAGCATTCTTCTATTTCTCCACCGGAGGGCAGCATAAGCACAGTAAATAGCAAAAATAATTTCAAGGCGTTTGGTCTGAAATTGAACGCTGCTCTTCAGCTGTTTATTTCGACAGGCTGCTGGTACAAATTAATCATTAGGTTCTTTATTTTTCTGATAACTGACTATATATTCACTGTAAAAACTGACATATTGGAGAAAAGACAACTCACCTATAATCAGGGACCACGTGGCATTACGAAAAGAGGAAGGTACATCTCTTTTTAAAAGTCTGCTGACAAAAAGTCCCCCATACAACAATTTTCTAATCTACGCTTCACATCAAATGTCTCTTAAGCATTTCCCTGCTTCCCTAAGTTCTCTGACGTGGTGGTTTCTAAAGGCCGCCTGGTGTTCCGGTCTGTGGACTCGTTGGACCTTGCTTCCCTGATTTAAATTGGTCATTTAGGTGTTTTAACCGTCTTTAAAGTATTAAAGATTTCCCATGTATAAAATATACATAGAAAACTATACCACCCAATTAATCACTACTCGAATTCGATAGATGTTAATTGTTGCCACTTTTACTTCAGATATTTTGAAGAAAGAAAAAGTTTACAGGTAGGGTTGGAGGTCCCCATGTCCAACTGACTTCTCTCCTTCTTTCCCCAGAGTCACCTCTGATCTGAAGCTGCTGCTTATTTTTCCTATCCTTGATCTCAGGCTTTCATTACAAAACTATGTTCTGTAAACAATATAGTATTGTCCTGAGCTTTTAAATTCTACACGTAAATGTAATCACCACGGCATGTCCCATATTTGCTTAACGTTATGATTTACCCCCTGTTGATTTAGACCTAGTTAACTTTAACTGCTTTAAGGTATTATACTTTAGAAATAGAATTTATTAACACATTCCCTATCGATAAGCATTTAGGTGGTTTCTAATCATTGAGTATCACTGCTCCTTTGATGGGGCAGGTGTGCACAGCTTCTCTAGCTGTTATCCCTAGAGAAGAATTAAGTTTGGGACTCCAGCAGAGGAATGGCGGATTCGAAAGGGTCATCCCCTTCAGCTCTACTGGCTACTGCTGAATCACACTCCTGAATTACCAAGTTTCAATTCAGCGGGTCGTGAATTAGTCCCGTTTCCTCACTTCCTCTTTGTGGTACGAGGCATGGCTTTAAGCATCTCGGACGTTAAGCACCTCTTCACGGCCACTGGCAACAAGGTTTTGTCTTTTGCGAATCCATTGCCTTTGCTTATTACCTGCTTGGGTTCTTTACCTTTTTCTTATCGATTTGTACAAATTGTGTATCTATGTCTGATTGAGTCACAGTGAGCCGTTTGTGTGTGTGTGTCGGTGTGTCTGTGTGCTGGTATAGGTTGAGCATTGAGTCATACTTAGATGTGTGTATGTGTGTGTGTGTGCTGGTATGGGCTTTGCATGGAGTCACTGAGGGGTGTTGTGTGTGTGTGTGTGTGTGTGTGTGTGTGTGTGTATGCTGGTATAAGCTGTGCATTCAGTCTACACTGAGCCGTGCCTATGTGCGTGTGTGTGTGTGCTGGTATAGGCAGTGCGTTGAGTCACAGTGAGCCATGTGTGAGTGCGTGTTTGTGGGGTCTGTGCTGGTACACACGGTGAATTTAGTTACACTGAGGTGCCTGTGTGTGAGTGTATGTGTTGGTATGGACGGTACACACCGATAGTCCATTAATTTTTGACGAAAAAGGCAAGAATATACAATGGGAAAAAGTCTCTTCGGCAAGTGGTGCTGGGAAAGTTGGACAGCTGCATGTAAATCAATAAATTTAAAACACACCCTCTCACCGTACACAAAAATAAACTCAAAATGGCTTAAAGACTTAAACGTAAGACATGACACCATAAAACTCCTAGAAAGGAACACAGGCAAAACATTCTCTGACATAAGTTGCACCAATGTTTTCTTAGGTCAGTCTCCCAAGGCAATAGGAATAAAAGCAAAAATAAACAAATGGGACCGAATCAAACATACAAGCTTTTGCGCAGCAAAGGAAACCATTAACAAAACGAAAAGATGACCTACAAAACGGGAGAAAATATTTGCAAACGATGCAACTGAGAAGGGCTTAATTTCCAAAATATATAAACAGCTTAGACACCTCAACAACAACAAAATAAATGAACCAATCAAAACAGGGGCAGAAGATCTAAAACGACATTTCTTCAAAGAAGAAACACAAATAGCTAATAGGCACATGAAAAGATGCTCAAAATCACTAATTATCAGAGAAATGAAAATCAAAACTACAATAAGGGACCATCTCACACTGGTCAGAATGGCCATCATGAAAAACTCTACAAATAACAAATGCTGGAGAGGGTGTGGAGAAAAGGGAACCCTCTTACACTGTTGGTGGGAATGTAAATTGGTACAGCCAATTTGGAGAACAGATGTGGAGGTTCCTTAAAAAACTAAAAATTGAATTACCATATGATCCAGCAATCCCACTCCTGGGCATACGCCCAGACAAAACTCTAATCCAAAGAGATACATGCACCCCTATGTTCACAGCAGCACTATTCACAATAGCCAAGACATGGACACAACCTAAGTGTCCACTGACAGATGAATGGATAAAGAAGATGTGGTACATGTATACAATGGACTAGTACCCAGCCATAAAAAAGAACAAAATAATGCCATTTGCAGCAACACGGACGCAACTAGAGATTACCATACTAAGTGAAATATGTCAGACAGAGAAAGACAAATACCATACGACGTCACTTACATGTGGAATCTAAAATATGACACAAACGAACATATCTATGACACAGCAACAGACTCACGGACATAGAGAACAGACCTGTGGTTGCCAAGGGGGAGGAGGTTGGGGGAGGGATGGAATGGGAGGCTGGGGGTAACAGATGTAAGCTATTATACATGGAATAAACAAGGCCCTACCGTGTAGCACAGGGAACTATATTCAGTATCCTATGATAAACCATAAGGGAAAAGAATATTCAAAAAGAATGTATATATATGTATAACTGAGTCACTTTGCTGTACAGCAGAAATTAACACAACGTTGTAAATCAACTACACTTCAATAAAAAATAAAATAAAATGACCGAGAGAAAAAACAATGATGGGTGTATTTTACTCTGTGTAAAGTTTACGTTCAAAGAAAAGCACTGTAAACAAATACGGCTCACTAGTTAACGCCACGCTTGCTGAGATACTTAAGGAGACATGTACTCATGTCTGCAGTTTACCACAAAATGCATCAAGGGATAAGGTGGATCGGGGCTTTCCAGGCGGCACAGTCGTTAAGAATCCACCTGCCAATGCAGAGGACACGGGTTCGAGCCCTGGTCTGGGAAGATCCCACATGCCGCGGAGCAACTAAGGCCGTGCAGCACAACTACTGAGCCAGCGCACCACAACTCCTGAAGCCCGCGCGCCTAGAGCCCGTGCTCCGCAACAAGAGAAGCCACGGCAATGAGAAGCCTGCACACCTCAACGAAGAGTAGCCCCCCACCCCCGCTCGCCGCAACTAGAGAAAGCCCGCGCGCAGCAACGAAGGCCCAACACGGCCACATAAACAAATAAATTTATTTAAAAAGAAAATGTCTAGGTTAGCACTCCAATAGCAGAAAAGCTGACTTTATACTGAACGAACTACTACACCCTCATCTTGTTTATCTCCCCTGCCCAGGAACTCAGAATCCTGAGCTAATAATAAAGGGAGATTATGGGTGAGGTTTTCCTTTCTTTGTATTTCTCCGGGTACTTTAAGTTTTCTACATTGCACATGTATTAATTTTTAATAAAGTTATATAGCATCTTTATCAACATGTGAAGAACACATCTGCATTTTATAAACTGCTCTGCGTTCATAAGCATTCTTCTATTTCTCCACCGGAGGGCAGCATAAGCACAGTAAATAGCAAAAATAATTTCAAGGCGTTTGGTCTGAAATTGAACGCTGCTCTTCAGCTGTTTATTTCGACAGGCTGCTGGTACAAATTAATCATTAGGTTCTTTATTTTTCTGATAACTGACTATATATTCACTGTAAAAACTGACGTATTGGAGAAAAGACAACTCACCTATAATCAGGGACCACGTGGCATTACGAAAAGAGGAAGGTACATCTCTTTTTAAAAGTCTGCTGACAAAAAGTCCCCCATACAACAATTTTCTAATCTACGCTTCACATCAAATGTCTCTTAAGCATTTCCCTGCTTCCCTAAGTTCTCTGACATGGTGGTTTCTAAAGGCCGCCTGGTGTTCCGGTCTGTGGACTCGTTGGACCTTGCTTCCCTGATTTAAATTGGTCATTTAGGTGTTTTAACCGTCTTTAAAGTATTAAAGATTTCCCATGTATAAAATATACATAGAAAACTATACCACCCAATTAATCACTACTCGAATTCGATAGATGTTAATTGTTGCCACTTTTACTTCAGATATTTTGAAGAAAGAAAAAGTTTACAGGTAGGGTTGGAGGTCCCCATGTCCAACTGACTTCTCTCCTTCTTTCCCCAGAGTCACCTCTGATCTGAAGCTGCTGCTTATTTTTCCTATCCTTGATCTCAGGCTTTCATTACAAAACTATGTTCTGTAAACAATATAGTATTGTCCTGAGCTTTTAAATTCTACACGTAAATGTAATCACCACGGCATGTCCCATATTTGCTTAACGTTATGATTTACCCCCGTTGATTTAGACCTAGTTAACTTTAACTGCTTTAAGGTATTATACTTTAGAAATAGAATTTATTAACACATTCCCTATCGATAAGCATTTAGGTGGTTTCTAATCATTGAGTATCACTGCTCCTTTGATGGGGCAGGTGTGCACAGCTTCTCTAGCTGTTATCCCTAGAGAAGAATTAAGTTTGGGACTCCAGCAGAGGAATGGCGGATTCGAAAGGGTCATCCCCTTCAGCTCTACTGGCTACTGCTGAATCACACTCCTGAATTACCAAGTTTCAATTCAGCGGGTCGTGAATTAGTCCCGTTTCCTCACTTCCTCTTTGTGGTAGGAGGCATGGCTTTAAGCATCTCGGACGTTAAGCACCTCTTCACGGCCACTGGCAACAAGGTTTTGTCTTTTGCGAATCCATTGCCTTTGCTTATTACCTGCTTGGGTTCTTTACCTTTTTCTTATGGATTTGTACAAATTGTGTATCTATGTCTGATTGAGTCACAGTGAGCCGTTTGTGTGTGTGTGTCGGTGTGTCTGTGTGCTGGTATAGGTTGAGCATTGAGTCATACTTAGATGTGTGTATGTGTGTGTGTGTGTGCTGGTATGGGCTTTGCATGGAGTCACTGAGGGGTGTGCGTGTGTGTGTGTGTGTGTGTGTGTGTGTGTGTGTATGCTGGTATAAGCTGTGCATTCAGTCTACACTGAGCCGTGCCTATGTGCGTGTGTGTGTGTGCTGGTATAGGCAGTGCGTTGAGTCACAGTGAGCCATGTGTGAGTGCGTGTTTGTGGGGTCTGTGCTGGTACACACGGTGAATTTAGTTACACTGAGGTGCCTGTGTGTGAGTGTATGTGTTGGTATGGACGGTACACACCGATAGTCTATTAATTTTGACGAAAAAGGCAAGAATATACAATGGGAAAAAGTCTCTTCGGCAAGTGGTGCTGGGAAAGTTGGACAGCTGCATGTAAATCAATAAATTTAAAACACACCCTCTCACCGTACACAAAAATAAACTCAAAATGGCTTAAAGACTTAAACGTAAGACATGACACCATAAAACTCCTAGAAAGGAACACAGGCAAAACATTCTCTGACATAAGTTGCACCAATGTTTTCTTAGGTCAGTCTCCCAAGGCAATAGGAATAAAAGCAAAAATAAACAAATGGGACCGAATCAAACATACAAGCTTTTGCGCAGCAAAGGAAACCATTAACAAAACGAAGAGATGACCTACAAAACGGGAGAAAATATTTGCAAACGATGCAACTGAGAAGGGCTTAATTTCCAAAATATATAAACAGCTCAGACACCTCAACAACAACAAAATAAATGAACCAATCAAAACAGGGGCAGAAGATCTAAAACGACATTTCTTCAAAGAAGAAACACAAATAGCTAATAGGCACATGAAAAGATGCTCAAAATCACTAATTATCAGAGAAATGAAAATCAAAACTACAATAAGGGACCATCTCACACTGGTCAGAATGGCCATCATGAAAAACTCTACAAATAACAAATGCTGGAGAGGGTGTGGAGAAAAGGGAACCCTCTTACACTGTTGGTGGGAATGTAAATTGGTACAGCCAATTTGGAGAACAGATGTGGAGGTTCCTTAAAAAACTAAAAATTGAATTACCATATGATCCAGCAATCCCACTCCTGGGCATACGCCCAGACAAAACTCTAATCCAAAGAGATACATGCACCCCTATGTTCACAGCAGCACTATTCACAATAGCCAAGACATGGACACAACCTAAGTGTCCACTGACAGATGAATGGATAAAGAAGATGTGGTACATGTATACAATGGACTAGTACCCAGCCATAAAAAAGAACAAAATAATGCCATTTGCAGCAACACGGACGCAACTAGAGATTACCATACTAAGTGAAATATGTCAGAAAGAGAAAGACAAATACCATACGATGTCACTTACATGTGGAATCTAAAATATGACACAAACGAACATATCTATGACACAGCAACAGACTCACGGACATAGAGAACAGACCTGTGGTTGCCAAGGGGGAGGAGGTTGGGGGAGGGATGGAATGGGAGGTTGGGGGTAACAGATGTAAACTATTATACATGGAATAGATAAACAAGGCCCTACCGTGTAGCACAGGGAACTATATTCAGTATCCTATGATAAACCATAAGGGAAAAGAATATTCAAAAAGAATGTATATATATGTATAACTGAATCACTTTGCTGTACAGCAGAAATTAACACAACGTTGTAAATCAACTACACTTCAATAAAAAATAAAATAAAATGACCGAGAGAAAAAACAATGATGGGTGTATTTTACTCTGTGTAAAGTTTACGTTCAAAGAAAAGCACTGTAAACAAATACGGCTCACTAGTTAACGCCACGCTTGCTGAGATACTTAAGGAGACATGTACTCATGTCTGCAGTTTACCACAAAATGCATCAAGGGATAAGGTGGATCGGGGCTTTCCAGGCGGCACAGTCGTTAAGAATCCACCTGCCAATGCAGAAGACACGGGTTCGAGCCCTGGTCTGGGAAGATCCCACATGCCGCGGAGCAACTAAGGCCGTGCAGCACAACTACTGAGCCAGCGCACCACAACTCCTGAAGCCCGCGCGCCTAGAGCCCGTGCTCCGCAACAAGAGAAGCCACGGCAATGAGAAGCCTGCACACCTCAACGAAGAGTAGCCCCCCACCCCCGCTCGCCGCAACTAGAGAAAGCCCGCGCGCAGCAACGAAGGCCCAACACGGCCACATAAACAAATAAATTTATTTAAAAAGAAAATGTCTAGGTTAGCACTCCAATAGCAGAAAAGCTGACTTTATACTGAACGAACTACTACACCCTCATCTTGTTTATCTCCCCTGCCCAGGAACTCAGAATCCTGAGCTAATAATAAAGGGAGATTATGGGTGAGGTTTTCCTTTCTTTGTATTTCTCCGGGTACTTTAAGTTTTCTACATTGCACATATATTAATTTTTAATAAAGTTATATAGCATCTTTATCAACATGTGAAGAACATATCTGCATTTTATAAACTGCTCTGCGTTCATAAGCATTCTTCTATTTCTCCACCGGAGGGCAGCATAAGCACAGTAAATAGCAAAAATAATTTCAAGGCGTTTGGTCTGAAATTGAACGCTGCTCTTCAGCTGTTTATTTCGACAGGCTGCTGGTACAAATTAATCATTAGGTTCTTTATTTTTCTGATAACTGACTATATATTCACTGTAAAAACTGACGTATTGGAGAAAAGACAACTCACCTATAATCAGGGACCACGTGGCATTACGAAAAGAGGAAGGTACATCTCTTTTTAAAAGTCTGCTGACAAAAAGTCCCCCATACAACAATTTTCTAATCTACGCTTCACATCAAATGTCTCTTAAGCATTTCCCTGCTTCCCTAAGTTCTCTGACGTGGTGGTTTCTAAAGGCCGCCTGGTGTTCCGGT
Source organism: Orcinus orca (assembly GCF_937001465.1). Lineage (NCBI taxonomy): Eukaryota > Metazoa > Chordata > Mammalia > Artiodactyla > Delphinidae > Orcinus > Orcinus orca. The sequence goes on from NC_064580.1 coordinate 7,411,685, forward strand.
CTGTGGACTCGTTGGACCTTGCTTCCCTGATTTAAATTGGTCATTTAGGTGTTTTAACCGTCTTTAAAGTATTAAAGATTTCCCATGTATAAAATATACATAGAAAACTATACCACCCAATTAATCACTACTCGAATTCGATAGATGTCAATTGTTGCCACTTTTACTTCAGATATTTTGAAGAAAGAAAAAGTTTACAGGTAGGGTTGGAGGTCCCCATGTCCAACTGACTTCTCTCCTTCTTTCCCCAGAGTCACCTCTGATCTGAAGCTGCTGCTTATTTTTCCTATCCTTGATCTCAGGCTTTCATTACAAAACTATGTTCTGTAAACAATATAGTATTGTCCTGAGCTTTTAAATTCTACACGTAAATGTAATCACCACGGCATGTCCCATATTTGCTTAACGTTATGATTTACCCCCTGTTGATTTAGACCTAGTTAACTTTAACTGCTTTAAGGTATTATACTTTAGAAATAGAATTTATTAACACATTCCCTATCGATAAGCATTTAGGTGGTTTCTAATCATTGAGTATCACTGCTCCTTTGATGGGGCAGGTGTGCACAGCTTCTCTAGCTGTTATCCCTAGAGAAGAATTAAGTTTGGGACTCCAGCAGAGGAATGGCGGATTCGAAAGGGTCATCCCCTTCAGCTCTACTGGCTACTGCTGAATCACACTCCTGAATTACCAAGTTTCAATTCAGCGGGTCGTGAATTAGTCCCGTTTCCTCACTTCCTCTTTGTGGTAGGAGGCATGGCTTTAAGCATCTCGGACGTTAAGCACCTCTTCACGGCCACTGGCAACAAGGTTTTGTCTTTTGCGACTCCATTGCCTTTGCTTATTACCTGCTTGGGTTCTTTACCTTTTTCTTATGGATTTGTACAAATTCTGTATCTATGTCTGATTGAGTCACAGTGAGCCGTTTGTGTGTGTGTGTCGGTGTGTCTGTGTGCTGGTATAGGTTGAGCATTGAGTCATACTTAGATGTGTGCATGTGTGTGTGTGTGCTGGTATGGGCTTTGCATGGAGTCACTGAGGGGTGTGTGTGTGTGTGTGTGTGTGTGTGTGTGTGTGTGTATGCTGGTATAAGCTGTGCATTCAGTCTACACTGAGCCGTGCCTATGTGCGTGTGTGTGTGTGCTGGTATAGGCAGTGCGTTGAGTCACAGTGAGCCATGTGTGAGTGCGTGTTTGTGGGGTCTGTGCTGGTACACACGGTGAATTTAGTTACACTGAGGTGCCTGTGTGTGAGTGTATGTGTTGGTATGGACGGTACACACCGATAGTCTATTAATTTTTGACGAAAATGGCAAGAATATACAATGGGAAAAAGTCTCTTCGGCAAGTGGTGCTGGGAAAGTTGGACAGCTGCATGTAAATCAATAAATTTAAAACACACCCTCTCACCGTACACAAAAATAAACTCAAAATGGCTTAAAGACTTAAACGTAAGACATGACACCATAAAACTCCTAGAAAGGAACACAGGCAAAACATTCTCTGACATAAGTTGCACCAATGTTTTCTTAGGTCAGTCTCCCAAGGCAATAGGAATAAAAGCAAAAATAAACAAATGGGACCAAATCAAACATACAAGCTTTTGCGCAGCAAAGGAAACCATTAACAAAACGAAAAGATGACCTACAAAACGGGAGAAAATATTTGCAAACGATGCAACTGAGAAGGGCTTAATTTCCAAAATATATAAACAGCTCAGACACCTCAACAACAACAAAATAAATGAACCAATCAAAACAGGGGCAGAAGATCTAAAACGACATTTCTTCAAAGAAGAAACACAAATAGCTAATAGGCACATGAAAAGATGCTCAAAATCACTAATTATCAGAGAAATGAAAATCAAAACTACAATAAGGGACCATCTCACACTGGTCAGAATGGCCATCATGAAAAACTCTACAAATAACAAATGCTGGAGAGGGTGTGGAGAAAAGGGAACCCTCTTACACTGTTGGTGGGAATGTAAATTGGTACAGCCAATTTGGAGAACAGATGTGGAGGTTCCTTAAAAAACTAAAAATTGAATTACCATATGATCCAGCAATCCCACTCCTGGGCATACGCCCAGACAAAACTCTAATCCAAAGAGATACATGCACCCCTATGTTCACAGCAGCACTATTCACAATAGCCAAGACATGGACACAACCTAAGTGTCCACTGACAGATGAATGGATAAAGAAGATGTGGTACATGTATACAATGGACTAGTACCCAGCCATAAAAAAGAACAAAATAATGCCATTTGCAGCAACACGGACGCAACTAGAGATTACCATACTAAGTGAAATATGTCAGAAAGAGAAAGACAAATACCATATGACGTCACTTACATGTGGAATCTAAAATATGACACAAACGAACATATCTATGACACAGCAACAGACTCACGGACATAGAGAACAGACCTGTGGTTGCCAAGGGGGAGGAGGTTGGGGTGGGATGGAATGGGAGGCTGGGGGTAACAGATGTAAACTATTATACATGGAATAAACAAGGCCCTACCGTGTAGCACAGGGAACTATATTCAGTATCCTATGATAAACCATAAGGGAAAAGAATATTCAAAAAGAATGTATATATATGTATAACTGAGTCACTTTGCTGTACAGCAGAAATTAACACAACGTTGTAAATCAACTACACTTCAATAAAAAATAAAATAAAATGACCGAGAGAAAAAACAATGATGGGTGTATTTTACTCTGTGTAAAGTTTACGTTCAAAGAAAAGCACTGTAAACAAATACGGCTCACTAGTTAACGCCACGCTTGCTGAGATACTTAAGGAGACATGTACTCATGTCTGCAGTTTACCACAAAATGCATCAAGGGATAAGGTGGATCGGGGCTTTCCAGGCGGCACAGTCGTTAAGAATCCACCTGCCAATGCAGAAGACACGGGTTCGAGCCCTGGTCTGGGAAGATCCCACATGCCGCGGAGCAACTAAGGCCGTGCAGCACAACTACTGAGCCAGCGCACCACAACTACTGAAGCCCGCGCGCCTAGAGCCCGTGCTCCGCAACAAGAGAAGCCACGGCAATGAGAAGCCTGCACACCTCAACGAAGAGTAGCCCCCCACCCCCGCTCGCCGCAACTAGAGAAAGCCCGCGCGCAGCAACGAAGGCCCAACACGGCCACATAAACAAATAAATTTATTTAAAAAGAAAATGTCTAGGTTAGCACTCCAATAGCAGAAAAGCTGACTTTATACTGAACGAACTACTACACCCTCATCTTGTTTATCTCCCCTGCCCAGGAACTCAGAATCCTGAGCTAATAATAAAGGGAGATTATGGGTGAGGTTTTCCTTTCTTTGTATTTCTCCGGGTACTTTAAGTTTTCTACATTGCACATATATTAATTTTTAATAAAGTTATATAGCATCTTTATCAACATGTGAAGAACACATCTGCATTTTATAAACTGCTCTGCGTTCATAAGCATTCTTCTATTTCTCCACCGGAGGGCAGCATAAGCACAGTAAATAGCAAAAATAATTTCAAGGCGTTTGGTCTGAAATTGAACGCTGCTCTTCAGCTGTTTATTTCGACAGGCTGCTGGTACAAATTAATCATTAGGTTCTTTATTTTTCTGATAACTGACTATATATTCACTGTAAAAACTGACGTATTGGAGAAAAGACAACTCACCTATAATCAGGGACCACGTGGCATTACGAAAAGAGGAAGGTACATCTCTTTTTAAAAGTCTGCTGACAAAAAGTCCCCCATACAACAATTTTCTAATCTACGCTTCACATCAAATGTCTCTTAAGCATTTCCCTGCTTCCCTAAGTTCTCTGACGTGGTGGTTTCTAAAGGCCGCCTGGTGTTCCGGTCTGTGGACTCGTTGGACCTTGCTTCCCTGATTTAAATTGGTCATTTAGGTGTTTTAACCGTCTTTAAAGTATTAAAGATTTCCCATGTATAAAATATACATAGAAAACTATACCACCCAATTAATCACTACTCGAATTCGATAGATGTCAATTGTTGCCACTTTTACTTCAGATATTTTGAAGAAAGAAAAAGTTTACAGGTAGGGTTGGAGGTCCCCATGTCCAACTGACTTCTCTCCTTCTTTCCCCAGAGTCACCTCTGATCTGAAGCTGCTGCTTATTTTTCCTATCCTTGATCTCAGGCTTTCATTACAAAACTATGTTCTGTAAACAATATAGTATTGTCCTGAGCTTTTAAATTCTACACGTAAATGTAATCACCACGGCATGTCCCATATTTGCTTAACGTTATGATTTACCCCCTGTTGATTTAGACCTAGTTAACTTTAACTGCTTTAAGGTATTATACTTTAGAAATAGAATTTATTAACACATTCCCTATCGATAAGCATTTAGGTGGTTTCTAATCATTGAGTATCACTGCTCCTTTGATGGGGCAGGTGTGCACAGCTTCTCTAGCTGTTATCCCTAGAGAAGAATTAAGTTTGGGACTCCAGCAGAGGAATGGCGGATTCGAAAGGGTCATCCCCTTCAGCTCTACTGGCTACTGCTGAATCACACTCCTGAATTACCAAGTTTCAATTCAGCGGGTCGTGAATTAGTCCCGTTTCCTCACTTCCTCTTTGTGGTAGGAGGCATGGCTTTAAGCATCTCGGACGTTAAGCACCTCTTCACGGCCACTGGCAACAAGGTTTTGTCTTTTGCGAATCCATTGCCTTTGCTTATTACCTGCTTGGGTTCTTTACCTTTTTCTTATGGATTTGTACAAATTGTGTATCTATGTCTGATTGAGTCACAGTGAGCCGTTTGTGTGTGTGTGTCGGTGTGTCTGTGTGCTGGTATAGGTTGAGCATTGAGTCATACTTAGATGTGTGCATGTGTGTGTGTGTGCTGGTATGGGCTTTGCATGGAGTCACTGAGGGGTGTGTGTGTGTGTGTGTGTGTGTGTGTGTGTGTATGCTGGTATAAGCTGTGCATTCAGTCTACACTGAGCCGTGCCTATGTGCGTGTGTGTGTGTGCTGGTATAGGCAGTGCGTTGAGTCACAGTGAGCCATGTGTGAGTGCGTGTTTGTGGGGTCTGTGCTGGTACACACGGTGAATTTAGTTACACTGAGGTGCCTGTGTGTGAGTGTATGTGTTGGTATGGACGGTACACACCGATAGTCTATTAATTTTTGACGAAAATGGCAAGAATATACAATGGGAAAAAGTCTCTTCGGCAAGTGGTGCTGGGAAAGTTGGACAGCTGCATGTAAATCAATAAATTTAAAACACACCCTCTCACCGTACACAAAAATAAACTCAAAATGGCTTAAAGACTTAAACGTAAGACATGACACCATAAAACTCCTAGAAAGGAACACAGGCAAAACATTCTCTGACATAAGTTGCACCAATGTTTTCTTAGGTCAGTCTCCCAAGGCAATAGGAATAAAAGCAAAAATAAACAAATGGGACCAAATCAAACATACAAGCTTTTGCGCAGCAAAGGAAACCATTAACAAAACGAAAAGATGACCTACAAAACGGGAGAAAATATTTGCAAACGATGCAACTGAGAAGGGCTTAATTTCCAAAATATATAAACAGCTCAGACACCTCAACAACAACAAAATAAATGAACCAATCAAAACAGGGGCAGAAGATCTAAAACGACATTTCTTCAAAGAAGAAACACAAATAGCTAATAGGCACATGAAAAGATGCTCAAAATCACTAATTATCAGAGAAATGAAAATCAAAACTACAATAAGGGACCATCTCACACTGGTCAGAATGGCCATCATGAAAAACTCTACAAATAACAAATGCTGGAGAGGGTGTGGAGAAAAGGGAACCCTCTTACACTGTTGGTGGGAATGTAAATTGGTACAGCCAATTTGGAGAACAGATGTGGAGGTTCCTTAAAAAACTAAAAATTGAATTACCATATGATCCAGCAATCCCACTCCTGGGCATACGCCCAGACAAAACTCTAATCCAAAGAGATACATGCACCCCTATGTTCACAGCAGCACTATTCACAATAGCCAAGACATGGACACAACCTAAGTGTCCACTGACAGATGAATGGATAAAGAAGATGTGGTACATGTATACAATGGACTAGTACCCAGCCATAAAAAAGAACAAAATAATGCCATTTGCAGCAACACGGACGCAACTAGAGATTACCATACTAAGTGAAATATGTCAGACAGAGAAAGACAAATACCATACGACGTCACTTACATGTGGAATCTAAAATATGACACAAACGAACATATCTATGACACAGCAACAGACTCACGGACATAGAGAACAGACCTGTGGTTGCCAAGGGGGAGGAGGTTCGGGGAGGGATGGAATGGGAGGTTGGGGGTAACAGATGTAAACTATTATACATGGAATAGATAAACAAGGCCCTACCGTGTAGCACAGGGAACTATATTCAGTATCCTATGATAAACCATAAGGGAAAAGAATATTCAAAAAGAATGTATATATATGTATAACTGAGTCACTTTGCTGTACAGCAGAAATTAACACAACGTTGTAAATCAACTACACTTCAATAAAAAATAAAATAAAATGACCGAGAGAAAAAACAATGATGGGTGTATTTTACTCTGTGTAAAGTTTACGTTCAAAGAAAAGCACTGTAAACAAATACGGCTCACTAGTTAACGCCACGCTTGCTGAGATACTTAAGGAGACATGTACTCATGTCTGCAGTTTACCACAAAATGCATCAAGGGATAAGGTGGATCGGGGCTTTCCAGGCGGCACAGTCGTTAAGAATCCACCTGCCAATGCAGAGGACACGGGTTCGAGCCCTGGTCTGGGAAGATCCCACATGCCGCGGAGCAACTAAGGCCGTGCAGCACAACTACTGAGCCAGCGCACCACAACTCCTGAAGCCCGCGCGCCTAGAGCCCGTGCTCCGCAACAAGAGAAGCCACGGCAATGAGAAGCCTGCACACCTCAACGAAGAGTAGCCCCCCACCCCCGCTCGCCGCAACTAGAGAAAGCCCGCGCGCAGCAACGAAGGCCCAACACGGCCACATAAACAAATAAATTTATTTAAAAAGAAAATGTCTAGGTTAGCACTCCAATAGCAGAAAAGCTGACTTTATACTGAACGAACTACTACACCCTCATCTTGTTTATCTCCCCTGCCCAGGAACTCAGAATCCTGAGCTAATAATAAAGGGAGATTATGGGTGAGGTTTTCCTTTCTTTGTATTTCTCCGGGTACTTTAAGTTTTCTACATTGCACATGTATTAATTTTTAATAAAGTTATATAGCATCTTTATCAACATGTGAAGAACACATCTGCATTTTATAAACTGCTCTGCGTTCATAAGCATTCTTCTATTTCTCCACCGGAGGGCAGCATAAGCACAGTAAATAGCAAAAATAATTTCAAGGCGTTTGGTCTGAAATTGAACGCTGCTCTTCAGCTGTTTATTTCGACAGGCTGCTGGTACAAATTAATCATTAGGTTCTTTATTTTTCTGATAACTGACTATATATTCACTGTAAAAACTGACATATTGGAGAAAAGACAACTCACCTATAATCAGGGACCACGTGGCATTACGAAAAGAGGAAGGTACATCTCTTTTTAAAAGTCTGCTGACAAAAAGTCCCCCATACAACAATTTTCTAATCTACGCTTCACATCAAATGTCTCTTAAGCATTTCCCTGCTTCCCTAAGTTCTCTGACGTGGTGGTTTCTAAAGGCCGCCTGGTGTTCCGGTCTGTGGACTCGTTGGACCTTGCTTCCCTGATTTAAATTGGTCATTTAGGTGTTTTAACCGTCTTTAAAGTATTAAAGATTTCCCATGTATAAAATATACATAGAAAACTATACCACCCAATTAATCACTACTCGAATTCGATAGATGTTAATTGTTGCCACTTTTACTTCAGATATTTTGAAGAAAGAAAAAGTTTACAGGTAGGGTTGGAGGTCCCCATGTCCAACTGACTTCTCTCCTTCTTTCCCCAGAGTCACCTCTGATCTGAAGCTGCTGCTTATTTTTCCTATCCTTGATCTCAGGCTTTCATTACAAAACTATGTTCTGTAAACAATATAGTATTGTCCTGAGCTTTTAAATTCTACACGTAAATGTAATCACCACGGCATGTCCCATATTTGCTTAACGTTATGATTTACCCCCTGTTGATTTAGACCTAGTTAACTTTAACTGCTTTAAGGTATTATACTTTAGAAATAGAATTTATTAACACATTCCCTATCGATAAGCATTTAGGTGGTTTCTAATCATTGAGTATCACTGCTCCTTTGATGGGGCAGGTGTGCACAGCTTCTCTAGCTGTTATCCCTAGAGAAGAATTAAGTTTGGGACTCCAGCAGAGGAATGGCGGATTCGAAAGGGTCATCCCCTTCAGCTCTACTGGCTACTGCTGAATCACACTCCTGAATTACCAAGTTTCAATTCAGCGGGTCGTGAATTAGTCCCGTTTCCTCACTTCCTCTTTGTGGTAGGAGGCATGGCTTTAAGCATCTCGGACGTTAAGCACCTCTTCACGGCCACTGGCAACAAGGTTTTGTCTTTTGCGACTCCATTGCCTTTGCTTATTACCTGCTTGGGTTCTTTACCTTTTTCTTATGGATTTGTACAAATTGTGTATCTATGTCTGATTGAGTCACAGTGAGCCGTTTGTGTGTGTGTGTCGGTGTGTCTGTGTGCTGGTATAGGTTGAGCATTGAGTCATACTTAGATGTGTGCATGTGTGTGTGTGTGCTGGTATGGGCTTTGCATGGAGTCACTGAGGGGTGTGTGTGTGTGTGTGTGTGTGTGTGTGTGTGTATGCTGGTATAAGCTGTGCATTCAGTCTACACTGAGCCGTGCCTATGTGCGTGTGTGTGTGTGCTGGTATAGGCAGTGCGTTGAGTCACAGTGAGCCATGTGTGAGTGCGTGTTTGTGGGGTCTGTGCTGGTACACACGGTGAATTTAGTTACACTGAGGTGCCTGTGTGTGAGTGTATGTGTTGGTATGGACGGTACACACCGATAGTCTATTAATTTTTGACGAAAATGGCAAGAATATACAATGGGAAAAAGTCTCTTCGGCAAGTGGTGCTGGGAAAGTTGGACAGCTGCATGTAAATCAATAAATTTAAAACACACCCTCTCACCGTACACAAAAATAAACTCAAAATGGCTTAAAGACTTAAACGTAAGACATGACACCATAAAACTCCTAGAAAGGAACACAGGCAAAACATTCTCTGACATAAGTTGCACCAATGTTTTCTTAGGTCAGTCTCCCAAGGCAATAGGAATAAAAGCAAAAATAAACAAATGGGACCAAATCAAACATACAAGCTTTTGCGCAGCAAAGGAAACCATTAACAAAACGAAAAGATGACCTACAAAACGGGAGAAAATATTTGCAAACGATGCAACTGAGAAGGGCTTAATTTCCAAAATATATAAACAGCTCAGACACCTCAACAACAACAAAATAAATGAACCAATCAAAACAGGGGCAGAAGATCTAAAACGACATTTCTTCAAAGAAGAAACACAAATAGCTAATAGGCACATGAAAAGATGCTCAAAATCACTAATTATCAGAGAAATGAAAATCAAAACTACAATAAGGGACCATCTCACACTGGTCAGAATGGCCATCATGAAAAACTCTACAAATAACAAATGCTGGAGAGGGTGTGGAGAAAAGGGAACCCTCTTACACTGTTGGTGGGAATGTAAATTGGTACAGCCAATTTGGAGAACAGATGTGGAGGTTCCTTAAAAAACTAAAAATTGAATTACCATATGATCCAGCAATCCCACTCCTGGGCATACGCCCAGACAAAACTCTAATCCAAAGAGATACATGCACCCCTATGTTCACAGCAGCACTATTCACAATAGCCAAGACATGGACACAACCTAAGTGTCCACTGACAGATGAATGGATAAAGAAGATGTGGTACATGTATACAATGGACTAGTACCCAGCCATAAAAAAGAACAAAATAATGCCATTTGCAGCAACACGGACGCAACTAGAGATTACCATACTAAGTGAAATATGTCAGAAAGAGAAAGACAAATACCATACGACGTCACTTACATGTGGAATCTAAAATATGACACAAACGAACATATCTATGACACAGCAACAGACTCACGGACATAGAGAACAGACCTGTGGTTGCCAAGGGGGAGGAGGTTGGGGTGGGATGGAATGGGAGGCTGGGGGTAACAGATGTAAACTATTATACATGGAATAAACAAGGCCCTACCGTGTAGCACAGGGAACTATATTCAGTATCCTATGATAAACCATAAGGGAAAAGAATATTCAAAAAGAATGTATATATATGTATAACTGAGTCACTTTGCTGTACAGCAGAAATTAACACAACGTTGTAAATCAACTACACTTCAATAAAAAATAAAATAAAATGACCGAGAGAAAAAACAATGATGGGTGTATTTTACTCTGTGTAAAGTTTACGTTCAAAGAAAAGCACTGTAAACAAATACGGCTCACTAGTTAACGCCACGCTTGCTGAGATACTTAAGGAGACATGTACTCATGTCTGCAGTTTACCACAAAATGCATCAAGGGATAAGGTGGATCGGGGCTTTCCAGGCGGCACAGTCGTTAAGAATCCACCTGCCAATGCAGAAGACACGGGTTCGAGCCCTGGTCTGGGAAGATCCCACATGCCGCGGAGCAACTAAGGCCGTGCAGCACAACTACTGAGCCAGCGCACCACAACTACTGAAGCCCGCGCGCCTAGAGCCCGTGCTCCGCAACAAGAGAAGCCACGGCAATGAGAAGCCTGCACACCTCAACGAAGAGTAGCCCCCCACCCCCGCTCGCCGCAACTAGAGAAAGCCCGCGCGCAGCAACGAAGGCCCAACACGGCCACATAAACAAATAAATTTATTTAAAAAGAAAATGTCTAGGTTAGCACTCCAATAGCAGAAAAGCTGACTTTATACTGAACGAACTACTACACCCTCATCTTGTTTATCTCCCCTGCCCAGGAACTCAGAATCCTGAGCTAATAATAAAGGGAGATTATGGGTGAGGTTTTCCTTTCTTTGTATTTCTCCGGGTACTTTAAGTTTTCTACATTGCACATATATTAATTTTTAATAAAGTTATATAGCATCTTTATCAACATGTGAAGAACACATCTGCATTTTATAAACTGCTCTGCGTTCATAAGCATTCTTCTATTTCTCCACCGGAGGGCAGCATAAGCACAGTAAATAGCAAAAATAATTTCAAGGCGTTTGGTCTGAAATTGAACGCTGCTCTTCAGCTGTTTATTTCGACAGGCTGCTGGTACAAATTAATCATTAGGTTCTTTATTTTTCTGATAACTGACTATATATTCACTGTAAAAACTGACGTATTGGAGAAAAGACAACTCACCTATAATCAGGGACCACGTGGCATTACGAAAAGAGGAAGGTACATCTCTTTTTAAAAGTCTGCTGACAAAAAGTCCCCCATACAACAATTTTCTAATCTACGCTTCACATCAAATGTCTCTTAAGCATTTCCCTGCTTCCCTAAGTTCTCTGACGTGGTGGTTTCTAAAGGCCGCCTGGTGTTCCGGTCTGTGGACTCGTTGGACCTTGCTTCCCTGATTTAAATTGGTCATTTAGGTGTTTTAACCGTCTTTAAAGTATTAAAGATTTCCCATGTATAAAATATACATAGAAAACTATACCACCCAATTAATCACTACTCGAATTCGATAGATGTCAATTGTTGCCACTTTTACTTCAGATATTTTGAAGAAAGAAAAAGTTTACAGGTAGGGTTGGAGGTCCCCATGTCCAACTGACTTCTCTCCTTCTTTCCCCAGAGTCACCTCTGATCTGAAGCTGCTGCTTATTTTTCCTATCCTTGATCTCAGGCTTTCATTACAAAACTATGTTCTGTAAACAATATAGTATTGTCCTGAGCTTTTAAATTCTACACGTAAATGTAATCACCACGGCATGTCCCATATTTGCTTAACGTTATGATTTACCCCCTGTTGATTTAGACCTAGTTAACTTTAACTGCTTTAAGGTATTATACTTTAGAAATAGAATTTATTAACACATTCCCTATCGATAAGCATTTAGGTGGTTTCTAATCATTGAGTATCACTGCTCCTTTGATGGGGCAGGTGTGCACAGCTTCTCTAGCTGTTATCCCTAGAGAAGAATTAAGTTTGGGACTCCAGCAGAGGAATGGCGGATTCGAAAGGGTCATCCCCTTCAGCTCTACTGGCTACTGCTGAATCACACTCCTGAATTACCAAGTTTCAATTCAGCGGGTCGTGAATTAGTCCCGTTTCCTCACTTCCTCTTTGTGGTAGGAGGCATGGCTTTAAGCATCTCGGACGTTAAGCACCTCTTCACGGCCACTGGCAACAAGGTTTTGTCTTTTGCGAATCCATTGCCTTTGCTTATTACCTGCTTGGGTTCTTTACCTTTTTCTTATGGATTTGTACAAATTGTGTATCTATGTCTGATTGAGTCACAGTGAGCCGTTTGTGTGTGTGTGTCGGTGTGTCTGTGTGCTGGTATAGGTTGAGCATTGAGTCATACTTAGATGTGTGCATGTGTGTGTGTGTGCTGGTATGGGCTTTGCATGGAGTCACTGAGGGGTGTGTGTGTGTGTGTGTGTGTGTGTGTGTGTGTATGCTGGTATAAGCTGTGCATTCAGTCTACACTGAGCCGTGCCTATGTGCGTGTGTGTGTGTGCTGGTATAGGCAGTGCGTTGAGTCACAGTGAGCCATGTGTGAGTGCGTGTTTGTGGGGTCTGTGCTGGTACACACGGTGAATTTAGTTACACTGAGGTGCCTGTGTGTGAGTGTATGTGTTGGTATGGACGGTACACACCGATAGTCTATTAATTTTTGACGAAAATGGCAAGAATATACAATGGGAAAAAGTCTCTTCGGCAAGTGGTGCTGGGAAAGTTGGACAGCTGCATGTAAATCAATAAATTTAAAACACACCCTCTCACCGTACACAAAAATAAACTCAAAATGGCTTAAAGACTTAAACGTAAGACATGACACCATAAAACTCCTAGAAAGGAACACAGGCAAAACATTCTCTGACATAAGTTGCACCAATGTTTTCTTAGGTCAGTCTCCCAAGGCAATAGGAATAAAAGCAAAAATAAACAAATGGGACCAAATCAAACATACAAGCTTTTGCGCAGCAAAGGAAACCATTAACAAAACGAAAAGATGACCTACAAAACGGGAGAAAATATTTGCAAACGATGCAACTGAGAAGGGCTTAATTTCCAAAATATATAAACAGCTCAGACACCTCAACAACAACAAAATAAATGAACCAATCAAAACAGGGGCAGAAGATCTAAAACGACATTTCTTCAAAGAAGAAACACAAATAGCTAATAGGCACATGAAAAGATGCTCAAAATCACTAATTATCAGAGAAATGAAAATCAAAACTACAATAAGGGACCATCTCACACTGGTCAGAATGGCCATCATGAAAAACTCTACAAATAACAAATGCTGGAGAGGGTGTGGAGAAAAGGGAACCCTCTTACACTGTTGGTGGGAATGTAAATTGGTACAGCCAATTTGGAGAACAGATGTGGAGGTTCCTTAAAAAACTAAAAATTGAATTACCATATGATCCAGCAATCCCACTCCTGGGCATACGCCCAGACAAAACTCTAATCCAAAGAGATACATGCACCCCTATGTTCACAGCAGCACTATTCACAATAGCCAAGACATGGACACAACCTAAGTGTCCACTGACAGATGAATGGATAAAGAAGATGTGGTACATGTATACAATGGACTAGTACCCAGCCATAAAAAAGAACAAAATAATGCCATTTGCAGCAACACGGACGCAACTAGAGATTACCATACTAAGTGAAATATGTCAGACAGAGAAAGACAAATACCATACGACGTCACTTACATGTGGAATCTAAAATATGACACAAACGAACATATCTATGACACAGCAACAGACTCACGGACATAGAGAACAGACCTGTGGTTGCCAAGGGGGAGGAGGTTCGGGGAGGGATGGAATGGGAGGTTGGGGGTAACAGATGTAAACTATTATACATGGAATAGATAAACAAGGCCCTACCGTGTAGCACAGGGAACTATATTCAGTATCCTATGATAAACCATAAGGGAAAAGAATATTCAAAAAGAATGTATATATATGTATAACTGAGTCACTTTGCTGTACAGCAGAAATTAACACAACGTTGTAAATCAACTACACTTCAATAAAAAATAAAATAAAATGACCGAGAGAAAAAACAATGATGGGTGTATTTTACTCTGTGTAAAGTTTACGTTCAAAGAAAAGCACTGTAAACAAATACGGCTCACTAGTTAACGCCACGCTTGCTGAGATACTTAAGGAGACATGTACTCATGTCTGCAGTTTACCACAAAATGCATCAAGGGATAAGGTGGATCGGGGCTTTCCAGGCGGCACAGTCGTTAAGAATCCACCTGCCAATGCAGAGGACACGGGTTCGAGCCCTGGTCTGGGAAGATCCCACATGCCGCGGAGCAACTAAGGCCGTGCAGCACAACTACTGAGCCAGCGCACCACAACTCCTGAAGCCCGCGCGCCTAGAGCCCGTGCTCCGCAACAAGAGAAGCCACGGCAATGAGAAGCCTGCACACCTCAACGAAGAGTAGCCCCCCACCCCCGCTCGCCGCAACTAGAGAAAGCCCGCGCGCAGCAACGAAGGCCCAACACGGCCACATAAACAAATAAATTTATTTAAAAAGAAAATGTCTAGGTTAGCACTCCAATAGCAGAAAAGCTGACTTTATACTGAACGAACTACTACACCCTCATCTTGTTTATCTCCCCTGCCCAGGAACTCAGAATCCTGAGCTAATAATAAAGGGAGATTATGGGTGAGGTTTTCCTTTCTTTGTATTTCTCCGGGTACTTTAAGTTTTCTACATTGCACATGTATTAATTTTTAATAAAGTTATATAGCATCTTTATCAACATGTGAAGAACACATCTGCATTTTATAAACTGCTCTGCGTTCATAAGCATTCTTCTATTTCTCCACCGGAGGGCAGCATAAGCACAGTAAATAGCAAAAATAATTTCAAGGCGTTTGGTCTGAAATTGAACGCTGCTCTTCAGCTGTTTATTTCGACAGGCTGCTGGTACAAATTAATCATTAGGTTCTTTATTTTTCTGATAACTGACTATATATTCACTGTAAAAACTGACATATTGGAGAAAAGACAACTCACCTATAATCAGGGACCACGTGGCATTACGAAAAGAGGAAGGTACATCTCTTTTTAAAAGTCTGCTGACAAAAAGTCCCCCATACAACAATTTTCTAATCTACGCTTCACATCAAATGTCTCTTAAGCATTTCCCTGCTTCCCTAAGTTCTCTGACGTGGTGGTTTCTAAAGGCCGCCTGGTGTTCCGGTCTGTGGACTCGTTGGACCTTGCTTCCCTGATTTAAATTGGTCATTTAGGTGTTTTAACCGTCTTTAAAGTATTAAAGATTTCCCATGTATAAAATATACATAGAAAACTATACCACCCAATTAATCACTACTCGAATTCGATAGATGTCAATTGTTGCCACTTTTACTTCAGATATTTTGAAGAAAGAAAAAGTTTACAGGTAGGGTTGGAGGTCCCCATGTCCAACTGACTTCTCTCCTTCTTTCCCCAGAGTCACCTCTGATCTGAAGCTGCTGCTTATTTTTCCTATCCTTGATCTCAGGCTTTCATTACAAAACTATGTTCTGTAAACAATATAGTATTGTCCTGAGCTTTTAAATTCTACACGTAAATGTAATCACCACGGCATGTCCCATATTTGCTTAACGTTATGATTTACCCCCTGTTGATTTAGACCTAGTTAACTTTAACTGCTTTAAGGTATTATACTTTAGAAATAGAATTTATTAACACATTCCCTATCGATAAGCATTTAGGTGGTTTCTAATCATTGAGTATCACTGCTCCTTTGATGGGGCAGGTGTGCACAGCTTCTCTAGCTGTTATCCCTAGAGAAGAATTAAGTTTGGGACTCCAGCAGAGGAATGGCGGATTCGAAAGGGTCATCCCCTTCAGCTCTACTGGCTACTGCTGAATCACACTCCTGAATTACCAAGTTTCAATTCAGCGGGTCGTGAATTAGTCCCGTTTCCTCACTTCCTCTTTGTGGTAGGAGGCATGGCTTTAAGCATCTCGGACGTTAAGCACCTCTTCACGGCCACTGGCAACAAGGTTTTGTCTTTTGCGACTCCATTGCCTTTGCTTATTACCTGCTTGGGTTCTTTACCTTTTTCTTATGGATTTGTACAAATTGTGTATCTATGTCTGATTGAGTCACAGTGAGCCGTTTGTGTGTGTGTGTCGGTGTGTCTGTGTGCTGGTATAGGTTGAGCATTGAGTCATACTTAGATGTGTGCATGTGTGTGTGTGTGCTGGTATGGGCTTTGCATGGAGTCACTGAGGGGTGTGTGTGTGTGTGTGTGTGTGTGTGTGTGTGTATGCTGGTATAAGCTGTGCATTCAGTCTACACTGAGCCGTGCCTATGTGCGTGTGTGTGTGTGCTGGTATAGGCAGTGCGTTGAGTCACAGTGAGCCATGTGTGAGTGCGTGTTTGTGGGGTCTGTGCTGGTACACACGGTGAATTTAGTTACACTGAGGTGCCTGTGTGTGAGTGTATGTGTTGGTATGGACGGTACACACCGATAGTCTATTAATTTTTGACGAAAATGGCAAGAATATACAATGGGAAAAAGTCTCTTCGGCAAGTGGTGCTGGGAAAGTTGGACAGCTGCATGTAAATCAATAAATTTAAAACACACCCTCTCACCGTACACAAAAATAAACTCAAAATGGCTTAAAGACTTAAACGTAAGACATGACACCATAAAACTCCTAGAAAGGAACACAGGCAAAACATTCTCTGACATAAGTTGCACCAATGTTTTCTTAGGTCAGTCTCCCAAGGCAATAGGAATAAAAGCAAAAATAAACAAATGGGACCAAATCAAACATACAAGCTTTTGCGCAGCAAAGGAAACCATTAACAAAACGAAAAGATGACCTACAAAACGGGAGAAAATATTTGCAAACGATGCAACTGAGAAGGGCTTAATTTCCAAAATATATAAACAGCTCAGACACCTCAACAACAACAAAATAAATGAACCAATCAAAACAGGGGCAGAAGATCTAAAACGACATTTCTTCAAAGAAGAAACACAAATAGCTAATAGGCACATGAAAAGATGCTCAAAATCACTAATTATCAGAGAAATGAAAATCAAAACTACAATAAGGGACCATCTCACACTGGTCAGAATGGCCATCATGAAAAACTCTACAAATAACAAATGCTGGAGAGGGTGTGGAGAAAAGGGAACCCTCTTACACTGTTGGTGGGAATGTAAATTGGTACAGCCAATTTGGAGAACAGATGTGGAGGTTCCTTAAAAAACTAAAAATTGAATTACCATATGATCCAGCAATCCCACTCCTGGGCATACGCCCAGACAAAACTCTAATCCAAAGAGATACATGCACCCCTATGTTCACAGCAGCACTATTCACAATAGCCAAGACATGGACACAACCTAAGTGTCCACTGACAGATGAATGGATAAAGAAGATGTGGTACATGTATACAATGGACTAGTACCCAGCCATAAAAAAGAACAAAATAATGCCATTTGCAGCAACACGGACGCAACTAGAGATTACCATACTAAGTGAAATATGTCAGAAAGAGAAAGACAAATACCATACGACGTCACTTACATGTGGAATCTAAAATATGACACAAACGAACATATCTATGACACAGCAACAGACTCACGGACATAGAGAACAGACCTGTGGTTGCCAAGGGGGAGGAGGTTGGGGTGGGATGGAATGGGAGGCTGGGGGTAACAGATGTAAACTATTATACATGGAATAAACAAGGCCCTACCGTGTAGCACAGGGAACTATATTCAGTATCCTATGATAAACCATAAGGGAAAAGAATATTCAAAAAGAATGTATATATATGTATAACTGAGTCACTTTGCTGTACAGCAGAAATTAACACAACGTTGTAAATCAACTACACTTCAATAAAAAATAAAATAAAATGACCGAGAGAAAAAACAATGATGGGTGTATTTTACTCTGTGTAAAGTTTACGTTCAAAGAAAAGCACTGTAAACAAATACGGCTCACTAGTTAACGCCACGCTTGCTGAGATACTTAAGGAGACATGTACTCATGTCTGCAGTTTACCACAAAATGCATCAAGGGATAAGGTGGATCGGGGCTTTCCAGGCGGCACAGTCGTTAAGAATCCACCTGCCAATGCAGAGGACACGGGTTCGAGCCCTGGTCTGGGAAGATCCCACATGCCGCGGAGCAACTAAGGCCGTGCAGCACAACTACTGAGCCAGCGCACCACAACTCCTGAAGCCCGCGCGCCTAGAGCCCGTGCTCCGCAACAAGAGAAGCCACGGCAATGAGAAGCCTGCACACCTCAACGAAGAGTAGCCCCCCACCCCCGCTCGCCGCAACTAGAGAAAGCCCGCGCGCAGCAACGAAGGCCCAACACGGCCACATAAACAAATAAATAAATTTATTTAAAAAGAAAATGTCTAGGTTAGCACTCCAATAGCAGAAAAGCTGACTTTATACTGAACGAACTACTACACCCTCATCTTGTTTATCTCCCCTGCCCAGGAACTCAGAATCCTGAGCTAATAATAAAGGGAGATTATGGGTGAGGTTTTCCTTTCTTTGTATTTCTCCGGGTACTTTAAGTTTTCTACATTGCACATGTATTAATTTTTAATAAAGTTATATAGCATCTTTATCAACATGTGAAGAACACATCTGCATTTTATAAACTGCTCTGCGTTCATAAGCATTCTTCTATTTCTCCACCGGAGGGCAGCATAAGCACAGTAAATAGCAAAAATAATTTCAAGGCGTTTGGTCTGAAATTGAACGCTGCTCTTCAGCTGTTTATTTCGACAGGCTGCTGGTACAAATTAATCATTAGGTTCTTTATTTTTCTGATAACTGACTATATATTCACTGTAAAAACTGACATATTGGAGAAAAGACAACTCACCTATAATCAGGGACCACGTGGCATTACGAAAAGAGGAAGGTACATCTCTTTTTAAAAGTCTGCTGACAAAAAGTCCCCCATACAACAATTTTCTAATCTACGCTTCACATCAAATGTCTCTTAAGCATTTCCCTGCTTCCCTAAGTTCTCTGACGTGGTGGTTTCTAAAGGCCGCCTGGTGTTCCGGTCTGTGGACTCGTTGGACCTTGCTTCCCTGATTTAAATTGGTCATTTAGGTGTTTTAACCGTCTTTAAAGTATTAAAGATTTCCCATGTATAAAATATACATAGAAAACTATACCACCCAATTAATCACTACTCGAATTCGATAGATGTTAATTGTTGCCACTTTTACTTCAGATATTTTGAAGAAAGAAAAAGTTTACAGGTAGGGTTGGAGGTCCCCATGTCCAACTGACTTCTCTCCTTCTTTCCCCAGAGTCACCTCTGATCTGAAGCTGCTGCTTATTTTTCCTATCCTTGATCTCAGGCTTTCATTACAAAACTATGTTCTGTAAACAATATAGTATTGTCCTGAGCTTTTAAATTCTACACGTAAATGTAATCACCACGGCATGTCCCATATTTGCTTAACGTTATGATTTACCCCCTGTTGATTTAGACCTAGTTAACTTTAACTGCTTTAAGGTATTATACTTTAGAAATAGAATTTATTAACACATTCCCTATCGATAAGCATTTAGGTGGTTTCTAATCATTGAGTATCACTGCTCCTTTGATGGGGCAGGTGTGCACAGCTTCTCTAGCTGTTATCCCTAGAGAAGAATTAAGTTTGGGACTCCAGCAGAGGAATGGCGGATTCGAAAGGGTCATCCCCTTCAGCTCTACTGGCTACTGCTGAATCACACTCCTGAATTACCAAGTTTCAATTCAGCGGGTCGTGAATTAGTCCCATTTCCTCACTTCCTCTTTGTGGTAGGAGGCATGGCTTTAAGCATCTCGGACGTTAAGCACCTCTTCACGGCCACTGGCAACAACGTTTTGTCTTTTGCGAATCCATTGCCTTTGCTTATTACCTGCTTGGGTTCTTTACCTTTTTCTTATCGATTTGTACAAATTGTGTATCTATGTCTGATTGAGTCACAGTGAGCCGTTTGTGTGTGTGTGTCGGTGTGTCGGTGTGTCTGTGTGCTGGTATAGGTTGAGCATTGAGTCATACTTAGATGTGTGTATGTGTGTGTGTGTGCTGGTATGGGCTTTGCATGGAGTCACTGAGGGGTGTTGTGTGTGTGTGTGTGTGTGTGTGTGTGTATGCTGGTATAAGCTGTGCATTCAGTCTACACTGAGCCGTGCCTATGTGCATGTGTGTGTGTGCTGGTATAGGCAGTGCATTGAGTCACAGTGAGCCATGTGTGAGTGCGTGTTTGTGGGGTCTGTGCTGGTACACACGGTGAATTTAGTTACACTGAGGTGCCTGTGTGTGAGTGTATGTGTTGGTATGGACGGTACACACCGATAGTCTATTAATTTTTGACGAAAAAGGCAAGAATATACAATGGGAAAAAGTCTCTTCGGCAAGTGGTGCTGGGAAAGTTGGACAGCTGCATGTAAATCAATAAATTTAAAACACACCCTCTCACCGTACACAAAAATAAACTCAAAATGGCTTAAAGACTTAAACGTAAGACATGACACCATAAAACTCCTAGAAAGGAACACAGGCAAAACATTCTCTGACATAAGTTGCACCAATGTTTTCTTAGGTCAGTCTCCCAAGGCAATAGGAATAAAAGCAAAAATAAACAAATGGGACCGAATCAAACATACAAGCTTTTGCGCAGCAAAGGAAACCATTAACAAAACGAAGAGATGACCTACAAAACGGGAGAAAATATTTGCAAACGATGCAACTGAGAAGGGCTTAATTTCCAAAATATATAAACAGCTCAGACACCTCAACAACAACAAAATAAATGAACCAATCAAAACAGGGGCAGAAGATCTAAAACGACATTTCTTCAAAGAAGAAACACAAATAGCTAATAGGCACATGAAAAGATGCTCAAAATCACTAATTATCAGAGAAATGAAAATCAAAACTACAATAAGGGACCATCTCACACTGGTCAGAATGGCCATCATGAAAAACTCTACAAATAACAAATGCTGGAGAGGGTGTGGAGAAAAGGGAACCCTCTTACACTGTTGGTGGGAATGTAAATTGGTACAGCCAATTTGGAGAACAGATGTGGAGGTTCCTTAAAAAACTAAAAATTGAATTACCATATGATCCAGCAATCCCACTCCTGGGCATACGCCCAGACAAAACTCTAATCCAAAGAGATACATGCACCCCTATGTTCACAGCAGCACTATTCACAATAGCCAAGACATGGACACAACCTAAGTGTCCACTGACAGATGAATGGATAAAGAAGATGTGGTACATGTATACAATGGACTAGTACCCAGCCATAAAAAAGAACAAAATAATGCCATTTGCAGCAACACGGACGCAACTAGAGATTACCATACTAAGTGAAATATGTCAGACAGAGAAAGACAAATACCATACGACGTCACTTACATGTGGAATCTAAAATATGACACAAACGAACATATCTATGACACAGCAACAGACTCACGGACATAGAGAACAGACCTGTGGTTGCCAAGGGGGAGGAGGTTCGGGGAGGGATGGAATGGGAGGTTGGGGGTAACAGATGTAAACTATTATACATGGAATAGATAAACAAGGCCCTACCGTGTAGCACAGGGAACTATATTCAGTATCCTATGATAAACCATAAGGGAAAAGAATATTCAAAAAGAATGTATATATATGTATAACTGAGTCACTTTGCTGTACAGCAGAAATTAACACAACGTTGTAAATCAACTACACTTCAATAAAAAATAAAATAAAATGACCGAGAGAAAAAACAATGATGGGTGTATTTTACTCTGTGTAAAGTTTACGTTCAAAGAAAAGCACTGTAAACAAATACGGCTCACTAGTTAACGCCACGCTTGCTGAGATACTTAAGGAGACATGTACTCATGTCTGCAGTTTACCACAAAATGCATCAAGGGATAAGGTGGATCGGGGCTTTCCAGGCGGCACAGTCGTTAAGAATCCACCTGCCAATGCAGAGGACACGGGTTCGAGCCCTGGTCTGGGAAGATCCCACATGCCGCGGAGCAACTAAGGCCGTGCAGCACAACTACTGAGCCAGCGCACCACAACTCCTGAAGCCCGCGCGCCTAGAGCCCGTGCTCCGCAACAAGAGAAGCCACGGCAATGAGAAGCCTGCACACCTCAACGAAGAGTAGCCCCCCACCCCCGCTCGCCGCAACTAGAGAAAGCCCGCGCGCAGCAACGAAGGCCCGACACGGCCACATAAACAAATAAATTTATTTAAAAAGAAAATGTCTAGGTTAGCACTCCAATAGCAGAAAAGCTGACTTTATACTGAACGAACTACTACACCCTCATCTTGTTTATCTCCCCTGCCCAGGAACTCAGAATCCTGAGCTAATAATAAAGGGAGATTATGGGTGAGGTTTTCCTTTCTTTGTATTTCTCCGGGTACTTTAAGTTTTCTACATTGCACATGTATTAATTTTTAATAAAGTTATATAGCATCTTTATCAACATGTGAAGAACACATCTGCATTTTATAAACTGCTCTGCGTTCATAAGCATTCTTCTATTTCTCCACCGGAGGGCAGCATAAGCACAGTAAATAGCAAAAATAATTTCAAGGCGTTTGGTCTGAAATTGAACGCTGCTCTTCAGCTGTTTATTTCGACAGGCTGCTGGTACAAATTAATCATTAGGTTCTTTATTTTTCTGATAACTGACTATATATTCACTGTAAAAACTGACATATTGGAGAAAAGACAACTCACCTATAATCAGGGACCACGTGGCATTACGAAAAGAGGAAGGTACATCTCTTTTTAAAAGTCTGCTGACAAAAAGTCCCCCATACAACAATTTTCTAATCTACGCTTCACATCAAATGTCTCTTAAGCATTTCCCTGCTTCCCTAAGTTCTCTGACGTGGTGGTTTCTAAAGGCCGCCTGGTGTTCCGGTCTGTGGACTCGTTGGACCTTGCTTCCCTGATTTAAATTGGTCATTTAGGTGTTTTAACCGTCTTTAAAGTATTAAAGATTTCCCATGTATAAAATATACATAGAAAACTATACCACCCAATTAATCACTACTCGAATTCGATAGATGTCAATTGTTGCCACTTTTACTTCAGATATTTTGAAGAAAGAAAAAGTTTACAGGTAGGGTTGGAGGTCCCCATGTCCAACTGACTTCTCTCCTTCTTTCCCCAGAGTCACCTCTGATCTGAAGCTGCTGCTTATTTTTCCTATCCTTGATCTCAGGCTTTCATTACAAAACTATGTTCTGTAAACAATATAGTATTGTCCTGAGCTTTTAAATTCTACACGTAAATGTAATCACCACGGCATGTCCCATATTTGCTTAACGTTATGATTTACCCCCTGTTGATTTAGACCTAGTTAACTTTAACTGCTTTAAGGTATTATACTTTAGAAATAGAATTTATTAACACATTCCCTATCGATAAGCATTTAGGTGGTTTCTAATCATTGAGTATCACTGCTCCTTTGATGGGGCAGGTGTGCACAGCTTCTCTAGCTGTTATCCCTAGAGAAGAATTAAGTTTGGGACTCCAGCAGAGGAATGGCGGATTCGAAAGGGTCATCCCCTTCAGCTCTACTGGCTACTGCTGAATCACACTCCTGAATTACCAAGTTTCAATTCAGCGGGTCGTGAATTAGTCCCGTTTCCTCACTTCCTCTTTGTGGTAGGAGGCATGGCTTTAAGCATCTCGGACGTTAAGCACCTCTTCACGGCCACTGGCAACAAGGTTTTGTCTTTTGCGACTCCATTGCCTTTGCTTATTACCTGCTTGGGTTCTTTACCTTTTTCTTATGGATTTGTACAAATTGTGTATCTATGTCTGATTGAGTCACAGTGAGCCGTTTGTGTGTGTGTGTCGGTGTGTCTGTGTGCTGGTATAGGTTGAGCATTGAGTCATACTTAGATGTGTGCATGTGTGTGTGTGTGCTGGTATGGGCTTTGCATGGAGTCACTGAGGGGTGTGTGTGTGTGTGTGTGTGTGTGTGTGTGTGTATGCTGGTATAAGCTGTGCATTCAGTCTACACTGAGCCGTGCCTATGTGCGTGTGTGTGTGTGCTGGTATAGGCAGTGCGTTGAGTCACAGTGAGCCATGTGTGAGTGCGTGTTTGTGGGGTCTGTGCTGGTACACACGGTGAATTTAGTTACACTGAGGTGCCTGTGTGTGAGTGTATGTGTTGGTATGGACGGTACACACCGATAGTCTATTAATTTTTGACGAAAATGGCAAGAATATACAATGGGAAAAAGTCTCTTCGGCAAGTGGTGCTGGGAAAGTTGGACAGCTGCATGTAAATCAATAAATTTAAAACACACCCTCTCACCGTACACAAAAATAAACTCAAAATGGCTTAAAGACTTAAACGTAAGACATGACACCATAAAACTCCTAGAAAGGAACACAGGCAAAACATTCTCTGACATAAGTTGCACCAATGTTTTCTTAGGTCAGTCTCCCAAGGCAATAGGAATAAAAGCAAAAATAAACAAATGGGACCAAATCAAACATACAAGCTTTTGCGCAGCAAAGGAAACCATTAACAAAACGAAAAGATGACCTACAAAACGGGAGAAAATATTTGCAAACGATGCAACTGAGAAGGGCTTAATTTCCAAAATATATAAACAGCTCAGACACCTCAACAACAACAAAATAAATGAACCAATCAAAACAGGGGCAGAAGATCTAAAACGACATTTCTTCAAAGAAGAAACACAAATAGCTAATAGGCACATGAAAAGATGCTCAAAATCACTAATTATCAGAGAAATGAAAATCAAAACTACAATAAGGGACCATCTCACACTGGTCAGAATGGCCATCATGAAAAACTCTACAAATAACAAATGCTGGAGAGGGTGTGGAGAAAAGGGAACCCTCTTACACTGTTGGTGGGAATGTAAATTGGTACAGCCAATTTGGAGAACAGATGTGGAGGTTCCTTAAAAAACTAAAAATTGAATTACCATATGATCCAGCAATCCCACTCCTGGGCATACGCCCAGACAAAACTCTAATCCAAAGAGATACATGCACCCCTATGTTCACAGCAGCACTATTCACAATAGCCAAGACATGGACACAACCTAAGTGTCCACTGACAGATGAATGGATAAAGAAGATGTGGTACATGTATACAATGGACTAGTACCCAGCCATAAAAAAGAACAAAATAATGCCATTTGCAGCAACACGGACGCAACTAGAGATTACCATACTAAGTGAAATATGTCAGAAAGAGAAAGACAAATACCATACGACGTCACTTACATGTGGAATCTAAAATATGACACAAACGAACATATCTATGACACAGCAACAGACTCACGGACATAGAGAACAGACCTGTGGTTGCCAAGGGGGAGGAGGTTGGGGTGGGATGGAATGGGAGGCTGGGGGTAACAGATGTAAACTATTATACATGGAATAAACAAGGCCCTACCGTGTAGCACAGGGAACTATATTCAGTATCCTATGATAAACCATAAGGGAAAAGAATATTCAAAAAGAATGTATATATATGTATAACTGAGTCACTTTGCTGTACAGCAGAAATTAACACAACGTTGTAAATCAACTACACTTCAATAAAAAATAAAATAAAATGACCGAGAGAAAAAACAATGATGGGTGTATTTTACTCTGTGTAAAGTTTACGTTCAAAGAAAAGCACTGTAAACAAATACGGCTCACTAGTTAACGCCACGCTTGCTGAGATACTTAAGGAGACATGTACTCATGTCTGCAGTTTACCACAAAATGCATCAAGGGATAAGGTGGATCGGGGCTTTCCAGGCGGCACAGTCGTTAAGAATCCACCTGCCAATGCAGAGGACACGGGTTCGAGCCCTGGTCTGGGAAGATCCCACATGCCGCGGAGCAACTAAGGCCGTGCAGCACAACTACTGAGCCAGCGCACCACAACTCCTGAAGCCCGCGCGCCTAGAGCCCGTGCTCCGCAACAAGAGAAGCCACGGCAATGAGAAGCCTGCACACCTCAACGAAGAGTAGCCCCCCACCCCCGCTCGCCGCAACTAGAGAAAGCCCGCGCGCAGCAACGAAGGCCCAACACGGCCACATAAACAAATAAATAAATTTATTTAAAAAGAAAATGTCTAGGTTAGCACTCCAATAGCAGAAAAGCTGACTTTATACTGAACGAACTACTACACCCTCATCTTGTTTATCTCCCCTGCCCAGGAACTCAGAATCCTGAGCTAATAATAAAGGGAGATTATGGGTGAGGTTTTCCTTTCTTTGTATTTCTCCGGGTACTTTAAGTTTTCTACATTGCACATGTATTAATTTTTAATAAAGTTATATAGCATCTTTATCAACATGTGAAGAACACATCTGCATTTTATAAACTGCTCTGCGTTCATAAGCATTCTTCTATTTCTCCACCGGAGGGCAGCATAAGCACAGTAAATAGCAAAAATAATTTCAAGGCGTTTGGTCTGAAATTGAACGCTGCTCTTCAGCTGTTTATTTCGACAGGCTGCTGGTACAAATTAATCATTAGGTTCTTTATTTTTCTGATAACTGACTATATATTCACTGTAAAAACTGACATATTGGAGAAAAGACAACTCACCTATAATCAGGGACCACGTGGCATTACGAAAAGAGGAAGGTACATCTCTTTTTAAAAGTCTGCTGACAAAAAGTCCCCCATACAACAATTTTCTAATCTACGCTTCACATCAAATGTCTCTTAAGCATTTCCCTGCTTCCCTAAGTTCTCTGACGTGGTGGTTTCTAAAGGCCGCCTGGTGTTCCGGTCTGTGGACTCGTTGGACCTTGCTTCCCTGATTTAAATTGGTCATTTAGGTGTTTTAACCGTCTTTAAAGTATTAAAGATTTCCCATGTATAAAATATACATAGAAAACTATACCACCCAATTAATCACTACTCGAATTCGATAGATGTTAATTGTTGCCACTTTTACTTCAGATATTTTGAAGAAAGAAAAAGTTTACAGGTAGGGTTGGAGGTCCCCATGTCCAACTGACTTCTCTCCTTCTTTCCCCAGAGTCACCTCTGATCTGAAGCTGCTGCTTATTTTTCCTATCCTTGATCTCAGGCTTTCATTACAAAACTATGTTCTGTAAACAATATAGTATTGTCCTGAGCTTTTAAATTCTACACGTAAATGTAATCACCACGGCATGTCCCATATTTGCTTAACGTTATGATTTACCCCCTGTTGATTTAGACCTAGTTAACTTTAACTGCTTTAAGGTATTATACTTTAGAAATAGAATTTATTAACACATTCCCTATCGATAAGCATTTAGGTGGTTTCTAATCATTGAGTATCACTGCTCCTTTGATGGGGCAGGTGTGCACAGCTTCTCTAGCTGTTATCCCTAGAGAAGAATTAAGTTTGGGACTCCAGCAGAGGAATGGCGGATTCGAAAGGGTCATCCCCTTCAGCTCTACTGGCTACTGCTGAATCACACTCCTGAATTACCAAGTTTCAATTCAGCGGGTCGTGAATTAGTCCCATTTCCTCACTTCCTCTTTGTGGTAGGAGGCATGGCTTTAAGCATCTCGGACGTTAAGCACCTCTTCACGGCCACTGGCAACAACGTTTTGTCTTTTGCGAATCCATTGCCTTTGCTTATTACCTGCTTGGGTTCTTTACCTTTTTCTTATCGATTTGTACAAATTGTGTATCTATGTCTGATTGAGTCACAGTGAGCCGTTTGTGTGTGTGTGTCGGTGTGTCGGTGTGTCTGTGTGCTGGTATAGGTTGAGCATTGAGTCATACTTAGATGTGTGTATGTGTGTGTGTGTGCTGGTATGGGCTTTGCATGGAGTCACTGAGGGGTGTTGTGTGTGTGTGTGTGTGTGTGTGTGTGTATGCTGGTATAAGCTGTGCATTCAGTCTACACTGAGCCGTGCCTATGTGCATGTGTGTGTGTGCTGGTATAGGCAGTGCATTGAGTCACAGTGAGCCATGTGTGAGTGCGTGTTTGTGGGGTCTGTGCTGGTACACACGGTGAATTTAGTTACACTGAGGTGCCTGTGTGTGAGTGTATGTGTTGGTATGGACGGTACACACCGATAGTCTATTAATTTTTGACGAAAAAGGCAAGAATATACAATGGGAAAAAGTCTCTTCGGCAAGTGGTGCTGGGAAAGTTGGACAGCTGCATGTAAATCAATAAATTTAAAACACACCCTCTCACCGTACACAAAAATAAACTCAAAATGGCTTAAAGACTTAAACGTAAGACATGACACCATAAAACTCCTAGAAAGGAACACAGGCAAAACATTCTCTGACATAAGTTGCACCAATGTTTTCTTAGGTCAGTCTCCCAAGGCAATAGGAATAAAAGCAAAAATAAACAAATGGGACCGAATCAAACATACAAGCTTTTGCGCAGCAAAGGAAACCATTAACAAAACGAAAAGATGACCTACAAAACGGGAGAAAATATTTGCAAACGATGCAACTGAGAAGGGCTTAATTTCCAAAATATATAAACAGCTCAGACACCTCAACAACAAAAAAATAAATGAACCAATCAAAACAGGGGCAGAAGATCTAAAACGACATTTCTTCAAAGAAGAAACACAAATAGCTAATAGGCACATGAAAAGATGCTCAAAATCACTAATTATCAGAGAAATGAAAATCAAAACTACAATAAGGGACCATCTCACACTGGTCAGAATGGCCATCATGAAAAACTCTACAAATAACAAATGCTGGAGAGGGTGTGGAGAAAAGGGAACCCTCTTACACTGTTGGTGGGAATGTAAATTGGTACAGCCAATTTGGAGAACAGATGTGGAGGTTCCTTAAAAAACTAAAAATTGAATTACCATATGATCCAGCAATCCCACTCCTGGGCATACGCCCAGACAAAACTCTAATCCAAAGAGATACATGCACCCCTATGTTCACAGCAGCACTATTCACAATAGCCAAGACATGGACACAACCTAAGTGTCCACTGACAGATGAATGGATAAAGAAGATGTGGTACATGTATACAATGAACTAGTACCCAGCCATAAAAAAGAACAAAATAATGCCATTTGCAGCAACACGGACGCAACTAGAGATTACCATACTAAGTGAAATATGTCAGACAGAGAAAGACAAATACCATACGACGTCACTTACATGTGGAATCTAAAATATGACACAAACGAACATATCTATGACACAGCAACAGACTCACGGACATAGAGAACAGACCTGTGGTTGCCAAGGGGGAGGAGGTTGGGGTGGGATGGAATGGGAGGCTGGGGGTAACAGATGTAAACTATTATACATGGAATAAACAAGGCCCTACCGTGTAGCACAGGGAACTATATTCAGTATCCTATGATAAACCATAAGGGAAAAGAATATTCAAAAAGAATGTATATATATGTATAACTGAGTCACTTTGCTGTACAGCAGAAATTAACACAACGTTGTAAATCAACTACACTTCAATAAAAAATAAAATAAAATGACCGAGAGAAAAAACAATGATGGGTGTATTTTACTCTGTGTAAAGTTTACGTTCAAAGAAAAGCACTGTAAACAAATACGGCTCACTAGTTAACGCCACGCTTGCTGAGATACTTAAGGAGACATGTACTCATGTCTGCAGTTTACCACAAAATGCATCAAGGGATAAGGTGGATCGGGGCTTTCCTGGCGGCACAGTCGTTAAGAATCCACCTGCCAATGCAGAGGACACGGGTTCGAGCCCTGGTCTGGGAAGATCCCACATGCCGCGGAGCAACTAAGGCCGTGCAGCACAACTACTGAGCCAGCGCACCACAACTCCTGAAGCCCGCGCGCCTAGAGCCCGTGCTCCGCAACAAGAGAAGCCACGGCAATGAGAAGCCTGCACACCTCAACGAAGAGTAGCCCCCCACCCCCGCTCGCCGCAACTAGAGAAAGCCCGCGCGCAGCAACGAAGACCCGACACGGCCACATAAACAAATAAATAAATTTATTTAAAAAGAAAATGTCTAGGTTAGCACTCCAATAGCAGAAAAGCTGACTTTATACTGAACGAACTACTACACCCTGATCTTGTTTATCTCCCCTGCCCAGGAACTCAGAATCCTGAGCTAATAATAAACGGAGATTATGGGTGAGGTTTTCCTTTCTTTGTATTTCTCCGGGTACTTTAAGTTTTTTACATTGCACATGTATTAATTTTTAATAAAGTTATATAGCATCTTTATCAACATGTGAAGAACACATCTGCATTTTATAAACTGCTCTGCGTTCATAAGCATTCTTCTATTTCTCCACCGGAGGGCAGCATAAGCACAGTAAATAGCAAAAATAATTTCAAGGCGTTTGGTCTGAAATTGAACGCTGCTCTTCAGCTGTTTATTTCGACAGGCTGCTGGTACAAATTAATCATTAGGTTCTTTATTTTTCTGATAACTGACTATATATTCACTGTAAAAACTGACATATTGGAGAAAAGACAACTCACCTATAATCAGGGACCACGTGGCATTACGAAAAGAGGAAGGTACATCTCTTTTTAAAAGTCTGCTGACAAAAAGTCCCCCATACAACAATTTTCTAATCTACGCTTCACATCAAATGTCTCTTAAGCATTTCCCTGCTTCCCTAAGTTCTCTGACGTGGTGGTTTCTAAAGGCCGCCTGGTGTTCCGGTCTGTGGACTCGTTGGACCTTGCTTCCCTGATTTAAATTGGTCATTTAGGTGTTTTAACCGTCTTTAAAGTATTAAAGATTTCCCATGTATAAAATATACATAGAAAACTATACCACCCAATTAATCACTACTCGAATTCGATAGATGTTAATTGTTGCCACTTTTACTTCAGATATTTTGAAGAAAGAAAAAGTTTACAGGTAGGGTTGGAGGTCCCCATGTCCAACTGACTTCTCTCCTTCTTTCCCCAGAGTCACCTCTGATCTGAAGCTGCTGCTTATTTTTCCTATCCTTGATCTCAGGCTTTCATTACAAAACTATGTTCCGTAAACAATATAGTATTGTCCTGAGCTTTTAAATTCTACACGTAAATGTAATCACCACGGCATGTCCCATATTTGCTTAACGTTATGATTTACCCCCTGTTGATTTAGACCTAGTTAACTTTAACTGCTTTAAGGTATTATACTTTAGAAATAGAATTTATTAACACATTCCCTATCGATAAGCATTTAGGTGGTTTCTAATCATTGAGTATCACTGCTCCTTTGATGGGGCAGGTGTGCACAGCTTCTCTAGCTGTTATCCCTAGAGAAGAATTAAGTTTGGGACTCCAGCAGAGGAATGGCGGATTCGAAAGGGTCATCCCCTTCAGCTCTACTGGCTACTGCTGAATCACACTCCTGAATTACCAAGTTTCAATTCAGCGGGTCGTGAATTAGTCCCGTTTCCTCACTTCCTCTTTGTGGTAGGAGGCATGGCTTTAAGCATCTCGGACGTTAAGCACCTCTTCACGGCCACTGGCAACAACGTTTTGTCTTTTGCGAATCCATTGCCTTTGCTTATTACCTGCTTGGGTTCTTTACCTTTTTCTTATCGATTTGTACAAATTGTGTATCTATGTCTGATTGAGTCACAGTGAGCCGTTTGTGTGTGTGTGTCGGTGTGTCTGTGTGCTGGTATAGGTTGAGCATTGAGTCATACTTAGATGTGTGTATGTGTGTGTGTGTGCTGGTATGGGCTTTGCATGGAGTCACTGAGGGGTGTTGTGTGTGTGTGTGTGTGTGTGTGTGTGTGTGTATGCTGGTATAAGCTGTGCATTCAGTCTACACTGAGCCGTGCCTATGTGCGTGTGTGTGTGTGCTGGTATAGGCAGTGCATTGAGTCACAGTGAGCCATGTGTGAGTGCGTGTTTGTGGGGTCTGTGCTGGTACACACGGTGAATTTAGTTACACTGAGGTGCCTGTGTGTGAGTGTATGTGTTGGTATGGACGGTACACACCGATAGTCTATTAATTTTTGACGAAAAAGGCAAGAATATACAATGGGAAAAAGTCTCTTCGGCAAGTGGTGCTGGGAAAGTTGGACAGCTGCATGTAAATCAATAAATTTAAAACACACCCTCTCACCGTACACAAAAATAAACTCAAAATGGCTTAAAGACTTAAACGTAAGACATGACACCATAAAACTCCTAGAAAGGAACACAGGCAAAACATTCTCTGACATAAGTTGCACCAATGTTTTCTTAGGTCAGTCTCCCAAGGCAATAGGAATAAAAGCAAAAATAAACAAATGGGACCGAATCAAACATACAAGCTTTTGCGCAGCAAAGGAAACCATTAACAAAACGAAGAGATGACCTACAAAACGGGAGAAAATATTTGCAAACGATGCAACTGAGAAGGGCTTAATTTCCAAAATATATAAACAGCTCAGACACCTCAACAACAACAAAATAAATGAACCAATCAAAACAGGGGCAGAAGATCTAAAACGACATTTCTTCAAAGAAGAAACACAAATAGCTAATAGGCACATGAAAAGATGCTCAAAATCACTAATTATCAGAGAAATGAAAATCAAAACTACAATAAGGGACCATCTCACACTGGTCAGAATGGCCATCATGAAAAACTCTACAAATAACAAATGCTGGAGAGGGTGTGGAGAAAAGGGAACCCTCTTACACTGTTGGTGGGAATGTAAATTGGTACAGCCAATTTGGAGAACAGATGTGGAGGTTCCTTAAAAAACTAAAAATTGAATTACCATATGATCCAGCAATCCCACTCCTGGGCATACGCCCAGACAAAACTCTAATCCAAAGAGATACATGCACCCCTATGTTCACAGCAGCACTATTCACAATAGCCAAGACATGGACACAACCTAAGTGTCCACTGACAGATGAATGGATAAAGAAGATGTGGTACATGTATACAATGGACTAGTACCCAGCCATAAAAAAGAACAAAATAATGCCATTTGCAGCAACACGGACGCAACTAGAGATTACCATACTAAGTGAAATATGTCAGACAGAGAAAGACAAATACCATACGACGTCACTTACATGTGGAATCTAAAATATGACACAAACGAACATATCTATGACACAGCAACAGACTCACGGACATAGAGAACAGACCTGTGGTTGCCAAGGGGGAGGAGGTTGGGGTGGGATGGAATGGGAGGCTGGGGGTAACAGATGTAAACTATTATACATGGAATAAACAAGGCCCTACCGTGTAGCACAGGGAACTATATTCAGTATCCTATGATAAACCATAAGGGAAAAGAATATTCAAAAAGAATGTATATATATGTATAACTGAGTCACTTTGCTGTACAGCAGAAATTAACACAACGTTGTAAATCAACTACACTTCAGTAAAAAATAAAATAAAATGACCGAGAGAAAAAACAATGATGGGTGTATTTTACTCTGTGTAAAGTTTACGTTCAAAGAAAAGCACTGTAAACAAATACGGCTCACTAGTTAACGCCACGCTTGCTGAAATACTTAAGGAGACATGTACTCATGTCTGCAGTTTACCACAAAATGCATCAAGGGATAAGGTGGATCGGGGCTTTCCAGGCGGCACAGTCGTTAAGAATCCACCTGCCAATGCAGAGGACACGGGTTCGAGCCCTGGTCTGGGAAGATCCCACATGCCGCGGAGCAACTAAGGCCGTGCAGCACAACTACTGAGCCAGCGCACCACAACTCCTGAAGCCCGCGCGCCTAGAGCCCGTGCTCCGCAACAAGAGAAGCCACGGCAATGAGAAGCCTGCACACCTCAACGAAGAGTAGCCCCCCACCCCCGCTCGCCGCAACTAGAGAAAGCCCGCGCGCAGCAACGAAGGCCCAACACGGCCACATAAACAAATAAATTTATTTAAAAAGAAAATGTCTAGGTTAGCACTCCAATAGCAGAAAAGCTGACTTTATACTGAACGAACTACTACACCCTCATCTTGTTTATCTCCCCTGCCCAGGAACTCAGAATCCTGAGCTAATAATAAAGGGAGATTATGGGTGAGGTTTTCCTTTCTTTGTATTTCTCCGGGTACTTTAAGTTTTCTACATTGCACATGTATTAATTTTTAATAAAGTTATATAGCATCTTTATCAACATGTGAAGAACACATCTGCATTTTATAAACTGCTCTGCGTTCATAAGCATTCTTCTATTTCTCCACCGGAGGGCAGCATAAGCACAGTAAATAGCAAAAATAATTTCAAGGCGTTTGGTCTGAAATTGAACGCTGCTCTTCAGCTGTTTATTTCGACAGGCTGCTGGTACAAATTAATCATTAGGTTCTTTATTTTTCTGATAACTGACTATATATTCACTGTAAAAACTGACATATTGGAGAAAAGACAACTCACCTATAATCAGGGACCACGTGGCATTACGAAAAGAGGAAGGTACATCTCTTTTTAAAAGTCTGCTGACAAAAAGTCCCCCATACAACAATTTTCTAATCTACGCTTCACATCAAATGTCTCTTAAGCATTTCCCTGCTTCCCTAAGTTCTCTGACGTGGTGGTTTCTAAAGGCCGCCTGGTGTTCCGGTCTGTGGACTCGTTGGACCTTGCTTCCCTGATTTAAATTGGTCATTTAGGTGTTTTAACCGTCTTTAAAGTATTAAAGATTTCCCATGTATAAAATATACATAGAAAACTATACCACCCAATTAATCACTACTCGAATTCGATAGATGTTAATTGTTGCCACTTTTACTTCAGATATTTTGAAGAAAGAAAAAGTTTACAGGTAGGGTTGGAGGTCCCCATGTCCAACTGACTTCTCTCCTTCTTTCCCCAGAGTCACCTCTGATCTGAAGCTGCTGCTTATTTTTCCTATCCTTGATCTCAGGCTTTCATTACAAAACTATGTTCTGTAAACAATATAGTATTGTCCTGAGCTTTTAAATTCTACACGTAAATGTAATCACCACGGCATGTCCCATATTTGCTTAACGTTATGATTTACCCCCTGTTGATTTAGACCTAGTTAACTTTAACTGCTTTAAGGTATTATACTTTAGAAATAGAATTTATTAACACATTCCCTATCGATAAGCATTTAGGTGGTTTCTAATCATTGAGTATCACTGCTCCTTTGATGGGGCAGGTGTGCACAGCTTCTCTAGCTGTTATCCCTAGAGAAGAATTAAGTTTGGGACTCCAGCAGAGGAATGGCGGATTCGAAAGGGTCATCCCCTTCAGCTCTACTGGCTACTGCTGAATCACACTCCTGAATTACCAAGTTTCAATTCAGCGGGTCGTGAATTAGTCCCGTTTCCTCACTTCCTCTTTGTGGTAGGAGGCATGGCTTTAAGCATCTCGGACGTTAAGCACCTCTTCACGGCCACTGGCAACAAGGTTTTGTCTTTTGCGACTCCATTGCCTTTGCTTATTACCTGCTTGGGTTCTTTACCTTTTTCTTATGGATTTGTACAAATTGTGTATCTATGTCTGATTGAGTCACAGTGAGCCGTTTGTGTGTGTGTGTCGGTGTGTCTGTGTGCTGGTATAGGTTGAGCATTGAGTCATACTTAGATGTGTGCATGTGTGTGTGTGTGCTGGTATGGGCTTTGCATGGAGTCACTGAGGGGTGTGTGTGTGTGTGTGTGTGTGTGTGTGTGTGTATGCTGGTATAAGCTGTGCATTCAGTCTACACTGAGCCGTGCCTATGTGCGTGTGTGTGTGTGCTGGTATAGGCAGTGCGTTGAGTCACAGTGAGCCATGTGTGAGTGCGTGTTTGTGGGGTCTGTGCTGGTACACACGGTGAATTTAGTTACACTGAGGTGCCTGTGTGTGAGTGTATGTGTTGGTATGGACGGTACACACCGATAGTCTATTAATTTTTGACGAAAATGGCAAGAATATACAATGGGAAAAAGTCTCTTCGGCAAGTGGTGCTGGGAAAGTTGGACAGCTGCATGTAAATCAATAAATTTAAAACACACCCTCTCACCGTACACAAAAATAAACTCAAAATGGCTTAAAGACTTAAACGTAAGACATGACACCATAAAACTCCTAGAAAGGAACACAGGCAAAACATTCTCTGACATAAGTTGCACCAATGTTTTCTTAGGTCAGTCTCCCAAGGCAATAGGAATAAAAGCAAAAATAAACAAATGGGACCAAATCAAACATACAAGCTTTTGCGCAGCAAAGGAAACCATTAACAAAACGAAAAGATGACCTACAAAACGGGAGAAAATATTTGCAAACGATGCAACTGAGAAGGGCTTAATTTCCAAAATATATAAACAGCTCAGACACCTCAACAACAACAAAATAAATGAACCAATCAAAACAGGGGCAGAAGATCTAAAACGACATTTCTTCAAAGAAGAAACACAAATAGCTAATAGGCACATGAAAAGATGCTCAAAATCACTAATTATCAGAGAAATGAAAATCAAAACTACAATAAGGGACCATCTCACACTGGTCAGAATGGCCATCATGAAAAACTCTACAAATAACAAATGCTGGAGAGGGTGTGGAGAAAAGGGAACCCTCTTACACTGTTGGTGGGAATGTAAATTGGTACAGCCAATTTGGAGAACAGATGTGGAGGTTCCTTAAAAAACTAAAAATTGAATTACCATATGATCCAGCAATCCCACTCCTGGGCATACGCCCAGACAAAACTCTAATCCAAAGAGATACATGCACCCCTATGTTCACAGCAGCACTATTCACAATAGCCAAGACATGGACACAACCTAAGTGTCCACTGACAGATGAATGGATAAAGAAGATGTGGTACATGTATACAATGGACTAGTACCCAGCCATAAAAAAGAACAAAATAATGCCATTTGCAGCAACACGGACGCAACTAGAGATTACCATACTAAGTGAAATATGTCAGAAAGAGAAAGACAAATACCATACGACGTCACTTACATGTGGAATCTAAAATATGACACAAACGAACATATCTATGACACAGCAACAGACTCACGGACATAGAGAACAGACCTGTGGTTGCCAAGGGGGAGGAGGTTGGGGTGGGATGGAATGGGAGGCTGGGGGTAACAGATGTAAACTATTATACATGGAATAAACAAGGCCCTACCGTGTAGCACAGGGAACTATATTCAGTATCCTATGATAAACCATAAGGGAAAAGAATATTCAAAAAGAATGTATATATATGTATAACTGAGTCACTTTGCTGTACAGCAGAAATTAACACAACGTTGTAAATCAACTACACTTCAATAAAAAATAAAATAAAATGACCGAGAGAAAAAACAATGATGGGTGTATTTTACTCTGTGTAAAGTTTACGTTCAAAGAAAAGCACTGTAAACAAATACGGCTCACTAGTTAACGCCACGCTTGCTGAGATACTTAAGGAGACATGTACTCATGTCTGCAGTTTACCACAAAATGCATCAAGGGATAAGGTGGATCGGGGCTTTCCAGGCGGCACAGTCGTTAAGAATCCACCTGCCAATGCAGAGGACACGGGTTCGAGCCCTGGTCTGGGAAGATCCCACATGCCGCGGAGCAACTAAGGCCGTGCAGCACAACTACTGAGCCAGCGCACCACAACTCCTGAAGCCCGCGCGCCTAGAGCCCGTGCTCCGCAACAAGAGAAGCCACGGCAATGAGAAGCCTGCACACCTCAACGAAGAGTAGCCCCCCACCCCCGCTCGCCGCAACTAGAGAAAGCCCGCGCGCAGCAACGAAGGCCCAACACGGCCACATAAACAAATAAATTTATTTAAAAAGAAAATGTCTAGGTTAGCACTCCAATAGCAGAAAAGCTGACTTTATACTGAACGAACTACTACACCCTCATCTTGTTTATCTCCCCTGCCCAGGAACTCAGAATCCTGAGCTAATAATAAAGGGAGATTATGGGTGAGGTTTTCCTTTCTTTGTATTTCTCCGGGTACTTTAAGTTTTTTACATTGCACATGTATTAATTTTTAATAAAGTTATATAGCATCTTTATCAACATGTGAAGAACACATCTGCATTTTATAAACTGCTCTGCGTTCATAAGCATTCTTCTATTTCTCCACCGGAGGGCAGCATAAGCACAGTAAATAGCAAAAATAATTTCAAGGCGTTTGGTCTGAAATTGAACGCTGCTCTTCAGCTGTTTATTTCGACAGGCTGCTGGTACAAATTAATCATTAGGTTCTTTATTTTTCTGATAACTGACTATATATTCACTGTAAAAACTGACATATTGGAGAAAAGACAACTCACCTATAATCAGGGACCACGTGGCATTACGAAAAGAGGAAGGTACATCTCTTTTTAAAAGTCTGCTGACAAAAAGTCCCCCATACAACAATTTTCTAATCTACGCTTCACATCAAATGTCTCTTAAGCATTTCCCTGCTTCCCTAAGTTCTCTGACGTGGTGGTTTCTAAAGGCCGCCTGGTGTTCCGGTCTGTGGACTCGTTGGACCTTGCTTCCCTGATTTAAATTGGTCATTTAGGTGTTTTAACCGTCTTTAAAGTATTAAAGATTTCCCATGTATAAAATATACATAGAAAACTATACCACCCAATTAATCACTACTCGAATTCGATAGATGTTAATTGTTGCCACTTTTACTTCAGATATTTTGAAGAAAGAAAAAGTTTACAGGTAGGGTTGGAGGTCCCCATGTCCAACTGACTTCTCTCCTTCTTTCCCCAGAGTCACCTCTGATCTGAAGCTGCTGCTTATTTTTCCTATCCTTGATCTCAGGCTTTCATTACAAAACTATGTTCCGTAAACAATATAGTATTGTCCTGAGCTTTTAAATTCTACACGTAAATGTAATCACCACGGCATGTCCCATATTTGCTTAACGTTATGATTTACCCCCTGTTGATTTAGACCTAGTTAACTTTAACTGCTTTAAGGTATTATACTTTAGAAATAGAATTTATTAACACATTCCCTATCGATAAGCATTTAGGTGGTTTCTAATCATTGAGTATCACTGCTCCTTTGATGGGGCAGGTGTGCACAGCTTCTCTAGCTGTTATCCCTAGAGAAGAATTAAGTTTGGGACTCCAGCAGAGGAATGGCGGATTCGAAAGGGTCATCCCCTTCAGCTCTACTGGCTACTGCTGAATCACACTCCTGAATTACCAAGTTTCAATTCAGCGGGTCGTGAATTAGTCCCGTTTCCTCACTTCCTCTTTGTGGTAGGAGGCATGGCTTTAAGCATCTCGGACGTTAAGCACCTCTTCACGGCCACTGGCAACAACGTTTTGTCTTTTGCGAATCCATTGCCTTTGCTTATTACCTGCTTGGGTTCTTTACCTTTTTCTTATCGATTTGTACAAATTGTGTATCTATGTCTGATTGAGTCACAGTGAGCCGTTTGTGTGTGTGTGTCGGTGTGTCTGTGTGCTGGTATAGGTTGAGCATTGAGTCATACTTAGATGTGTGTATGTGTGTGTGTGTGCTGGTATGGGCTTTGCATGGAGTCACTGAGGGGTGTTGTGTGTGTGTGTGTGTGTGTGTGTGTGTGTGTATGCTGGTATAAGCTGTGCATTCAGTCTACACTGAGCCGTGCCTATGTGCATGTGTGTGTGTGCTGGTATAGGCAGTGCATTGAGTCACAGTGAGCCATGTGTGAGTGCGTGTTTGTGGGGTCTGTGCTGGTACACACGGTGAATTTAGTTACACTGAGGTGCCTGTGTGTGAGTGTATGTGTTGGTATGGACGGTACACACCGATAGTCTATTAATTTTTGACGAAAAAGGCAAGAATATACAATGGGAAAAAGTCTCTTCGGCAAGTGGTGCTGGGAAAGTTGGACAGCTGCATGTAAATCAATAAATTTAAAACACACCCTCTCACCGTACACAAAAATAAACTCAAAATGGCTTAAAGACTTAAACGTAAGACATGACACCATAAAACTCCTAGAAAGGAACACAGGCAAAACATTCTCTGACATAAGTTGCACCAATGTTTTCTTAGGTCAGTCTCCCAAGGCAATAGGAATAAAAGCAAAAATAAACAAATGGGACCGAATCAAACATACAAGCTTTTGCGCAGCAAAGGAAACCATTAACAAAACGAAGAGATGACCTACAAAACGGGAGAAAATATTTGCAAACGATGCAACTGAGAAGGGCTTAATTTCCAAAATATATAAACAGCTCAGACACCTCAACAACAACAAAATAAATGAACCAATCAAAACAGGGGCAGAAGATCTAAAACGACATTTCTTCAAAGAAGAAACACAAATAGCTAATAGGCACATGAAAAGATGCTCAAAATCACTAATTATCAGAGAAATGAAAATCAAAACTACAATAAGGGACCATCTCACACTGGTCAGAATGGCCATCATGAAAAACTCTACAAATAACAAATGCTGGAGAGGGTGTGGAGAAAAGGGAACCCTCTTACACTGTTGGTGGGAATGTAAATTGGTACAGCCAATTTGGAGAACAGATGTGGAGGTTCCTTAAAAAACTAAAAATTGAATTACCATATGATCCAGCAATCCCACTCCTGGGCATACGCCCAGACAAAACTCTAATCCAAAGAGATACATGCACCCCTATGTTCACAGCAGCACTATTCACAATAGCCAAGACATGGACACAACCTAAGTGTCCACTGACAGATGAATGGATAAAGAAGATGTGGTACATGTATACAATGGACTAGTACCCAGCCATAAAAAAGAACAAAATAATGCCATTTGCAGCAACACGGACGCAACTAGAGATTACCATACTAAGTGAAATATGTCAGACAGAGAAAGACAAATACCATACGACGTCACTTACATGTGGAATCTAAAATATGACACAAACGAACATATCTATGACACAGCAACAGACTCACGGACATAGAGAACAGACCTGTGGTTGCCAAGGGGGAGGAGGTTGGGGTGGGATGGAATGGGAGGCTGGGGGTAACAGATGTAAACTATTATACATGGAATAAACAAGGCCCTACCGTGTAGCACAGGGAACTATATTCAGTATCCTATGATAAACCATAAGGGAAAAGAATATTCAAAAAGAATGTATATATATGTATAACTGAGTCACTTTGCTGTACAGCAGAAATTAACACAACGTTGTAAATCAACTACACTTCAGTAAAAAATAAAATAAAATGACCGAGAGAAAAAACAATGATGGGTGTATTTTACTCTGTGTAAAGTTTACGTTCAAAGAAAAGCACTGTAAACAAATACGGCTCACTAGTTAACGCCACGCTTGCTGAAATACTTAAGGAGACATGTACTCATGTCTGCAGTTTACCACAAAATGCATCAAGGGATAAGGTGGATCGGGGCTTTCCAGGCGGCACAGTCGTTAAGAATCCACCTGCCAATGCAGAGGACACGGGTTCGAGCCCTGGTCTGGGAAGATCCCACATGCCGCGGAGCAACTAAGGCCGTGCAGCACAACTACTGAGCCAGCGCACCACAACTCCTGAAGCCCGCGCGCCTAGAGCCCGTGCTCCGCAACAAGAGAAGCCACGGCAATGAGAAGCCTGCACACCTCAACGAAGAGTAGCCCCCCACCCCCGCTCGCCGCAACTAGAGAAAGCCCGCGCGCAGCAACGAAGGCCCAACACGGCCACATAAACAAATAAATTTATTTAAAAAGAAAATGTCTAGGTTAGCACTCCAATAGCAGAAAAGCTGACTTTATACTGAACGAACTACTACACCCTCATCTTGTTTATCTCCCCTGCCCAGGAACTCAGAATCCTGAGCTAATAATAAAGGGAGATTATGGGTGAGGTTTTCCTTTCTTTGTATTTCTCCGGGTACTTTAAGTTTTTTACATTGCACATGTATTAATTTTTAATAAAGTTATATAGCATCTTTATCAACATGTGAAGAACACATCTGCATTTTATAAACTGCTCTGCGTTCATAAGCATTCTTCTATTTCTCCACCGGAGGGCAGCATAAGCACAGTAAATAGCAAAAATAATTTCAAGGCGTTTGGTCTGAAATTGAACGCTGCTCTTCAGCTGTTTATTTCGACAGGCTGCTGGTACAAATTAATCATTAGGTTCTTTATTTTTCTGATAACTGACTATATATTCACTGTAAAAACTGACATATTGGAGAAAAGACAACTCACCTATAATCAGGGACCACGTGGCATTACGAAAAGAGGAAGGTACATCTCTTTTTAAAAGTCTGCTGACAAAAAGTCCCCCATACAACAATTTTCTAATCTACGCTTCACATCAAATGTCTCTTAAGCATTTCCCTGCTTCCCTAAGTTCTCTGACATGGTGGTTTCTAAAGGCCGCCTGGTGTTCCGGTCTGTGGACTCGTTGGACCTTGCTTCCCTGATTTAAATTGGTCATTTAGGTGTTTTAACCGTCTTTAAAGTATTAAAGATTTCCCACGTATAAAATATACATAGAAAACTATACCACCAAATTAATCACTACTCGAATTCGATAGATGTTAATTGTTGCCACTTTTACTTCAGATATTTTGAAGAAAGAAAAAGTTTACAGGTAGGGTTGGAGGTCCCCATGTCCAACTGACTTCTCTCCTTCTTTCCCCAGAGTCACCTCTGATCTGAAGCTGCTGCTTATTTTTCCTATCCTTGATCTCAGGCTTTCATTACAAAACTATTTCCGTAAACAATATAGTATTGTCCTGAGCTTTTAAATTCTACACGTAAATGTAATCACCACGGCATGTCCCATATTTGCTTAACGTTATGATTTACCCCCGTTGATTTAGACCTAGTTAACTTTAACTGCTTTAAGGTATTATACTTTAGAAATAGAATTTATTAACACATTCCCTATCGATAAGCATTTAGGTGGTTTCTAATCATTGAGTATCACTGC
Source organism: Orcinus orca (assembly GCF_937001465.1). Classification (NCBI taxonomy): domain Eukaryota; kingdom Metazoa; phylum Chordata; class Mammalia; order Artiodactyla; family Delphinidae; genus Orcinus; species Orcinus orca. The sequence continues at coordinate 7,454,749 of NC_064580.1, forward strand.
TCCTTTGATGGGGCAGGTGTGCACAGCTTCTCTAGCTGTTATCCCTAGAGAAGAATTAAGTTTGGGACTCCAGCAGAGGAATGGCGGATTCGAAAGGGTCATCCCCTTCAGCTCTACTGGCTACTGCTGAATCACACTCCTGAATTACCAAGTTTCAATTCAGCGGGTCGTGAATTAGTCCCGTTTCCTCACTTCCTCTTTGTGGTAGGAGGCATGGCTTTAAGCATCTCGGACGTTAAGCACCTCTTCACGGCCACTGGCAACAAGGTTTTGTCTTTTGCGAATCCATTGCCTTTGCTTATTACCTGCTTGGGTTCTTTACCTTTTTCTTATGGATTTGTACAAATTGTGTATCTATGTCTGATTGAGTCACAGTGAGCCGTTTGTGTGTGTGTGTCGGTGTGTCTGTGTGCTGGTATAGGTTGAGCATTGGGTCATACTTAGATGTGTGTATGTGTGTGTGTGTGCTGGTATGGGCTTTGCATGGAGTCACTGAGGGGTGTGTGTGTGTGTGTGTGTGTGTGTGTGTGTATGCTGGTATAAGCTGTGCATTCAGTCTACACTGAGCCGTGCCTATGTGCGTGTGTGTGTGTGCTGGTATAGGCAGTGCGTTGAGTCACAGTGAGCCATGTGTGAGTGCGTGTTTGTGGGGTCTGTGCTGGTACACACGGTGAATTTAGTTACACTGAGGTGCCTGTGTGTGAGTGTATGTGTTGGTATGGACGGTACACACCGATAGTCTATTAATTTTTGACGAAAATGGCAAGAATATACAATGGGAAAAAGTCTCTTCGGCAAGTGGTGCTGGGAAAGTTGGACAGCTGCATGTAAATCAATAAATTTAAAACACACCCTCTCACCGTACACAAAAATAAACTCAAAATGGCTTAAAGACTTAAACGTAAGACATGACACCATAAAACTCCTAGAAAGGAACACAGGCAAAACATTCTCTGACATAAGTTGCACCAATGTTTTCTTAGGTCAGTCTCCCAAGGCAATAGGAATAAAAGCAAAAATAAACAAATGGGACCGAATCAAACATACAAGCTTTTGCGCAGCAAAGGAAACCATTAACAAAACGAAGAGATGACCTACAAAACGGGAGAAAATATTTGCAAACGATGCAACTGAGAAGGGCTTAATTTCCAAAATATATAAACAGCTCAGACACCTCAACAACAACAAAATAAATGAACCAATCAAAACAGGGGCAGAAGATCTAAAACGACATTTCTTCAAAGAAGAAACACAAATAGCTAATAGGCACATGAAAAGATGCTCAAAATCACTAATTATCAGAGAAATGAAAATCAAAACTACAATAAGGGACCATCTCACACTGGTCAGAATGGCCATCATGAAAAACTCTACAAATAACAAATGCTGGAGAGGGTGTGGAGAAAAGGGAACCCTCTTACACTGTTGGTGGGAATGTAAATTGGTACAGCCAATTTGGAGAACAGATGTGGAGGTTCCTTAAAAAACTAAAAATTGAATTACCATATGATCCAGCAATCCCACTCCTGGGCATACGCCCAGACAAAACTCTAATCCAAAGAGATACATGCACCCCTATGTTCACAGCAGCACTATTCACAATAGCCAAGACATGGACACAACCTAAGTGTCCACTGACAGATGAATGGATAAAGAAGATGTGGTACATGTATACAATGGACTAGTACCCAGCCATAAAAAAGAACAAAATAATGCCATTTGCAGCAACACGGACGCAACTAGAGATTACCATACTAAGTGAAATATGTCAGACAGAGAAAGACAAATACCATACGACGTCACTTACATGTGGAATCTAAAATATGACACAAACGAACATATCTATGACACAGCAACAGACTCACGGACATAGAGAACAGACCTGTGGTTGCCAAGGGGGAGGAGGTTGGGGTGGGATGGAATGGGAGGCTGGGGGTAACAGATGTAAACTATTATACATGGAATAAACAAGGCCCTACCGTGTAGCACAGGGAACTATATTCAGTATCCTATGATAAACCATAAGGGAAAAGAATATTCAAAAAGAATGTATATATATGTATAACTGAGTCACTTTGCTGTACAGCAGAAATTAACACAACGTTGTAAATCAACTACACTTCAATAAAAAATAAAATAAAATGACCGAGAGAAAAAACAATGATGGGTGTATTTTACTCTGTGTAAAGTTTACGTTCAAAGAAAAGCACTGTAAACAAATACGGCTCACTAGTTAACGCCACACTTGCTGAGATACTTAAGGAGACATGTACTCATGTCTGCAGTTTACCACAAAATGCATCAAGGGATAAGGTGGATCGGGGCTTTCCTGGCGGCACAGTCGTTAAGAATCCACCTGCCAATGCAGAGGACACGGGTTCGAGCCCTGGTCTGGGAAGATCCCACATGCCGCGGAGCAACTAAGGCCGTGCAGCACAACTACTGAGCCAGCGCACCACAACTCCTGAAGCCCGCGCGCCTAGAGCCCGTGCTCCGCAACAAGAGAAGCCACGGCAATGAGAAGCCTGCACACCTCAACGAAGAGTAGCCCCCCACCCCCGCTCGCCGCAACTAGAGAAAGCCCGCGCGCAGCAACGAAGACCCGACACGGCCACATAAACAAATAAATAAATTTATTTAAAAAGAAAATGTCTAGGTTAGCACTCCAATAGCAGAAAAGCTGACTTTATACTGAACGAACTACTACACCCTCATCTTGTTTATCTCCCCTGCCCAGGAACTCAGAATCCTGAGCTAATAATAAAGGGAGATTATGGGTGAGGTTTTCCTTTCTTTGTATTTCTCCGGGTACTTTAAGTTTTTTACATTGCACATGTATTAATTTTTAATAAAGTTATATAGCATCTTTATCAACATGTGAAGAACACATCTGCATTTTATAAACTGCTCTGCGTTCATAAGCATTCTTCTATTTCTCCACCGGAGGGCAGCATAAGCACAGTAAATAGCAAAAATAATTTCAAGGCGTTTGGTCTGAAATTGAACGCTGCTCTTCAGCTGTTTATTTCGACAGGCTGCTGGTACAAATTAATCATTAGGTTCTTTATTTTTCTGATAACTGACTATATATTCACTGTAAAAACTGACATATTGGAGAAAAGACAACTCACCTATAATCAGGGACCACGTGGCATTACGAAAAGAGGAAGGTACATCTCTTTTTAAAAGTCTGCTGACAAAAAGTCCCCCATACAACAATTTTCTAATCTACGCTTCACATCAAATGTCTCTTAAGCATTTCCCTGCTTCCCTAAGTTCTCTGACGTGGTGGTTTCTAAAGGCCGCCTGGTGTTCCGGTCTGTGGACTCGTTGGACCTTGCTTCCCTGATTTAAATTGGTCATTTAGGTGTTTTAACCGTCTTTAAAGTATTAAAGATTTCCCATGTATAAAATATACATAGAAAACTATACCACCCAATTAATCACTACTCGAATTCGATAGATGTTAATTGTTGCCACTTTTACTTCAGATATTTTGAAGAAAGAAAAAGTTTACAGGTAGGGTTGGAGGTCCCCATGTCCAACTGACTTCTCTCCTTCTTTCCCCAGAGTCACCTCTGATCTGAAGCTGCTGCTTATTTTTCCTATCCTTGATCTCAGGCTTTCATTACAAAACTATGTTCCGTAAACAATATAGTATTGTCCTGAGCTTTTAAATTCTACACGTAAATGTAATCACCACGGCATGTCCCATATTTGCTTAACGTTATGATTTACCCCCTGTTGATTTAGACCTAGTTAACTTTAACTGCTTTAAGGTATTATACTTTAGAAATAGAATTTATTAACACATTCCCTATCGATAAGCATTTAGGTGGTTTCTAATCATTGAGTATCACTGCTCCTTTGATGGGGCAGGTGTGCACAGCTTCTCTAGCTGTTATCCCTAGAGAAGAATTAAGTTTGGGACTCCAGCAGAGGAATGGCGGATTCGAAAGGGTCATCCCCTTCAGCTCTACTGGCTACTGCTGAATCACACTCCTGAATTACCAAGTTTCAATTCAGCGGGTCGTGAATTAGTCCCGTTTCCTCACTTCCTCTTTGTGGTAGGAGGCATGGCTTTAAGCATCTCGGACGTTAAGCACCTCTTCACGGCCACTGGCAACAACGTTTTGTCTTTTGCGAATCCATTGCCTTTGCTTATTACCTGCTTGGGTTCTTTACCTTTTTCTTATCGATTTGTACAAATTGTGTATCTATGTCTGATTGAGTCACAGTGAGCCGTTTGTGTGTGTGTGTCGGTGTGTCTGTGTGCTGGTATAGGTTGAGCATTGAGTCATACTTAGATGTGTGTATGTGTGTGTGTGTGCTGGTATGGGCTTTGCATGGAGTCACTGAGGGGTGTTGTGTGTGTGTGTGTGTGTGTGTGTGTGTGTGTATGCTGGTATAAGCTGTGCATTCAGTCTACACTGAGCCGTGCCTATGTGCGTGTGTGTGTGTGCTGGTATAGGCAGTGCATTGAGTCACAGTGAGCCATGTGTGAGTGCGTGTTTGTGGGGTCTGTGCTGGTACACACGGTGAATTTAGTTACACTGAGGTGCCTGTGTGTGAGTGTATGTGTTGGTATGGACGGTACACACCGATAGTCTATTAATTTTTGACGAAAAAGGCAAGAATATACAATGGGAAAAAGTCTCTTCGGCAAGTGGTGCTGGGAAAGTTGGACAGCTGCATGTAAATCAATAAATTTAAAACACACCCTCTCACCGTACACAAAAATAAACTCAAAATGGCTTAAAGACTTAAACGTAAGACATGACACCATAAAACTCCTAGAAAGGAACACAGGCAAAACATTCTCTGACATAAGTTGCACCAATGTTTTCTTAGGTCAGTCTCCCAAGGCAATAGGAATAAAAGCAAAAATAAACAAATGGGACCGAATCAAACATACAAGCTTTTGCGCAGCAAAGGAAACCATTAACAAAACGAAGAGATGACCTACAAAACGGGAGAAAATATTTGCAAACGATGCAACTGAGAAGGGCTTAATTTCCAAAATATATAAACAGCTCAGACACCTCAACAACAACAAAATAAATGAACCAATCAAAACAGGGGCAGAAGATCTAAAACGACATTTCTTCAAAGAAGAAACACAAATAGCTAATAGGCACATGAAAAGATGCTCAAAATCACTAATTATCAGAGAAATGAAAATCAAAACTACAATAAGGGACCATCTCACACTGGTCAGAATGGCCATCATGAAAAACTCTACAAATAACAAATGCTGGAGAGGGTGTGGAGAAAAGGGAACCCTCTTACACTGTTGGTGGGAATGTAAATTGGTACAGCCAATTTGGAGAACAGATGTGGAGGTTCCTTAAAAAACTAAAAATTGAATTACCATATGATCCAGCAATCCCACTCCTGGGCATACGCCCAGACAAAACTCTAATCCAAAGAGATACATGCACCCCTATGTTCACAGCAGCACTATTCACAATAGCCAAGACATGGACACAACCTAAGTGTCCACTGACAGATGAATGGATAAAGAAGATGTGGTACATGTATACAATGGACTAGTACCCAGCCATAAAAAAGAACAAAATAATGCCATTTGCAGCAACACGGACGCAACTAGAGATTACCATACTAAGTGAAATATGTCAGACAGAGAAAGACAAATACCATACGACGTCACTTACATGTGGAATCTAAAATATGACACAAACGAACATATCTATGACACAGCAACAGACTCACGGACATAGAGAACAGACCTGTGGTTGCCAAGGGGGAGGAGGTTGGGGTGGGATGGAATGGGAGGCTGGGGGTAACAGATGTAAACTATTATACATGGAATAAACAAGGCCCTACCGTGTAGCACAGGGAACTATATTCAGTATCCTATGATAAACCATAAGGGAAAAGAATATTCAAAAAGAATGTATATATATGTATAACTGAGTCACTTTGCTGTACAGCAGAAATTAACACAACGTTGTAAATCAACTACACTTCAGTAAAAAATAAAATAAAATGACCGAGAGAAAAAACAATGATGGGTGTATTTTACTCTGTGTAAAGTTTACGTTCAAAGAAAAGCACTGTAAACAAATACGGCTCACTAGTTAACGCCACGCTTGCTGAAATACTTAAGGAGACATGTACTCATGTCTGCAGTTTACCACAAAATGCATCAAGGGATAAGGTGGATCGGGGCTTTCCAGGCGGCACAGTCGTTAAGAATCCACCTGCCAATGCAGAGGACACGGGTTCGAGCCCTGGTCTGGGAAGATCCCACATGCCGCGGAGCAACTAAGGCCGTGCAGCACAACTACTGAGCCAGCGCACCACAACTCCTGAAGCCCGCGCGCCTAGAGCCCGTGCTCCGCAACAAGAGAAGCCACGGCAATGAGAAGCCTGCACACCTCAACGAAGAGTAGCCCCCCACCCCCGCTCGCCGCAACTAGAGAAAGCCCGCGCGCAGCAACGAAGGCCCAACACGGCCACATAAACAAATAAATTTATTTAAAAAGAAAATGTCTAGGTTAGCACTCCAATAGCAGAAAAGCTGACTTTATACTGAACGAACTACTACACCCTCATCTTGTTTATCTCCCCTGCCCAGGAACTCAGAATCCTGAGCTAATAATAAAGGGAGATTATGGGTGAGGTTTTCCTTTCTTTGTATTTCTCCGGGTACTTTAAGTTTTCTACATTGCACATGTATTAATTTTTAATAAAGTTATATAGCATCTTTATCAACATGTGAAGAACACATCTGCATTTTATAAACTGCTCTGCGTTCATAAGCATTCTTCTATTTCTCCACCGGAGGGCAGCATAAGCACAGTAAATAGCAAAAATAATTTCAAGGCGTTTGGTCTGAAATTGAACGCTGCTCTTCAGCTGTTTATTTCGACAGGCTGCTGGTACAAATTAATCATTAGGTTCTTTATTTTTCTGATAACTGACTATATATTCACTGTAAAAACTGACATATTGGAGAAAAGACAACTCACCTATAATCAGGGACCACGTGGCATTACGAAAAGAGGAAGGTACATCTCTTTTTAAAAGTCTGCTGACAAAAAGTCCCCCATACAACAATTTTCTAATCTACGCTTCACATCAAATGTCTCTTAAGCATTTCCCTGCTTCCCTAAGTTCTCTGACGTGGTGGTTTCTAAAGGCCGCCTGGTGTTCCGGTCTGTGGACTCGTTGGACCTTGCTTCCCTGATTTAAATTGGTCATTTAGGTGTTTTAACCGTCTTTAAAGTATTAAAGATTTCCCATGTATAAAATATACATAGAAAACTATACCACCCAATTAATCACTACTCGAATTCGATAGATGTTAATTGTTGCCACTTTTACTTCAGATATTTTGAAGAAAGAAAAAGTTTACAGGTAGGGTTGGAGGTCCCCATGTCCAACTGACTTCTCTCCTTCTTTCCCCAGAGTCACCTCTGATCTGAAGCTGCTGCTTATTTTTCCTATCCTTGATCTCAGGCTTTCATTACAAAACTATGTTCTGTAAACAATATAGTATTGTCCTGAGCTTTTAAATTCTACACGTAAATGTAATCACCACGGCATGTCCCATATTTGCTTAACGTTATGATTTACCCCCTGTTGATTTAGACCTAGTTAACTTTAACTGCTTTAAGGTATTATACTTTAGAAATAGAATTTATTAACACATTCCCTATCGATAAGCATTTAGGTGGTTTCTAATCATTGAGTATCACTGCTCCTTTGATGGGGCAGGTGTGCACAGCTTCTCTAGCTGTTATCCCTAGAGAAGAATTAAGTTTGGGACTCCAGCAGAGGAATGGCGGATTCGAAAGGGTCATCCCCTTCAGCTCTACTGGCTACTGCTGAATCACACTCCTGAATTACCAAGTTTCAATTCAGCGGGTCGTGAATTAGTCCCGTTTCCTCACTTCCTCTTTGTGGTAGGAGGCATGGCTTTAAGCATCTCGGACGTTAAGCACCTCTTCACGGCCACTGGCAACAAGGTTTTGTCTTTTGCGACTCCATTGCCTTTGCTTATTACCTGCTTGGGTTCTTTACCTTTTTCTTATGGATTTGTACAAATTGTGTATCTATGTCTGATTGAGTCACAGTGAGCCGTTTGTGTGTGTGTGTCGGTGTGTCTGTGTGCTGGTATAGGTTGAGCATTGAGTCATACTTAGATGTGTGCATGTGTGTGTGTGTGCTGGTATGGGCTTTGCATGGAGTCACTGAGGGGTGTGTGTGTGTGTGTGTGTGTGTGTGTGTGTGTATGCTGGTATAAGCTGTGCATTCAGTCTACACTGAGCCGTGCCTATGTGCGTGTGTGTGTGTGCTGGTATAGGCAGTGCGTTGAGTCACAGTGAGCCATGTGTGAGTGCGTGTTTGTGGGGTCTGTGCTGGTACACACGGTGAATTTAGTTACACTGAGGTGCCTGTGTGTGAGTGTATGTGTTGGTATGGACGGTACACACCGATAGTCTATTAATTTTTGACGAAAATGGCAAGAATATACAATGGGAAAAAGTCTCTTCGGCAAGTGGTGCTGGGAAAGTTGGACAGCTGCATGTAAATCAATAAATTTAAAACACACCCTCTCACCGTACACAAAAATAAACTCAAAATGGCTTAAAGACTTAAACGTAAGACATGACACCATAAAACTCCTAGAAAGGAACACAGGCAAAACATTCTCTGACATAAGTTGCACCAATGTTTTCTTAGGTCAGTCTCCCAAGGCAATAGGAATAAAAGCAAAAATAAACAAATGGGACCAAATCAAACATACAAGCTTTTGCGCAGCAAAGGAAACCATTAACAAAACGAAAAGATGACCTACAAAACGGGAGAAAATATTTGCAAACGATGCAACTGAGAAGGGCTTAATTTCCAAAATATATAAACAGCTCAGACACCTCAACAACAACAAAATAAATGAACCAATCAAAACAGGGGCAGAAGATCTAAAACGACATTTCTTCAAAGAAGAAACACAAATAGCTAATAGGCACATGAAAAGATGCTCAAAATCACTAATTATCAGAGAAATGAAAATCAAAACTACAATAAGGGACCATCTCACACTGGTCAGAATGGCCATCATGAAAAACTCTACAAATAACAAATGCTGGAGAGGGTGTGGAGAAAAGGGAACCCTCTTACACTGTTGGTGGGAATGTAAATTGGTACAGCCAATTTGGAGAACAGATGTGGAGGTTCCTTAAAAAACTAAAAATTGAATTACCATATGATCCAGCAATCCCACTCCTGGGCATACGCCCAGACAAAACTCTAATCCAAAGAGATACATGCACCCCTATGTTCACAGCAGCACTATTCACAATAGCCAAGACATGGACACAACCTAAGTGTCCACTGACAGATGAATGGATAAAGAAGATGTGGTACATGTATACAATGGACTAGTACCCAGCCATAAAAAAGAACAAAATAATGCCATTTGCAGCAACACGGACGCAACTAGAGATTACCATACTAAGTGAAATATGTCAGAAAGAGAAAGACAAATACCATACGACGTCACTTACATGTGGAATCTAAAATATGACACAAACGAACATATCTATGACACAGCAACAGACTCACGGACATAGAGAACAGACCTGTGGTTGCCAAGGGGGAGGAGGTTGGGGTGGGATGGAATGGGAGGCTGGGGGTAACAGATGTAAACTATTATACATGGAATAAACAAGGCCCTACCGTGTAGCACAGGGAACTATATTCAGTATCCTATGATAAACCATAAGGGAAAAGAATATTCAAAAAGAATGTATATATATGTATAACTGAGTCACTTTGCTGTACAGCAGAAATTAACACAACGTTGTAAATCAACTACACTTCAATAAAAAATAAAATAAAATGACCGAGAGAAAAAACAATGATGGGTGTATTTTACTCTGTGTAAAGTTTACGTTCAAAGAAAAGCACTGTAAACAAATACGGCTCACTAGTTAACGCCACGCTTGCTGAGATACTTAAGGAGACATGTACTCATGTCTGCAGTTTACCACAAAATGCATCAAGGGATAAGGTGGATCGGGGCTTTCCAGGCGGCACAGTCGTTAAGAATCCACCTGCCAATGCAGAGGACACGGGTTCGAGCCCTGGTCTGGGAAGATCCCACATGCCGCGGAGCAACTAAGGCCGTGCAGCACAACTACTGAGCCAGCGCACCACAACTCCTGAAGCCCGCGCGCCTAGAGCCCGTGCTCCGCAACAAGAGAAGCCACGGCAATGAGAAGCCTGCACACCTCAACGAAGAGTAGCCCCCCACCCCCGCTCGCCGCAACTAGAGAAAGCCCGCGCGCAGCAACGAAGGCCCAACACGGCCACATAAACAAATAAATAAATTTATTTAAAAAGAAAATGTCTAGGTTAGCACTCCAATAGCAGAAAAGCTGACTTTATACTGAACGAACTACTACACCCTCATCTTGTTTATCTCCCCTGCCCAGGAACTCAGAATCCTGAGCTAATAATAAAGGGAGATTATGGGTGAGGTTTTCCTTTCTTTGTATTTCTCCGGGTACTTTAAGTTTTCTACATTGCACATGTATTAATTTTTAATAAAGTTATATAGCATCTTTATCAACATGTGAAGAACACATCTGCATTTTATAAACTGCTCTGCGTTCATAAGCATTCTTCTATTTCTCCACCGGAGGGCAGCATAAGCACAGTAAATAGCAAAAATAATTTCAAGGCGTTTGGTCTGAAATTGAACGCTGCTCTTCAGCTGTTTATTTCGACAGGCTGCTGGTACAAATTAATCATTAGGTTCTTTATTTTTCTGATAACTGACTATATATTCACTGTAAAAACTGACATATTGGAGAAAAGACAACTCACCTATAATCAGGGACCACGTGGCATTACGAAAAGAGGAAGGTACATCTCTTTTTAAAAGTCTGCTGACAAAAAGTCCCCCATACAACAATTTTCTAATCTACGCTTCACATCAAATGTCTCTTAAGCATTTCCCTGCTTCCCTAAGTTCTCTGACGTGGTGGTTTCTAAAGGCCGCCTGGTGTTCCGGTCTGTGGACTCGTTGGACCTTGCTTCCCTGATTTAAATTGGTCATTTAGGTGTTTTAACCGTCTTTAAAGTATTAAAGATTTCCCATGTATAAAATATACATAGAAAACTATACCACCCAATTAATCACTACTCGAATTCGATAGATGTTAATTGTTGCCACTTTTACTTCAGATATTTTGAAGAAAGAAAAAGTTTACAGGTAGGGTTGGAGGTCCCCATGTCCAACTGACTTCTCTCCTTCTTTCCCCAGAGTCACCTCTGATCTGAAGCTGCTGCTTATTTTTCCTATCCTTGATCTCAGGCTTTCATTACAAAACTATGTTCTGTAAACAATATAGTATTGTCCTGAGCTTTTAAATTCTACACGTAAATGTAATCACCACGGCATGTCCCATATTTGCTTAACGTTATGATTTACCCCCTGTTGATTTAGACCTAGTTAACTTTAACTGCTTTAAGGTATTATACTTTAGAAATAGAATTTATTAACACATTCCCTATCGATAAGCATTTAGGTGGTTTCTAATCATTGAGTATCACTGCTCCTTTGATGGGGCAGGTGTGCACAGCTTCTCTAGCTGTTATCCCTAGAGAAGAATTAAGTTTGGGACTCCAGCAGAGGAATGGCGGATTCGAAAGGGTCATCCCCTTCAGCTCTACTGGCTACTGCTGAATCACACTCCTGAATTACCAAGTTTCAATTCAGCGGGTCGTGAATTAGTCCCATTTCCTCACTTCCTCTTTGTGGTAGGAGGCATGGCTTTAAGCATCTCGGACGTTAAGCACCTCTTCACGGCCACTGGCAACAAGGTTTTGTCTTTTGCGAATCCATTGCCTTTGCTTATTACCTGCTTGGGTTCTTTACCTTTTTCTTATCGATTTGTACAAATTGTGTATCTATGTCTGATTGAGTCACAGTGAGCCGTTTGTGTGTGTGTGTCGGTGTGTCGGTGTGTCTGTGTGCTGGTATAGGTTGAGCATTGAGTCATACTTAGATGTGTGTATGTGTGTGTGTGTGCTGGTATGGGCTTTGCATGGAGTCACTGAGGGGTGTTGTGTGTGTGTGTGTGTGTGTGTGTGTGTATGCTGGTATAAGCTGTGCATTCAGTCTACACTGAGCCGTGCCTATGTGCATGTGTGTGTGTGCTGGTATAGGCAGTGCATTGAGTCACAGTGAGCCATGTGTGAGTGCGTGTTTGTGGGGTCTGTGCTGGTACACACGGTGAATTTAGTTACACTGAGGTGCCTGTGTGTGAGTGTATGTGTTGGTATGGACGGTACACACCGATAGTCTATTAATTTTTGACGAAAAAGGCAAGAATATACAATGGGAAAAAGTCTCTTCGGCAAGTGGTGCTGGGAAAGTTGGACAGCTGCATGTAAATCAATAAATTTAAAACACACCCTCTCACCGTACACAAAAATAAACTCAAAATGGCTTAAAGACTTAAACGTAAGACATGACACCATAAAACTCCTAGAAAGGAACACAGGCAAAACATTCTCTGACATAAGTTGCACCAATGTTTTCTTAGGTCAGTCTCCCAAGGCAATAGGAATAAAAGCAAAAATAAACAAATGGGACCGAATCAAACATACAAGCTTTTGCGCAGCAAAGGAAACCATTAACAAAACGAAAAGATGACCTACAAAACGGGAGAAAATATTTGCAAACGATGCAACTGAGAAGGGCTTAATTTCCAAAATATATAAACAGCTCAGACACCTCAACAACAAAAAAATAAATGAACCAATCAAAACAGGGGCAGAAGATCTAAAACGACATTTCTTCAAAGAAGAAACACAAATAGCTAATAGGCACATGAAAAGATGCTCAAAATCACTAATTATCAGAGAAATGAAAATCAAAACTACAATAAGGGACCATCTCACACTGGTCAGAATGGCCATCATGAAAAACTCTACAAATAACAAATGCTGGAGAGGGTGTGGAGAAAAGGGAACCCTCTTACACTGTTGGTGGGAATGTAAATTGGTACAGCCAATTTGGAGAACAGATGTGGAGGTTCCTTAAAAAACTAAAAATTGAATTACCATATGATCCAGCAATCCCACTCCTGGGCATACGCCCAGACAAAACTCTAATCCAAAGAGATACATGCACCCCTATGTTCACAGCAGCACTATTCACAATAGCCAAGACATGGACACAACCTAAGTGTCCACTGACAGATGAATGGATAAAGAAGATGTGGTACATGTATACAATGAACTAGTACCCAGCCATAAAAAAGAACAAAATAATGCCATTTGCAGCAACACGGACGCAACTAGAGATTACCATACTAAGTGAAATATGTCAGACAGAGAAAGACAAATACCATACGACGTCACTTACATGTGGAATCTAAAATATGACACAAACGAACATATCTATGACACAGCAACAGACTCACGGACATAGAGAACAGACCTGTGGTTGCCAAGGGGGAGGAGGTTGGGGTGGGATGGAATGGGAGGCTGGGGGTAACAGATGTAAACTATTATACATGGAATAAACAAGGCCCTACCGTGTAGCACAGGGAACTATATTCAGTATCCTATGATAAACCATAAGGGAAAAGAATATTCAAAAAGAATGTATATATATGTATAACTGAGTCACTTTGCTGTACAGCAGAAATTAACACAACGTTGTAAATCAACTACACTTCAATAAAAAATAAAATAAAATGACCGAGAGAAAAAACAATGATGGGTGTATTTTACTCTGTGTAAAGTTTACGTTCAAAGAAAAGCACTGTAAACAAATACGGCTCACTAGTTAACGCCACGCTTGCTGAGATACTTAAGGAGACATGTACTCATGTCTGCAGTTTACCACAAAATGCATCAAGGGATAAGGTGGATCGGGGCTTTCCTGGCGGCACAGTCGTTAAGAATCCACCTGCCAATGCAGAGGACACGGGTTCGAGCCCTGGTCTGGGAAGATCCCACATGCCGCGGAGCAACTAAGGCCGTGCAGCACAACTACTGAGCCAGCGCACCACAACTCCTGAAGCCCGCGCGCCTAGAGCCCGTGCTCCGCAACAAGAGAAGCCACGGCAATGAGAAGCCTGCACACCTCAACGAAGAGTAGCCCCCCACCCCCGCTCGCCGCAACTAGAGAAAGCCCGCGCGCAGCAACGAAGACCCGACACGGCCACATAAACAAATAAATAAATTTATTTAAAAAGAAAATGTCTAGGTTAGCACTCCAATAGCAGAAAAGCTGACTTTATACTGAACGAACTACTACACCCTCATCTTGTTTATCTCCCCTGCCCAGGAACTCAGAATCCTGAGCTAATAATAAACGGAGATTATGGGTGAGGTTTTCCTTTCTTTGTATTTCTCCGGGTACTTTAAGTTTTTTACATTGCACATGTATTAATTTTTAATAAAGTTATATAGCATCTTTATCAACATGTGAAGAACACATCTGCATTTTATAAACTGCTCTGCGTTCATAAGCATTCTTCTATTTCTCCACCGGAGGGCAGCATAAGCACAGTAAATAGCAAAAATAATTTCAAGGCGTTTGGTCTGAAATTGAACGCTGCTCTTCAGCTGTTTATTTCGACAGGCTGCTGGTACAAATTAATCATTAGGTTCTTTATTTTTCTGATAACTGACTATATATTCACTGTAAAAACTGACATATTGGAGAAAAGACAACTCACCTATAATCAGGGACCACGTGGCATTACGAAAAGAGGAAGGTACATCTCTTTTTAAAAGTCTGCTGACAAAAAGTCCCCCATACAACAATTTTCTAATCTACGCTTCACATCAAATGTCTCTTAAGCATTTCCCTGCTTCCCTAAGTTCTCTGACGTGGTGGTTTCTAAAGGCCGCCTGGTGTTCCGGTCTGTGGACTCGTTGGACCTTGCTTCCCTGATTTAAATTGGTCATTTAGGTGTTTTAACCGTCTTTAAAGTATTAAAGATTTCCCATGTATAAAATATACATAGAAAACTATACCACCCAATTAATCACTACTCGAATTCGATAGATGTTAATTGTTGCCACTTTTACTTCAGATATTTTGAAGAAAGAAAAAGTTTACAGGTAGGGTTGGAGGTCCCCATGTCCAACTGACTTCTCTCCTTCTTTCCCCAGAGTCACCTCTGATCTGAAGCTGCTGCTTATTTTTCCTATCCTTGATCTCAGGCTTTCATTACAAAACTATGTTCCGTAAACAATATAGTATTGTCCTGAGCTTTTAAATTCTACACGTAAATGTAATCACCACGGCATGTCCCATATTTGCTTAACGTTATGATTTACCCCCTGTTGATTTAGACCTAGTTAACTTTAACTGCTTTAAGGTATTATACTTTAGAAATAGAATTTATTAACACATTCCCTATCGATAAGCATTTAGGTGGTTTCTAATCATTGAGTATCACTGCTCCTTTGATGGGGCAGGTGTGCACAGCTTCTCTAGCTGTTATCCCTAGAGAAGAATTAAGTTTGGGACTCCAGCAGAGGAATGGCGGATTCGAAAGGGTCATCCCCTTCAGCTCTACTGGCTACTGCTGAATCACACTCCTGAATTACCAAGTTTCAATTCAGCGGGTCGTGAATTAGTCCCGTTTCCTCACTTCCTCTTTGTGGTAGGAGGCATGGCTTTAAGCATCTCGGACGTTAAGCACCTCTTCACGGCCACTGGCAACAACGTTTTGTCTTTTGCGAATCCATTGCCTTTGCTTATTACCTGCTTGGGTTCTTTACCTTTTTCTTATCGATTTGTACAAATTGTGTATCTATGTCTGATTGAGTCACAGTGAGCCGTTTGTGTGTGTGTGTCGGTGTGTCTGTGTGCTGGTATAGGTTGAGCATTGAGTCATACTTAGATGTGTGTATGTGTGTGTGTGTGCTGGTATGGGCTTTGCATGGAGTCACTGAGGGGTGTTGTGTGTGTGTGTGTGTGTGTGTGTGTGTGTGTATGCTGGTATAAGCTGTGCATTCAGTCTACACTGAGCCGTGCCTATGTGCGTGTGTGTGTGTGCTGGTATAGGCAGTGCATTGAGTCACAGTGAGCCATGTGTGAGTGCGTGTTTGTGGGGTCTGTGCTGGTACACACGGTGAATTTAGTTACACTGAGGTGCCTGTGTGTGAGTGTATGTGTTGGTATGGACGGTACACACCGATAGTCTATTAATTTTTGACGAAAAAGGCAAGAATATACAATGGGAAAAAGTCTCTTCGGCAAGTGGTGCTGGGAAAGTTGGACAGCTGCATGTAAATCAATAAATTTAAAACACACCCTCTCACCGTACACAAAAATAAACTCAAAATGGCTTAAAGACTTAAACGTAAGACATGACACCATAAAACTCCTAGAAAGGAACACAGGCAAAACATTCTCTGACATAAGTTGCACCAATGTTTTCTTAGGTCAGTCTCCCAA
Organism: Orcinus orca; assembly: GCF_937001465.1. Classification (NCBI taxonomy): domain Eukaryota; kingdom Metazoa; phylum Chordata; class Mammalia; order Artiodactyla; family Delphinidae; genus Orcinus; species Orcinus orca. The sequence continues at coordinate 7,471,214 of NC_064580.1, forward strand.
GGCAATAGGAATAAAAGCAAAAATAAACAAATGGGACCGAATCAAACATACAAGCTTTTGCGCAGCAAAGGAAACCATTAACAAAACGAAGAGATGACCTACAAAACGGGAGAAAATATTTGCAAACGATGCAACTGAGAAGGGCTTAATTTCCAAAATATATAAACAGCTCAGACACCTCAACAACAACAAAATAAATGAACCAATCAAAACAGGGGCAGAAGATCTAAAACGACATTTCTTCAAAGAAGAAACACAAATAGCTAATAGGCACATGAAAAGATGCTCAAAATCACTAATTATCAGAGAAATGAAAATCAAAACTACAATAAGGGACCATCTCACACTGGTCAGAATGGCCATCATGAAAAACTCTACAAATAACAAATGCTGGAGAGGGTGTGGAGAAAAGGGAACCCTCTTACACTGTTGGTGGGAATGTAAATTGGTACAGCCAATTTGGAGAACAGATGTGGAGGTTCCTTAAAAAACTAAAAATTGAATTACCATATGATCCAGCAATCCCACTCCTGGGCATACGCCCAGACAAAACTCTAATCCAAAGAGATACATGCACCCCTATGTTCACAGCAGCACTATTCACAATAGCCAAGACATGGACACAACCTAAGTGTCCACTGACAGATGAATGGATAAAGAAGATGTGGTACATGTATACAATGGACTAGTACCCAGCCATAAAAAAGAACAAAATAATGCCATTTGCAGCAACACGGACGCAACTAGAGATTACCATACTAAGTGAAATATGTCAGACAGAGAAAGACAAATACCATACGACGTCACTTACATGTGGAATCTAAAATATGACACAAACGAACATATCTATGACACAGCAACAGACTCACGGACATAGAGAACAGACCTGTGGTTGCCAAGGGGGAGGAGGTTGGGGTGGGATGGAATGGGAGGCTGGGGGTAACAGATGTAAACTATTATACATGGAATAAACAAGGCCCTACCGTGTAGCACAGGGAACTATATTCAGTATCCTATGATAAACCATAAGGGAAAAGAATATTCAAAAAGAATGTATATATATGTATAACTGAGTCACTTTGCTGTACAGCAGAAATTAACACAACGTTGTAAATCAACTACACTTCAGTAAAAAATAAAATAAAATGACCGAGAGAAAAAACAATGATGGGTGTATTTTACTCTGTGTAAAGTTTACGTTCAAAGAAAAGCACTGTAAACAAATACGGCTCACTAGTTAACGCCACGCTTGCTGAAATACTTAAGGAGACATGTACTCATGTCTGCAGTTTACCACAAAATGCATCAAGGGATAAGGTGGATCGGGGCTTTCCAGGCGGCACAGTCGTTAAGAATCCACCTGCCAATGCAGAGGACACGGGTTCGAGCCCTGGTCTGGGAAGATCCCACATGCCGCGGAGCAACTAAGGCCGTGCAGCACAACTACTGAGCCAGCGCACCACAACTCCTGAAGCCCGCGCGCCTAGAGCCCGTGCTCCGCAACAAGAGAAGCCACGGCAATGAGAAGCCTGCACACCTCAACGAAGAGTAGCCCCCCACCCCCGCTCGCCGCAACTAGAGAAAGCCCGCGCGCAGCAACGAAGGCCCAACACGGCCACATAAACAAATAAATTTATTTAAAAAGAAAATGTCTAGGTTAGCACTCCAATAGCAGAAAAGCTGACTTTATACTGAACGAACTACTACACCCTCATCTTGTTTATCTCCCCTGCCCAGGAACTCAGAATCCTGAGCTAATAATAAAGGGAGATTATGGGTGAGGTTTTCCTTTCTTTGTATTTCTCCGGGTACTTTAAGTTTTTTACATTGCACATGTATTAATTTTTAATAAAGTTATATAGCATCTTTATCAACATGTGAAGAACACATCTGCATTTTATAAACTGCTCTGCGTTCATAAGCATTCTTCTATTTCTCCACCGGAGGGCAGCATAAGCACAGTAAATAGCAAAAATAATTTCAAGGCGTTTGGTCTGAAATTGAACGCTGCTCTTCAGCTGTTTATTTCGACAGGCTGCTGGTACAAATTAATCATTAGGTTCTTTATTTTTCTGATAACTGACTATATATTCACTGTAAAAACTGACATATTGGAGAAAAGACAACTCACCTATAATCAGGGACCACGTGGCATTACGAAAAGAGGAAGGTACATCTCTTTTTAAAAGTCTGCTGACAAAAAGTCCCCCATACAACAATTTTCTAATCTACGCTTCACATCAAATGTCTCTTAAGCATTTCCCTGCTTCCCTAAGTTCTCTGACGTGGTGGTTTCTAAAGGCCGCCTGGTGTTCCGGTCTGTGGACTCGTTGGACCTTGCTTCCCTGATTTAAATTGGTCATTTAGGTGTTTTAACCGTCTTTAAAGTATTAAAGATTTCCCATGTATAAAATATACATAGAAAACTATACCACCCAATTAATCACTACTCGAATTCGATAGATGTTAATTGTTGCCACTTTTACTTCAGATATTTTGAAGAAAGAAAAAGTTTACAGGTAGGGTTGGAGGTCCCCATGTCCAACTGACTTCTCTCCTTCTTTCCCCAGAGTCACCTCTGATCTGAAGCTGCTGCTTATTTTTCCTATCCTTGATCTCAGGCTTTCATTACAAAACTATGTTCCGTAAACAATATAGTATTGTCCTGAGCTTTTAAATTCTACACGTAAATGTAATCACCACGGCATGTCCCATATTTGCTTAACGTTATGATTTACCCCCTGTTGATTTAGACCTAGTTAACTTTAACTGCTTTAAGGTATTATACTTTAGAAATAGAATTTATTAACACATTCCCTATCGATAAGCATTTAGGTGGTTTCTAATCATTGAGTATCACTGCTCCTTTGATGGGGCAGGTGTGCACAGCTTCTCTAGCTGTTATCCCTAGAGAAGAATTAAGTTTGGGACTCCAGCAGAGGAATGGCGGATTCGAAAGGGTCATCCCCTTCAGCTCTACTGGCTACTGCTGAATCACACTCCTGAATTACCAAGTTTCAATTCAGCGGGTCGTGAATTAGTCCCGTTTCCTCACTTCCTCTTTGTGGTAGGAGGCATGGCTTTAAGCATCTCGGACGTTAAGCACCTCTTCACGGCCACTGGCAACAACGTTTTGTCTTTTGCGAATCCATTGCCTTTGCTTATTACCTGCTTGGGTTCTTTACCTTTTTCTTATCGATTTGTACAAATTGTGTATCTATGTCTGATTGAGTCACAGTGAGCCGTTTGTGTGTGTGTGTCGGTGTGTCTGTGTGCTGGTATAGGTTGAGCATTGAGTCATACTTAGATGTGTGTATGTGTGTGTGTGTGCTGGTATGGGCTTTGCATGGAGTCACTGAGGGGTGTTGTGTGTGTGTGTGTGTGTGTGTGTGTGTGTGTATGCTGGTATAAGCTGTGCATTCAGTCTACACTGAGCCGTGCCTATGTGCGTGTGTGTGTGTGCTGGTATAGGCAGTGCATTGAGTCACAGTGAGCCATGTGTGAGTGCGTGTTTGTGGGGTCTGTGCTGGTACACACGGTGAATTTAGTTACACTGAGGTGCCTGTGTGTGAGTGTATGTGTTGGTATGGACGGTACACACCGATAGTCTATTAATTTTTGACGAAAAAGGCAAGAATATACAATGGGAAAAAGTCTCTTCGGCAAGTGGTGCTGGGAAAGTTGGACAGCTGCATGTAAATCAATAAATTTAAAACACACCCTCTCACCGTACACAAAAATAAACTCAAAATGGCTTAAAGACTTAAACGTAAGACATGACACCATAAAACTCCTAGAAAGGAACACAGGCAAAACATTCTCTGACATAAGTTGCACCAATGTTTTCTTAGGTCAGTCTCCCAAGGCAATAGGAATAAAAGCAAAAATAAACAAATGGGACCGAATCAAACATACAAGCTTTTGCGCAGCAAAGGAAACCATTAACAAAACGAAGAGATGACCTACAAAACGGGAGAAAATATTTGCAAACGATGCAACTGAGAAGGGCTTAATTTCCAAAATATATAAACAGCTCAGACACCTCAACAACAACAAAATAAATGAACCAATCAAAACAGGGGCAGAAGATCTAAAACGACATTTCTTCAAAGAAGAAACACAAATAGCTAATAGGCACATGAAAAGATGCTCAAAATCACTAATTATCAGAGAAATGAAAATCAAAACTACAATAAGGGACCATCTCACACTGGTCAGAATGGCCATCATGAAAAACTCTACAAATAACAAATGCTGGAGAGGGTGTGGAGAAAAGGGAACCCTCTTACACTGTTGGTGGGAATGTAAATTGGTACAGCCAATTTGGAGAACAGATGTGGAGGTTCCTTAAAAAACTAAAAATTGAATTACCATATGATCCAGCAATCCCACTCCTGGGCATACGCCCAGACAAAACTCTAATCCAAAGAGATACATGCACCCCTATGTTCACAGCAGCACTATTCACAATAGCCAAGACATGGACACAACCTAAGTGTCCACTGACAGATGAATGGATAAAGAAGATGTGGTACATGTATACAATGGACTAGTACCCAGCCATAAAAAAGAACAAAATAATGCCATTTGCAGCAACACGGACGCAACTAGAGATTACCATACTAAGTGAAATATGTCAGACAGAGAAAGACAAATACCATACGACGTCACTTACATGTGGAATCTAAAATATGACACAAACGAACATATCTATGACACAGCAACAGACTCACGGACATAGAGAACAGACCTGTGGTTGCCAAGGGGGAGGAGGTTGGGGTGGGATGGAATGGGAGGCTGGGGGTAACAGATGTAAACTATTATACATGGAATAAACAAGGCCCTACCGTGTAGCACAGGGAACTATATTCAGTATCCTATGATAAACCATAAGGGAAAAGAATATTCAAAAAGAATGTATATATATGTATAACTGAGTCACTTTGCTGTACAGCAGAAATTAACACAACGTTGTAAATCAACTACACTTCAGTAAAAAATAAAATAAAATGACCGAGAGAAAAAACAATGATGGGTGTATTTTACTCTGTGTAAAGTTTACGTTCAAAGAAAAGCACTGTAAACAAATACGGCTCACTAGTTAACGCCACGCTTGCTGAAATACTTAAGGAGACATGTACTCATGTCTGCAGTTTACCACAAAATGCATCAAGGGATAAGGTGGATCGGGGCTTTCCAGGCGGCACAGTCGTTAAGAATCCACCTGCCAATGCAGAGGACACGGGTTCGAGCCCTGGTCTGGGAAGATCCCACATGCCGCGGAGCAACTAAGGCCGTGCAGCACAACTACTGAGCCAGCGCACCACAACTCCTGAAGCCCGCGCGCCTAGAGCCCGTGCTCCGCAACAAGAGAAGCCACGGCAATGAGAAGCCTGCACACCTCAACGAAGAGTAGCCCCCCACCCCCGCTCGCCGCAACTAGAGAAAGCCCGCGCGCAGCAACGAAGGCCCAACACGGCCACATAAACAAATAAATTTATTTAAAAAGAAAATGTCTAGGTTAGCACTCCAATAGCAGAAAAGCTGACTTTATACTGAACGAACTACTACACCCTCATCTTGTTTATCTCCCCTGCCCAGGAACTCAGAATCCTGAGCTAATAATAAAGGGAGATTATGGGTGAGGTTTTCCTTTCTTTGTATTTCTCCGGGTACTTTAAGTTTTTTACATTGCACATGTATTAATTTTTAATAAAGTTATATAGCATCTTTATCAACATGTGAAGAACACATCTGCATTTTATAAACTGCTCTGCGTTCATAAGCATTCTTCTATTTCTCCACCGGAGGGCAGCATAAGCACAGTAAATAGCAAAAATAATTTCAAGGCGTTTGGTCTGAAATTGAACGCTGCTCTTCAGCTGTTTATTTCGACAGGCTGCTGGTACAAATTAATCATTAGGTTCTTTATTTTTCTGATAACTGACTATATATTCACTGTAAAAACTGACATATTGGAGAAAAGACAACTCACCTATAATCAGGGACCACGTGGCATTACGAAAAGAGGAAGGTACATCTCTTTTTAAAAGTCTGCTGACAAAAAGTCCCCCATACAACAATTTTCTAATCTACGCTTCACATCAAATGTCTCTTAAGCATTTCCCTGCTTCCCTAAGTTCTCTGACATGGTGGTTTCTAAAGGCCGCCTGGTGTTCCGGTCTGTGGACTCGTTGGACCTTGCTTCCCTGATTTAAATTGGTCATTTAGGTGTTTTAACCGTCTTTAAAGTATTAAAGATTTCCCACGTATAAAATATACATAGAAAACTATACCACCAAATTAATCACTACTCGAATTCGATAGATGTTAATTGTTGCCACTTTTACTTCAGATATTTTGAAGAAAGAAAAAGTTTACAGGTAGGGTTGGAGGTCCCCATGTCCAACTGACTTCTCTCCTTCTTTCCCCAGAGTCACCTCTGATCTGAAGCTGCTGCTTATTTTTCCTATCCTTGATCTCAGGCTTTCATTACAAAACTATTTCCGTAAACAATATAGTATTGTCCTGAGCTTTTAAATTCTACACGTAAATGTAATCACCACGGCATGTCCCATATTTGCTTAACGTTATGATTTACCCCCGTTGATTTAGACCTAGTTAACTTTAACTGCTTTAAGGTATTATACTTTAGAAATAGAATTTATTAACACATTCCCTATCGATAAGCATTTAGGTGGTTTCTAATCATTGAGTATCACTGCTCCTTTGATGGGGCAGGTGTGCACAGCTTCTCTAGCTGTTATCCCTAGAGAAGAATTAAGTTTGGGACTCCAGCAGAGGAATGGCGGATTCGAAAGGGTCATCCCCTTCAGCTCTACTGGCTACTGCTGAATCACACTCCTGAATTACCAAGTTTCAATTCAGCGGGTCGTGAATTAGTCCCGTTTCCTCACTTCCTCTTTGTGGTAGGAGGCATGGCTTTAAGCATCTCGGACGTTAAGCACCTCTTCACGGCCACTGGCAACAAGGTTTTGTCTTTTGCGAATCCATTGCCTTTGCTTATTACCTGCTTGGGTTCTTTACCTTTTTCTTATCGATTTGTACAAATTGTGTATCTATGTCTGATTGAGTCACAGTGAGCCGTTTGTGTGTGTGTGTCGGTGTGTCTGTGTGCTGGTATAGGTTGAGCATTGGGTCATACTTAGATGTGTGTATGTGTGTGTGTGTGCTGGTATGGGCTTTGCATGGAGTCACTGAGGGGTGTGTGTGTGTGTGTGTGTGTGTGTGTGTGTATGCTGGTATAAGCTGTGCATTCAGTCTACACTGAGCCGTGCCTATGTGCGTGTGTGTGTGTGCTGGTATAGGCAGTGCGTTGAGTCACAGTGAGCCATGTGTGAGTGCGTGTTTGTGGGGTCTGTGCTGGTACACACGGTGAATTTAGTTACACTGAGGTGCCTGTGTGTGAGTGTATGTGTTGGTATGGACGGTACACACCGATAGTCTATTAATTTTTGACGAAAATGGCAAGAATATACAATGGGAAAAAGTCTCTTCGGCAAGTGGTGCTGGGAAAGTTGGACAGCTGCATGTAAATCAATAAATTTAAAACACACCCTCTCACCGTACACAAAAATAAACTCAAAATGGCTTAAAGACTTAAACGTAAGACATGACACCATAAAACTCCTAGAAAGGAACACAGGCAAAACATTCTCTGACATAAGTTGCACCAATGTTTTCTTAGGTCAGTCTCCCAAGGCAATAGGAATAAAAGCAAAAATAAACAAATGGGACCGAATCAAACATACAAGCTTTTGCGCAGCAAAGGAAACCATTAACAAAACGAAGAGATGACCTACAAAACGGGAGAAAATATTTGCAAACGATGCAACTGAGAAGGGCTTAATTTCCAAAATATATAAACAGCTCAGACACCTCAACAACAACAAAATAAATGAACCAATCAAAACAGGGGCAGAAGATCTAAAACGACATTTCTTCAAAGAAGAAACACAAATAGCTAATAGGCACATGAAAAGATGCTCAAAATCACTAATTATCAGAGAAATGAAAATCAAAACTACAATAAGGGACCATCTCACACTGGTCAGAATGGCCATCATGAAAAACTCTACAAATAACAAATGCTGGAGAGGGTGTGGAGAAAAGGGAACCCTCTTACACTGTTGGTGGGAATGTAAATTGGTACAGCCAATTTGGAGAACAGATGTGGAGGTTCCTTAAAAAACTAAAAATTGAATTACCATATGATCCAGCAATCCCACTCCTGGGCATACGCCCAGACAAAACTCTAATCCAAAGAGATACATGCACCCCTATGTTCACAGCAGCACTATTCACAATAGCCAAGACATGGACACAACCTAAGTGTCCACTGACAGATGAATGGATAAAGAAGATGTGGTACATGTATACAATGGACTAGTACCCAGCCATAAAAAAGAACAAAATAATGCCATTTGCAGCAACACGGACGCAACTAGAGATTACCATACTAAGTGAAATATGTCAGACAGAGAAAGACAAATACCATACGACGTCACTTACATGTGGAATCTAAAATATGACACAAACGAACATATCTATGACACAGCAACAGACTCACGGACATAGAGAACAGACCTGTGGTTGCCAAGGGGGAGGAGGTTGGGGTGGGATGGAATGGGAGGCTGGGGGTAACAGATGTAAACTATTATACATGGAATAAACAAGGCCCTACCGTGTAGCACAGGGAACTATATTCAGTATCCTATGATAAACCATAAGGGAAAAGAATATTCAAAAAGAATGTATATATATGTATAACTGAGTCACTTTGCTGTACAGCAGAAATTAACACAACGTTGTAAATCAACTACACTTCAATAAAAAATAAAATAAAATGACCGAGAGAAAAAACAATGATGGGTGTATTTTACTCTGTGTAAAGTTTACGTTCAAAGAAAAGCACTGTAAACAAATACGGCTCACTAGTTAACGCCACACTTGCTGAGATACTTAAGGAGACATGTACTCATGTCTGCAGTTTACCACAAAATGCATCAAGGGATAAGGTGGATCGGGGCTTTCCTGGCGGCACAGTCGTTAAGAATCCACCTGCCAATGCAGAGGACACGGGTTCGAGCCCTGGTCTGGGAAGATCCCACATGCCGCGGAGCAACTAAGGCCGTGCAGCACAACTACTGAGCCAGCGCACCACAACTCCTGAAGCCCGCGCGCCTAGAGCCCGTGCTCCGCAACAAGAGAAGCCACGGCAATGAGAAGCCTGCACACCTCAACGAAGAGTAGCCCCCCACCCCCGCTCGCCGCAACTAGAGAAAGCCCGCGCGCAGCAACGAAGACCCGACACGGCCACATAAACAAATAAATAAATTTATTTAAAAAGAAAATGTCTAGGTTAGCACTCCAATAGCAGAAAAGCTGACTTTATACTGAACGAACTACTACACCCTCATCTTGTTTATCTCCCCTGCCCAGGAACTCAGAATCCTGAGCTAATAATAAAGGGAGATTATGGGTGAGGTTTTCCTTTCTTTGTATTTCTCCGGGTACTTTAAGTTTTTTACATTGCACATGTATTAATTTTTAATAAAGTTATATAGCATCTTTATCAACATGTGAAGAACACATCTGCATTTTATAAACTGCTCTGCGTTCATAAGCATTCTTCTATTTCTCCACCGGAGGGCAGCATAAGCACAGTAAATAGCAAAAATAATTTCAAGGCGTTTGGTCTGAAATTGAACGCTGCTCTTCAGCTGTTTATTTCGACAGGCTGCTGGTACAAATTAATCATTAGGTTCTTTATTTTTCTGATAACTGACTATATATTCACTGTAAAAACTGACATATTGGAGAAAAGACAACTCACCTATAATCAGGGACCACGTGGCATTACGAAAAGAGGAAGGTACATCTCTTTTTAAAAGTCTGCTGACAAAAAGTCCCCCATACAACAATTTTCTAATCTACGCTTCACATCAAATGTCTCTTAAGCATTTCCCTGCTTCCCTAAGTTCTCTGACGTGGTGGTTTCTAAAGGCCGCCTGGTGTTCCGGTCTGTGGACTCGTTGGACCTTGCTTCCCTGATTTAAATTGGTCATTTAGGTGTTTTAACCGTCTTTAAAGTATTAAAGATTTCCCATGTATAAAATATACATAGAAAACTATACCACCCAATTAATCACTACTCGAATTCGATAGATGTTAATTGTTGCCACTTTTACTTCAGATATTTTGAAGAAAGAAAAAGTTTACAGGTAGGGTTGGAGGTCCCCATGTCCAACTGACTTCTCTCCTTCTTTCCCCAGAGTCACCTCTGATCTGAAGCTGCTGCTTATTTTTCCTATCCTTGATCTCAGGCTTTCATTACAAAACTATGTTCCGTAAACAATATAGTATTGTCCTGAGCTTTTAAATTCTACACGTAAATGTAATCACCACGGCATGTCCCATATTTGCTTAACGTTATGATTTACCCCCTGTTGATTTAGACCTAGTTAACTTTAACTGCTTTAAGGTATTATACTTTAGAAATAGAATTTATTAACACATTCCCTATCGATAAGCATTTAGGTGGTTTCTAATCATTGAGTATCACTGCTCCTTTGATGGGGCAGGTGTGCACAGCTTCTCTAGCTGTTATCCCTAGAGAAGAATTAAGTTTGGGACTCCAGCAGAGGAATGGCGGATTCGAAAGGGTCATCCCCTTCAGCTCTACTGGCTACTGCTGAATCACACTCCTGAATTACCAAGTTTCAATTCAGCGGGTCGTGAATTAGTCCCGTTTCCTCACTTCCTCTTTGTGGTAGGAGGCATGGCTTTAAGCATCTCGGACGTTAAGCACCTCTTCACGGCCACTGGCAACAACGTTTTGTCTTTTGCGAATCCATTGCCTTTGCTTATTACCTGCTTGGGTTCTTTACCTTTTTCTTATCGATTTGTACAAATTGTGTATCTATGTCTGATTGAGTCACAGTGAGCCGTTTGTGTGTGTGTGTCGGTGTGTCTGTGTGCTGGTATAGGTTGAGCATTGGGTCATACTTAGATGTGTGTATGTGTGTGTGTGTGCTGGTATGGGCTTTGCATGGAGTCACTGAGGGGTGTGTGTGTGTGTGTGTGTGTGTGTGTGTGTATGCTGGTATAAGCTGTGCATTCAGTCTACACTGAGCCGTGCCTATGTGCGTGTGTGTGTGTGCTGGTATAGGCAGTGCGTTGAGTCACAGTGAGCCATGTGTGAGTGCGTGTTTGTGGGGTCTGTGCTGGTACACACGGTGAATTTAGTTACACTGAGGTGCCTGTGTGTGAGTGTATGTGTTGGTATGGACGGTACACACCGATAGTCTATTAATTTTTGACGAAAAAGGCAAGAATATACAATGGGAAAAAGTCTCTTCGGCAAGTGGTGCTGGGAAAGTTGGACAGCTGCATGTAAATCAATATATTTAAAACACACCCTCTCACCGTACACAAAAATAAACTCAAAATGGCTTAAAGACTTAAACGTAAGACATGACACCATAAAACTCCTAGAAAGGAACACAGGCAAAACATTCTCTGACATAAGTTGCACCAATGTTTTCTTAGGTCAGTCTCCCAAGGCAATAGGAATAAAAGCAAAAATAAACAAATGGGACCGAATCAAACATACAAGCTTTTGCGCAGCAAAGGAAACCATTAACAAAACGAAGAGATGACCTACAAAACGGGAGAAAATATTTGCAAATGATGCAACTGAGAAGGGCTTAATTTCCAAAATATATAAACAGCTCAGACACCTCAACAACAAAAAAATAAATGAACCAATCAAAACAGGGGCAGAAGATCTAAAACGACATTTCTTCAAAGAAGAAACACAAATAGCTAATAGGCACATGAAAAGATGCTCAAAATCACTAATTATCAGAGAAATGAAAATCAAAACTACAATAAGGGACCATCTCACACTGGTCAGAATGGCCATCATGAAAAACTCTACAAATAACAAATGCTGGAGAGGGTGTGGAGAAAAGGGAACCCTCTTACACTGTTGGTGGGAATGTAAATTGGTACAGCCAATTTGGAGAACAGATGTGGAGGTTCCTTAAAAAACTAAAAATTGAATTACCATATGATCCAGCAATCCCACTCCTGGGCATACACCCAGACAAAACTCTAATCCAAAGAGATACATGCACCCCTATGTTCACAGCAGCACTATTCACAATAGCCAAGACATGGACACAACCTAAGTGTCCACTGACAGATGAATGGATAAAGAAGATGTGGTACATGTATACAATGGACTAGTACCCAGCCATAAAAAAGAACAAAATAATGCCATTTGCAGCAACACGGACGCAACTAGAGATTACCATACTAAGTGAAATATGTCAGACAGAGAAAGACAAATACCATACGACGTCACTTACATGTGGAATCTAAAATATGACACAAACGAACATATCTATGACACAGCAACAGACTCACGGACATAGAGAACAGACCTGTGGTTGCCAAGGGGGAGGAGGTTGGGGTGGGATGGAATGGGAGGCTGGGGGTAACAGATGTAAACTATTATACATGGAATAAACAAGGCCCTACCGTGTAGCACAGGGAACTATATTCAGTATCCTATGATAAACCATAAGGGAAAAGAATATTCAAAAAGAATGTATATATATGTATAACTGAGTCACTTTGCTGTACAGCAGAAATTAACACAACGTTGTAAATCAACTACACTTCAATAAAAAATAAAATAAAATGACCGAGAGAAAAAACAATGATGGGTGTATTTTACTCTGTGTAAAGTTTACGTTCAAAGAAAAGCACTGTAAACAAATACGGCTCACTAGTTAACGCCACACTTGCTGAGATACTTAAGGAGACATGTACTCATGTCTGCAGTTTACCACAAAATGCATCAAGGGATAAGGTGGATCGGGGCTTTCCTGGCGGCACAGTCGTTAAGAATCCACCTGCCAATGCAGAGGACACGGGTTCGAGCCCTGGTCTGGGAAGATCCCACATGCCGCGGAGCAACTAAGGCCGTGCAGCACAACTACTGAGCCAGCGCACCACAACTCCTGAAGCCCGCGCGCCTAGAGCCCGTGCTCCGCAACAAGAGAAGCCACGGCAATGAGAAGCCTGCACACCTCAACGAAGAGTAGCCCCCCACCCCCGCTCGCCGCAACTAGAGAAAGCCCGCGCGCAGCAACGAAGACCCGACACGGCCACATAAACAAATAAATAAATTTATTTAAAAAGAAAATGTCTAGGTTAGCACTCCAATAGCAGAAAAGCTGACTTTATACTGAACGAACTACTACACCCTCATCTTGTTTATCTCCCCTGCCCAGGAACTCAGAATCCTGAGCTAATAATAAAGGGAGATTATGGGTGAGGTTTTCCTTTCTTTGTATTTCTCCGGGTACTTTAAGTTTTTTACATTGCACATGTATTAATTTTTAATAAAGTTATATAGCATCTTTATCAACATGTGAAGAACACATCTGCATTTTATAAACTGCTCTGCGTTCATAAGCATTCTTCTATTTCTCCACCGGAGGGCAGCATAAGCACAGTAAATAGCAAAAATAATTTCAAGGCGTTTGGTCTGAAATTGAACGCTGCTCTTCAGCTGTTTATTTCGACAGGCTGCTGGTACAAATTAATCATTAGGTTCTTTATTTTTCTGATAACTGACTATATATTCACTGTAAAAACTGACATATTGGAGAAAAGACAACTCACCTATAATCAGGGACCACGTGGCATTACGAAAAGAGGAAGGTACATCTCTTTTTAAAAGTCTGCTGACAAAAAGTCCCCCATACAACAATTTTCTAATCTACGCTTCACATCAAATGTCTCTTAAGCATTTCCCTGCTTCCCTAAGTTCTCTGACGTGGTGGTTTCTAAAGGCCGCCTGGTGTTCCGGTCTGTGGACTCGTTGGACCTTGCTTCCCTGATTTAAATTGGTCATTTAGGTGTTTTAACCGTCTTTAAAGTATTAAAGATTTCCCATGTATAAAATATACATAGAAAACTATACCACCCAATTAATCACTACTCGAATTCGATAGATGTTAATTGTTGCCACTTTTACTTCAGATATTTTGAAGAAAGAAAAAGTTTACAGGTAGGGTTGGAGGTCCCCATGTCCAACTGACTTCTCTCCTTCTTTCCCCAGAGTCACCTCTGATCTGAAGCTGCTGCTTATTTTTCCTATCCTTGATCTCAGGCTTTCATTACAAAACTATGTTCCGTAAACAATATAGTATTGTCCTGAGCTTTTAAATTCTACACGTAAATGTAATCACCACGGCATGTCCCATATTTGCTTAACGTTATGATTTACCCCCTGTTGATTTAGACCTAGTTAACTTTAACTGCTTTAAGGTATTATACTTTAGAAATAGAATTTATTAACACATTCCCTATCGATAAGCATTTAGGTGGTTTCTAATCATTGAGTATCACTGCTCCTTTGATGGGGCAGGTGTGCACAGCTTCTCTAGCTGTTATCCCTAGAGAAGAATTAAGTTTGGGACTCCAGCAGAGGAATGGCGGATTCGAAAGGGTCATCCCCTTCAGCTCTACTGGCTACTGCTGAATCACACTCCTGAATTACCAAGTTTCAATTCAGCGGGTCGTGAATTAGTCCCGTTTCCTCACTTCCTCTTTGTGGTAGGAGGCATGGCTTTAAGCATCTCGGACGTTAAGCACCTCTTCACGGCCACTGGCAACAACGTTTTGTCTTTTGCGAATCCATTGCCTTTGCTTATTACCTGCTTGGGTTCTTTACCTTTTTCTTATCGATTTGTACAAATTGTGTATCTATGTCTGATTGAGTCACAGTGAGCCGTTTGTGTGTGTGTGTCGGTGTGTCTGTGTGCTGGTATAGGTTGAGCATTGGGTCATACTTAGATGTGTGTATGTGTGTGTGTGTGCTGGTATGGGCTTTGCATGGAGTCACTGAGGGGTGTGTGTGTGTGTGTGTGTGTGTGTGTGTGTATGCTGGTATAAGCTGTGCATTCAGTCTACACTGAGCCGTGCCTATGTGCGTGTGTGTGTGTGCTGGTATAGGCAGTGCGTTGAGTCACAGTGAGCCATGTGTGAGTGCGTGTTTGTGGGGTCTGTGCTGGTACACACGGTGAATTTAGTTACACTGAGGTGCCTGTGTGTGAGTGTATGTGTTGGTATGGACGGTACACACCGATAGTCTATTAATTTTTGACGAAAAAGGCAAGAATATACAATGGGAAAAAGTCTCTTCGGCAAGTGGTGCTGGGAAAGTTGGACAGCTGCATGTAAATCAATAAATTTAAAACACACCCTCTCACCGTACACAAAAATAAACTCAAAATGGCTTAAAGACTTAAACGTAAGACATGACACCATAAAACTCCTAGAAAGGAACACAGGCAAAACATTCTCTGACATAAGTTGCACCAATGTTTTCTTAGGTCAGTCTCCCAAGGCAATAGGAATAAAAGCAAAAATAAACAAATGGGACCGAATCAAACATACAAGCTTTTGCGCAGCAAAGGAAACCATTAACAAAACGAAGAGATGACCTACAAAACGGGAGAAAATATTTGCAAATGATGCAACTGAGAAGGGCTTAATTTCCAAAATATATAAACAGCTCAGACACCTCAACAACAAAAAAATAAATGAACCAATCAAAACAGGGGCAGAAGATCTAAAACGACATTTCTTCAAAGAAGAAACACAAATAGCTAATAGGCACATGAAAAGATGCTCAAAATCACTAATTATCAGAGAAATGAAAATCAAAACTACAATAAGGGACCATCTCACACTGGTCAGAATGGCCATCATGAAAAACTCTACAAATAACAAATGCTGGAGAGGGTGTGGAGAAAAGGGAACCCTCTTACACTGTTGGTGGGAATGTAAATTGGTACAGCCAATTTGGAGAACAGATGTGGAGGTTCCTTAAAAAACTAAAAATTGAATTACCATATGATCCAGCAATCCCACTCCTGGGCATACGCCCAGACAAAACTCTAATCCAAAGAGATACATGCACCCCTATGTTCACAGCAGCACTATTCACAATAGCCAAGACATGGACACAACCTAAGTGTCCACTGACAGATGAATGGATAAAGAAGATGTGGTACATGTATACAATGGACTAGTACCCAGCCATAAAAAAGAACAAAATAATGCCATTTGCAGCAACACGGACGCAACTAGAGATTACCATACTAAGTGAAATATGTCAGACAGAGAAAGACAAATACCATACGACGTCACTTACATGTGGAATCTAAAATATGACACAAACGAACATATCTATGACACAGCAACAGACTCACGGACATAGAGAACAGACCTGTGGTTGCCAAGGGGGAGGAGGTTGGGGGAGGGATGGAATGGGAGGCTGGGGGTAACAGATGTAAACTATTATACATGGAATAAACAAGGCCCTACCGTGTAGCACAGGGAACTATATTCAGTATCCTATGATAAACCATAAGGGAAAAGAATATTCAAAAAGAATGTATATATATGTATAACTGAGTCACTTTGCTGTACAGCAGAAATTAACACAACGTTGTAAATCAACTACACTTCAATAAAAAATAAAATAAAATGACCGAGAGAAAAAACAATGATGGGTGTATTTTACTCTGTGTAAAGTTTACGTTCAAAGAAAAGCACTGTAAACAAATACGGCTCACTAGTTAACGCCACACTTGCTGAGATACTTAAGGAGACATGTACTCATGTCTGCAGTTTACCACAAAATGCATCAAGGGATAAGGTGGATCGGGGCTTTCCTGGCGGCACAGTCGTTAAGAATCCACCTGCCAATGCAGAGGACACGGGTTCGAGCCCTGGTCTGGGAAGATCCCACATGCCGCGGAGCAACTAAGGCCGTGCAGCACAACTACTGAGCCAGCGCACCACAACTCCTGAAGCCCGCGCGCCTAGAGCCCGTGCTCCGCAACAAGAGAAGCCACGGCAATGAGAAGCCTGCACACCTCAACGAAGAGTAGCCCCCCACCCCCGCTCGCCGCAACTAGAGAAAGCCCGCGCGCAGCAACGAAGACCCGACACGGCCACATAAACAAATAAATAAATTTATTTAAAAAGAAAATGTCTAGGTTAGCACTCCAATAGCAGAAAAGCTGACTTTATACTGAACGAACTACTACACCCTCATCTTGTTTATCTCCCCTGCCCAGGAACTCAGAATCCTGAGCTAATAATAAACGGAGATTATGGGTGAGGTTTTCCTTTCTTTGTATTTCTCCGGGTACTTTAAGTTTTTTACATTGCACATGTATTAATTTTTAATAAAGTTATATAGCATCTTTATCAACATGTGAAGAACACATCTGCATTTTATAAACTGCTCTGCGTTCATAAGCATTCTTCTATTTCTCCACCGGAGGGCAGCATAAGCACAGTAAATAGCAAAAATAATTTCAAGGCGTTTGGTCTGAAATTGAACGCTGCTCTTCAGCTGTTTATTTCGACAGGCTGCTGGTACAAATTAATCATTAGGTTCTTTATTTTTCTGATAACTGACTATATATTCACTGTAAAAACTGACATATTGGAGAAAAGACAACTCACCTATAATCAGGGACCACGTGGCATTACGAAAAGAGGAAGGTACATCTCTTTTTAAAAGTCTGCTGACAAAAAGTCCCCCATACAACAATTTTCTAATCTACGCTTCACATCAAATGTCTCTTAAGCATTTCCCTGCTTCCCTAAGTTCTCTGACGTGGTGGTTTCTAAAGGCCGCCTGGTGTTCCGGTCTGTGGACTCGTTGGACCTTGCTTCCCTGATTTAAATTGGTCATTTAGGTGTTTTAACCGTCTTTAAAGTATTAAAGATTTCCCATGTATAAAATATACATAGAAAACTATACCACCCAATTAATCACTACTCGAATTCGATAGATGTTAATTGTTGCCACTTTTACTTCAGATATTTTGAAGAAAGAAAAAGTTTACAGGTAGGGTTGGAGGTCCCCATGTCCAACTGACTTCTCTCCTTCTTTCCCCAGAGTCACCTCTGATCTGAAGCTGCTGCTTATTTTTCCTATCCTTGATCTCAGGCTTTCATTACAAAACTATTTCCGTAAACAATATAGTATTGTCCTGAGCTTTTAAATTCTACACGTAAATGTAATCACCACGGCATGTCCCATATTTGCTTAACGTTATGATTTACCCCCTGTTGATTTAGACCTAGTTAACTTTAACTGCTTTAAGGTATTATACTTTAGAAATAGAATTTATTAACACATTCCCTATCGATAAGCATTTAGGTGGTTTCTAATCATTGAGTATCACTGCTCCTTTGATGGGGCAGGTGTGCACAGCTTCTCTAGCTGTTATCCCTAGAGAAGAATTAAGTTTGGGACTCCAGCAGAGGAATGGCGGATTCGAAAGGGTCATCCCCTTCAGCTCTACTGGCTACTGCTGAATCACACTCCTGAATTACCAAGTTTCAATTCAGCGGGTCGTGAATTAGTCCCGTTTCCTCACTTCCTCTTTGTGGTAGGAGGCATGGCTTTAAGCATCTCGGACGTTAAGCACCTCTTCACGGCCACTGGCAACAACGTTTTGTCTTTTGCGAATCCATTGCCTTTGCTTATTACCTGCTTGGGTTCTTTACCTTTTTCTTATGGATTTGTACAAATTGTGTATCTATGTCTGATTGAGTCACAGTGAGCCGTTTGTGTGTGTGTGTCGGTGTGTCTGTGTGCTGGTATAGGTTGAGCATTGAGTCATACTTAGATGTGTGTATGTGTGTGTGTGTGCTGGTATGGGCTTTGCATGGAGTCACTGAGGGGTGTTGTGTGTGTGTGTGTGTGTGTGTGTGTGTGTGTGTGTATGCTGGTATAAGCTGTGCATTCAGTCTACACTGAGCCGTGCCTATGTGCGTGTGTGTGTGTGCTGGTATAGGCAGTGCGTTGAGTCACAGTGAGCCATGTGTGAGTGCGTGTTTGTGGGGTCTGTGCTGGTACACACGGTGAATTTAGTTACACTGAGGTGCCTGTGTGTGAGTGTATGTGTTGGTATGGACGGTACACACCGATAGTCTATTAATTTTTGACGAAAAAGGCAAGAATATACAATGGGAAAAAGTCTCTTCGGCAAGTGGTGCTGGGAAAGTTGGACAGCTGCATGTAAATCAATAAATTTAAAACACACCCTCTCACCGTACACAAAAATAAACTCAAAATGGCTTAAAGACTTAAACGTAAGACATGACACCATAAAACTCCTAGAAAGGAACACAGGCAAAACATTCTCTGACATAAGTTGCACCAATGTTTTCTTAGGTCAGTCTCCCAAGGCAATAGGAATAAAAGCAAAAATAAACAAATGGGACCGAATCAAACATACAAGCTTTTGCGCAGCAAAGGAAACCATTAACAAAACGAAGAGATGACCTACAAAACGGGAGAAAATATTTGCAAATGATGCAACTGAGAAGGGCTTAATTTCCAAAATATATAAACAGCTCAGACACCTCAACAACAAAAAAATAAATGAACCAATCAAAACAGGGGCAGAAGATCTAAAACGACATTTCTTCAAAGAAGAAACACAAATAGCTAATAGGCACATGAAAAGATGCTCAAAATCACTAATTATCAGAGAAATGAAAATCAAAACTACAATAAGGGACCATCTCACACTGGTCAGAATGGCCATCATGAAAAACTCTACAAATAACAAATGCTGGAGAGGGTGTGGAGAAAAGGGAACCCTCTTACACTGTTGGTGGGAATGTAAATTGGTACAGCCAATTTGGAGAACAGATGTGGAGGTTCCTTAAAAAACTAAAAATTGAATTACCATATGATCCAGCAATCCCACTCCTGGGCATACGCCCAGACAAAACTCTAATCCAAAGAGATACATGCACCCCTATGTTCACAGCAGCACTATTCACAATAGCCAAGACATGGACACAACCTAAGTGTCCACTGACAGATGAATGGATAAAGAAGATGTGGTACATGTATACAATGGACTAGTACCCAGCCATAAAAAAGAACAAAATAATGCCATTTGCAGCAACACGGACGCAACTAGAGATTACCATACTAAGTGAAATATGTCAGAGAAAGACAAATACCATACGACGTCACTTACATGTGGAATCTAAAATATGACACAAACGAACATATCTATGACACAGCAACAGACTCACGGACATAGAGAACAGACCTGTGGTTGCCAAGGGGGAGGAGGTTGGGGGAGGGATGGAATGGGAGGCTGGGGGTAACAGATGTAAACTATTATACATGGAATAAACAAGGCCCTACCGTGTAGCACAGGGAACTATATTCAGTATCCTATGATAAACCATAAGGGAAAAGAATATTCAAAAAGAATGTATATATATGTATAACTGAGTCACTTTGCTGTACAGCAGAAATTAACACAACGTTGTAAATCAACTACACTTCAATAAAAAATAAAATAAAATGACCGAGAGAAAACACAATGATGGGTGTATTTTACTCTGTGTAAAGTTTACGTTCAAAGAAAAGCACTGTAAACAAATACGGCTCACTAGTTAACGCCACACTTGCTGAGATACTTAAGGAGACATGTACTCATGTCTGCAGTTTACCACAAAATGCATCAAGGGATAAGGTGGATCGGGGCTTTCCTGGCGGCACAGTCGTTAAGAATCCACCTGCCAATGCAGAGGACACGGGTTCGAGCCCTGGTCTGGGAAGATCCCACATGCCGCGGAGCAACTAAGGCCGTGCAGCACAACTACTGAGCCAGCGCACCACAACTCCTGAAGCCCGCGCGCCTAGAGCCCGTGCTCCGCAACAAGAGAAGCCACGGCAATGAGAAGCCTGCACACCTCAACGAAGAGTAGCCCCCCACCCCCGCTCGCCGCAACTAGAGAAAGCCCGCGCGCAGCAACGAAGACCCGACACGGCCACATAAACAAATAAATAAATTTATTTAAAAAGAAAATGTCTAGGTTAGCACTCCAATAGCAGAAAAGCTGACTTTATACTGAACGAACTACTACACCCTGATCTTGTTTATCTCCCCTGCCCAGGAACTCAGAATCCTGAGCTAATAATAAAGGGAGATTATGGGTGAGGTTTTCCTTTCTTTGTATTTCTCCGGGTACTTTAAGTTTTTTACATTGCACATGTATTAATTTTTAATAAAGTTATATAGCATCTTTATCAACATGTGAAGAACACATCTGCATTTTATAAACTGCTCTGCGTTCATAAGCATTCTTCTATTTCTCCACCGGAGGGCAGCATAAGCACAGTAAATAGCAAAAATAATTTCAAGGCGTTTGGTCTGAAATTGAACGCTGCTCTTCAGCTGTTTATTTCGACAGGCTGCTGGTACAAATTAATCATTAGGTTCTTTATTTTTCTGATAACTGACTATATATTCACTGTAAAAACTGACATATTGGAGAAAAGACAACTCACCTATAATCAGGGACCACGTGGCATTACGAAAAGAGGAAGGTACATCTCTTTTTAAAAGTCTGCTGACAAAAAGTCCCCCATACAACAATTTTCTAATCTACGCTTCACATCAAATGTCTCTTAAGCATTTCCCTGCTTCCCTAAGTTCTCTGACGTGGTGGTTTCTAAAGGCCGCCTGGTGTTCCGGTCTGTGGACTCGTTGGACCTTGCTTCCCTGATTTAAATTGGTCATTTAGGTGTTTTAACCGTCTTTAAAGTATTAAAGATTTCCCATGTATAAAATATACATAGAAAACTATACCACCCAATTAATCACTACTCGAATTCGATAGATGTTAATTGTTGCCACTTTTACTTCAGATATTTTGAAGAAAGAAAAAGTTTACAGGTAGGGTTGGAGGTCCCCATGTCCAACTGACTTCTCTCCTTCTTTCCCCAGAGTCACCTCTGATCTGAAGCTGCTGCTTATTTTTCCTATCCTTGATCTCAGGCTTTCATTACAAAACTATGTTCTGTAAACAATATAGTATTGTCCTGAGCTTTTAAATTCTACACGTAAATGTAATCACCACGGCATGTCCCATATTTGCTTAACGTTATGATTTACCCCCTGTTGATTTAGACCTAGTTAACTTTAACTGCTTTAAGGTATTATACTTTAGAAATAGAATTTATTAACACATTCCCTATCGATAAGCATTTAGGTGGTTTCTAATCATTGAGTATCACTGCTCCTTTGATGGGGCAGGTGTGCACAGCTTCTCTAGCTGTTATCCCTAGAGAAGAATTAAGTTTGGGACTCCAGCAGAGGAATGGCGGATTCGAAAGGGTCATCCCCTTCAGCTCTACTGGCTACTGCTGAATCACACTCCTGAATTACCAAGTTTCAATTCAGCGGGTCGTGAATTAGTCCCGTTTCCTCACTTCCTCTTTGTGGTAGGAGGCATGGCTTTAAGCATCTCGGACGTTAAGCACCTCTTCACGGCCACTGGCAACAACGTTTTGTCTTTTGCGAATCCATTGCCTTTGCTTATTACCTGCTTGGGTTCTTTACCTTTTTCTTATCGATTTGTACAAATTGTGTATCTATGTCTGATTGAGTCACAGTGAGCCGTTTGTGTGTGTGTGTCGGTGTGTCTGTGTGCTGGTATAGGTTGAGCATTGAGTCATACTTAGATGTGTGTATGTGTGTGTGTGTGCTGGTATGGGCTTTGCATGGAGTCACTGAGGGGTGTTGTGTGTGTGTGTGTGTGTGTGTGTGTGTGTGTATGCTGGTATAAGCTGTGCATTCAGTCTACACTGAGCCGTGCCTATGTGCGTGTGTGTGTGTGCTGGTATAGGCAGTGCATTGAGTCACAGTGAGCCATGTGTGAGTGCGTGTTTGTGGGGTCTGTGCTGGTACACACGGTGAATTTAGTTACACTGAGGTGCCTGTGTGTGAGTGTATGTGTTGGTATGGACGGTACACACCGATAGTCTATTAATTTTTGACGAAAAAGGCAAGAATATACAATGGGAAAAAGTCTCTTCGGCAAGTGGTGCTGGGAAAGTTGGACAGCTGCATGTAAATCAATAAATTTAAAACACACCCTCTCACCGTACACAAAAATAAACTCAAAATGGCTTAAAGACTTAAACGTAAGACATGACACCATAAAACTCCTAGAAAGGAACACAGGCAAAACATTCTCTGACATAAGTTGCACCAATGTTTTCTTAGGTCAGTCTCCCAAGGCAATAGGAATAAAAGCAAAAATAAACAAATGGGACCGAATCAAACATACAAGCTTTTGCGCAGCAAAGGAAACCATTAACAAAACGAAGAGATGACCTACAAAACGGGAGAAAATATTTGCAAACGATGCAACTGAGAAGGGCTTAATTTCCAAAATATATAAACAGCTCAGACACCTCAACAACAACAAAATAAATGAACCAATCAAAACAGGGGCAGAAGATCTAAAACGACATTTCTTCAAAGAAGAAACACAAATAGCTAATAGGCACATGAAAAGATGCTCAAAATCACTAATTATCAGAGAAATGAAAATCAAAACTACAATAAGGGACCATCTCACACTGGTCAGAATGGCCATCATGAAAAACTCTACAAATAACAAATGCTGGAGAGGGTGTGGAGAAAAGGGAACCCTCTTACACTGTTGGTGGGAATGTAAATTGGTACAGCCAATTTGGAGAACAGATGTGGAGGTTCCTTAAAAAACTAAAAATTGAATTACCATATGATCCAGCAATCCCACTCCTGGGCATACGCCCAGACAAAACTCTAATCCAAAGAGATACATGCACCCCTATGTTCACAGCAGCACTATTCACAATAGCCAAGACATGGACACAACCTAAGTGTCCACTGACAGATGAATGGATAAAGAAGATGTGGTACATGTATACAATGGACTAGTACCCAGCCATAAAAAAGAACAAAATAATGCCATTTGCAGCAACACGGACGCAACTAGAGATTACCATACTAAGTGAAATATGTCAGACAGAGAAAGACAAATACCATACGACGTCACTTACATGTGGAATCTAAAATATGACACAAACGAACATATCTATGACACAGCAACAGACTCACGGACATAGAGAACAGACCTGTGGTTGCCAAGGGGGAGGAGGTTGGGGTGGGATGGAATGGGAGGCTGGGGGTAACAGATGTAAACTATTATACATGGAATAAACAAGGCCCTACCGTGTAGCACAGGGAACTATATTCAGTATCCTATGATAAACCATAAGGGAAAAGAATATTCAAAAAGAATGTATATATATGTATAACTGAGTCACTTTGCTGTACAGCAGAAATTAACACAACGTTGTAAATCAACTACACTTCAGTAAAAAATAAAATAAAATGACCGAGAGAAAAAACAATGATGGGTGTATTTTACTCTGTGTAAAGTTTACGTTCAAAGAAAAGCACTGTAAACAAATACGGCTCACTAGTTAACGCCACGCTTGCTGAAATACTTAAGGAGACATGTACTCATGTCTGCAGTTTACCACAAAATGCATCAAGGGATAAGGTGGATCGGGGCTTTCCTGGCGGCACAGTCGTTAAGAATCCACCTGCCAATGCAGAGGACACGGGTTCGAGCCCTGGTCTGGGAAGATCCCACATGCCGCGGAGCAACTAAGGCCGTGCAGCACAACTACTGAGCCAGCGCACCACAACTCCTGAAGCCCGCGCGCCTAGAGCCCGTGCTCCGCAACAAGAGAAGCCACGGCAATGAGAAGCCTGCACACCTCAACGAAGAGTAGCCCCCCACCCCCGCTCGCCGCAACTAGAGAAAGCCCGCGCGCAGCAACGAAGGCCCAACACGGCCACATAAACAAATAAATTTATTTAAAAAGAAAATGTCTAGGTTAGCACTCCAATAGCAGAAAAGCTGACTTTATACTGAACGAACTACTACACCCTCATCTTGTTTATCTCCCCTGCCCAGGAACTCAGAATCCTGAGCTAATAATAAAGGGAGATTATGGGTGAGGTTTTCCTTTCTTTGTATTTCTCCGGGTACTTTAAGTTTTTTACATTGCACATGTATTAATTTTTAATAAAGTTATATAGCATCTTTATCAACATGTGAAGAACACATCTGCATTTTATAAACTGCTCTGCGTTCATAAGCATTCTTCTATTTCTCCACCGGAGGGCAGCATAAGCACAGTAAATAGCAAAAATAATTTCAAGGCGTTTGGTCTGAAATTGAACGCTGCTCTTCAGCTGTTTATTTCGACAGGCTGCTGGTACAAATTAATCATTAGGTTCTTTATTTTTCTGATAACTGACTATATATTCACTGTAAAAACTGACATATTGGAGAAAAGACAACTCACCTATAATCAGGGACCACGTGGCATTACGAAAAGAGGAAGGTACATCTCTTTTTAAAAGTCTGCTGACAAAAAGTCCCCCATACAACAATTTTCTAATCTACGCTTCACATCAAATGTCTCTTAAGCATTTCCCTGCTTCCCTAAGTTCTCTGACATGGTGGTTTCTAAAGGCCGCCTGGTGTTCCGGTCTGTGGACTCGTTGGACCTTGCTTCCCTGATTTAAATTGGTCATTTAGGTGTTTTAACCGTCTTTAAAGTATTAAAGATTTCCCACGTATAAAATATACATAGAAAACTATACCACCCAATTAATCACTACTCGAATTCGATAGATGTTAATTGTTGCCACTTTTACTTCAGATATTTTGAAGAAAGAAAAAGTTTACAGGTAGGGTTGGAGGTCCCCATGTCCAACTGACTTCTCTCCTTCTTTCCCCAGAGTCACCTCTGATCTGAAGCTGCTGCTTATTTTTCCTATCCTTGATCTCAGGCTTTCATTACAAAACTATTTCCGTAAACAATATAGTATTGTCCTGAGCTTTTAAATTCTACACGTAAATGTAATCACCACGGCATGTCCCATATTTGCTTAACGTTATGATTTACCCCCGTTGATTTAGACCTAGTTAACTTTAACTGCTTTAAGGTATTATACTTTAGAAATAGAATTTATTAACACATTCCCTATCGATAAGCATTTAGGTGGTTTCTAATCATTGAGTATCACTGCTCCTTTGATGGGGCAGGTGTGCACAGCTTCTCTAGCTGTTATCCCTAGAGAAGAATTAAGTTTGGGACTCCAGCAGAGGAATGGCGGATTCGAAAGGGTCATCCCCTTCAGCTCTACTGGCTACTGCTGAATCACACTCCTGAATTACCAAGTTTCAATTCAGCGGGTCGTGAATTAGTCCCGTTTCCTCACTTCCTCTTTGTGGTAGGAGGCATGGCTTTAAGCATCTCGGACGTTAAGCACCTCTTCACGGCCACTGGCAACAAGGTTTTGTCTTTTGCGAATCCATTGCCTTTGCTTATTACCTGCTTGGGTTCTTTACCTTTTTCTTATCGATTTGTACAAATTGTGTATCTATGTCTGATTGAGTCACAGTGAGCCGTTTGTGTGTGTGTGTCGGTGTGTCTGTGTGCTGGTATAGGTTGAGCATTGGGTCATACTTAGATGTGTGTATGTGTGTGTGTGTGCTGGTATGGGCTTTGCATGGAGTCACTGAGGGGTGTGTGTGTGTGTGTGTGTGTGTGTGTGTGTATGCTGGTATAAGCTGTGCATTCAGTCTACACTGAGCCGTGCCTATGTGCGTGTGTGTGTGTGCTGGTATAGGCAGTGCGTTGAGTCACAGTGAGCCATGTGTGAGTGCGTGTTTGTGGGGTCTGTGCTGGTACACACGGTGAATTTAGTTACACTGAGGTGCCTGTGTGTGAGTGTATGTGTTGGTATGGACGGTACACACCGATAGTCTATTAATTTTTGACGAAAAAGGCAAGAATATACAATGGGAAAAAGTCTCTTCGGCAAGTGGTGCTGGGAAAGTTGGACAGCTGCATGTAAATCAATAAATTTAAAACACACCCTCTCACCGTACACAAAAATAAACTCAAAATGGCTTAAAGACTTAAACGTAAGACATGACACCATAAAACTCCTAGAAAGGAACACAGGCAAAACATTCTCTGACATAAGTTGCACCAATGTTTTCTTAGGTCAGTCTCCCAAGGCAATAGGAATAAAAGCAAAAATAAACAAATGGGACCGAATCAAACATACAAGCTTTTGCGCAGCAAAGGAAACCATTAACAAAACGAAGAGATGACCTACAAAACGGGAGAAAATATTTGCAAACGATGCAACTGAGAAGGGCTTAATTTCCAAAATATATAAACAGCTCAGACACCTCAACAACAACAAAATAAATGAACCAATCAAAACAGGGGCAGAAGATCTAAAACGACATTTCTTCAAAGAAGAAACACAAATAGCTAATAGGCACATGAAAAGATGCTCAAAATCACTAATTATCAGAGAAATGAAAATCAAAACTACAATAAGGGACCATCTCACACTGGTCAGAATGGCCATCATGAAAAACTCTACAAATAACAAATGCTGGAGAGGGTGTGGAGAAAAGGGAACCCTCTTACACTGTTGGTGGGAATGTAAATTGGTACAGCCAATTTGGAGAACAGATGTGGAGGTTCCTTAAAAAACTAAAAATTGAATTACCATATGATCCAGCAATCCCACTCCTGGGCATACGCCCAGACAAAACTCTAATCCAAAGAGATACATGCACCCCTATGTTCACAGCAGCACTATTCACAATAGCCAAGACATGGACACAACCTAAGTGTCCACTGACAGATGAATGGATAAAGAAGATGTGGTACATGTATACAATGGACTAGTACCCAGCCATAAAAAAGAACAAAATAATGCCATTTGCAGCAACACGGACGCAACTAGAGATTACCATACTAAGTGAAATATGTCAGACAGAGAAAGACAAATACCATACGACGTCACTTACATGTGGAATCTAAAATATGACACAAACGAACATATCTATGACACAGCAACAGACTCACGGACATAGAGAACAGACCTGTGGTTGCCAAGGGGGAGGAGGTTGGGGTGGGATGGAATGGGAGGCTGGGGGTAACAGATGTAAACTATTATACATGGAATAAACAAGGCCCTACCGTGTAGCACAGGGAACTATATTCAGTATCCTATGATAAACCATAAGGGAAAAGAATATTCAAAAAGAATGTATATATATGTATAACTGAGTCACTTTGCTGTACAGCAGAAATTAACACAACGTTGTAAATCAACTACACTTCAATAAAAAATAAAATAAAATGACCGAGAGAAAAAACAATGATGGGTGTATTTTACTCTGTGTAAAGTTTACGTTCAAAGAAAAGCACTGTAAACAAATACGGCTCACTAGTTAACGCCACACTTGCTGAGATACTTAAGGAGACATGTACTCATGTCTGCAGTTTACCACAAAATGCATCAAGGGATAAGGTGGATCGGGGCTTTCCTGGCGGCACAGTCGTTAAGAATCCACCTGCCAATGCAGAGGACACGGGTTCGAGCCCTGGTCTGGGAAGATCCCACATGCCGCGGAGCAACTAAGGCCGTGCAGCACAACTACTGAGCCAGCGCACCACAACTCCTGAAGCCCGCGCGCCTAGAGCCCGTGCTCCGCAACAAGAGAAGCCACGGCAATGAGAAGCCTGCACACCTCAACGAAGAGTAGCCCCCCACCCCCGCTCGCCGCAACTAGAGAAAGCCCGCGCGCAGCAACGAAGACCCGACACGGCCACATAAACAAATAAATAAATTTATTTAAAAAGAAAATGTCTAGGTTAGCACTCCAATAGCAGAAAAGCTGACTTTATACTGAACGAACTACTACACCCTCATCTTGTTTATCTCCCCTGCCCAGGAACTCAGAATCCTGAGCTAATAATAAAGGGAGATTATGGGTGAGGTTTTCCTTTCTTTGTATTTCTCCGGGTACTTTAAGTTTTTTACATTGCACATGTATTAATTTTTAATAAAGTTATATAGCATCTTTATCAACATGTGAAGAACACATCTGCATTTTATAAACTGCTCTGCGTTCATAAGCATTCTTCTATTTCTCCACCGGAGGGCAGCATAAGCACAGTAAATAGCAAAAATAATTTCAAGGCGTTTGGTCTGAAATTGAACGCTGCTCTTCAGCTGTTTATTTCGACAGGCTGCTGGTACAAATTAATCATTAGGTTCTTTATTTTTCTGATAACTGACTATATATTCACTGTAAAAACTGACATATTGGAGAAAAGACAACTCACCTATAATCAGGGACCACGTGGCATTACGAAAAGAGGAAGGTACATCTCTTTTTAAAAGTCTGCTGACAAAAAGTCCCCCATACAACAATTTTCTAATCTACGCTTCACATCAAATGTCTCTTAAGCATTTCCCTGCTTCCCTAAGTTCTCTGACGTGGTGGTTTCTAAAGGCCGCCTGGTGTTCCGGTCTGTGGACTCGTTGGACCTTGCTTCCCTGATTTAAATTGGTCATTTAGGTGTTTTAACCGTCTTTAAAGTATTAAAGATTTCCCATGTATAAAATATACATAGAAAACTATACCACCCAATTAATCACTACTCGAATTCGATAGATGTTAATTGTTGCCACTTTTACTTCAGATATTTTGAAGAAAGAAAAAGTTTACAGGTAGGGTTGGAGGTCCCCATGTCCAACTGACTTCTCTCCTTCTTTCCCCAGAGTCACCTCTGATCTGAAGCTGCTGCTTATTTTTCCTATCCTTGATCTCAGGCTTTCATTACAAAACTATGTTCCGTAAACAATATAGTATTGTCCTGAGCTTTTAAATTCTACACGTAAATGTAATCACCACGGCATGTCCCATATTTGCTTAACGTTATGATTTACCCCCTGTTGATTTAGACCTAGTTAACTTTAACTGCTTTAAGGTATTATACTTTAGAAATAGAATTTATTAACACATTCCCTATCGATAAGCATTTAGGTGGTTTCTAATCATTGAGTATCACTGCTCCTTTGATGGGGCAGGTGTGCACAGCTTCTCTAGCTGTTATCCCTAGAGAAGAATTAAGTTTGGGACTCCAGCAGAGGAATGGCGGATTCGAAAGGGTCATCCCCTTCAGCTCTACTGGCTACTGCTGAATCACACTCCTGAATTACCAAGTTTCAATTCAGCGGGTCGTGAATTAGTCCCGTTTCCTCACTTCCTCTTTGTGGTAGGAGGCATGGCTTTAAGCATCTCGGACGTTAAGCACCTCTTCACGGCCACTGGCAACAACGTTTTGTCTTTTGCGAATCCATTGCCTTTGCTTATTACCTGCTTGGGTTCTTTACCTTTTTCTTATCGATTTGTACAAATTGTGTATCTATGTCTGATTGAGTCACAGTGAGCCGTTTGTGTGTGTGTGTCGGTGTGTCTGTGTGCTGGTATAGGTTGAGCATTGGGTCATACTTAGATGTGTGTATGTGTGTGTGTGTGCTGGTATGGGCTTTGCATGGAGTCACTGAGGGGTGTGTGTGTGTGTGTGTGTGTGTGTGTGTGTGTGTGTGTATGCTGGTATAAGCTGTGCATTCAGTCTACACTGAGCCGTGCCTATGTGCGTGTGTGTGTGTGCTGGTATAGGCAGTGCGTTGAGTCACAGTGAGCCATGTGTGAGTGCGTGTTTGTGGGGTCTGTGCTGGTACACACGGTGAATTTAGTTACACTGAGGTGCCTGTGTGTGAGTGTATGTGTTGGTATGGACGGTACACACCGATAGTCTATTAATTTTTGACGAAAAAGGCAAGAATATACAATGGGAAAAAGTCTCTTCGGCAAGTGGTGCTGGGAAAGTTGGACAGCTGCATGTAAATCAATAAATTTAAAACACACCCTCTCACCGTACACAAAAATAAACTCAAAATGGCTTAAAGACTTAAACGTAAGACATGACACCATAAAACTCCTAGAAAGGAACACAGGCAAAACATTCTCTGACATAAGTTGCACCAATGTTTTCTTAGGTCAGTCTCCCAAGGCAATAGGAATAAAAGCAAAAATAAACAAATGGGACCGAATCAAACATACAAGCTTTTGCGCAGCAAAGGAAACCATTAACAAAACGAAGAGATGACCTACAAAACGGGAGAAAATATTTGCAAATGATGCAACTGAGAAGGGCTTAATTTCCAAAATATATAAACAGCTCAGACACCTCAACAACAAAAAAATAAATGAACCAATCAAAACAGGGGCAGAAGATCTAAAACGACATTTCTTCAAAGAAGAAACACAAATAGCTAATAGGCACATGAAAAGATGCTCAAAATCACTAATTATCAGAGAAATGAAAATCAAAACTACAATAAGGGACCATCTCACACTGGTCAGAATGGCCATCATGAAAAACTCTACAAATAACAAATGCTGGAGAGGGTGTGGAGAAAAGGGAACCCTCTTACACTGTTGGTGGGAATGTAAATTGGTACAGCCAATTTGGAGAACAGATGTGGAGGTTCCTTAAAAAACTAAAAATTGAATTACCATATGATCCAGCAATCCCACTCCTGGGCATACGCCCAGACAAAACTCTAATCCAAAGAGATACATGCACCCCTATGTTCACAGCAGCACTATTCACAATAGCCAAGACATGGACACAACCTAAGTGTCCACTGACAGATGAATGGATAAAGAAGATGTGGTACATGTATACAATGGACTAGTACCCAGCCATAAAAAAGAACAAAATAATGCCATTTGCAGCAACACGGACGCAACTAGAGATTACCATACTAAGTGAAATATGTCAGACAGAGAAAGACAAATACCATACGACGTCACTTACATGTGGAATCTAAAATATGACACAAACGAACATATCTATGACACAGCAACAGACTCACGGACATAGAGAACAGACCTGTGGTTGCCAAGGGGGAGGAGGTTGGGGGAGGGATGGAATGGGAGGCTGGGGGTAACAGATGTAAACTATTATACATGGAATAAACAAGGCCCTACCGTGTAGCACAGGGAACTATATTCAGTATCCTATGATAAACCATAAGGGAAAAGAATATTCAAAAAGAATGTATATATATGTATAACTGAGTCACTTTGCTGTACAGCAGAAATTAACACAACGTTGTAAATCAACTACACTTCAATAAAAAATAAAATAAAATGACCGAGAGAAAAAACAATGATGGGTGTATTTTACTCTGTGTAAAGTTTACGTTCAAAGAAAAGCACTGTAAACAAATACGGCTCACTAGTTAACGCCACACTTGCTGAGATACTTAAGGAGACATGTACTCATGTCTGCAGTTTACCACAAAATGCATCAAGGGATAAGGTGGATCGGGGCTTTCCTGGCGGCACAGTCGTTAAGAATCCACCTGCCAATGCAGAGGACACGGGTTCGAGCCCTGGTCTGGGAAGATCCCACATGCCGCGGAGCAACTAAGGCCGTGCAGCACAACTACTGAGCCAGCGCACCACAACTCCTGAAGCCCGCGCGCCTAGAGCCCGTGCTCCGCAACAAGAGAAGCCACGGCAATGAGAAGCCTGCACACCTCAACGAAGAGTAGCCCCCCACCCCCGCTCGCCGCAACTAGAGAAAGCCCGCGCGCAGCAACGAAGACCCGACACGGCCACATAAACAAATAAATAAATTTATTTAAAAAGAAAATGTCTAGGTTAGCACTCCAATAGCAGAAAAGCTGACTTTATACTGAACGAACTACTACACCCTCATCTTGTTTATCTCCCCTGCCCAGGAACTCAGAATCCTGAGCTAATAATAAACGGAGATTATGGGTGAGGTTTTCCTTTCTTTGTATTTCTCCGGGTACTTTAAGTTTTTTACATTGCACATGTATTAATTTTTAATAAAGTTATATAGCATCTTTATCAACATGTGAAGAACACATCTGCATTTTATAAACTGCTCTGCGTTCATAAGCATTCTTCTATTTCTCCACCGGAGGGCAGCATAAGCACAGTAAATAGCAAAAATAATTTCAAGGCGTTTGGTCTGAAATTGAACGCTGCTCTTCAGCTGTTTATTTCGACAGGCTGCTGGTACAAATTAATCATTAGGTTCTTTATTTTTCTGATAACTGACTATATATTCACTGTAAAAACTGACATATTGGAGAAAAGACAACTCACCTATAATCAGGGACCACGTGGCATTACGAAAAGAGGAAGGTACATCTCTTTTTAAAAGTCTGCTGACAAAAAGTCCCCCATACAACAATTTTCTAATCTACGCTTCACATCAAATGTCTCTTAAGCATTTCCCTGCTTCCCTAAGTTCTCTGACGTGGTGGTTTCTAAAGGCCGCCTGGTGTTCCGGTCTGTGGACTCGTTGGACCTTGCTTCCCTGATTTAAATTGGTCATTTAGGTGTTTTAACCGTCTTTAAAGTATTAAAGATTTCCCATGTATAAAATATACATAGAAAACTATACCACCCAATTAATCACTACTCGAATTCGATAGATGTTAATTGTTGCCACTTTTACTTCAGATATTTTGAAGAAAGAAAAAGTTTACAGGTAGGGTTGGAGGTCCCCATGTCCAACTGACTTCTCTCCTTCTTTCCCCAGAGTCACCTCTGATCTGAAGCTGCTGCTTATTTTTCCTATCCTTGATCTCAGGCTTTCATTACAAAACTATTTCCGTAAACAATATAGTATTGTCCTGAGCTTTTAAATTCTACACGTAAATGTAATCACCACGGCATGTCCCATATTTGCTTAACGTTATGATTTACCCCCTGTTGATTTAGACCTAGTTAACTTTAACTGCTTTAAGGTATTATACTTTAGAAATAGAATTTATTAACACATTCCCTATCGATAAGCATTTAGGTGGTTTCTAATCATTGAGTATCACTGCTCCTTTGATGGGGCAGGTGTGCACAGCTTCTCTAGCTGTTATCCCTAGAGAAGAATTAAGTTTGGGACTCCAGCAGAGGAATGGCGGATTCGAAAGGGTCATCCCCTTCAGCTCTACTGGCTACTGCTGAATCACACTCCTGAATTACCAAGTTTCAATTCAGCGGGTCGTGAATTAGTCCCGTTTCCTCACTTCCTCTTTGTGGTAGGAGGCATGGCTTTAAGCATCTCGGACGTTAAGCACCTCTTCACGGCCACTGGCAACAACGTTTTGTCTTTTGCGAATCCATTGCCTTTGCTTATTACCTGCTTGGGTTCTTTACCTTTTTCTTATGGATTTGTACAAATTGTGTATCTATGTCTGATTGAGTCACAGTGAGCCGTTTGTGTGTGTGTGTCGGTGTGTCTGTGTGCTGGTATAGGTTGAGCATTGAGTCATACTTAGATGTGTGTATGTGTGTGTGTGTGCTGGTATGGGCTTTGCATGGAGTCACTGAGGGGTGTTGTGTGTGTGTGTGTGTGTGTGTGTGTGTGTGTGTGTATGCTGGTATAAGCTGTGCATTCAGTCTACACTGAGCCGTGCCTATGTGCGTGTGTGTGTGTGCTGGTATAGGCAGTGCGTTGAGTCACAGTGAGCCATGTGTGAGTGCGTGTTTGTGGGGTCTGTGCTGGTACACACGGTGAATTTAGTTACACTGAGGTGCCTGTGTGTGAGTGTATGTGTTGGTATGGACGGTACACACCGATAGTCTATTAATTTTTGACGAAAAAGGCAAGAATATACAATGGGAAAAAGTCTCTTCGGCAAGTGGTGCTGGGAAAGTTGGACAGCTGCATGTAAATCAATAAATTTAAAACACACCCTCTCACCGTACACAAAAATAAACTCAAAATGGCTTAAAGACTTAAACGTAAGACATGACACCATAAAACTCCTAGAAAGGAACACAGGCAAAACATTCTCTGACATAAGTTGCACCAATGTTTTCTTAGGTCAGTCTCCCAAGGCAATAGGAATAAAAGCAAAAATAAACAAATGGGACCGAATCAAACATACAAGCTTTTGCGCAGCAAAGGAAACCATTAACAAAACGAAGAGATGACCTACAAAACGGGAGAAAATATTTGCAAATGATGCAACTGAGAAGGGCTTAATTTCCAAAATATATAAACAGCTCAGACACCTCAACAACAAAAAAATAAATGAACCAATCAAAACAGGGGCAGAAGATCTAAAACGACATTTCTTCAAAGAAGAAACACAAATAGCTAATAGGCACATGAAAAGATGCTCAAAATCACTAATTATCAGAGAAATGAAAATCAAAACTACAATAAGGGACCATCTCACACTGGTCAGAATGGCCATCATGAAAAACTCTACAAATAACAAATGCTGGAGAGGGTGTGGAGAAAAGGGAACCCTCTTACACTGTTGGTGGGAATGTAAATTGGTACAGCCAATTTGGAGAACAGATGTGGAGGTTCCTTAAAAAACTAAAAATTGAATTACCATATGATCCAGCAATCCCACTCCTGGGCATACGCCCAGACAAAACTCTAATCCAAAGAGATACATGCACCCCTATGTTCACAGCAGCACTATTCACAATAGCCAAGACATGGACACAACCTAAGTGTCCACTGACAGATGAATGGATAAAGAAGATGTGGTACATGTATACAATGGACTAGTACCCAGCCATAAAAAAGAACAAAATAATGCCATTTGCAGCAACACGGACGCAACTAGAGATTACCATACTAAGTGAAATATGTCAGACAGAGAAAGACAAATACCATACGACGTCACTTACATGTGGAATCTAAAATATGACACAAACGAACATATCTATGACACAGCAACAGACTCACGGACATAGAGAACAGACCTGTGGTTGCCAAGGGGGAGGAGGTTGGGGGAGGGATGGAATGGGAGGCTGGGGGTAACAGATGTAAACTATTATACATGGAATAAACAAGGCCCTACCGTGTAGCACAGGGAACTATATTCAGTATCCTATGATAAACCATAAGGGAAAAGAATATTCAAAAAGAATGTATATATATGTATAACTGAGTCACTTTGCTGTACAGCAGAAATTAACACAACGTTGTAAATCAACTACACTTCAATAAAAAATAAAATAAAATGACCGAGAGAAAACACAATGATGGGTGTATTTTACTCTGTGTAAAGTTTACGTTCAAAGAAAAGCACTGTAAACAAATACGGCTCACTAGTTAACGCCACACTTGCTGAGATACTTAAGGAGACATGTACTCATGTCTGCAGTTTACCACAAAATGCATCAAGGGATAAGGTGGATCGGGGCTTTCCTGGCGGCACAGTCGTTAAGAATCCACCTGCCAATGCAGAGGACACGGGTTCGAGCCCTGGTCTGGGAAGATCCCACATGCCGCGGAGCAACTAAGGCCGTGCAGCACAACTACTGAGCCAGCGCACCACAACTCCTGAAGCCCGCGCGCCTAGAGCCCGTGCTCCGCAACAAGAGAAGCCACGGCAATGAGAAGCCTGCACACCTCAACGAAGAGTAGCCCCCCACCCCCGCTCGCCGCAACTAGAGAAAGCCCGCGCGCAGCAACGAAGACCCGACACGGCCACATAAACAAATAAATAAATTTATTTAAAAAGAAAATGTCTAGGTTAGCACTCCAATAGCAGAAAAGCTGACTTTATACTGAACGAACTACTACACCCTGATCTTGTTTATCTCCCCTGCCCAGGAACTCAGAATCCTGAGCTAATAATAAAGGGAGATTATGGGTGAGGTTTTCCTTTCTTTGTATTTCTCCGGGTACTTTAAGTTTTTTACATTGCACATGTATTAATTTTTAATAAAGTTATATAGCATCTTTATCAACATGTGAAGAACACATCTGCATTTTATAAACTGCTCTGCGTTCATAAGCATTCTTCTATTTCTCCACCGGAGGGCAGCATAAGCACAGTAAATAGCAAAAATAATTTCAAGGCGTTTGGTCTGAAATTGAACGCTGCTCTTCAGCTGTTTATTTCGACAGGCTGCTGGTACAAATTAATCATTAGGTTCTTTATTTTTCTGATAACTGACTATATATTCACTGTAAAAACTGACATATTGGAGAAAAGACAACTCACCTATAATCAGGGACCACGTGGCATTACGAAAAGAGGAAGGTACATCTCTTTTTAAAAGTCTGCTGACAAAAAGTCCCCCATACAACAATTTTCTAATCTACGCTTCACATCAAATGTCTCTTAAGCATTTCCCTGCTTCCCTAAGTTCTCTGACGTGGTGGTTTCTAAAGGCCGCCTGGTGTTCCGGTCTGTGGACTCGTTGGACCTTGCTTCCCTGATTTAAATTGGTCATTTAGGTGTTTTAACCGTCTTTAAAGTATTAAAGATTTCCCATGTATAAAATATACATAGAAAACTATACCACCCAATTAATCACTACTCGAATTCGATAGATGTTAATTGTTGCCACTTTTACTTCAGATATTTTGAAGAAAGAAAAAGTTTACAGGTAGGGTTGGAGGTCCCCATGTCCAACTGACTTCTCTCCTTCTTTCCCCAGAGTCACCTCTGATCTGAAGCTGCTGCTTATTTTTCCTATCCTTGATCTCAGGCTTTCATTACAAAACTATGTTCTGTAAACAATATAGTATTGTCCTGAGCTTTTAAATTCTACACGTAAATGTAATCACCACGGCATGTCCCATATTTGCTTAACGTTATGATTTACCCCCTGTTGATTTAGACCTAGTTAACTTTAACTGCTTTAAGGTATTATACTTTAGAAATAGAATTTATTAACACATTCCCTATCGATAAGCATTTAGGTGGTTTCTAATCATTGAGTATCACTGCTCCTTTGATGGGGCAGGTGTGCACAGCTTCTCTAGCTGTTATCCCTAGAGAAGAATTAAGTTTGGGACTCCAGCAGAGGAATGGCGGATTCGAAAGGGTCATCCCCTTCAGCTCTACTGGCTACTGCTGAATCACACTCCTGAATTACCAAGTTTCAATTCAGCGGGTCGTGAATTAGTCCCGTTTCCTCACTTCCTCTTTGTGGTAGGAGGCATGGCTTTAAGCATCTCGGACGTTAAGCACCTCTTCACGGCCACTGGCAACAAGGTTTTGTCTTTTGCGAATCCATTGCCTTTGCTTATTACCTGCTTGGGTTCTTTACCTTTTTCTTATCGATTTGTACAAATTGTGTATCTATGTCTGATTGAGACCGGGTGTCTAGAGGAAGCACGTGGCATGCACAAACCGGGTAATTTAAGGAGAGCTTGGGCTTCCCTGGTGGTGCAGTGGTTAAGAATCCGCCTGGCAATGCAGGGGACACGGGTTCGAGCCCTGGTCCCGGAAGATCCCACATGCCATGGAGCAACTAAGCCCGTGCGCCACAACTACTGAGGCTGCGCTCTAGCGCCCGCGAGCCACAACTACTGAGCCCACGTGCCACAACTACTGAAGCCCACGCGCCTAGAGCCCGTGCTCCACAACAAGAGAAGCCACCGCAATGAGAAGCCCGCGCACCGCAACGGAGAGTAGCCCCCGCTTGCCGTAACGAAGACCCAACGCAGTCAAAAATAAATAACATTAAATAAGGAGGGCTTAATACAGGGACTGTTGACAAACGCACGGATGGGTTGGGGACAAGCACCGTCAATTGCCAGGGCCAGTGTGGGCGACCACTCTCCCTAGCTTTCTGGGCGTTTCCGTGTGGATGGGAGGACAGTAGCCAGCCCAGAGAGCTGGAGAGAGCAGCTAGGACAGACGAAGCACGTGGCACTCCCGGAGCCATCTGGGTCCCTCCGCCTTCTCCTTCTCAACCGGGAGAACTCTGCTCGCCTTCCAGGGCAACAAAGCTGCAGAGCCTCCGGCTCAGGCCCTGGGAGTTTGGTTTGCATCCCAGGGAGAGTCACCTCTCCGCGGGAGAGGAGGGCGGGCCAGCAGCAGCCCTGCTGACAGCTCGGCTCCTAACTCAGGGCTCCTGTGCTCTGCCGCGTCCCCACCACGGGCAGGTGATGGCGCTCTTGTTCCGTCACCCCGTGGGAACCGGCGAGCGGGGTGTCACGTCAAGACACTGCTGGGGCTGCCGCCTTTTGCTGTAATGAAGTCCGTGTCTCTGACCAGGGCTGAAGGCCGGGCAGGCTGACTCGTGAGCTTGCAGGAGGGTAACATCACAGCGCCTTCGCACTTTCTGACTTGTCGGGGACGAGCAGAGCCCAGGAACTGAGCTGGAAGCCTAGGAGCTGAGCCCTGGTGGAGGGACGGGGCCAGCTCCCTCTGCAGGGCGGGAGCCAGGGGGTCAGTCCACACCGCCTGCCTTCTCCCCTCCCCCTGAAGCCCCCACCGGGAAAGCAGCGGGGATGTGAGGCGTCCGCCATTGTGGATGGTTTTGTGCTCTGCAAACTTCTCTTGGAATGGGGTTTGCCTTTCCCTCCATAAGCATGGTCTGTCTGATATTGATTTTTTGCTATGTGTTCAGACTTGCTTTGTGTCCTTTTTACCCGGGCCGTATTTGTATTAAAAAGTGCTCCACGTGTGTACTGACTGGTTGTTGTGTGCCGGCTTCTACGAACGCCCATTAGGTCAAGAGAAACAGTGACAATAATAGTGAGTCACTGGAGCAATGTCGGGGGTGGGGCTGGTTTAAAAAGAAAACAGAAACGCAACCACAGTCCTCGACAATAACAACAGGCCAGAGGGCGGGCGTTTCTATGAGAATATTTGGGGCTGCAAGTGTCAGAAACCGTGACTCATGTGGATCAAACAATAAGCAAAGTGGAAACTTCGATCTCTTTTAATAGAAAGTCGAGATGTAGCTGTCCTCAAGGCTGGCTGAATCATCTTCATGATGTCATTATGCCTGGACTTCCACATTTCTCTTTTCTACCATCCTTTGTACTAGTTTAATCAACACGTTTGAAGCAAGACATTTGCAGCAGTACCTCATCCAAACTTGTCAATGTCAAGAGGAAGAGATAAATAATATTGTCCTATGACTCTGGGTTAAAAAGAGGGGAAATTTCTCCCAGAAGTCTTCCTATCAGACTCCCCACCACACACCCCCGTCACATAGCAGCAGCTGGCACTGGGTCACACTGGTTTTCCTGAAGACGTCACCAACGAGGCAGAGGTTAAGAACGTCAATCATATTGAGTTGATTCTTAGGGCAAGAGAAGGAGTAGGCTTTCCCTTCAAGAAACACGCCGCGCAGTGCAGGGGTGGATACCTGACCAACATTTGGATTCCCTTTAGGTAGACTGGAGAGTGAGGGGAAGCTGGGGAGGCAACCCAAAGCCTTCAGTACTACAGGCGGGGCCAAACGAAAGCAAACTCTCACACCTCAACAGAAAAAAACAAACAATCCAACTGGAAAATCGGAAAAGATGTGAAGAGACATTTCACTGAAGAGGATATACAGATGCCAAACACGTGAAAAGATCTTCAACATCATTAGCCACTTGGGAACTACAAATTGAAAGCACAATGAGATGTCATTACACACCTACCAGAAAGGCTAACATTTAAGAAAAATACTGACACCACCAAATGCTGCTGAGGATGCGGAGAAACCCGCCTAGACATCTGTAGTAGCGACACGGAACGGTACAACCGCTGTAGAACATGTTGTGGCAGTTTCTTAAAAATCTAAACATACACTTACCATTCGCCCCAGCAGCCCCACTCCAGGGTGTTCCCGAACCACGCTTGTTTGTCCGAGGCGCAGCGAAAGCCAAAACGCTGAGCCGCCGAGGTCTGCGGCAAAGACAGGGTTTACTCGCAAGGTAGCCAAGCGAGGAAACGGGAAAACTAGCGTCACATCCACCTCCCTGAAGGCAAGGGGATAACTAATAAAAAAAGCAGAGGGGGGCTTCCCTGGTGGCGCAGTGGTTGGGGGTCCGCCTGCCGATGCAGGGGACGCGGGTTCCTGCGCCGGTTCGGGAGGATCCCACGTGCCGCGGAGCGGTTGGGCCCGTGAGCCGTGATGGCCGCTGCGCCTGCGCGTCCGGAGCCTGTGCTACGCAACGGGAGAGGCCACAGCAGTGAGAGGCCGGCGTACCGCAAAAAAAAAAAAAAAAAGCAGGGGGGTGTGAGGCGTGGAGAGCGCAGGGAGCACGGGGGAAGGTGATTAGAAAAAGGTGCGGGAATTGTTCGGGGCAGGCGTAACTAAGCTACAGGGCTCTGCGGGGTCAAAAGGTCACTCGCGCATGCCCAGTTGGAGGGTCGGTGGTCCTATCCAGTCTTAACCAGCTCCGCTCTAACTAGACACAGCTGATTCCAAGTTCCCGGACAACAAGTCGGGCAAACATCTTATTGTTTAGGCTACCTGCTGCTTGGAGGACAGGCAAGTCCTCAATTAAACAATTAAAACGACCTTGGTTACTGAAGGCAGGTTACAGGTGAAATGGAGTGAACTAACGGTTACCCACTGTTTCATGGGCACTAATCCCAGAGAAATGAAAACCTGCACACAGTTATTCAAAGCAGCTTTATGGGTGATAGCTAAAAACTAGAAACAGCGAAAA
This sequence comes from Orcinus orca, assembly GCF_937001465.1. NCBI lineage: Eukaryota > Metazoa > Chordata > Mammalia > Artiodactyla > Delphinidae > Orcinus > Orcinus orca. The sequence continues at coordinate 7,512,540 of NC_064580.1, forward strand.
ATGTTCTATGACACGTGAACAGTTAAAGTGTAGTACATTTACACCATGGAATATAACTTAAAAGTAAAAACAACGGCAAAAATGAACTATCGATCCATGAAATACCCCGGATGGATCCCAAGGGACCTATATGCTGCATGAAAAAAAAATCCGAACAGTTTCATATAACGTAACCCCATTTATATAATATTCTTGAAATGACAGAATTATTGCGATGGAGAAAAGATGAGTGGTTGCCAGGGGTTAAGGATGGTGTGGGGGAGGGGACTGTGATTATAAAGGGGTAGCAGTAGAGAGATCTCTGTAGTAACGGAATAGCTCTGTATCTTGACTGTGATCACACAAATCTGTACACGTGATGGCACAGAACTATACACACTCTGTACCAATGTTAATCTCCTGGTTTTGTAATTACATAAGATATAACCATTGGGGGCTTCTGGGACTGTGGCAGAGTAGGAAGCACCAGGAACCTGTCTTCCTACCTAAACAACAGTTCCATTGGCAGAGTCTGTCTGATGTAGCCATTTGGAACTCTAGTACATGGAAGGCTTGCAACTTGCAGTGGAAGGCTTGGAGGGTAAATTGTGGTTAATTTCAGTCACTTTCAGCTCTTAGTGCAGTAGCAGCTAAGGGTTTTCAACGCGGAGCCCTAAGGCAGGCAGCTGAGCAGTGTTCCTGGGGCAGCTTGCACAGAGCTTGTGGGAGCAGAATGGATAAAAACACTTTATCCAACTACATGCTGTCTATAAGACTCTCACTCTAGATCCAAAGACACAAATAGATTGAAAGTGAAAGGATGTAAAAAGATATTCCCTGCAAATAACAAACAAAAGAGACCAGGCGTGGTTCTACTAATATCAGACAAATAGACTTTAAACCAAAAAAAGTTTACAAGGGATAAAGAAGGACATTATATATTAATAGAAGTTCCAACAGAGCAAGAAGATACACCAATTATAAACATTTATGCACCTAATGACAGGCATCAAAATAGATGAAGCAAAAATGGACAGAACAGAACAGAGAAATAGACTTTTCTACAATAACAGTCATAGACTTCAATACCCCACTCGCAATAATAAAACAACCAGACAGAAGATAGCAAGGAAATAGAGGACTTAAAGAACACAAAAAGCCAACTACATCTAACAGAACACTCCACCCAACAACAATGGCGTACACATTCTCAAATGTACATGGAATATTTTACAGGACAGACCATATGTTAGTCCACAAATTAAGTCTCAGTAGACTTAAAAAGACAGATGTCACACAAAGTATCTTCTCTGACCACAACGAGATGAAGTTAGAAATCAATAAGAGAAGGAAAACTGGAAATTTCACAAACTTGTGAAAAGTAAACACCACTTTTAAACAAGCCACGGATCAAAGAAGAAATCGCAGGGGGAATTGGAAAATACTTGGAGACAAGTGAAAATGAAAACACAACATATCAAAACTTATGGGACAGGGCTTCCCTGGTGGCGCAGTGGTTGGGAGTCTGCCTGCCAATGCAGGGGACGCAGGTTCGCGCCCTGGTCTGGGAAGATCCCACATGCTGCAGAGCAACTGGGCCCGTGAGCCACAATTACTGAGCCTGCGCGTCTGGAGCCTATGCTCCGCAACAATAGAGGCCGCGATAGTGAAAGGCCTGTGCACCGCAATGAAGAGTGGCCCCCACCTTGCCACAACTAGAGAAAGCCCTCGCACAGAAACGAAGACCCAACACAGCCATAAATAAATAAATAATAATATCACCCCTGATTTAAAAAAAAAAAACAAAAACTTATGGGACAGAGAAAAAGGGAGAAATTTATAGCTACAAATGCTTACACTGAACAACAAGAAAAATCTCAAATCAACAACCGAACTTTACAACTTAAGGAACTAGCAAGAACGAACAAACTAAATCCAAAGCCAGCAGAAGGTAGGGAATAAAGATTAGAGCAGAGATAAAATAGAGAATAGAAAAACAACAGAGAAAATCAATCAAACCAAATGTTGGTTCTTTGAAAAGATCAACAACATTGACAAACCTTTGGTTGGATGAACTAAGAAAAGAAGAGAGAAGATTCAAATTATGAAAATCAGAAATGAAGTGAAAGTGGGAACATTACTACTGACTCTACAGAAATAAAAATGACTATAAGAGAGTACTACAAACAATTGTTCACCAACAAAATGGATAACTTAGATGAAATGGACATATTCTGAGAAACACAAAACCTACCAAGACTAAATCATGAAGAAACAAAAAATCTGAATAGACCTATAAACAGTAAAGATGTTGGATCAACAATCAAAAATCTCCCACCACCACCAACAAAAAAAACCCTGGACATGATGGCTTCACCAGTGAATTCTACCAAACAGTTAAAGAACTGATACTGTCTTTCTTAAACTTTTCCAAAGAAAACTGAAGGAGGGAAACACTTCCTACTCATTCTATGAGGCCACAATTATCCTTATAGCAAAGCCAGAAAAAAGACATGACAGGAAAACTGCAGACCAATATCCCTTATGAACACTGATGCAAAAATTCTCATCAGAATACTAGCAAATTGAATTCAGCAGCATATTAAAAGGATTCTACACCATGACCAGTGGGATTTATAACTGGGATGAAAGAATGGTTCATCATATAAAAATCAATCAATGTGATACATACACCACAGTAAGAAAATAAAGGGGAAAAGCACATAATGATCTCAGTGGGTGCAGAAAACGCATTCACCAACTTCAATACCCTTCAATGATAAGAACACTCAAACTAGGAATAGAAAAAATCTGCCTCAACATAATAGAAGCCATATATGAAAATTCTACAGCAAATGTCATACTCAATGGTGAAAAACCCAACGCTTTTCCTCTCACATCAGGAACAAGGCATGGCTGCCTACTTTCACCACTTCTATTCAACAAAGTACTGGAAGTTCTAGCCAGGGAAATTAGGCAAGGAAACATCCTTCCAAATTAGAAAAAATGATGATCTGTATTTGCAGATGATATGACCTTATATGGGCATACATTGGAGATATTGCAGGTTTGGTTCCAAACCACCACAAAAAAATGAATATCGCAATAAAGCCAGTCACATGAATTTTCTGGTTTCCCAGTTCATATGAAAGTTGTGTTTGGGGATTTTCCTGGAGGTCTAGTGGTTAAGAGTACGCGCTTCCACTGCAGGGGGCCCGGTTCGGTCCCTAGTCGGGCAAATAGGATCCCACATGCCATGCGGCACAGCCAAAAATAAAAAAAAAATTTTTTTAAGTTATGTTTGCACTATACTGTAGTCTCTTAAGTGTGCACCAGCATTATGTCTGAAAAGCAGTGTTACATACCTGAAGTAAAAAATACTTTATTGCTAAAAAAAATGCTATCATCTGAGTCTTCAGCAAGTTATAGTAGTAACATCAAAGATCACCATGAAAATATTATAACAATAGAAAATATTACGAGAAATATTAACAGAAATATTGCAAGAATGACCAAAATGTGACACAGAGACACAAAGTGAGCAAATGCTTTTGGGAAAATGGCGCCCATAGACATGCTTGATGCAAGGTGGCCACAAACCTTCGAATACTGCATTATTGTAAAAACCAAAAAAAGGCAAAGTGCAATAAAATGAGGTATACCTGTATGTAGAAAACCCTAAAGATTCCACCGGAAAAACCTGTTAGAACTAATAAATGAATTGAGCAAAGTAGCAGGATACATAATCAAGACACAAAAATCAGTTGTATTTCTCTACACTAGTAATCAGTGAACTGAAAGGGAAATTTACAAAAGCAATTCCATCTGCAAAGATATCAAAAAGAATAAAATACTTAGGAATTGATTAAAGAGGTGAGAAACACGTGCAATAAAAACTATGTGACACAGCTGAAAGAAATTAAAGAAGACATGGGTAAATGAAAACACATCCCACGTTCATGGATTGGAAGACTTAATATTTTTAAAACGTCCCACCCCCTCCCTTGGAGTGCCCACAAGAGACAAAGTTCCTCACTACCTCTTTTGGGAGGATGAGACATTTCCCTAGTCCTCCCTTTCATAAAGGAGGCAGGAAGTTCTTGTTCCAGCTTTATGCGGGGGTCTCAATTCCAGCTTCCTGTCTTGGTGGGTCAATGTCATGTCTTTTATTTCTGTGCTGGTATCAAAACCCCAGCTCCTAATGGCGAGGGTCTATATGGGCATACATTTCCATTCTGACCCAGGAAAGTGATGCTTCTCTCTAGCTAGTTGGTGTATTTAATATTTGTATCATATTTTATACAGCAGTCTGTGTATTTGTAGAAATATGAGGAGCATGGGATGCATTACGTCAATCTGCCCAATTGCCAAAACAACGTTGGAGTCTGCTTCCAATTTTTCAATATTATAAATAATGCTATGAGGAATATCTTTGCCCATTAATCTTCATGCACATCTCTGGTTATTTTCTTTGGATAAATGCCTAGTAATGGTCAAAGAGTACGAACGGTTTTAAAGTATTTGATATATAATGCCCCACTGGTAACCTCAAAGAATGCACCACTTTACATTCCCTGAGAATTCCTGTTTTCCTGCACCCGCATCAACATTTGGAAACTTAAAAAAATATATATATATACCATCTGCTTGGACTAAACATATAGCGTAAAAACAGTATTTTTAAAATTTTAACAGGTTAGGAAAAAATCCAAAGAAGAATAAAATAGTGTGACATATGAGAATTCTATGAAATTCAAATTTCAGTATCAATAAAGACAGTATTTTATTGGTACACAACTAGATCCATTCGTTTACATGTTATCTATGGTTGCTTTCAAGTTGCAACGGCAGAGAGTAGTTGTGACAGATCTACGGCTTGCAGTGCCTAAAATATGCACGGAAAAGGTTTGCTGACCCGTGTTTTAGATAAAATCCGCCTAAACACAAAGACATTGTGCTGTAATCGTACACTGATACTAACCATCCCACACCAAATGAACTACAACTACACACAACAGAGTGAATGACTCTCGCAAACGTAAAGTTGAGAAAAAGAAGCCAGAAACGAAAGATTACATGTAGTATGCATGTTCCTGATAGAACGTTGAGAAACAGGAGTCAGGAGAGTGGTAACCCGAAGAGGGTCAGTGTAGTAACTGGAAGAGGCCAGGAGGGGGCATCTGAAGTGCTGATCTGGCTGTCAGTCAGATGCATGAGTTTGGTTTGTAAAAATTCTTGGAGGTTCACACTTAACGATCTGTGCACTTACCAGTCAATAAGTTATGCTTTAACACAAATTTTAGAAAGAAAAAAAGAGTGATGGGGGTGGGCACTGCTTGGCCACATCTGGGAACATAGAGTTACATCAGAGCAGGCCAACTTGTCTTTGGTATTTTCTCATTTTCTGTTTCTTATCTCTTCTTCTATAGTTCAGTTTTCGTTGCTTTCCTCATCACCTTTCTCCCCCTGCTTTAGGGGGAGAAACTCCTCTTAGGTTGGCAGGCCTATTCTGTGATGAATAGGAGGTAAGCGGCTGTGAGACAGGTCCGTGCATTTGTCACAAACATTTATTGCTATGTAACAAATCACCTTCAAGATTAATGGCTTAAACAACAATATTTTATTGTTTGCTCATGATTCTGTGGGTCAGGCAGGACTCAGCGAGGGGATTCTTTGGCTGCACGTGGCATGGGCCACAGTCATGCACGGGGCTGCGCAGCTGTCTGGGATGGATGGTGCAAGAAGCCTTACCTCCCAGAGTCTGGCCCCTCAATGCTCCTTTCCACATGGTTCTCCTGGGCTGCCTGATAGCACGGCGGGCTCAAAGTCATCAGACTTCTTACATGGTGGCTGACTCCTAAGAGCAAGAAAGTTGAAGCACCCGTTCTCTTAAGCCTGGGGATGGAAGTCCCAGAACTTCACTTCTACCATATTATATCAGTCAAAGAAAGCCATGGGTGTGCTCATTCTAGAAGACGGGAAATATTGCATGTATGTGACGATGTCGTAATAAAAAACAAGATAAATAAGCTAAAAATTTTTTGAAAGGAAGAGGGGAAATGGACTCCCTTCTTGACGTGAGGAACAGAAATGCATTTGTGACCTTCATTAATCTACCCAGAACTTTACCTAGGGTGATAGTAGCTGAGTTGGCTGGAGCTCACCACACTTCCTGGAGCTTCCGGGGTGCTAGGGCCTCAACGGATTATGATACCCCCCACCCCTTTCCATATCATGGGAGACTTCTGTCCTGCTATTAATGTGACATGTTCATGTTCCAGTCATCCAAGTGCCATTTGTGAGAACTCAATATACACATGTAATTTAATAATTTGTAGAGACAATTTACAGAGTTAACTGAATTGCAACTTGTCATCTTTTCATTTAAAAGAAATAAATGGAACTATGTCGTCTGCTGAGCAGGAAACTCAAACAGCACAATATCACTGCAACAGTGATTACTGTTACCTGAATTCTTGTGTAGACCAATGCTTCATAAACGTGAACGTGCGGAGGTCCGAGTGAGGCCAGATGGTGCTACTCTGTGGACCACAGAGTGTGACTTTCACTGTGGTGGGCCACGATTAGACCACGGTAGAATTCAACCAATCAGAGCTCAGTACCTTCCAAAGCACATCCTGGCTGCAAACAGGGTTATTTGGACCCTCCATCAACACTCCCTAGTTAAACTGGCATAGAGTTAAGCTGGCCCTTTATAAGGAACATAAATTAGTTGGTTGGGAATGAAATAATTTATTCAGATGACAACCAATCACACACACTCATGCAAATCCATAAATGGATGAGAACATGACAAAGGCAGAAAATTAGATTCAGAATATGTAAAAAAAAAAACCAAAAACGGAAACAAGCATCTTAGGAGGAATGCATTTTGAATCATATGAGACCTTCTCAGCTCTATGCAGGCTCTGGAGGGCTGAGCAAGGTTTCTGAGTTTGGGTGGAATTTATTTGGTAAACAATATTGGTATTTGATCATATTATTGGCACAGGGTTGCAAAGATGGACTTGTGATTTTTTTTTTTAATGTAAGCACAGTAATGTGGACATTGTACAGCCCTTCAGAAGTGATTATAGCCCTCAAAAATGGGGTGTGTGTGTGTGTGTGTGTTTGTGTGTGCACAAAAGAAGATCTACTCAGTTTACAAATCTGATAGTCAACTTATTTAAGTTATAAGTTCAAATGCCTATTTTTCCCTTAACTTTTTTCTAACATTTTTTATGAAAGTGTAGTTGCTGTACAATATTATATAAGTTACAGGTGTGCAATGCAGTGAGTCACAGTTTTTAAAGGTTATACTCCATTTATAGTTATTATAAAATCTTGGCTATATTCCCCACACTGTGCAATATATCCTTGTAGCTTATTTATTTTTCTTGGCGGCATCCCACAGCTTGTGGGATCTCAGTTCCCCGACCAGGGATTGAACTTGGGCCACGGCAGTGAAAGCCCTGCATCTTAACCACTAGGCCACCAGGGAACTCCCCCTTGTAGCTTACTGTATACATAATATTTGTAGCTCTTAATCCGCTACCCCTATATTGCCCTTCCCACCTTCCCACCCCCCTTGGCAACTAGTAGTTTGCTCTCCGTATCTGTGAGTCTGCTTTATTTTGTTATAGTCACTAGTTTGTTGTATGTTTTAGATTCCACATATAAGCGATATCATACAGTATTTGTCTTTCTCTGACTTACTTCACTTAGCATAATAACTTCCCAGTCCATCCATGCTGCTGCAAATGGCATTATTTTGTTCCTTTTCATGACTGAGTAGTATTCCATTGTATATATATACCTCATCCATGGCTCACGGGCCCAGCCGCTCCACAGCATGTGGGATCTTCCCAGACCGGGGCACGAACCCGTGTCCCCTGCATCGGCAGGTGGACTCTCAACCACTGCGCCATCAGGGAAGCCTCCTGATCTTCTTTATTCATTCATCTGTTGATGGACACTTAGGTTGCTTCTATATCTTTTTTTTTTTTTTTTGGCTGCGCTGGATCTTAGTTGCGTCATGTGGGATCTTCCGTTGCGCCGTGCGGGCTTCTCTCTAGTTGTGGTGTGGGGGTTTTCTCTTCTCTAGTTGAGGCTCTGTAGTTGTGGCACGTGGGCTTAGTTGCCCTGTGGCATGTGGTATCCTAGTTCCCTGACCAGGGATCGAACCCACTTCCCCTGCATCGGAAGGTGAATTCTTTACCACTGGACCACCAGGGAAGTCCCTTCCATATCTTGACAATTGTAAATAATGCTGCTATAGCACTGGGGGACATATATCTTTTACAATTAGTGTTCATGGTTTTTTGGGGATATATGCCTAGCAGTAGAATTGCGGGGTCATATGGTAGTTTTATTTTTAGTTTTTTGAGAAACCTCCAAACTGTTTTCCACAGTGACTGCACTGATTTACATTCCTACCAACAGTGTGAGAGGATTCCCTTTTCTGTATACCCTCCCCAGCATTTGTTATTTGTGCTCTCTTTGGTGATAACCATTCTGACAGGTGTGAGGTGATATCTCCTTGTAGCTTTTCCTTAACCTTTTAAGTTCAGCCTAGAAAACTGATTATTCTTTTTTAAAATTCATTTTTAAGTCTAGCAAATAATAGCAACCAATTTTAAGAGGACTTTGGAAAACATTTGATCCCACTTGCAAACTCAGATAATTAAACACTTTCATGAATTTTAAAGTACATTTAAAACCCTTAACACATTACACCCAGTTCCCTTTTTTAATCACTTCAATTGTCTCCATTAACAAATACATTCCCAGGTATGCAAATATCCTTAAAATCTAATAAATTAAACTTATAAATATAGTAAAATTTAAGCTCTTTTAAAATATTCCAATACTATATAGTTTTCAACTAAAATCACGTTTAGATGAATTACCCAATTATATATTTTATAGTGGTTTCCAAAACTCAGATATTCTTTGAAACTTTACAAATGCATAAAATACCAAATACGCAGAGATTCCTTCTTTACCCCAAATATGAATCCTATATTTTGAGTCTCCTAAAAGTTTCTGTACTTTTCCCAAATCCTCCTGGAGCTGAGAGATTCGTTCCATTACAGATAGTAATTACCATCCCATGACTGAGCCTGCATACATTCCCACGATTTGGGCTGGCCCCTAGCTAGATTCTTGTCAGTGACCCTAATGGGACACTTGAAGTCTATAAATGATTGTTATGTCCAGGATGCTATACTTCATGGGAGGTGCGCTCACAACCCTGACCCTTAATTTTAATTAAGCTGTACACATTACTGAGTCTTCCATGTACCCCATGGACATTTGTAGGACTGGCAGCTTTATCCTTGATTGGATTTTGCAGGTCTATGGTTCTCAAAATATGTACTTTTCTCTCTGGCTCTAAAGACCTTTGCACTAGAGGAATCCTAAGATATGTAAATACCCTTTTATCTGCAAATAAGATCTTTGGAATCCATGGAATCTTTCCAGAGGCTTTGATCAGATCGGGTTTGGATTTTAGGGCAAAATTGTCTCATAGGTTGGTGGTGTTTTCTTCCCTAGAGGCACATCAGGTCTTTGGTGTCTGTCTTCTTGTGATTTCAGCAGGAACACATAGTTTTTTTGATATTCCGGATTATATTCACTTTTGGATATAATTCGGTGACTCAGCTGTGGTCACCGAATTTGAGGTTGTCTTATTGATGAGAAGGTGTAATGTATTTATTAGCAAGCTAATTGTTTATTCATTCAAAAAATGCTTCTTAATTTCTTGCTCTTTGCAGATACATTGTGGAGAATATAACGTGCGCTTTTCCTTCTGTTGCTCCTTGCCCAGGGTTGCTCAGCCTCAGTACTAGTAACATGTGGGGCTTGGTAGATCCCTCGTCCTCTGCTTTGTATGAGGTTTAGCAGCCTACAATACATGCTCTCTACAAACTAGATAGATTCCAGTAGCACCGCCTCCTCCCCCACCTACCCTCCCCGACCTTACCTCCGGTCTTGACAATCAAAAATGTCTCCAGGTATTCCCTGAAAAAGAATGTTTATATATATATTCTAATCACTTTGCTGTATGACAGAAATTAACACAACATTGTAAATCAACTGTACTTCAATAAAGTAAAATTTTTTTTTTTTTTTTTGTGGTACGCGGGCCTCTCACTGTTGCGGCCTCTCCCGTTGCGGAGCACAGGCTCCGGACGCGCAGGCTCAGCGGCCATGGCTCACGGGCCCAGCCTCTCCGCGGCATGTGGGATCTTCCCGGACCGGGGCACGGACCCATGTCCCCTGCATCGGCAGGCGGACTCCCAACCACTGTGCCACCAGGGAAGCCCAAGTAAAAGTTTTTTTAAATGTCTCCAGATACTGCCAAATCTCCCCGGGAGGCAAAATCACCCCTGTTGAAGTATGCAGAAATCATAACCGGATGTCTCTGTTTTGAACAAAAAAATGTTGGTAAATGTCGATCTGAGATACCTGGTAGGCAGAATAATCCCCCCGCCAAAGATGTCCAGACATGTCCTAATCCCCAAAAGCTATGTTTCCTTACATGACATATGTTACTTTACATGGCAAATGGAAGTTTGCAGATGTGATTAAATTAAGGATCTTGGGATGGGAAGATTGTTCTGTATTTTCCAGGTGAGCCCAATGTAATCAAAAAGATCCTCATATGAGGGAAGCAGTGGGTCAGAGTCAGGGAAGGAGAGGTAAGATGTAAGCCGAGGTGGAGGAGGGACATGATTGCTTGAAGAGGCCATGAGCCAAGGAATTCAGGCAGCCGCTAGATAGTGGGAAAGGTAAGGATGCAGAATCTCCACTAGATCCTCCAGAAGGAATGCAGCGCTGCCAACACATTAATTTTATCGTAATGAGACTCATTTTGGACTTCTAATGAATTTCTATACTTTCAAGTCACCATGTTTGTGGTAATTTGTTACAGCAGCTATAGAAAACCTATAGACATAACACCCAAAATTCAGATTCTATCCACTCAGCTGTTTTTATGGCATTCCAATGGAATTTTCAAAATTTTTTATTATGGACATTTTTAAGCATATATGAATTGTAGAGGTTTTATGATGACCCCCATGACCCATCACCAGCTTCAACAATTATCAATTTATGATGCCCGTGTCTCAAATCTACTCATTCCCACTCTCCATCACCCATGTTATTTTTAAACAAATCTTATATATAGATCACATTTCCCATAATTATTTCCAAATGTGTTTCTAAAATATATGCCCTATTTTAAAAAAATAACTGGAATAATATTATCCAACCTAAATTTTAAGAAATAATTCCTTAATATCATCTACTACCAGGGAGTGTTTACATTTCCAATTGCCTCATAAATATCACAGATGTTTTTCTCCAGTTGTATGAATCAGGATTCAAATACGGCCCACACCGCGCTGCTAGTTCCTATGTCTCTTTAGTCTTTTTTTTCATCTACAGGCTCCCTTTCCATCTCTCCATTCTGCCCCCCCCCACCCCTTAGAGTTTATTTCTGAAAGAAACAAGGTCATTTGTTGGGTATCAGCTGGGATTTTGCTGATAGCATGCCCGAGATGTTAACTATTCCTCTGATGTCTATATTTCCTAGAAGCAGGTAACCAGATCTACAGGCTTTGATCCCTCGATACAGGTTTGACTTTTTGACAAGGCTACGTCACAGGTGGTGTGTTTTTCTGAGGAAGCACATCAAGTCTGATCGTCTATCTTTTTGTGATCTTAGCAACCGTTGAAGTTCAGCACCAGGATCCAGGCAATCCCTGGGGGAGGGGTCTTCACTCTAATTCTGATTCCATCACTGCTTCTTTGGGATTAGCTGAAATGTTTCCATAAAGAGACATTACCCTCATCTACAGGTTGGATACCCAGTGGTCCAAGGTAAATCGGAACTTTGTGCAGCACATGGTAAAACTGGATACTTCTGGTCTACGTTGGATGTCAGCTATTACTGTTTACGGAGTCAAGCATGTCATACCTGGGGCTCCTGGGTTTGGTGGGATGTCTGGAGGCGGTCATGGAAGGCTTCTGTTTTCTGGGATTTCTTGGCACTGATCAGGACACTTCTATAGATTTCAGTCTTGCCTGAAGCAAAAGCAAGAGCCTAGGGACAAGTTTCCAGGAGTATTAGTTTCCTAGGGCCGCGGTACGCCAAGTACCACAGACTGGGTGGCTTGAAACAATAGAAAGTTATTGTCTCATGGTTCTGGAGGCTAGAATTCTGAAATCAAGGTGTCAGCAGGGCCATGCTCCCTTTAAAGGCTTTAGAGAATGGGACTTCCCTGGTGGTACAGTGGTTAGGAATACGCCTACCAATGCAGGGGACACGGGTTCGAGCCCTTGTCCGGAAGATCCCACAGGCCATGGAGCAACTAAGCCCGTGCACCACAACTACTGAGCCTGCACTCTAGAGCCCGCGAGCCACAACTACTGAACCCATGCGCCACAACTACTGAAGAACGTGCGCCTAGAGCCTGCGCACCGCAAAAAAAGTAGCCCCCACTCGCTACAACTAGAGAAAGCCCACGGGCAGCAACGAAGACTCAACACAGCCAAAAATAAATAAATATATTAAAAAATATATATATATATATACACATAAACACCAGGTGTTGCTGCCAATCTCTGCCATTTGTTGGCCTGTAGACATATCACTCCAGTGTCTGCCTCCATGGCCTTCTTCCTGTGTGTCTGTCTTCTCTCTTCTTCTAAGGACACCAGTCATATTGGGTTAAGGGTCCACCCTACGTCAGTATGACTTCATCGTAATTTAGCTAATTATATCTGCAATGACCCTATTTCCAAATAAGGTCGCATTCACAGGTACTAGGGATAGGTACTTGAACATATTTTGGGGGGGACATAATTCAACCCTCAACACCAAGGAGCCCAGGGCGTAGGAGCAGGGGACGTTCTTCCTGCCAGCAGTATCATGCTGACCTTGGAGAGGTAGCTGGGCTGGCAAAGAACTCCTGGGGAACAAGTGGTTTGATTTGCTGGGACAGGGCCTCTTTCCCCAAAATGATCTTCTGTGCTATTGCTGAAAATTGCTGTCCCTTTGGAATGTTCAAAGGACACAATGACTAGAAGTCAAAGGTATGGACAGGGCCCTGTGCTCTGAAGGGCTTGTGCTTGTTTTAATTGTCTACCATCACCATCTTGAAATTATTAATATTTTTTTAAACAAGGTGTCTGCCGTGGTCTGAATGTTGGTGTGCCCCCCAAGTTCATGTATTGAAGTCCTAGCCCCCATGTGATGGTATTGGAGGTGGGGCCTTTGGGAGGTGCTTAGGTCATGATGGTGGAGCTTCACGAATGTGATCAATGTTCTTTTCAGAGAGACCTCACAGAGCTCCCTAAACCCGTCCACCATATGAAGACGCACCGGATCACGCTGGCACCCTGATCATGGACTTCCCGGCCTCCACCTGTGAGAAAGGAATGTCTGTTGTTTATAAGCCGCCCTGTTTAGGGTGTTTTGTGGAAGCAGTCTGAAAAGGGTCCCGCCTTTTCATTTGGCACTGCAAAATGTAGACAGCAAACTGTGCAGCCAGGCCTGGGTGGGGATACCAGGCAGGGGAGAGGCAGGGAGACAGGCAAAAATCAAACATTGCTGACAGCATGGTTGGCTGGGGGCTGGCTTTTGCCCATTTCTACTTCTGTGCCAGGTAAGCCAGGCTGAAGTTCGCAGAGGCTTGGCCTACGGTTGAATGACACACAAATCCAGACTGTTAAATATGCTTCTCATGCAAAGCTGAGTAGCGCTTGGCACCTCTTAAATGATAAATAAAGCCCTAACGATTATGAAGTTGAGTAACGGAAACACTAACCAGATGGCTCTCTGAATCAATATAGTAAAATCGTTGTTTTAGATGCCCCGCGCCACCCCCTTCCATGTGTGTAACACAGCGCTTCACAAACCAATGGGTCCGGGCTGGCCCTTTGGATGAGATCCCCCGCGCTGCTGATGCTGCCGTCCATGAATCACTCTGTGGACATGAAGGGTTGTAGAAACACAGAGCAACTGGATATCAAGTCAGGAGGTGTAATGGGGAGTTTACCTGTCCACCTGACTGGACCACAGGGTGCCCAGATATTGGGTCAAACATTCTGGGTGTGTTGGTGTGGGTGCTTCTGGATGAGAGGAAAACTTGAATCAGGAGACTAAGGAAAGCAGATGTGGGTGGGTCTCATCCAATCCGTCAAACGCCGGAGTAAAACAAAAAGATTGTCTCTCCTGTGAGTCAGTAAGTAAGGGGGAACTCCTCCTGCCTGCCTGATTGCGCTGGGTCATCCGCTTTTTCCTGCCTTTGGACCTGAAGTGAAACATCAGCTCTTCTGGGGTCTCCAGCCTGCTGGCCTTGGACTGAAATCATATCATTGGCTCTCCTGGGTTTCCAGTTTGCTAACTCTCCTGGGTTTCCAGTTTGCTAACTCAACTTTTCCTTACTCAACCTCCATAATGAATCTTGGTATAAGTATCCTATTGGTTCTGTTTCTCTGGAGAACCCTGACTAATACAGAGGTCAGATGGGATAGCTGAGCTTTGATCTCAGGGCTGATGCTTTTTAGCAGTGGCCAGATCACATTGGCCTAGTTACTTACATTGTCTGGGCCTTGATTTCCCCACTAAAAGCCTAGGTAGAACAAATGTTACCATCAATTACACGTGTATTACAGGGCTTCTCTACATCAGCACTGACATTTGGGCTGGATAATTCTCTGTTGTGGGGTTGTCCTGGGCCCTGTAGGATGTTGAGCGGCAGCCCTGGCTTCTACTCACTGGATGCCCATAGCAAACATCTCCAAGATGTTGCCAAATGTCCCCTGGGGACCACAATCGCCCCTGGTTGAAAAGCACTGATATATAACAAACATCTTGGGGTTGTTGTTTCAGGATCTACCGACGTTGCCTGTGTTCCAAAACTGTTCCATTCATGCTACAAAAGGGACTAATTTATAATGCTGGTGTCATCAAATGTTAATAACCCAGAGACTGCTCATTTCTGTGTCGGATAAATCCGCCTTCCTGTTTCTGTAAGCCTGAGGCTTCCAAGCTGGTCTGCTTGGCTCTTAAAGCAGAGGTCTGCAGTTGAAGAATCTGTTTTTCCAAATCCACAGGGGACCAGAGTCATAATCCTAAACAGGAGAGAACCCAGCCAGGAGGAAGCATCGTGTAGTATGCCGGCTCATGGCAGCTGTGTCTTCTGAAAATTACTGTTTGCCTGGAATACATTTCCATTTGGCTCGTTACCATTTTGTGCAACACAACCCAAGGGTTGGGAAGAAGAAGTAAAAATATAGCTTTGGGAGGGGACACCTGGAGAGGAAGCAAGTGGGTGACAGCAAATATTCTAAGTTTGGGAGAGAAATTGGTCTTACTTTTTTTTTTTCTTAAAACTGAAGTTTAATAACCCAGGTACAAATGCCGAGTCCGCCTACAACATGACAGCCATGAACCAACGCCAAGGGCATTGCTGTACGCGAAGAAGCCAACACGCAGCAGAATAAAGCACTAAAATGACCAAACAGACGGCCTGGTTTATTCACACAGCTGACTCTTTCAGAATACTCTGCATCTCTTTGGAATGGAAGATCAGGACATGAGAAAAACCTCATCTCAAAACTGCACAAATCTACCCAAGTCAAGGAAGTCCCATTTGAGAAAAATGCTCCCAGCCTCCCCGTCCACACTCAAAATCCAAACAAGGGCGTTTCCGATCACAAGTCAAATAAGTGTCTAAAGTTGAAGACTTAAAGTCAGGAAAAAAAACCCTCAGGGAATAGCCCCACCCGCCCACTTTTCGTTCCTGAGCCTGGGGAGAGGTCTCGGGTTAGGGATCTCGGCATTGCTCTGTGCCTTTGCAGACCCTAAATCGGCAAGACAGGAATTAGCCAGAGCGCCAGCTGATCTTCTCTGCAGCTTGTGGATTTGCATTATTCAAATATATGGGAAGCGCCCATAATTGAGTAACTATTCCAGCATTTAAAGAATGCCAAACAATGAGCCATTTCTTCTTCAGACCCACTCTGGCCCATTTCCGTTTTCCTCTCAGCACATTGTGTAGAATTACCCACTGTGTCACTTCCTGGAACACGCGATTGTTTATACAAGCAGGCAAGACTTCTCCAGCAGTATTTATTTCTCTCATTTTCGACATGACGATTGCAGCCCTCCCGGTGCTCTCTTTTCCAGAAGCTTCCCAAGTATTGAATGTGCATAGAGGCAATTTTGTACCTTCCTTGAGAACTCAAGGTTATCCTTTGGGAAGAGAAGGTGGAATCCGAGTAAAAATCTTCAAACTCTGGGCATGCTTGCCTGGCGTGCAAGGAGTGTGTTGGATTTACTCCTTAAGAAGCATTTTAAAGAAAATATTCTGCAAGCTCCACTTGAGGGCATTTTAACAGTTTGCGCAAGGGGATTCCCCAAAGGGTCTGCAAGGAGAACAAGTATCAATATTTGCATCTCCAGTACCCAGGGCCTCAGTGGATTTTTCCTGAGCTGTTTTTCCATCAGAAATCTTGGTGGGAGGAGAGGTCGCTACAACGTTTGTACTTTTCGTTGTTGGCAAGGTTGTGGTATGAACATGGAGGCAATGAAGAATGCATAATTGTGCCTTCGGCTCAGACGAAAGCCTCCTTTCCCTGCAGTGCTTTGTGTATGCTTGTGTTTTTCAGTCCAACATGGAAAGCCCCGCTTGACTGTGAGAAAGACAGGCCTTATTCTCCCTAACAATTAACACACGCACACAAGACTTCCCAATATATGGCAAAGCTGGGGAGGCAAGATTCCCCTCACCCGCCCCCCCCTACCAACTTCTCTACCATCCCAATGCCCCGCACAGGTCTTTAGGGACCATCCGTTTCTGCCTGGGGCAAACATTACAAGGGAAGATGGAGGCCTTGGTCATCCCAAGTTCTGGTCTCTTCCTTTTGTTGGCTCATTTTAGGAAGACAAATGCGGCTGGCCTGCTTCACTTCTCTGACTCAGAGAGGTCCAGGGGCCGTGGGTGGGCCTGTGGATAAAGCCTTTTCAGTGAGGGGCTTCCACCTGTCTCCACTGGCATGCCCTGTGACATTTCTTCCCAATTCTCCTCTGTTAATGTGCAAATGAAGTTAGGACTATGAGTAGATGTTGTCACGATGGTCAAACGGTTTATATTCGCTAAGTGCTTGGAAGAATAAGCACAGCAGACTCTCTGGGGTCAGGCTCCCTAGAAGCAGTGCCCAAGGAGGGGTAGTTCTCATGCAAGTGATGGATGGGGGTAGGGGAGGCAGGCTAGAGAGGAAAGGAGCTAGCAAAGCCATGGTAGCCCATGGGGGGCTCTGGAGGGTGAGGTGCACTACACTTTGTCCCACCAAGGCACGGGGCCTGGTATGTCATACTGCAGGAGCAGTCCTGGGGCGGGGGTGGGGAGTATCACCTCTCAGACATCTGTCAGCCAAGGGTAATCCTCTGAGAAGGGTGTGCACCCCAGCCAGGGAGATCTGGGTGAGGCGCCGTATCTGCTAGTAAATCAGCAAGTATTTGGTGACTGCGGCTACACGTGCCAAGGGGCAAGGGCTCAGGACTCGAGAATCTAAGGACCGGAGCCTCAGCTTCCTCATCCAAGCCATCTTCCTTTCGGTCTCACAAGGCCTCCCCTGAGTTCCCAGTCTGAACTGGCAGCCTGGCTTGGTCTGTAGACAGGCCACAGTCCTAAATGCCTATTCTTGGTTTAGTCCCCGACTTGCGGGCTGGGGGTGCACAGACTCTTTCCTGTTCTCTGCAGCATCCCAACGCCCAGCACAGTGCCTGCATATGGTAGGTCTGCAGCCAGTCTGAGGAGTCCAGAAGAAGATCTCATCCTCAGGGAAAGGCCCATCAGCACTTGCCTCTTAGCTCCTCATGGGGTGTAGCTTCCCCTACCCCTTATTCTTTATCTGATACTTTTTCATCTTGCCTTTCCTTCTGTGAGTCCTTTGATGTGTGTGGCTGTTCTCTCTCTCTGTTGAGGTTGGCATCACTCCAATGCACTCCAGCCCCATTCAGGATAATTTTTAGTGATAGCGCCCAAATTTGTGAAATTCTGAAATGACACGATGCCTGGCAGGGAGGGCGGGATTGCAGCTTCAGTCCAGCCATGTTGGGTGGTAAAGTGACTGCAGCGTGGGCAGGGAGGGAGGGACAAGGCAGTGGCAACCTCCTTGGTAATAAAGCATGCCGATCAGAAGGGAAGATGTCAGGGTAGGGACACTCAGCACTTGGGCATTCTCTGGAACATGCAAGATCACAAAGTATTTGCTTTTTTGATACGCTCCATCCCTTTCCCTTGGACATTTAATAACTGTGCATGTGTGACTAAAAGGACTCCAGTGGTGGAATTTCCGGCATATGATGTTCGGGTGGGGGCAGATTCTTGGGGAGCAAGGATGTTTCTGTGTTGTGGTGGGAGAAGAGGAGGAAAGGCCTCCCTCGGATATGTCCCAATTACAGTCTCCATGCCTTCACATTCTTTTTAAAACAACTTTTCCCCTTATAAAAGTAATATAACCCTTTTACAAACAATTTAGACAGTAAATACGATAATTAAAAAAAAAATCATCCCACTGAAGGAATGCAAACTGCTGTGAGCATTTGGGGAGGTTTTCCTCTAGTCTCTTCCCCTATGTAGCTAGATATGGATTGCTGTTAGGGTTTTTATCATATCTTTTTGTATCACGGTAACTGTTTTAAAACCTCCCTGATATGTTCCTGCACTTCCCGGCATTAAGTCTTGTGGCCAGGGATCTGGAGCCTGAAGTAGTAGCTGGCAGATTTGGAGGAAGACAGAGCCCCATCTTTGGACTTCAGTTTCTCCAGCTATGAGATGTGAGTGGAACATAATTACCAATTACCATAGAGGTTTCATGTTTTAGGAGCTGACCTGGCTTCCGCCCGAGCAGTGGCCTATTTGGGTCTCCACTCACACTACTGGATCCTCCAGACTGGAAGATGCAAGAGCTCAGGGCAGGTCAGGGGGCGTGGCCCAGAGTGGGGACTTCGGATCAGCCCTGCTGGGGCTCTCCTGGCAGGGATGAGAAGTGCCCACCTGCCCAGCTCCTCACTTCCAGGTGTGTCCTCCAGGTCCCACCCAAGAGGACCGGCCTCGGGTTCCTCCTCCAGCTACGGAGCCCCCTCGGCCTCCCTTCCGGGGACTTACCCACCCTCGCTGGACCATCCTGGGTATTCGGGAGACCCAGGGCGCAGTTCCCCTCCCCCACCAGCTGGGCAGAGAGGAGGACCCCAGACATCCAAGGCCTGAGAATGGGTGCAGTGAGGTGACCGCCCTCTCCCCCGGGAATTGTTTGGGCCCCAAGAGTCAGCCCCCGGCAGGCCGCGCCTGCAGCCCGGGTGGGGCGCCGTCCTCCCGGCCCTCCTTCCTCTCCGCGGTGGCCCGGGGGCGGACGGACGCGGCGGCGCCCATCCTGGCTCCCGTGCGGTTTCCCGGCGAGGCCCAAGGAGGTGGTGGAGCGGGAGAGAAGAGGGAGGAGCGCGCGGAGCAGGAGGGGAAGACGGAAGAACACTGAGCGGGGTTGGGGGGGTGGGAGCAGCCGGCTGGGGAGGAGGAGTAGAGCAGCGGGCGGAGGTGGGGGCTGGGGGGCACAGGAGCCAAGAGACGAGGAGCCCCCAGGAGAGACTGGAGGCGGAGCAGCCAAGGGAGATTGAAGGGCTTGCAGCAAGCGGGGGAGGAGCCGCCGAGGGAGAAGGGGATGGGGAGGGGCGGGCCACACGCGGGGCGGGGCCTGCGTAGCCCCGCCCCTACCGGGCCGCGCCGAGGAACGAAGATGGCCGGGCGCGCCGCGGGAACTGAGGGGCCGCCGGTAGCGGCTGCGGCAGCTCTGGGGCTGTGACTCCACGAGCGGCGGCGACTCGAGTGACCCAGGCGGCGCGGGCGGCGGCGCGCAGGGCCAGGCGGCAGGCGGGCGGCAGGCGGGCGCCGGTGCGCGGGCACCGGGCGGAGGATGCACCGGGCGCGGCGGGCGGCTCCCCGCGGCCGCCCCCGCGCCCCGGACGCCGGGCCTTAGTGCTGGCGGAGGAGGCGGCGCGCGTGGGGCGGCCGGGCGGCGGCGGGGCCCGCGCCGTCATGCCGTGGCTGAGCGGCGGCCGGCGGCGGCGGCGGGGACAGCCGCGCGAGGCCCCGCGGGAGCCGCCTCAGCCCGCGCAGCCCCCGCGGGAGCCGCCGCCGCCCGCGCCCCCCGCCGCGGCCCCCGCGCCCCCCGCGCCCTCCGCGCCGGCACCCCCACGGGCCCGGGAGAGCGCCGAGCTGCCGCTCCCCGCCGGCTGGGAGGAGGCGCGCGACTACGACGGCCGCGTCTTCTACATCGACCACAACACGCGCCAGACGTCGTGGATCGACCCCCGCGACCGGTAAGGGGGGCGCGGGCCTCGGCCAGGATTAGGGCGCCCCATACCTTGGGCCCAGGGAGAGGATCGAGGACCCGGGAGGCGTCCGGGTGTGGACGAAGATCTTGAGTCCTCCGCGCCCGGCGAGGATCCGGGCGCCCCCATCCCCGGACCCCTGGCCGAGGATCGAGGCTCCCCCTCTCCCGGCCTCGAGCCCCAGGAGTGCGGAATCCCCGGCCTCCACCGCGGGGCGGACACCCTGACTTGGTTCCCTCACGGCACCCGCTGACCGACGCCTGGGAGCTGGGCGCCTGGAATTTCCTCTCCAGGGGCTGACGGATGGCCCTCTCTTCCTTTTTCCTCCGCGGTCTCGCCCATCCCTGTCGGGCCTCCGCGGCCCACCGCCACCCGGCTATGGCCCTACAGGCGCCCCCGACCTCGCGGTGGCCAGATGAGCTGTCATCTTGGAGCACAAACGTGCGCCCCAGCCTCGTGGTGTGGGCTCCTTGTCTGGCGGGCTGAACCTAGTTTCCATTCGAAGACTGTGCCAGATGGGACACTTCAGGGATTCCCGATTCTTTGGAGTAACCATCAAACTTGTGACGGTTACTCTTTAGCGCCTTAAAAATGGAGTTAAAAATCTGATTGAAAAAGCCTGTGTACTGCGGTCAGAATGGGCTATGATTAGACCCATATGCTTTTGGAATAACGGGAACACAAGAGTTGAATTTTAGGTTTCCTTTTGTGCAAGATCCGAGTAGAGCATTAAATTGTCTTATTATTCACGTACATAAATCCTACGGAGTGGAAAACGGATGCTTCTAAAAGCACCACCAGATTACGATTAATTAAGTTCATGTAATGACTTCTTCCTTAACTTTTTGTTCGATCGTCTGTTGGTTTCAGTGGTTCAGCTGCTTTTGGGGAGAGGCATTTTTTTGTGGAGTTGGAATTCTGTTGAAACCAAGGGATTACAGTGATGATCTGGTATCTTGTCCTATCTGGAGCAACTTCTTTCCACACTGGGCCTGAGTGCCAGAAAGGAAACACTGCAAGCTTCCCAGTGATTTTGAGAGTTGAAAAGGCCCAGCGTGGTGAGAGGCTCCTGCTTCCTCCTACCTGCACTGGAAAGGCAGCGCTGCATGGCACTGGCGTTTGAAAATAAACCTTTGGGGAGGGAAGCTGCTAAATTATTGTTTGAAGATTTCTCTGGGTTCAGATAGGGAAAAACAAAGAAAGGCAAAAGGATCATGGTTCCCTAACATTCTCTTTGAACATGGCAAGCTTCTGGACTCAGAAACTTAGAGAGATTATAGCACAGTTTATTGGCTTAAAAAGATGCATAGTTATTTTGAAAATCAGGTGAGATCATATTATAATTTTAACCAAAGGCTAGAGCCACAGCTGTCTGATCAAGCCTTGGATGGTTCTGGAGTTGGTAGAACTGCTTGGAATGTGGTGCCCTTTTATGCTGTATGTCTGTTAAAAATCCAAACAACTGGAAAATGAACCAATTAAAAAATACTGTTTTGCTTAGAAAAGGCAAAGACTCATTTTTTGAGGGTAATATAAAACAGTTGTAGTTACATTGGAGTGTGGATTCATGATGAAAAGTGTAAATGTAAGAGTTTCCATTTTAATGGTACAACCCAGGCCATAGGTGAGCAGACCCCACAGAAGACAGCTTGTAGAATCTTCCTTTCCATGTATTTCATACACATTTCCTATGTTCCTCTTTCCAGAAATCTGTGTTATTGAATGACATTTTATACATCACTTATGTTACAGGTTTTTAAAAAACCCTGTTTCTAATGCTAAAATTGTCGGTGGAGTGAACAAAAGTGGACATTTTACATTTTTGTGTAAAGTAAAAACGTGTACA
This sequence comes from Orcinus orca, assembly GCF_937001465.1. Lineage (NCBI taxonomy): Eukaryota > Metazoa > Chordata > Mammalia > Artiodactyla > Delphinidae > Orcinus > Orcinus orca. The sequence goes on from NC_064580.1 coordinate 7,534,775, forward strand.
CGTTTATGAGACACTGTTTTTATAGTGAGTGAAAATTCAGCAGGGGACAGCTTGCACTTCAGCTCCCATAATACCTTGCCCGAAATATGTATGGAATGCTCAGCGAGCCACAGACATTTAAGTGGAGTCTACAGAGGGGTGTAAATGCTGTAATAGTCATTCTTCTTCTTTCACAACAGAACCCTGCTGATTTTTATAGGTGACCGGTTATCCTTTAAAGTTGTAATTGATTTTTATGATTTTTATGATATGGAAAAATCCGTGTGTCAGAGCACAGCATTTTCTCCATGTGCATCTGACAGTTAAACCCTTTTTGAGTTGCGTTTGATTCACACGACTGGAAAACTGTATTCAAAAAATGAGGACTTTCGGGCTTCCCTGGTGGCGCAGTGGTTGGGAGTCCGCCTGCCGATGCAGGGGACACGGGTTCATGCCCTGGTCCGGGAGGATCCCACATGCCGCCGGGAGGCTAGGCCCGTGAGCCATGGCCGCTGAGCCTGCGCGTCCGGAGCCTGTGCTCCACAACGGGAGAGGCCACAACAGTGAGAGACCGGCGTACCGCAAAAAAAAAAAAAAAGAGGACTTTCCCCAAACAGCTTCCAAATGGAGAACTGTCAGGAGAGGCAAAGAAATAGGTTTTTAAGGAAAATGAAATTATGGAGGAATAGATGAATGTAGTCAGTTAGGCGAAAATTGTTGCCGACTGAAAACATCATTTCCTATATAATTTATTAAACCTAATAGCATAAAATATGCTGCCGTAAGCAAGGTCACCGAGGGCCAAGGTTTGTAAACAAACTCTTCTAGAGTTTTATAGTAATTCCATTCAATGTTGTATTTAACAACATTGGGTCTTGCCAGCTCAGGGTGTGTTGGTGAATTATTGTAGCTGTACTTTCTTTTTCAAGTTACAACAAAGAGGTTGCAAACGTGAGGAGACATCTTTACAGATGTGGCTACAGATGTGTAAAAAAAAAATCTCAATATTTTCAAAACAGAATTTCTTTAGTTGGAGTATGAACCCACCTTAGGTTTAAATTCACTATGTCTGCAGATCAGTACTGTGCATATAATTTTAGTGGTTAGTTTTCTGGGAATCATACCCAAAAACTTCATTAAAAAATATAAAGTTGGAACTTCCCTGGCGGTCCAGTGATTAAGACTCCTCGCTCCCAATGTAGGGGGCCGGGTTTGATCCCTCGTCAGGGAACTAAGAATCCCACGTGCTGCATGGCGTGGCCAAATAAATAAATAAGATTAAAAATAAAGTTAATTCACCATTTTTGTGACTGGTAGTTTCTGTGTGTGAGTTGTATGTGGTTTACATTAGTGACACTTATGTGTTCCACATACATCAACTCAGAGTTCAATGGCCACTTTATAAAAAGGTATTTACCATTTAGGTGGATAATATGGGAAGAACTTTTTTGCCTCTTTTGGAAAAATTCAGTGCCTTTGACATGTATATGTCTGCTTCTTGCAGGGTTGTATTGATACTAACCTATAGGTGGACTGATCTGTTGAAACTTAGTGTTCTGTTTCCGATAGCTCAGTTGGGGTTGTACGTTACTGGAAATGCCAACCTCGAGCAGTTTGAGTGGTGGACCATGTCACATTTGAGATCAAAGCAGAGTATTAAATGATCAGGATGATGGTGGAAGGCCCAGATTATATCATGACAAAAGCTTTTAGGGATCCATTTGTTCACGAGACGGGGTTTGACCTGTGCCACATGGAGAAATTCTGTGATCTATTAAAAGTCTTTTGAACAGGCTGTTGCTTTAAGGAGAAAACAATCCACGGTTCCGGAATTTGCCAGGTTGGAGCCCCACATAACGGGGCCAGATGGCATCATTGCTACCTTCTTGGAACCTTTGTTCAGTGTTAATTAATAGGAGGTTTACTATATTTACCCCGCAGAGTCTATTTTGGGATTATATAGACTTTCTGATAAGCAAATAATGATTTTTCCATTTTTCATTCTTTGAGATTATAGGTAGTCTCTGTATACATGGGGGAGTGTCTTGCTTTTCAGGCTATAACGAGTGGGCTTCTGTAAGAATCTTCTTCCATTTAGATGATCAACAACCACTTCTTGGTTTGTTCTCCATCTAATATCTTTCTTTTCTTTTCTTTTTTTTTTTTTTTTAAGAGGAGTGAATGGAAAAGTCATTCATTTCCATAAATAGCTCCCGGATGTTTGGAAATCTCTAAGTTTCCTTTTCTTCCCTTTCACTCTGATTTTGGAAGTGGAAACTGTGTTTCACCTCTGGTAGGTTCTAGTGCATAAACTGTTGGGTCAAGTGACATGTTAAAGGTCACTGGGTGAGCCCGGTGAGCTGCTTCTAGCCTGGGTCCTTTTGCTAATTGGCTGCCTTTACAGTAAATTCAGTAAAATTAATCTGATGGCATATAAGCAGAGCTAAAATTTCCTGAGTTCAGTTATTCCCATTCAAATCCAGTAAAATGAAGTAATAGTTATAGATTGTTGGCCTCCTGTGTGCTGGGATGGTGGATGGAGACCAAGTTTGTCTGGGAGATGGGAGACACATAAAATGGAGACAGTGATGGTCGCCAGGCACCATTATCAGGTGGTGATGGCTTCAGAGAAAGGAGCAGGGCTCATTGGAGCCTGGGGGTTCTTTATCCTTGTCCATCATCTCCTAGGTTGAGTGTTTCTCGTGCTTTCTCAGTGCTGGGGCTGAGAAGGGGGAATGTGAGGGAAGTGCTGCGGAAGAGGAAGTGCTGGGTGCATTTGGAATAAGAGAGCGAACCATTCAGTTTGACTGACCCCGAGTCTTCGTGTACGGCAGGTCAGGCTCGGGCAAGACCACGCGTGGCTTGAATCCTCCAGCTTTGTTCTTGGAAGAGCTAGGGCCGCTTCCTTCAAACCCCTCATCTTGTATCTGAGGGCTGTAGCCAAGGCGTGCGCCCCACCGGCTGTGGGAAGGACAGGGACTTGAGCTGAGTCTTCTCACCCTGATGCAGTGCTCTGTCACGTACGCCACCCCACTGCCCAGTCCCTACTCAGTTTAAGCATACCGCCTCTGTTCATTTGTTCATTCGATCACCCATTCATTCGTTCAGTAACTGTTGCACAGCCTCTCCATCTCAGGCACGCTTCCGGGTTCAGGACTCCAGTGGTGACCACCAGCAGACAGGTCCCTGCCTCCATGGCGCTCACACGTGCCCTTGTCCTCTTCCCTGAGGCCTCACCGTGCTGTTCCTGCCTCCTGTTCTCCCCGCTGGGATCCCTTGGGTCTTAGGACCACGTGGAGTGCTTATCGTGTGCCATGCACTCTAGGCACTTGGTGGATGCTCTCCCTGAAAGCCCACGGGGGCTGCATGAGTTGTAGGTGGACAGGTGATGGAGCTGAGGCCAAGGGGGTTGACTTAGTAACCTCGCTTCCCAGAGCCAACGAGGAGGCGTCTGTCTGACTCCGGAGTTGAGCCCAAATCCACTACCTAACCTGACCTTCCTTCCCTTGGCTAGGTAACTGTGTGCCCCTTGTACTGTGTTATACCCACTGGTTACTTTTATCTTATATTCACTGTTGTTTGATATGTAACAGACACCTCCCCCCCCCCCCCCCCCCCCGCCGCCCCGATAGAATAATGGCCCTCCAAAGATGGCCATGTCCTAGTCTCCTAAACCTGTTAATAAGTTACCTTCCAACACAAATGGCATTTGTAGGTGGGATTAAGTTAAGAATCTTGAAATGAGGTGATCATCCTGGATTATCTGGGTGGGCTCAGTGTCATCAGAAGAATCCTTACAAGAGGGCAGCAGGAGGGTCAGAGTCAGAGAAGAAGATGTGCCAGCAGAGTCAGATGTTGGAGTCATGTGGCCACGAGCTGAGGAATGCAGGCAGTTTCTGGAAGCTGCGAGAGCCAAGGAGGTGTATTTTTCCAGAGCTTGCAGATGGAACACGGCCCTGTTGACACCTTGATTTTGGCAGAATGAAACTGATTTTTGACTTCTGATCTCCAGAACTGTGAGGTAATAAATGTGTGTTGTTTTAGGCCACCTGGTTTGTGGCAGTTTGTTACAGCAGCAGTAGGAAACCGATTCGCCCCATGTGTTGTTCTCCCAGAGACAGTGGAAGCATGTGGTCAGCTTGGTGTCCGTTGATAACAGCCACGCTAGCTGGTATTTGTCGGGCGCTCAGGGGGACTGCGCCGGGTGTTTTATATTCGTTCTCTTGTTGCCTCCTTATGCACTCCTGGGAGGCCTGCACCTTGTGGATTGAGCTTGGAGTTTCACTCACGTTAGGCACCACGTCTTATTTGTTGAGCTAGCCAAATATGAGTGATGGACAGGGTGGAATTCTGAGAGAAGAGGCCACTTGGAAATTGTCGGAGGTTTCAACAGATACTGACGGGCCTAAGTTAGAGATATCTGGGGCACTAGGACTACAAAAGTCAGGGATTATATCAGAGAAATTGTGAAGGCGACAAGTAGTGCACAGGACTTAGCTGATGCTTGAATTAAGGCAGGTGAAATCAGGAGCGGGGTGGGGGGAGGGTGTCAAAGGAATGTTTCCAACACCTTAGGAGTAGCTGGGACTCACCAGGGGCCAAGCTGAGGCCTCCTATTAACCCCACTCATAAGCCTTCACTGTTTTTGCCACCGTTGTTGTTGATGGTGTATGTTCAGTGAGTTGGTTACATAGAGAAACATGTGGAGTCATTCAACTTACTGTATTGCTGACAGGCAGTGTCCTAAGAGGTATCCAAACTGGGCAGGTGTTACTTTAGAGCAGGGTTTCTCTGCCCTGGTACTATTAATATTTGGGGGTGGGTAATTCTTTGTCACGCTGTCCTGTGTAGTGTAGCATATTTCGCAGCATCCCTGGTCTCTACCTAGTGCCTGCCAGTAGCACACCCCTCCAAGTCATGACAACCAAAAGTGTCTTCCGACATTGCCAAGTGTCCTCTGGGGGCCAGATGGTCTGATGGAGACTTGCTGAACTCCTTCTATCTACCTGGTTGCAATGATTCACATTTAGGAGCTGAATTTGTTTCGAGCAGATTGGTGGTTACTAAGATGTTCCATAACAGGGGGTAAGACCACAGAGACCTGCTGTGTGTTTTTTCCATGAAGAACGAATGTTAAACATATTTGTGTGAAAAACCCTGAATTTACTAACCATGCAAATGGTGATACGAGTACATGAAACTTTGGAAAAGTAGTATGAATGTATTCTTCAATTTGTAGAATATTCTCAATCAATGGGTAGATACTGAATGTCAAGTGTATACAAGTGTATATGCAGTGGAACAGAAGAAAATGAATCTTGGGACTTCCTTGGTGGCGCAGTGGTTAAGAATCCGCCTGCCAATGCAGGGGACACGGGTTTGAGCTTGGTCCGGGAAGATCCCACATGCTGTGGAGCAGCTAAGCCCGTGCACCACAACTACTGAGCCTGTACTCTAGGGCTTGCGAGCCACAACTACTGAGCCCACGTGGTGCAACTACTGAAGCCCGCATGCCTAGAGCCCATACTCCGCAACAAGACAAGCCACCACAATGAGAAGCCCGTGCACCACAGCAAAGAGTAACCCCTGCTTGCCGCAACTAGAGAAAGCCCGCGCACAGCAACAAAGACCCAACACAGCCGAAAAGAGAAAATGAATCTGTTAACACTTCAGTGTTCTGCAGTAACCCAGAGAGAGCTGGCCTGGCCTTCTGCGCGTGCGTGTGTGTGTGTGTGTGTGTGTGTGTGTGTGAGAGAGAGAGAGAGAGAGAGAGAGAGAGAGAGAGAGAGAGAGAGAGAGAGAGAGAGACAGGCGGGGATCAGGTTGCCTGGGATGCCCCCAACAGACATCCCCATCCCTCTGTGGACAAAGGAGCCACCGGTGAGAGGATGGCCTCTGCCTTTGCTCAGAAGCTCTAGAAAGACAGGGCAAGGGCATCCTGAAAGGTTGCTTGTGGAGCTGTGGAATCCTCAACATTTTCCATCTGGAGGGCCCTCTTTTTATTTCCTTAAAGCTCAAGGGGTTCAGGGAGGGAGAGGGAAAGAAGAAGGGAGCTGGCTGGGCCAACCCCTGGGGGACAAGCCCCACAGTTCAGTGGGTGGGACATCGAGCCAGGCAGAGGGCTCCTGTGTGCCAGCCTCAGTGCTGTCAGGAGATCGGGCACTGCCCCGGTGAGTGTGACATTTCCAGGCCACCTGGATCTCGGGCAGGACACCAGAGAACCACTGCAGGAGGTGAGCTCCGTCCTGTGCAAAGGTGCCTGTCTGCAGTGCGGGACAGCCCTCTAGTGTATGGGTCAACTGGGTTTGTCCTGAAAATTACCCCGGTTTTTAAAAATTGAGATATGCTTCACATACCATAAAATGTGCCATTTTAAAGTGCCCTACTTAGTGGTTTTTCGTGCACTCACAAGGTTGTGCAACCATCACCACTGTCTAATTCCAGAACATTTTCATTGCCTCAAAAAGAAGCCCTGTGCCCTTTAGCAATAACTCCCATCTCCCTCAGCTCCTGGCAACCACGAATCTGTTCTCTGTCTCTATAGATTTGTCTGTTCTAGACATTTCATGTACATGGAGTCGTGCAATCTGTGGCCTTCTGCGTCTGGCTTATCTCACTCAGCATCATGTTTTCGAGATTTGTCCGAGTCACAGAGTGGATCAGGGCTCCATTCCCTTTCGTTGCCAAATACTGTTCCCTGGTGAGGCTGCACCGCGTTTTGGAAGCCGCCCTGAAGCGCTCTCCCTGTCCAGGTGTCCTTGCAGAATCTAGGAAATAGCTATGTCTTTAATTCCATGATGTCAACTCCCAACCGTTTTACTCAGAGAAAACTGACCATTCATAGGTTTAAAGTGTCAAGATATAAACATGACCTTGTGTACTCCGTGAAAAATACGAGGTTTCAGGCTTGCTGTGATCAGCTGTTGTCTGTCCTCGTCTGTCTGATGCTTGTTTTGGCTCCTTGAGAACTTGGAGTGGGCTTCCCCACTGGGGCTGTGCACAGTGGCCGGGAAGTTCAGGAATGCTGGCGCCTCCCCACGTGGGCCAGGTAGCCCCGAGTTTTAAGCTCCCCTGGAGATTACAGTGTGTAGCCAAGAGTCACAGTTTTGTGCCAGGGCTGGTGGAGGAGTGAGATATAGGAGGTGCTGATGTTTAACAGAAGTGGAGACGGCAGTCTTAACATTGCGAGACTTGGTGCCTTTATTAACTTTTCTCTGCAAATTGGACAAAGACGGTCATCTGTCTGATTTTGAAGGAGGAGAAGGTGCCCTCGTCCTGTGGCTCATTGCTAGCACGACTGGCAGACCTTGCCTGGCAGGTCAGGGACAAGGCCAGGGTCACACCCAGCCAGCTCGCCGGGCTCCAGTCTCCAGGAGGGGGCCTGGCATTCAGAGAGCAGTTCAGGGATGGTCTGACTGCAGCCACCCATGTTCGCACCCTCCCCTCCTTTCTTCTTCTGTCTGGAAATGCCCCTCGCACACACTGGCCTTTCTCTGAGAGAAACTTAAAGATTGTAAAGAGGGGGTGATGCTGTCCTGACAGTAGGCCCTTCTGAGGCCTGTTGTACTCATTTATGAAGCTTAACGCACTTCATGTGATTAATCAACTGATTGATGCAGCCAGAGGAGCGAGAAACTTAATAAAAATTAATTGTTCGACATCCTGGTGCCCAAAAAGCTGCCTGATTGAGTTTTTCTTTGCAAGCAGCTGTGCTTCTCTCCTGAAGACCCCACTTTCCAGTCTCTGTTGGCGCTGTGCTCTGATGCACAGATGTGCGTGGTCCTGACGGTGGATGCCCTTTAAAATGTTCAGACCCACAGGGACCTGGGGTGTTTTTCTATTATACGGGAACCCATTGAAGCTAGAATGACACAATGTGGAAGTATGCAGAACACAAGAAAATCCCTCCCTGCCTCTTCCCCGGCTAACCAGCATTATAATAGCTTGCTGTGTGGCCTGCTCGTCCCTTCTCTACACCTCTGCCTAAGTATATGCGCAGAAGCCCGAATACTTGTTTTGGAAGTTTACACGAATGGGATCTTGCTATCAATTTTTTTTTCTGTGACTTGCCATTTTCATTTAACACTATGTCTAGGCACTCTTTCCACCGTCAGAATGTACAGATCTACCACCATTCTCTAAAAAACGTTGTTTTTATTGGGGTAAAAGTCACATAACAAAATAACTCATTTTAAAGTAAACAACTCAGTGGCATTTGGTACATTACCAGTGTTGTGCAACCACCGCTCTGTCCAGCTCCAAAACATTTCCATCACCCCAGAAGGAAACCCTGTGGCCATTAAGCAGTCTCCCTGCTCCCCTCTCCACCCCCAGCCCTGGCAGTTGCCAAACCACCAGTCTACTTTGTGTCTCTATGGATTTGCCTGTTGCAGGCATTTCATATAGGTGGAATTCTGTATTCCATGTTTCATATCTCTGTAACTGTATACAGGTGGCCTTTTCTGTCAGGCTTCATTCACCTAGCCTAGTGTTATTGAGGTTCACATGTGTTGTAGGGATCTGGTTTTGTGCTTTTGCTTCTTGGTTTAATGCAGAGGACACACCATCATGTGATCCTAACTGAGGGCAGCCGTGCGAACTTTGCCCACGGAAGCAGCTGTCACCCTTTAAGAAAAATCAATTGAGGATCAAAGAAAAGAGATCAACTTAATTTAGCTTTCAGTTTGTCACTTTAAGAGAGAAGTATAAAATATTTCACACTTCTTTCTAAAATTAGGAACAGGTAGCCAAAAGCGAATATATGGTAGGATTTTTATTAATCTAGATGCTAAGTCTGTGCCAGGTGCCATGGAGGGTAACACATAATTAATATCGCCTAGGCCTTTTCCTCAAGGGGATGAAAATGCAGCTGGGAAAACAAAAAAAACCTACATGAAATAATAGGCCAACAGCGCAGCGGTTACCAGCCAGCTGCCGGGGGAGCAGGGATGACTGATGGGGGGAGATGGTCAGCCCTGAAGTCAGAAGATACAGAGGGTCCAGGTCCGCTCCTGCACCTGCACCTGCAGCATGCCACTGCGCAAGTCCCCAAATTTCCTTGTGGCTGGATTTTCTTACATGTACGAGAAAACAATACTTGTTGTCAGTTGACGAACTGATGCTTGTTGAGTGTAAACTGTTTCCCACATGTGATGACTGCCCCTGGGAGATCTTAGGACAGGGGTTGGCAAACAGCGGCCTACAAGCTGAATCCCGCTGGCCACCTGTTTTTATACAGCCTGCAAGATAAGAATGGGATTTTCATTTTTAAATGGTTGAAAAAGAATCAAAAGAAGAGTAGTATTTCATGAAAGTTATATGGATTTCAAGTCTCAGTGTCCATAGATAAAGTTTTATTGGAGCACGGCCACAATCGTGCAATTAGTTATTGTCTTTGGCTGCTTTTGCGCTATAAGGACAAAGTTGAGTCTCTGGACAGAGGCCATGTGGCCCGCAAAACTGGAAATATTTACTGTCTGGCTCTTTACAGAAAACGTTTGCTGACCTCTGATCTTAGGAGAATACAGGGTCTATTCAAGGTAACTATTAGTCACTGGGGGTGGGGTAGCTGGGGGCTGGGATGGGGGACACAGGATAAGAAGACCGCAGCGGGAAGTTTAACCAACTAGAGAGAAGGGGCTCAGAAAGATAAAACCCAGCGGGGGACCCTTTAGTCAAGGAAACCTAAATAGAGACTTCTCTCCTCCCCCTGAAAGGCTGCTGCATCTAACTGTCATAAGACAAGCAGGGAAAGTTAGATTAGATTATTTAAACAACATGCCAATTAAGACTACAGTTGAGGGATTTCCCTGGTGGTCCAGTGGTAAAGAATCCGCCTTATAATGCAGGGGACGTGGGTTCGATCCCTGGTCGGGGAACTACGATCCCACATGCCGCGGGGCAACTAAGCCTGCACGCCACAAATACTGAGCCGTCGCGCCTCAACTAGAGCCCGTGTGCCCTGAGCCTGCGCGCCACAGCTAGAGAGAGAAAACCCACGTGCCACAACTAGAGAGAAGCCCGCGCACTGCAGTGAAAGATCCCTCACGCCTCAACAGAGATCCCGCGTGCCAGAACGAAGACCCGACGCAGCCAAAAATAAATTAAATAAATAAATAATGAATAAATCTTAAAAAAAAAAAAGACTACAGTCGACCCTTGGGCAACTTGGGTTTGAACTGCATGGGTCCGCTGGATTTATTTCAGTAGTAAATACCACAGCACAGAACTGTGGATACGGAAGAACTGTGGGTACAGAGGGCTGACTATAAGTTATATGCAGATTTTTGACTTTCTGGTGGGTGGGCACCCCTAACCCCTGTGTTGTTCAAGGGTCAACTGTACTTTATAATAAGAAGACAGGAAAATAAGCACTTTTAGAACGATTTTCATTAAAAATACACAGTTAATTCTGGGGATCTAATGTACAGCATTATGATTATAGCTAATAGCACTGTATTGTATACTTGAAAATTGCTAAGAGAGTAGATCTTAAATGTTCTCACCACAAAAAAGAAATGGTAATTATATGATGTCACGGAGGTGTCAGCTAACCCTACTGTGGTAATCAGATTATTGCAATATATAAGTGTATCAAAATTAGCATGTTTGTGCACCTTAAATTTACACAGTGTTATATGTCAGTTATATCTGAATAATACTGGAAAAAAATACACAATTAAGAAGCTAAGGTTCAAAGGTACAAAACGTTTTAGTTCCTGAAGAATTCGGGTATGGGACTCTCATTCTTTTGTGCTCCTAGGTAAATGAGGCTCCCCTCCCCCCATCTGTGCTTTATGAACTTGTGTGGGTTTTTTTTGTTTTTTGGTTTTTTTTTTGCGGTACGCGGGCCTCTCACTGTTGTGGCCTCTCCCGTTGCGGAGCACAGGCTCCGGACGCGCAGGCTCAGCGGCCATGGCTCACGGGCCCAGCCGCTCCGCGGCATGTGGGATCTTCCCGGACTGGGGCACGAACCCGTGTCCCCTGCATCGGCAGGCGGACTCTCCACCACTGCGCCACCAGGGAAGCCCACTTGTGTGTTTTTTAAAGGCCAGTTACAGGAGTTGTGCATGTGCACATATGTACCTGCTCAGAGCTGCTCTCTACCTCTCCCTACAGACTTGGAGACACAGAAAGACCCCATGGGACTGGTGTCACAGGGAAAGCCCTTCATTAACCTGCTCCCCTTCAGAGGAAACGGAGAGGTGCTCAAACCCCATTCCACTGTACCATTCCAGGCAACACAGTGCACAGAATGAAATTGGTAGGACTCCGTTTATGTAGCATTCCTGAAATAAGAAAACTATAGGTAGAGGATGGATCAGTGGTTGCCAAGGATTACGGATGGGGGACAGGGGTGGGTATGGCTGTAAAAGAGTGGCATGAGGGAGGCTTGTAGTGGTGGACCGTTTCTGTATCTAGAAGCTACACACGTGATAAAATGGCATGGAACTACACACACACACACACACACACACGGAAGCACGTGAACTCTGAATAAGCTGTGTGGATTGTTCCAGTGTTGGTTACCTGGTTTGGGGTTTACTGTATTTATGCAGGATAGGACCTTGGGGGAAACTGGGTGAAGGGTGCATGGAACCTCCCTGTACATTTCTTTGCAACTTTCTGTGAATCTATAATTATTTTAAAATGTTAAAAAGGAAATTGGAAAATGAAGGAATCAAGCAGAGATCTAGTTATTCATAGGATTTTTTTTAAATTTTAACTACCTCCTTTCCTTTAACTCACTTATTTACATTTTATTCTGCTTTTTCTGTACAGTACCTAGCACATAGCAGGTTCTCAATAAACGTTTGTTTCATGTAATTGTGCCTGTAGAAACAGGTTTTATTTATTCATAATGATAACCTTGTATTTCTGTATTTCACTTTCTTATATATTCTAGAGTTCTCAAGAGCAGTGCCTTCTTGCCAACTGTCAGAGCCCCTGTCTTGTTGGAGTGGCCACCCTTGTCTTGACTCAGGGAATGTGACCCTCTCAGCAGCTCCTGGTAAAGTCTTGATGGCTCTAAGCCAGTGGTTCTCAACTAGGGGTAATTGCCCCCCCCCCCGCCCCAGGGGGCACTTGGCAATGTCTGGAGACATTTTTGATTGTCACAACTGGAGGTGGGTATGGGGTGCTACTTGCATCTAGCGGGTAGAGTCCAGGAACGCTGCCAGATATTCTGCAAAGCACAGGATGGCCCCTACCACAACAAAGAATAATCCAGCCCCGAATGTCAGTAGTGCCTCAGGTGGCCCTAAGCCAGTCATAGAGCAGCTAGGCCTGCGGTTGGCGGAGGCAGGAGCACATGACCCAGAGCTGTCCAGCGAGCTGTGAGGGGAGGTCTGAGACAGGCATGGTTGAGCAGAAGGCTCCTTGTTCCCATAGACCTACATAGAAGTAACTCCCGCCAGTTAATGTCGTGTCTCCACCTAAACCTGGAGCTGGGCAGCCAAGTTGCTGCTGTGAAAACCAGCAGGGAGCTGCTGAGAAACCGAAGGTGGTGGAGTGGAAGGGCTGCATCTTTGTTAAGGTGGGTGGGTAGACATAAGGTTCTGGAGCTGCCTGCCTGCAGCAGCTTTTCATATGTGAAATGTAAAATAGCAAAGTCTCCTTATCTTTTAAAGCCAGTTGAATTGGGGTTTCTGTTACTTGCAGCCGGCAAAGGCATCCTCACTTCTGTGTCTCTATCCCCTGTTGCCCTGTGTTCTCGCCACTGGCGTTCTTCTTGGAGGCATAAGCTGCCACTGAGCAGCTGTGCTGTCGTTTATTAAATATCCCTCTGTTTTCGACCATTTAGATTATCCCTGATCTGTATGATTATGTAAGTACTGTAATTATTATGCTGCTAATGTGCAGTTATTTTCTCTGTAGTGTTTTGTTTTTTTTCCATATTTGCCTTAAGAGATCTAGGCATGGGATAAATGCAATCCAGTGGTTGTTGATTTGCTGGAATACACTGCTATTTTGGAGTGTTTTAGAATTACAGAAAGGTTGCAAAGATAGGATAGTTTTCCTCACTATTACTATTTTATATTAGCATAGTACACTTGTCAGAACTAAGAAGCCTACCTTGATACGTTACTATTAACCAAACTCCAGACGTTATTTGGATTTCACCAGTTTTTCTACTAATGTCTTTTTTACTACTACAGTGGTTTTTGGAACTGTTAAATTGTTGATGTTTATATGGTTGAATTCTAATATTTGTTTTTCCTTCATCTCTCTTTTGTGAGTATTCGTGTGTCCTTCATGCATTTGACAGACTTGGTAGACGTGCTCTGAGGCTGGGTCGAGTGCAGGGACTCTAAAGCACTGGGATCACTGGCCCCAGGAAATTGGACCCAAGGTAGAGGTTCTGACTTTGGAAACACGCGCAAGCACACAGAAGCTTGCATATGCTTTCAGGAGGATTGCAGACCTCTCGAAGCCCATCTCTGCTTCCTGGAATAACAGAGGCTTCGTTTGAGAAGGGCAGACGCCCCCAGAGGTGCCTGCCATGCACACTGTGCGTGTCATTGACATAAGGGATGCATGCTCATGTGTTTGCTATCACTAGCCCAGGTACATCATACAGCAGCCATTGTACAGTGATTTGTGGAGAACCTTCCACATGCTTTCTCTAACTCTTCCCAGCCTCATACCCAACCCGGCCTTAAACTGTGGTGTGCAGTCACTAGATATGAGCCCCAAGTACTGGATGGGTTTCACAGGAAAAGGGAGGTGATGGATGAACCTCAGAGACACTGTGCGAAGTGAAAGAAGCAAAAGACAACACGTTGTATGATTCGACTGATACACGGTGCCCAGAAAAGCCAAATCCATAGAGGTAGAAAGTGGATTAGTGGTTGCCTAGGGCTGCGGGTAGGAAAGGGGAGTGACTGCTAATGGGTACCAGGGGTGTGATTGGGATGATGGAAATGTTCTAAAACTGGATTATGTGTTGCACAACTAAGTAAATTTACTAAAAATCATTGAAATTACACATAAAATGGGAAGATTTTATGGTTTGTAGATTATACCACAATAAAGTTGTTTTTAAAAGTCTTTTAAAGTGACTCTGTTTTTAAATTCAGGTGGTTGCCTTGTCTTGATAATTGGACAGACCAGGCTATGTAAATTAGACTTGGCAGCCTCTAACCGTGCAAAAGGCTTCTGGGCTTCTTAAAACGTTCATACAATTGCCAGGGACTTACCAAGAAGCCACACGTTAACATTGCCCAGGAGTTTGGCCAACTGTAAGGGGAGAGTACTACCATGTTACAACCTGGTAATCATTACTAGGTTAAAAATATAGTTGGTTTCATGAAGGAAACTGCCTCTCATTCAGAGGAATTTATCTTATAGAACGACTTACTAGCACTGCTGTTTGTTTAGAAAAGTTGATGTGATATCTGATTACGTGGCAGCCTTTGGGGTAAAATGAAGTTTGTGGATAAAGGACCAATTGATACCTGGGACTTTCAATATCAGCATTTTTATCTTTCACACGTTTTTGAAAGAACCTCTTAAAATTGTATTATATGCTTTTTATTTCTTTTTGGATATACTAAAATGTAACATTTTTGGGACTTCCCTGGTGGCGCAGTGGTTAAGAATCTGCCTGCCAATATAGGGGACACAGGTTCGAGCCCTGGTCCGGGAAGATCCCACATGCCACGGAGCAACTAAGCCTGTGTGCCTCAACTACTGAGCCCGCGTGCCTAGAGCCCGTGCTCCACAACAAGAGAAGCCACAGCAGTGAGAAGCCCGTGCCCCACAACGAAGAGTAGCCCTTGCTTGCCGCAACTAGAGTAAGCCTGTGCACAGCAACGAAGACCCAACACAGCCAAAAATAATTAATTAATTAATTTTTAAAAAATGTAACATTTTCTTGATAGTTAAGGTTTGTATGAGTGAACACGGGCATTGGTATGTTCTTGGAATGTACCAGTAACCACAGGGGCCACCCGGATGTGGTTAGCCTTGATTTTAGGCATGGATGGTCTTGAGTCTGACTCGAGGCTCTGCTGTTTCACCTGTGCCCTAAGGCAGCATTTGGACTCTCTGAGCCTTGGTTTCCTCTTTTCAGAAAACGGGGACACTAAGGTCAATGTCTAGTGTAGTAGACACTCATATTTTCATTGTTCTTGTGGTTGTACAGAATAAATAGTCATTCAGCTTAGTGATTCTTCAAGGTCTTTTCTCTTCTACCTGTCAAATTTTCCTCCCTCCTTTATGTCACTTCTGCTTCTGAATTGCTTCCTTAGTTTCCTCCTACTTGTGTAGCACTGGAGACTCACTAGTGTAAAGAAGCAGTCAGAGTGCGTGGTGACTGTTTTTCCTCTCTGCTTAGAGCTGTTCTTTGCATTCCCTTGGTTTTGTGGCTGGGTACATGAAGTTGCTGGAAATGAAATGTTATGAACAGATTAGAGCAGAGCCATCATGCTTTTTGGGTAAAGGACTAGATAGTAAATATTTTAGGTTTGGCGGGCCATAGGGTGTCTGTTGCAACTGCTGAACTCTGCTGTTGTAGCTCAGAAGCAGCCATAGGCAGTATCTAAATGTGGATGTGCCTGCCTGTGTTCAATAAAAACCTATTTACAGAGACTGGAGGCAGGCTGGATTTGGCCTTTGGGACTTAGTTTGCTGACTTGTGATCGATGTCATGCTTGTTTGTGTGCTGTGTTAACACCACCAAAGCGTTTGCATCTTCAGCTTTCATTGTAGTTTGTATTAGCTAGGATGAAAATCTGAAAAAAACCCAAACATGTACAGAATTATTGATTTCCAGGTATGGATGTCATCGTGTTCCGGAATTTGGTATTTGTAGTACTTGGTGATGTTAGAGGTTTTACAAATTCACGTCACGTGATTAGACCTTGTTCCATAATTAATAGGCACTTAATACTGGACAGATATTAAGAATAAGAGAAGTTGATTCAGGGTCAAGATCTTCAGCTGTATCGTCTTGGCTACCTTGTGCAATACCTACAAGACAGTTTTCATATGTGTATTAACAGCTTTTGGATGTACATTTAAAGGCACAGGTGAACTTACTTTTGGGTTGAAGTTAAGTTTACCCAAATCATTGTGCTGTTTGGTCTTGAAAGGGAGCTGTCAGAACGCATGTCTATACTGATGCCCCTGGAAAGTCCTCGCTCTTGCGGGGCTCGCATGCCAGTGGTGGGATATGGGAAAGTTGCTAAAACGGGGTTAGGAAGGTGGTGAAAGACGTTAAGTCACTTCAACAGTTAACTTAAAGATTTTCCTAGCAGCCAGTGCCCAAAGCTGTAAGAGAGATTCCCACCCCAGGCTCTCGGATTCCACTCCAACAGTGATTCTCAGCTAGGGGCGACATCTGGAGACTTTTGTTTTTCACAGCTTGTGGGGAGGGCTTGGTACTGGCATGTAGTGGCCTGTCAGCGTCATCCTGCCTCTGGATCCTTGCGGGCTGGGGGAGTGCAGGGTTCTGCCAGTATCGGCACAAGGAAGCCGGGCCTTTTCCCTGGACTGTCCTCAGCTTTGCTGACGGGGCTGCGAGGAATGTCATGAACGGGAACCGCTGTGCAGCAGATGTGTTTCGTTTTTGTTATTTTAGCAGTTGAGCGGTGTGTTTAAAGAGTATATCTTTAGAGAAGATTTACATATACTTTTGGAATGCCCATACAATGTTGTAAAGTCTTGTTTTAGAAATGAATTTTTAATTATTATTATGACTAAAAAAAAAAAAGTGAGTAGTTACTTCCTAATGGTTGGGTGGTTTGGGGTCTAAAATGATGAGGCTGGAGCCCACAGTGGCCAGCTCTGCAGAGCTCTTTCACATTGTGACTTTTCCTCAGGAAAGGCACGTAGCCGACCTGGCAGTGCTCTGCTGGCCGTGGATAGACGGACTGCTTCAGGAAGCATCTCACATAAATCATTCTGTAATTGGTCCGGCCCAGGTCAACCCGCGATTGCCATCTCATTCACCTCAGCAAGACACCGGAAGCCAAACCGTCTCCCCTCCAATAGCATAAACCTCCAGGATGTCACCATGTAGATGGCATTTGACGAAAATGTCAAGGATTACCAAGAATAGCTTCTTGCATTTCCACGTACTTAAGGGAGAAGGACAGAGCACCATTTGCATTTCAAGTGCCACCTTGGTGGCCAGAACCAATAATTCCCGTTTGAGCAACTCTCAGCTCTATCTTGGGGCTTTAGACATTCTTTCCATTTCGAAATAAGAACTCATGTACTTACTTTACCTTGAAAATTATTAATAGAATTCTTTTTCTTATGCCATTTATCACCTGGCTCCTTTAAAAATATGGATCACTATAAAGTTTTATGTAAACATGTAACTGATAAAATCCTCCTTTTTCCTGAGTCATTGTCAGCATCTCAGTTCTAAATCCAGTGCCAACTCAGTAAATATTTGGAATCCAAAGTCTGCATTTCCTTCAGCCGGGCTCACTTTTATTTTGTTATGTAAAGTAGAGAAACGTAGACTTTCTTTCCGTCTGTTTGGGGTGCTTCGTAGCCACTCTTTCATTGGTTGGAGTGGGTGGCATCCCTTTTTTTGCACCAGTGGAAATAACACCCTAGCATGTCATTTCGGGGAGGAGTGCTACCTTTCCCATTTTCAGTAAAACCATGTGGATTAATCCCAAGCAGGTTGTGGGGCAGGAGGAGGAACTAAGTTCTTCCTGGTTTTTCTGCCGTCCTGAGCTGCGAGGTTGGTGTGTGGCCTGCTCTCCAGACTTGTGGGTAGTTAAAGTCAACTTGGATTGCACGGGAGCTCCTCACTGATTGTGGACCAGAAAACGCAAGCAGGCCTTTGCGTCTTTCCTCTCTTTCCCGTGATCTTTTTATGTTTCACTGGTGTTTGGTTGCTTTACCTCTCCACCTGGAGTTAAAAGAGGTGCCTTGACCTATTCCAAATTACTAAAATAAACAAAAATTGGGAAGTTTTCCGAGAAGCAAACCAATGACATAACGGTACCGCAGGCATACGAGTTACTGGAATTGGTTTTGTGAAACAGTTGGCTGGTACTGTTTGCAAAGCTGGGTTTTTTTCTCACCAAAAAGGTAGCCCTACGTAAAGTTAATTGTTCCCGTATTAAGTTCTTTTTTCCCCCCCTTGAAAGTAAAGGTGAAACAGAAGTGTGACCTTTAGGCCATTGTTCTTTTGATAATCAGGCCTTAGACTTACTGGAAAGATGGATCAAAGTCAGAACTTTCCAGAAGCAGGGAAAGGAAGGTGCTGGCGAGTGTTAATTGTAGTGCAGTTTGTTTATAAGGGAGCAAATGAATACTACGTACGGTGGTCCCTCCATGGTAACTCCTCCACTCCGGTGGAATTGTGCAATGACACAAAACGTCACCATCTCCAGTCAGGATTACTGAAGCCAGATTTCTTTCTTTTTAAAAATATTTATTTATTTATTTTGGCTGCATTGGATCTTAGCTGCGGGATCTTTTAGTTGTGGCCTGCAGACTCCTTAGTTGTGGCATGTGGGATCTAGTTCCCTGACCAGGGATCAAACCCGGGCCCCCTGCACTGGGAGCATGGAGTCTTAGCCACTGGACCACCAGGGAGGTCCCTGAAGCCAGATTTCTGAAACACCTCCAGGAACCGTCACAGTGAACAACATTGGAACATCAGAGGCTTGAAGCCACAGGCACCATGTCTGTTCCGAGGGGGGTCTTGCACCTCACACGCTCCCGCAAACATTGCAGCCTGAACGTGGGCCGTCAGCAGTCAGGCGGCCGGGTCCCTTCTGCCTGATGACATCTCTGACCACGGAGTGCCAGCCAGCTCAGAGTTACATCGTTCTTTCTTTTGTTGAGCTGGCCTGGGGGGGCAGCTTCAGTTTCACCTTTCCCTCTGGTCCTTGTCAGCTCTCATTAGGGTCCATTAACATTTGCCCTTATTTGGGTGTCCATAATGAGCACACCACAGTCCAGTGATGTTGAGGTCACCTCTCCAGTTTGTTTTGTGTTCATCTCTGCGGACTACACTCTGGGTCCGTCCATCATTTTGGGGGCGTGATTTTGAATCCACACACTGTCCTGGTTCCGTTGTTCTTGAGTGCCTCGTTGCCATGATTTTGTCATTATTTTCGTTTTTCTGAATGTTACACATCTATTTATGCTGTTTTAAAAGGCGTAGTTTTGGAACTTCCCTGGTGGCGCAGTGGTTAAGAATCCACCTGCCAATGCAGGGGACAAAGGTTTGAGCCCTGGTCTGGGAAGACCCCACATGCCACAGAGCAACTAAGTCCGTGCGCCACAACTACTGAAGCCCGCACGCCTAGAACCCGTGTTCCACAACAAGAAAAGCCACCGCAATGAGAAGCCCGCGCACCGCAACGGAGAGTAGCCCCCGCTCGCTGCAACTAGAGAAAGGCCGCGCGCAGCGACGAAGACCCAACGCAGCCAAAAATAAATTAAAAAAAAAAATTTCTAAAATGCATAGTTTTTTTCAGAGAGAGGGAGGGCAGCATGTCATACTCTTTACCCATGATGAATATAGCATCAGGTAAAACCCTGAGGTCTTAGCCACAGAAATGCTCTCGGTTTTATACTAATTTAAGGTGGTATATATATGTATATCTCCCCCCCAAGGAGATTCTGATCAGCAGGGCCCAGGAAGCCCCCTGATATCCATTTTCTTCCCATTTTTAAAGATTGAGGTGAAATTCACATAACATGAAATTAACCACTAACCATTTAAAATGGTTAATTCAGTGGCATTTAGTACATTCACAGTGTTGTGCAACCACTGCCTCTGTCTAGTTCCAAGATATTTCCATCAGCAAAAAGAAAACCTTATACCCATTAAGCAGTCACTCCCCATTCCTCCCTCTTTCCAGCCCCAGGCAACCACTGATCTGCTTTCTGTCTCTCTGGTTTGCTGATTCTGGACATTTCTCGTAAATAGAATCATAGAATGTATGGTCTTTTGTGTATAGCGTAATGTTTTAAGGCTCACCCATGTGGTGGCACGTATCAGGACTTCATTCCTTTTCAGGGCTGAATCCCATTTCATTGTACGGATAGAGCACATTGTGTTTATCCCTTCCTTTGTTGATGGGCATTTGGGTTGTTTCCAACTTTTGACTCTTGTGAGTAGGGCTGCTGTGACACGCATGTACAAGTGTCTGTTTGAGTATCTGCTTTCAGTATTCTTGGGTATATACCTAGGAGTGGAATTGTTGGGTTATATGGTAATTTGATGTTTCACTTTTTGAGGAACCATCAAACTGTTTTTTTCCACAGCAGCTGTACCATTTTACATCCTCACTAGCAATGCATGAGGGTTAGTTTCTCCACATCCTTACCAACACTTGTTATTTTCTGTTGTTGTTTGTCTGTTTGCTTTTTTGAAAAAACGACCATCCTCGTGGGTGTGAAGTGGTATCATTGTGGTTTTGGTGTGCATTTCCCTAATGGCTGATGATGTTAAGCCCCTTTCCATGTGCTTTTTGGCTGTCTGTATATATTGGAGAGATATCTGTTCAATTCCTTTGCCCATTTTTTCATTGGGTTGTTTGCCTTTTTGTTGTTGAATTTTAGGAGTTATTTATATATAACGAATACTGGACCCTTGTCAGGTATATGATTTGCAACTGGTGTCCGTTTTTGAGAAGTTCTCCTGGTGAGTTCAATTAGCAACCAAGCTCAGGAACCACTGATCTGGACCAGTGATTCTTGGGGCTTCCTGCAAAACACCTGGGAAGCTTTCTGAAAACAAACAAACGCAGCCCCTTGGCCCCTAACCATGGGGTTCTGGTAAGCCCCCTTTCCCCCACAAACAAACAACTACCTGGTGAAGCAGTAGTTTAGCTAAGGTGACTGACGACCTGACTGAATGGTTAGGTGTCATCAAAACAGAGAATCCAGCAGCTCCATAAAGGATCAGCCGGCATCAGCTCCCTGCTCCCCTTTCTCCAGGATGTTCTGTGCAGAGCATCACGCTCACTCACAGGATGGCCTGGCCTCCCTGGAGTACCACCAAGACTTGCCATGTCGTCAGGCCTCTCAGGAGGTGACATGTCATCTGCCTGTTTCTCCTGTGCCCATGGTAAGGGCACCTCAGCATTCGTGTGTAAAATGCTGAGCCGTGCGCTTACTGTTTCGTTTTGGTTTCTTCTGATGGAGAGAGCACGATTGGTGCTTGCGTGCGGTGTTTCCGCTTTAATCACGGTAATGTGGAATGTTGCGGTTTTCCACTCTGAAGAAAGTATCGTCAGTCTGTTGTCCCCCTACCTCATGACCCTAATTCCAAAGGAGGCTGAGGGCTTGGCTCAAAACTGAGAAGGTGGGATGGTCGTGGGATGGTTGGTGGAGCTTTCTAGTCGAAGTTCTCATCTGATAGGAGGCTGGGCATGGGGGCAGGGCAGGGCGTGCTCCCTAGGGCTCTCTGTGTCATAGGAGTCTCTTCTTCCGCTGACCTGGCATTGTTTCCCACAGCATCCTGCATCACCCTGGTGGGTCCCTTCTCGACCCTGGCTTCCCAGGGGCCGAGGCCCTGCCGTGTTCTTCCTTCCTGCACCTTCTGCTGCATTCCGCCCCCTGGCCTCCCCCGCCCATGTCTCCAGCTGGTCGAAAGTGACTTACTTCCATACACACTTTGGCAACAGCGTAGGGACTCCTAAGAACGGGTTTTGATGGGCAGAAAAGCAGAAGAAAAAGGTCACCTCAGAGGGATTCAGTTCCATAGAAGTGCGCATGTTTTATTAAATTCCAAGTTAGGGCACGTGGTATATTTTGCTGCGCAGTATTTATAGGATCATTTTACTTAAGTGCCGCATCACATTCACCCTTAGAAAAAGGCAAAGGAAAGTCTGTTTCGAATAATCTCCTGGTCAGCTGTATGTCTCATGCTTAGCACGTGCTCTGTGTACCAGTTTTAAAAATTGATGACTGTTTTAGAACCACCGTCTCCCTCTGAAAGAGGAGAAACTGACCGTGGGATGAGCGTGGCATTTTGCTCTTTACCACATGCAGAAGCATATCGTCGTGAAATGTTTTTAGTGCATGTATTTGGCTGGCAGTTTTCCGTTCTCTCCTCTTTCCCAGACTGTACACTGTCTGGGGCCTGCCCTCATCCCTCGTGTTTCCCAGATCTTTTCTTGCACTTGCCGAGTGGCAATGCCATCACCCACCCCTGGGCTGAATAAATAATTATTTGATTAGAGTTCTAAAGGTATTTTAAATATTCTAGGTGGAATTCTCAGTTTGAAAAGCAGATGCTGCTTAAAGTAACTGATCCTGTGCTTCCCGTATATAGTTCCTGACTCCTCTCACCTCCCATCTTCCCTCTCTGTGGAGGTGCCCCCGCCCCCCAGGAGCCGGATGACTATTTACCTGTGAGAGCTTCACTTATACGAGTTGGCTCAAGCCAGACTTCAAGTTATAATTACCTAAAGAGCATTTAAATCTACTACTGCTCGTGCTCCCCCACAAATCAATGAGGTCCAGCTTCCGGGGTGAACCCACACGTCCCTGCTGATTCTCCTTGCAGCCAGTGTGGAAACCCACTGTCATACGCACCCCATCTTGTTCACGGTAATGAATGAATATTTGTTGATGATTTCAATCTCATCATAAAACTCGGGCACATGAGCCTTGACGTGAGAAACCAGAAACACTGAGGTTTGTAAAGGGGAACGAAAGGTCGAATAGCTAGCTCTAAATGCCGTTGTGTTATTGCTTTGGAGCAGTGACGGGGCCTCAGGGTTTGATGTTCTGCTGAACCTAAAAATCACATATGTTTATGTTGCATCGCTTCCTACTCTGAGCTTCCATCGCTCTCTGTGTGCCCCTCCCATTGAGGGAGTTTGTCAGGTAGTGGCTGTTTGTTATTTATTTGCTCCCTGGCTGAGCTGAATTCCTGGAGGTTAACTCCTGGCACTTGGCATCTCAAATAGCTTTCCTGTAGTGAGTATTGAAACAAATGAATAGCCCTTTACAAATTTCTTAGAGCTTCTCCTAGGGTGGGGTCCCCAAGCTCTCTTATCCTTAGCCAAGATTACCTGCCTGCAACCACGAGCATCGTTTATACCAAGCCTCGTGCCTAGCCCTGCGTGGCAGGAGCTCCCTGTGCGTTCCGTCTGTTGGCTGGGCCATGCTCCAGGAAGGGTTTGCCCACCTCTGCACCTCACCTTGGCGTGGTGACTACAGCCTCAAACACCCACCGGCGCTGGGCCCCCAACCAAACTGCCAGATGTCAGAGGTCACAGGGAGTGGTGGGGACTGGGGCATGCTAGTGAGTGGCCCTTCCTAAGGGGATGGCCCTCATCAGCTTTAGCCGTTTTTGTCTTTGGGGACTCTTATCCCCATGTGCCAGCTCTTCCTATTTCTAAGGGAGTTGGAAATTCAGGTATTTGAAATGAAATCTGCTGAGGTTAAATGTTGGAAATCCACTGGGGTTTTGGTAGAATATCTGAGGGCCGACACTGCAAACCGGATAGAACACAGCTGCAGGCTGAGTTGGCCCTGGGACGGCCTTGGAGTCACGTGCTTCCAGCTCTCACTGTCTGGTTTGCCCTTCTTCTAGACAGAGAGAAGCAGGAATCCGGGGAGAATTCAGTGATGGCCGCACTTGTGCGATGGGATCATGGGGAGAGGAGAGGAGAGGAGGCCGCTTTGGGTTCTGGGTAAACGCTCTCTCATACAAAATGGCTTATTTTCTTTGTATAGACATCCCACAGTCCCCTCCAGCTCTCTACCTACAGTTACTGTTGTGTTTGAGTGTTTTCTGTATCTGGTCTTTTTTCTTTTTGTAAGTAAAGAAACCAAAATGCGGTGATATATCAAGTAATTTTATAGCCACCCTTTCTCCCTGACCAGTAACCAAAGCCCTTCCAAGTTATTCCAGTGTCTTATTAAACACACTTTAAACATTATCCCAGGTAGACCTCACAAGGAGGAGAGTTCTGTTTTGCTGTTTGCTCCCTTGCCCGCAGTGCCTGAGCAGAGCCTGGCGTGTGGTAGGTCCTCAGGGACTAACTATTACATGATTGTTGGTGGGCAGTAATTTATTGGGTCCCATCCTTATTGTTGGCCATTTGGCTTGTTCCCTTTTTCCTGTTATTGTACCTAGTACTGTGATGCCCCTCTTTATACATTAAGCTCTTCACCTGTTTTAGATCATTTTTCATAGGTGTTGCTGTTGGCATTTGGGCTTGGGTGATTCTTCATGGTGGGCTGTCCTGTGCACTGTAGGGTGTTTAGCAGCATCCCTGGCCTCCACTTACCAGACTCAGTAGCACCTCCCCTCCACCCTTGTGACAACCAAAAATGGCTCCAGACACTGTTAGGTGTCCCCGGGAGGCACAGTGGCCCTTGGTTGAGAACCACTGTACTAGTGGGATTAGTGAACCAAAGTGTCAATGTATTTTAAGATTTTAAACCTTAAAATACATGCTGCTCGGAGAAAATATTTCAGTGAGCTGCTGTCCGCTGCATCTCTCTACCCCATTTCACCCAGCCTCCTTCCCCTGGGAGATCAGCATCCTCCCACTTCCCTGTGACTCTGGAGCAGTGCCGTCCAGTAGAACATTCCGTGATGATGGACATGGTCCATGTCTGCCCTGTCCAGTATGGCAGCCACTAGCCACATACATTTCTTGAGTACTTGAAATGTGGCTAGTGCAGCTGAAGAATGAACGTTTAATTTTAATTAATTTAACTTTAAATAGCCACATGTGACTAGTGGCTTCCTCAGTGGACAGTGCAGGAAAGCCCCTCTGTGTGGCACCCCCAAATCACCCACCCTTTCTCAAAGTGGCCCTGATGAGAATCAGCTCAATAGCAAGTTTTGAAGTGACTTCTCCTTGGTTGGAGTTTGGTTACTGTTGAGTTCAGCTCCTTCTTTTGTTACCTTCCAGCATCCCAGTTAGTGAGGAAAGCAACCTAAGGAAATAAAGCCTAATTGAGATATGAAGGAACTGGGCTGCCCTCTGGCCCTCTAAGCCTGCCTGGAATGTGTTTGCCTATAAATCCTAAGGGGCCTGATTTGGGAATTCTGACTTGCAGGAGAGACCCAATAGGAGGATGGAGTTTTCCCTTAACTCAATCCGTTTGCTTCCTACTTTTCTAGAAGTTTCTTCCCCACTGGCCTATATAGATGAATTCTTCACCTCTTTATCCCTCCCTTTCGCCCTCCATCCTTCTGTCCATCCTTCATCCATCCCTCTGTATATCTTCCCTCCTCCCTCCCTCCTCCCTTCCTCCTCCCTCCCTCCCCTCTCCCTCCCTCCCTCCCTCTGTCCCTTCCTCCCTCCGTCCCTCCGTCCCTCCCTTCCTCCCTCCGTCCCTCCCTTCCTCCCTCCGTCCCTCCCTCCCTTCCTTCCTTCCTTCCTTCCTTTCTTCCTTCCATTGACCCATCTACTGATCCAACTGTTTATCCATCTATCCATCCCTTCATCAATCCCTTTGTCCATCCTTCAGTCCATGCATCCCTTCCTCCATCCATCCTTCTCTCTGTCATTCTTCCCTCCATCCTTCCAGCTGTCCCTGTCACTCCATCCCTCCTTCCATCCATCTGATCTCAGTGCACTCCTGCTGTAGGGTCAGGGTCTGTGCCAGGTACTGGGGAGGCAAGACCTCTAGGATCCTTGACTTCGTGATGTGCACAGACTAGTTGGGGCGTCTGAAGGCACTTGCCCTTCGATGAAGATTCAGAGCAGAGTCTTGGGAGCAGGATTGCCTGGGCTCGCGGTGAGGTAGCCTCTGCAGGGAAAGGGGGCTGTGGACGCTTAGAGTGAGAAGATGAGTCAAGGTCACTTCAGGGTTGAGAGCACTGGGCTGGTTTGGGGGAGGATAACAAAGACAGAAGGCCTGCGTCATTGCGGTCTCATTCTCTGCGATTGGGTTGCTGGGCCATGGTGTCCCAAAGCCGGACAGGCAGAGCCCTTTAGTCTTCCTTGGTTTCTGGTCCTGGAAAGAACTCCTTCCTTCACTTGTGTCCCCTGTGCCATCATGAAGCAGACCCCAGGCACATGAGGGGAGCAGTGTTCCAGCGATCGAGGGGCCAGTCCCATTTACCGTAACGGTGCTCTTTGGTGACAGTTCTGAGCTCTGCCCAGGTGGGCTCAGGCGCTGAGCGCTGGTGGCTTGGTCTTGGGGATGTGCACCGACAAGTTTGACAGAACAGATGTATTTCAGAAAAATCGCAGGTTACTTGTTCTAGGTGTTGCTTTCCGTTTTGGACACAGCAGCCAGCGGTCCTGCCCAGCCCAACGACCCCTGCTCCCCCGGCCAGGGCTCCGGGGGGCGCGTGCAGCAGCTGTTGGTGTCCCTGTCAGCAGGGCTGAGGGGACGGTCCCACGGGCCTCCTGGTGGTGGGAGGGACCTCGGGAGAGGGCTGGAGCGTGGGTTCTGAGGGAATGAGCTGGAGCCCAGCCCGCGGCCGTTCTGGGGGCCTGCACGCGCGTTTCAGTGAGGGCACTTGAGAGGCTCGGTGTGGATGTTAATGGCCTTCTAGAGGCTTTAGGGTGCAGAAAGTTCAGCCAGAGTGGCGGGGGCATGCGAGGAAGGAGCCCTGGCGTTGGCGTGCAGATGCTGACCGCTCCGGCTTGTGGCCACGCGGTGGGGAATTTTGAGTCGCTGTTGTCACGCAGTGTACTTACTCAGCTCCTCCAGGTGGGAACCTGGCCTCTTTTCAGTTCTGAAGGAGAGTTTGGGGCTCACTCTTAAGCCACTTCAGGGGGCTGCCCAAGTATTGTTACCCACAGTCCTGCTCTGAGGATGTTTTAAACAATTTTTATGACTTGATATTGAGCAAAGTGACGGAGTCCCTGCGCCAGTGCCTGCAGTTTGGGGGGCAGCTTCCTACGTTACGGGACATCCTCACTCGAGCCAGTAACACCCAGCCTGCCTCGCTCGTGCCTGTGGTCCCCGCCCGAGCTGGCCCGGCAGGGAGGCTGCCGCAGAGGCAGCGATGACCCGTCCTGCCTCCTTGGAGAGTCTCAGGGGAGCCCTGCGTTGTAGAACCTTTACAGTGAGAATGAGTTTCCCGTTGGGCGGACCCATGTTAGTGCAGAGGTGCCTCCCAAGACCTTAAGCTCATCGCCTTCCTGATGTCACATAGAAGGGAAGGCAGCAGGGTCCCGGAAATAGCAGAAGTGGTTACTCCTGTTACCCTTCCCAGAGTGTTCAGCTCAGGTGTCCCCTCGCCATCAGCACCGGCCTGGTGAGTGGCTTCACCGCGACTCAAGGACCTGCCCCCATCACTGAGGCCCAGCGCTCCTCGGGCCTTGACCTTTCCCGCCCAGCCTCTGCTCCCCCTTCCTGCTGTCCACTTTCTCTGTAGCCCGAGGGACCTTCCTCCGAAACAGATCTGATGCCCGCGCGCCCGCCTCCATTCCTCAGGCCTCCCTGCCGGTTGCAAACTGCAGCCTTGCTCTTTGTCAGGCCGGCCGTGCCTTCAGGGGGTGGGGCGGGGGGAGAGGCTTCCTTTCGCCTCACCTGTTCTCACCCCCCCTGCGTGAGGCCTGGGCAGGTCCCCCGTCCTCCCTGGGCAGGTCAGAAGCGGCCTTGGTGCTCCTCTCTCTTGGGCCTTGAACCCACCGCCAGTGAAACCGGCCCTTCCTCCAGGAGCTGTGTGTGCTCTCTCCCTGGTGCCTCTTCCCCTGGGCAGGGAGCTTTGGGAACAGGGTTCCCGAAACTGGACTTCCCGGACAGGCAGCATTTCGTGTATATATGAGGGCAGCATTTTGGGTATATGTGTAAACATGTTTTTCTAGGGAGGAGATCGATGGCTTATCTCAGATTCCCAGAGAGATCCAAGACCTAAAAGAACCGCGAGCACTTGCCATTCCCTGCATCCTTTCCTGGCACGTTTCTTCATCAGAGCTTGATTGGTGTCTGAATGTCTTAGATGTTCAGGCATTTTCCCCTCTGCTTTTGTTCATGGATTCAGATGGCGATATATGCAAAGAGGCGTCTGTAAAGAATGGAATTCTCATGCCCAAAAGAAAACAGATTAAGTGACTGCTAAAAAGTGGTGTGTATGTCTGGGTTTTTTTTGGTGGGGGGAGGTAATTAATACAAAAAAGGGCGGGTGATAAAATCCTTTAGCTCTTACTCTTAGAAGCCTGGCACAGGACTTCTGCAACTGGGAGCAGTACGCAGGAGCGAGCTCGATCTCGGCAGTATTTGCGAAGCTGAAATTGAGATCACAGAGCCGAGTTCTGTGCCGTCTCTGCCGCTGTATGCCTGTGTGCCGCTTGGCTGAAAGGATGGCCGGACCGTTCCGGGTCGCCTCCCCCTGTGATGCCATTTCCAAAGAATGTTATTGTTGGGCCTCTTTGCTCTCCTTGGCCAGTGGTGTTTTCCTCTCGTATTTCAGTTGAACTTTCTTCTTCCGTCAATTGTTACTTTTTCTTTTTTTTCTTTTCCGAATCCTTCCTTAAAACCTCCTCTTTTAATTTTTAAATATCCCTTCCTGTCTGTGATATTCAGTAGTAAATTAAGAACCAAATTTTTATAACACTGTATTTTATTCTTAAAGGAGTATTTTAAGTCTCTCTTCTATTGTTTTGGCCATACTAAAAATAAGAAGATGGCCATTAACTTCCCAAACTGTACTCTTCTCTGAGTAATCATCATTAGCAATTTGTCAGGAGAGTAAGGAGGATAAAAATTATTTAAAAGCGGAATGTGGTGCGTATATGAGTATCCTTATAACAGTAATACAGCATCTTTATTTCCGCTCTTTTCCTCAGGGATGGTGATCCTGCCTCACTGGCAGGAACCCTTTCATTTTTGCCTGGAATCCCTCCTCCGAGCTCGATGGGAGTGCAGAGAGCCACTGGTGACCCGAGCAGGCTTCTCCCCCCTGGTCTTGCCACTTCTTAGGTGCCTGTCCCTGAGCTCAGTTTCCTCCTTAGGTAAAGTGGGGGTGGTTATGAGGGACCCACCTTTTTAAAATTGTCGTGCTGATTAAAGAAGTTTCTCCCGTCCCTCTGAGCACAATGCGGGCTTTGCCTGGGGGGTCTGGCGGCTGTGACTGCACACTTTCAGCAGGGTCTGCAAAACCTACAGGTGGTAGGCGGCAGCCCTGTGCATTAAACACGGTGGTTCCTGTGTGACTGGATGCAGCCACCTACAGGTATATCCTGCCTGGAGCGTTGCCTTGCCAATTACTGCTCCGGAAAGTAGGAGACCATTCTGTATCACATGTGCAATGGAAAGAAAAGTGTCATGACATAGTATGTACGTTCTACCCTTGTGAGGTATGATGTGCTCCAGTATTTTCTTTTTAAACCAAAACACTGATTGGGACCTACTCCATCAATTTCACTGCTCACTAATGGGCTGTGGCTGTAGCATGAGAGCGTGACGTAGAGTAATGTGACAGATGAATACAGAGGATTGGGAATGATGGTTTAGAGAATGTTTCAATGTGTCCAGCTATTTGGAAGACGTCCAGGACATTGATCAGCCATGACTTAGAATTTGTGGATCAACATCGCCAGATGTGTGTAACAGTTTGACGTGAGTGAGATGACAGTCACCTACGTCCTTGGATTTTTTTTTCTTCTCCCCAGTTTTTCATATGACTTGGAGTCCTGACATTGTTTCTTCCTACTGTAAATGAAGTACTTATTAGGAATCGCAATGTGTGTGTATTTTTTTAACACAGATTTTAGTAAGGTGTAATTTACATCCCACAAAACTCACCATTTTAGTGTAGTTAAATGAGTTTTAGTAACTGTATGCAGCTGGACCACCATCACCAGGATGTTCGGTTTTAGAACATTTCCATCTGCCGTCCCCCACTTTCCCACTCTGGTCCCTGATAGCCACTGATCTGCTGGTCTGCTTTCTGCCTGTGTATTTTGGAATGCCTGCTTTTCTGGTTCCTCTTTGTAAAAGGCGGGTTCCGGAAGTCACACTGTCCTGGGAGTTGTTGTTTCTCCACCCACCCGTGCTGAGAACCGCATTGGCTGGGGTTCTCCCTGGTGGCTAGTCGGCCTGGTCGGGAGCCCAGGGAGGAGGAGCCATTGGGGTCCATCGGGAGGGGCTAGGTTCTGAGGGCTGCTCTGTGCATGCTTGGGTGGGCGCGGGGACTTGGAGGGCAGCTGCGGAGTATTGGAAGGCCCAGAGCCGACTCTGGGTCTCCTTGCGAGGGCCCTCCAGCCTGCACTGGCTCTCCTTCCTTAGCGCTGTGCATCCAGGATGCCATTCGTAATGCGACAAGCCTGCCTTTCCTATGGCGCTGGTAAACAGATCTCGAGCACCTGTTCCTCCGGTCCCCGAAGAGGAAGCGATGCATCCGTCACACAGCAGCCCACTTTCTTGGATCCAGTCTCTCAAGCCTCAGATCTGCACACCTGCTCATGAGCGTATTCTGTCGAGGCAGAGACGTGTGAGAACAGCTCTAGAACTGCCGTGGACATGTATTTGGTGGCAGGCTCCATTCGCCCTTAATCGGGTCTTGTCTGTGACTCACCCTGTGTGTGCAGCTGAGCACCTACTGGGGTGCGCCCTGGAGCTCTGTGGGGGCAGGTCAGAGCGGGACGAGATGCCATTCTTGCCCAGAAGGAACAAATGCTACGGGAGATGCGATGTGAACAAATAACCACCTTCTACTTAGAGTTTTAATAACTGTCCCAGGAGGAGAGAGAAAGTGCTGAGGCTGGCCCAAGAAAGGACAGCTTACTTCCTGCTGGGGTGGGCTGGGTCTGGACAGGAGGAATCTGGGCCAAATCTTGGAAGACGCATCAAGATTTGAACAGGAAGGGGGCGGGAGGGAAGCATGGGAAAGGGAGAGAACGCTCCAAGTTTGGGAATAGCTGTTCCCGCGGGGCTTGCTGGGAAGGCGGATGGGCAGCCAGGGGCGGAGGGAAGGGAAACAGTTCCCTGCAGGATGTTTTGTGGTCTTAGAAACCTGACTCTTTCCAGATCCCCACCAGGGACTTGTAGAAGACGGTGTCTCAGGCTGGATGTTTCTTAAGTGGTCTCAGTCTCAGCCCGTGGACTTTGCCGTGGTCCTTCGTAGAATCAGACTGTCAGAGAACGAGTTGAGGTCCCGGAGCTGTGCTGTCCAGCGCGGTAGCCACAGCCAGATGGGCAACTGGGCGCTTGAGATATGCGAGCCCAGCAGGAAGTGAGCTCACAGCGTAAGACACACACCGGCTTTCAGAGACTTCATACCAAAAAAGGATGTCAAATATCTCATTTATAATTTTTATAATCATTACATGTCAAGTTGATAGTATTTTGGATGTACTGTGTTAAATAGAAAATATTATTAAAATAATCTCACCTGTTTATTTTTACCCTTTTAAATGTGGCTACTAGAAAAATTTTTTAAATTAATTAATTAATTTTTGGCTGCGTTGGGTCTTCGTTGCTGCACGCCGGCTTTTTTTAGTTGCCACGAGCGGGGGCTACTCTTCATTGCGGTGCGCGGGCTTCTCACATTCTGGTGGCTTCTCTTGTTGCAGAGCACGGGCTCTAGGGCGTAGGCTTCAGTAGTTGTGGCACGTGGGCTCAGTAGTTGTAGCTCGCAGGCTCTAGAGCGCAGGCTCAGTAGTTGTGGCACATGGGCTTAGTTGCTCTGCGCCATGTGGGATCTTCCTGGACCAGGGCTCGAACCCGTGTCCCCTGCATGGGCAGGCGGATTCTCAACCACTGCGCCACCAGGGAAGCCCTAGAAATTTTTTAGTTAAGTATGTGGTCCTCACTGTAAATATTTCTATTGGACAGCACTGCCCTAGAGAATTCTTTTTACTAACTGGGCTGAAGTTTGTCTTTATTTTAGTCTAAGTTGTATCATTAGAGCCTATATTTGAGGTGAACAAAGTGTTTTCACTTATCTCAGGATTGTGCACTTGATGGGCTTGATGAGAAATTCTTTTTCTGTCATTTTCAAGGTGGATGACCGTCCTGGGTGAGGTGCTCAGGCAGGTGACTGCGATTGGCTGCCCCTCTGGCTGTGATTTCCTTTGGGTGGTAGACTTGCATCTTGGCCTGTGGGCAGCTTGCTCAGCCCTGCATCCTAGCATCTCAATCCCAGGCTTTTAAACTGTGTTCCACTCGTACAGTATTATTCTGCTACATCAGAATAATACTGACATTCCCCCAGTTTTTAGAGGAAAAAACAGCATGGAAGGAAAATGCATGTTTATGGAGTATGTAATAAGTCCCCAAAACCTTGATATTGGTTACAGCCTTTTAGCCCTACCACCCCATAGTAAAGATGAGAAAACTGAGGCACAGCCAGACAGTCATTTGCCCAGGCTCATCCTCACTAGTAAGTGCTTATAGTTGCCTCAGTTGGAAGTTTTTCCTCCCATGATGTTTTTACAAGTTGTTGCAGTGTCTGTCCATTGTCAGCGTGACTCAACAAAACATACACTGTACGACTTTACACTTACTCAGTCACTAGCTCGTGGTCTTTTTCAGGCGTTGTGACTTCGGTTCACCAGTGTCTGAACCCGTGTGAGAACTGGTAGGATCGCTGGTGAGGTGGAGCCCCCAGGAAGTTTGCTGGTCGTCTGAAATACCTACTAGATTGGTTTGCCTTTGGACACTTTATTCTTTGCTGGAGGAAAGAGCATCTTGCCAGAATCCCGCCCCTGTCCACCCTGGACTCTCCCTTCCTGGTGGAAAGGCCCACACTCAGGAAACCATAGTGTAGATGAGAAGTGGACTTTGTCGGTAGAGAATCAGAACAGAGGATGTGGGAGGTCTTCAGAGACATTTCATCACGCTCTGTGGCCTGCTGAACCACCTTTCTCCCTTACTAGGGTGTATCTGCCTAAGGAGAGCTGTTCGAGGGAGGAATGATCCCGTAGCACCTTGGCCTCCTAAGCCCTGTTTTTCTTACAATTTAGGCTTTGCAAGCTCAGTCAAATTCTAGTTTGCCCTCTTCCAGTTGTTCCTTGACTAGTAATTGGCTCCATTGTGGTTTTTATATGATATAAGTTTCTGAAATTGGCCTGATTAGTTTATCAAACAGGTTAATGAAGACCTGTTGTATGTGAGGGCTCTGGCTCTCTAAAAAGACGAATTAGAGAAACAGAATCCTTTTTCTCAAGGAACTCACAGACCAATAGGGGAGGCAGCCATATCAAATGATTACAGAGTGATAAGAGCTGTCACTTATTACAAAGTGTTAAGTGCGCAGGCTTCTCATTGCGGTGACTTCTCTTGTTGCGGAGCATGGGTTCTAGGCGCATGGGCTTCAGTAGTTGTGGCTCGCGGGCTCTCGAGCGCAGGCTCAGTAGTTGTGGCGCACGGGCTTAGTTGCTCCGCGGCATGTGGGATCTCCCCGGACCAGGGCTCGAACCCGTGTCCCCTGCATTGGCAGGCGGATTCTTAACCACTGCGTCACCAGGGAAGCACCCAGACTGATAATATGTAATTTAAAAAAAAAATTTCTAAGAAGACAGTCTTTTCACATGGAAACCACAAATGTAATTCAAGAACAATTCTAAGACTCAACACTGAAATCGGGTCACTCATGCTACAGTAATACACTGAAATGTCAATTGCAACGTTTAGACTGAGCTCTAGGTGTGGTTACTCTTTACCCTAAATTCTAGAATTGAGACTAGATGACAATTGCCAAATCAAGTATATGCGTGTTCTATAAATAATAAATGTGATTATTTGAGTGACTTTTCAGGACTAACGTGGCAGGCTTGTGGTGTATTCATTGCTGTTTTAACTTTGCTGTTTTTGTGTAATTTCAGGGAGTTTAGGGACCCACTCCCTGCTAAGTGAGAACCCGGCTCTTGGGTGTCAGTGTGCCACCACTGGAGCTGGAGAAGCACTGGCACAGCAAACAGGGTGTAATTCACCACGTAAATAACCACAAACAGCCGGGCCTGTCCTGGTGGGCTCTGAGACTCGCTGTGAGCCATGCGTGCCAGAAAACGTGAGGGACTCATAATTTCTTGAGGATTGGTTTGGAATGAAATTGAGATGAATAGTATCCTAAGCGTATTCCTAAGGGAAATATAGAGATTATCTTGTTCTAGGAGACTGGAAAATGTAGTACAGGCACCATAGGATTACCCTGGCCTCCTTTTGGTAAAGAAAATGTGTTCAGAACCAGCGTTTACACATAGACACAGAGAACAGAGTACTGGTCACCAGAGGGGGAGGGGGTGGGGGGAAGGGCTAAATCAACGCATGTCAACTGTATGGTGATGGATGGAAACTAAATTTTTGGTGGTGAGCACGCTGTAGTGTATGCAGAAGCCGAAATATGTTGTACACAGGAAACATTGTTATAAACCAGTGTTACCTCAATTAAAAAAGAAGTCTCACCGTTAGAAAGATTGTGTATCATCCAAATAAATTCATTTGCCTTCATGGATTGAACAAAAAGAATCGGTGCTCATGCTTTGCTCTCTTCTCTCTGCTCTCACCTTCTGCTGCCCACGTTTACTTTTCTGCAATTCAGGGCAGTCAGCGTCAGATATTCCAGCCCCCTGAGCGTGGCCGGGAGGGAGGACATGGCTTTTGAGGCACTGGGCCACCGCCGCCGGCTCCACCCGCTGTCAGCCCTGCAGTCTAAATAAAGGATCTTGCAACAGGGAGGTGATCCTGGATGATCTGGGTGGGCCCAGTGTAATCTCAAGGGTCTTTCTGAGTGGAAGAGGGAGAACCAGAGAGATGGCATCCTGAGAAAGACTCTACCAGCCGTGGCTGGCTTTGAAGATGCAAGAAGCTGCCGCGGATGCCAGTAGTCTATTACAGACACTGGTTTTAGTTCACTGAAATCAATCGGACTTCTGATCTCCGGAGCTGTAAGATGACAAATGTGTTGTTTAACGCCACCAAGTTTGTGGCAATTTGTCACAGCAGCATGAGGAAACTAATAGTGTCTGAAGCAAGTCTGTTGGAGGTTGAGGGGGAAGCAGGAAGGGGAGTGGATGGAGCTGGTCTCCACGCTGTAGCAGCCAGCATGACCCCGTGAGGTTGGTCGGATCACCCCCATTTTTTTTTTAATGTTTATTTATTTATTTGGCTGCACCGGGTCTTAGTTGCGGCGTGCAGGATCTTTAGTTGTGGCCTGCATATGGGATCTAGTTCCCTGACCAGGGATTGAACCTGGACGCCCTGCATTGGGAGCGCGGAGTCTTAGCCCCTGGACCACCAGGGAAGTCCCCACCCCCATTTTAAAGATTAGGAAACTGAGGCAGGCCCAGAGAGAGAAGGAATGACTCATGCAAGGTTTCATGGAAGTAAATGGCTCTCTGGGAACTGTTGCTGGCTGAGATGGCCCAGTGCCACTTCTTAAAGAGCCCCGCAGGATGCAGCAGGCAAAAGGGAACAAAAAGAAGCCCGTGTCTGTGTCCTCCAGCATTCTCTCCCTTCTTGTGGACCAATTCTGGTAAGAACGGCCAGCAAACCATATTCATGTCATCTGCTGAGGCCAAGAAGAGCCGTTTGTGAAGCGGGGAATCTACGGTGGGAAGATCTGTGCGGGGCGGTTGAGGGCAGGGAGAGCTGGCAGCTCCAGGTTGATGTCGCTCAGATAGGAGGAGACCAGTGAGAACTGGCCGCGTGGGGGCCTTCATGTCCCACTGCAGAGCGGACTTTGCTGTGGGAGGACACTGGTGCCCGGCTTCTCAGCTCATTGCACACTTCCCCCACAGCCTGAAAATGCCGGGGAGCTTACGCTGCACTCCCTACCTGCTTGTTCTTTGAAAGTGAAGCATGCTCGTGCCATCCAGATTTGTCCCGAGCCCTTGAACAAATGCATTCAAGATATCCCCAGAGGGTGATGAGAAAGGCCATCTCACTTCACTGGTAGGAGTGTATGCTGATGCTAGAGCACCTTGGCAGTATACATCAGGTGTTTGCTGTGAGCTCATGTCCATGATTTACAAGAAGGAGCAGAAAATTGGAACATACCTAAATAGATGACTGGAGGTGTGCCTGGTAAAAAAGTTACGGTTTACTGCACATGACGGAAGGTTCTAAAATGATAGAAAGCGATGGTGACAGAGACTTAAAGGACATGAGGAAATACACAAATGAAAAAAATTAGTGTGTGAAATTGTATCTAGTATGATGTCAGCTGTGGAAAAATGTAGGAAAATAAGCTAAACCATGAATCCAGGGCTTCTGGATTTTAGGTGATTTTATTTCCTATGCTTTATACTTTACTGTATGAATTTTTTTACGTTGACTTCACAGTAAGGAGAAAAGACCTTCATATCCTTCAACCCCATAAATTTACTTCTGGGAATCTTCCAAAGAAAATAATTGTAAATACAGATTACGAGCTATATGCACAGAGATGTTCCTTTCGTCATAGTTTTTTAAATTGAGATGTAATTCACATATACTATAAAAATCACCATTTAAAGCATGCTGTTTACTAGTTTTTAGTATAATCACAAAGTTGTGCAACCATCATCCACTATCTAATTCCAGAACATTTTTATCACCCCCTAAAGGAAGGCTAACCCTTTAGCAATCACTCCCCATTCTCTCTTTATCTCCAACCCCTGACAACCACTGATCTACCCTCTGTCTCTATGAATTTGCCCGGTCTGGACATTTCTTGTAGATGGATGCATACAACATGTAGCCACTATGTCTGGCTTCTGTCACCCAGCACAGTGACTTCAAGGTCCAGCCATACTGTAGCATGTGCCAGTACTTCATTCTTTTTTTGTGGCTGAGTAATATTCCATTGTATGGATAGACCATGTTTTATTTGTCCGTTCATCAGTTGATGGCCCTTAGTTGTTTTCACCTTTTGGCTATGGTGAATAATGCTGCTGTGGACATATGTTTTCGTTTCTCTTAGGTATACACCTAGGTGTAGAATTACTGACCCACATGGAAACTGTGTTTAACTATATATTTGAGAAATTGCTGAACTGCTTTCCAAAGCAGCTCTCATGAATATTTACACTAGTGGAAATTAGGAAATAGTGTAGCTATCAATAGTAGGAAAGTGCTTAGGTAAAACATATTAATCCCCTTAATGAACTGTTTGTAAAAATGCAAGTTATTTATTCTTAGACCGGGTGCTGGGGGTTCAAAGGCAGCTGAGACAGGGTAATTGTTCTCAAGGAGCTTAATCTATTCAGTTGTTCCAGGTGATGTTTACAAATAATTTATAACAAGCGGGGACAGAATACTTAGGCTATAGTGTTAGGCCATCTTGAGTAATTTTTGGAGAGACTCAAGGTATGAATTATTAAGTAAACATGTTACAAACTTAAGTGGAAAAGGCAGGGGAGAAAATTGTGTATACTGTATGATCATGACTATGTCAGAAAAAGACGAATAAAGAGAACATATAGAAAAAAGATGGAGGAAGACACATCAAAATAGGAATAATGGTTGTTTTTGAGTGGTGGTGTGCATGGACACTTCTCTCCTATTTAGGTGTATTTCCTAAACTTTGTGTAATAGAAACAAAAATACCCTGGTGTCTGTGTGTGGTGATCGTAGGAAGGAGTTGGTGGGGAAAATCTAGCATCAAGTTTTTGGGGAGATGAGAACTCAAGAGCCTGGACTGGCATACCTGTGGGTGACAGGACAATAAATTTAGATATCCTCGATGCTCTGATTGAAAATCATGCCCAAATTTGTCTGCATACAATGAAGTTACAGCTGTCTGGAAGTCTGGAGCGTGTGTCATCCTGATAAATAGGTGGATGAAGCAGAAGCGCAGCATAGATGTTTCACGGTGTGATGGATGAAGCCAGGGAGTGGGTGTTTCTCCCTGCTGTCAGCTGCTTCCTTTGCTGCCTTCTTCCTGCCCAAGGGCCCCCTGTCCTTGCCTTCTAGTTTACCACTTCTGTCTTTTGGGAGCTGGAAAACTTCTTCATTGAGCCTGTTCGAACTGCTGTCAAGTGAGTAAAAGGTCTCCAAGTGTGAGCCCTGTGGACAGAGGAGATGAACAGCAAGGACTTGATAACTTCTTCTCCTTGCTCGTGGTGCGAGCTGGACTCCGAGAGGCGTGACTCGTCATCTGCTTGCTTCAAAGTACTGATTCTGTGGATGATCATGCAAAGCCCATGCTCTGTTTAGAGAAGTGGAATCAGAGACATACGAATTCTATATCAGGCCAAAATAAAATTTGCCAAAATGGTAGATGGGTCAGTTTATTTTTAGAAGAAAGAGTATGGAAGTGTTATTTTACTTACTTGCGTTGTTTATTGGATAGAAAATTGAAAACTATGAACTTGAAATAGTTTTATAACAGTTGTGAGTTGTAAAGTAAATGAATTGGGCTCAGCAGCGCTAGAAGGTCAGGCTTCCCACATATGTATATATACTTTTTTTTTTTTTTTTTTTTTTGCGGTATGCGGGCCACTCACTGTTGTGGCCTTTCCTGTTGTGGAGCACAGGCTCCGGACGCGCAGGCTCAGCGGCCATGGCTCACGGGCCCAGTCGCTCCGCGGCATGTGGGATCTTCCCGGACCGGGGCACGAACCCGTGTCCCCTGCATTGGCAGGCGGACTCTCAACCACCGCGCCACCAGGGAAGCCCTATATATATTTTTAATTAATTTATTTTACCTTTAGCTGCGTCGGGTCTTTGTTGCTGCATAGGGCTTTTCTCTAGTTGTGGTGAGCGGGGTCCACTCTTTGTTGCGGTGCGCGGGCTTCTCATCGCCGTGGCTTCTCTTGTTGCAGAGCACAGGCTCTAGGCGCACGGGCTTCAGTAGTTGTGGTGCGCAGTCTTCAGTAGTTGTGGCTCACGGGCTCTAGAGCGCAGGCTCAGCAGTTGTGGCGCGTGGGCTTAGTGGCTCCGCGGCATGTGGGATCTTCCCGGACCAGGGCTCGAACCCGTGTCCCCTGCACTGGCAGGCGGATTCTTAACCACCGTGCCACCAGGGAAGCCATTCCCACCTATATTTGTCTACTAAATGAGATCATGTATGTCAGGATGCTTAGAATGTGCCCGCGCTTGGGCATCTTTCTCTAGGCTTATACGTGAATCTAGAATAGCAGAGTTGTGCTCAGGACTCAGTTTATCTTCAGGTAGCATTTGTTGTGGCTTGGCCCCATTCAGGACTTGAGTCACGCACAACAGCCTGCTGTTACCTGTTTGACTTGGAACCACGCCACCACCACACCATTCCTGACCCGTAAAGGAACTGTGCTGCGGACACTGGTGTTTGGGGCTGGGACCGACACTATGCAGTAGGCTCATCTTGTGATGTTGTGGGGTTTTGAGCGCATCGTATTTGAGAGGATTTCCATGGTGTGTTTTACCTTCTGTATATGTATTTCTGTTTTGATATTGACTCTAACTTAAAACCATTGTGTTTAAAACGAAGATGAGTTCAATCAGTGCCATTCTGATAGTGTTTATCAATTTCTAAAAGCTCCTGGGAGAGACAGAGCTTTGTTGTCGAACCAGTTTGGGGAAATAACATGTTCAAAATTCATACTTGTCTTGTGGGGCTTGGCATTGGTTGTGGTGTCTCACTTTCCTGGGGCCAGAGACTGGAACAGAGATGTGGGAAGACTGAGTTAGTGAAATTTAGGTTATCAGATTCCCATGCATACCAGTCAATGTGCATTTGTAGACACAACTGAATAGATAGCTGCCTGGACTCAGACGATTATAGGGGCGGCTTGTTTTATGCCACAGCTGTCTTGTCAATCAGTGTGATCGTGGGGTGTAGGGGCGGGGGAGGTTCTACTTAAACCCATCTGGAAAACCTTTCCTTTATCTATCTGTGTCAAGCCAAGCTTTCCTTGATCAGATTTACTTCAAGGAGGATACTTTGCAGTTTCTGATTCCTTCTGTGTAAAGAATACAGGCAGTATTTAGTAGGCATCTCCTTGTATTGTTACCATGCTTGTTTGGCTTTTTGCCTTTGGTCAGTGGTTAACATTTAACTCCTTCACTTATGACCACTGGTAGATGAAACTTACAAATACATTTTAGATACATTTAAGCTGTAATGTACAGAAACTGAAAGTTGTGAGGGGGGAACATTTGTCAGGGAATGAGAACATAGGTGCTCTCCTGTTGTTGTGGCAGAGCGACATTCCATTGTCATCACCTTATTAAACATACAGCTTGGAAGAAGATGCTTGTTTTACCTGTTCTGTAACTGTCAATATCTGTTTTTGCTGGTATTTAAAGTTGCACTGTGGGATAGTAATGCTTTTAACTGTGAGTGTACTGATACTGTTACTGATGATTATTGAGGCAAAGCCAGTGAGTTAATTTTCCAACCAAATAGTTGGAGCAAAAGCAGTCAATTAGATAATAATTTTGTATTGAAACCGAATTCTACAGTCAATTCAGCAAACTTACATGAAATTGACCTCACTTTCAAATTTGCTTTCATAATTTTATTTTGCAGGATAACAAAGCCATTGACCTTTGCCGACTGTGTTGGGGATGAACTTCCGTTAGGATGGGAAACTGTATATGATAAACAAATTGGAATTTATTACATGGACCACATAAATAGTAAGTACAGTGCCACACTTGAGTTGTTACATATGAATGACTTTCCATATTGATCCCCCGGTAGCTAGGAACTCTTTTTGTAGAGTGAAACAATTGTTACTCTCCAATGCAGCATTAAACTGGATTTTTATCAGTGTCATCAGAAGTGTTGATTAGCTGAGTTCTTCAAAAAGTGAAGCAGTTGTGTAGCTACCTGGCTTGTGTGTTGCTCAGGACTGCATGGAATATGTGGAATGCAGAATTTGAATACCTAAAAGAAGGAATAAATTTCCCAGGCAGTTTAGTAATAGAAATCTCTCTCAAAATGAGAAGGGTGTTTCTAGCAGAGTGAAGTTTACAAGTTCTTGGAACAATAAATGCCCAAGTGGTTACCTTAACTTCATTTTGTCTTATCCCTTTGATTTTAGCTTTAATATACCAAACATTTTGGAGCTTTGTGAAGGGAGAAAATGATGTAAAGACCACAGCTAAAATAATGGGTCCTTGACCATGCCAGCCTTCTTGGTAGAATTGTCGGGAGCGGTGGTTCTCACCTGGGGCTGGTTTTGCCTCCCAGGGACACATGGTAGTGTCTGGGGCATTTTTCATGGTCATGCCTGGGAGAGGTGCTCCCGGCATCTGGTGGGTGGAGGCCAGGGATGCTGCTCCCCCTCGTGCAGTGCCCAGGACGGCCCCCCGAAGAGGCTGAGCCGCCTGGAGTGTCCGTTGTGCCGAGCTGACGCGCTGCTTCCCGCCCTCCTTGCTCTCTGCCGCCTCCTCAGCCTTCCTCCGTCTGGGACCAGCTGGGGACCCATTTCTCTCTCAGATTCACATTTCTTCACTCCCCCCTTTTCGTTCTAGCTGCCTCGTGTTTCTGTCATCGTCATTACTACCGGGGATCCGAAGTTCCCCTTGGTGTGCTTTCTGTCCTTCAGTTTGTTGAGTGCGGGGGAGGCCGGGGGCGGGGTGCCCAGCATGTGAGTGACGAAGCTCCTTCCACGCTCAGTCCCACGGCTCCTCCTGTCGCCTTAGTGTGATCGACCCGAGCTGGTACCTTTAGGGCTGATTCCTGCATTGTCGCCTGCCGGCCGGCCTCTGAATTCAGCATTTGGAACTCTGAATGGCGAGGCGTCCTGGCTGGCTCCTGGGGCAGGGGAGTTTCCAATCCGTACCCTCAGCCTTCACGTGACTGCGGCTCTCACCCAGGGATTGGGCAGGGGGGTGAGTGCCGCCCTGGCCCTGCTGCCCTCCCCGGCGGTTATGCCAGTGGAGGAGGGCTTCCGGGTGGGTCCGCCACCCTCCCTCTGGCCCGGCTGGCCCGGTGCCCCTGGGCTGCGTGCGGCCAGGCTGTCTGGCTCTTCTGGGCCACCTTCCCCGTGCTGTGGGCCTCTCTGGGCCCGGGCGGCAGTGCTGAACGGCACAGGCATCCGCCTTACACAACGTTTTTGGAAGCCGCCTACCTGCCGCCGAGGCCTCTAGCTCGTCTCTCGTAAACCCCAATTGCTCCTCCCTCTGTGTCCCCTTCTTTGCCGCTGGTGTGCCTTGCTGTCCTGCTGGCTGAGTCACAGCGAGTGTCACAGAGCACCTCTGTATGCTGGCCACTCTTGAGGCCCTGAGGACACAGGAAA
The DNA here is from genome assembly GCF_937001465.1 of Orcinus orca. NCBI lineage: Eukaryota > Metazoa > Chordata > Mammalia > Artiodactyla > Delphinidae > Orcinus > Orcinus orca. The sequence goes on from NC_064580.1 coordinate 7,576,762, forward strand.
GTGAGACCCAGGCTCCACCATGAGGATTCAACATGACATGCTGGACTTGGCCATGAACCCGAAAACCGAAGAATCACCACGGACTTTCTTCCGGCCCCCTTGAGTATAACGGGTGACCCAGCACCATGGGGAATGTGGCTGAAGACATCAGCTCCAGGGTCATACCACCTCCTCCCTCTGAGGCCTTCAGGGAACCCAACTCTTTTTTTTTTCCCCAGGAACATAAAAGATTATTATTGTAACAATTAGTACATGGGCCAGAGAACCCATTCCAGAAAACTTGCTCCTGAGAATCTAACTCTTGATAGCACAGCTTTATAGCTCTCTAAAGACACAGGACCTGGGGAGTCAAATATTAAGTTGGAACTGTGCAGATTGATGGTGACGTGAGGGACCAGAGGGGCCCTGCGTGGATCACCTGCAAGGTTCCCAAGACTCTCGGGTGCACTGGACAGAGTGCGAACGATGCCTGTCGGCCGGGGTGAGTCTCATGGCTGAATCAACGTCAGAGACATCCGGGCACTTATAACAGCTGTGACTCTGCCCGCACCCCCTCGGCCCACTGAATCTGGACTCCGGGGCTAGGTCAGGACCCCGATTTTTGTTGTCTTTGTTTTTTATTTCCCCATGGGAGCTTTTAAGGCCCAGGGAGGCTTTCTAGGAGGGGCCCTGGGGTAGCAGTGTGAAGCGGGGTAGGGGATGTTGCTGGGAGGGGGTTTAAAATGGAAGGACTTACTTGAAACATCCTAGCAGGTGCTGTGTGTGTATGGGGCAAAGATAACCTAAAATTTACATTTTTAACCATTTTGATGTGAGTTGCACAGAACGTAAAGTTCACTGTTTAAAAGTCTGCAGTTCAGTGGCAATTGGTGCATTCACAGTGTTGTCCAGCTTCCACTTTTATCTAGTTCCAGAACATTTCGTCACGCCAAGGTACAACCTTGTGCTTTAAAAAAGGCCATGTGTTAGAGAACCGGAGGCAGAGTTGGGAAGGTCACTTTGGTGAGCGCACGGAGGATGGCTTTTGGCGGGATGAGGCAGGCAGCCTGCGTGTTTTTGGAGAGAGATCGTGAGGGTCTGATTGAAGTAAGGGGAGAAGGAGAGAAGGCGTACGTCGGCCACTGTGATACGCAGGGGCAGGAATTGCCAGTTGTGGATGACCCATGGAATACTCTGTGTGGGGAAAGGAGCGCACAAGTCCTCTGAAGGCGAGTCCCAGGCTGGCTCAGTGGGTAGATCCAGAGGAAGGCGCTACTCAGAGGGGCAGGCGGGAGACGCAGGCGCTCGTCAGCGTGGCTTCCTCTGCTTTGCTTTGGTTTGCGTAGTGAAAGGGCGCTGTGTGAGAATGAGTTCTGCTTTGGACGAATGACTCAGAATTACTTTGCGTTCGTCCAGGTGGAGATGCCTCTAGGAGGGAGGAGGAAGGAAAGGATGGGCGCTCAGGGGAGAGGTTGGAGCCGGAGGTGGGCGTGAGCCCTTAGGGGAGCTGCTAGAGTGAGAGAGCCAGAGCGGAAAACGGGGGATTTATGGGAAGTCCAGGAAGAATGCAGAAGGACGTCGTCTGGCGTGGGAGGTGGGAGAAGGGGAGCGAGCCAGTCACGGGGACAGCAGAGCCCACAGCAGCCTGGCTTGAAGAAGGCAGGGAGAGGAAGCTTGGACGTGTGTCTTAGTTTGACAGGGATGACCTCCTTTGGGTTCATGTCCACCAACATTTACTTAGAGTGTGAAAAGTTGCCTGGTACCGTCTTCCCCTCCATGGAGCTATTGCATGTCTACAGAGCTTTCTTCTCGTCCCAAGCGTGGATATGTAAATAGGAGGTGATCCGCACTCTGGGAGGTTCGTTATATAGACGCTTCCATAATGTACCTCCTGGTAGTTAATTAATTTTCTCATTGACTAGTCATATAACTGCATGATTATTGGTCAATGTAAAGATTTTACTTTGAAGTCCCTTATGTTCTTACCCTTTCAATTTCAGAGCTTACCCAGATTGAGGATCCCAGAGAACAGTGGAGGCGGGAGCAGGAACGGATGCTGAAGGAGTATTTAATTGTAGCCCAGGAGGCCCTCAACGCCAAGAAAGAAATCTACCAGATTAAGCAGCAGCGTTTCGAGCTGGCCCAGGAGGAATACCAGCAGCTGCACAAGATGTGCGAGGATGACGGCCGCTCGTATGCCAGCTGTGAGTTCACCGTCCCCCGCGGTTAACACGCGTGACTTCCAAAGCTGTCTGTCTGCTAGGCTTTTTGCAGACACTGAGCTTGAGTCAGGCAAGACAGCTTCCTAAATTTTCTAATCGCAGATTGTTAGGTAGTCAGCCTTCCACACTGGAATCCGACGGTCATTCACTACCGCTCCTTCAGCAAATGTTGATCAAGTGTCCGCCTTGTGCCCAGGCACTGCAACACGGGGGAGCCCAAGAAAAGAGAAGCCCCTGCCCTCCTGGAGCTTCCATGCGGGTGGGGAAGGGAGAAAATAAACAAGCATGTTTCAGGTAGTGACACGAAACAGCCTCCTGGCTTCTGTTTGTCAGCGTGGAAAAGGGCTTCACCCAGAGATCTCTGCCGTTATTCCTGCTTGTCTGGGGTGGTCCCTGGGAAGGCCATACGATGGTTTTGTTGGTCCTGGATGGAAAGATTCAGGAGCCTCCACACATGTCAAGCCCCTGTCTCTTTGTAGCATACTTTCTTGGGCAAGACACTGAAGGTGGGGGAACTCAGTATAACGCGGGGAATCAGGGGAACTCTGTCTGCCCCTCAAGTGAGATGGGTGCACACTGATGTCTTCCAAAGGGGACCCCTCCGAGTTTTGGAGCCTGCTGGATGTGGCCTCCTGTTTCAGGAGGACTCAGCAGATGCTCAGGAATTGAAGGAATCAGGTCCAGTCGCAGAAGCCAAAGCCTCTGGTTACTGACCCAGTCAGTCACTTCCTGAGCCGGTCCCTTCCCGACAGAGTTGTCACGCTTAACCGCCCACTGCAGGTGCTTGTGGCCATGCCTGTCCCGTGTGCCGGTGAGCTTGGGGAGAGTGTATGAAGTCGGTACTGCTAGGTTTTATTGTATGAAAACCTAAGTCTGGTTGAGACATGAGGGACTTACTGTGACGTGACTGCCACGTTGCCAGGTATTTGGCTCTGGTGACACAGCTTTGAACGTTAAGGACGTGGTCAAAGCTTTATCCCGTTTTGCAGGTCAGAATGGAATTGAGGCCAAGGGGCCAAACATCTTTTTCACTGCAGCATACAAGCTGTGAAGAAGAGAGCAGTGGGGGTGGGCTTTGCCTCCTGTAGCAGGAATTGAGATGGCTGTGTCTCCATGTGCCATGAGAGAATGCAGGCTCAGGTATGATGGTACGTTGTTTCCAGGCTGCTTCATCTCTTGTTCTTCAGCTATTGATATGTACTAGGTTTTTTTCTTGTTTGTTCCTTTTTTTTTTTTTTTTTTTGCAGTACGTGGGCCTCTCACTGTTGCGGCCTCTCCCGTTGCGGAGCACAGGCTCCGGACGCGCAGGCTCAGCGGCCATGGCTCACGGGCCTAGCCGGTCCGCGGCATGTGGGATCTTCCCGGACCGGGGCACGAACCCGTGTCCCCTGCATCGGCAGGCGGACTCTCAACCACTGCACCACCAGGGAAGCCCTCGTTTGTTTCTTTTTAACTGTCCATCAGAATGTGATGGGTCAGCTCAGTGCTAGTTTTTAGAAAAGTCTGGTCTCTTCCTAGTTTTCTTTACTTGTAATGTCTTTCTCTGATTTTGGTATCAGGATAATACTGGCCTTACAGAATGAATTGGGACGTGTTCCCTTCTCCCCAGGCTTTGGAAAGTTCATGTGGGATTGGTATTAATGCTTTCTTAACAGTTTGATAGAATTCACCAGAAAAGCCATCTGGACCTGGAGGTCTTTGTGGGAATGTTTGTAACTACAAATTCAATACCTCTAATAGATACAGGACTAGTCAGATTTTCCTGTTTCTTCTTGAATCAGTTTTGGTATTTGTGTGCTTCAAGGAATTCGTCTCTTTCATCTAATCCAAAAATCAGTAAGCTTTTCTGTAAAGGATCAGATAGTGTTTTAGGCTCTGTAGGTCATATGATCTTAGACGCAGCTACTCAACCCTGTTGTTAGACTGCAAAAGCAGCCAGAGATGATACCTAAATGATGTGTGTGGCTTGTTCTGATAAAAGTATAAAAACAGTAACAAGCTGGATTTGGCCCACGGGGAATCTGCTGAACGCTGATCCAAGCTGTCAAGTTTATGAAGTTTTTTGTAGAATTCCTGCATGATTCTTTCAATGTCTGGACGCTGAGCTGGTGTCCTTTCTCGTATTTGTGATATTAATAATTTGTGTCTTAATCAGCACAGCTCAATGTTTATTGATTGTGTGTAGCATTACAGCGAACTGGCTTTTGGTTTTCTTTTTTTTTCCCCCAATTTCTTGTCTGTTTTCTATTTTATTGGTTTGTCCTCTTTATTATTTCCTTCTTTCTACTTAGTTTGGCTTTAATTTGTTCTTTTTCTACCTTCCTAAATTGGGAGCTTACACCATTGATTTCAGACCTCTCTTTTTTCTCACATAGCCTCTAAAGGTATAAATTCTCCTCTAAGTACTACTTTAACTGCATCCCACAAATTTTGGTATTTTCATTTTCAGTCAGTTCATAATATTTTCTCATTTTCTTTGAGATTTCTCTCTTGACCCATGGGTTTTTTTAAAAGTAAATTGTTGGCTTCCCTGGTGGCGCAGTGGTTGAGAGTCCGCCTGCCAATGCAGGGGACACGGGTTCGTGTCCCGGTCCGGGAGGATCTCACATGCCACGGAGCGGCTGGGCCCGTGAGCCATGGCCGCTGAGCCTGTGTATCCCTAGTCTGTGCTCTGCAATGGGAGAGGCCACAACAGTGAGACGCCCGCATACCACAAAAAAAAAAAAAAAAAAAAAAAGGTAAGTTGTTGGGGGAATTCCCTGGTGGTCCAGTAGTTAGGATTCCTCGATTTCACTGCTGAGGGCCCGGGTTCAGTCTCTGGTCGGGGAACTAAGATCCTGCAAGCCGAGTGGCATGGCCGAAAAAAAAGTAAGTTGTTGGAACTTTTTAAAGGTATCATGTTGTTGATTTCTAATTTAATTCCATTGTGGTCAGAGACTAGACGTATAAGATTTCGATCTTTTGATATCTATTCAGATGACTTTCGGGGCTCGGCATATGGTCTCTTTTAAGTGATCTCATGGACTTGGTGCCTCGAGGTCACACTTGGCTGAAGCATTGGCTTATAACTGTTTCTGAAAGCATATAGTTAGCGATTCTAAACCTTTCCAAAAGTTACTTGGTAGAAGTAGATTGAACCATATACAAGTGTCATTTTTGTAGCTTAAAAAGGCCCAAATATTGGCAATTTCGTATGATTCAACCTAATAGAGTATTTCTTCCCAGTAGCCTGTAGGCACCTCATCTGTTCCATGGTCAGGTTTGGTTAGGTCTCCAAAGAGGCTTTCCAGTCAGTCTTTCTAAGATGGGAGAAGCACATATCAGAAAAACCTGGCAGGAAGTTTCTTGCCAGTCATTGAAAGGACAAACTTCATCAAGAGAAGGTGTGTCTTATGTACTGGTTACTGTACTGGTGCAGCCAGGACTTCAGTTGCAGTGAGTGTGGGGACTCGGGACTGGAGCCCTTGAGGATGCAAATATAGGAGGACCTAGTTGCAGCCTATCGGGTTCTATGCCCAGCCCGAGGGGAGGAGTCGCATAGCAATGTGGAGCCTAGAGGGTGAGGGCATCCAGAACTTATAGTCCTCTGGAGCTGGGACTTCCCTCAGCATTAGTTTTTGTATTTCCACGGGCTTTTCACTCCGTTGACATTTGGGCAAGTAGGGAATTGCACTCAATTTCATTCTTCCTGTGCTCCGTAGAATTTTATTAATGCCCAGTAAAAAAGAAACACTTGAGATGCTGTCTTTGAAATCATATATGAGGAAACCTTGAGTCAAGGAAGGTGATGACTCTGGGGTGTTGACTTGAGATCCTACCATGAGACTCCACTCCCCAACCCATGAGAGGTCCCTGCGTAGACACGATCTCTGCTTCTACTCGTGCAGGTGGCATTGGAGGCCAGCTTAGGCCATTTTCATGAAGGGCTGGAGATGCCAGTGGCTCTTGCTGGAGCCTGTCTCCTCAGGGAAAAAGACTACGAATGGAAGCTAGGAACTAATTCAAGCATTTTATCAAGTTGCTGCTATCCCTGCAGTTTTTGATCAAGCTCTTTCTTTTTTTTTTTTTTGCGGTATGCGGGCCTCTCACTGTTGCGGCCTCTCCCGTTGTGGAGCACAGGCTCCGGACGCGCAGGCTCAGCGGCCATGGCTCACGGGCCCAGCCGCTCCGCGGCATGTGGGATCTTCCCGGACCGGGGCACGAACCCGTGTCCCCTGCATCGGCAGGAGGACTCTCAACCACTGCGCCACCAGGGAAGCCCGATCAGGCTCTTTCAATTTGCCATTTAACCTGAACTTCATTGAGGATAATTCTGTTAGCTATGACTCAAATGAACTATTTCTGGCCACAGGCTAAAGTTCAAGACAATGATCCTGGTGGCTTGTGCTCTAACAGATGTCTCCTACAGAGGTCCGGGCCCACATCAGGAGCTGCTGGTGGCAGGATCCATGGCACACCTGGGCTCCAGTTGGCCACCTGGGTCTGGCACAACCCAGGTCGCTCACCTTGTTAGTCATCTAAAGCAGGGCTCCTTGCTCGGGTACTGGGAACAACAGAGGGAGATTTGGACTTATTTCTCATTACTTCCTTCATTGACAGTGACTCCAAGTGAAAGGAAGCAACATCTAATGGGCTAGTGTTTTCCTGCATTGTTGTGATTGCAACATCGTGAAGCACTGTAACATGGTAATGTTATTTTCGGTGTACACACAGAAACAATATTGGGTAGGCTAAGTTACTTCTTGAAGGTTACATCCCTAGTAAACGGTAGACCTTGGATTTGAACCCAGATCTTTTTGTGTAGGTAGCCTTCAGTGCTGTGTAGTATTTCCGAGACATGGAAGAGTCAGCTCAGAAGAACTGATCGTGGCTTTGGAACAGGCTGCCCTCCCATTGTTCAAGTTACCTGGAAATAAGGACCCATTATAAATTGACAAGTCCGGCAATTTCACAACACTTGAAGGGGCACGTGGAAGGCAGAACGCCTTCTGCTTCTTGATTTTCTTGTGGCCCACTAAACTAGTCATTTAGTTTTCAACAGATATTTCCTTAGCGCCTGGTGTTGGGGACACGATTTATCCTGAATGGCTGATTGTAGGGGAAAATGAGGCAATAATTGTAAACAGCGGAATTCACTAGAAAGTCATTTCCAGTATTGGAGCAGAAGGTCATGGGGGAGGGCAAGGGGAGGGGAAGTGCTCTGTTCCACACCTTTCACAGATTTCCCCCTGAGTTATGGAAGTCGTCAGAATAAAACTCTGTTCATTGGAGAGGAAAGATTTTGTGTCAGTGTTGGGCCATCTGGTGCCTGAGAATATCCAAGCCTTAACTTTTTTGTCTCTGACCAAAACAAAGTCATGCTTTGCTGGATTTGAGCACACATCCCCATGAGACTAAGACCCCAACTCTGCTTTAGTTCTGTTCGCTTATGAGCTAGCTGCCTTGGGCCCAGTCCTGTCCAATGCTCTGTAGAACCCTGGCATGGAACTCTTCACTACAAAGGACTCAGTCTCTAAGACGCACCCAGTACTTTCTCTGCAGCTCCATTTTGTAGAGTTTTCTCCTACTTTCTTCGCTGCAATATTTTCTTCTGTTTGCCTTCTTTTTAAACACTGAATACATTCGTTATTTCAGAAACTTTTTTTTCATTGTTCCTGAGAAACTCTGGCCTCCAGATGCGTTCAGATGAAGTATATGACCAGTTGCAGGACCTTTTAGAAGGAATTCTTGCTTGGGGTAAATTATAGTCTGAACCACAGGTCAGCGAATTTTGGCCCGCAGGCTGAATCCTGTCCACTCTGGGTGTTTTGTAAATAAACTTTTATTGGGACCTAGCAAGGTCCATTCACTTACCCATGGTCTGTAGCAGCTACAGTGGCAGAGTCGAGGAACTGTGACAGAGAGTGTATGGCCTACAGAGCCAGAAATATTTACTATTTGGCCCTTTGCAGAAGAATCTGCACCAGTGGTTCTCAACCCTGGCTGCACTGGAGGAATCTCCCGAAGGGCTTTTAAAAACTCTTCTGTCTGGGCCCCAGTGCCACCCCTAGAGATTTGGGTTTAATTGCCCTTGGCTGGGGCCAGACACTTTTTTTTTAAAGCTCCCCAGGGGATTCCCAGAGTTGAGATCTACTGATTGTGATCCTTTCTTCCAGCAGCAGGAGTATGACTTTGTTTGTTACCCTGGCTCCTGGGAGCTCCCAGAAGCCTACAGCCAAAGTCTCTTCGGGTGCCTGGGAAAGAGTCAGCCTTATCTCCGGTGAGAAAGCGCTGACCCGCCCTGCATTCCTGGCTCGGGGGGGCTGGCTCGGGCGGTGGGGAAGCTTGACCTTATCAGTCCTCTGTCCGGCCCCGCATTCTTTCTGAGGCTCCAGGCCCATCCCACAAAGACTGTCTTCCCTTGTTTCCCTGGTAAAGGTTTCTCATCTCCTGCCTAGCTGAGGATAAGGGCCACAGTCCATCCATTCAGCCCTTCGTTTTCCTGCACGCAGGCCTGTTGGAGCAGGCAGGAAAAAAATGGCTCACGCAGCATCTTCCCAGGTATTAGTTGGCAGGACGCAATCTCGAAGGTTGTCGCAGAGCACACATGTTTACCAGATCTCCTCGTCTGCCCTAGAGAGGGACTTCTTGGTTTGGATTTGGTGGGCCCTTGTGTTACTTCTGTAGGTTACCTCTCAGCGGGCTAGTTTGATTTTTTTGTTCCTTTGCTTCTGGTGCCTTTAAAAAAGAGGTCATGCCCTCTTTAGTTGGCCTCGGTTGTTTACAGGCATGCCTTGGTCGGCTCTGGTAATTAGTACCTGTCAGCACAGAAACTGTCCAGGCTTGCCGTCCTCTGTGCCGGAGTCCTACTGGGCTCCCTCCAGCAGCTCGCTGCAGCACTGATGCCTGGAAGGCGTACACCTGGTCCTAAGGAGCCGTCCGCCTGCCCAGAGGAGGTCTTTGGAGAAGGACTACCCTCTTTTAAAGCATGTCATCCGCCTAGGGCGATCTTGGGTTCTCACGGTCCAGAGGAGCCCTGTGTGTAAGAGGAGATGGACACAGAGGCAGACATGGACACATTTCCCCCTTTTAATAACCCATAAAATCGAAATCCAAAGTAATTACTGGGGTCTGCAGCATTTTGAGTGCTAAATAACACAGATTGAGTTCTCCTGTTGCGCACCGGGGAGCCAGAGGGCCATTTCTTTTTAATTTGGAAAAGCTAATGTGAGCCACAGGAGCCCAGGTTCTAGACAGAAGTCCCTCTTTGACTGATGGCAGAATGTAGGTCAAGTCACTACACACTCAGCCTTCATTTCTAAAGTGGGGAAACGTAATCGCCATCTCTCACAAAGATTTTATGAGGATAGATGAAATAAATGCGACAGCTACCCTATAATAGCAAGGTATAGTAATTTACATTGGTGAGGTCCAGTTAAACTATAACCTTCCTATTATATCATCCAAAGCAATGCTCTATGCCTGAGCGGCCTCCTTAAGCTGTTTAATAGCTCTGCCCACTCAAACTCTTCAAGTGAGAAGAAAGCTTCAGAGGTGAAAGTCTCCTATTTATCCTAAACCTTGAGATTGGAGATGTGTCTTAACAGAGGAAGATGTTTCTTTTTCTAAGTGTTGTGGTGTATGTGCCATTAAAAATGAGGTCCAGGGCTTCCCTGGTGGCACAGTGGTTGAGAGTCCGCCTGCCGATGCAGGGGACACGGGTTCGTGCCCCGGTCTGGGAAGATCCCACGTGCCGCGGAGCGGCTGGGCCCGTGAGCCATGGGCGCTGAGCCTGCGCGTCCGGAGCCTGCGCTCCACAACAGGAGAGGCCACAGCAGTGAGAGGCCCGCGTACCGCAAAAAAATAAAAAAATAATGCGGTCCAGAGTCTTGAGCTTTTTCCTTGGACTCCACAAATGGGTTCCATTAGACTTACTGGCAGACATCAGGAACTGAGAATCTGTCTTTATAAACTGAATTATATCATTAGAAGATCTGCCAGTGTTTATCACTCTCCTTAGCATTTGAAGATAAAACGTACTCACTGTCTTAGGTACTTGAGTTGCCTTTTACCTCATTCCAGTCCTGGAATTTTATAGCTTTAGAGACCATGGCAAAGGGAACATGAGTGGTATCAATAAGTAAAACCTTTTACCATTTAGGATGTTTTCAGCTGTAAGTAGCAGAAAAGACTAACTCCCCTCGGCCTGGACAATAAGGCTGTCATTGTCACTTAGCAGCGTCCTCCAGGGGGTGGTGGGCCTCCCCATCGGTGGACTGGGCAGCTCAGTGATGTCGTGGTTTATCAGGACCCCCCTCCAGGACTGGTCCAGGCTGAGTGTCCTGGGGGAGAGGCGGATGCCCAAGTGCCTCAGGGCTCTGTTAGTTATGCAGGAGAACCGGGGGCAGGTTGCCATGTATCTGTCCATCTGTACCCACTACACCTCCAGCGTGCGCTTCAAGGCTCTTTGCTAATTTTCCCTATGAAACTGCACAGACAGAAAGAGTTTTGGCAACGATTTCAGATCATTGTTACTGATGTTTAACGTTGCGGTTAACTTCCCTGGACTTTGGTGGTGGGGTTACTTTCTACCCGGAATGGGAAAGATCCCAGGTGGTAACTGTTGGCATTGTCTTCCTCAGCTGCAAGGTGACAAGTGGCCCCACGTGGAAGGAGTCAGCAAGCCGTAGGTTTATTTGCATGTTGTCTGGGCCCCAGTGGAAGCCCCTTAAGCTCAGGCTTGGGAACCTTAAGTCCCAGGAGTTTAATGTGGAGATTTTATAGAAATAACTTCTGCCTCTTAAGGGCATTGTCTGAGGTGTTGCTTTCATTACTGGTCTTAAATGAGACCAAAGAGTCAGGCAAGATGGAGGTTCTAGGATTTGGAAATAAACATTCTTCGTCTTAGAAAGAATTCTATTTAAGAAACATTTTACTCTGTGTTTTTGAGAGATTAGAATTCTAAATATAAGAACATTTGAGATAAATTTGGCAAACAGCTCCTCCAGATATTTATTTCCAGTAGATTCTAGTAATTTGAAATTCTGACTGGGGCTTAGAATAGTAGATTTTCCATAGAACTGTATTTTTTAAAAAACAGGAGATATCTGAACAGCTCAAATTAAGTTAGGATGTGGTTCTGTTTGCTGATGTGGTTCTATTTGAGGATATTAAATACTCTTGCTGTTTAAACCACTTGATGGCTTTCTAAAATAAATTTATTTATTTATTTTTGGCTGCGTTGAGTCTTCGTTGCTGCACGCGGGCTTTCTCTAGTTGCGGCGAGCAGGGACTACTCTTCATTGCGGTGTGCGGGCTTCTCATTGCGGTGGCTTCTCTTGCTGCGGAGCACAGGCTCTAGGCGCGCGGGCTTCAGTAGTTGTGGTGAAAGGGCTTAGTTGCTCTGAAGCATGTGGGATCTTCCCGGACCAGGGCTCGAACTCGTGTCCCCTGCCTTGGCAGGCGGATTCTTAACCACTGCGGCACCAGGGAAGCCCCACTTGATGGCTTTGAGTCAGCTTCTCCAATATGAAATCAGGAGATGATTATAAACTAGTTTCTAGATGTTGACATGTAAGTTACCTGAATGACAGCCTTTGGTACCCAGATCAAAGGAGTAAAAGAATGGATGCTGGCCCTGCTGATGGGTCTTCTGAGCAGGTGAAACTAATGAAAATGACCCGGAGGCAGATTACACCAGTGTGGGGTGACTCTCAGATGAAGAAAGAGGAGCCTCCACAACTCAGGAAGGGACAGGAACCAAGTCACTGCAGCTCCAAGGCCTAAGAGAAAGGAGACAGAAGCATCAAGAAAAAGGGATGCAGAGAGGTGGATGGGGTGATAGAAATTAGAAATGGCGGAAATGGGAAGGAAATCCAAAAAAACGTGGATATATGTATATGTATAGCTGATTCGTTTTGCTGTACAGTAGAAACTAACACAACATTGTAAAGCAACTATACTCCAATAAAAATTAATTTAAAAAAAGAAAGAAAAAGAAAGAAAAAAAAGAGAAAGGAACAGCTGCAAGCTGCTCCAGTTGCTGAGACAGCAGAGAGGGCTTGGCTGCCTGTGCTTAGCACACAGCTGGGCGGCTGAGCGCGCCCCATTCACCCCCAGGTAGTAGCCGTCTGCAGTCACGATGCTGTGTCTGTTAAAAGGCTTTAAGTCATGTGTGCTGCACCGCTGAAGAAAGCATTTATCTATGCAATGTGATTTAGCTAAACATCCCTCAAAAACAAGCTGCTTAGAATAACAGCTTTCGCGGAACCAAAAACATGGAAGAATAGCTTTTCCTCAAGCCTGCCAGATACTGATACGTGACTAGAAAGTTGTCTTTTTCATTTTACAAATCTTTGGGTTTTTTTTTTCTTTCTTATGTCAAAAATCGTTCATGTGGAGACTATAGATGTGAAGAGAGTGAATACAAAATCTTTTGCAATGAAACCATTGAGAATAGCAGTCAACTTTTGGGTTCTTTTCTTCCAGTGACTTCCATGGGTGCATGCATTTTAAAAGGAAGTAAAAATGGGTTCATACTGTATGTACTGTTTACATAGTTAGAATAGTTTTCTATACCATAACTGTACCCCTCCCCCCGTGTATATATGGTTTTTAACCCTAGTAGTTTTGCAGTTGAAGTAAACAGAGTTTTGATTTACCTATAGCCATATATTTTATTATGTGGAATCACGTAGAAGGGCCTCATGCAAAAATCAAACATCAAGATTCAAGGTTGAAAGATGTTAATTCTTCAGGAGCCAGCGCCAACTTGGAAGTCTGAGACTGAGAATTAACTACTTAATATGGTGAATCAGAAGTTCCTATCTATGTGTATTTATTTACTTTAAAGGATCCATTATAAAATAAAATATTTTCTTTCTGTTTAGCCTTCTTTGGATATTCAACAAATACAAAGTACGACCCATACCAAATTAAAGCAGAAATAGCAAGTCGTCGGGATAGGGTGAGTAAAACGAATATTTTCACAACTAGAAGCCCCGTATGTCTTTTTATGTAACATCACTTATCATGGTTCATTTTATGGTGGCCAGTGTGTATAACACCCATATTTTAGTAAGATTTTCCATTTCATGAATTATTACCACATTTGGTTTTACTTTCCACTTTTTTTTTCCGATAGGAAGGGAAAAGTTTCATTTTAAAGCCTCAGCCCATCTAACAAAAAATCACCTGTATCCCTCAGTGTGTTTCATGGGGCTAGATTCACCCCCTGTTTGGAAAGATTTGGTGACATTGGGGCCCAACCTCAGAGGGCTGCCTCCCTGTATTAGTGGGCTGCCAGGCCTGTCCCTCAGCAGCTTTAGCATCTGCTGTTCTTCCCTGGTGGCTGTATTCCCAGAGAAATCTTGCCTACGATGGCGTTTGACCAGAAGGTACCGGTGCTCCCTGCCAGTGGTGCCGGGTTCTTGGTGTGCCACCGTGTTCCATCCCTTCAGCCCCTTGTCTTGGGTGTCTGGAAGCGGGGACGGGAGACATCTTAGAGGCCAAGCCTCCTGTCCTGGTGTCTCAGTCCCTAAACCAGAGTGTCTCTTTTAGTGCCGTGGTTCTCACATTCTAGTACACCAACGAAAAACACCTGGAGCATCAGTTCAAAGTGTGAGCTCCAGACACCCCCTGCCTCGCCCCCACCGAGTTTTAACAAGGCCTGGAGTGGGTCCTATCATCTCTTTAAATAAGCACTGCAGGCGACTGACTTCCAGGTAGTGGGAAGCCATGCTTTGAGCAACAGGGTTTCCTAGGTGGGATCTGTGGGTAGTAAGCAGAAGAGGGGATGAAAAAAGTATGACAAAGTTTGCTCATTGCAATGTGTAAATCAATACCTTGAAAAAGAAAATCATTGCTGGTTCCAGGGCTCCACGTAGTAGAAAGCTGTTCGTGACCCGGGCCTTTTGTGTCTAAGCGAGCCGGCCCCTCTGCCAGGGCTGTTTGATATGCCAGGGCTGTTTGATATGCCAGGGATGGAAGGCCATGGAGAGAATGGGTGACCCTGTGAATTGCAAGGTAGTCAGAAACTTAGATGACAATGCTAACAACTGTAGAAATCATTTTTCACAGCTTCTTTTTGTGGAAAAAAAAATGTAATTTGTCTTTAGCTTTCCAGATTAAAACGAGAGCTGACCCAGATGAAGCAAGAACTGCAGTACAAAGAAAAGGGGGTGGAGACCCTGCAAGAGTGAGTGGCCTGCAGTGACAGAGGGAGAGTTTCCCTGCGATTTCCTGTTTGGTGCCGGGACATGTGTCCTAAAGCTTCATGGGTGTTCACTTTTATGCTTTTATTTATGCTTATTATTTGCCAATCCTAAGGATCAGATCTCTCTTTTCCCTGAAGATAGTTTGTTCTTGTTTCCTTGGGAAATAAGACCTTTATTTTATATTTACGCACATTCTTGATAGCTGTGCTGTCTGAAACACACATGGCTATTTACATTTGAATTCCTGTTTTGTTAGTTTTAATCTCTTAAAGTTTTTAATTCTAAAGTTTAAATTAATTGAAGTTAAATAAAATTAAAATTTTAGTTCCCAACCTCAGTAGCCACATCTGAAATGCTCAGTCACATGTGACTAGTGCAGGTTTTCTCCACCTCAGTGCTCATGACATTTTGGACCAGATAACTGTTTGTGGTGGAGCTGTCCTATGCACCAGAGGATGTTTAGCAGCACCCCTGGCCTTGACCCCCTAGATGCCAGTAGCACCCTCTTACCCAGTTGTGACAGCCAAAAATGTCTCCAGATATTGCCAAGTGTTTCCTGGAGGGCATGTTTGTCCCAAGTTGAGGACCACTGGGCTAGTGGCCACTGCATTGGGCAGCACAGGTAACATTTCCATCCTCACAGTACTTTCAGTTGGGCAGCCTGATCTATAGGTCTTCCTCCTATAAAATTGACATCTTTACAATTAGAACTTTATCCCTACTAAGAGTTTGGGGATGAAGTTCTTATCATTTGTGAGTTATATGAAGTGAGCAAATTCAATGAACAGGAGTTATTTTATAAATGGTGATATTGGTGGTCTGAAAGAATTAATTTTCCTAAGAAAGGGCATTGTATGCTTGTTGGTCCAAAGTATATTCCCTTTTGATTCAGAGCCTGGTTTCACTTGCTGAACTTGGGCTTGTGCTTCATACCTTCTGTGTTGACTCTTCTCATGTGTCAATGGGGACTGTCGTAGCTCAGTTGCTCTGACAAAATACTGTAGACTGAATGACTTAAAGAGCAGACATTTACTTCTCACAGTTCTGGAGGCTGGAAGTCTAAGGTCACGGCGCTGGCAAATTCCTTATCAGATGACTGCCTTTTTGCTGTGTCTTGACATGGCTGTTTTTGGGTGGGGGGCTCTGGTCTCTGGTGTCTCTTCTGTTTCTTTAAGGACACTAATCCCTTCATGGGGCCCCACCTTCATGACCTCATCTAAATCTAATCACCCCCAAAGGCCCCATTTCCAAATACCATCCTATTGGGGGTTAGGGCTAACCATATGAAGTTTGGGGGGCATGAACATTCAGTCCATAGCAGTGATCATTGGGCTAAATTGTCCAAGTGCAGCACCAGTGCCTGCTACATAGTCAGCCTTCAGCAAATGGCAGGAATCCACGTGGCTACGATTTCTTGGTAAATGTGGGCAGCGTGCCACTCTCTTGCATCCTGTGTGTAGACACAATGACAGTGTGTCAAATGTGATTGCAGTATTACTCTTTATAGGGAGGTTACACAGAATGTGTTTGACAAAGATAATGATCCCACCTCACATAAAGGGTAATTAACGGGCACGTCAAACCCTGTTGTTTAACATGAGGTTGACATTCACTTTGTTAATCACCCAGGATTAGTTTGGTTGATGATTCGTTTGTCCGCTTTTTATTAAGGACATATTATAGACACCAAGGGAGACACAATAGAAAGGTGAGCTGGGTCTTGCCTGGAGGGGCTTGGCTTTTCTGGCCCTGAGACACTGCCATGCCCCCTGCAGGTCCCCCATGTGGCAGGGTTTGGTAAGCTATCCACGTGCTTAGCATGAGCTGCAGGCTTTTAACCTTACAGTCAGCTTTTTGCTTTCTCTACCACTACCTGTAGCTGTGTGTGTGTGTGTGTGTGTGTGTGTGTGTGTGTGTGTGTGTGCACATTCTCTGGTGATTTGGATCTACAATGGGAGTTCCTTTAATTATCCCTAGTCAGTACAGCTTTTTATTTCTTTTTTTTTTTTTTGCATGCCAGAGAGTCTTTACTTTTAAATGATTTTCAGTACACCAAGTAGTAACATGTAGCAAGTTCTTGAATTCCATCATCTAGTAATTTTTTAAATTTATTTTTTATTGAAATTGATTTACAGTGTTGTGTTAATGACTGCTGTGCAGCAAAGTGACTCAGTTATACACATATGTACATTCTTTTTCATATTCTTTTCCATTATGGTTTATCACAGGATATTGAATATAGTTCCCTGTGCTATATGGTAGGACTGTCATCTAGTAATTTTGATTAAGGGAAACTAAAAGCAGCCCAAACAATGATACTAGTATCCATTATTCTAACTCTTAGCCGGAAAGGACTATTTTAAGGCTGGCTGCTGCATCACATAGATTACAAATAACTATTTACTACTTTTTCATAGATAAAGCCCCTGACCTTCAAGAAAGATTTAGGGAAAAAAAAATCATCTCTTTCTCTCTTAAGAAATTTTTTTTTAACTACATCTAAGAAAGAAAAAGTCAGTATTGATATATATGCTGCTTGAGCGAAAAGGCATAGGAAAAAAGACAGTGTATACCCATTAAATTTCCAAGAAATATGAGGTAAAAAGATAAAATCTTGGGACTTCCCTGGTGGCACACTGGTTAAGAATCCACCTGCCAGTGCAGGGGACACGAGTTCGAACCCTGGTCTGGGAAGATCCCACATGCCGCGGAGCAACTAAACCCACGTGCCACAGCTACTGAGCCTGCGCTCTAGAGCCCGCGAGCCACAACTACTGAAGCCCGTGCGCCGCAACTACTGAAGCCTGCGTGCCTAGAGCCTGTGCTCCGCAGCAAGAGAAGCCACCGCAATGAGAAGCCTGCGCACCGCAATGAAGAGTAGTCCCCGCTCACGACAACTAGAGAAAGCCTGCACACAGCAATGAAGACTGAACACAGACAAAAATAAATAAATAAATTTTAAAAAGATAAAAATCTTTGGATAAGCCCTAAGTTTGTACAAAGAAGCTAGATTTGCTGTTCTGCAGAAAGTGAGGGGACCTACTATATAACATACAGAAATAATTTAATGACTTTTCGCAAGACTATGACTCAAGCCTTGCTAAAGCTTCATATTCCATGAAGGGATCGAAAATGCCAATCCATGCAACAACAGGTGGTTTTTTTCTTCCTTTATCTGTTTTTGTGGTAGTTTTTATGGATTTCTGGCTGGATGTCGCAGTCAAAGGCCAAGAGGTTATCCAGGAGTTCATCCCTGTTCTGCCGGAAGTAGGTCTGGAGGATGGTCATCTTCTCCTGGAGGTCCTCCACTTCAGCGCTGCAACTGCCATGGGATCCCAGAGGCGCGGCCTCCTTGGCCTTGAACTCCTTCTCCCTCTGCAGGCGGTACTGTTCAATTCCAGCCTGGGCTGCTGCTTTGGCCTGCTTCAGCCTCCAGTTCTTTTCTCGTGGTCCTCGGCCACCTCCTTGGCGGCCCGCTTCTCGGCCTGGAGCAGCTGCTGGGTGCCCTGCGACCGACTGGCCATGGTGGCGGCGATTCCAAGGCAGCAGAGAGCGGCCTAAATCGGCTCGACCGTCCCCTCGGGTCAGTTGACCCAGCCGCCCAAGCAGTACAGCTTTTTAAAAAAGTTTTGCTTAAACAAATCAAGCTGCATTTTCAATATCGGCTACTGGTTTTGTTACTCATTTTGTCCATCTGCCGTGGTGCTTCCCGGCGCAGCAATACCTGTTCTGTGATTTTACGCCATGCAGCCCTGCCTGCCTCCAGATGCTCCCATGCCTGCTGGGTGCTACTCTGTGCACCGTGGCCGTGCCTTCCTGTGTCACTTCTGCTAAAGGGCTGGATCAGAAAAAAGCAGAAGCAAATCATTTAATTTGGCAGGTCTTCACAAGTTGCTTGGACTGTCCAGTTGAATTGGAGGTTGATTTCCTTCTGTCATTTGGCCACACTGTAGCTTTCTCTCTTCACCAGGGCGAATCAAGACTTCCCAGCGTCTCTAGATAATAGTGACTTTTCATGCTGGGCCTCATGCAGTTAATTTAGCTCTCACTTGCTGAAGCTCTGGTGCAGGTGATCGAGTTTCAGGGTGGTTCAGGAACACTGAGGTCACATGGGATCCCCGAGCCTCAGAGGGGAGCCCCGGCCGGCACCTTTCCCCACTGGCCCTGGCTTCTGTAGCAGGATTGCTGGGCCCAGCGCCTTTTCCTCTGCTTGGCCTCCATCACTCTGGCCACCTCCATTTCTTTATGTGAAGACAATGGTTATATTGCAATGTCAGCTTAAGACTGAACACTCTCAGAAATAAAAGATGTCAGGGCTCAGGTGACAGAGAAAACCCCTTCCCCTTAGCATTGCTAGGAAGTAAATTCATCTCTTGTAGTCAAGGTAATTTTAAGACTAGGAAAAGACGGCCTCAGTTGCTCCGGGTTTATTGGACGGGAAGCAGAAGCTGGCCTGGGAAGAGTTATAACTTTACACCTGCAGCCGGAGCGGAGTATGAGTTGTGCACTTGCAGAGAGAAGGGCCAGTGCTGTTTGATCTTCTTTCTGCTTTCCTTAGCAAGAATCCTTAGCGATGGGAAACATGCCCCCTGCCAAGGGGACAGTCCTCACTGCTGGATACCCACCCTCCCCAGTGGAGGCTGAGGGGTGGCCTGAGGGAAAGTTCTGGACCTGGCCTTGGTCCTGGGGGACCCAGCCCAGCTTTCCAGATGGAGCTGCCTCTCGAGGCAGCTTCTAGTTGGTTGCTGTGTTGTCACTGCAAATGGTCGGTCACTCTATGCTGTGACATGAGCTCACGGGAAGGAGAGGAAACAAGGGTGCTTGTGCCGTGCTTAAAACGCTTTGCCAGTGAAAAGTAGACTGATACCTTCCTCTGAGTTACACAGGCCATGTGTGAGATGAAAACAGCCTCTTTATTTATCTGGTATTGCAGATTGGCTCTTGTGTTTGGATCAAATCATGCAGACAGGTATTATCTATTGAGAAATTTGGAAAACCTCTGGTAAGCATCGATAATGTGATTACCCCACCCCTACTGTGAAATCCTAAGTCTGAGCACAGATAATACGTGAGCTGTTACATGTAAATGGGCTTCTCAGATATTATTTCCAACATCAATTTAAGGCAGAGACCCTAGATTTTCCTCCAGAAAATTTTCTGCTGTTCTTGCTTCCCAGAATAGCCCTTGTATTTTTTTCCAGAGCACCTCACCGAGAGTTTGGCTACTTATAACATTTTAAACTCGACTGGCTAGCAAGGAAATCCATCATTATGCTTGGGTCCAAGTGAGGAAAAAAGAACCTTTTGTATTTTCTTTTAAGTCTATGTATGTTAATTTTTGTAGATGGGAGCTGGCCGTGAACACATTCTCTGGGTTAATGATAGAACGTGTGTGTGTGTATATAGTGTATATAAACTTTTAATGATGGAAAATGTCAAATATACACAAAAGTAGAGAGAATGGTGTAAGGGAACCTTTCTGTACCCCTCACCCTGCTTCAACAACTAACCACACAATGGCCAGTCTTGTTTTGTCTGTCACACAGCCTCATCGCCCAAGCTCTTACCGCATTATTGAAGCAAATCCCAGAGTCATATTTCATCCATAAATGTCTCTCCTAAAGTAACGGACTCCTTTTGAAAACATAACTATAATACCTGTGCCACTTAGTAGCAATCTCTTAATGTTGTCCTTTCTCCAGCAAGTGTTCCCATCTCCCTGGTTTGTTTGGGTCCGGGTTCCGACAAGGTCCACACCGTACGTTTGATTAGTGTGTCTCTTAATCTCTACCCTCCTCTCCTTTTTTCTTTTTTCCTTCCTTTCTTCCTGCTGACATCTTATTTGTTGAAGAAGCTACTTTGCTTGTCCCAAAGAATTGCCCTGATACTGGATTTTGCTGCTTGAACGTGCACGGCGTCACTTAACACGCTCCACTGTCCCCTGCTATTTACGTAAACGGGTGTCATTAATCCGAGAGGCTTGATCTGACTCAAGTTCAGTTTCATTTTCTTTTCCTTTTGGTCAGGAGGTGCACACTCTCTGGTTGTCTCTTTTTTTGTGTGGTGTGAAGATTATTAGTGGGGTCTGGCATTGTCAGCCTGATACATCCATTTGTAATGTTTCCCATCAGCTTTTCAGGTAATGCTGTGCACGTGTAGACACGAGGTTTCAGAATAAGTTCCCGAAGGTGGGTTTGCTGGGTCACGGGGTAAAGGCATTGGCCGTATTCTCCTCGGGAGGGTGGCGCCATTTTGCATTCCCACCACTAGTAGATGCGTCTTCCTGTTCCAACCACGTGGCCAGCACAGTGTGTTGTCACTCACGCTTTTGCATTTCTACCAGTCTTATCGGTGAGAGATAGTGTCTCAGTGTCGTTGTAATTTGCATTTCTCTTGAAGCCCTTTATAAACGTCTTCAGAAAACAGGAGCAACGTTTACAAGTCATGAAAGTCTTCAGAAAAATCAAACTTTTCCAGTGAGAGAGCTACTGGGTATCGCTGCCCCAAAGTTTCTGAAGCTTGTTTTGAAAAATTGTCTTCATGTAACTCATGGCTAGCACCCGGGGGCAAGGGGGGAGGAGCTAGAATGAGGATGTCCACAGCTTCCCAAATGGGTGATGCCCAAGAACGTGCTGGATGTGCCAATGGGTGGGGGAGAGCTCCCTCTTTAGTGACGCTAGACCTCCTGGGCATCTGGAATGTTCCTCCTGTTCGACTGTGAGGTGTCCTGCAACCGGGAAGCTCGTTTAACATCACTTCTCCCTGAGTTTCCCACGCTTCTGTGCCACCGGAGCTTTTTCCCGCCGTGCCACCTGTAACGTCCCCAAGTGCTGACGTGGTGGCTGCTCGTCCTCACACCAGCCATGGGGTTCTTGTAAAGTGTCTCTGCTGCGTGGCCCCTGGTGGCTCTCTCACTTAGAATATGATCCAGACTGCAGATGAGTTGGCCCCTATCCTCACCTCGTTCCCCCAGTCTCCCCCTCACTCACCTGCGTCAGCCCGCAGTGCAACTCGCAGCTCCTTGTGCCTGGAACTCTCTCCCCAAGTCTCTCGTGCCTGTCCCCTCCCTTCCATAGTTCTCTGGACAAATGACATCTCGCCAAGGTCCCTGCTCACCCCTGTATCTAAAAAGCAGCCCTCTTCCCACCCTCTATCCCCATACCTGGCTTCGTTTTCCTTGAACCACCAGTTGCTGCCTGACCCGGTGGTTTCTTTCTTGTCATCTGTGTCCTCGCCTAGTGTCACGCTGTGCGAGGATGCGGACTTGGCCTGGTTCCATACTCGGTCCTCGGGATGCAGCCAGCTCCGGGTGCAGGGCAGGGCTTGGTGGGGTGAGGGGACCAGCCCGGGGGCCGTGCGGCACTGCTCCTGGGACACCGGGACCCCCTGGGCCAGGGCCTGGGCTGCGAGCATCGGGGAGGTCACTGCATCGGCCCAGGTGCCTTCTTATTAACTGCCCTCTTGCGTTTCCTTCTCTGCTTCTTACTGTGTTATATTGTGTTTTAAGAAATCCTATTTCTATCACTGCTGTTCAGATCACAGAAAGGGGTGCTCGTTAAATGCGCCAGTACCCACTTTCCGTGAGGTGTGTTCTTAGCCCCTGGGTCAGCCTCTTTGCTTTGAGCCTTTTAATTGCTTGATGACATTCTTCCACTTTGGGAGGCTGTGATGAAGTTAAGCCCGTGTGTCTCCTGCAATAAGAGAGAGTGACTGCACTCTGCGGACCATTTGATACCACAACGAGGCAGCATTAGACCTCGGAATTAGCATTTTCTGTCCGAGGGGATTTAGTGGTTTCAGAAGAGAACGGGATTGTTCACAGGTAGCGCAGGCTTAGACCAGCAGTATCCCATTACCGTAGCACAGAAGCTACAGCCCATGCTAAAAGGCCAGCGCTCCTCAGATAACAGTAAAACATACAGAAATGGGGGCGGAAACAAAAAGAGCGTTGTTCCCGTCGTGAGACGGGTCTGGCGTTCCACGCAGGACCGGCTGCTGATAGAAAGCTGCCGGAAGCTTTGTGAGGGTCGTTCAAGGCCCCCTGCCAGGGCTGGTGATGTAAAAGGTAGAGTTGTAACAACACTTCTCATTCTTGGGGCTTGTAATGTGTGGTATTAATGTGGAATATCTTTCGAGGCCTGGCAGCCCTTTTCTTCAAGATGTGGGTTTAAGAGTCCATTTGGTTTTACTTTTGTCAGACCAGTTCTCTTGACATCTTTTTTTTTTTAAATTAATTAATTAATATTTATTTTTGGCTGCGTTGGGTCTTCGTTGCTGCGTGCAGTCTTTCTCTAGTTGCGGCGAGCAGGGGCTACTCTTGGTTGCAGTGCGTGGACTTCTCATTGCAGTGGCTTCTCTTGTTGCGGAGCACGGCCTGTAGGTGTGCGGGCTCAGTAGTTGTGGCTCGCGGGCTCTAGAGCGCAGGCTCAGTAGTTGTGGCGCACGGGCTTAGTTGCTCGGCGGCATGTGGGATCTTCCTGGACCAGGGCTTGAACCCGTGTCTCCTGCATTGGCAGGCGAATTCTTAACCACTGCGCCACCAGGGAAGCCCTTCTCTTGACATCTTAAGTTGAACAACAAATATGGACACTTGAGGGCAGTGTGAGGGGGAGGTTGATGAGAATCATCTTGAAGATGCTTTCTTAGCGGTGTGTGGTCAGCATTTGAAGCTGTGCCTTCTTTTCTCTCTAACCGTTTCTTTCAAAGGCAGCCAGTAAAGAGCACCAGTTTACTTTGGGACAACATCTGACTGGCTATGTGGGTGGCCCTCAGATTTGACACAATGTGAGTTTGGAGGCCTTGACCCTGAATGTATTGCTAGCCCGGCAACAGAAGAGGATGAGTGTGGTGTGAGGGGCCTCAGTGTGAAGCTCACTGTGCCTCTTATTGGCTGTGTGACCTTGAGCAAGTCACTTAACCTTCCCGAAGCTGCTGCAAAGTATTGAGGGGTGAAAAGTAAAGGCTGTGTGGTCTGTGTCCTGGGTTTTTTTTTTTTACACCGGGTCTTAGTCCATTCAGGCTGCGTAACAAAGTGCCATAGACCGGCCGGCTTATAAACAACAGAAATTCATTTCTCGTAGTTCTGGAGACTGGAAGTCCAAGATCAGGGCGCCAGCACAGTCAGGTTCTGTGTCTGGTGAGAGCCAGCTTCCCACTTCACGAATGGCCATCTTCTCGCCGTGTCCTCACATGGCGGAAGGGGCAGGGGAGCTCCCTGGGGCCTCTTTCATAAAGGCACTGATCCCATTCATGAGGGCTTCTCCCTCATGACCTGATCACCTCCCAAGGGCCCCGCCTCCTGATCCTGTCACCCTGGGCATTAGGATTCCAGCGCGTGGGTGCTGGGGGGACAGAAGCATGCACATCACGTCGCACTGCGTAATAACTTGTATTCTTACTAATGCCGTCTTTTGTTGAGCCCTTGTCAACTTTCCGTCATCTTATTTGAGATGTATAAGCACTGTTTTGAGCTCTTAATTAAAATTAAAAAAGGAAAAAGCTCTTTGGCAGTCACAGATGTTATGATTTTCTTCACGAAATGGAATATATTGATATTTTAGAAAGTACCAAATCATTGAGTATATCCTCCGAATTTGACCGAAGTTTTAGAGGGAATTTGGAAAAAGGGAGAAAACTCCCAAATAAGTGAATTTTGCAGATGCGATGGAAGAGGGTGCCTGTCCTTTGAAGTT
This sequence comes from Orcinus orca, assembly GCF_937001465.1. Classification (NCBI taxonomy): domain Eukaryota; kingdom Metazoa; phylum Chordata; class Mammalia; order Artiodactyla; family Delphinidae; genus Orcinus; species Orcinus orca. The sequence goes on from NC_064580.1 coordinate 7,600,849, forward strand.
TTTGCTAGATGATAAAGCAGGTGGGCCCTATCTTGGCCAGTGTGAGCAGGAGGGCACCCAGGGGTAGCAAGGGCCATCGCTGCACCTGGTGGTCCAGTTCGGGCTTGACACCTGGGAGGTGTAGGTTTGAACCCTGGCTCTGCCAGATCTCAGCTTGTCCTCTTGGGCTACTTAATCTCTCTGAGCCTCAATTTTTCCATTATAAAGTCTGAGAAGATTGTGCTCATCTCATAAAACTGTTGAGGGGAAAAAAAAAAAAAAAAAAAAAAACTGTTGAGGGGATTAAATGAGATGACAGACATAAAGCATGCAACAAGACTCTGTCACCTAGTAGTAGGTGCTTGATACACTGAACTCTTTTAATATGCTATTGATATAATTATATGATTTAGTCAAATAATATGTACTGTATCAAATATGGCTATATAAGGTTATATTTATATAATATAACTTTTTACATAATTATATATTCTACAATAATATGTAACTATTTTTAAACAATAGTGTTTCAGAGATTCCTAGAACTTTGAGATCATCTTCTCTAATAGCTTTCACACCTTTTAACAGTGGAATCTTTTCCCCTTTCCTTCCCCTCAAATGACACCTTCTGTGGAAGCAGACTGTCTGAGACGGAGCAAAGGGACGGGCTTGCCGAAGCAGGGGTGAGGGTCCCCGAGCCCTGTGTGGGTTCTCCCTTTACTCCAGCTCACCACTCCAGGACACCCTCGGGACAGAGTGAAAACAGCTGCTCTTGGTCAATCTTCATTCCTTTTCGAGGTCTCAGAGCCACCTGGGTGGAGCTGAGGTCAGGGCCCGGGTCCGTGGCCTTAAAGTTGAACTTTCGTTCTCCGACGCGCTTTGCAGTGTCTGCCGATGCGAGGCATTACAGGGTTGCGGATCCCTCTCCCTGATGGGAATCGGGGCCTGTTTTCCTCCAGGTAGCGGCCATTCCCATTGTAGATGCTGGTGCCTTGACAGGCAGCTGGCGCAGCGCCTGGCTTTACTGATGGCTGCACTTAGGCTCCGTAGCTGCTAAAAGCTGTAAGGAATTCACAACACCTAAGTACGAAGCTGGAGCTGATGTGGTTAGCATCTTACGTCGCGGCCTTAGCAGTGGTTGTGTGTCTATACTCTCTGACCATTTGATTAGCACTGATGATTAAGGAATTGAAAACATTTAGTTCAGTGCAGTAGAGTTTCATTTCTCTATGTGGGTGTCAGTGTCAGGTGACGATCCATTTGCTGTATTTCTCATTCTGGAGGAGCCAGTAGGCCTGGTTAGCAAAGGCATTGGTCATTAACTGTTACAGAGAAATCACACTTTTTTGGCCTTGGGTTTTTTGTATGGAAATGATGTAACCCTTTTCTACAGACTTCGTCAACCTATGTGGGTTGTGGTTTGTGACATTAAATGAGATGTATTGGAAAGCCTTTTATCAGAAGATGGATATCAGGAGATATTATTACATAAATGAGTCTAGATTCTCTCTGCAAGAAAAGTTGGGCCACTTCCTAGACAGATGCAGTGCTGGGAGATGGATGGCCTTTGTTCCTGCCTTGCATTAGAGACTCCTGGTTCTCCATAGAACAGCTGAAATGGAAAAACACATGGCCAGGTCATGCTGGGATGTAGGGGTGTCACCATTCAATGTGTGGGGTCCCCCAGTGCATCTGTATCCGCTCTCCAAGGAAGAGGACTCGGGACCAGGTTTCATAAATATTGTTTGTTGCAGATGGCAATCATAGCGGTGCTGTTGAGCCCTGAAGCCCTATTCCAAAGGGAGGGAATGATTTCCTGCTTGTTCTCTCATTCCAGTGGTGCTGATAGCTCAGATCAGCTCTGGTGCTGAGTTTTGCTGTGAGTTGTGACATTTGTGGCCAGGAATTTGTTAAGGATAATAAAGTACCGGAGTTGGTGCATTTTTTACTTTTTCTCCCATGAGTAAGTAGACTGAGCATTATCCTGGTAATAATAATCAGTGCAGACATTATACGCCAGGTCTCTGCTAAGTAAGCCCTTTCCTTACATTTCTCATTAAGTGGGAGGGACAGTTTTAGTGTCCTCATCTGAGGCATGAGGAAACTGAGGTTTAAAGAGGTGAAGTGTCTCGCCCAGGGTCCCACTGTAGAGCTGGAGTGTCACCTGTACTCACCAGCATGCCAGGATGCTCTTGTGAGTGGAACACAAGGGCGTTTGGGCTGGCCGTTAAGCATCTGGATTTTCGGGTTACATGGGGGAAGCAGTTTAGAGCTAGAATCTGTGTCATGGTGGATCTGGTGACTTTCCAGAGAAGGAGTTCATTCTGTTTCTGGACCAAAGTCTCTTCTTCAGCCCCGCGGGCTTCCAAGGCTTAAGACTTAGGTATGGAAGATGTGACCAAGGACGAGCTACAGGAGGCTGCCTGCTCTTTGTAGGCCGGAGCCAAGCCTAGTATCGGCCAGCGCTCTGCTTCCACCACCCAGAACCAGGCCTTGTGCGCCCCGGGGTGGGCTGGCTGGAAGGAAGGATGGATGGAAGTTAGCTTGAATGCGAAGCATGAAGGAAGGATGAATGGATGTTTGAGTAGAAGGGGAGTAGTAGATTGAGAGAGTGATAAATTAGAACCAGAATAAAAGGAAGATAGAGGAGCCATAAGAGTTTCCAACTTTTGTACAGGGTGTCCCTGTTGAAAGTTCACTACTTTTTGCTGTTTCCCATATATTCTTCTTGTACACAGATTTCATTTGTATGTTTATTTAATAGACATTTTTGACCACTAAGCCAGATGCTGGGGATAAACGAATAAGACATGATCCTGCTCTCAGAGAGGGAAATTTAAAATTTCAGGAAATTTTTAAGCCAGTGAACTCGTTGCCTGAGCATTAGTAGAGAACACGGGAACCCTGCCTGGAACGTCCTCACCTGCAGAGGATGCTCTTAGAGTAAAGGGAGCCGTCCACCAGCAGTCTCATCTGGTGTTCACCACGAACAAGGAAGGTCTTATGGGATCTTTGTTTTTCTTTGTCAAAACATTGTTTTTAACTGTTTCCCACCTTTCTCTGAAGCTTTTAAGTTTTGGGTTGTTACTGTTTAATAGAATGTTGTAATCTCGCATAGAATGACTCATGTTTCTTTTCGAACCAGGATTGATCGTAAGATGTCAAGTGCTCACACCAATTACAAACTGGATGAGGCTCAGGCTATAATGAGCGAGCTCAGGACCATCAAGAAAGCCATTTGTACGGGCGAGAAGGAGAGGCGGGATCTGATGCAAGTAAGAGGCCCGGGTGCTCTTCAGAGCCCACATCCGTCTGTCTGCCCACCTGCTTATCTCTTAACTTTATTTAATAATTAAAAAAAATATATATATATATTTACTATATATATTATATATTGTATAATCACACATATTTTAAAGACATACATGTATGTATGATATATATGTATATATGATATCTTCTGTATATGTGTGTGTACATATTTATAAATATTTAAAAATATACGTATTAGTTTCCTAGGGCTGCCATGACAAAGAACCACAAACCAGGTGGCTTAGAACAACACAAGTTTATTCTCTCCGAGTCTGGAGGACAGAAGTCTGATATCAAGGTGCGGCAGGGCCACGCTCTGTCTGAAGGCTCCAGGGGAAGCTCCTTCCTTGCCTCTTCCAGCTCCTGGGGGCTGCTGGCAGTCCTTGGTGTTCCTCGGCTTGTAGACGTATCACTCCAGTCTCTGCCTTTGTCATCACGTGGTTTCCCGTGTCTCTGTGTATGAATTTTTTCTTCTTATAAGGACACCGATCATTGGATTAGAACCTGCTCTAATCCAGCATGACCTCATGTTAACTTGATTCCATCTGCAGGCCTTCCTTCCAAATAAGCACACATTCCAGGTTCTGGGGGTTAGGACTTCAACATATCTTGTTGGGGGACACAATTAAGGCCACAACAATGGGTGATACATTTGTATTGTTAAATAATCAAAATAATTCAACGTCTGTTGTAAGAGTTGCTGTCACCCCATTCTCTCACCTCCTGTAGCTGCTTTCATTAGCTTCTTGTACACCCTTCCAGACACTTGAAAGTGTGAACACGTGGCCAGCTGCCCTCGCAGAAAGCTGGGCCTGTGCCTGCTGCCCCGCGGTAGCTTCCGCACCTAACCGTTATGCCCTGTACCTTTTCCCGTCTCTGGACTCAGAGTTCCCTCCTTCCTGGATATGGCTGCATAGTATTCCATTCTGAGGACAGACTTTTTTTCATTGTAGCTTTATATTGCGTTATTTTTTTGCCCCTTGAACTCCTGCAGTTTCTGTTATTTTTAGAAACAGCTGAGTTTTTTCAGATACCCATGCCGGGCTCCTGCTCGGTGCCAGAATGCATCTGATGCTCTCTGTTGTGGCTTTTCTTTTCGGCTCAGCACACCGAGTGAGCACCTGGTGCTGGGAGGCATTTGTCTCGATTCTGTAGCATGTAAGACACAGAAGGACATGGGAGCAAAGCTCAGACTCGTAGGCCGAGTGCAACAGGTGCGCACATGACTGCCTTGCCCGGCAGTGCTTCCTAACGTCAAGGGCGTGAGGCTGGAGTGTCCCTAGGCTGCTCGTTCAATTGCAGATTACCAGACCCTACCCCAGGTCTCCTGGATTAGACTGTCTGGGGTTGGGACCCAGAAATCTGTATTTTCAGATGCCCTGTATTTCCAGGTCATGAGAGGTAAACAGTCAGTTGTTAGATTTTCTCCGAGGCCTGGTAGCAAGGAGAACAGCGGCCGTCTGCCGAGGCCTCTGTGTGCCGCACTGGGCGAGGTGCTCTGCGGACATCACCCATGTGATCCAAGCCCAAACCCTGGCGTGAAGCAGGTGATACTTCACCCCAGGGACACGGAGGCCTCGCCCGGGACGTGGAGCTGGTGTCCCTGCCCCGTTCTTTCTGAGAGTGCAGAGCTGGCCAAGCCACCCAGTTGCCTCGAGTGGGTTCCCCACCACGGAGGCTGGAGATAGAATTTCTGGAAGAAGTTTCAGACCCCAGCATCTTCTCTGAGATGCTCCAGGGAGACGCACAGGCAATATCTTCATCTAGTAAAATCAAATAAGTTGTTTCATCTTTGTTATATGACTGTAGCAATCTTGGCCCATTCCAAGACGCCTTTGTCTAGATCCCGAGGCAGCTACCTGGGGTACACTGCGCGTGGGCATCTAGTGTCTGCAGGAATATCTGCTGAATGTGAATGCATTCACAAGTCTTTTATTTAAAAAATTTTTTTTCATGTTTTTCTCTTATTTTTTTAGATTTCTTTTTATGGGGGTATAGTTGCTTTTCACAGGTCTTTTAAAAATCTTAGAAAATCTGATTTCTCTTTAACTTTTACCCAAAAGGGTTCCCTGTACCAGAATTTATGCTTACTCTAATTTTTGGTAAACTGACATCCATATAAGATGACTTTTGACCCTGTAGCATTGTGACTGAAAAGCCAGGTTATAAGAATATGTAAATATTGTCTGGGAGCTGTTTTCACCTTCTGTGTGGTACTGAAGACCTCAAGGCGGCATTCGTCTCTGTTGGACTTATTTATTGATAGACTATTTTGGATGGAAATACTTTCCCCCCTCCCCTTTGCTCTGTTGAGGTACACTTGACAAATAAAATTGTATAAATTTAAGGTGTACGTGATGGTTTGATATACACATCTATTGTGAAATGATTACCACAATGATTACCACAATAAGTTAACACATAACTAACACAATTAGTTAACACATCCATCACGTCACACGGTTACCTTTCTTTTTACATGGTGAGGACTTTTAAGATCTACTCTCTTAGCAACTTGCAAACATGCGCTACAGTATTGCTAACTATACTCACCATGCTATGGACATGAGGTTCATGAGATCCGGGGACTTATTCCCCTTACAGCTGGGACTTGGTACCCTTTGACCAGCATCTCCCCATTTTCCCCAGCCCTCCAGCCCCTGGCAACTGCCTTTCTACTCTCTATTTTGAATTTGGCTTTTTTGGAGGGAATGCTTATTTTTTCTTTAGGAAACACAAAGGTTTAAAAAACCGTAGAAGTGGTACCACAGTTGTTCTCTATATTATTCACATGCTGCCAGGAGGACTCAGTTGCCGTCTGATTTAAATTACTACGAGTTTCATGAAAGGTGCATGTGCTGATCGACATTTCTTTTGAATCTCGTGAGAATGGAGTTGGGGCCGGCCTGCTCTCCAGTAATGAAGCTGCCGACCTGGAACAGGAAGGAAATGACCGCTGTGAAAGGGAAGAGAAGCATCGCCATCGCTGCTCAAGTCTCTTGTTTCATTCTGTTTCAGAGCCTGGCCAAGCTGACCGATGGCTTCAGGAATAGCTGTTCTCTTACCGACCCTCTGCAAGAGTTCCCTCCCAGTGCAGGCAGGCTGGGCGAGTCTTTACCTCACCAGTTCTGCGATGCTGGGTCTCAGACTGAGGTCATCGGCGAGGTACGCTCACTGGGCAGGGGGAGGAACTGAGTGTGCCCAGAGAGAAAAGGACTGCTTTCGTGTGGCCGTCACCCATTTCTTTAAATTTTCCACTTTCCCTTCAAAAACGTTTTGGCTTTTGTGCCATTAAGTTTGAAGAAAGAATATTGTTTTCCACTTCTAGCCATCTTGAAGGTTCAGGGGCCTGGGAGGCAATTGAATGGCTTATTACCTCTATCCTTGTGATTCGCATTCTTAGAAAAGGCAGAATCCTTTTGAGAGTTGAGTCTAGATGTTTCTTGGCAGACCTATGACTTTTTAGAGCATGGATCAGCTAACTTTTTCTGCCAAGGTCCAGATAATAAGTGTTTTAGGCTTTGCTGGCCATGCAGTCTCTGCCATAGCTGCTCAGCTGTGTTGTCATAGTACAGAAGCAGCCGTTGGCCATATGTGAATGGGTGGATGGGACTTGTTCCAGTAAAATTCCAATAAAACTTTATTTACAGAAAGAGGTGGTGGGCCGGATTTGGCCTTCGGGCCATAGTTTGCTGAGCTCTGGCTTAGGCCAGTGATTTTTCAGAGGCTTTGTGGCTGTGTCACTCTTGGCTTATACTTTGATGCTATTTCTTATTCTTCTAAGAGAATGTCAGGAAATTGAATTGAATTGAAATTAATTTTGTTTGGGACTTGGAAGAATTTCATAATGCCCCTTTTGATAATTAGTAAAGCCTGGAGTTAGCCACAAAAACAAAATTGGCAACCATTATTTGAAGCAGGGTGGTGAATACTTAAAGACACTACTGTTGTAATGGCATTGAGTGACGTTTACATTTATTTGTTAGAAATGGAAAAACAGTTTGGATGGCTTCTTTTTCTTAGGGCTTACTAAGTAAAGATGAAATATCAATGGAATGCAGAATGCCTTCCTAAAATTAAATAAATAAAAAGAAACAAAAAGAAAGGAAAACCATTGACTAAAAAACTCTGGATTTTAAATAATTAGCTGATATTTTAAAATGTCGACAAATAGTGCCTCTTTCAGGGGAGTATAATATAGGAAATAATGCCTCTGTGTCTTGGATGTCCTGAACTGCCCTATTTGCTGTGTTCCCCTCATTGTTCTCAAAAGTACACTTGGACATTTTTTGACTAGGTATCTTGGTTTAAAACAGAGAAGAATCTGTAAGTCAAAAATGTCTGGCATTTTTGCCTAAAGATTTTGGCATGAGAGAAGGAAAAAAGTATGATACTTATTGAATTCCATGAATAATTCATTGCTGCTCAACATAAGGTTAGAATTAGAATTTTTAGAGACTCTTAACTAGTTTGAGAGCAACAGGTAAGATCGAAGGTTCTGTAATGATTTAGCTAAGACTTTCTAAAAATGTCAGGTGGAGAGTGGCTGGTTATACAGCTATAATAACTTCAGCAGTAAATTATCATTGTTTATGAGTTTACTGGGGCTGGCCCTGGCAGCTTCATGGCTGTTACCTCAATTTACGTAGTGGTTTCCATCTTCTTTTGACAAATGAGGGGGTCAAGGTGCCAGGTTACCTAAGGTCATGTAGCCAGGGAGAGGCAGGTCTGGGTTTGAATCAATGTCTCTGATCCCTAAACCTCTGTGTTTTCTACTACATCATGTTATAGAAAAATATATCAAAAGGCTATAACTGCATTAGTTAGCTATTGCTGCATAACAAAACATCCCCAACCTAGCATTTTAAAACAGCACACTTTTATTATCTCACATTTATACTGTGGATCAGGAAACTGGTCTGTGTCCTCTGCTTCAGGGGCACTCAAGAAACTGCAGTCAAGGTGTCAGCCAGGGTTGCAGCCTCATGGGAAGGCTTGACTGGGAAGGGTCCACTTTCAGGCTTACATGATTGTTGGCAGGATTCAGTTTCTCACAGGTTATTGGACTGAGGGCTTCTGTTCCTTACCATATAGACCTCTCTAGCACGGCAGCTTGCTTTGTCACAGTGTGGAAGCCAAGAGAGTCTCCAGCAGGAAGGAAGTCACAGTCTTTTGTAATCTAATCACAGAAATGACTTCCCATCATCTTTGTTGTATTCTTTTGGTTAGAATCAAGTCATGGGTCTAGCCCACTCTCAAAGGGGAGGGATTTCACATGGGATGAATCCCAGGAGGTGAAGGCCATTGGGGGCCGTTTTAGACGTCTGCCTACCTCATGTAGTTATCACTTTGAGTTAGTTTTGTGGGATGGGCATTAATGTAATCAAACATGCTTTTGGAGCCCACGGCTTTGCAAGCACAGATTTGTAAGCAGTACAAGCCTAATGTTGGAATTTAGCAGTTGGGGTACATGTTGTAGGGCTATGTAGGATCCATGAAGCAGGAACCTGTTGGATCCGTTTGGCTGTAGGCTTTTTTTTTTTTAATTAAAATGTCCATTTCATTCTCACAGAAGAGTGCAAAATCAGAGCTTAGAGGTTCATAAATAGCATTGAGAAGATGTTTAAGAAATGACATTTATTTGTCTTGATGATGAGTCGGCTTTAGGGGTCTCTAATGAACAAGGTGACAAGGTGACAAGTAGCTCATATCCAGTGTAGAGAGTTTCTGCAGATGCGGTGCTGCAGCCTAAATGCATTTACATTGAGGACACTGTGGAGAGAGGCCTTGGGTGAGGCTTCTGAAATGTGTAAAATCGTGACACATCTCATTGGCGAATGCTTATAGTCTCGTATAAGGCATTTCTTCTTGCCATTCAAGGCGATAAAGATATAAGGAAATTCCCCATTGACCTGTCTCAAAACTCGTATCAGTGAATTCATTGCCAGTCATACAAGTAGAATATTTCCAAATATTTGTCGACACAAGGTCATTTAAAAAAATAAAGACTTAGTAGTGGACGTAAGGTATGGCCGAGTAAGGTCAGATCTACAGATGGAGCCGATTTATTGAAACTAGAGTCGTGTATTTCCAGGAATGAAGGAAGAAGTAACCAAGGTGAGCTGCAGGTGCCTCTCATGCAGGTCTTGTTTGTTTTGTTTGGGAATTTGTTGGCTTCAGTGTAATTGGTATGAAAATATTTAGGTGCAACTAGTGATCGCATCAGAGCTCCTCATTTCAACTCTTGACTCCTGAGGCGAGGCGGCCAGTCCCAGGCTTTTCCGTGCCTTCCTTCCGTCCTTTCACCTTTGATTCTTTAACGGGCTGCATGGCAGTCGAAGGAGTCCCGTAGCCAACACCTCACACAGCTAGTCCGTCTTCTTCGGATCTTGTGACTTTTTAGGAGAACACCATTGTTTTGTGTTGATTGAGGAGTGAGAGCATAGACTACACTAGGCGGGATGATTTTTTTTTGCTTTTCTATCAACTTTGAGGAATTCCCTATTTCTTTTAAAACTTAATTTGTTGTTGTTGCTTGGAATCACACAATAGATGAATATACTTCCACTGGTTTAAAAAAAAAAAACCCACCAGTGTTGGGACAGCAAAAGTGTTCCCAGCCCCACTCGCAACCTCCACTGACCAGAGGTGGCGGCTGTAATTTGGTGTGTTTCCTTCCAGACCTTTGCAAAATGGAAATTGGAAGGCGAATTAAAATATTCTTCATTGTTGCTGGAAGTTTAAGTGAATTTTCTATTTTGAAAATATGTTTTTAATGTGTCTCCCCCATTTTCTTTCTTTCTTCTGTTCCACAAAGTTCGTCTTTGATGATAAAACAAGGCTCGTGGACCGAGTCAGGCTTAACTGGCAGTATGAGGAAGCCAGAAAGAGGTAAGAAGCTCCTTTTTCAAATCCTGCCTCCTGCTTACTTCCTTTCTCCTGTGGAAAGTGGTTTCGCGGAGTTCCAGCGTGTGATTTATCCACTTCTTATCAGAAAGCAGTGTCTGATAGAGTACAGAATTAAGGTTCTTCATTTATGCGTAGCTTCTGAATACATGTGACAAAATTTCATGTGCATTAAAATGTGAAACTCTCAATATTGCAATCAGTTATGAAGACGGGATTTAATAAAAACAGAGACTTTTCCGGCTCTCCTTATCCTCTCAGGTAGTTCAGAACCCCCTCCCTGCCTTCCGACTGAGCATCAGTCCCTCAGACCAGCTTAAGCAAACCTGGTTTTTGAATATGTGGCTGCTTATTCCATAGGTTAACAGAAAAAGCCACGTATCTTGGGTTGACAGTTTAGAAAGGATTAGGTCAACGGGTGATAGCGGTACCTAATCTGCATCATTTTGATGGAGAGAATTGAAGCTCAGTCGCTTCTGTTGACCTGTGTTGTCCATCACCCGCCTTCTGAAAATTGGGACTTGACCTTGTGTGTGCATTTTCAAAATGTGTCTTTCCCTCCCTCCCTCCCTCCCTCCCTCCCGGTCTCAGCCAGGGTTCATGGGCAGCACTGCCAGGTGGGCTGCCGGCCTCGCAGGCACAGTGTCTTTAGCCTGTCACCTTTCTCCCCATGTGCACCGTGTTCAGTATTCTGACCCTGCCCTAGCTTTCATGTTCTTTTTTTAGGGACTTTCTCTCTTTTGTGCCTTCTGGAAAGAGTCTTAAAACCAAATTATTTCAAAATATGTGCTTCGGAAAGCTGTGAAGCCTATCTTTTTCAAAAAGTTTTGTTTTTTTTTATTCTTCTTAAAAAATATGGAACGCTTCACGAAAACCTTTCTTTAGTCACATATGAACTGCTGTCTGGGGGCGCGGGGAGGAGGAGCGAATGTCACGCAGGGGGCGGGCAGGGGGAGGGCGTGGTTCTGGAAGCGAAATAGGCGGGCCGCCCAGTATGGTGTATCATTCAGGGATGTCTGGAAATCCGCTTTGTTACCTTTTTAGCAAATGTAAAAATAGCAACAGAAGCAGATCATCTGACTGCCTGCTGAAGGGCCGGCTTGAGGTGCTGCGGCCTCTGCCCAAAGCACCTCTGCCCGGTCCTCCCGGCTCTTGCTCTTCATGATGTCCTTGATGCGCTCAAGGCGGGCACTGCACTTCCACGCAGACCGCTTCCCTCGGCGCCTGCTTCCCCGGCCTCACGCATCCCTTCTCAGGAGCTCGCTGGCTGGCGTTTGTCAGCCGCTCTTGTCTCTCCTCAATATTCCTCGGCTCCTTCCTGCATGTTTCTGCTGCACTGTGTGGGTATCGGAATTTGCTGTGTTGTATTAAACTACAGAAAATTGACGGTTGCTACACTTGACATAATCGTTACTGTTCTGCTGTGACATTTACCAACCACAGCAAGTGATTTCTTTGTTTTCCAGAGATGATGTCGGTACAGAGTGAGTAACTTTTTAAATATCGAAATAATACATTTGGGCTGAAAGTCCATTATTTAAGAAAATTATGCAGGGGAGGACACTGCACTTCATCAGTATCTTCTAAATGGAAGGAGTATTTCAAGGTCACCAGAACCTTGTTAGGAAATGCGATGCAGCTGCAGAGGAGAGTCCTGTCCCCAGCGCTTCAACCTTTGTGGGACAGTAGGGGCTTCTCAGAAACGCCTTTCTGGGCTGCGTTGGCCGCATTTAGAAATCAGAGATGCGTTGTAAAGACGTCCTGGGGTCCTGGGTTGGCTGACACAAGCACTGCCTTGTTCTTTTCCCACTAGCACAATGGTTCCCAATTGTGGGGCGGGGAATGGGGGAGGGGTGCGACGGCCCAACTTCACACCCGGCCCCCGGTGGACTTCTGGCCATGTCTAGAGACGTTGTTAGTTGTCACAGCTCTGGGGTGGGTGCTCCTGGCACCTAGTGGGTAGAGACCAGGGATGCTGCTCAGCATACTGCAGCGCACAGGACGGCCCCCAAAAGAGAGTCGTCCAGACGTCACTGGTGCTGAGGCCGAGGGCCCCTGCCCTGTGCTGGAGGATTGTGCCGTCTTAGTCGGGCAGATCTGTATGGGTGACCCCAGGAGCTTCACACACATCCCGCAGCAGTGGGCACAGAAGCTGCTGCAAGGCTGGGAGATTATACTTCTGCCCAGCACCTGCCCTGTTCCAGGTATTGCAAAGAAATTCTGTGGTTTATGTGATGTCATAAAGACATATGGTCTTTGGGACTTCCCTGGCGGTCCAGTGGTTAAGACTCCATGCTTCCAATGCAGGGGGCCCGGGTTCAGTCCCTAGTCAGGGAACTAACATCCCACATGCCGTGCAGCTCGACCAAAAAAAAAAAAAAAAAAAAATATATATATATATATATATATATATATATAGTCTTTAACCTGTTTGGGAGATAAACTCCCCCACAGCTAACAGAAATATGTGAGGGTGCCAGTGGTTCTGCCTGGGGATACCCCAGGCGGTATCTGGGGTGTGTGTGTGTGTGTGAGCACACACAGTACATATATGTTAGACACACAGGGTTCAGAAACATGCACATATATGCTTGTACATCTGTGTACACATAAATAATACATGAATACATTGTTTTTGTCAAAGATGCAATCACTGGAGACCTCCCATCTTATCCTCCTCTCTAATCCTACCTCTCACCGTTAATGATTTGCTATGAAACCTTCCAGTTTTTACCTAAACATTGAAATAAATGAAGCTCAATATAGTTAAATACAGTATATGATGCATAGCTTTCACAATGGTTAGAGCCATCCTCTACGGATGGACATCTAGATGATTCCAGTTTTTCCTTTTCACAAATGGTGCACATCTGTTTATAGTCCCCAGCCTTGCAGAGATGGCTGTTTCCTTCGACAGATACATAGCAAGGAAACGTATGGGTCTAAAGACATGTCCATTCAAAGTTCGGATAGATACCAGTGAATCGTCTTCCAAAGTAACTTACACACTTTACACTGCCACCAATGGCAGTTGAGAGCCCTGATTTCTGTATCTCCTCCTCATCGTTAAATACCACGATTCTTTGTAAATTTTTCTGGAGTGATGGGCATAGATGTTCTGTCGCTTGTCACGTGCTTTTTCCCTGTTGAGAATGGTGCACTTTTGCACTCATGGTACAGTTGAGCATAATTTTGTGTGACTTTTGGTTAGTTAAATTGCCAGGTCTGAATTTTTTTTCAGACAAGTGCTCCTTTCAAAACATGTTAGATCCCATCATCCACTAAGGGGTGGGGGTGGGTTTTGCACCCGCCCCCCCCACCCCGGGGGGATGTTTTTGGTTCTCATGACTGGAGAGAGGGTATTGCTGGCATCCCGGGCGGGAGCCCAAGGACGCTGCTAAACAACCCACAATGCGCCGGACGGTCCCCACAGCAAAGATGTGGTGGCCCAGAGTTTCTTTTTGCCTTCGAGAAACCTTACTCTTGAGCTTCTTATCTTGCTCCGAAATCCCTACTGTGTGTGGACATCAAGGGCTCAGGTCTTCCACGGACTCAGGGCGTTAGCCTCGTCCAGCCACGTTGGCCCCCCTGCATGCCAGGCCTCACACCGTCCAGGCGCGTTCCTGATTTAGTGCTTGGAGTTGGCAGAATAATGCTGCCCCAGATGGCCTAATCCCCAAACCTGTGACTCTGTGCCTTCCATGGCAGAAGGAACTTTGCACATGGCCTCAAGCTAGAGATCTCGAGATGGGGAGATGACCCTGGATTATCTAGAGAGGCTCAGTGTAATCACAAGGGTCCCTATAAGAGGGAGAAGCAGAGAAGGAGATGTGAGGGTGGCAGGGCCTCGAGCCAAGGTGGGCAGCCCTTGGAAACAGCTGCTAAATGGCTTCTTCCCGAAGCCTCCAGAGGATCCCAGCCCTGCTTGCCCAGTTTTGACTTCTGACATCTGGAACTGCAAGGTAATCACGTGTGTGTTGTTTTAAGCCACCACGTTTGTGGTAATTTGTTACAGAAACAAGAGGAAACTAATACAGTGCCCTCTGCCCTCCCTCGCTGTTTCCTCTGCCTGCAATGGAATGCTTGGCCTCAAATGGTCACGTGGCCTCTGCTCTCCTTCTGGTCACTGTGTCAGAGACACTTCTCTGATGATCCTGAATAAAGCTGCACTCCCATCCCCACCCCCATCGCCCTGATTCTCCCAGCAAATGTAATCACCCAACCTGTTCTGTACTTATGTGTTTGCTTTTTTATCGTCTGTCTTTCCCTGCGAGAATGGGAAGCCCGTGAGGGGCAGGGGTTTTTGTCTATTTAGGTCATTGCTATAATTCCAGCAGCTGAGTACCTGGTGAATATTTATTGAATGAGTAAACGGGGTCTGCTTTGGTCACGCTTGCTCTTTGGCCTTCACCCCTGCGAGTGGGCGAGTGGACAGAGTCCTGGGGCCCAGTCAGCTCCGGGCCAACTGCTGTGTTCCTGGCTCCCTTCCCCAAGGCCCTTGTCCTGGTGTGAGCCATGGGATATTTCCCCTTAACTTAAGAGGAGAAAGGGCATCTAGACATGCATGTCTTTAGGGATCTGACGGAGGCAGGGCACAGTCACCTCATACATCATCATTCCAAGCTCGACTTACACTTCCTGGGCCTTCATGGTCATTGGAAAGGGCTTGTGGTCTTGGAACCCCCTGTGATGCGTCCTGTTCTTAGGTGTTGGAGAAAATGGCATTGGAGCTGGGCCCTGAGGGATGCTGGAATTCCGGCTGCCCATACGTTGAGGAAGGGCTTTCTCAGTCCAGGGGGAGCAGGGATCAGGGCGAAAAGTTGTATAATGGCAAATTTCTTAGGGGTCAGGGAAGAACGGCCCCTGAGAGAGTTCTCTGGGGCTCGCTTTATGGTCGACCACTTAGAAGATGGATCTCAATTTTTGATAATCAGTTCGGTGCTTTCATTGTACCTTCTCCTGCTTAAAAACATCCTTGAAGGGGCTTCCCTGGTGGCGCAGTGGTTGAGAGTCCGCCTGCCGATGCAGGGGACACGGGTTCGTGCCCCAGTCCGGGAGGATCCCACATGCCGCGGAGCGGCTAGGCCCGTGAGCCATGGCCGCTGAGCCTGCGCGTCCAGAGCCTGTGCTCCGCAACGGGAGAGGCCACAACAGTGAGAGCCCCATGTACCGCAAAAAAACCCAAACAACAACAACAACAACAACAACAACAAACATCCTTGAAGCGTTCTTGTTGTTGCCAAGTCGTTGATTACAGCACCCTGTGTTTGGCAGTCTGGATCTGGTCCCCTGATGTGGTGGCAGTGCCTGGCTCCAGTCCCCGTGGGGTAATCATATTTGGCCTCCAGTCACTGAAATTGCTTACAGTTAAGGCTTGACTGGAAGGTGAGTGAGTTCCCGACTTGTAACCTACTCAGCTGTGGTCCTACAAGTGCCAGCCACATCTTGCAAGACGCTAGACTCAATACCCCTTGTAGTGTGGTCAGGACAACCCTATGATCCCCGCTCCTGGTATACATGTGACAGTTAGGGAGGGTCATGGTCATCAGGTGTCAGGAACATAGCCACCCAGCACCAGGTCAGGGATTTTATTCCAGTTGCCTTTTCTGTGTGTTTTTTCAGATTGCCTCTAAATGAGACGCATGATTAGAACAGCGTAGACTTGGGAAGGGAGCAACAGCAAGCAGGTCTTTGCCAAGAACTAAATCTAGAACCAACGTTAATGTTCCAAAACCTGAGTAATGAGGACCACAGTCAGAGCACAGTGGCTTTGAGTTTCTGTCCAGGGACTCTCCACGTGGCCACCTCCATGACAAGCATCATTGGAGAAGGGTGTCCCACATACAGGAAGGCATCAGGCCCCCCCCGTTCACCCACCAGTGCGTGGAAGAGAAGGCATCACTTCTAATGGCAGTGTTAGCGCAGAAAAACGCATCCTTCCCTTCTCTCCCACTCCAAGGCTTTCATTATTTTAGTGCCACGTTCAGTGTTCTGTCTTTTCCTTCTGCTGCCCCACCCTTAGATGTCAATCTCCCAGCTCCCATTTCTGAAATCATTCCATCCTGCGAAGTTTAGCTTTCCTACCCTCTGCAAAAGCTCCTGGGCTTTGCCACTTCTAAGTGGAGAGAAGTTGACGCACTTATGTATTTCCTTGTATATCTAGATTCGAGATTGTTTCTCAGAGTTGGGAAATCGTCAAAATGCAGTAAATGTTCTGGACAATGAGGGTTTCACGTACATTCAGATTTAAAGGAAGTTTATGGAAGTGGAACTTACAATTCCAAGCAGTGGTGTGATTTCTAGAGAATTCTCTAGACCAGACCGCCACTATCATGGTGACTAGTTTTGTGTTTTCAACTCTAGGTCATGTGAAATGTACCCAAACAACTGCTTATTCCTTTCCCTTTAGGAACATGGCTTTGGATTCCCAAGGCAGACCTTATGATAGGAATATTTTCACATTATTGGTTAAAAATTTGAGAATTTTTCAAAGCCAGTTTGGAGGAGCTAGTGTTCTTGAAGCAATCCTGATGACTCAGATGGCTCCTTATTTTTAGTTTATTTATTTATTTATTTTGCGGTACGCGGGCCTCTCACTGTTGTGGCCTCTCCCGCTGTGGAGCACAGGCTCCGGACGCGCAGGCTCAGCGGCCATGGCTCACGGGCCCAGCCGCTCTGCGGCATGTGGGATCCTCCCGGACCGGGGCACGAACCCGTGTCCCCTGCATCGGTAGGCGGACTGTCAACCACTGCGCCACCAGGGAAGCCTGGCTCCTTATTTTTAACCTAAGAGCACTTGTTCCAGAAAGTGGAACTGTACAGTGCACAAACTAGCTGTTTCCATAGAAACACTCGCGGTCCTGATAGGAACAAAACATTAGGCCCGTCCGGTTTCTCCGTGTCTCAGTGTTTGTTGCCAGGACGGGCCCTGCTGTTCCTCAGTTGTCGCTGGTGTAGTATTAGGGTTCCAGCTGAATTTGATCAGTCCGTTGGATTTTCCCTTCATTTCTCTAATGACTGTGTGTTTGGGTTTGGGGCACGGCTGTGAGAAACAAATGAACGCACCTTCTCCATTCAGGCCAAGAGAAAGAAGCCTGGAGACGATCTGCTTTTCACTTAAAGAACTCACTCTCTGAAGATCTGTTCGTTCAGAGGGGACAAGATGTGAGGGCAGGGAGGGATGTTGGGGTATTCGTAGGCCCTTCTTATGCCACACTTCTAGATTCAGACTCCGTGAATCTCCAGTGTAGGATAAAGAGTTGAGCCGAATGGACACTGGTTTATTGATATTTAGTTCGGTGAGCTGAAGTGATTTCACCATCCATCTGACTCAGACCTCAGCTGAGACTTTGTTGAACTTTTGCTTTTCATTTGAATGGATATTTGCAAAAAAGAAAACTAAGGAGAGGAAACATAAAGGTATCAAATCTGTAGCTGTAATTGACATCTGAAGGCACGAGGTTCCAAGCTGGGACCATGTCCTGGAACATGGCATTGGGATCCACCACGTCCCATCACGACCAGTCAGGGCCATGGCTTGCCTGGAGTTCCATTTCTATTCCAGAAAGCAGCAGTATTTTAGGAACATGCGAATTTATATTGTAGGTCACAGAATTTAGGTATAAATTCAAATACCTGGGGGTTACTCTGGATATGTAAAATATGCCTCAAAACTGTGTAATATTAAAAGTGCATTTTCTTCTTCGAAAAAGAAGTCATATCTAAGATTTCCATGTGAACTGTAAGGGTCCAAGCAGTTTCTGTGGCATAAATGCAGGTTTCCATTCGTGGTTTAATGGTGCCTGGGTTGCAAAAGAAAAGGTGTTTGGGCAAAAATAGTAAGGGAAAAATGATTCATATTTGGCTTCTGTCTACATTAGGCCTGTTCAGGGGGATGGAATTTAGAAATCACACAATAAATATGAGACCAAAATGCTTGATTGAGGACTTGCTTTCATTTCTTCACTATCCTGAGCACAGGGACAGGTGTTTTAAAGCCTTTAAAGACATTTGTGAGAGGATATATATATATATATATATATATATATATATATATATATATATATATATATGTATGTATGTATATAGGCCATAAAAGGGATTACCTATCAAAAATAAGAATCAGTAAAGAATACAGCTGACTCGCAGGGAAAAAAAAAAACCCTTGCCAGTTTTAAATTGATCTCGGTTCTCTTTATTATTTTTTAAAATTTATTTACTTTTTTTTTCTTTTAATTGGAGTAAAATTGCTTTACAATGTTGTGTTAGTTTCTGCTGTACAGTGAAGTGAATCAGCTATATGGATACCTATATCCCCTCCCTCTTGGACCTCCCTCCCACTCCCACCAATCCCACCCATCTAGGTCGTCACAGAGCACCGAGCTGAGCTCCCTGCGCTATACAGCAGGTTCCCACTAGCTATATTTTACACATGGTAGTGTATTTATGCCAAACCTAATCTCCCAATTCGTGCCACCCTCCCCTTCTCCCACTGTGTGCACATGTCTATTCTCTACGTCTACGTCTCTATTTCTGCCCTACAGATAGTTACATCTGTACCATTTTTCTAGATTCCACATATATGTGTTAATATACAATATTTCTTTTTCTCTTTTTGGCTTACTTCACTCTGTATGACAGACTCTAGATCCATCCACATCTCTACAAATGACCCAATTTCATTCCTTTTAATGGCTGAGTAATTGATCTCGGTTCTCTTTATAAATGAACTTGGGGAGTTCCCTGGCGGTCCATCTCTTAAGCATCCAGTGGTTATGACTTGCCGCTCTCACTGCCGTGGCCCTGGGCTCGGTCCGTGGTCAGGGAACTAAGATCCCGCAAGCCGTGCAGCATGGCCAAAAAAAAAAGAACTTGGAAAAGATTATTTTATTTTTACAAACTGTAATCGTGACCTTGCTTTGTTTCCATGTATTTAATTTTCCTGAAAAGGTATTTCAGAAGACAGCCTTTCTGGAAATGGTTTTTCCTGTATTACCCAGAATTGGACTGATGGCGCTTGCAGGAGTGGGGTTCCAACTTGTACTATGCATCAGCTGTTGGGCGTGGGTGTAGAAGGAAGGGACATCGTAACTGTACATCTGTATGTGGTCTGAGACGGAAGGTCTGTTCCCTCCAGTAACCCTAACACACGAAGGGTCCGCCTTGCAGGTGGCTCGTTTCCCAGCCAGCAGCACGGTAGACAGGGCTTATTGTTTCAAAGGTAAAGCCATCCCATCTGTTCCTTGGCAACCGTACTAGGAACCGCTGAAGGAATCCTTTTAGAGCTTTTGGCTCCCAGTACAGATAGACAGACAGACAGACACGTGCTTCTCTCAACCTGGCTGAGAGCATGACCCAAATGTCTGCCTCCGGAGTGTGGATCTAGAGAAAGAAACTGCACTTTCCAATATATGCCAGTATCCTTCTAGATTCTTAGGTACCTCTGAGATGAGTATGCAGTCATTCACGTTGTTGTAAAATTTAATTATTAAAAGAGCACTGTTCTTAAGCACAGTGTGCTTGCCTAGTACTCAGTACAGCCCAAACAACTTTTCCAGATGGGTTACATGAAGTCAGCTTCATCCAGGTTGTCTCTGCTGTAGAAGTCATCCCTCACCATGTGTCCTGACATACTTTTCTTGTGAGCTCTGGAAAGTTACAGTACACTGTTTAATTCTGGCCACTGTACTATTTCTTTTATGCGCACAGTGGGCAGACCTTTTGAAATTTGCCCTTTGCTTCTCCTCCCTCTCATAATTCAGTTTTTTCCTTATTCTTTTTTCTGATATTACTTGAGATTACTGGAAAGAATAGGATTATCTAGGACTGGATCTCCAGCCACCCTCAGCAACTTGAATCCCTGTGAAATGGCAGCTAACCTGGAGCTGGCCAACTCAAATGGAATCTTGATTTCCTTACATGTAAACTTCAGAAAACTCAAAAGGAGTGCTTTGAAAAATATGTCTGCCTGTAGTACGAGAATTATTAGTATATATTACCAGGTAATGCTGCTAACTTTACTTGTGCTCAGATAGGCTTTCCTGCGGATCAGATACATTGAAATGAAAAATTATGAGGACCCAGTGCATTTGCTCACTGTACATCTCTTTTATATTTATTCCTTACCTTTGACTTGGCTTGATCTACTGTAGAATGTTCCAGAAATTTCATTGGGTCTGATGTCTGATTTGGCGCTAATTTATGAGTCTGCTTGGAGTGTTTCCTTGGGCTTCAGTTATATGCCTGCCATAAATTTTAATTACACTAATTAGACAGAGGTGGATGCCTAAGCCCAGTTGGATTCCTAACCCTGTTCAGCTGCATCTGTCATTAGTTTTTTCAGTGACATGATTTGGCACCATTTTCCAACACATTTTCAGAAAATTAGTTTTAAGTTAGAAAAGAACTTGCCTAATAAAGCTACTGACATTCAGCTATTTTCTTTACCTTCTTGGGGAGCTGGGCTTGAGTAAAATGTGTGCATTTAAACTATAACTTGTATATTCTTTCCTCTTCATGCCTGTGGGTTATCCGATTGGTTTGGTACTTGAAGAAGGAGTCTTGCCCAGTCCTGCAGCCAGGCTGACTAGTCCCGTGCTTATGTCTAGTTCAGGAAGAGCGTGGATTGGTGCAGGGATGGCCGACAGCCCTTAACACGTGGACCAATGCCAGCTGACTGGCATTATCTGCAGGAAGCACAGTGTTGAGGAGGATTCTGAAGTCTGGACCCAGCAGGAAGGATGCCAGCTTTGATCAGTGACATGTGCCCTGGGCACGGGACAGTGCAGTCTCAGAAGCACTCTTGCCATTCCTGTTTTAGTGAGGATAGTCCCATCCGTGCCTAATGCAAGCCTCTAAGAGCTCCAAGGCCAATTAGCATCCTCCAGACCAGGCTGGGCTGCCTGAAAGCAGAGGGTGTCAAACAAGCATCAAAAACTCCTAGAGGGCTTGTCAAAACCCAGGTTGCCCAACCCCAATCCACAGAGTGTGGCATTCAGCAGGTCTGGGGTGGGGCCTGAGGTTTGCATTTGTAACAAGCTCCTAGGTGATGCTGAGGCTGCCAGTCAGGGACCCCACTTTGAGAACCGCTGCCTTAGAGGCTAGAGGGCTATGTGCACCTGCCACTTAGCTGTCCTCACAGCTCTCTGTCACCTCAGAGAAGTCTTTGGATTTTGGTTTTGGGCCCGTGTGCCAATCTCTGTCCTCCACAGCGCTGGGTTCTGGTCAGGTCTGGAGTTCCTTGTTTCTGCCCGGAAATAGCCCTCATCCTTAGCCATATGTAAACTTAAAGGGCTTAAAACATTCTACTCCTGGTATGAAAGGATGCTCTGAAAACACAAGTCACATCTCTTTCACTTACTCTGCATTCAGCACCACCTCAGGACACCAGTCTGTCTGCCAAGCGGGCACGCGGACACTTAGGCACATGGGGAGTGACGAGAGCCATAGTTTTACACCTTGAGGATGGTCGTGCTGACACAGTGCAGCTGACCGGTTTGTATCCACCCAGATTACCCCACACCACATCCACTCTCACCAGGGCTGAGTCCCATTCTTTCATATCCTTGCTGGCGTGTTTATTCTCCGTTTCATGCATGTAGCTTTTGTTGAGTATCTGCCCTCTGCCAGGCGTTTTGAATTTCATGCGTGGTCAAGGCCTCTGGCACGATACAGAATCCTGTGATGGGCGCATTTCTCTCCTGGGATTTTCTTAAGGCGGGCTCAGCAGTTAGGCATGGCAGAGAAGGCAGGAGGCCAGAAGCATCTCTCATGTGTGCAGCACGGTGTTTAGCTACTGCAGAGGGAGGGGCACAGAGAGAAATGAGCCGGCTCCATCCCGCTCCAGAACAGTACACAGAGGAAACAGCACCGTGCACGTGGGCGAGTTGGGGTCTGCCAGCCTTTTGGTCAGTTCTTTGAAACAAACATGATATGGTTACTGTCATCCTGAATCTCATAGGCTGGGGCATATGTCGCAAAGGACTTACACATCATTTTTGTTACACCTCATTTCCAGATCCTTTATTTTTGTCGTGTGAGGTTTTACTCAGTGCAATCATTCCCATATTTATCGGACTGAGTTTCTAGAATCCGTGTGATGGTGCTGAGGATGTGTGAAGACGATGTTTTTTCATGAAGCTCATGGATTTTTCTGTGTCCCTGTCTCGCAGAGTCTCAAGTATCCAGAGGCAGCTGGCCCAGTTTGAGAGCGAGTCCTGGCCGGGCATGGCCGAGGCCGACAGGGACCGGCTGCAGCTCATCAAGGAGAAGGAGGCCCTGCTTCAGGAGCTGCAGCTCATCATCCAGCAGAGGAGGCCGGCAGAGGACGTGGCCCGGCTGGAGGAGGAGCGGCGGCGCCTGGAGGAGGAGATCCAGTGCTCCCGGGCCACATCCGTGCAGGGTGCCACGGAAAGGTGGGCTGGCTGGGCTGGCGGGGCTGGCTTCCGGCGGAGGGGCAGCTGGCAAAGCCGAAGCCTTGTTACTCAGGCAGCTACGGCCTGGCGGAAGGTGGAGGGAGCCGGTGCCTGCCGTCCGCAGGGGGTGCCCAGGGCTCGGAGGCTCCTGGTCCCTATTACAAGTGGGAGGTGGTCGAGAACCGGATAGAGTAAGGAAGACCGGGGAACCCACCACTTAGACCCCGCCCACTCCCGCTGCAGGTACCGGGTGCACCCGGCCCCTGTGTTTCCAGGACAGCGCCCAGGACAGGTGTCGGGTCTCCAGCCAACAGGGGGCCGGAGGCAGGTGGTGGTCGGCTCCGTGACCACGGAGGAACCTCGTTCCTGACATCAGCAGCATCTCCGTTTCCGCAGTCTACCTCTTAATCTCCCACTTTGATTTCTCGCCAGCAAAGCCTGCCCTTTTGGCAGCAGGAAGTCTCCGCTCTCTCGCGTGTCTTTCTGAACGTGCATCTCTTCAGTTGGTCTTGGGGCTCTTTCCCAGAGTGGGACACGTGAAGCCAGCACAGAGTCCTTTGTCCTCTGTTGCTCGCCCTTTCATTGTGTGCCCTGTCTCCTGGTTTGCGTTTGCTGTGTGTGATCACGGATTGCGTGGAAGGCTGGGTCTGCTTTCCACGTTGCACAGCTGTCAGAAGTTTGGGGATATTTGCTGAGCTTTGGAGAGCCCACCGCCCATTTGATAACATACTGGCTCCTTAAAATTCACTGTATTACCAGGATCATAAGCTGTATCTCTGTGAGCATTCTCTAGGTAGAGTTTAATAGTCACCTGAATTATTTGGTCAGTACAGATGCCCTTATAACGATTATTTCATCGAATGTTAGGACTGTCCTCTGTTTTTGCTGGGGGTTGTCTCTGCTTGGATATTCGTTGTTAATTGATAGACAGGTCTGCGTTGTGTCCTGAGGGGCTAATGTCAGCGCTGGAGGGAAGCAATGGTGATTGGGGAGTCCAGTGCATAGGAATGGGCAGAGAGCATGTTAGTTTGCCTGACGTGGTGGCGTGCCCTTGTCACCTCGCTCAAAATAAACCCAGAGCAACGGGACTATGAAATGGAAGTTTCATCTGTGCTCTTGTGCTTTTGTATCGTTTCAGCTTAACATCACCTTCCGTTCTCCCCATGCTGTTCTCTTGTGTATGTTTCAGGTCAGAGGGCCTGGGAGTTCTGGTTGGTTTTCTCTTAAGGGGCGAGGATTCAGTCCCACGAACACCACATGTCCACCACATGTACCAGGACCCCACACCCATGTACCCTTGAGTGTTTCTGCCCTCACCATGTGGAAATCCAGAGTGCAGGAGTGCTGTGGTCCCAGGGCACAAATCCATGGAACCCCACAGAACTGGTTTTACCCTGATGCCTGGGTTCAGGGCCTGGGTCACCCAAGCTCGTTCACCTGACGGGGTCTCTTGTGGAACCAGCCTGGGAGCTGCATCCTGGGGCGCAGGGCCCTCAGCTGGGACTGAATTGGCCCCAGGTGTCTCCTGAATCTGGCACTACACAGCCTTGGGCAAGGAGGGCCGTGCACAGGTGCTAATAAGCACCTTTCCGGCCAGGTGATGGGGCCAAGTGCCCCGTGAGTGTTCCCTTGGCGGTGACGTTCTGGGCCTAGCGGATGCGGGCCCGTTTCTCCCTGCCGCCTGGGGCCCAGAGGCAGGGGGCTTTCCCTGGGATCAGGCTGAGGGCGTTAGAAGAGACCCGGTCTGGGAGGAGGGAGCCAGGCAGAAAGGTATGGAGGTACGCGTCTCAGGGCTGACGTGTGCCAGCTGTTTGGCCAGGCCCAGTCTTTGCCCGTCTTGGTTTCAGTGGCATCATTGTCAGATGGAAAGTTTGAGCCAGATTAGTGAGTATTGCTGGGGATTGGGGGGATGTAAGTTTTTTCCTCTTTCAAAGGAAAGAGCAGTTGTTTTGTAGGGCGCCTACTTGGCCATATGGTGAACTGCCATCATTTTGAATTGTAAGCGAGAACTGTTTTGTTCTAGGAGTGAACATATTCATTTGTACATTCACTTAATAACTATTTGTCGAGTGCCTATCCATGTTGGGCTCTATTCTAGGCAGTGGGCGTAGCGCTGTGGGAAAAAATTTCATTTTAGAAAATAATAAAGTTGAAAAAAGTAGTTAGAAAACTACCTCCAACACTGTGGCAGTTGTTTTTTTATTTTATTTGTGTTTAATCTTTTAATTCTGTAGATTTGAGAACTGCACGTAGTTTTGCCTGGAAGGGGGCTTAGCATGAGGGAACCTGATTTGTTCCAAGGAATTCCAGTAGATTACTGCATGCTGTACATTTGTATCCATATTCTAGTCTAGTCTCCCATCCATCTGTTCATCCACCCACACCCATCCTCCCACACACCTCAGCCACCCATCCGTATGCCCATCTGCCTGTCTGCTATCTGTCCATCCAATCCACCTGTTCACCTATCCGTCTGCCCGTCCCTCCTCCCACCCCTGCATCCGTCAGTCCATCCAGCCACCCACCCATTGATTTATCCATCCGTCTTTCCACCCATCCATCCACGCATGCATGCATCCATCCATCCACCCACCCATGCATTCATCCGCCTATCCACCCATGTGCTGAACTTCTACAGTGTATCAGGCACTGTTCAGGCAGCCAGTGGGACATTTTTAAGCAAGACAAAAACAGTCTGTTATCTTGGTGTTTATGATCTTGGATGTGCTTTTTTAGAATTTAGTCATTGACACCTCAATCAGTTTGGGGGAATTTACAGTTGAATTTCTTGTTAGGAAAATATACTTGGCGTCTTTGAAATTCACCAGTGGACTCTTTTCGTACCTACAGGATTCTACTTCAGGAAAAAAGAAACTGTCTCCTGATGCAGCTGGAAGAAGCTACCCGTCTAACGTCCTATCTCCAGTCCCAGTTACAAAGGTGGGTAACTTGTTATCATCTTATAACGACGTGGCCGTGAACTTCACAGTTCCCTTTGGCTTGGTTTTCTCTCCTAGAACTTGGAACCTGCAGTGGTTGTAAACACTGGACAGGAAAGTGTGGATACACGATATTTTTAAGAGGAGCTACTCATATATGATCCAAGGAATACGAGGAGAACCAAGAGTGACTTGAGAATAATGAATCATTTATCGAAGGATTTTGTCACTCACAGCATCAGGACTGTATATGTCCATCTACATAGATGCACACATACGCGTTTAATTATTTCCTTTTAAGATATTCATTTTAATTAGGCATGAATATCTTTACAATCCGATTTGGATGCTCAGTAAGAGCTCCAGTTTTCAAGCACTTACCGTATCGTGAAGTGTAGTGTTAAGGGCTTTCTGTGTATTACTTTCTCAGTTCTCCCCCTCACAGCGCCTTGAGGCAGGAACCGCTATCATCCCAGCGCAGGGTGAGAAGGTGGGAGGCTGGGAAAGGGCAAAGCCCTTGACCAAATCAAATGCATTCAGCTAGTCTTGAGTGTGAGCTGGAACTTGAACTCGAGCAAGAGCCCTTGACGTTAACTACTGCTCTCGACTGACATTCAAAGAAACAAAGGAAATATTTACGAAGGGGCGGGGGTGGGGGGGGGGTGTCTTAAAACGCTCACAGGTGCTCAGAGGTGTTGAAGAGGCGCCGGGGTGAATGGGCCCGAGGCAGAGTTTTGCTCCTCTGGAGCAGACCGGAGGCGTGGCTCCCGGTGGGGACGGGCAGGCTCCAGCCGCGGGCTCCAGGCTGCTCTTCTCGTTTCAGCCTGTCCGCCAGCACCCTGACCATCTCCTCGGGGAGCAGCCGCGGCTCCCTGGCCTCCAGCCGGGGCTCGCTGGCCTCCAGCCGGGGCTCCCTGAGCTCCGTCAGCTTCACCGACATCTACGGCCTCCCGCAGTACGAGAAGCCCGACGCCGAGGGCGGCCCGCTCCTGCGCTTCGACCTCGTCCCATTCGACTCCCTGGGCCGGGACGCCCCCTTGGCGGACGCCCCGGGCCCCGCGGGCCTCCACAAACAGAGGCGCTCCCTGGACACGCCGCAGTCCCTGGCGTCCCTGTCCTCGCGCTCCTCGCTGTCCTCGCTGTCCCCGCCCAGCTCGCCCTTGGACACGCCCTTCCTCCCGGCCTCGCGAGACTCGCCCCTGGCGCAGCTCGGGGACGCCTTCGAGGTGGCGGGCGTGGGTGCCCTGGACAGGCTGCGAGCTCAGGCCTCCGCAGTGGGGGACGAAGACACGCCGGGCGCGGCGTCCTTGCCGCCGCATGGGTGTCCCGGGGACGGGGAAGGACCTCGTGAGCGAGGACCCCAAGCGGCTGCCGCTCCCACGGCTGCAAGTACGTACTGATGGGTCCGGTGGGTGCCCCGGGGCGGGGGAGGAAAGGTCTCGAGTTCAGGGAGGAAGCCGTGCATCCGCATAGAAGCCAGCTGGCTCTGCTGTGGCCTAGTGAGCCCTCAGCTTAGGACCCTCCAGGGCAAGAGGAGGCCCGTGCGCCCGCTCGCTTGCTCGCTCGCTCGTTTTGCGTGCTTTGGCCCTGGGTCCTTGAAATGTCATGGAAACTGGCAAAGTAGTCTTTCCCAGGCATTTGGCTTGTTTTCAGAATATACTTAATTGTCGAAAATGAGACAGTTCCTCCACATTCGGAGGCTGATAAAGAAGTACGCGGGCCTTAACTCTCCAGGGCGTGTGCCCAGATACAACGTTGTGTGTGTGCCCGCCTCAGACCAGCCTTGGGAGTGCTGTCTGGCCGTGGCCCGGCAGAAATCTCTACTTCCGTTGGCCCTGTGACTTCATCTCTTCATCCTTTGTCCTTGTACTTTTTTTTTTTTAATTTATTTTTGGCTGCGTTGGGTCTTCGTTGCTGCGCGCGGGTTTTCTCTAGTTGCGGCGAGCAGGGGCTACTCTTCATTGCGGCGTGCGGGCTTCTCATTGCGGTGGCTTCTCTTGTTGCAGAGCACGGGCTCTAGGTGTGCGGGCTTCAGTAGTTGTAGCACACGGGCTCAGTAGCTGTGGCTCGCGGGCTCTAGAGCGCAGGCTCAGTAGTTGTGGCACACGGGCTTAGTTGCTCCGCGGCATGTGGGATCTTCCGGGACCAGGGCTCGAACCCGTGTCCCCTGCATTGGCAGGCGGATTCTTAACTACTGTGCCACCAGGGAAGCCCTGTCCTTGTACTTTTCAAGGACATAATTCTGTCACGGAGGGAGTGAAAATATCAGTCCTTTCTACCGAATCGATTTCTCCGCTGCTCTTGAAATCCAGAAACATGTAGCCATGAGAATTTCGTCTGTCCAGTTGGTGTTAATTCAGCTTCTGCTGGGTGCCAGCGTCTGTCAGCTTGTAGCCCACATGGAAAGCCAGACTGCTGTTGTGGGGGGTATTCTGGCTGATGGCTGGTGCACAAAGCAGAGTCTGGGCTCCACCCTCCTTATCTTCACCCCGAGTGCTTTTGTGAGCCAACCTCTAGCGACTTTAACTTCCTGAATTTTAAGAGAAGATCAGAACAGGCCTCTCATTCCTGAAGTTCAGCCCACTTAATTTTTATTTGCACAGCAAAACTGTTTTTAGACATTCCATTTAGGCTAACACTAGATAATTTGTATAGCATAGTGGATCTCAACGAGGGGTGTTTTTGACCCCTGGAGATACTTGGCAGACATTTTCAGACATTTTCAGACATTGTCACACTGTGGGGCTGGTGAGGTGCTACTGGCATCTGGTAGGTGGAGACCAGGGGCAGTGCTCAACATTCTACAGCGCACAACATGGTCCCCATCTTGGCTGGAATGATCCAGCCAAGATGTCAAGAGTGCCGAGGCTGAGAAACCCTGGTCATGTACTGTTAAGCAGTCAGCAGCAAAAGGTGGAAATAAAACCTGAATACAAAACCAGGGTGATGTAGCAGAAATGGCTTCGAACTAGCAGCTTATACCCAGATTCTGTTCCCTGCCCTGTTGACTCACTAGCTGTGCGACCTTGAGCGCAACCTTAGATGGAGCTGAGTCTCGGCTTCTGTGCCCTTGAATGAGGTGATCTTTATGGGCTCTTCCATTCACCACCATTCTGTTACCTGTCGGGTTTTTTTATGTATACCCACGCGGGTTATTATATATATGTAAGATAATAGTCTCTTGTAGCCTTTACGTGTTTAACCAGAGATCCATTATGTTCTGCGGCAGCCCCGAGCCTTTTTGGCATCTCTGTTATTTTGGTGTCTCCCCCTCTGCGTTTGCAAACACACCTTTCATATCCCCAGATACGTTATTTCTGTAATTCACATGTACAGGGGAACTTTATTCGCTTTGTTCTTTGTTGCAATCACAGGTTCAGTGCTCCATGTTTATTCAAAAAAGAAAATACAAAATAAGGACTGAATCGTGCATCTGTTGCTTGAGCTTCCTCTTCTCAGTGTCCAGCCCCCCGTACCAACTTTTCTTTAAAGGCTGAGATACAAGAGTGTCTGTCTACTTATGCAGGAAATCCACACAAGGTCCAGCACCGCTTTTGGTCCAGGGGAAAGACTGGGTGGGAAGGGGAAGAGCTGACTTAATTTCTGATCCTGATTTCTTTATTTTTCTTTTCTACTTTGTGGTGGATGTTATAGTGCTTCAAGCTTAGACTGGGAGGTCTTTGCTTATGGTGTGGTCAGATACTTCCACCCCGTGGTGCGTTCATATATGACACTCTGGGTAGAATACAAACTAGAGGTACTTGACTTAGTGAATGGGTCTTGGTAGGTGCTCTCGCAGGGCTGGGTTGGGTGAGCAGCTTCAGGCATGGACACAGGGTGACTCCTTGCCTCCCGTGATGCTTATGAAGCCTAGAGTCATCGCAGCTTCATAAAGTTAGCGAGGATCTCAATACTCATTGTATTAACCCCACCCCTCATTTATGACGCCCGAGGTCACGTAGTTCCCTCCACTCTCCAGTCTGACTAAGAACAATACAGTCTAAGTTTGACTCAAGGAAGCTTTAGCGAGAAAAATTTTTAGTAACATAAAATTCAGAATTGCCCATTGTGTTTTAAATCAACCTGAGGGGACAGAAGGTGGGGCAGGGGAGTGGAGAAACAAACTGTCATCTTTAACAGTTTTTACATGTTTACTACAATTTTATCTTCCCCACATTTTGAAAGTCAAATGTGTCATGATTTTGAAATCTGTTCCTATTTTCATTTCCCACTGGTATTTGCTAATATAAGTCGGTAAATATTTTAACCTTGTTCATTTGTTTATTGATGATTTTTATTACATTCATACCCTGTTTAAAATTGTTGTCTTAAATTCTACAGTTTTTTCACTTTGTGCTTTTTTTTTTTTATCTCTTTTCTCATGCGGCTCGACAGAAACGTTCACTGTAAGTGACCTTGGATTTCTCCTTCGCCTTGCTGGTCAGACTGTGCCACATCTTTGTGCAGTGAATCAATGTATTTAGGATGGTCGGGGTGTGGTCAGGAAGGGCATAGCTCATAGCTGTGCTTTAATGTAGCTCAACAGTTGCTCTTATTATTGTTGTTGTCATTTGAACGGTATTCATCCTGGCTATGAAAGTTGTGTAAGAACTTTTCTAAGAGCTTGACGTATTTTTTCCTTCTTGGGTTTTTTTCCCAGACTTTAACACTTTCATTATTTTAATATGCCAGCTGGCAGCTTTGCCCACGATGTGATTTTCCTTATACTTTCTTCCCTTTTGTCAAGCAGCGTTGCTGTCCTTAAGTCTCAGGGTCTATTTGTCTGTGTTTAATGATGGAAAGGTCTGAGGTTTATAAAATGAACGTGTGGAAGCTTGTTTATTCCTTACTTCACTGGCGTTGCTCCCCACTCTCCGTCTCGTTGCCTTGAAGCCCAAGAGCAGATGGTTGCGGTGTGTACTGTGGGGTGTGCCGTGTGCTTTCTTTCTCACCCAGGGCAAGTGCTGACCGTACCTCCTTCTGTCAACTCCTGCATCCAGTTGCTCCTTGAATGTGCTAAGCCCAGGATCACTGAGGATTGATTCCCCCATTTCCTTTCTCTCTTCATCCACTTTCATTGCAATGAGAGAGAAATTTTGGCAGTCACACCATTGGGTTGCCTGGAAGTTAACTGGATCATTGTGTGGTGTTACTTCCTTAAAGGCATGTAGGGCCGAGTGTCAGGGCTGGGAATGGAAGTAGTGAGCCATTGTGTTTGCTGGGGTTCCATGGAGCAAACTGAGGGGTTCTATCTGCAGTTTAGAGCTGGAGGCTCTGGGTCCTTCCATGGGGCCGGGGTGACGAGCAGAGCTGTACTTGGGAGTCGTCATCTACGATCTGAGAGTCGGTGCCTCCGGCCACCCCAGGACGGAGCCAGCTTCTGCCGCTGACCGAGGCAGGGCCGGTGGCCCCCACGCTGGGCGCTGCAGGCCTTTGAAAGGTCGGCTTTTGTCTGCAGTTAACATCGTGAGACCAAAGGCCACAGCCCTGTCTGTTTTGTACCCCGATGAATATATTTGGGTTTAATTGTTCTGTGAATAATAAATTGGTTGAACAGAGAGACGGTCATTGGTGGACTCGCTATTTCCCTCAACTCAGGGGTGCACAGGTGTCTAGATTTTCAATTTCTAGAGCTTAGATGGCCGGAGAACATAGAGAGACAAGAGGGACCTGCATTATTAACAAGAGGCATTGTGATGCCAGAGTGAGGCTCAGTTTGGGGCTTCATGCTTTAAGCCTGTGTTCTAACCATGTGTGCCTCTCTCAGAAGCGTTGAGGTTCCTGTGTCCGTCGTCACATTTAGCAGCGGGAGACGGCATGCCTGTTTCTGTTGCTTTTGTTAAAAGAAACTTGTTGCTGTGAGGGAAGGAGTAGAAAGAGTTGATGAAATGATAAAAGGGAAAATGTCAGTAGTTGTCTTTGGCTCTTGGTTACAATAGATATGAGACAAAAATAAGCTGCCCAGTCATGGTCCTTCCTAATCCCAGGAGACAGTTCTGGAAGCCAGTGTGGCCCCAGGGCTGCTGAGGAGGACGCTGCAGTTAGAGCGGCAGAGGGGTCACGGAGACTTTGGCAAAGGCCCAGTCTGGGTGCATCTGTGTCCTCTGACTCGAAAGTCACTCCATTTTGTTGGGGGTTATTTGATGATTTTTAAAAACTCTGTTTTCTGATTATAAAGCAGTGTAGCCTGTGTTCCTTGTATAAAGTATGGAGAATACCAAGCAGCGTCAAGGAGGAAACATCCCCCACCTGCTTCTCGGAGAGCGCGCTGCCGTCCACGTGCAGGCGAAATCTCTCTCCAGGCTTTCCCGTGTGACACTCTCTCAAAGGGCCACGCCAAGGGCCTTCCCGCCACCTTCTGACCTGTGCGCTCATTAAGGAGGTGAAGGGAGATTGATGATCATTTAAAGAGCTTTTAAAGAAGTAGCCAGAAGCCTGTTTCTTCCATTTTCCAATATAAGAAAAGACTCGAGCAGAGTGCATGTAAACACACATCTGCACACGTGCTGGCCTGTCTCTGCCACTTCGTGCCTTTGTCTCTGCTCTGCCCTGGGCTCCCGCACTGTCGCCTCCTGAGCCCGGCCGTGTCTCTCGCCTGCAGCAGCGACCCCCCGAGAAGACAGCGCCCAGAGGCTGGAGCGGAGAGCGCGCTGCGTGTCCGCCTGCCTGTCCGATTACTCTCTGGCCAGCGACAGCGGCGTGTTTGAACCTCCCACCAAAAGGTTAGAAGCTGACCTTCTCCCCTGCCTGGGCTGACTTCCCAAAAGGCACCCCTGCCGAGACCTGTTTGGCTTGACACTCTGTGTGTCTCCGGGGTGCAGCTCTCCTGGCTTTTCTCCATGCGGGAGGGGCCCTGAGCATCCCCACAGACCCCCTCTGCTCCCAGGTGGCGTCTGGGGACTGGCCTGGCTTCGGGCATCTAGGATGACTGCTTTCTCTCTGGCCCCGGGGGTTGGAAGGCATGAGCTCAGTAGAGCCGGAAAAGGAGAACCAGTGTGCGAGGGAGACCTGCTTTTCTAGAAAGGACGTTCACTAGAAATGGATGTTTCCCCCGTCCCCTTTCCTTAGCTGGAGGAATCAACTTTGCAAGGACAAAACCCCTTGTGGGCTTTATTTTGTTTGAGACCTTTGATGTCATTTTT
The DNA here is from genome assembly GCF_937001465.1 of Orcinus orca. Lineage (NCBI taxonomy): Eukaryota > Metazoa > Chordata > Mammalia > Artiodactyla > Delphinidae > Orcinus > Orcinus orca. The sequence goes on from NC_064580.1 coordinate 7,633,540, forward strand.
TCAGCTCAGATATCTGTATACATTTCACTTATCGCCAACTTTTTTTTTGGCTGCGCTGCTCAGCTTGCGGGATCTTAGTTCCCTGACCAGGGATTGCATCCGCGCCCGCTGCAGTGGAAGCGCGGAGTCTTAACCACTGGACCGCCAGGGAAGTCCCTCCTGCAAAGCTTTTAAGAGTATATGTTTTTGATCTTTGTCGTAAATATCACATGTGGTTTTGAGAGGTATTTTCTCAAAAAGGCCACTTCGTCAGCAGGTACCCTGGGAGGTGACGTCATGGATCCTGGGGACCTGCCGTGCCCTGCCAGTCACTTAAAGCATTTATTTATGTCGCAACTTAGTAAAGCCCTTCTCAGTAAGAAGCACCCCTAGTGTGAGAGAGCTTCTGCCGAGCCCGAGGTAACCAGGCCCCCTCGGAATAACGCGGTGCCTTTCCGACTGTGTTCAGGAGTGAGGATGCTGACGACCCTGCGCGTGGAGACGCTTGCGGTAACGAGGGGCCCCAGATCCATGTTGGATTTTTGTGAGTACAGAAGACTCCTTCCCTGTTGCTCGTAAAGACGATGGGTAGATTGGGGCCCGCCCGGCGACTCACACCTCCACACACAGGCCAGGAGGGATGGAGGGACCCGCGTGATCCGGCTGCTGCTCCCTGGCCTGGGTGCCCCCGGGCCCATCTCAGCGGTCTCAGGTGAAGGGACAGAGGTGGCGGGAAGGAGAGATGGGCCAGAGCGGCTCCATTGCCGTCCTCCAACAGCGAGTCACAGCCAGGGACTCTCACCCCATGGGCACAGTCCGGCCCTCGGGGAAGTTCCCGCCGCAGCTGGGGTAGCCAGGTGCTGTGCAACACTAAGCGTTCTGGTTTCTAGCTACAGTGTCTAGAAAGGCAGTTACCAGCAGTGTTCAGATGAACGAGGCAGGATGTTCACATCCCAGCAGCTTTCTTTTGCTCACTCTTGTCATCCTAGTGTTTCTCGGCACTCGTGACGTTCGGGCTGGGTCACTCTTGGTGGGGGGCCGTGCTGTGCCCTCTGGCGTGTTGAGCAGCAGCCCTGGCCTCCACCCACTACACGCAGTAGCCCTCCTCCACTCAGTGTGACAGTAAGAAACGCCTCTAGACTTTGCACAGGTCCCCTGGGGGTGGGGTGAGGACCACTGCAGTAGTTCAAGCAGGATTTCTGCACCGTGGGGCATTTGCAGTCTGTGAACGTGCATTTTATTTTCTAGGCACGACAGTGCCAGCGAGTGTCTCCTCGTGAACGTGCTCCAGCTGAAGAACTTTGCTGGGCTGGTGGTGAAGGAAGACTGCAAAATGTAAGCTCCCGCGCCAGTGGGGGCCGTGTCCTCCCCCCGGGCCCTTCTCCACATGGCACCACTGGCTGACCTGCTGCACGTGGCAGTTTGGGGAGGGAAAAGACTGTCTTGGAACCTGAATTTACAATAAAACGCTAGGGGGTGTCTGTCTGAAATCTAAAGGATTGTAAGTTTTAAGAAGAGGCTGGTTTATTATTTGAGGCAGGTGGTGTTACTGGAGCCCGGCTGGTTATGTGCCGTGGCCATGCTGACAAAGTGCCGGGTGCCCATCATCGGCAGCGTTGGGGCTTAAAACGTCCATTCTGGTCACAAGGCTGGTGGCGACACAGCCACACTCGGCTCTTGCGATCTGATGAGGTGCCTGAAGAGGCCTCAGGCTGGGCTCAGGCATCCTTGTCAGAGCAGGGAGAAGGAAATCTGTGTTGTCCCCAGTGGGGAGATGGGTGCCCGATGGGGGTGTGAGGTCCCACTTACCCTGGCGGGTGAACCCACCGGTGATGGGTGTTCACACCCGACGGTGCCCTCCCCTTCCGTGAGTCATCTTTGTAAACTGGCCTCCCGAAGGCCTTGGAAGCAGCCTGGTTTTCAGCAGCTGAGGGTTCGCCCTGGGATTCTGCTCGCCCTGACGTGTACTTCACTCCACTGATGCTGGAGCTTCTCCTGGGTGCTGGCTTCCACGCTGGGGGTGGATAGGGCCGGGAGCCCAGCCCGGCGGGTGCCTGGGTGGGCAAGCACTCTGAGAGGCAAGGCAGGTAGGGCTTGGAGAGGGAGCCAGGGGGCCGTGGAGAGATCAGTGCAGGTGTTTTCCCACAAAGATGGTAAAAGCAGAAGCTCCGTTTGAGTCCGCCTGAAGTCCTAACCACTGACTTGGAAGTCTTCTCTTTGTGATCGGGTTTTTCCCCCTGATCTCCAGGGGCACGTAAGTCCTTTGGGCTTACTCTTAGTTGAGAAAAGGATCTTTTCCAAAAGACATTAAAATTCTGCACATGGGCAGTGGAACAGGGCGGCGTATGTGCACACGTATGTGGTCCATGCGTGTCACGTGCAGATGTGTCAGGCTGCCTCTGTCTGCTTTTTCCTTCCTCTCTTGGTTCCAGACACATCCGCGTCTATTTGCCCCCGCTTGACTCCGGCACGCCAAACACTTACTGCTCTAAGGCTCTGGAATTGCAAGCCCCCCTGATATTTAATGAAGTTTTCAGAATCCCTGTGCATTCAAGCATGGTGACGTTGAAGTCCCTTCAGTTATACGTGTGCTCAGTGAATCCGCAGCTGCAGGAAGAACTGCTGGTACGGCGCCCTCCTCACCCTCTCCCCCTCCCTCCCCTCCTTCCGGTGTCCTGATGTCAAGTGATCTCTGTAGCTGGGAGGACAGAAAGGGATGATAAGACCCCTTATCTTGTCAAGTGTTCTGTGATTTAAATATATTATCTCAGCTAATACTTGCAAAACTCCTGTGCAACGGCTTCTGCATTATCCCTGTCTTGCAGTTGAGAAATTTGGTAGATAGAAGTATAGGATGGTCACTTAAATTTGAATTTCAAATAAACTGTGGATGCCTTTTAGTGTAAGTATGTCCCACGTAATATCTGGGACGTACCTCTATTTTAAAAAAATCTGTTCATTTGAAATTGCAGTTCACCCAGATGCCCTCTATTTTATCTGGCAACCTTATAACTGGGCAGGTCAGCAGTCCGTCTTCACCCCGGCCAGCCAGTGCAGGGCCAGGGCTTGGAAGCCAGGGTGCTTTCTTCCCAAGGTTGGAATTTTCCCCCTTGGTCCCACCCCTTCAGCGGCAGAATTAGAGATTGGAGAGTTCCACCAATCCTCTCTCTCTCTCTTTTTTCTGGGGGGGGGGGGGGGGGGGCGGGGTTATTTATTTATTTATTTATATTATTGTACACCAGTCCTCTGTTTTTTCAAAAATTCCTGCTAGAATCAGCGGCTCTTTGAGTGGCAGATCCTGAGCCTGACCCACCATTCCATGTCGTCCATTCTCTGCCCCTGTTCCCCTTCTAGCACTTTCTGATTGGGCTGAACAAGCAAGCGAGGAGCCACCCCCATTACGATCCTTTTTGATGACTTTCATTTTACTGCAGTCCTTTGAATAGCAGTGACACATTGTATGGCCTTTCTGCTTAAGATTAAAGGGTGACTTTGATGCCCATTGGTTGTTAAGGTGTAGTCATTCAGGGCCTGTTCTGCTTTTTTTTTTTTTTTTTTAAACACCACGCAGGGCATTGCTCAGATTAACTTGGCTGATTACGATGGTTCGAGCGAGATGCAGCTGCGCTGGTACTCGGTGCAGGTGTTCACCGGCCCTGAGCCCCCGCGGCGGGAGGACGAGCGGCTGGGACACAGCGACTCCCGGGACCCTGTGGCCGCCACGTCTGGAAAGACAGTAGGTGGCCTGGCTTTGAGACGGGCTTTTCCTGGGGACATTGTTTCTAAGAAACGCGTGTAGACTTAGTCTTAGAGCACAGTGGCGACGAAGAAGCAGGGTTTCAAGGGAAGTAATAAAAACGGACTATAGTGATGTATGTGGCCATTCATGGTAATATTCTTTAATGCAACTTGTTCATGATCATGAGTGATGCATTGGTTGCTTTAAAATTTGAGTCCTCAGAGCCACGTGGAAAGGCCAGGTGACTGTCTTGCTGCCAGCCGGGGGTGAGCTGCTTCCCCGCTGGAGAGCAGCCGGGGACGGCCACCAGCCCGGCAGCAGGGATGCTCCCCATGGGCTGTGCACGCGCCGCTTTCCGCTTTGCCGCCCGCACGCCGCTGGCCTCGGCTGCCTCTTAGCAACGTCCCTTTGGTCCTGTAGGACGCGGTGACGGTGCTGCTGGCGAGAACCACGGCCCAGCTGCAGGCGGTGGAGAGGGAGCTGGCCGAGGAGCGGGTGAAGCTGGAGTACACGGAGGAGGAGGTCGTGGAGATGGAGCGCAGGGCGGAGCAGGCCGAGGCTGTGTCCGAGAGGTGAGCGCGGCCAGCAGCCCCTCGGGGGAGAGGCCGCCGGGGTGTTCGTCAGGCGCCACGCTGCGTAGAATGTGTGCGGCGGGCTCTTCGGTACCTTTGCCTAGAAGTCGGGATTCTCACAGGGGATCGTATGCCAGTCTGCACGAGGGCAGTACATTGACCCCAGCTCTACGCATAGGCTTTTCACCTTTCCCTCTGTTCCCCGAATTTCTCTTAAAGGGGGGCACTGTTGAGGGACTCCCTCTGCCCAGATTGAATACAATAGGGCCCTTTAAGTTTTGTTTTTTTCTTTATTAACTGCTTTATTGGGATATAATCTCCCTACCATACAGTTCACCCATTAAGTGGACAATTTGGTGGTTTTTAGTACAGGCACAGAGCTGTGCCCCCAACATCACACTCAAGTTGAGGGCGTTTTCATCGTGCCGAAAGGAAACCCCATACCCATTACCAGTCCGCCCAGTCCTCCCAGCCCCTGGCAACTGCCCATCTGCGTGCCATCTCCAGGGATTTGCCTGTCCTGGGCCTTTCTTGTAAATGGAATCATGCGATGCCCCTTTATGTCTTCCCCGGAGCAGCCCGTGGGTGAACGCTGGACTCGGGGCAGACGTGTCTGCAGTAGAGGAATAGCTCAGATGGGCAGGCACCGCAGTAGAGGAATAGCTCAGATGGGCAGGCACCGCGAGGGAATCGCTTCCCGGCGGGTCCTTTCCAGCAGCGCTTTCGTGTTGCTTTATTTCCACGGTTTTCCATAAAGAGCATCATGTTTCCAAAGCTTGCTACTTCTTCCTAATAGCTTTCTCTGGATTTATTTTCAAGAGGAATTTATTTCCGAAAGGGAAAGTGCACGGCAGAGGGGGAAGGGTATGTGTTGAGGGATGGGCAGGAGGCTGGGCGGGCTCGGGGAGAGGGGGTTCCGGGATGCTGGCGTCTTCAGCGGCTGCAATTGGGCGATACACACAGACAGACCCTCTTAATGAAAGGCCTTGTAGCTCTGTCTTCCCTACGAAACAGAACTGCCTTTCATTTTATAAGAAAAGCAACCGTCTTCAGTCACTGGAAGCAAATATTGGGTGTGTCTGCTGCTGTGCTCTGAGTGCAGCAGTAAAGTCAGTGCCCTGATGAACGTTTTGGGGGCTGTTGCCATGCCCGCCTTCAGGAGTTGGCAAGCCGACTCGGTGGACAGTGGCTGTAGCAGCTGCGCCCAGACCAGCCCCCCGCACCCAGAGCCCTGCTGCGTTGGTGTCAGCTCCATCCACGGACACACGTTTGCTGGCCAGGCAGACCCTTACGGCCCGGAGAAACTTCAGCCCCCACCTCTGAAGGTAAGCAGAAAAGGACAAAGGATTTCGCGGAGCCCCTGATGTTTTGCCTCACAGCACCAGGTGCTGCCCTGGAAGGAGGGCCTGTGTGCCCTACGCGAGGGAACTGAAGTGAGTGGCCTCAGATCTGTAAACAGCAGGTACCATGGAAACGTCTGTCTACTTTAAATTAAAAGGAAAGGACAACTAAATGGGGTGGATTTTTACTCCTTCAGGTGCCATCTTCAGGGCCGCGTGTGGCTCAGGGTGTTTTGTGCGTTCCTAACGTTTTGGACGCTTGTCGTTTTTCTCCGTTTCTGACATTAAGAGCAGTGAAGCATCCTTTTGCCCCTTCTGTTCACCCGATCCTAGTTGTGCCCATCACTGTATCTCCACTGGGGAAATCTTTCAGGTTTGTGGTGACAAATGTCTAAGGAACGCAGTGGGGTTGGGAGACACTGTATCAGTGCTCGATTGCAACTTCGTTTCCCAACTGTTCAACTCATCAGAACGTCTACCACCACAGCCCCTGATCTCAGTCCAAAACACAGGTCCTAAGAGAAGTGAGAGCTGCCTGCTTGCAGCCTCCCGCACTGCAGCCCATGCAGTGCCTCGGGCGGAGAGATGTTCTGGGCGCGGCTGCCGGTCATGGCCATTATTCCTCTTTCTAAGAGTTTGACAAGCGTTGGTCCATGTCAGGGGCAGTAGCTGTGGGAGGCTAGCTTGGTGTGTCCTCCTCCCTCAGCTTTTAATTTTGAAGCACTTCAGATCCACAGAGAAGTTGCTAGAATAGTACAACACATACTCGTATCCCCTTCAGCTAGACTCCCCAGTTGTTAGTTCTTCACCACATTTGCATTATCTCTTTCCATGTGCATGTGGTAGCTGCCAGGCATTGCAGATGCAACAGCAAAGTAACAAATGGAAAGTCCTGCCCTGTGGGTAACAGACAGGGTAAACCAGTAAAATACAGCAGCACTTGAGATAGTCAAAGGGGCTACTGAAGAATGAGATGGTAGGGAAGCAGGGTTTGCATTTTTAGAAAGATTTACCATTTTAGAAAGGGTTACATTTAGAAATGTAAATTGGTATCTACAAACATCAGGACTGTAAAATGGTGCAGCCGCTATAGAAAACAGTATGGAGTTTCCTCAAAAAATTAAAACTAGGGACTTCCCTGGTGGTGCAGTGGTTAAGAATCCACCTATCAATGCAGGGGACACGGGTTCAAGCCCTGGTCCGGGAAGATCCCACATGCCGCGGAGCAACTAAGCCCGTGAGCCACACGGCCCGCGCGCCCATGCTCGGCAACAAAAACAAGCCACAGCGATGAGAAGCCCGCACATCGCAACGAAGAGTAGCCCCTGCTCGCTGCAACTAGAGAAAGCCTGTGCGCAGCAGTGAAGACCCAACACAGCCAAAAATAAATAAATCTATTTTAAAAAAATTAAAAATAGAATTACCATATGATCCAGCAATTCCACTTCTGGGTGTACATCCAAAAGAGCTGAAAGCAGGTCTCCAAGAGATACTCGCACATCCACGTTCATAGCAGCATTATTCACAGTAGCCAAGAGGTGGAAGCAGCCCATGTGTCCATTGACAGCTGAATGGGTAAGGAAAAAGTGTTATATATGTACTATGGAATATTAGCCTTGAAAAGGAAGGAAGTCACGTCACAGGCTACAACATGGATGAAGCTTGAAGACATTGTGCAAAGTGAAATAAGCCAGTCACAAAAGAGAGAATCCTATACGATTCCACTTATATGAGATTCCTAAAGTAATTAAATTCATAGAGATAGAAAGTAGAATGGTGGTTACCAGGGGCTAGAGATGGGGAAATGGGGCGTTGTTGAATGGGGACAGAGTTCAGTTTAGGAAGGTGAAAAAATTCTAGAGATCTCTTCCACAACAATGTAAGTATATTTAATACTACTGAACTGCACAATGAAAAATGGTTACAGTGGTAAATTTTACTTATTGTTGGCTGCATTGGGTCTTAATTGCTGCATGCGGGCTTTCTTTAGTTGCGGAGAGCAGGGGCTCTCTGTTGTGATGTGCAGGCTTCTCATTGTGGTGGCTTCTCTTATGGTGGACTGTGGGCTCTAGGCGCGCAGGCTTCAGTAGTTGTGGTGTGCAGGCTCAGTAGTTGTGGCGCACGGGCTTAGTTGCTCCGCGGCATGTGGAATCTTCCCAGACCAGGGCTCAAACCCGTGTCCCCTGCATTGGCGGGTGGGTTCTTAACCACTGCGCCACCAGGGAAGTCCATGATGGTTAATTTTATGTATTTTTTATAATAGAAATGAAAGGTCATAGAAGTCTCACTGAGAAGGCAGTTTTTGAGCAAAGTCCTTAAGGAAGGAGTCTGGGAGCCTTGTGTGGGACTGGGTATGGGCATTCAGGTGCAGGGAGCTGCAAGTGCGGGTGGGGTCGGGGTAAGGAGGCATCAGAGCTGAGGACAGAGGGAGTCAAGGGGCCGCATCACATAGGGCCTACTCAGGACTCTTGCTTTTTCTCTGAGAGCATTGGAAAACTGGTGGATAGTTTTCAACCCAGGGGTGATGTGATCTGACTCACTTTTTAAATTTTTTCCTAGAATAATTTATTGATATGAAATTCTCATAAAATGAACCCTTTCAAAGTGAACATTTCAGTGAGTTTGAATACATTTACAATGTTGTGCAACCACCACTTCTCTCTGGTACCAAGACGTTTCTTTCACCCCAAAGTGAAACCCCATAACCATTAGCATTCACTCTCCCTTATCTCTCCCCAGCCCCTGGCAACCACCAATCTGCTTTGTTTCTATGGATTTGCCAATTCTGCTTGTTTTGTGTAAATGGAATCATCCAGGGTTTAAAAGATCAGACTCCAGGGGATCGTAGCCAAGATGACAGAGTAAGGAAGAGCTCATCTCCACCCACAGGTGTACCAAAAGTACGACTGCAGTTGACCCTTGAAAAACACAGGGGTTCAGGGTGCTGACCCACCTCACAGTTGAAAATCTGCATTTGGGAGGTTTTTTTTTTTTTTGACACCTAAAGGAACTAGAAAAAGAAGAACAAATAAGATCCAAAGTTAGTAGAAGGAAAGAAAGAAAGATCAGAGCAGAAATTAATGAAAGAGACTAAAAAGAACAATAGAAAATATCAGTGAAACTAAGAAGTGGTTCTTTGAAAAGATAAACAAAATTGGTGAACCTTTAGACTCATCAAGAAAAAAAGAGAGCCTAGATAAATAAAATCAGAAATGAAAAAAAGAGGGGACTTCCCTGGTGGTCCAGTGGTTAAGACTCACAGACTGCATGGCATAGCAAAAAAAAAGAAAAAAAGGAAACGAAAAAAAGAAGTTACAACTGACACCACAGAAATACAAAGGATCATAAGAGACTACTATGAACAGTTGTATGCCAGTAAACTGGACAACCTAGAAGAAATGGATGAATTCCTAGAAACATACAATTTCCCAAAACTGAATCAGAAAGAAATAGAAAATATGAACAGACTGATTATTAGTAATTAAACTGAATCAGTAATTTAAAAACTCCCAACAAACAAAAGTTCAGGATCAGATAGCTTCACAGGTGAATTCTACCAACATTTAAAGAAGAGTTAACACTCATTCTTCTCAAACTATTTCCAAAAATTGAAAAGGAAGGAGTGCTTCTGAACTCATTCTATGAGGCCATCATCACCCCGACCAAAACCAAAGACACCACAAAAAAATAAAGCTACAGGCCAATATCACTCACGAACATAGATGCAGAAATGCTCAACAGAATACTAGCAAACCATGTTCAAGTGGGATTTATCCCAGGGATGCAAGGATTGTTCAGTATCCACAAATCAATCTAAGAGATATACACCATGTTAGCAAATTGAAGAATAAAAATCAAGATCATGTCAGTAGATGCAGAAAAAGCTTTTGACAAAATTCAGCATCCATTTATGATCAAAGATCTCCAGAAAGTGGGTAGAGAGGGAACATAACTTGACCATATATGGCCATATGTGATAAGCTCACAGCTATCATCATATTCAATGGTGAAAAGCTGAAAGCATTTCCTCTAAGATCAGGAGCAAGGCCCACTCTCACCACTTTTATTCAACATAGTATTGGAAGCCCTAGCCACAGCAATCCAGACAAGAGAAAAGGAATCCAAATTGGAAAGGAAGAAGTAAAACTGTCACTGTTTGCAGATGACATGATACTATACACAGAGAATCCTAAAGATGCGACCAAAAATCTACTAGACCTCATCAGTGAATTCAGTAAAGTGGCAACATTTAAAGTTAAGGGATATAAAATTAATATACGGAAATTGTCTGCAGTTCTATACACTAACAATGAACTATCAGAAAGAGAAATTAAAAAAAAAAATTCAGTTTACAGCTGTATCAAAAAGAATAAAATACCCAGGAAGAAATCTAACCAAGGAGGTAAAAGACCTGTACTCAGAAAATTGTTAAGTCATTGATGACAGAAATTGAAGACAACACAAACAAATGGAAAGATACACCATGCTCATGGATTGGAAGAATTAATGTTAAAATGACCATACTACCCAAGCCAATCCACAGATTCAATGCAATACCTATCAAAATGCCAAAGGCATTTTTCACAGAACTAGAAAAAATAATCCAAAAACTGTATGGAAACACAAAAGACCCCGAATAGCCAAAACAACCTTGAGGAAGAAGAATAGAGCTGGCGGTATCATGCTCCCTGATTTCAAACTGTACTACAAAGCTACAGTAATCAAAGCAGCATGCTACTGGCACACACACAAAAAAAGACACGTGGGTCAATGGAACAGAGCGGAGAGCCCAGAAATAAACCCACACTTATATAATCAACTAATCTATGATGAAGGATGCAAGAAAACACAGAGGGGAAAAGACAGCCTCTTCAATAAATGGTGTTGGGAAAACTGGACAGCTACATACAAAAGAATCAAACTGGACTACTTTCCCATTCAATTTTAAAATGTTTAAAGACTTAAATGTAAGATCTGAAACCATAAAACTCCTACAAGAAAGCATAGGTAGGTATGCTCTTGGACATCAATCTTAGCAATGTATTTTAGGATATCTCTCCTCAGGCAAGGGAAACAAACAAACAAAAAACAAATGAGACTTTATCAAATTAAAACGCTATTGCACAGTGAAGGAAACTATCAATAAAACAGAAATGCAGCCTGCTGAATGGGAGAAGATAGTTGCCAACGTTATATCCGACGAGGGGTTAATATCCAGACTATACAGAAAACTCAGACAACTCAACATCAAAAAAACAACCAACCTGATTAAAAACTAGGCAGAGGACATGAATAGACATTTTTCCAAAGAAGACATTCAGATGGCCAACAGACACATGAAAAGATGCTCAGTGTCACTAATCATTAGGGAAATGCAAATCAGAACCGCAATGAGGTATCACCTCATACTTGTTAGAATGGCTATCATCAAAAAGACAACAAATAACAAACATTGGAGAGGATGTAGAGAAAAGGGAACCCTTGTGCACTGTTGGTGGGAATGTAAATTGGTGTCACCACTGTGGAAAACAGTAAGCAGGTTCTTCAAAAAGTTAAAAGTTGAACTGCCACACCATCTTGCAGTTCCACTTCTGGGTATTTTTCTGAAGAAAGCAGAAACGCTAGTTAGAAAAGATATATGAACCCCTATACTTATTACAGCATTATTTACAATAGCCGAGGTGTGGAAACAACCTAAGTGTCCATTGTCAATAGATGAATGGGTAAAGAAGATGGGGTATATATGTGTGTATATATGGATACACACAGACACACATATATACACATACATATGTATATACATAATATGCAGTGAAATACTGGCCATAAAGAAGAAGGAAATCTTGCCATTTACAGTAGCACAGATGGACCTAGAGGGTGTTATGCTAAATAAGTTGGAGAAAGAGAAATACTGCATGATTTCGCTTATATGTAGAATTAAAAACAAAACAAAACAAATGAACAACCATAACAAAACAGAAACAGACTCATAGCTACAGAGAACAAACTGGTGGTTGCCAGGGGGGTTGAGGGGGTGGGGATGAGGGAAATAAGTGATGGAGATTAAGAGGTACAAACTTCCAGTTATAAAATAAGTAAGTCACGGGGATGTCCTGTACAGCATAGGGTATAAGGTCAATAATATTGTGTAAACTCTGTAGGGTGACAGTCGGTAACTAGAGTTATCATGGTGATCGTTTTGCAATGTATTAAAATATGTAATCAGTATGTTGAACACCTGAAGCTAATACAACATAGTAAGTCAATTATGCTTCAGTAAAAATTAATGAATGAATGGCTCATACAGCATGTGGCCTCTTGTGACTGGCCTTTCACTCAGCCTAATGTCTTCAAGGTACATCAGACTGTAGTATCTGCCAGCACTTCCCTCCTTCTCATCGCTTGCATGAGTATGCCACGTTTTGTTTATCTTCTCATCCGCCCGTGGATGTTTGGACTACTTCCACCTTTTGGCTGTTTGAGTAAGGCTGCTATGAACATTTGTGTGCAAGTATTTGTCTGAACATCTGTTTTCAGGTCTTTTTGGTATACACCTAGGAGTGGAATTGCTGGGTCTGACTTCAGTTTTTACCAGGATGTCCCTGGTGCTGTGTTGAGAAGGGTTTGAAGGGAGGAGGGAAGCGTGGAATCCAGGAGACGGGTGAGAAGCCTCCTGCGCTAATCAGGCTCAAGACGATGGTGACCCCGATGGAGGGTTGGTGATAGGAGGTCAAAACGTGCTTAATCTCGAACACAGAGCGAACAGGATTTAATCTTGGACCAGATATAGGGTGTATGAAAGAGAGCTGGGTCCAGAATGACATGAACCCTTTTTTTGCTGGAACAAATGGGAAAGTAGAGATCCTTGGCAGAGGGAATATCAGAAATTCCATTTTGGACGTGTTAAGTGTGAAATGCCAGTTAGAGCTCCAGTGGCAATGGCAAGGTTGTTTGGTGACTCCACTAATTTAATGCTTGTGTTCTAGAAAGAGTCGTGGTAAACAATAAATTACTATCTAGGTTGATAAGGAAACCAACACAGAAGATCTCTTCCCGGAAGAGGTGGCGAGTCTGCCGAAGGAGAGGCCCGGCCGCAGGGCCCGCGGCTCGCCCTTCACGCGGAGCAGCACCATTGTCCGTTCCCAGACTTTCTCGCCCGGAGCGCGAAGCCAGTACGTTTGCAGAGTAAGTCGGGAGTCCTTTGCCACCTGCCTGGAAGGATTCTTCATCGGTCGCGGGCGGGGCTGGGCAGCAGAGGGTTGGAGCTCCCAGCACATCCTCACCTGCACGCAGGGTTGAGAACTCTGAGACAGGTGGAGGGGGAGACCCCACCTGCTGTGGTCTGTGGAGACAGGACAGCAGGTTGGAGGTTGGCCGGCCGTGGCCGTGTGACAGTGACGGCACAGACTAGCAGAGACGAGGCGCTGTTGAGGGTAAGTGCTCACGACGCAGCAGACTGGGGCGCCGTTTGGCTCGAGCAGAGCTTTGACCCTCCCGCTCCTCTGACGGGGCTCGTTGGAGAAAGCATCTTCCCTTGAAAGGGCTACCAAGGGGCCGCTGCATTAGGGCAAAGCCAGAGTTTGATCATATGAGAGAGGCAGACCCTCAGGCCTACGTGGGGGACACTGAAGGGTCCCCAGGCCCACCCTCAGGCTCAGAAATTGGCTAGGACTCACGGAACTCAGAAAAGCCGTCGTATCCACGATGATGGTGCGCCGCAGGGAAGGGGTGCAGACCGACGCGCAGAGAGAAGAGGCGTCGGGCAGCGCTCCGGGGAGACGTGGCGGAGCTTCCAACCCTTCTCCCGCAGCGGAGTTGTGCGGCAGTTCTCACCTCCCGGAGCAGTGGCAGCGTGCCCGGAGCACAGCCGACCAGGGACGCTCACCCGAGGCTTGGTGCCCAGGGGTTTTGTAGGGGTGGTCATGGGGCACAGCTGGTGGCCGGCGTGGCTGACCTTCGTCTGCAGCCCCTCCAGGGTCAAGCTGGTGGCCCAGGGCCCCCCTCACATTGTCAGCAGAGACTGTGCGGCCGGGCCAAGGTCCCCAGGTAAACAGAGACGCTTAGAACGTTCTAGGGACTTATAGGTCACTGCCCAGGAGCTGAGCAGGGAGCCCACCTTTCTTGGGCAGGGAATCCTTTACTCACAGGAGGGAGCAACAGGGGCTGGACCCCGGGTGGCCACGTTTGCGAGGCCTGCAGCTCCTCTCCCCACTCAGTGAGGTGTCCCGGTCGCGCTGCCCCGGGCAGCCCAGGGTCAGGCGGGGCACTCCCGCCCCATCAGGCTGCAGCCCTGTGGGGCCTGATGCTTCATCACGCGGCTGGAGGTGCCTGATCGAAGGCCATCCTTCCGTATCCTAGACTCTTGCCGAACCCCTGTGGAGCAGCCTCCCGCCTGCTTGCTGAGGAGGATGGGGTGGTGAAGGAGGAAGCCCTTCACCGCCCCAGAGACAGGCCTCCAGCCCCTGCACTGTGCTTTGCGCCCTGCACAAAGGCACGCACTGACCGGCGATGCTTCTAGAGGCCTCTTTTTATATATGTTTGTGATGATTGGGAGGCACGTAAGTGCAGTGCTGTGACATTTCCTGCTATCTGGGGTTCATTGGCATGGAAAGTAAGGCCGTGAAGGCCAGGACTTTGCTTTCACACAGATATATGTTGATCCTGAAATGAAAACCTGCCGCCAAATGAAATACGTAACGTCTCGGCTCCCGTGAAGTCGGCATTATTTATTTTTCTTTTTAAAGACAGGCCTTTTCCCTTGACGGGCAGGGTGGGTGTTAGTGGTATGGGCTTGTCCTCCTGCCGGGAACGAGGCTCTTATCTGGAACGCCACTCTTCCCAGCTCTTGCCAAAGCTAGAAACACAGCAAATGAGAATGACTGATAAAAAGTGAAAAGCGCTGAGGAGAGTGCGGGTTTTCATGAGCGTCACACCGTACCAAGTGGCAGTTGGCATTGATAGGACCGAAATTGTGTTGCTTGATTAGCCTGGAAAACCTCAGCTGGTTCGGTTGATGGACCTGAAGCAGGGGTGGGGCTGGGGGTTGGTCTGCTTATTTGGTTTGTCTTTGTTTGGCCTGAAACTCTTGTGTGGGGTTTTCTTGTACGCGAAACCCAAAGTCTTGGTAAAAGCTCTAAACGTCATAACTGTTTGAGTACCTGCACGAGAAACAAAATAATCCAGTTCAGAGTACACAGAGAATGAATGTTGAATTCTTGAGGAAGTGTTTCTGAACCGCCGTCTTTTTGGTGTAGCTTTATCGTAGTGACAGCGACAGTTCAACGCTGCCCCGGAAGTCCCCCTTTGTCCGAAACACTTTGGAAAGACGAACCCTTCGCTATAAGCAGGTATGTGCCACGTAGACTAATCTGCCGTCTGTATGTACGCTGGGAGTTGTTTCTACAAACCCGAAGGGGTAACATTTTAGGTAAGATTAATTGAAAGGTAATATGTTTATTTCCTTGTTTACTTCGATATAATTTTTAAAAGTGTATATAATGTCAGTGTTACCAGTATTTGTTAATTTCCTAAGATAATGTCATAATCTAAGATAGTACATGATCTTTACATTTTAAAATATAATACATTAATAAACAGCCATTCTGTATGAGAGATTCTTCTTTCTTTTTTGACAAGGGAGTATATACAGTTTAGAAAATTTGGGTCTTTCAACGTGGCGCATTCTCCTACATAGGACTGTTCTACAGTTTTCCTTTATATACACCGGATTTTTTCTCCACGTCACGCCAGTTTACACAGTTTTGCTCCTTTTAATTTGTAAGGTAGTGGTTCCCTGACTTTCCCGGGCAAGAATTCTTTGAAAGAAAAAGAAATTCCCAGATCTCCTTGTGGTGGTTGTATTTAGAGTAGCCGCTGACTGAGAATGATAAGAAAATACATAACTCAGCAACAAAAGTATTTCTCAGCAGCCATGCTGTTGGCATTTTGGCCTA
This sequence comes from Orcinus orca, assembly GCF_937001465.1. Taxonomy (NCBI): domain Eukaryota; kingdom Metazoa; phylum Chordata; class Mammalia; order Artiodactyla; family Delphinidae; genus Orcinus; species Orcinus orca. The sequence goes on from NC_064580.1 coordinate 7,649,123, forward strand.
GGTCTGTCTTTGTTGGGGGCTGTCCTGTGCACTGTGGGCCGTTGAGCTGCATCCCTGGCCTTGACCCACTAGTTGCCAGTATCACCCCCTCCCCCAGTTGTGACGACCAAAAATGTCCCCTGAGGGCCCAAGTCACCCGTGGTTGGGAACCAGTGAGCTCTGCTATGAATTCAGCAGAGCTTTTAAATGAGTTTGTGTTTATTAAGTCACTTAGATTTGCATTTAACTTCTGTATATGTGCAAAATAGTGTTATGGGTGTGTAAAACGCATACAGTTATTCAGTCCTCCCAACAACGCTGATAGGCTCGTGGATTTGTGATTTTGTTGCGATAACTGCCTTCCCCAGCGTTGTTAGCCGTGGCGTGGGAAGTACTGCTCTCAGCTCCATGTACAAAATTCTATTCTCGTCTTAGAGCTTTCTTGAAAACAAGAGACTTGCTTACTTCAGGCGTGTGTGGGGAGGAGCGTTTTTTGTTGTTGTTGTTGATGTTTGGCCTCGCTGCGCGGCTTGCAGTTGTAGTTCTCCGACCAGGGATTGAACTTGCACCCCAGCATTGGAAGCGGGGAGTCCTAACCATTGGACTACCAGGGAGTTCCCTGGGGAGGAACGTTTTTGACAGCTTGTGTGTGTTTAACCAGAAAGCCCTCAGCGTGGTTTATAACGTGCTTTTTTCCCGTTATACAGTAGGCCTTTAAGATTTTGCCATGTCGGTCTATTTTTCATCTTTTTACAATAGCTGCGTTTTCTGCGGGCCTTATAATGTATTTGATCACTTTTCTCTTGTCAGGTATTTAGGATTTTTTCTGTCATAAACCTTTTGCACATCATCAGCTGTGCCTTTCAGGTGCAAGTCACATGAAATTTCAGAACCAAAGAAAACACAACATTTTGTGGCTCTTGCTTATATTGTCAAGTAGCACTTGAGAAAGATGACGCCCTCCTGCCCCGTGTGACAGGGTCTGTTTCTCTGCGCTTTAGCCAAAGCCTAGGTCGTCATTACAGCGGACAGCTTGCTGTCACTGGCTCGTTACCGGAGTGGAGCTTTGAACCCGTGTGGCCCACATCCGTGTTGTGTTGGCGTCGGGCCACGCTGCGGCTGTCTCTCTCCAGTGGGGTCGGTCACTCGGGGAAGAAGCTGCAGGCAGGGCGCGGGCGGGGTGGGCGCGCTCACGGCCGCCGTCTCGCAGCCCTGCAGGTCCTCCCTGGCGGCGCTGGCGGCGCGCACGTCCTTGGACCTGGAGCTGGACCTCCAGGCGTCGCGGACGCGGCAGCGGCAGCTGAACGAGGAGCTGTGCGCCCTGCGCGAGCTGCGCCAGCGCCTGGAGGACGCCCAGCTCCGCGGCCACGCCGAGCCCCCGGCCTGGCTGCTGCGCGACGAGCGCTTCCGGAGCCTGCTGCGGGAGGCCGAGAGGCAGGTGAGGCCCCGGCCCGCCAACGGGGGGAGGGGGCAGGCGGGCGGGCCTTTCTCGCCTCCCGGTGCCCGGAGCTGGCAGGGGCTTCCATCGGTCTTCCTTAAAACTGGAAGCAAACCCGTCTGGTTCACCCCACGTTGCTGTTCCAGACGAGACAGACCAAACTTGACTTCCATCAAGAACAGGCAGCTGAGAAGATGCTGAAGAAGGCCTCCAAAGGGGTGTGCCAGCTGCGCGGGCAGAACATCAAAGAGCCCATCCAGGTGCAGGCGTTCAGGTGGGGAGAAGCCCAGGCCTCACTCTCCCGCTTGCTTTTTCCTGTCATACCTTTGTCATTATGAAGAGTAAAGTAAGTATTGAGAAGGACCCACAGGAAGTCGAGGACAAAGCTGGAATCCCCACTGCTGTTAGCATTGTGCGGAGTTTCTTCCGATCTTGTTTTCTAAACACTTGTTTTTTCATGCTGCTTGTAATCACAGTGTGGGTTCGAGTTTGCATTTAGCTCTTTTTAAATTAAAATACCCCATGTTGCCACATCATCTGTTATCTTTTTTGGCTGTAATGTCTCATCTAACAGATATAATTTACCTATTTTATACCCTGCTTCTTTCCAAATGTTTGCTCCTGTAAACAGCACAGTGATCTACATATAGATACATATGTGTATCACCTTTGCCTTTTTAGTTAACTTTTTTTTTTAATTTAGTTAACTTTTGATTGAAGCATAATAGACATACAGGAAAGCATGCATATCGTCCTATATATGAAATATTTCAGTGAATTGTCATAAACCCTACATGGCAAGAATTAAATGTTATCAGCACCCCCAGATTTCCCACACCAGAATAACCACCATCTTGAATTTGAATAGTGTAGATTAGCTTTCCCTGTTTTTATCTTTTATATGAGGAAAATCACCCAGTCAATCTATTTTCTTTTGTGTCTGGCTTTTTAAAAAATTGAGGTGAAATTCACGAAGCATAAGATTAACCATTTTAAAGTGAACAATTCCATGGCATTTAGTACAGTCACAATCTGTATTCAGTTCCAGAACATTTCCGTCACCCCAAAAGGAAACCCTGTACCCCCGGTAAGCAGTCACTCCCCATGCCAACCTCTCGTCAGCTCTTGGCGGCCACCACTCTCCTTTCCGTCTCTATGGGTTTGCCTTTTCTGGACCTTTCATATAAGAGGAGTCATACAGTATGTGGTCTTTTGTGTTTGGCTTCTTTCACTTAGGATAGTATTTTTAAGGTTCTTCAATGTTGTAGCATGAATCAGTGCAGTGTTCCTTTTTAGGGCTAAATAATGTGTGCCTGACGTCTAGCCTTAATTTTTTTATACCTTGAATTTTTACCTCCCCATCATAAAAGAGTATAAAACACTATAGCTATCTTCCTTCAACTATGATTTAGAACTCCTTGTATAGTTTTTCATTTATTCATAAAGAAAATATTTGCTGAGCATCTACGTATACCAGGCACTGTTCTAGGCACTGGAGACAAACCGTTGCCCTCATGGGGCTTTGTAACTTCTATTAAAATTTAGAGAGGGGGCCGGGGCAAGAAACTTTAGAGGGTTTGTATACAGATGTGCCCCTGGGGATTGAAATTCAGCGTGTTCTCTGAGTCAGAAAAGCTGTCATTGATGGCAGAGCCTCTTGCCACCTTTCACTGCATTTCTATCAGCCTCTAACCTGTAATTCTTTCCAATCGCAGGGAGAAGATAGCATTTTTTACAAGACCAAGGATTAACGTACCTCCTCTGCCCGCCGACGATGTTTGATGTAGTGCTTTGTACACATAAAGTATTTATCTGCCTGTTTTATTTTCATGAAGTTCTTAGACTAGCTAAATTTGTCTTTAAAATATTTGTGCAAAGCTATTAATATACACATTTTGTAAAAAATAAAAACAAAACACATACATCTATACATATGTATTTTATAATAGTGACGGCAACAGGGCTTGCTTTTTCCTTGTTGGGAAATTGACATCTCTGAAGACAGGTTATTTTATAAGAGATCAATTATCATGTTAAGAGTGTACAGTTTTTACGCTGTTTTATTTGACTTAAAGGCTGGAAGACAGAAACGAAGTGAGTTCAGGCAAATTCACTGTATTGTAATTTATTTATAGTACTTTTTTTTTCCTTGAAGGAAAATACTGACTTTAAGATGTATCTTAAGACTGAAATTTTGTTCTTCAGTATTTGTCATGCGGTAGAATGGAACATTGGGGCCGGTTTTGTGTCTGACATCCGAAATGCAAACACTACGTGCTGAACTCGTCACTCGTCCCGTTTCTCCTCTGTGCATTTATCATGTATATTGTACACTTTTGCACCCTTTGTGTTCTGTTAAGATGCCACCTTAGGGGCTCAGTCCTGAGTCAGTGCGGCGTGTGCGTTGCGGAGCTTGGTCTCCCGCGCGGGCTGGGCACCCATAGCCCCTGGTTTCTGTGCACCTTTCCGTGCCCACCCCGGGTCTGAGGCTGGTCACGAAGCCCCCGGCAGGCACACAGCCCACCCTCACCCGGCCTCGGCAGCCCCGCCTGCCTTTCCAGTCCGCCCCATCTGATCCTGACCGACAAGGAGGGCGGTGGTGGAGCTTCTGCTCTGCTGCTCTGCCCTGCAGGAAAGTGAAAAGAGAAGAAGGAAGGTGTGTTTTCACTGAGTCACTGGATCCGCTGATGGATAGAGCAGTCACGACATGGACACGATAACCTTTGAAGGCGCTTTCTTGAGGAAGCCAGCTTCCGTGGGAACTACAGCTACCAGGCGAGTCACTCACAGGAGAGCATGTGCTTTCGATCGGAGGGCCCCCGCCCCATACTGGAGTCGTCCCAATATTTCTTAAGAAATCTTAGAACTAGCTCATGAGGAAAAAATTCTTTACGTAATAAAACTATACCATCCTTTAAAAATGCCAGGTGGTATAGTTTGCCTAATACGTATTTATTATATATGAAATGCACTCTCCTTCATGAGGCCTCGGAGAAGTAAACGAGGTGAGTCACACAAAACGTAAGAGAAAACGGAACCCTCCTCCTGGGTCTTTGTGCCCCTCCCTTGAAAGTGCCCCTCCCCCCTTAATCAGCAGCATCTCTCTTCTCATTCGTCTGTAAGCACTCCCTTGTATAACCCACCTTCCTTTTCACATTTATTAAAAATGCATTTTGTAAAAGCATTTCATTGATATGTGACCTATCACGGACAGTGAAGTTGTCTGTGGTGGTAAGGCTGAAAACTGTGTGCTTTTTCACACTTGTCACTTCTTGCTATGTATTTCTGCCTCTAGTCCCGGTTTTTTTTCTTTTGCTGATTTCTCTGCATATATACCCACAACAGAGGTAGAGACACAAAACACATGAGTGCTTGCCAGAAGTGCCCCCCCAGGAGACAGCGTTGCTGCACGGGTCAGGTTGGTGGCAGGCCCTCTCTGTCCCCAGCTGTTGAAACTTCAGATTGATGGGTTGGCTGCCGCTGGACTCGGGGGGTGTGTGGAGAGCAAGTCATATGCGTCTGAGGTACATGGCTCCCCAGACGTGGGAGAGCCCCGGCCGCGTTGCCGGGCCTGTGTTTAGGCACTGCCAGTTGAAGCTCTAAGTGGGTGGAAAGGTTGAGGTAGCTTTCCTGCTAACCCCTACAAAGTAGCAACGTGGGGAAACCCACTGTGCCAATACAGAAAGCCCGCAAGGGTTTTCAAATGTCACTGCCCACTAGACACAAGTTTCTGTTTGGAATGCTTCCCCATCCCAGAGTTTAAAAAAAAAAAAAAAAAAAAAAAGGAAATCCCTCCTTTGCCCCACCAGAAACAAATGCAGCCCCAGCTTTGGTGTCAGTTCAAGGAGCGCTGTGTTTTGCGCCTTTCCCCTGTGCTTCTCCGCCTCCCTCCTGCGTCTGTCTGCTTTTGCACCTGAATGGGACCATAGTCAGAAAGGAAGGAAAAGCCAGGCTGATGAAGGACGGGGAGGTGACGGGTCCGTGCTACTCGCAGGCTGTGCTGGAAGTGGCACGTGGACAGCGACAGAGGCCAGGCCAGCAGGCAGGGCAGGAGGCACCCTAATTGGCTTCTCTTTCGTGATCGATTGTGCAGCTTCCGACTAGTTAAGACTGCCACCCCCTGGAAAATATCCCACATGTCCGAAAAGTGAAGTCCTGTCGTCTTAAGGGGTATTTTCTTATGTTTAAGTTTGCCCATAATCGTGCCTTGGACAATCCGAAGTATGCCACCAGGGTCCTTTAGAAACAGTGTGATGAGTAAAAGGGAATTCGGTCTTCACTTCATCTGGTCACGTAATTGTCACCACCGAAATAAGTAACCTTCTGTTGTGGGAATAAGTTATAATCAGTATTCATCTCTATTTTTGTCACTGTTCTAATTGTGTCATTTGTATTGTTTGAAAGTATTTCTTCTACAAAATTAAACTAACCTGCCTTAAGAACAGAATGGAAATGTGTGATTTTTTAAAAAAAATGTAATTAGAGACTTAAATATATTAAAATGTATATAATTTTTTTCAACATAAAAATAGAGGTATGGGGGCTTCCCTGGTGGCGCAGTGGTTGGGAGTCCGCCTGCCGATGCAGGGGACGCGGGTTCGTGCCCCGGTCCGGGAGGATGCCACGTGCCGCGGAGCGGCTGGGCCCGTGAGCCATGGCCGCTGAGCCTGCGCGTCCGGAGCCTGTGCTCCGCAACGCGAGAGGCCACAACAGTGAGAGGCCCGCGTACCGAAAAAAAAAAAAAAAAAACCCTGTGCCGGTTAACCGTCACCCCCATTTCTCCGCCTCCCCGCCCCCCCCCCCCCGCCCCCGGTAACTGCTAATCTTTCTCTCTCTGTGGATTTGCCTATCGTGGACGTTTCCTGGAAATAGAATCACATGCTATGTGTGCTGGCTTTGTTCGCTCAGCATCATGTCTTCTGGGCTCATCCACATTGTAGCCTGTGTCAGGACTTCACTCCTTTCTATTGCTGAGTAATATTCCTTTGTGTAGATAGACCACATTGTGTGTGTTCGGCAGTTCGTGGCCATTTGGGTTGTTTCCACTTTTTGGCTGATAGGGATAATGTTGCTGTGTACATTTGTGTACAAGTTTTTGTGTGGACATAGGTCTTTATTTCTCTTGGGTCTATACATAAAAGTAGAATTTCTAGATCATATGGTAATTCTGTGTTTAACCATTTGAAGAACTGCCAGACTATTTCCAAAGCCGCTGCCCATTTTATATTCCTACCGGCAGTGTACAAGGGCTTCAGTTTCTCCACTTCCTGGCCAACATTTGTCATTTTGATCATTGTCATCTTCATAGGTGCACAGTGCCATCTCAGCGCAGTTGTGTCGGGTTTTAATTCACAGGATCCACGCCCCCTACCACACACACACCTTTGTAATTTGTGTGTTTTCTGATCTCCCACAGCCTGGACTTGGCTCATTGTATCCCTGGGTGTAGTTTAACATGTTCCTCTGAACTTTATTTCCTAAAAATAAATGCTGAAAAAAAGCTGCTGTTGAACCTAAAAGCTTGATCGGATTCCAGTTCGTTTTATTCCTTTCTTTTTTGGGGGCTGGGATGGGTGGCAAGACATACCTTCATCCATCAGGAGACTTACAATGTTTCTTTTTATAGGGTTTGCAACTATTGATAATCAATACATAGATCCATTAATTCACTAAGGGTTGAAAAGTGATGATATTCTCTCAATTTTTAAAACATTATTATTTACTTTGAAATGCCTTTATAAAGAGAAACTTACTAGTCTATTTGGTTATCCAGTGGTACAGTTTGTATGGGAAAAGCAAGATAAATGCTTGATTTTTTTCTTTATTGACCAGTTTTGAAAATAATTGTTTCCCCAGCACTGTTACAGTGGTGACCAATTTTTTTTTGGTTTTTGGAAATTTTTTTTTTTGTATTGTTATTATTAACACAAATTTAAATATGTTTGGTGTGCTTTAATCCACTGGAGTTGTTATCCTTATTAACGCTCACATTCCCTCCTCTGTAGCTGGGGCAACCTCTACTGGTTGACTGCTGGGTCCTTTTTTATATGTCCCCAGGAGTCTGAGATGGCTCCCTTGCTACTGAAACGGAGCGGGACCCTACAGAGCCTTCCCGGGGACAGACGCTTGCCCAGGCCCCGTGTCCCCTGCCCACCTCTTGTATGTAAAAAAGCTTTAGCATCCTAGACCTTCCCTGAGTTCCAAAAAGAAAAATTTAATAAGAGAAGAAAAAAAAACCAGAAACAAAAGAAAATATTCAAGTAAGACTAATAACAGTTTAGCCATAAAACAAGGTCAAGGGCCTTTGGTTCTTCCTCAGGGGCTATAGATAATACCCTGGGCCGTACCCTTCAGTTGTCTGCAGGCACTAAAACCTCCACCAGGTGGAAGAAGTTAACTGCGTGCTGGTCACATAGACCCCAGACCAGTTGGAACCAGAAGGTTGATGATCGAGATTCCTGATTTTTTAAATCACCCTGTTACCTCACCATCAACCAATGAGAGAATCGTGCACGAGCTAGCTGATCACACACCCTGTCACCCTCTCCCTCACACTGTCTTTAAAAACCCTTCCCTGAAAGCCACTGGGGAGCTCGGATCTTCTGAGCTAAGCCACCAGTTCTTCCTTGGCCTTGAAACAAACGCTGCGCTTTCCTTCACCACAAGCCGGTGTCAGTACATTGGTTTTGCTGCTCCATGGGCGAGGGGACCAAGTTTGGTTCGGTAACACTACCCTGCTTGACCAGATGTTTGTGACCTGGAAATGGTCATTTCTCCAGGGAGACTTGGTTTCTTGGTGCCAGGAGTACTCATTACTGCTGGGTTAGTCATTGTTTTTAGATTTATTGTCTGTCTCTGTTAAGTAGACACAATATTTTCTTGTCACGCATCTCAATTTTTGCTTTGAAACAAGTGATCAGACACTGCCACCTCATTTTGGAGCAAGATTTGCAGGCCCTTGGTTGCATCCAAAGGCAGAGGCTGCACGTCTTTTGGTTTGGAAACATCGTGTCTGGGACCTGTGGCGAGAGGCACGCAGCCTTTTAGAATCTATGGTTTTCCGTCCTTCCCACCAACAGACACTCTGGCCAGATTGCTTTTCCTACTCTGCAGTTACAGACAGAATCCCCTGGGTAATAAACACAAATTGTTTTATTGCAATGGAATTAGTTTAAAAGAAATGCTTCGCAGCACTGCCCAATAGAACTATCTGCAATGATGGAATTGTTTTATATCTGCACTAAAATATAGTAGCCACTAGCCACATGTGGCGATCAGGCACTTGACATGTGGCTAGTGTGACTAAGGAACTGAAGTTTATTTTAAAAATTTTTAATTAAAAAAAATATTTATTTAGGCTGTGCCAGGTCTTAGTTGCGGCGTGCATGTGGGACCCAGCTCCTCGACCAGGGATTTAACCTGGGCTCCCCGCATTGGGAGTGTGGAGTCTTACCCCTTGGACCATCAGGGAAGTCCCTGAATTTTAAATTTTATTAATTTAAATTAATTTAAACTTGAATAGCAGCTTGTGGCTAGTGGCTACCATATTGAAGCAGTGCAATTTTACCCTGTATTACTGTGTAAGGGGAATAATTATGTCCAACTGGCCAGGGGTTACATGCCCTGCTTGTCCCTGTGGGTGGGTTTATGTGAGTTGACAATGGTGTGCAAATGAACTGGGCCACATGGGGCTTTATATATAGGTGTGTGTGTGTTAGATTGTGAGTCTTTATAACTTTTTCCACTCGGCTCAAAATATGCTAGGTATTTTGATAAGTATATATAGAGGTACACATTTTTCCTTGCGTCTCAGGCTGCAGTAAGGCTCTGCAAAGCACTGCTTACTCTTTCCAGAGCCCTCACTTAAGCCTCAAAACGCCCCCAGGTGGTGGATCCTTTTACTACCTCTACTGCTCCCCACTTTCTAGAAGGGAAAATCGAGGCTTGCAGAAGCTTGACAAATAGCGCAGACAATAATACTGTAATGTGGTTGTTATGTAATACTTCAAGATGGCGTCTGAGAACATTTGAAGACATTGTTGGTTCTGGTGTAACACTGTATCCCAGAGACAGTTGTTTTTTTTAATTTTGTTTTGTTTTTTACCATGTAGTGTGCTTCCATGTCTACGAAAACTTCCCTTCCCTCTCTGTGTCCCAGTCACTGGGTTCCGCTCCCCAGAGATAACCACCCTTTGCAGCTTCCTGTGCATCAGTTCTGAAATAGTCTATGAAGATACAGGCAATCATACTTCCCACGTGCCAGCAGTACCACATTTAAGGGATTATAATGAAGCAGAGCTTCCAGCATGTTATACAATGGTGAACTCTTTAAAATGACTGGGAAGGGCCTGCCCTGGAGGTCCAGTGGTTAAGACTCCGCGCTTCCACTGCAGGGGGCCTCGGTTTGATCCCTGGTCGGCCGGGGGATTAAGATCCCTCATGCTGTGGGACTCGGCCAAAAAAAAAGGAAAAAAAAAAGCCTGGGAAATGGAAGATTTGAGTGAATGAAATTATACTTTATAAGCAGGGTGTCTCTGCTTCGGCACTAGTGATATTCTGGGCTGGAACCTTCTCTGTTGCAAGGCTGTCCTGGGCACTGTAGGTTGGTGAGCAGCACCCTGGGCCTCCACCCACCAGATGCCAGGGGCCCCCCGCCCCGAGGTGTGGCAGCCAAAACTGTCCCCAGACAGTGTCCCATGTACCAGCAGCAGATAAGAGGAAAAAAATGTAAAAGATTCAAAGGGATTAACAAGTAGAAGTCTGTGAAGAAAACAGAAGGCGCCAGTATGGAGAAATTAAAGCTCAAAGGTTATTACATAAGTGTTTGAAGAATCTTTTCAGGAAGGATCTTAACGGCTATCTTTCAGTCTTCGCACATAGCAGAATAAGAAGTGAATTTAAATGGAAGAGAAATTAAGGCTGGACCTACGGACGATGAAACGGTAACATCAGTTCTGAGCTGCCATCTTCCTTCCTAAAGATTTTTATGAGCAGAATAACCTAGGATGATTAGGAATTGTTCTCTCCGGGCTTTGCGGTTAAGATTTGAGAATCTTCAAGGAATGAAATCTGCGTTAAAAAGTAGCAAAATGTACATAATCCATGATCATGTCTCCTACAGTGCTTTAAAAAAAAAAAAGCAATAGCTGTTTCTTGTTACAGAAGCAATGCATGTTAATCGTAGAAAAATTAGAAAATGCAGCTAAGCTAAAAAGAAGAAAATGAGAAATACCCTTAATCTCACTATTGAGTGAAATACTAAGGTCGATACTTTAGTAAATTTGCTTCCCAGTTGTTTTCTCTGTTCAAAGGTATATGCTTGCGAAGATATAAATATATTAAACTGTAGGAGAAACTCTTCCCTTCTTCCCTTCTAGGTTTTTTGACTGGTCTAATAATTAAATTGACATAAAATGGACGAACAGGAGAGAAACAAATTTAATTTCCTACGGTAGGGGAGCCCATAGAATTCTGAGACTCCAAGAAGTCACCAAAGCAGGCAGCTTTTATACCTTCTAGACAAGGAAACCATAAGTTTGTGAAAAATTGGAGAAACAAAGGGGTTTGGGCTTGGGCTAGCAAATTAGTGCAAGTAACAAGGTTTGTTTATACCGCCTTCCAGGTGGTGAATTCCCTTTCTCCCTAATAAGGATGCCTTTTATCCACCTGGTGGGGGGCAGGGTACCTTCACATGCCTTTGGGGGGACCAAGGAAGGTCAGAGTGTCTTTTATTTGCACAGGCTGTTTCTTAAGTACCTTTAATTCAGAATAATCAGTATGCCAAGTGGCCTATTTTGGGGGTGGCATCTTCTGCTTCCCTTCAACACCTACATACATTCGTCGGATCATTCAGCACATAATGCTTTGCAGCTTGCTTTTTCTCATATAAGACACCGTGAATGTCCTTCCATGTCGAAAAGTATCTGTTACCATATCTGTTTTAATTCTTGTGTTGTACCGATGTCTTATAAACTTAACCAATCCTCTGTTTCTGGCCACTTAACTTGCTGCTGGTGCTTTGAGGTCATAAATAATACTGCAGCAATTCTTCCTTTCACGATTCTTTCCGTTCCTTTCCTTTTTTCCTAATGAGGCTAGTTCCTGGAGCAAATGACAGCAATAGCTGTCGGGGCCACTATGTTTCAACCCGTGCATATTTGCAAGGTTTTTGGTAGGAATTGCTAAACAGCCCACCAGGAAGACTGTTCAATTTACATTCTTATGGGGGGGTAATCTTTTCTTTTTTTTTAAGTCCTTGCCAAAAGGACAGTTTCATGGGCGGAGGTGGAGGATGTCGGAAGTGATCTCATTCTGTTGAAAACTGTGCGCCCCAGTTTTATAGGCTTTTCCTTAATTGCCTGTTTGCTATAATGTTCTTCACACTTGAACAATCACCTGGAGAAGAAAAGGTGAAACCTACTGGCAAAAAAATCGCCCCACGACGAGGAAGGTGCCTCTGCTTGAGTCATTTCCGCCGAGCCGGAACACAGAGCAAGTCACTTCGGACCTCGGAGGGCATTTTATAGACCGCCCCGCGTCCCAGCTCCCGTCGATTCTTGGAACTCCCACCACCGTAGTCCCGGCAGCCCAACCCCAGCGGGCAGCGCGTCCCGTGTCGGGGACGCGGGGGTTCTCTGTGCACCCGGAGGAACCGACTGTATGAGGTTTGGAAGGGCCGGCCTCCAGAGCCGAGGTGACCCAGCCTGCCGGGCAGGGCTGAGTGGCTGGACGGAGCACGTGACGCTCGCAGCCTGGCTCTTGGCTCGGGGTAGTGGGGGCCCGCCCCGCGCGCCGAAGGCTGAAATCGGCTTTTGCCTCCGGCAGGAAAATGAGCTTGTCAGTTTCTTTCTCTAGCGGACCCTCAACCCACTGGAGCAGGGGATTTCGGTAGCATTTAAATTTTATGTCTCAGGAATCTGAAAGCAAAAGGTAAGTTGCTTATCACTCAGAAAAACAAATGAGAGGAAGGACCTGGAATACTGTACGGCCACTTTGTTGATTTTTCAAATCGAGTTGAAAATAATCGATCGCTGTGCGAGACAAGGGCCATTATTTAGCCCCAAATTAGAGACTGACCTTCTGAACAGAAATGTGGTTAATCAGGAGGGGATGGTGGTAAAAGGGCCCGGGGTTAAATATAGAAGCACATGAAAGCTGCCGCAATAAATAGCAAGTAACCCTGGCCTGCTTGTGAAACAACCCATTTCACATCTCTTTCAGGGGCGCCAGCGAAGGGAATGTTAAAATTGCAATTTGAACTCAAACGAAAGGAAACTAATCTATATGAAACTGGAATACAAATAAAAACAGTTCCTGCTTTTGCTCTTTCACATTTCAAAAACGTTTATGTGGTTTGGCAAGAAACTTGATATCTTCACAGTTTAAGTCTGAAATATGCCATTTCAAATTTATGAAATGATCACAGTTGGAATTTTCTAAGTCCGTCTAGGCAAGGCTGTTTCAGTTGTGAATGAGAAATATTGACATTGTACATATTTTCTTTAATAGATGACTCACTTTCGCAGAATGTGATAAAAATTAGAAAACGTATAATAATGAGTTATTGCGAATTAACTTTCATGTCTGAGAGATCAAATTCTTTGCCAGAAGATTTAGGAAAAGACACAAGTACAACCGTGCTCATGCACTAGCGCTTTACTTTAAACAGTCAAATGTTCAAGTAAGAAGTATAACTACGTGGTGTCACTGTTGTTTTCTTCGGCAAAAACACGTTGATATTGGAATGCAGGTATTGAGAGTAATTACAAGCATTATTCATCAGTGCAATTAGTATTACATTCCACAGTGAATATGCTTCAAATTAATGTATTTGATATACGGTTTGAAACATGGACCCTCTATGCAAAATATGTATATGCATTCTGTATTTTAACTGTCATTTTGATTTGCACAAAATAGATTTATTTATTTAGTTCTCCATTGCATTTGATAAAGACTTCTTAAAAATAAAAGACTAAATTATTTCCTTTCATTACTAATCCCCTTATTGAAATCCTATTACCTGCGTGGAGCCTGGAGTCATTTGGGTCTCCCCTTCTGTGTGCCGTTTGTTTCCCACAGTTGGTGGAAGGCTAGGCCAGCTGCCCACACCAAACACACCGCCCTGAAAGGAGGCCAGAGCGAGGCTTCCCGGCCACTCGCTCCTCGCCTACAGGGACTTCCAGGGTCTTCCCCCGCCCCCCTCCCCTCCTCGCCCCGAGGGCGTCACGTGGCGGCGTGGGCCCGCCTCCCGGTGACGTCAGCGCGCTCGCAGCCGTTGAGCCGAAGAAAGGATGCTCTAGGATGCGGTGCAGGTGGGCGACCGGCCTGCGCCATGCGGCACTGCAGGTAAGGGACTCTGCAGGAGGAGCCCCTGCAGACCGTCGGCGAAAGTGGGGTTTCTGGCTGCTGCGGCTGCTGCAGGCACCAGGCAGCAGGGGGGCGCGGAGGGCGGTTGCTGCAGGCTCACGCGTGACTTGGGTCTTGGCAGGCGCACCCTGGGAAAGTGGGCACGGGCCAGACTGAAAGACCCGGGCCTCTTTCACAGGAGGGGAAAAAAATCAGGAATGATCACAGTACAGGCATTGTAAGGAGAGACAGGGGCTGCTCGTCAAAGATAACTGTCTACCGACGGTCATTGTGCTTCTTAAATAATGACACATTTACTGATTCTCCTTACAGGGGTTTGTCCTCAGTGGTCAGCCTGATTTCTTTCAAAGCCAAGCTGCTTTGCTTGAAATGGAATGGAAACTTCTTGGTTAGCATTTGAAGAGCTAGATGTGCGGTCTAAATTGTTTGGCATTATTTTGCAAGGTTCCGGCATTTAAAGGGGATATGTCAGAAATGTGTTTGCTTTCTCCGGGTGTTTTAAATAGATTAAAAAATAACAGTATCCAATAAAATAAAATAAAGCTTCCAATGTGCGTGTAGGAGAGTGCAAACCAGCTACATCTGTTAAGAACAAAAAGGTCTTTAGAAGGGGGTGGAGCTGGAAATGAACACCAAAATCCATGAATTTCCAGTGTTCTTTTTAATTCCATTGCTAAGTAATTTGCTTGCTGAAAGAAGGGGCTTGATGACGCAGTGGCAGATGGAGGAGGGATCAGCTGACTTCAATTTTAGCAGGACAGGAGGTGGGATTTTAATGGACTCTTTTGAGAGTTCAGGCCTGTGTTTACATTCCTTTCTCTGGTTCGCATACGACCCGAGGCCAGGACATGTGTGGGTACCCTTAGGAGGAGAATGTGGCGTTCTTTCCTGTAAAACGTGACCCCTCTGGAAGCCGTGGTATCACTGAATTGTATTGGAACTCACACCATGGATCATTTGACCCATCCAGCAACTGTGGGAGGACCTGTAAGGCAATGGTATTTTAGTTGATAATTAAATAAGGCATTTCTTTCAGCGTTTGGACACCCTGATGTGTTGCTGCAGTAATTCAGTAATTAATTTACTGCAGTTTTCTTCATTTGGTTCAGGTTGGCTATTAGAGTCAAGGTCCTCAGGCCCCTACCTTCCCTTGTCCCCCAGCCCAACCCTAGACAGAGCAGATGAGAGACAGATGTAGTAGAGACCTGATTCCACTTCTGGCTTTGGGACTGTGGAACCTGGGACAAGTCACTTTGTGTCTTTGGGAGTCAGTTTTCTTGTCCCCAGAGTGACCAAGGAATTTATATCAGGGTTTCTCAGCCTTGGCACTACTGACGTTTGGGGCTGGATAAATCTGTTTGTTGTGGGCACCGTCCTGTGCTCTGGAGGATGTTTGTTTAGCTGCATCACTGGCCTCCACCCACTAGATGCCAGTGGCCCCCGCCCCCCAAGTTGTGACAATGAAAAATGTCTCCAGACCCTGCCACTTGTTCCCTCGTGGGGCTCCATTGCCCCTGGTTGAGAACCACTGATTTGGACGATCTTAGATGTTCTGGCTCTGGTATTCTAGAATTCATTTTCCTATGATTTGTTTCATGCTGAGCCCTTGGTCAGAGATCCGATTCCCTTTCATGATGTTGTCAATGCAGAGACTTTTTTATGCTCTGGGGTTCCAGAAGTAGCTTCAGTCAAAAAGGGGAGGCCTGTTTTGTGTGCCAGTCGTAGCTGGGAAGCTAGCTTGCCAGAGTGTCAGGGAAAGAGGGAAGAGCACAAGCAGTACACCAGCGTGTCGGGAACTGGGACAGACCAGGGTCCCCATCCTTATCTGCAAAAGTGGGAATAGGACCTGTGTGGAGGTGTCGAGGGGAGGGAGTGAGGTAACGCGGGTGCTGGTGCCCGTTGTGGCCGTCACAGTCACGCGCTTTACGCTCCAGTGTAGGACTGGCCGCTAAAGGTCTGGCTCTGACACTTCAGAGAGCGGCTTTTGCTGCACCACTTCACCTCTTGGAACCGTTGCCGAAAATGTAAATGGGGCTACTGTACTTGCTGGTCCTGCTTCTTTGGCTCTTGGGGGGATCAGATAGATGTAAGAGGGTCAGCAAGCTGGAAACTCCCAGGAGACAGGAAGCAGTCTTGGCAGTGGCATTGCGAGGCATGGGCTATGTGTAGTGGGTTTGGGGGAGGGAGCTTATAATCAAACAATTATCCTTGTCCCTCCCACGGGCCTGGGACTGTGGTGTGCCCCTCCCCCAGTACCCTTGCCCTCAGCTCACTCTCTCTGCCTCTTCCTGGCCCCATAAAAATTGCTCGCCTGTGGGAGGGTTGGTTCTTTAGCGAGAAGGAGCCAGTGTGCAGAGGCCGGGGCACAGGCAGCCTCCTTTGTCCACTTCCAGCCATTTTCTTTACAGGTGGCGCCCACAGCCGGCCAGGTAGCTTGTCCCCAGAATGGCTTGGCATGCTATGTGGGTCATTGGGCGCTGTCTCTGCACCCAGTCAATGATGTGAAAGAAAATGAAAAAGGAGGAGGGCTTCCCTGGTGGCGCAGTGGTTAAGAATCCGCCTGCCAATGCAGGGGACACGGGTTTGAGCCCTGGTCCTGGAAGATCCCACGTGCCGCGGAGCAACTAAGCCCGTGCGCCACAACTACTGAGCCTGCGCTCTAGAGCCCATGAGCCACAACTACTGAGCCCATGTGCCACAACTACTGAAGCCCGCACGCCTAGAGCCCGTGCTCCGCAACAGGAGAAGCCACTGGAGTGAGAAGCCTGCACACCGCAAGGAAGAGTAGCCCCCGCTCGCCGCAACTAGAGAAAGGCCCTGCACAGCAAGGAAGGCCTAATGCAGCCAAAAATAAATAAATAAAATAAATAAGTTAAAAAAGAAAAAAAAGAAAATGGAGGCGGATCCTCCATCAAATGAGACTTAAGCGATGGAATCACTATCCTAGGCAGCCCTGCTGCTGTGACAGAATACCACACACCGGGTGGCTCATCAATGACAGACATTTATTTCTCACAGTTCTGGAGGCTGGAAGTCTGAGCTCAGGGTGCCCGCATAGCTGGGTTCTGGTGAGGGCTCTCTTCTGCATTGCAAATGGCTGCCTTCTTGTGTCCTCGCATGGTGGGAAGAGAGCTCTCTGGCCTCTTCTTATAAGGGCACTAGTTGCATCCTGAGTGCTCCATCTTCATTACTTAATCACCTGCCAAAGGCCCCACCTCCTAATACCATCACATTGGGGATTGGGATTTCAATATATGAATTCTGGGGGATACATTCAGTCCATGACAATAACCAGCTGTAACTTGTGCCCTTGATTGGATCCTGGCTTGAACAAACATCAGTAATAGGCTTTGGGGACACCTGGGTTATTTTTATGTGCCTGCCTCCTAGATCATGCGAGGAGACTGTTGTCAATTTGATTAGATGCCATAAGCTTGTGGTGTGGTAGGCACCCAGCTCAGCCACTCCTCATTCCTGACACAGAAACAGTGAGATGAGACATGGTTGTTTCCTGCTGCCATGTTTCAGGGTAATTTGTTACACAGCACTAGATAACTAACACGTGTATATGTACAGGACTCTTATTTTTCAGTGATGCATGCTGAAGTAGTTAGGGGTGAAGTGTCAATGAGAGCAATAAGTTACTTTTAAAGGTTTTTTTTTTTTAACATTTTTGGAGATCTTTTTAATGTATGGCTGAATAGAAGACAGATGAATTCTCAAACCTGCTTCTGCATTCAGTCTGTTGCAGTATCACGTGTCATGTAGCCTCTGGAAAATTCCACTGTACCCTCGAATGAGAATGGAAAAAGGCAAATAAAAATGTACAATTATTATAAGAATGTTTTTGGCAGCATGGACCCCCTTAAAAGGCCTTGGGGACCTCATGGTGTTCCCAGACTACACTTTGAGAACCACAATAATTTACTTTTAAACGGTTCAATTGAATGGAGAGAGAGCGAGAAGAGGCAAATACAGTCAAATAGGAACACTGGTTGAATCTGGTGTTATTAATTGGACTCTTCTCCATAATGTGCTGTGTATTTGAAAATGTGCACAATAGAAAATTCAAAAGAAGGTAGAAAAGAAATATAGACTCTTGGACATGTGAGGGATTCTGATTGAGATCTGAGGGTGAAGCCCAAGGGGAGCATTCTTTTTGTTTTTTGTTTTTTTGCGGTACGCGGGCCTCTCACTGTTGTGGCCTCTCCCGTTGCGGAGCACAGGCTTCGGACGCGCAGGCTCAGCGGCTCACGGGCCCAGCCGCTCCGCGGCACGTGGGATCCTCCCGGACCGGGGCACGAACCCGTGTCCCCTGCATCGGCAGGCGGACTCAACCACTGCGCCACCAGGGAAGCCCCAAGGGGAGCATTCTTAACCTGAGCTCCAGGTGCCCTTGACCGCACGAACCTGAGGCCCCAGGTGAGACCTGCTGGCCCGGAGGTTCCCAGCTTGCCCAACGGCCCTCCAGCCCTGCACCCTCCCAAACCAGACCCAGGGGGATTAGTTAGTGGTGAGGAGGGTGGGTGTATGAGCCCTCTGCAAATTCTGACGTGTGGTGGCCTTATCATCAAACCTTTGCTTGACTGTATTGTCAGGGGCTGGCCAGAGATAAGTTGTTCTTTCTAAGGGCAGGGGTGGTTTCCTTTCTAGAGAGTGATAAATAGTTTTTGAATGACTTGTTTTCCATCGAAATAGTAATAGATGCTTTCTGGGAGGATTTCACGCAGGATAAAGGTTATGGAAAGAAAACAACATCTCTTTCCCATTCCCGGTCCCCCATCCCACTTCCAAAGGCAACCACTGATAACTGTCTTATATACTGTTTCAGAAAATGTCTATGCAAATACATCCGTCTGTAGAATGTACGTAGCACTTTCCTTTTTCTTTTTTCTTCACTAGGATGTAATTTACATGGAATGAAATGCATGGATCTTAATTCAGTTGGTTTTGACCAACTGAAGAGAACATTCTTGGTACTCCCACAGGGCCTCATCTTGCCCTCCTTTAGTCAAATCCTCTGGCTGGAGGGTACCACCATGCTGATGTCTGTCAGCACAGTTTACTTTCGCCTGTTCTTGAACTTCATATACCTGGAGTCCTGTGATCTGTACACGCTTATGTCTGGCTTCTGCACTGAGCGTGATTGTGAGATTCAGCTGTGTTGTATCATGTAGCACTGATTCATTCATTCATTCCATTTTCTTGTGAAAGTACTTGGGAGAGCAATATACTTGATAGACCTCGTTTCTCTCAGTCCTGGTGTTTGGAAGCTGTTGTACATCAGCTCGCTCACAGCATGTTCCAGAGTGTGGACGGTGTGCAAGTTTACTTAACCAGTCCCCTCTTGATGGGTGTGTGGATTCCTCAAGCTTTTGGAATCAATGCTTGTGGTATTATGCCAATGTAAAAATGCCAAACAGGAAAAGACCTCTGGGATTAACTAAATGCATAGAATTTAGATGTTGGAAGCTAGCTAGCTTCAAAAATCAAAGCAACCCTTATACTTTACATATGACCAAGAGATGTCCCGAGAAGTCAGGTGACTTGCCCAAGGTCACGTGACCAGTGGCGACAGTTGGGGAACCACCCAGGTCCCCAGATGCCTTGTACAGAATGTTCTTTTTTGCACTGTAGGCTCTGTGAGGGAAGGAACTGTGTGTGCTTTGTTCACCACTGTAAACCCAGCACATAGCACGTGGCAGAGTAAGTGCTCATTAAATATTCGTTGGATGAAAAATTAAGTGAAATGTTAGTACCCTGAGAAAAGACCACCGATATCCTGAGGACTACAAAGGCGTTTCCATGAGACGTGAGCCTCGATATTCATTCATTTATTCATTCATTCACTCCCTCATTTACTTCTTTGTTCAACCAGTATCTGTTGGGTCCCTGCTGTGTGTCTAGGCCAGGGTTTCTCACCCTGGACACTGTGGGCTCTCGGGCTGGATGATTCTCTGTGGTGAGGGCTATCCTGTAGGATGTTTAGCAGCGTCCCTGGCCTCCACCCACTCGATGTGGGTTGCAACCACTGCCCCGTTCCCCACTTGTGACAGCAGAACTCCAGACATTGCCAAGTGTTCCCTGGTGGGCAAAATTGCCCCCGGTTGAGACCTACCAGTCTAGGTACTGAGGTTTACCATGGAACCAAATGGCCAAGGTTCGTGCCTCGGTGGAAGTGACATTCAAGTCGAGGAAAGAGAAGATAACTGATAGGTTGTGCCGTCGCATGAAATATAGCGGGAGGCGGAGGGTGGGCAGTGGTGGATTCAGAACCCTGGTTAGACAGGGCGGTCACGGAGGCCCGTCTGACGGCTCACATGTGACCAGGGACTGAGGGGGAGCCACGTGAACATCGAGGGGGCAGAGAGCTTGGGCTGAGGGAACAGCCAGTGCAAAGGCCCTGCGGCGAGGCAGCAAGGAGGTGGGCGTGTCCAGAGAAGAACCACCCAGAGAAGCGTGGTGGGAGAGGTGCTTGGAAGGGTGGCTGGGCGGACCCTATGGGGACTCAGAAGGAGTGGCACCAACCCTGGTGACTCTAGGTGTGATGGCAAGCCACTGGGTGCTCTTGGGTGGGAGAGTGACACTTCTGGACTTGTGTTTGAAAGGATGGCTGTGGCTGCTGTAAGGAGAAAAGTCAGAGGTGGGTGAGAGAGAGAAAGCAGGGTGGCCAGCGAGGAGGTGGGGACGGTGGCCACGTGAGCGGTGACCTGGGTGGCCAGGTGAGCTGTAGCTTAGAGGACCGTGCCCTTAACTAATTTAGCAGCCATGTCATGCTCGGAGCCAGGTGGGCCTTGGACATCAGAGGAGCACGTGTGGTCAGGTCACACTGTGAGTGTGTGAGTACAGCGCCTCGAGCTGGAGGCCACCTGCCGCACCTGTCAGGACAGTGTCACCAGTGACGGGCGGCAGTTCGCAGGGACAGCAGAGGCGACAGCTCTTGTATTCCACATACGACACTGGAAAGGCTCCCCTTCCGGCCTCCTGGTGTGGATGAAGTCGCTCGAGCTTTCTCGCAGGCCCTTGAGCCCGCCGCCTGCCTCTTTCCCTGTGAACTGGCTGTTCTCTGTCTGGAGGGCTACGCCACCCCCCGTGCTGGCCAGCCTGGGTCACCCACGGTCCACTGTCGCCGAGCCCTCCCGTGCAGGTCCTTGTGCCGGTCCTGAGAGCAGGGAGCTGGCCGTCGGTTGGACTGATGGAAGTTTGAGACCAGAGCCTTCCCCGTTGGAGGTGACTGTCCCCCTCCTGGGGTCCCGTGCGGGGAGAGCCCCGCGGGCTAGGCCGGGCCCTCGACCCCCCGAGGATGCTGCGGGGCCCGCTCCCACCAGCGGCAGCGCTGATCCGGGGGTGGGGGTGGGGTTTGGCTGGAGGGAGCGTGACACAGACACGCAGAGTTCTGTTAATCCCCTCGGGAGGTCTGTTCCTTGCCCTGGTGCCCGGGGACCTGCTGACTCATTTCTCGTGGCTGCTGTTGCTTCTCCTGGGCTCGCCCCGCACTTTTTACCACGTCTCTGGGGGTGGCCGGAGCTTACCTCCTGCCGGGATCTTAGCCTCCCTTCTGGGTCGCGATGGTCAGTGTAAAATTTATTGTTTCCATCCATCGGAGCCCTTGGAGGTGCTGGTTGGGTTAGGACGAGAGGGGCCACCGCAGCGATCCCAGACACATTATTTTCCTCTTAGCTCCGTCAGGCCTCCCACCAGCCTGCCTTTTGCCCAAAACATAGGAGTTGACTGACATTTCAGCCCTCACCTTGGTAGCCCCGCTGGAATACGGTGAAGCCACCCCGTGGCCGTGTTCCCGCTGTGGCCTTGCTCTGAGGACACTGCGAAGGACGCCTCGAGGCTGCATTGGAGGACTCCGTGCATTTAACCTTCACGGAGATGCTAGTTGTGAGTGTCTGTGACACTGTTTTCATCCACGAGGGGGAGTAGCCCACATGAGCAGGAAGTAGATTGTTGCGGAGGAAGATGGTCTGCAGAGGTCCCAGGAGAGGGAGGGACGCCACGGCGTTTCTCACGGGCATCGTCTTCAGCCGCTGTTATGGGCCGATACTGTGTCTCTCAGAGCTCACATGGGTGAAGTCCTAATCCGTAGTACCTCAGAATACGACCTTACTTGGAGACGAGATCTTTATAGAGGTAATCAACTTAGAACGAGGCCATGAGGTTGGCCGCAGTCCAGTGTGACTGGGGTCTTTATAAGAAGAGGAGGTTTCTGCACAGACAGGCGCAGAGCGAAGAGGGTGTGAAGGGGCGCGTGGAGAAGACGGCCGTCTACCAGCCAGGGAGAGAGGCCTGGACGGATCCTGCCCTCACAGCCCCCAAGGAACCAATCCAGGCGTACTGTCGCCTGGATCTCAGGCTTCTGGCCTCCAGCATTGGGAGACAAGAAGTTTCTGCCATTTGAGCCACCTGGCCTGTGGGGCTGGTCAGGGCAACCCAGGTGAACTAATCCAGCGGTGTTTTCCGGGGCACACGAGCCATCGCCCACCCGGGAGGTTGGACGGTAACCCAGCAGCCTTTACTTGAGCGCTTTCCGCGCAGTTTAGGAGAGGCTTGGCGAGCAGTGCCCTCTCCGTGGAAGCAGGTAGCTCTTGGGTCCCGAGAGGAACGAGGCGTGTTCAGTCCTCTCACGACCCAAGAGGAAGGGCCCTCAGGGCCCCGGTGGGAATCTGGCTCCCCGCTCACTGTCTGTGGGACTTGGGCTTGAGACCTAACCTCCCCTCTGCCTCAGTTTGCTGATCTGTAACGTGGGCCTGAGGGTGACGGCATTTACTTCAGAGAGTGTCAGGAGCCCTGGTGGCGGATGCGTGTGAAGCGCTTAGGACGGGAGCCCTGTACAGAGTCGTTGTTGTTCTTATTACTGTGAGGAGGGGGCTCTGGGGACGGTCTCCATCCTTGGCCCTGGGTGCCGGGAACGCGGAGAACTCATGGCCATCTCCCTGCCCTCTGGTGGGGGGGATGTGAGAACAGAGTCCATTGCGTCACCGGAGGCCGTGTGCAGTTGGCCTCGGCCGCTTCCCAGCACGCAGGCCATGTTCCGAAAGGGGCCACATAGCCGCGCAGCCCTGGGGCCCCAGGAACCGTGCCACGGAGGGCGGCCGCGCCCTGCACCAGCTCGCCAGCCTCGGGGGGCAGAAGGGGTGCGGGAGGGCTGGGTGCTGGGCAGGGGCCAAGGGGGAAGCAGGAGGGGGAGGTAGAAGTGACCCTCCGCCTCTGTGCCCTCTCCAGGCACCATTTTGAAGCTGACAAACTTTAATTCTCACGTCTCTTTCTGCGCATCCTGCGGTCTGAGCTTTCTTCTCTTGGGGACGCCCGAGGGTGCCGTGGCCCTCGGCCTCTCGCCACGTGGCCACCAGGGGGCTCATCTCAGTGTCAGCGCCGCTGGGCCTAACCCCCCTGGGGAGCGCCGTGCGGTGGCTGGAGCATTGGCTAGAGGGGGTGGATGAAGCGTGGCCTGTCACCCACCTAAAGGTGTCTGCATCTTGAAAGCGAGACTCCATCATCTCAAATGAATTTGAAGTTGCTGGGGTTTCAGGTGAGATGGCGAGGGGAGGGGAGGAGCTTTGACTAGTGGGGGAACTGGCCTTCAGGACGGGCCCGATGACTGCCTCCTGTGTTCATGGCCAGGTGCAGCCTCTCCCACACTGAGTCCCTCAGGGCTGACTGCCACCGGCGGGGTGCGCTGGAAGGGACGGCGTGTGACTCGCCAGGCTAGGTCATAAGAGACGGCTGCTTCCACCTCGCTCCCATGGAGCACTTGTTCTAGAGGAAGCTGACTGCCATGTCCCGAGGACGCTCAAGCAGTCCCGTGGAGGCGCAGGGTGCAGTGGAACCAAGCCCTTGCGCCAACAGCCAGCACTGACTTGCCTTCAGATGCCTGCGGCCCTGGGCGACAACCTCCTGAGAGACCTCGAACCAGAAAGATCCAGCCAAGCTGCTCCTGAATCCCCAGCCCATAGATACTGTGTAAGATTATATGTGTATGATTTTAAGCTGCTGAGTTCTGAGGTAGTTTGTTATGTAGCATTCTAGATAATAACACCTGGGGAGGAGAGGAGCTCCATGCACGATTTAGGTTATTGAGTGTAAGTTAGGGCATATTGATGATGAGCTCCAGTGTACTGATTTAAGTAAATGGACAACTGTGTATATTTCAGGAAAATGTCTACTTCCCTGTGGATTTTCATAGCCTGGAGACTTCAATCTCCACTAGCCCGCAAATGCCAGTGGGGTCTGGATGTCTGCTGTCACTTCAAGCACCCAGCATTGCAAATCTGGGATGTCACTTGCTTTGGGAGCATCTCCCCTTTTCTCCCTGCACCAGTGAAACGTGCTCCGGCCTGTAATGCAGCTTGGAGCCCATGTCATGGTGTGTTTGCCAACCCCAGTGCCTTTGCTCGGTCAGAGGGTTTAGACTTTGGACATGAATTATTTCAGTGGGAGATCAGTTTTTCTAGGTAGGTATTTTAAAACAGAAAGAAAGTAGTTCACAGGTGCTTGAGAGAAGTGTTGCAGCATGCCAACTAAAAAATCTAACTTTTGTACAGTATGGCGGTGAGATTTAATTCTAGTTGATGGGTCTTCTGGGTTGCCTTGAGTAATAAATCTTTTATTGAAATATACGTGCAGAAAAGTGTGTAAAGTGTAAGTGTACAGCTTGATGAATTTTCACAAAGTGATCACACCTGGGTAACCAGTGCCCAGATCAAGAAACAGGAAGTGGGACTTCCCTGGTGGCACAGTGGTTAAGACTCCTTGCTCCCAATGCAGGGGGCCCGGCTTCGATCCCTGGTCAGGGAACTAGATCCCACATGCATGCCGCAACTAAGAGTTCGCACGCCGCAACTAAGGAGCCCACGTGCTGCAACTAAGGAGCTGGCGAGCTGCAACTAAGACCCAGCACAACTAACTAACTAACTAAATAAATAAATATTAAAAAAAAAAAGAAAAAGAAAAAACGTGACCAGCCACCAGAAGCCACCCCCATGTCCGTTCTGGTCACTCCTCAGCCCAAGGGTAACTGCTGTCCTGATTAACTCCACACATTCGGTTTGCTTATTTGGAACTTTGTTTTAATGGACTCGTGTTCCTGTGTCTGGCCTTCCCTTGACATTGGGTTTGTGAATTTCATCCTTGTCAGTGAGTGTATGTAGTGGTAGGTTGTTCATCCTTGTGGTTGTGTCTAGTCACATAGTTTTCTCTGTATATAGGTGTCTTTTTTTCTGCTTTTAAGATATCCGCCTTTTCACTGGGTTTAGCAATTTGATTATGCCACTCCTTAGTGTGGTTTTATTCTATTATTTATTTGGGTGCTTGGGGTGTGCTGATTCGCTGAGCTTCTTGTATCTGTGGGCTTGTAGTCTCGTAGTTTAAATCCTGTAGAACAGGATTTCCTAGAGTAAAAGTTCTGGGCCACAAATGAAAACGTATTTCAGAGAAATTTCTTGAGAGAATTTAAAGGGAGTTTTAAACCAATTTCCCTGTGACCTCCTCCACTTGGATAAGAAATGTGAAGTAGGGTTTGGCTCATCGGGCTGCTAAAGGGGCTGCCAACTCTTGGTGCTGCTACCCTGCTTCCCGCTGTGATGGGTCCAAAGTCCACTTCTTTGGGCTCCCAAGATTCTGGGTCAGATGCCTGTGGTTGGGTGTCAGCCAAGATGTTGGCCGGCGGCACCGAGGAAGAGATCTGTCTATATTTGTCAGCCCTGCTTTTTTCCTGGGTGAAAAGTAATAAGGGAATAATCAGGATGAATCGAGCAGTTAAAGAAACCCCCCGAACCTAGGAGGGGAAAGCAAGGCATGCCCTTCAGACTCGCGCTGCTACAGAGGATAAAACTGCAGACCATGGTGCATATGAAAGGCGATGCAGTCAAAGAGACGTGTCCCAACCTCTCATTTTCACGTCTAGTGACTTGAGTATGGTTTTCGTATTCTTTTTGTCCTGTGTATACTCACAGGTAAGCTATCTTTCTTGTATGTATTTTTGAGTGTGCCTGTGCGGTGATGTCTCAAGCATTGAGCTGACTGCTTGATAACGTTTTCTATCTCTAGATGGATGTAATTTTGTTTGTTTTTTAAAAAAATGTTTATTTAAATGTAGTTGATTTACAATGTTGTGTTAGTTTCAGGTGTACAGCAAAGTGATTCAGTTATACGTATATACGTAAATATATGTATTCTTTTTTTACATTCTCTTCCATTACAGGTTATTACAAGATATTGAGTAGAGTTCCCTGTGCTATACAGTAGGTCCTCGTGGGTTATCTATTTCATATTTTAATCCCAGACTCTTAATTTATCCCTCCCTCCCCCTTTCCCCTTTGGTAACCGTAAGTTTGTGTTCTGTGTCTGTGGGTCTGTTTCTGTTTTGTAAGGAAGTTCACGTGTGTATCATTTTTTTTTTTTTTTTTTTTTTTTTTTTTTTTTTTTTTTTTTTGCGGTACGCGGGCCTCTCACTGTTGTGGCCTCTCCCGTTGCGGAGCACAGGCTCTGGACGCGCAGGCTCAGCGGCCATGGCTCATGGGCCCAGCCGCTCCGCGGCATGTGGGATCTTCCCAGACCGGGGCACGAACCCGCGTCCCCTGCATCGGCAGGCGGACTCTCAACCACTGCGCCACCAGGGAAGCCCCACGTGTATCATTTTTTAAGACTGCACATATAGGTGATGTCATATGGTATTTGTCTCTGTCTGTCTGACTTACTTCACTGAGTGTGATCATGTCTAGGTCTAGATGGATGTAGTTTTAATAACGCTCCTTGTGGAGGAGAGATCGTGTATGCGGTGGGTGGAGCTTTTTAGGGTTAACGGATATTGTAACTGTACAGCAGGCTCAGCAAACACTGCCTCAAAGGTGCAGATGGTAGATGGGGGTGAGTAACGCAGGCCTCTGCCCTCAGGAGCTCAGAGGCAGCAAGCTTTGAAACAATGATTCCAGTTTATAAGTAAGATCTATAATCAAAATAGTAGTAATTAAAACACGACGGGAAGGATGCAGGGAAGGAAATGGAGTGGGGAACAGGAGTGGAATGAAGGGTTATAAGGGCCCCTGGTTGTTAAAGCCCGGTCTGCAGGCCAGCAGCAGCAGCAGTCTTCCTGGGAGCTTGTAAGAAATGCAGATTCTCGGGCCTTGCCCCAGAGCTGCTGAAGCTGAATGTCTGTGGGCGGGACAGGGACCCAGCCCTCCCGATTTGCCAGGTCACCCGTTGCAATCAATAAAGTGTGTCAGCGAGTTTTCCTGCGTTCTTGCATGGATGGCAGGTTTTACTTTGCCCATTAGTACAACTTACCCATTTGGTTTCTTTTAAGGGTCGTGCTTTGGTGTCATCCCTAAAACCTCTGCCTAGCCCTAGGTCACGAAGATTTTGCCCATTTGTACCGGGCGGTAAACATCACTCAGGGATTTACGCAGGCAAAGGCATCCCTGGTTGAAGAAAGAGAAAATGGCCTGCGATGCTGCCTTCATTTGGGTTCTCTCAGAAGCGGACCCTGAGACAAGGATTCTGGTGCAGGGCGTTTCTTGGGTGCTGCAGGGACCCTGGGAGGGGCGACTGGGAGAAGAAGGCACCCGTTAGAGCCTGGGCTGTTAATGCAGCTCCCCGTGTGGGCAGCCGGAGCTTAACTGCATGCTTTGGAAACTCTAGGAAATGATGCTTGCAGTGTCACGAGCTCCCCAAGTCACCTGTGCGTTCACTAGGAGGACCTAGGGTGGGTTCACTAGGGGACTCGGTGTATAGTTGTCTTCGCTGCTGTGACTTCCTGTGATGGTAGGATATAAAGCAAAATCAGCAAAGGGAAAAGGCGATGGGGCAAAGTCTGGAGGAAACCAGGCTCCGGCTGCCAGAGTCCTCTTCCCGTGGAGTCCCACAGGGATGCCCTTCCTTTTCCCACAGTGAGCTGAGGCAACACGGGTGAAGTGCTCTCTACCCAGGAAGCCTGTTAGTCTCAGTGCCCAGATTTCTGTTGGGGGGCTGGTCCTGTAGGCACTCTCTGTCCAGCTTGTATCAAAATTCCAGACTCCCAGAAGGAGAGCAGGGGTTCAGTATCAGTCACAGTATTTGGACAGCCAGTTTAGGTACCGCGAGCCATTCTTATCAGTTCTGGGGATGGTGTCAACCCTCCTGAAATCCACGTTCCCAGGTGCCAGCCGAGGGCCAGCCTTGCCAGCAGGCCTTCCTGAAGAGAGCAGTCTCTGGCCTGCAGTGCTAAGTCTTTTCTGCACAGGTATGAAACACATGCCTTGAAATGACCCCATTCAGGGGGCGAGGGAGTGGGAGTATTTATGCACCAGTTCCCGAGACATCGGTTAATACCTGCTCCCAGTAATGCTCTTCAGGCGTGCCACGCCAGCAGAGCCACCTTCCACGGGGCCGGAGGCAGTGACCTCAGGCACACACATACAGCTGGGAATCAGCTGGAGCTCACTGGAAGGTCTTGAGGGATATGGGTGGGGCACTGGGAGCATCAGGTACAGTAGTTATTCTAGAAATTGGGTGGGGACGACAGAGCCGTGTGTCCAGGGCAGTTCACATGCGTGTAGTCATGCGGCAGTATTACAACTGTGGCTGAAACGACCAAGGTCAAGGCTTCCCTCTAACTTCCTTGGGCTGTGGCAGGAATGCTGGGTAGGAGGCACCGGGAGAGCCATGGATGGGCACCTCCTCCCTGTGTCTGCCTGTTTCTTTCTCTTCTGAGCCTCCCATATGCATATATTTGTTTACTTGATGGAGTCCCATAAGTCCCTTTGTGTGTGTGTGAGTGTGTGTGTGTGTGTGTGTGTGTGTGTGTGTGAGCGAGCATTGTGGGGGCAGAAGATACTGGTATGTTTAACAAATGTTTGCTATAGCCTGAAACGTGCATGGCAAAAGAAATTTTTTTTCTTTATCCACAGGAGCACATTGGGAGACCCATGTCTGCTGTGTAATTTGAAGTTAGCTGTGAATTTGTATTGGATTGCATTTTTTTTTTTTTTTTTTTTTTTTTGCGGTACACGGGCCTCTCACTGTTGTGGCCTCTCCCGTTGCGGAGCACAGGCTCCGGACGCCCAGGCTCAGCGGCCATGGCTCACGGGCCCAGCCGCTCCGCGGCATGTGGGATCCTCCCGGACCGGGGCACGAACCTGTGTCCCCTGCATCGGCAGGCGGACTCTCAACCACTGCGCCACCAGGGAAGCCCTGGATTGCATTTTTGAAGAGTGTCATGGTGTTGTGTGCACAGAGATCCAGGGCATGAAAAAAGGCAGGCCGGCGTCCCCGCATTCATTTTAAGGTCCTGATTTCCTCCCGCGTCAGAGAACTGAGTGGATGGGGAGCTGGCCTGGCTGCCCTAGGAGGAGGGGCTGGGGGGAAAGGGTTTACACTGGATCACAAGTTCATGATGATGATCGTGGTAATGCAGCCCTTGAGTAGAGGTGTGACACTCTTCAAAGGCAGGAGCTCCAAGACTGCCCTCTTCCCCAACCCCCCTCCAGGATCACAGTCTGCATTTTAATAAGACCCCAGGGGATTCATGGGCTCATCCCAGCCTGGTTCAGGGTCTCACCTGAGAGGCTGCACTTTGGAAGCACCTGGGGAGCTTTAGAAATGCTGATACCTGGGCCCCCCAGACCCGGATTTAACTACTCCGGGCTGGACCTGGGGTTGGGGGCCTTTGTGAAAGGCCCCAGGTGATTGGGCTGTGCAGCCAGGGCTGGGACCAGCCTGGAACCTGCTCACCGCGCCTCCGCAGAGCTCTCCTTTCTCAGCCCCCAAGATACCTGCCCTCCTGCCTGCCTCTGACCATGGATTCTTTTTTTAAAAATTTAATTAATTAATTAATTAATTAATTTGGCTGTGTTGGGTCTTCATTGCTGTGCGCGGGCTTTCTCCAGTTGTGGCGAGCGGGGGCTACTCTCAGTTGCGGTGCACAGGCATCTCATTGCGGTGGCTTCTCTTGTTGCGGAGCACGGGCTCTAGGTGCGCGGGCTTCAGTAGTTGTGGCACGTGGGCTCAGTAGTTGTGGCTCACGGGCTCTAGAGCATAGGCTCAGTAGTTGTGGCGCACGGGCTTAGTTGCCTCGCGGCATGTGGGATTTTCCCGGACCAGGGCTCGAACCTGTGTCCCCTGCATTGGCAGGCAGATTCTCAACCACTGAGCCCCCAGGGAAGCCCCTGACCACGGCTTCTTAATCTGCTTGGGCCGTGATTCTGTCTCTGGCCCCCAGTCCCGCCTGGCTCCCCGCGTTTCTTCTTTTGAGATTCTTTTCCCATATAGGCCATTAGAGAGCACTGAGTAGAGTTCCCTGTGCTGTACAGCAGGTTCTTAACTGTCTGGTAGTGTGTATATGTCAGTGCCGATCTCCCACTTCACCCCTCCCTCTTCCCTGGGTTTCTGACTTCAGCCCGGTCCCTTTTCTATATTCAAAGTGTGGTCCGCAGACCGGCAGCACCATCTTGTGAGAAATGCAGAGTCTCAGGCTCTACCCTGGCCATGCTGGATCAGAATCCGCATTTTAGCCAGCTGCCCAGTGCTCCAAATGTGTGGGAAGGTAGGAGAGGCGCTGCTCTCGCTGTCAGAGCGGGGAGAACTGGTGGGAGGGGCGCCGCTCTGGCCGTCAGGGCGGGGAGAACTGGAGGGAGGGGCGCCGCTCTCGCTGTCAGGGCGGGGAGGACTGGTGGGAGGGGCGCCGCTCTGGCCGTCAGGGCGGGGAGAACTGGTGGGAGGGGCGCCGCTCTGGCCGTCAGGGTGGGGAGGACTGGTGGGAGGGGCGCCGCTCTGGCCGTCAGGGCGGGGAGAACTGGTGGGAGGGGCGCCGCTCTGGCCGTCAGGGCCGGAAGAACTGGTGGGAGGGGCGCCGCTCTGGCCGTCAGGGCGGGGAGAACTGGTGGGAGGGGCGCCGCTCTGGCCGTCAGGGCCGTGAGAACTGGTGGGAGGGGCGCCGCTTTGCCTGCCAGGGCGGGGAGAACTGGTGGGAGGGGCGCAGCTCTCGCTGTCACGGCGGGGAGAACTGGTGGCGTTGGCAGGAGCCAGGGAACCCGGCCTCAGGAACTGGAAGGCCTTTACTTATTCAGTTTCTCGGCTGTCGCTGTTGACATTGGCGCGGGCCGTTCTTTGCTGTTCGGTCGTCCTGCGCATTTAGGATGTTTATCAGCATCCCTGGCCTGTACCCACTTGATGCCACTCCCCGACCTCCCCCGCAATTGTGACATCTGAGAATGTCTCCAGGCACTGCCAAGTGGCTGCTTAGGGACACAGTTGGCCCTGGAAGGCCACTTTGGGGAGAAATGACCTGTGAATCCACATGGTTCAAAGGTCACCAGTTGACTCTGGGGCCCCCAAATATAACCCCTGAAGGGAAGTGCCCAAAAGGCTCGTTTGGTCCAGTTTTGAATTAAGGCAGAATTTCTCCGCCTCAGCGCTGTCGGCACTTGGGGCCGTCCTGGTCACTGTAGGGTGCTGAGCAGTATCCCTGGCCTCCACCCACTAGATGCCAGCAGCACCCCTGTCAGATGTGACAAAATGTGCCCAGTGACCCCTGGGGGCAGAATTGCCTGTTGGGTGCCACTGGTCCATCCATCTTTGGTCTGTGTCGCCCGGTCTCATCCCCCCGCTGTAGACCCGCCGTAGAGGTGGTGGCTCCCAGGGTAGCCACTCCCCTGGAAAGAGGGTCCTCCTTTTCTCTGTCGTCCGCATGTGGCACTGCATGGGTCCTCTGCTCGCCCCACAGCCAGTCGCTGTGCCTGGCGGTTGGAGACTGTCATTGGCCAGCCTGGGTCACGTGCCCACGGTGGGGAGGGGAAGCTTTGGTACCAAATGGAGGGGAGGGACAGTTCTGGGGGGCGAGAATGACCTGCTCTTGCATCCCTGTGCGGAGCTATATGCTCGGCTGCACTGCCGTCTAGTCAGTAACCAGCTCGTCTAGCGAATGCCAGGTGCCGGCGTTTCTCTGCCTGTTTCCAGGCCACCTCGGAGGGCGCTCAGCCCTTTTACAGGTGAGCAGCCCAGGCTCGGCGGGGCTGGCGAGGCACCCACATTGGCCTGCAGGGCCCAGGTGTCCTAAGCCCCCATGCCCCCTTCAGCTTCTTCCTCCAGGCCTCCCTCCACGGGCCTGTCAGAGGGCTCTTTCAGAGCATCCTCTTCTTCTCCAAACACTTCTGCATCTCAAAAGAAAGTGAGCGTTTTTAGACAGCCCCGAAGTCCCTGCCCATCGAACTGGAGCTTTCCTTCCCTCCATAGTCCCCTTCTACCCAAACCTCCAGGACCGTGGAGAGTGGAGAAGGGCTTGTGCTCCAAAGAAAAATGACACTACTATCGCTGGAAGAAGGAACAGATGTGCTGGGCAAAAGCCACAAATGAGAATCGTGCCTAAGAAGCTGCATTTCCTGATGGGCAGCCCACATTTTCAAACACTTCTTCAAATTGCAAAGTATAGCAAACACGCCCCAAAGTGCATAACACCTGACTGTATGGCTTAATGGATCGAACACGAAGTCTCCATGTCACCACCTAACGTATAATTTATAGGATGCCACGCAGATGGAATCACACAGTGTGGATTCTGACGCGACTCGACTCTTCGGTCAGCAGGCTGTGTGAGACACACCCACTGCAAGCACACCTTGGGAAGCACTGGAGTCAGAGGGTGTGTAGAAGCCGAGAAGCCACTGAAGGTGACAGAGGAGTGGCCACGGGTCGGAGCGGGAATTGGCCTTGAGTTGCTCAGGGCACAGAGCAGAAGCCATGGGCTGTGGAGACAGGAGTTCCTGTGACCTGAGGCAGGAGCTGGGGCTAAAGGAGGCTGAGGGAAGGATGGCAGGTGAGGCAGGTCGGGGTACTGGTTGGAGCAGATGGAGAGGAGGCAGGCCCCGCCCAGTGGACTCAGCTGCCCCAGGCAGCAGGGCTGCTCACACAGCACCTTCTGGTGGCCCTGTGGTGCAGTGACACCCCCTCTGAGCCCCAGGGAGCCCAGGCTGGTGGCCTTCAGAGGAGCGGCCAGCACCAAGGAGCTGGCGGCCAGCAGACGTCAGCCCTGAGTTTATTAGTGCCTGCTGTAATCCATGCAGGTTGGAAGAAAAGTGATTTGTGATTGGTTGTTGGAGCTTCTGGAAAATCTGTAAGACATGAAGCTTTTTTCCATATATTTTTTTTTAGTTGTCATCTAAGGCCTGGCTCTGAACTCAGTGTTCTGGGATCCTCTCCTCCTTGTGTCCTACTCCTTTCACAGTCTCTTGTGAGTATGTGTGACCTCTAGCTCTGATGGCCTTGACCACTTTGTCAAAGTGATGCTATGACCATATTCGTATTCACAAGCCAGGGGCATCTGGTGTCTTGAAGCATTTGGATAGCTAATTTGTTGGAGAAACTTTTCCGGTGGTAGGATATCCTAGAAACCTTGATGTGTATGTGTGTGTGTTAAGAACTACCTTTTATTCCCTTGCAGCTTCCAGGTTGAAACGTCGCTCGGGAGGTCCTGTGCTTGCATTTGCAGGGTCCCATCCTTCCCTTCCAGAATCCTGTGCAGGAAGGCCATGTCTCTTCATCTTTGTACATTCCCAGTGGATGGTGGTGCTTGCTCTGCTGCTTCTGTTGGTAGGTGAGGCTTGACGGCCTGCCGGTGGCTCTGGCACTGTGGACAAGGGCCTGGCAGGTGGCAGATGGCCCGTGACTGCTTGTGTCAAGTAGCGCCCAGCAGCCCCCGAGCGCGGCCTGTTTCTGTAGGTCGCACGTCAGGGCACACAGGCACATGTCTTCTTTCTGCTCTGTCTGGGCTGCTCTGTGTTTCAACGACCGAAGGGCTGAGTAGACGAATTGTGACCGAGGCTGCATGGCCCCTGAGCTGAAAATATTTCCCATCTGACCCTTTGTAGGAAACATTTGCCAAGCCCTGAATGGCAGTTGAGGTACTGTGAGGGCACAGGGAGGAGAAGGACGGCAAGGCCAGCCCACAATAGAATGGATAAACTCACTGGGGTCTGTTTGCACCATTGAATACTATAGGACAGGAAGCGGCAAAGAACGTCATCCCGTGGGCCAAATCCAGCTCACTGCCTGAGCCAAAATGAGCTAAGAATTGATTTTTATATTTTTTAATGATGGAAAGAAACTGAAGGAAGAATAATACTTGGTGACAGGTGAAGATTATATGAAATTCAGACTTCATTGTCGATAAGTCGAGTTTCATTGCCACATAGCCCCAGCCATTAATTTGTGTATTGTCTCTGGCTGCTTTTACGTGACAGTGGCAGAGTTGAGTAGTCCCGACAGAGGCCACGTGGCCCACGAAGCTACAGATATTTACTCTCTGGCCCTTAATAGAAAAAGTTCACTGTTGTAGAGCATAGAGAATGAACGAACGATAGATAAACTCAACACCATGGGTAGATCTTACAACACAGTGTAGAACAGAAGAAGCTGGAAACAAAATATCCCGTTTATATAAAGTTCAAAAACGGGCAAAATTCATCTGTGGTGTGAGGATAGTGATTACCTTTACAGGTGGGGTAGGGGCCTGGAAGGGGCCGTGAGGGAGCTTCTGGGCGCTGGTCACGTTCTGTCCTTGATCTGGGAGCTGGTTATGTGCGTGAGCTCACTTTGTGAAAATTTGAGGAGGTGTACACTTAGGACTTTTGCCTTTTTATGGATAGATGTTTATTTCAATAAAAAACTTACTTAAGAAAAGTGATTTCAGTCTGGCAGCTCCTCAAAAGGTTAAACGTAGGCTTACCATATGACCCAGTAATTCTGTTCCTAGGTATCTACCCAAGAGAACTGAAAATACATGTCTACATGAAGGCTGGAATGACCATAGCAGCATTAGTCACCATAGCTCCAAAGTGGAAACAGCCCAGATGTCCATCAGCTGATGAGTAGACAAACACAACGTGTGTATATCAAATACAACGGAGTATTATTCACCCATAAAAAGGAGTGAAGCACTGATGCTCCAACATGGACAAACCTTGAAAACATTATAATAACAGAAAGAGGCCAGACACAAAAGGCCGCATATGATATGATGCCATTTCTGTGACGTGTCCAGAAGAGGCAAATCTGTAGAGAAGGAAAGCAGATGAGTGGTTACGAGGGGCTGGGCCAGGAGAGGGACTGCTGTGGGCATGGGGTTACTTGTAGAGGATGAAAACTTCTGGAATTAGATAGTGCACCTCTGTAGCCAGAAGGAGAAGGTCCCAAGATGACAGCCACCTCGCCTGCTCTTTCGTGCTGCCCTTCCAAGCACAGGTGACTCGAAGGTTGACAGGGGGAAGGCCTGACTTTTCCACCAGGTAATCCAGACCTGCCCCCAGATCCAGGCCAGATGAGTAATGCAGAGCAGTTTCCAGAATGTAAGTAAAATGAGGACGTTAGATTTGCTACTTCTGTTTACTAAAATAGCAGTTGCACGAAAAGCAGGGCAAGTTGGAAGATTGTAGATAACTCACTTCCTGGACTTGCCCTGTGATTATGCCCAGGCCAGCCCCGGCCTTCCTGGTCTCTGTTTCCCTCTGGCTTGATTGGAGAGGAACAAGCATCTTCCTAGCACCTACTGGTGCACGTGCGTTTCCATCAAGGACAGGAGCGTGGACTCTTGGCTTCTTGCTGGTTACAAGATCCCCCTGCTTACCTGGGGCTTGCTTTTTCTATGTTTTTAATAATCTTTTCTGAGTTGCACTTTTGGGTTCCCATTTCTAACTGTTAAGGGCAATAATGCTCACAGATATCACTATAGCTTTTGAGGATGTGAGATTATCACTCAGATGATCTCAATTTTGCCAACAGTGAAGAGTATGTTCTTTTTTCAAATGATTTTCTGCTCTGTAATGACTGATAGAAACAGCTGGCAGTGAAGACAGCTCTGAAATTTCTGGAAAGTTCCCTAGGCTTAACCAATATCTGTGCAGAGACAAAAAGTTTTGATGGGGCTTCCCTGGTGGTGCAGTGGTTGAGAGTCCGCCTGCCGATGCAGGGGACACGGGTTCGTGGCCCAGTCCGGGAAGATCCCACATGCCGTGGAGCTGCTGCTCCCGTGAGCCATGGCCGCTGAGCCTGTGCGTCCGGAGCCTGTGCTCCGCAACGGGAGAGGCCACAACAGTGGGAGGCCCGCGTGCTGCAAAAAAAAAAAAAAAAAAAAGTTTTGATGAATTGAAGATTGTTTGCTTGTCCCCGAGCGTGTGGAAGGGGCTGGTACTAAGTTTCAGTCTCTGTGTCATCTGCTCTGGGTGGAAAGCACCTGAGAAACAGTCCAGCCCAGGACTGTAGTTTTTGGGAGGAGGGCGGTGAAGGTCAGTGGGGGTCAGCGGAGGTCACACAGCCAGATGGGATTCACGCAAATTTCTCGGTTAGTGGTCTTTTCACTTTGAGTAGATGTATTTCGTTTGAAAGAAAATAGTCTCTCATTAATGTAAACACTTTGAGGAGTTTTCAGGAGAAGATATTTAAAATGCCAGGCATAGATTCATGTTTTAATGGCCTCACGAGTTCTTGGTGAACAGAAATCGCAGCAGGTCCCCCAAAAGTTCAGTTTGACTTGCTTAATCTCCCTGAGCAGAACTGGAATCCATCAGGTCCCTTCTGTGAGCTACAGACATCAAAGGACTGATTAGACAAACTTTGGGAATGAGGGAACATGCAGGGTGGTAAGGAAAATGTGTTTTCATGAAACACTTAAGGTTTTTTTTTTTAAACATTATTATTATTTTTTTTTATTGCAGTATAGTTGCTTTACAATGGTGTGTTAGTTTCTGCTGTACAACAAAGTGAATCAGCTATACGTATACATATACCCCCTCCCTCTTGGACCTCCCTCCCCGCCCCCACCCCCCCAGTCTCGCCCATCTAGGTCATCACAGAGCACCGAGCTGAGCTCCCTGTGCTGCACAGCAGGTTCCCACTAGCTATCTGTTTTACACGTGGTAGTGTATTCATGTCAAACCTAATCTCCCAATTCGTCCCACCCTCCTCTTCCACCCCACTTGTCCACATGTCCATTCTCTATGTCTGTGTCTCTATTCCTGCCCTGCAAATAGGTTCATCTGTACCATTTTTCTAGATTCCACATGTATGCATTAATATACGATATTTGTTTTTCTCTTTCTGACTTACTTCACTCTGTATGACAGGCTCTAGGTCCATCCACATCTCTGCAAATGACCCAGTTTCATTCTTTGTTATGGCTGAGTAATATCCCATTGTATACATGTACCACATCTTTATCCATTCATCTGGTTTTTTTTAACATCTTTATTGGAGTATAATTGCTTTACAATGGTATGTTAGTTTCTGCTGTATAACAAAGTGAATCAGCTATACATATACATATATCCCCATATCTCCTCCCTCTTGTGTCTGCCTCCCACCCTCCCTATCCCACCCGTGTAGGTGGTCACAAAGCACCAAGCTGATATCCCTGTGTTATGCGGCTGCTTCCCACTAGCTATCTATTTTACATTTGGTAGTGTATATATGTCCTTGCCACTCTCTCACTTTGTCCCAGCTTACCCTTCCCCCTCCCCATATCCTCAAGTCCATTCTCTAGTAGGTCTGCATCTTTATTCCCGTCTTGCCCCTAGGTTCTTCTGACTTTTTTTTTTTTTAGGTTCCATATATATGTGTTAGCATACGGTATTTGTTTTTCTCTTTCTGACTTACTTCACTCTGTATGACAGACTCTAGGTCCATCCACCTCACTACAAATAACTCAATTTCATTTCTTTTTATGACTGAGTAATATTCCATTGTATATATGTGCCACATCTTCTTCATCCATTCATCTGTCGATGGACACTTAGGTTCCTTCCATGTCCTGGCTATTGTAAATAGTGCTGCAATAAACATTGGGGTACATGTCTCTTTTTTTTTTTTTTTTTTGCGGTACACGGGCCTCTCACTGTTGTGGCCTCTCCCGTTGCGGAGCACAGGCTCCAGACGCGCAGGCTCAGCGGCCATGGCTCACGGGCCCAGCCGCTCCGCGGCACGTGGGATCTTCCCGGACCGGGGCACGAACCTGTGTCCCCTGCATCGGCAGGCGGACTCTCAACCACTGCACCACCAGGGAAGCCCTACATGTCTCTTTTTGAATTATGGTTTTCTCTGGGTATATGCCCAGTAGTGGGATTGCTGGATCATATGGTAATTCTATTTTTAGTTTTTTAAGGAACCTCCATACTGTTCTCCATAGTGGCTGTATCAATTTACATTCCCACCAACAGTGCAAGAGGGTTCCCTTTTCTCCACCCTCTCCAGCATTTATTGTTGGTAGGTTTTTTGATGATGGCATTCTAACTGGTGTGAGGTGATACCTCATTGTAGTTTTGATTTGCATTTCTCTAATAGTGATGTTGAGCATCTTTTCAAGTACCTCTTGGCTATCTGTATGTCTTCTTTGGTGAAATGTCTATTTAGGTCTTCTGCCCTTTTTTTTTTTTTTTTTTTTTTTTTTTTTTTTGCGGTACGCGGGCCTCTCACTGCCACGGCTTCCCCCATTGCGGAGCACAGGCTCCGGACGTGCTGGCTTAGCGGCCATGGCTCACGGGCACAGCCACTCTGCAGCATGTGGGATCTTCCTGGACCGGGGCACGAACCCACATCCCCTGCATCGGCAGGCGGACTCTCAGCCACTGCGCCACCAGGGAATACCTTCTTTTTTTAATTATTTTTTTAATTTTTTCTTCTGCCCATTTTTTGATTGGGTTGTTTGTTTTTTTGATATTGAGCTGCATGAGCTGTTTGTATATTTTGGAGATTAATCTGTTGTCGGTTGCTTCATTTGCAAATATTTTCTGCCATTCGGAGGGTTGTCTTTTTGTCCTGTTTCTGGTTTGCATACTAAAAGGATCTTACACCATGACCAAATGGGATTTATCACTAGGTGCCATGATGGTTCAACATCTGAAATTCAACCCATGTGATACACTACATTAACAGAATGAAGAATAAAAATTACATAATCATCTCAATAGATGCAGAAAAAACATTTGACAAAATTCAACACCCTTTCGTCATTAAAAACATTCAACAAGCTAGGAAAGCTTGTTGAATATGAAAAGCCCACAGCTACCCTCATGCTCTGTAGATCCTTTCTTGCCTTTAAGGATTGGATAAAAGACCTAGGTGTCCTTTGTGTCTTCCGAAGTCCCTGTGTAGGTAAATACGGTTGTGTAAGAGAGATGCTCTTTCTTCAGGATGGACACCTCCAGTGTGAAGTTCGATTCCATCCTGTCTCTGTTGCCAGCTGTGTTATCTGTTGCTGCAACTAACTTAGTTAGTTGTCCTCCCTTGTAACTAACTTAGCCATCTTCATTTCTCCTCTCCCTTGGAGCCCACGTAAATCATACCTGTTAAACATTGTTATGATGCTGCTACATGACAACCCTTTCAAAAACACCTGGTGGCTTAAAACAATAACCATTCATTTTTCTCACGGTCTGCAGGTCAGCTGGGTGGTTTGATTGGGTCAAAGCCAGCTGCTCTTGGCTGGGCTCACTCATGAATCTGTGCTTGGTGAGCCTGGATGATCTAGGATGGCCTCAGTTGAGATGACCCACCTTGACTCCATGTGGTCGCTCATCTTCCAGCATGTAGCCTAGGTTTCTGCTCATGGCAGAAGGCCAAGGAAGAAAGCAGAGGCCGCGTCGCCTTTGGGGTCTAGACTCAGTACATGCATGCTGTCACTTCCACTGCATGTCCCAAGGCCAGCCCTGATTCAAGAGCTGGAGAAATAGACTCTACCTCTTAATGAAGAGGAGCCGCAAGGTCCCACTGAAAATGCTGTAGATGCAGGGACAGGTAGAGAATCTGAGCTGGTTCTGTGTTCAGTCCACCGTGTAGATCGGGAGTCAGCAAACGTTTTCTGTAAATGGCCGAATAGTAAACATTTGAGGCTTTGGGGGCCATTTGGCCTTTGTTATAACTACTCAACTGTGCCGTTGCGATGTGAAAGCAGCCATAGACAATATGTGGAGTGGGCATGGCTGTGTTCCTCTAGAACTTATTTACAAAGCCAGGCAGCACGCCGGATTTAGCCCACAGCCTGCAGTTTACTGTGCTCTGACCTCGACGATCCAGACCAAGTAGGAATCTCAGATGCAGGATCTAGGATGCTGTCCTTCCTGAAATCATAAGCAGAGGTGTCATCTGCCAGCAGAAGTGCTCTTATTGGCGAGAAGAAATAAAACCAGGTGAGAGGAGCAAGGGCTCCCCTCTAAGGTGCAGATGACTATAGTTGACCCTTGAACAACGTGGGAGTTAGGGACACTGACCCCCAGCGCAGTCGAAAAGCCGCATCCTGCTCTCACTGCCTCAAAACCAAAGGAATTGATGAATGACTCACCCAAGGGCAGGAAGCTGAAACAGTCTGGATAGAATCAGGACTCAAACCCTAGTTCTTGTGATTCTACATATTGGGCTCTCTAATCGAGCACAAACTTTTCCCCTCACGTAGGTAAAGATCTGTAAAACGAAAATACAGGTATGATATTTATCGAACTAAATCCACGTATAAGTGGACCCACCCAGTTCAAACCTGTGTTGTTCAGGGCTCAGCAGTCTTTGCATCCCTTTGGGTGCCATATTGAACTTACACAGGTTAAGTTTATTTCTCATCAAGTCCCTGGAG
Source organism: Orcinus orca (assembly GCF_937001465.1). NCBI lineage: Eukaryota > Metazoa > Chordata > Mammalia > Artiodactyla > Delphinidae > Orcinus > Orcinus orca. The sequence continues at coordinate 7,689,496 of NC_064580.1, forward strand.
TTCATTCCTTTTTGTTCCTGTGTTTGGCTGGATTCTCATTTCCTATCCATCTATATCTCCCAGGGGATCCCAGATAGAATTCTTTCCATTTTTATTTTCTTTTCTTAAATTTTTTGGCCATGCTGCACAGCTTGCGGGATCCTACTTCCTTGACCAGGGTTCGAACCCCTGCCCTCAGCAGTGAAAGTGCAGAGTCCTAGCCACTGGACCACCAGGGAATTCCCTCTTTCCATTATTTCTGACCTGGATGTCCTCTTCTTACACTTCTGGTCCTCCTGTCTTTCTTAACCCGAGCTTCAGAAGCGAAGTCACCACCTCCTTCTGGGCCCCCAGGGAAAGCCTCCAATTAGATCTACGGATTAAATCATGTTTATTTTCCTTTACCAATTATGCGTCTGATCATCAGGACCATGACATGCTCCACCAAAGTTTAAAGATACATTTGTTCTCCAGAGTGACTTTTTGTTTCAGTCATTATTGCCTGGAGTTGTTGCTTGACTAGAGATTTGGTTAAATTTCAGGTAACATGAACTTCTTTTTAATAGAATGTCCAAGTGTCTGCAATTCTGCGATCTGCTGGCTTGGTGTTTCTTACACGGGCTACCCATTGTGGGTCAGCAGCCTGCCATCTTCTTTTTCCCATCAGAGATTTTCTTTACCACATATAATACAAGGCTATTACCGTCTTGTGTTTCTAGAAATGAAAATGAAATCTTTGCTTTCTAATTTTATTCCTTCCCTTTTATTAATTGGTTGCTACTGACTTCTGCAATATGATTCTTCCTTGGGCATTCATCAGTGGGTATAGTTTTCAGCTTGGCATGGCTCAGACTTCAAACTTTTTAAGTTTTAAAGTAGCAAAGTTGCACAGACAGTCAATAAATCAATAACTATCGCCATTTTATTGCTTGTAAGGTGATTACTCCACTTTGCCTGTAGCGACTTTTCAATTTGATCAAAATGCAGTTTTGTCAGGTCGTGGTTGAGTCCTCCAGATACAAAAATACATAAAGCAATTGAGAGAAGCCTGTGCTCAAATATTTTAATAACTACCCTGCACTTCTTTAACCATCTTATTCCGGCACTTTTGTGGTTCCCGTCGTATAATTCAAATTTCCATGCTCTTTGCCAAAGAAATTTTGATTTAGTGCCTATTCCAACCTCTTGTCTTTGTAAGAGTGTATTATTTTTCTTGCTAACTGGTGGTGAGCACTGGTCCTGCTGCAAAGCGTTGTCTCTGTGTCTGATTATTTCCTGTGTGATCTGTAAATCAGGTTCTGATGGTGGTGCAACATGGAAGATGTCTTGGTTTATTTGAGATTGTTTTCCAGACAAGGGGAGGCAGAATAATAGGAGTGGAATTGTTATCTTAGGCAGGAAAGGAAGAAATCCTCCACTATGCTACTGCCCTGGTAGCAGGCACCCTTTTGACTGTATTTTAAGGAAAATTAGAAGTGAGGGCCTGCACTCAGGGCTGCTTGCCCGGGGCAGTGTGCTGCCAGCCTGGTATGGTTTGTCTTCGTCTGTTCGGGCTGCTATAACGAAATACCACAGACTGGGTGGCTTAGAAACAACAGAGGCTGGCAGTCTGAGATCAGGGTGCCAGCATGGTCAGGTGATGGTTCTTTTTCCAGTCACAGATTTCCTATTGTGTCCTTACATGGTGGAAGGGGCAGAGGAGCTCCCTGGGGCCTCTTTTATAAGGGCACTAGTCCCATTCTTGAAGGTACTGCCCTTATGACCCAATCACCTCCCAAAGACCCCACCTTCTAATACCATCCTTTGGGGGTTAGGCTTTCAATGTATGAATTTGGGTGGGGAGACACACACGTTCAGACCATAGCATGGCTCACGTGGCAGGTTGTCCTGCCTCCTTGTCATCCCCATGGCATCCCCCCCGCCCCCAGTGCAGAGGACCACTCCCTCTGTGGATCACCTTGGCTCCCACCAGTGAGTTAAGTCTTAGCATTTTCACTCTGCTGTTGCTGTACGTCTCGAGTATCCGCAGAGGTTGTCTACCTCAGTGGTCCACTTTATCTCCCAGGAGAACCGGTTACTGGATTGACTACAGTGATTTGGTTTTGAGTGGTATGCCTCAACCCTGTTTCCCCCAGGCCTCTCATGTTGATGCCCTGCTTTTGCAGAACGTGAGGTTTTCTAGAAATGGTTATAGTTGACCCTCATTATGAGCGGTTCCGTATTTGTGAATTTGCCTGCTCACTAAAATGTATTTGTAACATCCAGGGCAATACATGGGGCACTTGCCTGGTCAGTGCACGTGCAGAGCCTCAAAAAGTTTGAGTTGCCAGGAATGCATGATCCCAGCTGAGGTTGGAGAAATTGGTGCTCTGCCGTCTTGTTTCAGTGCCCAGACCCGAAACAAGTGTTCTTTTCACAGTCTCTTTAGTGCCATATTTTTCGCATTTTTGTGTTTTTTTTATTGGTAATTTTGCTGTTTCCAGTGGCCTTGAAATGCAGGGCAGGAGTGTCTGTAGTGTTTCTAAGCACGAGAAGGCTGTGCTGGGCCTCATGGAGAAAATATGTTTGTTAGACAAACTTCCTGCAACGTGAGTGACAGTGCTGTTGGCTGTGAGTTCAGTGGATGAACCAACGATATATATTTGATAAGGTGTCTTTAAACAGAAACACACAAAACAAGGTTGTATATTGATTGGTTGCTGAAGATGTTGTGACCAGAGGCTCGAAGGAACCTAACCCTGTATTTCTCTTGGGGACAGTGATTTAGTACTCACTAATTCGGTGGCCATGGTGACTTTATAGCACAAAACTACCACAAATAATAAGAAAGTAACATTTGTCAGAAACAGACTCACAGATTTAGAGAATGAACTTACGGTTACTGAGGGGAAGGGTGGAAGAAGGGGATAGTTAGGGAGTTGGGGATTGACATGTACACCTGCTGAATTTAAAATAGGTAACCAACAAGGACCTACTGTGTAGCACAGGGAACTCTACTCAATATTCTGTAACAACCTAAATGGGAAAAGAATTGGAAAAAGGTACATGTATATGTATAACTGAATCATTTTGCCGTACACCTGAAACTATCACAACATTGTTAATCAACTATACTCCAATATAAAATAAAAAGTAAAAAAAAAAGAAATTAACGTTTGTGTCTCCCCAAAATTCATATGTTGAAACCTAATCCCCAATGTGATGGTGTTGGGAGGAGGGGCCTTTGGGAGGTGATGAGGTCATGAAAGCTGAGTCCTCATGGATGGGATTAGTGACCTTATAAAAGAGACCCCAGAGAGCTCCACCAGATGAGGACACAGTGAGTAGATGGCCATCTGTGAACAGGAAGTGGGCTCTCACCAGACACTGAATCTCTAAGTAAGTGCCTTGATCTTGGACTTCAAAGCCTCCGGAACTGTGAGAAATAAATGTGTGTTGTTGATAAGCCACCCAGTCTGTGGTATTTTTGTTACAGCAGCCTGTGCTCACTAAGACAGACTATATGTATCTTTCATCACAGCAGAGGTGCCTATGCTGAAATGTCTTTCCTGTGCAAAAAAATAGCACACGTGGATTGTTCTGCCAGGTCTGTGCAGATGTTCTGCTCACGTTTTTAACGACAGGTTTTCTCTCCCAGGTGTAAGTAGCATGGTCAATGCAGGAGCGATGAGTGGCTCTGGAAACCTGATGGATTTCCTTGACGAGCCGTTCCCTGATGTGGGGACGTATGAGGACTTCCACACCATCGACTGGCTGAGGGAGAAGTCACGGGACACCGACAGACACAGAAAGGTACATGCTGTTCATAAGGACACTGTGAGGGGAATCCCTTCGGAGGGCTGGGCCATGCTTCTATCGGACAGTCACTGAGCTAGAGCTTGGGTTCATGTGTCATGTGCTGAGCTAGGTTCTAGAGAAGAGAAGGGCTAGTGGGAGAGGCAGAGATGTGGACAGATAATTCTAATACCAGGTGCTTTGGGTGGAAGGCTATGTCATACAGAGTTGTGGTGTGGAGGGCAAGGAGTGGGGCTCTGGAACCAGACAGATTGGGTACATCCTGACTTTGACATCTTTAGGCTGGCTGACTTTTGGGGTGCCATTTCTGGACCCCATCTTCTCATCTGTAAGGATGGAGTTAATTATACCAGAAGATTAAATGGGGCTCTATGTGTATGAAAGCACATATTACAGTGCCTGGCCTCTCGTAGGCAGTCAATATATATTTTTATGGGCTGCAGTAAGGTTATGTATCAAGTGCTGTGGGATCATTTAGGAGGGATGGTTAGGGAGGGAGTTTTTAGAGGGGGTGCGATTTCAGCGGGGTCTTGAAGGATGACTAAGAATTTGCCAGGCAGAGGAAGGGGAAAGGATTCTCATCAGGAGTGGCTTTTTTAGGTCACAGAGGCATGAAAGACCGTGGCACATTTAGGCAGTTCAAGGAGCTCTAAGGTTTGGTGGCAGATTCACGGAAGGGGAGGACTAGAGATGAGTCTGGCCACGTGGGCGATGGGGCCACATTGGGAACCACTGAGTAGACCATGAAGAGGAGTTTAGATTTCCTTTTTTTTTTTTAAGATTTATTTTATTATTTTAAAATTTTATTTATTTATTTATTTTTGGCTGCGGTGGGTCTTAGCAGCAGCACACGGGATCTTTGTTGAGACATGCGGGATCTTTTCGTTGTGGCGCGTGGGCTTCTCTCTAGTTGTGGTGGGCGGGTTTTCTCTCTCTACTTGTGGCTCACAGGCTCCAGGGTGCGTGGGCTCTGTAGTTGTGGTCTGTAGTTGTGGCGCACAGGCTCCAGGGCGCTTGTGATCTGTAGTTGTGGCGCACAGGCTCCAGGGCGCGTGGGCTCTGTAGTTGTGGTCTGTAGTTGTGGCGCACAGGCTCCAGGGCGCGTGGGCTCTGTAGTTGTGGTCTGTAGTTGTGGCGCACGGGCTCCAGGGCGCGTGGGCTCTGTAGTTGTGGTCTGTAGTTGTGGCGCACGGGCTCCAGGGTGCGTGGGCTCTGTAGTTGTGGTCTGTAGTTGTGGCACACGGGCTCCAGGGCGTGTGGGCTCTGTAGTTTATGGCACGTGGGCTCTCTAGTTGAGGCGCACGAGCTCAGTAGTTGTGGTGCGTGGGCTTAGTTGCCCTGCGGCATTTGGTATCTTAGTTTCCTGACCAGGGATCGAACCTGTGGCCCCTGCACTGTAAGGTGGACTCTCCACTGCTGGACCACCAGGGAAGTCCCTGGATTTCCTATTTACTTATTTATTTATTTATTTGTTTGGTTTTGGCTGTGTTGGTTCTTCACTGCTGCGTGTGGGCTTTCTCTAGTTGCGGAGGGTGGGGGCTACTCTTTGTTGTGGTGCGCTGGCTTCTCATTGCGGTGGCTTCTCTTGTTACAGAGCACGGGCTCCAGGCGTGCGGGCTTCAGTAGTTGTGGCGTGCGGGCTCTAGAGCACAGGCTCAGTAGTTGTGGCACACGGGCTTAGCTGCTCTGCAGCATGTGGGATCTTCCTGGACTGGGATCAAACCCGTGTCCCCTGCAGTGGCAGGTGGATTCTCAACCACTGCGCCACTGAGAAAGCCCTGGATTTCCTTTTCATGGCCACAGGATACAAGAGAGGTGCACTGCCATGCTCTATATGGCTCCTTCTGTGCTACAACAGCAGAGTCCGGTAGTTGCCACGGAGACCAACTGACCTGCCGAACCGAAAATATTTACTTTCTGTCTCTTTATGGAAAATGTTTGCCAACCCTTGCTCTAAAGGGTTATGAGGGGAATGATGGTCTCAGGAATGTAGGATTCTGTTAACACAGGGAGGCAAAGGGGTGCTCTTACGATGTGTTTAGATGTAACCATCTGCCTGGAAAGCGTGATCCAGGCTGGCTCCTTCAGCCTTCTTGCTATTAATCAAAACTACAATGAGGTATCACCGCACACCGGTCAGAATGGCTGTCATCAAAAAAGCTACAAACAGCAATGCTGGAGAGGGTGTGGAGAAAAGGGAACCCTCCTACACTGTTGGTGGGAATGTAAATTGATACAGCCACTATGGAGACCAGTATGGTGGTTCCTTAAAAAACTGAAATTAGAGTTCTCATGTGATCCAGCAATCCCACTCCTGGGTATGTATCCAGAGAAAACTCTAACTCAAAAAGATACATGCACCCCAATGTTCATAGCAGCACTATTTACAATTAGCAGTAATCACGCCTCAGATAAACCTCATTGGCTATGATACTGTCACTGCACAAAGCTAACAGCACCATTCACAATAGCCAAGACATGGAAGCAACCTAAGTGTCCATCGACAGATGAATGGATAAAGAAGGTGTGGTACATATATACAATGGAATATTACTCAGCCATAAAAAAGAATGAAATAATGCCATTTGCAGCAACATGGATGGGCCTAGAGATTATCATACTGAGTGAAGTAAGTCAGAGAAAGACAAATATCATATGATATTGCTTATATGTGGAATCTAAAAAAGTGGTACAAGTGGACTTATTTACAAAACAGAAATACACTCACAGACATAGAAAACCAATTTACGGTTACCAAAGGGGAAAGAGGGTGGGGGAGGGATAAATTAGGAGTTCGGACTAACAGATACACACTATTATATATAAAGTAGATAAACAACAAGGTCCTACTGTATAGCACAGGGAACTATATTTAATATTTTGTAATAACCTATAATGGAAAAGAACCTAAAAAAGGATATATATATATAGGTATAACTAAATCACTTTGCTGTACACCTGAAATTAACATTGTAAATCAACTATACTTCAATTAAAAAAAGAAAGTTCGGGGCTTCCCTGGTGGCGCAGTGGTTGGGGGTCCGCCTGCCGATGCAGGGGATGCGGGTTCGTGCCCCGGTCCGGGAGGATTGCACATGCCGCAGAACGGCTGGGCCCGTGAGCCATGGCCGCTGAGCCTGCGTGTCCAGAGCCTGTGCTCTGCAACGGGAGAGGCCACAGCAGTGAGAGGCCCACGTACCGCAAAAAAAAAAAAAAAAAGTAAGTTCTTGGGACTTCCCTGGTGGCGCAGTGGTTAAGAATCCACCTGCCAATGCAGGGGACATGGGTTTGAGCCCTGGTCTGGGAAGATCCCACATGCCACGGAGCAACTAAGCCCGTGTGCCACAGCTACTGAGCCTGCGCTCTAGAGCCCGTGAGCCACAACTACTGAAGCCCGCACGCCTAGAGCCTGTGCTCCGCAACAAGAGAAGCCACCGCAATGAGAAGCCCGCGCACCGCAACGAAGAGTAGCCCCTGCTCGCCACATCTAGAGAAAGCCTGCGCACAGCAATGAAGACCCAACGCAGCCATAAAGGAAGGAAGGAAGGAAAGAAAGGAGGGAGGGAGGGAGGGAGGGAGGAAGGAAGGAAGAGAAAGAAATTAAGTTCGTTCTTGTTGTTAACATGTAGCCTGGAAAATGAAAGAAGGAATTGAAGTCTTTGTCGAAGAGGGTCTTTTGTGAACAGACCTTACGATTTAGGCTAAAATAATGATTTGTATTCAAAACGGTGACACCGAAGTGATGTCTTCCTTCAGAATGGCTTTGAAATAATCAAAGATCACATCACACTTAGTGAGGTTTTTTTAAGTAAGTGAACTTTTTTGGATTCTTTGGAGACTACTGTGGCATCTTTCTAGCTCTGTGAACTAGAAAGCCCATTTAACCACTGTGCTAGGTAACTGAAAGAGTCACGTTAGCGGCAGTCTAGTTGCTTCATTATATTCGTTTTCTCAATCACCGTGTTTCCTGAGGAAACAGTTTCAGAGAAGGAAGCCTGAATTGGAAAGTGTATCCACATCAGCTCCGATGTCTTTCTGCTTCTAGATAACCAGCAAAAGCAAGGAGTCCATATGGGAGTTCATCAAGAGCTTGCTGGACGCCTGGTCGGGATGGGCGGTGATGCTGCTCATCGGCCTGCTGGCAGGTACGTGGAGTGTTTCTCTTGTACTTCAGGCAAAGGGGCTGTTACTTGAAATACCTAAGGGCACAATACATGACGATACACTTAACATAAATCTATCATCAGTAAAGCAAAAAGACCCCAAGGCACAGACAGGCCCAGGTATGGTCATTGGAGCGCGGTACCGAGAAGGCGGGTTGGCCCTTTCCACACTGTAGAAAGGTTTACCGCCATGCTGGATTTTATTGAAAACACACATTTCACATTCTATAGTACTTGGCCACGTAGAAGGTGAGAAAGGACGGGAACATGTTGATCTCTAAAAATAAAACATCATATGAGACTGGCCTTTACTAACACCGGCAGGCCCTGAGATGAATTGTAAACGTCGAGAGACGCTCACAGTAACGTGAGACACCACAGGGTCTGAGGAAGGCCCGGGGGAGGTACCTCCAGCCCATGGGTTGTTCTGACCCTCAGCGACTCCGTGTCCTTCATTTTTATAATCCCAACACCATGTTTGTGAGCAGTTGCTGTTTCCAGAATGAATGAATGAGTATCTGGAGGGGACACCTCCCATTTTAATAGCAAATGCACAGCCCTCCATGGAAATTGTTTCCTGAAACTTACTTCCTTTTAGGAGGCTGTGAAGGTTAATGTCTAAGGAGAAAAAAATTTGATCATGCTGAAGAGATTCCCTTAAGAAACTCCCCCTGCCTGTAGTAGCACGCTAGTTCTGCTTATAGGACTGATCAGAGAATGGCTGTGTGATACAGGTTGAATATAGTACGTACTCGCAGAGCACCTGCGGGGCATAGGGTAAAATTTTGTGATTAGAGGACTTTGATTTCTGGCTGCCCTGTCACTCGTTACATCTACAATGGTAAGAGGGGCCTGGTTGCCGGGGAGGGGCTCCCTCTGCCTGGCATGTCCTAAAGGGCCCAGGAGAGTGCTGAAGGGGCAGTCCTCTCCTTCCGGCCACAGCAGCTACCCACCCATTCCGCCCATCCTGTCCTTCCCCTCCCAGTGGCGCTCCCGGTATATATTGGCAGCAGTGCTGGGAGGGAATTCGAGTTCATGGACATACGGCGTTTTGCCACCCATTCATTAGGCTCTATGAAGTCCTTTAAAGGTAGGTGGGGGGGAGAGGGCGGAGAGGGTAGTTTGCTGCGAACTTTGATGTCTTTCTTTAGAATAGATTTATAAAACTGTACCCTGTGTTATTCTTGGCTCCTGGGAAGGAGGGATGAATACGGGAAATGAAGGAATCAGAGTAGATGTCTTGGCTTCCTGCTGGAGTCACACAGTATAGATTTATCAACTGATCTCAGAGCCCTGTCGGGCTGTTTTTAACAAGTCAGATACCGACCATCGGGCTTCACTGTTAATCCGATTTCCATCAGTTCTTTCAGGAAGAATCACCTGGGGAATTAAAAAAAAATGCTGCTGCCCAGGCTTCAATTAAATAGTAGCTCCCTGGAGATGACACCCTAGCATTGAGTAAAGCCCCCTTTCCCCTGTGATTTTAATATGCAGCCAGGGGTGAGGACTGCTGGAGAAGGGCGATCCCATGGTCACATCAGCAGATGAATATAGGAGGGAGGCAAGAAAAAGATGATCTTGGCAGTGAAGGTGGCGAAAGTGTTCTTTTGATCTGGATGAAGGAAAAGCCAGAAAACTGCCCCATTCACCTTCCCGTTCCCCAGTGGCGAGCCCCAGGGGTCCCACTATCTTGCCAGTCACCTCCGTATTGGCAGCCCAGACATTATATTCCGACGCCCAAACTGCGGCTCCTCTGCAGGGCGTTAACCAGGAGCCACCACTGGGTGTCGCTGTTGTTCCACACAAGGCAGTTTTTGTTCCAATGTCATCTGCTTGAGGTGTTCTCTGACCACCTTTTCTAAAAGCACGTCTCCCTCTCTGAGCCTCGTCGCCCTCGCCCACTATATGTATGTATGTGTGTGTGTACGTAACAGCTTTATTGAGAGATAACTCACATACCATACAGTTCACCTAGTTAAAGTGTACAACTTGGTGGTTTTTAGTGTATTCACAGAGTTTTGCAACATCACCAAGGCCAATTTTAGAACATTTTCATCAGCTCCCAAAGAACCTTCCTACCCTTTAGCTATCAGCCCCAGTGTCCCTAGCCTCCGCTCAGTCCTGGGCAACCGCTAATCTACTTGCTGTCTCTGTAAATTTGCCTACTCTGGACATTTCATAAAATGGAAGCATACAATATATGGTCTTTTGTGACTGGCTTCTTTTATAGCATAACGTTTCCAGGGTTCATCCATGCTGTCGCATGTGTCAGCGCTTCATTCCTTTTGGTTGCCATTGTAGGTGGACCACATTTTGTTTCTCCATTCAGCAATTGATGGGCATATGGGTTGTTTCCACTCTTTGGCTTCTGTGAATATGCAGTTGTGAACATTTGTGTACATGTCTTGTGTTGGGTGTATGTTTTCATTTCTCGTGGGCAGATGCCTAGGAATGGAAGTGTTTGGTCAGGTGGTGACTCCTTGTTTAACTTTTTTTTTTTTTTTTTTGGTAATACGCGGGCCTCTCACTGTTGTGGCCTCTCCCATTGTGGAGAACAGGCTCCGGACGCGCAGGCTCAGCGGCCATGGCTCACGGGCCCAGCCGCTCTGCGGCATGTGGGATCTTCCCGGACCGGGGCGCGAACCCGTGTCCCCTGTGTCGGCAGGCGGACTCTCAACCACTGCGCCACCAGGGAAACCCCCTTGTTTAACTTTTTGAGGACGTGTCCGACTGTTCTCCTGCACCATTGTAGGAAATGGCTGCCATTGGAACGTGCTGTATTCTCCTCTCTAGCACCTACCACCTTCTGTTGGAGCCCCTCATTTACTTACTTATTCAATCTAGTGTCTTCTCGTACAAGCTGAGATTCCACGAAGGCAGGGACCTGAGTTTGCTTTGTTCACTGCTGTACCCCAGGGTGTGGAACAGTACGTGGCACGTAGTACGTAGGTGCTCAATAAATAGCCCTTGAGTGAATGGATGGACCTGAGTTTCCTGATTTTCATTCGTTTGTTGCTCTCATTCATTCATCATGGATATATAGTTCCAGCTATGTACCTGACGTGAATACAATGGCCCTTGCCCACTTAAAGGGGACACAGGGTCTAGACACCTGGCTTGATCCCCACCGTGGCACACAAACCAGACAAGAGACTCCCCCCACCCTTGTAGACTAGTTGGAGTGTGTGTGTGTGCATGTGAGGGGTGTGTGTGTGTGTGTGTGTATACACATATATATAAATACTGATCATATCAGGATGTGATAGGTATGGTGATGGGGAGTGCCTGGGAAGTATACTTAGCCCAGACTTAGGAAATCAGGGAAGGCTTCCTGAAGGAGGTGATATAAATGCCAGCATCTGGAAGATAAATAGGAGCTTGGCGGGTTGGGGGAGGACAGTGCTATCTGAGGTGGTGCAGAGAGGAGGGCCTGGTGTGCCAAGGAACACAGTGTGGGCAGGGTGTGGGATTCGTGATGGAGAGAGAGGAGCCTGGAGAGAAATGTGGGAACGGTGGTCAGAGCCTGTGCGCTGCTGAGGATTCGGGTGTTCTGGCTAGAACAGTGGGCGACTGCTGATGGAACCAGGAGAGTGGCAAGGCCAGGTCGCCTGAGGCTGGCATATGGCTGCCTTCGGGGAATTGATGTTGTAATAAGGATCTAGTAAAAGTGTGAAAAGTTTGGTAGCGCAAAAGTATTCCCTGCCTTCGTGAAAGACTGGAATGGGTTATTCTAGAAAGAGACCTAAAATGGCCTTCTCTGACCCACTGCACACTCGATTTTATCCCACTCCTATCGGCCTTTCAAGTATTTACTTACGTAGCTCCTCAGTCCTTTATCCATAATTTTTTAAAAATCCAGAAAGTTCTAACAAGTGAGATTTTTCAAGCTGGATTCCATTTGATGGGAAAACTTTATTTCAATGACGAGGCTGTTATAAATAGTTTTGTCTCCATTTTGTCTGAATTGTCAGGTTTCCTGGAGGATATTCATGTGTGTGATCCCAGCATCCTGCCCCAGAAGCCGCTGAGGGGGTTACGTGATTTATAGGGTGTAGGTACCCTGTTTCTAAGATTCGGAAGGGCTGGGTTCTGAAAGCCGCTCGGCCCCAGGGGCTTGCGGTGGGCTCAGTGCTGCGGGTCTCTCCCTCCCACCCTATCGAAGCCCCCCGAGGACAGCGTATCATTGGCCTTTGTGTCTCACTGGGCTGGGCACCACTTTTGCCACACCTGGTGCCCTGCCACTCGCTCAGGTGACCTCAAGACTGAAGAAAGAGGGTTCCTGGGTGCGTGGCAGCCCGGGGCACAGGCATCTCCGCCTGGCCCTCCGGGCGCACGTGCTACCCTGGCCCATGCCGGCCGTCCTTCTGAGTGGCTCTCGCTGCTTCTTCCAGGCACCCTGGCCGGGGTCATCGATCTCGCCGTCGACTGGATGACAGACCTGAAGGAGGGCATCTGCCTGTCCGCCTTCTGGTACAGCCACGAGCAGTGCTGCTGGACTTCCAATGAGACCACGTTTGAGGACAGGGACAAGTGTCCCCTGTGGCAGAAGTGGTCGGAGCTGCTGGTGAAACAGTCGGAGGTGGGTGCAGGGGCGGGTCCTGGCTGGGAGCCCCGTGGCTGGTGTTGGGGGATGTCCGAGCTCTCACCTTGCAGGGTCTGTCCTGACCGTCGTCGTGGCTACTACGAGTGCCACTTGCCACTTGGCTTTTTCTAGCTCTAGGGTTCAAACTTCACTTGGAAAATCCTTTCCCACTATTTCATGTGCACGATGTATGTATTTTCTTTAAAGCCTTTTGTTTGGCTTTATTTTTCTTACTGAGAGTGATCTCTTGATCATGCTGAAGAAATAGGGTTGATTTTTATCCCTTCTGATTGAGAAGAAAAGATGTTACTGTTTTTTAATAACAGCTTTAGTGAGACATGATCCATACTCCGTGGGGCGTACCCATTAACGGGTACAATGCGGTGGCTTTTAGGATATTCACAGAGTTGTGCCGCATCACCCCGATCGAATTTTAGAACTTTTTTTTTTAACATTTATTTTTCATTCAAACAGAAAGTCGCAAAAATTATAATCATCCTCATCAGTTCACTCAGTCCCATGTAATTATTTTCATCTTGATCTTTTGTTAGCACTTTTATGAATGCATCAGTTTTCCATTAGAGTTCTGAAAATGCTTATTCATTCAGTTCAGCAGTATAGTCAGTTACCAGAAACCTGTACTTGTCAGAGTCTTTTCCATGAATTCCTTGAAGCTGAAACCCTTTTATAGGAACATTTTTGCAAAAGCGTCAGAGTACACCCAGAACTGTCTGTAAATGACAAAAGACTTAAAAATGACCACAGTTAAAGATTTGATGAAAGTTCATAATAATGCAATTGACAAGGAAACTTAGTTATTTCTGAGATATACATTTTAAAGTAATAACTAGAATTATGACTTATAACATTATACCAGAACATATAAGATTTTTAGGAATTTCATGTAATGTCTGAAACATTTATATTAACATATTTCCATACAAATAACCCAAGGAAAGTTTAGTATTAGTTGTTTTTTTTCTTTTTATACAACAGGTTCCTATTAGTCATCAGTTTTATAGACATCAGTGTATACATGTCAATCCCAATCGCCCAATTCAGCACACCACCATCCCCACCCCACTGCGGTTTTACCCCCTGATGTCCATACGTTTGTCCTCTACATCTGTGTCTCAACTTCTGCCCTGCAAACCGGTTCATCTGTACCATTGTTCTAGGTTCCGCATACATGCGTTAATATACGATATTTGTATTTCTCTTTCTGACTTACTTCACTCTGTATGACAGTCTCTAGATCCATCCACGTCTCAACAAATGATTCAATTTCGTTCCTTTTTATGGCTGAGTAATATTGCATTGTATATATGTACCACAACTTCTTTATCTATTCCTCTGTCAGTGGGCATTTAGGTTGCTTCCATGACCTGGCTGTTGTAAATAGTGCTGCAATGAACATTGGGGTGCATGTGTCTTTTTGCATTATTGTTTTCTCTGGGTATATGCCTAGTAGTTGGATTGCTGGATCATATGGTAATTCTATTTTTAGTTTTTTAAGGAACCTCCATACTGTTCTCCATACTGGCTGTATCAATTTACATTCCCACCAACAGTGCAAGAGGGTTCCCTTTTCTCCACACCCTCTCCAGCATTTGTTGTTTGTAGATTTTCTGATGATGCCCATTCTAACTGGTGTGATGTGATACCTCATTGTAGTTTTGATTTGCATTTCTCTAATAATTAGTGATGTTGAGCAGCTTTTCATGTGTTTCTTGGCCACCTGTATGTCTTCTTTGGAGAAATGTCTATTTAGGTCTTCTGCCCATTTTTGGATTGGGTTGTTTGTTTCTTTAATATTGAGCTGCATGAGCTGTTTATATATTTTGGAGATTAATCCTGTGTCCATTGATTCGTTTGCAAATATTTTCTCCCATTCTGAGGGTTGTCTTTTTGTCTTGTTTCCTTTGCTGTGCAAAAGCTTTTAAGTTTCATTAGGTCCCATTTGTTTATTTTTGTTTTTATTTCCATTACTCTAGGAGGTGGATCAAAAAAGATCTTACTGTGATTTATGTCAAAGAGTGTTCTTCCTATGTTTTCCTCTAAGAGTTTTATAGTGTCCACTCTTACATTTAGGTCTGTAATCCATTTTGAGTTTATTTTTGTGTATGGTGTTAGGGAGTGTTCTAATTTCATTCTTCTACATGTAGCTGTCCAGTTTTCCCAGCACCACTTATTGAAGAGATTGTCTTTTCTCCATTGCATATCCTTGCCTCCTTTGTCATAGATTAGTTGACCATAGGTGCACGGGTTTACCTCTGGGCTTTCTATCTTGTTCCATTGATCTATGTTTCTGTTTTTGTGCCAGTACCATATTGTCTTGATTACTGTAGCATAGTCTGAAGTCAGGGAGTCTGATTCCTCCAGCTCCGTTTTTTTCCCTCAAGACTGCTTTGGCTATTCGGGGTCTTTTGTGTCTCCATACAAATTTTAAGATGATTTGTTCTAGTTCCATAAAAAATGCCATTGGTAGTTTGATAGGGATTGCATTGAATCTGTAGATTGCTTTGGATAGTACAGTCATGTTCACAGTATTGATTCTTCCAATCCAAGAACATGGTATATCTCTCCATCTGTTGGTATCTTTAATTTCTTTCATCAGTGTCTTATAGTTTCCTGCATACAGGTCTTTTGTCTCCCTAGGAAGGTTTATTCCTAGGTATTTTATTCTTTTTGTTGCAGTGGTAAATGGGAGTGTTTCCTTAATTTATCTTTCAGATTTTTCATCATTAGTGTATAGGAATGCAAGAGATTTCTGTGCATTAATTTTGTATCCTGCAACTTTACCAAATTCATTGATTAGCTCTAGTAGTTTTCTGGTGGCATTTTTAGGATTCTCTATGTATAGTATCGTGTCATCTGCAAACAGTGACAGTTTTACTTCTTCTTTTCCAATTTGTATTCCTTTTATTTCTTTTTCTTCTCTGATTGCCGTGGCTAGGACTTCCAAAACTATGTTGAATAATAGTGGTGAGAGTGGACATCCTTGTCTCGTTCC
Organism: Orcinus orca; assembly: GCF_937001465.1. Taxonomy (NCBI): domain Eukaryota; kingdom Metazoa; phylum Chordata; class Mammalia; order Artiodactyla; family Delphinidae; genus Orcinus; species Orcinus orca. Next base: position 7,705,028 of record NC_064580.1, read on the forward strand.
TGATCTTAGAGGAAATGCTTTCAGTGTTTCACCATTGAGAATGATGTTTGCTGTGGGTTTGTTGTGTATGGCCTTTATTATGTTGAGGTAGGTTCCCTCTATGCCCACTTTCTGGAGAGTTTTATCATAAATGGGCGTTGAATTTTGTCAAAAGCTTTTTCTGCATCTATTGAGATGATCATATGGTTTTTATTCTTCAATTTGTTAATGTGGTGTATCACATTGATTGATTTGCATATGTTGAAGAATCCTTGCATCCCTGGGATAACTCCCACTTGATCATGGTGTATGATCCTTTTAATGTGTTGTTGGATTCTGTTTGCTAGTATTTTGTTGACGATTTTTGTATCTATATTCATCAGTGATATTGGCCTCTAATTTTCTTTTTTTGTAGTATCTTTGTCTGGTTTTGGTATCAGGGTGATGGTGGCCTCATAGAATGAGTTTGGGAGTGTTCCTTCCTCTGCAATTTTTTGGAAGAGTTTGAGAAGGATGGGTGTTAGCTCTTCTCTAAGTGTTTGACAGAATTCACCTGTGAAGCCATCTGGTCCTGGACTTTTGTTTGTTGGAAGATTTTTTTTCTTTTTTTTTTTTGCGGTACGCGGGCCTCTCACTGTCGCGGCCTCTCCCGTTGCGGAGCACAGGCTCCGGACGCGCAGGCTCAGCAGCCATGGCTCACGGGCCCAGCCACTCGGCGGCATGTGGGATCTTCCCGGACCGGGGCACGAACCCATGTCCCCTGCATCGGCAGGCGGACTCTCAACCATTGCGCCACCAGGGAAGGTCTTGTTGGAAGATTTTTAATCACAGTTTCAATGTCATTACTTGTGATTGGTCTGTTCGTATTTTCTGTTTCTTCCTGGTTCAGTCTTGGAAGGTTATACCTTTCTAAGAATTTGTCCATTTCTTTCAGGTTTTCCATTTTTTTGGCATAGAGTTGCTTTTAGTAGTCTCTTAGGATGCTTTGTATTTCTGCGGTGTCTGTTGTAACTTCTCCTTTTTCATTTCTAAATTTATTGATTTGAGTCCTCTCCCTCTTTTTCTTGATGAGTCTGGCTAATGGTTTATCAATTTTGTTTATCTTCTCAAAGAACCAGCTTTTAGTTTTATTGATCTTTGCTGTTGTTTTCTTTGTTTCTATTTCATTTATTTCTGCTCTGATCTTTATGATTTCTTTCCTTCTTCTAACTTTGGGTTTTGTTTGTTCTTCTTTCTCTGGTTCCTTTAGCTGAGGTTAAATTGTTTATTTGAGATTTTTCTTGTTTCTTGAGGTAGGCTTGTATAGCTATAAACTTCCCTCTTAGAACTTCTTTTGCTGCATCCCATAGGTTTTGGATCATCGTGTTTTCATTGTCATTTGTCTCTAGGTATTTTTTTATTTCCGCTTTGATTTCTTCAGTGATCTCTTGGTTATTTAGTAACGTCTTGTTTAGCCTCCATGTGTTTGTGTTTTTTACGTTTTTTTCCCTGTAATTCATTTCTAATCTCATAGCCTTGTGGTCAGAAAAGATGCTTGATATGATTTCAGTTTTCTTAAATTTACTGAAGCTTGATTTGTGACCCAAGATGTGACCTATCCTGGAGAATGTTCCGTGCGCACTTGAGAAGAAAGTGTAATCTGCTGTTTTTGGATGTAATCTGCTGTCCTATAAATATCAATTAAATCTATCTGGTCTATTGTGTCATTTAAAGCTTCTGTTTCCTTATTAATTTTCTGTCTGGATGATCTCCATTGGTGTGAGTGAGGTGTTAAAGTCCCCCACTATTATTGTGTTCCTGTCGATTTCCTCTTTTATAGCTGTTAGCAGTTGCCTTATGTATTGAGGTGCTCCTATGTTGGGTGCATATGTATTTATAATTGTTATATCTTCTTCTTGGATTGATCCCTTGATCATTATGTAGTGTCCTTCCTTGTCTCTTGTAACCTTCTTTATTTTAAAGTCTATTTTATCTGATATGAGTATTCCTACTCCAGCTTTCTTTTGATTTCCATTGGCATGGAATATCTTTTTCCATCCCCTCACTTTCAGTCTAGGTCTGAAGTGGGTCTCTTGTAGACAGCAAATATATGGGTCTTGTTTTTGTATCCATTCTGCGAGCCTGTGTCTTTTGGTTGAAGCATTTAATCCATTCAAATTTAAGGTAATTATTGATATATATGTTCCTATTACCATTTTCTTAACTGTTTTGGTTTGTTTTCATAGGTCCTTTTCTTCTCTTCTGTTTCCGACTTAGAGAAGTTTCTTTAGCATTTTTTGTAGATGGTTTGGTGGTGCTGAATCCTGTTAGCTTTTGCTTGTCTGTAAGGCTTTTAATTTCTCTGTTGAATTTGAATGAGATCCTTGCTGGGTAGAGTAATCTTGGTTGTAGGTTCTTCCCTTTCGTCACTTTATCATGCCACTTCCTTCTGGCTTGTAGAGTTTCTGCTGAGAAATCAGCTGTTAACCTTATGGGAGTTCCCTTGTATGTTATTTTTTCCTTTTTCCCTTACTGCTTTCAATAATTTTTCTTTGTGTTTAATTTTTGCCAATTTGATTACTATGTGTCTTGGCGTGTTTCTGCTTGGGTTTATCCTATATGGGACTCGGTGCGCTTCCTGGACTTGGGTGGCTATTTCCTTTACCATGTTAGGGAAGTTTCAACTATAATCTCTTCAAATATTTTCTCTGGTCCTTTCTCTCTCTCTTCTCCTTCTAGGTCCCCTATAATGCGAATGTTGTTGCCTTTAATGTTGTCCCAGATGTTTCTTAGGCTGTCTTCATTTCTTTTCATTCTTTTTTCTTTATTCTGTTCTGCAGCAGTGAATTCCACCATTCTGTCTTCCAGGTCACTTATCTGTTCTCCGGCCTCAGTTATTCTGCTATTGATTCCCTCTAGTGTATTTTTCATTTCAGTTATTGTATTGTTCATCTGTGTTTGTTCTTTAATGCTTCTAAGTCTTTGTTAAACATTTCTTGCATCTTCTCGATCTTTGCCTCCATTCTTTTTCCAAAGTCCTGGATCATCTTCACTATCATTATTCTGAATTATTTTTCTGGAAGGTTGCCTATCTCCACTTCATTTAGTTGTTTTTCTGGGGTTTTATTTTGTTCCTTCATCTGGTACATAGCCCTCTGCCTTTTCATCTTGTCTGTCTTTCTGTGAATGTCTAGAACATTTTCATCGCCCCCAAAGAATCCTTGTACGGAACGGCAGTCACTCCCCATTTCCCCCCAAGTCTGCCAGTCCTAGGCAACCACGAATCTACTTTCTTGTGTCTGCAGATTTCCCTGTTCTGGACATTTCATGTAAATGGAATCATACAGTCCGTGGACTTTTTTTTTTTTTGCTGTACGTGGGCCTCTCACTGTTGTGGCCTCTCCCGTTGGGGAGTACAGGCTCCGGACGCGCAGGCTCAGCGGCCAGGGCTCACGGGCCCAGCTGCTCCGCGGCATGTGGGATCTTCCTGGACCGGGGCACAAACCCGCATCCCCTATATCGGCAGGTGGACTCTCAACCACTGCGCCACCAGGGAAGCCCCTGTGGACTTTTGTGTCTGGCTTCATTCACTTAGCGTAATGTCTTCCAGATTCGTTCGTGTCATACCATAGATTGGTACTTTATTCCTTTTCATGGCCAAATAACATTCCATTGTCTGGGTAGAGCACATTTCATTTCTCCACTCATCAGCTGAGTAACATGGGTTGCTTCCACTTTTGGGCTATTATGAATGATTTTGCTTTGAACGTTTGTCTACAGGTTTTTGTGTGGACATATGTTTTCATTTCTTTTGGGTAGATACCTAGGAGGGGAATTGCTGGGTCACATGGCAACTCTATATTTAACCTTTTGAGGAGCTGCCAGACTCTCTTCCAGAGTGGCTGCACCACTTGAGACTCCAGCAGCAGTGTATGTGGGTTCCAGTTTCCCCACATCCTCACCGACCCCAGTTGTTATCTGGTTTGGATTATAGCCCTCCTAACAGGTGTGAAGTGCTGTCTCATTGTGGATTAAGTTACCATCTTCCAGTGCATCTTAGGAGCACGTTACAGAGGATGTTTGTGGGCCTTCTGTGATGGGAATATCCCAGGCCCAGGGGATGTAGCAGTGAAGCACAGACCTGTTGCTTGCCTTCATGGCACTCCAAGCTTCAGATCCACATACACATCTTAGCTGGGGAAAAGGGTTAGTTTCTAACCGAATTCAGTGGTTACCACAATGACTGTGGGTCATCGACAGATCAGAAGCCCAGGTGAGGGGGAGTTAGGTTGGAACGATTCACATTAGGGTCAATGTGAGGACCATTCAAGCTAGAAGTGTTCTTGGAAGATAGATGTGATCCCTTTATTCTCCTCTTCCCTCTCCTGCTCTCTTGCCCGATTGACTTAATGCAGCTGAAGACATTTGGAATGCACTTTGCCATTTGCTAAACCTCTTTCTCAGTGGAGTTGAAAATTAATTCCTTCAAATCTCAGAAGTAGACCGGGATCTTGAAATCTCACACATTCTCAGTGTTCTCCATTACTTCCAAAAATACAAAAATAAATTCTCTACTTGAGTTGATGGAGGTGGGCAGGCAGAATTGGCTGGGCGCCATGTTTGATTTCTTCTCTCCTATTTTGGGGGGAAATATGGCCGTCTAGCTTTTCAGCCATTTCTAAGATTTATACTTTGATTCAAAGAATTACTGTTAGTAAGGGTGAGACGTTATTTTTAGTCTCAAAAAAGTCCATTTTTCACTAGGTGAAATGTATTTCTCTGTCTGATTTCTCACCACATAGGGTGTGAATATCTGTGATTGTTAAGGCTAGAGCCATCTCGTGGAGCATGTTTTTGCATTTTACAGGCACACGTGTAGCCGTGCCCACAGCCTGGCTTGTAGGTGCCCTCACTTTCCCTCTCCATCACGTGCGGCATCCAGATGGTGGCAAGAAGCTGAGGCCTGGAGAATTGTGGTCTCTGCCCACAGACCAGGTCCTCAGCCTCAGAGACCTCAGACTGTGTGTTTGGTTCAGAAAACGTTCCCCACACATCAGATAATTTGAACTATTGGGGCGGGGCCTGAGACTCTGCATTTCCAGCCCACGCCCAGGTCCAGGGACCACATCTGGGTAGCAGTATTCTGAAATGCAGTTCCCACACTTCCTCATTGGCAGGGCAGCTGCGTGCTGCGGCACGGATGTGGCCTTCATGAAAGCAAAGAGGCTGATCCACCATACACGAGACCAAACAAACCTTCCCGGGGCTCGAAGGCAGAATTTTCTCTTACACCTTTCATTAACTTGAGGGCCCGGAGCCATTAAAACCAAGCCTCATTCACAGTTTCTATGACTGCTGAGATCTCACCTGGTAGAAGGTGTGTGTACACAGCTCCCAGAGAAGCAGCCAGCGCTGTGTGTGTGAACCGACTGTAGCAATAGCAGCAGCTGATAAAGCCAACCCTGCCTCTTCGCTGACACAGGACCCGGAGAGAAGCTGCCTGGCGGAGGGGCAGGTGCGTCGCTCGGTTCTGCGGTGGCTCACGTGTTCTTTCTTGTTCTGTGTCTTGTTTAGGGTGCCAGCGCTTACATTTTGAATTACCTAATGTACATCCTGTGGGCGTTGCTGTTTGCGTTTTTGGCCGTCTCCCTGGTACGAGTATTTGCACCATACGCCTGTGGCTCTGGTATACCCGAGGTGAGTGGGGGCTGAATGAATTTCTTTTGTGCCAATAATAAGAATAGCAAATGTTTACGTGGTACTTCTGTGCTAAGCACGGTTCCAAGCATTGGACATCTGTTCACTCATTTAGTCCTCACAGGGAGCCTATGAGGTAGGTACTGTTATTCTTCATTTGACGGTTGGGGAAACTGAAGCACAGAGAGGTTAAGTAACTTGCCCAAGGTCACTAAGCCGGTGAGCTGGGAGTCGAATCCAGCTGTCTGGCTTTATGCTCTGTTGCTTCTCAGCTGCTTAAATTCTTGTCTTTACAAACCAGGCATAACTCTTAAAGCCTGTGGAGTCAGAGTCCATCAACCACACACACAAACGTGGCACTCTAGTAACTCATAAGTGTGTCTATGATGGAACGTGAAAGAGGACAACGGTGGAGGTTTACTGCTCAGAAAGCTTACTGATGAGTAAACTCCCTCGCCACGTTTTGCTCTTCTGGTGACAGGGTAATAGCAATCTTTAAAAAATGAATTCCACGTTCAGTACATGCGCCGTGAATGCACCCTTGTGAGTTTAGAGTTCTTATAAATATTTTTCAGCACTTTCTTGTAACCAGAGTATGAGGGAAGTGACCTCATCGACCAGGAGGAATGCCCAAGACCAAACTTCAAACCAAGGAGATCTGCTGGGTTAGAATAACGATGCTTGAGCAAATTCCCAAAAAGCCCACATAGTAAAACTTTTAGCCAGAAATCATTTTAAAAGCACTTAGATGATCATTCTAATCATTGCTGTTCCATTCTCCTTCAAGTCGGTGCTTCAGCAGCGCCCATAGACGGTGGAGATGCCGAGTTGATAAAGATGTGAGCGGTCATGGCAGTGCACCCACACTCTTTGGTGGTGTCGCCAGCACCGCCGCTGGTCTGGGCAGTTCATGCAAAGGGCTGGGGTAATTAAAGGATCATCGAAAGGAAAGCTCAACATTGTCTTGATCCAGGAAAAGATTAAAAAAAAAAAAGACTATTTCATGCTGAACTTTGGATGGTTTATATGAGCGTGTTGCTGCAGGAGCCTGAAAAATAAGCTGCAATACCATCCTGTTTCCTCGGTACAGCCACTGCTGCTCTAAGGCACCATATGCATTCCTAAAAATCACAAAACTGCATCATCAAAACCACAGAGCTTGTGGGGAAGATGGGGCAAGGGGCACAGCACTCAGAAACTTCACTGGTGACACATGAAAAAGACGGGAACCTCATAAAAGCAGTAGCAGAGTTAGACACACGTTAAATGGTTAAGAAATGTGTGAATACTCCCCTAGTGCATGCGTGAGCTGGGAGTCGTCTGAGACGTGTGCCTGTGTGCATTTTGTGTAGCCCTGCACGGCTCGATTCGCAGCTGCAGTTTTCCGCCTTGTGTTTCTCCCAGATGAAATTGTGCAGAAACAGATGCGAAATTGGCATTATGCTCAAGTTCTGCCCTGACTGCATGAATCACACTGGAACAAATTTGGGTTTTCCAAACAAGTGTTCAGGCAGAACTGACTGCGTTTTATTGGATATCGAAGACCGAAGGCACCCGGGACACTAAAAAGAACAGATTACTGTTGGCATCTCGGTTTCTGATCGCAATGCCCAACAGCACGCGCTTTTGGACTCCAGCCGCCTATCAAAATAAGGAGATGGCCAGTGGGGAACTGGTGGGGAATTTAAAGCAGCAATAAAAGATGTGGGGGCAATCCCATCTTCCCCTTCCAAGAACCAGAGGTGCGTGGCTCAGCTCTTAGACAGACAGGGAACTCTATCTGGGAGGGGCTGGCTGGACCTGGTCTTCGTCCAAAGCGGGCATCTTTATTTGTGACAGCTGAACTCAAAAGGAATAAACTACTGAGTTGAGCATTGTTTCCCGTGTGACAAAGCACAAGGAACACACTGACGTGGATAAAACTCATAAAAGCGGTATCAAGTGAAAACAGTAAGTTGCAGAAGAATATCTAAATAAAGTATGAATCTATTTATGTAGAGTCCCTAAAACAGCCAAAATGAAACAAGCATACTGTATAGTGATATACATATGGGCTCAAGCTATAAAGAAAGGCAAGGGAATGATTGGAGGCGGGAGGAGGAAGGTTCCACTGAGGAAGCAAACAGGGCTTTCAAAGGTACCTGCTCTTCTGTCCTAAACTTGGTAGTGGGTACATGAACATGCTTTCAGCCGCATATAATATGTAACAGGTTCATGTCTCTATTTATAAAAGAGTTCACAATAATCTTTTCAAGTACCAGGAGCCCAATGGAGATTTCATAATTAAGCTTTGGTTATTATGACTCAGTAGTAGAAAATTTTCCCTATTATTATAGTAGAGCTTGAAATTCCTAACCTAAGGGTGCAATACCTACCCCAGTTCTTGGAGGAGAGGGGCAGAGTGAAAAGTAAGTGCAAATAAGTAGTTCCTGGATATAAAGGATGTCCTTCCAGTTAAAACCCAACGGACCATGCAAACAGCTCTACTCAGTTTGAGATACAGGGCTATTCTTCACTTCAGGAAAGATACTAAATGAGATCTTTAGAAAATAAACTTCCCATCGTAGGAGGTGATCGGCAGTGTCGGAACAAACTTTGAATGCAGTGCACTTCTGAACAGTTTAAAAATCACTCATCTGGGCTTCCCTGGTGGCGCAGTGGTTGAGAGTCCGCCTGCCGATGCAGGGGACGCGGGTTCGTGTCCCGGTCCGGGAAGATCCCACATGCCGGGGAGCAGCTGGGCCCGTGAGCCATGGCCGCTGAGCCTGCGCATCCGGAGCCTGTGCTCCACAATGGGAGAGGCCACAGCAGTGAGAGGCCTGTGTACTGCAAAAAAAAAAAAAAAAATCACTCATCCTTTATAATGTTTGCTTCTGAAACATTTAGATTACTTTGGATGACAGTGTTACTGACCAGGGTTCTTGACCTCCTTAATCAATAGAAAGTGATCAGAGGCCAGGCAAGAAATTCAGGCAAGGCTTTATTGGGGCCCAAGCTGCAGCAGGCGGGGAGGGAGAACAAGTACAGGTGCCCTTGCTGGCCTACTTGCTGGGGGGCAGGGCGAGCTGGTTCCTGATATGCGGTGAGGGGAGGGGTGTGTCCAGGGGTCCGGCCGGAGGGGAGGCTTAGGGGGTCTGCCCACCCCTTTGGTGGTGTTGAGTGCAGGGGGCATGCTCAGTGCCCTGCTTTTGCTCCCGGCTCTTCAGAAGTGGCAGTGGGGCTTTTTGGTCTCTTTGTACCTTGTTGTCCAGAATTTGCCCCAACTGGGCATGCATGCAGTTACTTTTAGTCCCTTATACTTTCTTTGTATTTTGTTGCTAGGTGTTTGTCCAGGTGCAAGCATTGCAGCACTGCAGCAAAGGGTCCCAGGTCCCAGCCAGTGTCAAAAACTCCTTTGAAACATTAAAAAAAATACAAATTTAGAGACCATTTCTTTTCTGTGTAATAAATGCTCTTGTATTAGCTCTACAAAGCACATTTAAAAGTGCACACTAGTTCTTGGGCTTCAGAACTTAGAGCGAACTGGGCAAGGATGACTCTACTACTATCTGCTTCATTCATAGAACCACTGTGGACCGTATAAGAAATCATGTCCTCCTAGGGACTTGCCTGCTGGTGCAGTGGTTAAGAATCTACCTGCCAATGCAGGGTACACGGGTTCGAGCCCTGGTCCGGGAAGATCCCACATGCCGCGGAGCAGCTAAGCCCGTGCACCACAACTACTGAGCCTGTGCTCTAGAGCCCGCGAGCCACAACTACTGAGCCCGCGTGCCACAACTACTGAAGCCCATGCGCCTAGAACCCATGCTCCGCAACAAGAGAAGCCACAGCAATGAGAAGCCCGCGCACCGCAACAAAGAGTAACCCCCGCTTGCCGCAACTAGAGAAAGCCCGCACGCAGCAACGAAGACCCAACGCAGCCAAATAAATAAAATAAAGAAAAAAAAAAGTAATCATGCCCCCCTAGAACTTACTTTGAGTTGATGTTTCAGTTCCATACAATGTGAACTCTCTCACAAATATTTATTTGCCAGAGAGGTTTTAAAGTTACCACCATCAAGTCACAAATGTGCTGCAATACATCGCCCTAAAGCCCTGCTTGACTCAGGCTCTGTTGATCCAAATTAAAGCAAGCGATTGGATTTTGGCATCTACTGGGAATGAATTTGCCTTCTTTAGTCCCTAATTTGATCATGACAATTTTATAAAGTCATTTTAGAGAATTACAAAATACCTCTTACATTGTTCAATTCACCACATGTCATGGCTGGCAAAGGCTCAGGTAATTTAGATGCTTGTAATTTTCTAAATGGTATTACGCTCTTCAACTGTACCCTGGGGTCCAAATCCACATTAACTAACTGACAAAAAATTATAGATAATTTTATTCTAGGCAACACAAAAGGGCAGGATTGTGGCAGGCATACTAAAACGTCCCTTAAATAAAGGGATCTGAGATCCCCAGAGCACAGGCTCAAATAGGCCCACTAGCACTAGTTAAAGACCAGTTTAACCACCGCTAGTTTGTCTGCCTTTAGGTAAAGGCTAGTTCAAGAAATACCATCTGATTGTAGAGCTGGAAGACCTCACTCGTGTTCTCTAGGAAGGATCTTAGTGAGTTCTTTAGAACGGATGCCCACACGCTCACTCACTGTTGGTCTTCCTCCTTGAATTAAGAAACAGATCTCTATCAAGAATTCCTGAGATGGAAATGGTCCAGTCACACCCCTGTAAAATTGCTAGGATTAGTTCACTTCACGACCCTCTCCAAATCATCACAGGTGACATGATGCCAAAGAGTGTTTCAGGACCTCCCTTAAATATTGAGTAATTAGGAATACCTGTACTGCTCTTCTCAGGACGAGAGCAGTGCTTCTCTACTGGACTGCATTTTAGAATCACCTGGGGAGGCTGTAAACCTCCTATGCCCAGGATACACCTCAGACGAGTTACATCAGATCTCGGGGTGGGGGGATAACTCGTCCTCACTGGTGCCTAATTCTCCAGGTGATGCCACAGAGCGCCGGTGGAGGACAGTAATAGCTATTTGAGAAACCGATTTCTTGGCACCCACTAGGAGGCTCTTTGACGTTATGTAAACATCCTGACGGTGACAAGAGCTGAGACTGTCCCATTATGTATTATACAATGGGAAAACGGATACTGACCAAGAATTTCATTAGCTGACTCACTCACTGTCTAATAAATGTCTGATTACAGGCTTGTAAATTGCTAGCTGGGCAGTAAACATTCACTCCATTTCAGCCAGTCGCAGGAGAGGTTGAAGGTAAAATGTTTCTTACCCATTGGTGATGCTTCCGTATCCAGAAGAACCCTGTTTTGGGGGAAGAGGACTCCAGTAGATGAAGTTAATCACTGAGATTGGCACCCCGTTGAATTCTAAAAGCGTTATGCAAATTCACGTGCACATTTAGGGAGAAAGCCATTATTTGGCATTTACAAAACAGTTGCAGGTCTGAAAGTGGAGCACGAGGCAGCTCCACCTGTAGTCAAAGTACTTTTCAGTACAAGGGGGCAAGATTCAACGGAAGGGAAGGGGTTGCCGTGGATTCAGATACCCTTACATCCCCCAGAGGTGCGTTATTAGAATGTTGAGCATCTTCTTTTTCCAATATTGTATTAAGAATATTTTCAAACATACAGGAAAGTCGAAATAATTGAGCACCCATATACCCCTGGCCTGCATCAGGGGTTGGCAGACTTTTCCGATAAAGGGCAGAGAGTCAATATTTTGGGCTTTGTGAGTCAAGAGGCAAAATTGAGGAACTATTCTCACTAAAAGACTGGTAGTCTTGTTTACATATTACATTTAAAAGCATTAAAAGCCCTCTTAGCTCGTGTGTCATACACAACAGGCCGTGGGCTGGATTTGGCCCATGGGCCATAGTTTGCCGGCCCTGATCTAAAGTTCAATTGATATTTTGTTGTATTTGCTTTGTCACATAGCCAGCCAGATGTCCCTTTATCTTGGCCATCTTTCAGTAGTGAAAAATTAACAGTTAAAATCAATAGATACAGAACAGTTAAAATCAATTTTCAACACAACAGAGGGTAAAATGCACAGGATAAATGCCATAAATAAAATGAGACTGATAATTACTTACTCAGTCCTCGTTATGATCTCTCATTACTCTCGGAATTATTAAGATTTACTATGCATTGAAATTGTTTCAGGGTTCCATTAATATATAAAATTAGGCGTTAATATAAATTCTCAATATAAAATTATAGCTAAATTAACAACTAAAGCAGCCTGTCCTCCATATGATTTAGTGAATCTCAGTTTGAAAGCTGCTTCTCAGAGGAGGGAGAGGTTACTTTCCTAGCCGTGGCGCTGAAGCGGCTCACTCCCTATCGTTCTCCATCCTGTGTTTCAGATAAAGACCATCTTGAGTGGCTTCATCATCAGGGGCTACTTGGGCAAGTGGACCCTGCTGATCAAGACTGTCACCCTGGTGCTGGTGGTGTCCTCGGGCCTGAGCCTTGGCAAGGAAGGGCCGCTGGTGCACGTGGCATGCTGCTGTGGCAACTTCTTCAGCAGCCTCTTCTCCAAGTACAGCAAGAACGAGGGCAAGAGGCGCGAGGTGAGCAGGTGCAGGATGAAGCGCCCTCCCACCCTCTCCGGGCTCACCAGTACCCGCTGATTTGCCGGAAAGGCCTCGGGCTGACGGGGAGCTCTTTGCTTCGCAGGTGCTGTCAGCTGCGGCCGCTGCTGGGGTCTCTGTCGCCTTTGGTGCTCCGATCGGGGGTGTGCTTTTCAGTCTGGAAGAGGTGAGCGTGGGCTCTGGAGGGCCCCGTGGTTCTGAGCGCCGAGGAACACATGGGGGGTCGGGGCGGCAGGAGGCTTCCCTCTCTAGCCCTCTGAGGACTAGATGCGAAGGAGGATTGAGAGATTCCTGCAGCTCATTAAGGAGCCGCAGTGTTCGCCATGAAATACGTGTTTTCGAGTCCTGTTGAAAACTTGCCAGTGTGATTTCTGGGGGAGATTTGCAGTCTCCTCTCCCGTTTTCATAAACAACACAATGAAGCATTTTTATGTTTTGCAACGCAAATGGGTCTAGTCCAGCAGTTGGCCCACGTTGTCTGTAAAGGGCCAGGTAGCAAATATTTTAGGCTTTGCGGGTCTCAGGGCTCGGTCGCAACCACTGGGCTCTGCCCTTGTAGCGTGGAAGGCGCCGCAGACAACACGCGCGTGCGTGGCATGGCTGCCTTCCAACAAGACCTTCCCTATGGATGCTGAAGTTTGGATTTTATATCATTACCACTTGTCAGTAAGTCTTGTTCTTTTGAATATTTCACATGTCACAAAATAATTCTCTCTTCCCCCACCCATTTAAAAATGTACCAACCGTTCTTAACTCATGTGCCCTCCAGATACGTTTGCTGGGCCAGGGGTTTCAACCCATGATCTGTTGTCTGGAGAATGAAATCAGAGGTTTCTTTTCTTTTAGGAGGGTCTCTGTGCCATAAACAGAATTATGATGAAGTGTTCTCATTTCTCTTAAAAAATAGCTCAAACACACCTTGACTAGTATCCGTTCCAATTTTAGACATAGAGTCCTTTAAATATCTTTGTTAGTGCATTTGGGCCATACTCACACCTAGGTTGAGGAAGTGCCCATCTTTGGTCTTGAGTGTGACTTTGTGGCCTATGCCAGCAGGTGGCTGCTGATCAGGGGCTGGGGCTCTGGGCAGCTCTTTCTTCCGCCAGTCTCTGATTTTCCACCTGTTCGTTGGTCGCAGGTCAGCTACTACTTTCCCTTAAAGACCTTGTGGCGGTCCTTTTTTGCGGCCCTGGTGGCAGCCTTCACGCTGCGATCCATCAATCCCTTTGGGAACAGCCGCCTCGTCCTCTTCTACGTGGAGTATCACACGCCCTGGTACATGGCCGAGCTCTTCCCCTTCATCCTGCTTGGGGTCTTCGGGGGCTTGTGGGGAACCCTCTTCATCCGCTGCAACATCGCCTGGTGCAGGAGGCGCAAAACCACCAAGCTGGGGAAGTACCCGGTGCTGGAGGTCATTGCGGTGACCGCCATCACCGCCATCGTCGCCTACCCCAACCCCTACACGCGCCGCAGCACGAGCGAGCTCATATCCGAGCTCTTCAATGACTGCGGGGCCCTCGAGTCCTCCCAGCTCTGTGACTACATCAATGACCCCAACATGACGCGACCCGTGGACGACATCCCCGACCGCCCGGCCGGGGTCGGGGTTTACACGGCCATGTGGCAGCTGGCCCTGGCGCTGATCTTCAAAATCGTCATTACCATATTTACCTTTGGCATGAAGGTAAGTGAAGGGGAGGGAAGGTGTCAGGGGAGGGAGGCAACCTCTATCCTTCTGGGGATAGCACCCTAGTCCCCAGAATAAGATTGTGACGAGGGGAAAAGGGGAGGTGACCTTTACTGAACGTTCTCATGCGCAGGGCACTTGACATTCTTTTAATCAACAAGAAACAACGCTTATGATAAACAGCAGGCCTATGGAATAGAGATTTATAACCCCATTTTACAAGTGAAGAAGCTAAGGCTTGGAGTATATCATTCATATGGAGACATGTACAGCTTGGTGAATTCTCACAAAACGTACACACTTGTGTGACCAGCACCCAGGGCCAGGAGCAGAACGCTGGGAACCCCCCAGAACCCCCTTGTATTCCATGACTGTTGCTTTTTGTGGTATTCTTACGAATTAAAAAAAACAAAAGTCTAGGGACTTCCCTGGTGGTCCAGTGGTTGAGAATCCGCCTTCCAATGCAGGCGACATGGGTTCAATCTCTAGTGGTAACTAAGATTCCACATGCCGAGGGGCAACTAAGCCCGCCTGCCACAGACTACAGAGCCCACGCGATCTGGAGCCCCCATGCCACAACTAGAGAGAAGCCTGCGCGCAGCAACGAAAGATCCTGCGTACCGCAACTGAGACCCGACACAGCCAAAATAAATAAATAAGTAAATAAAAATAAATATTAAAAAAAGTCTGAGAAGCTGTGCACTTGGGTGCAGTGGTCAAACACAAACCTGAATTTTTGCCTTAAGAACAAGGAAGGATGAACGTTATTAAACAGGTGACTGTCTCTGATGCAAAGGGATTTATTTTCTTCTGGTGCCTGCTGGGAGAAGCCTGCTTTGAAGGTACAGGGGATTAAATGATGGGGGGATAAGTGGTGCTGAGAAAGGAACACTTTCCTCAGGAATGTCTCACACTCTGGAAATCACACCCGAGAATCCAAACTTAACTTGAATTTGGGTAAAGATCCACTTGCATCCTCAGGTTGATGACAGCTGGGGGGCGGGGGTGGGGTAGGGGTGACATAAATGCAGCTCCCGGTCAGGATCGGCAGTCACATGCAGTCTCCACAAACAGAGTCAAGTCTGTTCCGTAGCACATGTCTGATCACTAGAGAAATGAACATGTTTTTCATACAGCAAAATATAAAATACACTATTACCAAGGCCTTTCAGTTTCCATGGTCTGTTTCTTTGCTGCATTTAGCCTGGCTTGAAAATATTCAGAATACTTTTCGGAAAATGGACTTTGTTAGGAAGACGGACCTGCCCCCCATCTCTCTCTGACAGGTGTTTGGCCACTGTACATACAAGAGGGCAGTAAGCCCGTGCCAAGGTTTTTGGAAGATGCAGGGCAGCTACACTGATGCTTTTAGCTTCTTTCTTTGACCTGTGAACAGTTGAGGCCTTGCTTTTCCATTTTCATGCTGTGGCTTGACGTTTAATTTTAAAAGCTAATCTGAATGGCACGTGAGGGGAGAGAGAAAGTGGTGAGTATCTCAAGTGACAGATGTGCAGTTTGAATGTTATTTGCAGTGGGGCTTATCATTCTTTTATCCACAGCAGACAAACTAGGCCAGCTTTTGAAGGCGAGGAAATGAAAGTGTAAAATTGCATTTTCTCCAGGTCACAGTAGATACGACCAAGCAGGTGAAATCACTGGTCCCATGGTTTCCCAGGTGACCCATGTTTTGAAGCGTTGCCCCTCCTTTGAAGACCGAAGCAAAATGCAAGCTCGTCGAGGGGGGCCTGAGTTTCCCGGCGGCGGGGCGGCGGGAACGGGGCCCCCTTCCCTCATGCTTCTTTCCCCTGCGCTCCCCGCAGATCCCGTCCGGTCTCTTCATCCCCAGCATGGCTGTGGGGGCCATGGCAGGCAGGATGGTGGGAATTGGCGTGGAGCAACTGGCTTACCATCACCACGACTGGATCATCTTTAGGAATTGGTGCAGGCCCGGAGCAGACTGCGTCACCCCAGGGCTCTATGCCATGGTGGGAGCTGCCGCCTGCCTAGGTACCGTGTGTGTGTGTGTGTGTGTGTGTGTGTGTGTGTGTGTGTGTGTGTGTGTAATGTGAGTAGCAGAGGGCTTTTCTCTGCTCAGTCATCCAGGGACCCAGGCTGATGGGGTCTCCACCATCTTGCAGCTGTACCATCTACAATAGTGGATAGTCTCTGCAATTTTCCAGCTCGAGGGGTTCTGGTAGAGAGCGATGCTTGCTGAGTCAGAAACCTGCAAAGCCCAAGTAGGCTCCACTCACCAAAAAGCAAGGCGTGTGGTCCTGGGTGAATAGACAACTTGCTGTCCCTCATGGGAGAAGAGCCCCTCAGGGAGATGTGACTTACGGCTCCTGATGCAAGGCTGTGTTTACCGAGTCTGGCCTCTGGCCCAGAGGTCCGAGCCTGGGCGCCGTGTTGGACTGTCTCAGTAGAACAGGTGCCGGGAGGGTAGAGCCGGCTTCTCGGTTTCCACAGTTCATGTCTTCTTGTGGGTGTGGAGTCGAGTCCTGCAATTTCATTCCTCCCTTTGGTTGCAGGTGGAGTTACCAGGATGACGGTGTCATTGGTGGTTATCATGTTTGAATTGACGGGTGGTCTCGAGTACATCGTGCCCCTGATGGCAGCAGCCGTGACCAGCAAGTGGGTGGCTGATGCCTTTGGGAAGGAAGGCATCTACGAGGCCCACATCCACTTAAATGGGTACCCGTTCCTGGACGTGAAGGACGAGTTCACCCACCGCACGCTGGCCACTGACGTCATGCGGCCAAGGCGGGGGGAGCCGCCGCTGTCCGTGCTCACCCAGGGCAGCATGACCGTCGAGGACGTGGAGACGCTCATCAAGGAGACCGACTACAACGGCTTCCCCGTGGTCGTCTCCAGGGACTCGGAGCGCCTCATCGGGTTCGCCCAGAGGAGGGAGCTGATTCCTGCCATAAGTGAGTAAAGCAGGGAGGCTCACGTTTCACGGAGACGAATAGCAGCTCTGTGCCCCGACATTCTCAAAGAGGTTCGACAGAGTGCACGAGGGTCGGAGGGCTTCAGCCCAGGGTCTCTCACGCTTTAATGCTTATTCCGTTTCACCTGGGCGTCTGGCCAGAATGCCGTAGGTCTGGGGTGGGACCCGAGACTCTGCATTTCTCCCGAGCTCCCTCTCAATGCTGCTGCTGCTGCCCCCAAGTCACACCGTGAGGGACAGTGTTTTGTCGGAGGCATTCTTGGCTGGACACCGAGCACCACATTTGCAAGCAGCCCCCTGGGCCGCTCCCGCTAGGACACACGCGCTCCGCCTTTTAGGGACTTGCTGGGCGAAGCTCAGCAGGAAGCGGTGGGAGAGCTTGGGCTGGCCGGGCCAGCTGCTCGCAGAGACAGACTTCCAGGCAGGCTAACCGGCTCAGATGCTGAGCCCTTTGCCTCAGACGCCTCCCTCGGCGCCGCTCAAGCCCGTCACTTCGCCACGATGTCCGGTGCCATCAGTTAGAGACCCACGTGGGTGCAGTCAGTTCCGTGGGATGCTTTTCCTCCTCGTGCGCTAACTGGATCAGCTGGGCTGAGGGGCAGGCTGTTGAGTTGGGAGAGCAGAGAGGGGATGATGCCCAGCTGGATGTTCCCGACACGGGCGGCTCAGAGAAGCCCGGGGCTCCCGGTGGCCCAGGGATGAGCGCCTTGGAAGGGGAGCGGGACGTAGGAGGATTCCACAGGCAGAGGCCCGGTGTGAGTCTTTGGAGGCCCAGGAGGGAGGGGCAGCAGGCCTTAGCGGGGCTCCCCCAGGGTGTTCCCTCCGGACTTCCTGATGCAGCGGGGGCAGGGAGCCTCAGAGCGCATCCGCGGCGCATGGTAAACACTAATGCGCGCCGGCTCAGCACCCCTGCATCTCACGGTACACCGGGGCCCACGACGTGGCTCACGTGTGCCCTTGATGACTGTACTTCCACGACATTTGTGAAGTTTGCCAGGGGGACTTTTTCAGGTATGATGGTAGAACGCCCCACCGGGAACACACCTTAGCTTATCCCTGCCCTTTGTTAACTATTTCTTAGGCTCTCCCTTTGAATTTCTAAAACCTCTTCGCTATGTTAAGTAGCTTGTAAAATGTTTTTAAAGTATCTTCATCAAAGGCTTTATAAAAATAAGTTTAAATGAGCTATATAGCCTCTAATTTTAGCTTGTTGCTCAAACATATTTCCCTCCCCCAAAGCAACAGTTGATTTTATGTTTTAGACATGAAAGTACATTTGTGCTTCAAGTGCTCCATGATGCTTCTCTTTATTATACGTCCTGTTGCTTAACAGGTAGGTGCCTTTAGGCATGACCATTGCCTTATAAATAATGAGATTTTTTTTTAAAAAAGCTGTATAGTACGGTTGGGTTTGTTTTAAATTAATGTAATCAGCAGGCTTTAAAAATTTATTCAATCCTTAAAATCTTTTAAGCAAAGGTTGAAATTTAAACACTCTAGTAATAAATGTCACGGAATCCATTACCTATTGTGTAGCTCCAGGCACACCTGCTAAGAGAGAGCTTACTAATTTTGCTGAAACCCATTACTGTAATCAAGTGGGAAACAGTAATTGTCATCAGCCGGTTAGAGAAGAAATTTAAGCTTGCCAACCCAGTGCCCTCCTAGAAGCTATGTTTGGAATGTCTGAAGAGGCAACACGGGGTGTAAATAATACCTTTATGCTTTCCATCAGACCGATAAGAGTGTGGAAGCTGCCATTTACATGGTTTGCAGGAAAGCAAGGAGTGTTTGGCTGTGAGCAGTTTGAAAAGCTGTTTTCCTGCTCCGTGGATATAGAAAAGTCCTGTACTCCGGTGGAGAAATTCATTACCTGTATTTGCAGACTTAGACGCCCTTTTGCGAATATAGAAATAGGACGTAAGCATTTAGCTAGTAACGATCCCATGCCAATTTCCCTTTCAGGGGACTGAGGAGCAGAGATTTTACATAGATCCAAGATAAGAAAAAAGTAGTAAATGAGGCAAAGATTTTTTTCTCACGTGTCATGTTTAAAAAGGTATCAGTTGCTCCCGTGAAGCTGAAAATGTCTTATTTTCAGTCTATCTCTGGAATGCCAAACCATAGCTGTTGTCTTTGCTGGAGAGCCATTAGTCACAGCACCTTGGAAACGTGGCCCTTTCACCGTCACGTACTCACACGTAGGGCCATATGTGGCCCTTGTTCAAGTTCCTGGTAGATGGGACTTTACCTCTTGGTGCTCTCTGCAAACACGAGGCTCTTTCTGTGCTCAGCAGGCTCAGGCTCCTCTAGTCTTGAGTTCCACAGTTAAGTGAGGCTGGATCCAGAAAGGACTCCGTGGGAAGCCGCAAAGATGATTAAAGGGATGGAAAGTTAGAGTCATGGGCCAGAGTTAAGGGAACTCTCATTTTTTTCGCCTGGTGGATGATTTGATGGTGATTCTCCAGCATGTGGAAGAGGCCCACTTGCAGAAAGGGATCCATGTCCAGAACTGAACAACAAGATGCGTGTCAGATCTGTTGGACGGGTTCTTTAGGGATAAAAAGGTTTCTTCCTGGGAGAGCTGTTTGTTAATGATGGGGATAGGCCGTGGAGAACAGTGGTGGCATCTGCTTCTTTCTGCTGGGGATGAAAAAATACATGCAGAGGGACTTCTGCATGCCTTATAAACTATAACTTGTCAGAAAATCATCTGCCTTTTCTTCTAAATAGTTTTTACTTTTTTACCACATCACCTTTGTACTGACCACCACTATAGTTGCTTCTAATTTTCCATTTTAACCTTTCTTGTCAATTATGTCTGTTTTATGGAAGCATGTTTTTCACCTTTGATGTCTGGCATCTGCCTAAACTTTTTTAAAATTAAAAAAGATTTTTTTTATTTTGACTTTTTTACTGAAGTAGAGTGGATTTACAATGTTGTGTTAATTTCTGCTGTACAGCAAAGTGATTCAGTTATGCCTATAGATATATTCATACTTTTTTATATTCTTTTCCGTTATGGTTTATCACAGGATATTGAATATAGTTCCCTGTGCTATACAGTAGGACCGTGTTGTTTATCTATGGAAACATTTTTTTCTTATTTTTTTTTTTGAATTAATTTATTTTTGGCTGTGTTGGGTCTTCGTTGCTGCACACGGGCTTTCTCTGGTTGCAATGAGAGGGGGCTACTCTTTGTTGCGGTGCGCTGGCTTCTCATTGAGGTGGTTTCTCTCGTTGTGGAGCACGGGCTCTAGGCACGCAGGCTCAGTAGTTGTGGCACGTGGGCTCAGTAGTTGTGGCTCGCGGGCTCTAGAGCGCAGGCTCAGCTGTGTGGTGCACGGGCTCAGTTGCTCCACGGCATGTGGGATGTTCCCGGACCAGGGCTCGAACCCGTGTACCCTGCATTGGCAGGTAGATTCTTAACCACTGCGCCACCAGGGAAGTCCCTATGGAAGCATTTTTAACGAACAGGATGATAGCGTATTACCTCCCTAAAAACATGATTAGAGTTTCTCAACCTTAAAGCCATTAACATTGGGGCTGGATCATTCTTTGTTGATAGAGGCTGTCGTGTGCACTGTGGGATCATCTCTGGTCTCTACCCACTAGAGGCCAGTAGCAACCCCATCCCCCCAGTTATGAGACCCCAAAATGTCTCCGGATATTGCCAAATGTCCCCTGAGGGTGGAGGCAGAATTACTCCCAGTTGAGAACCATTGCTCTAAAGCCATTGTAATCACTTACTGGATATGCGATTATTTCCAGTCTTTTAAAATTTCTTGGCCTATCATAGTTTGTGGAATTCACTTTATCAACACTTTCCTCATTACCCTCCCTGCACCTGGCATTATGATCTTACTGCTGCTAGCAAGTGGAATGTCAGGTTGAATGACCTTAACAGGCGCTCGTAAAAGATGCATCATTTTTCAGGAGCCGCAGCCACTGATAGTAGTTGTGGTAGAATAGAACAGCAGACCACCAATACTAACAACAATTTTAAAAAGTCTAGGGGCTAACAAAAGTTTAGACGTAACAAAAACGATCTTTACAACAAAAATGAAGTTTATTACATTTTTTAAAGTAAAAGTAATACTCAGAATGTTGGGGAAATCAGAAGCAAAGGGAAAATTAACAAGGTGCCCACATTTTCAACACCGTAGAAGGCTCTGGTTAATATTTAGCGCTTTTCTTATCTTTTAGGCCTTTTACACATGTAATGTTGGGCTATCTTTTTTTTTTTTTTTTTTTTTGGCTTCTTTTCTAACACAGGTTCCCATGAGTCCCTGGGGTCTGGGAGCCTATACTCTCATAGCACTGGATCATGTGCTGGGTGAGGGCTTGGTTTACCCTTTCGTACAGGAAATATTTCGTGTAGCATCCACCATGTGCTGGTGCTGTCCCGGGAGCTGGGAGCACAGCGATGACAGCAGCCAGGCTCTGCCCTCTGTGAACTTTCATGCTGGAGTTTGTTGCAGACATTTTGGTGACAGATGATTTCTTGTCCAAAGTGGGAGTAGATGGTTCCCCCAGTAGAGAGATGAGGAGAGCTTTCTTGCTGATTCTTCCATTCACCAGCTTTTGGCTGTGCGTCGTACCTCCATGCCCAAAGTTCAATCAAGGCTTTAAGATAGGTCTTTATAATAGAGCTCCAAAGTGGCCTCACAGAGAGCCCTTCTGGAGAGACCCACAGCTGCTACTCTTGGAGTACCAAGGAGCGCTGCTCAGGTCTCCGGCTCTGACCCCAGCTGTTGCCTTTGATTCTTGTTTGGCAGTGGATAGCTCAGGGCTTTCCTTCCTAATGCCTCCTTTGTGAGATAGGTTCTGTTCTACATGACAGGCAGAGCCAAGGACACCGACGTTCAGTAGACCTACCCACTCGTTCATCCACTTGTTGTGACTGACGCATGTGTGCACTTGGCAAATACCTGTTTTGTGCCTGCTGTATTCTCGGCATTGTGCAGGCACTGGGATTGCAGTGCTGATCAAGAATTCACGGAGCTAGGTGCTGTTCGCATCAGGGCTTCTAACTCAATCGGTAGATTCAGAGGCAATAGAAGCTTGTTATTCATTTCACCAAGTGAATTGACAGTTGGCTAGGTTGTAGTTGGTTTTATGAGGGGGCTCAGCAAATCCATGTCATCAGTTCTTGATTGGGTTTTGTGGCTTGATCCAATCCTGATGTTCAACTGGATTGTTGAAATAGATGGGATTCCTGTTACATGGGACTTTTAGAGAATCAGTCGGTCTATGAAAATGGGCGATAAGTGTGTGTTGACTGTTTGCCGCCCACCTTAGCATTTCAGGACAGAGCCATCTCGATTTAGGAGAGAAATGCACAGTGTGTACTGTGTGGCACCTACGGCTGAAAGCATGTTGTGCATCAGTGTCATCTGGTATTTGTGGTTGAATTGTACTCCATCTGATGTAACTCGATTGAACCTGACCCACATACTGTGCAGGCATTTGCCCAGCGGGCCCTCTGTTCCCCTTTTAAACAGAGACCCTTTTTCAAACTCAGTCTGACCCCGAATGCTGCCAGTTTTCCATTAGAGTACTCTGTTGTAATAAATAGCTTTAGAGCCAGCAGTTAGAATTTTATTTTTCAAAGAACAATATAGGTGAATAGTAGTCTTTGAGAAGGCAAAAAAAAAAAAAAGTATTATAGAAAGCAGGATCCATTTTAAGGCAAGCCTTGCTGTACATTTTCCCTAACCTTTTCCCATGAAGCAAAAGAAAGATTAAAATTCCAACAGAAGGAAAATCGCCTTGGAGAAATATCTTGAGACCGATGGATTTATTTCATGTGTGACTTAAAATAGCCTAGGTTTCTAGTACCGCATAAAGCTGTATTTCTAATGAGTTCCTGTTACCCTACTTTTCTTCAGCTTTCTTTCACGTGGGCCCGCCTACAGATAGAAATAGGCTAATTGTTACCATAACAGTTTTACTATCTTTCTTTGAGAAATCCACCAAATGGCCCATATTTAAGAGAGGCGATCCAAGGGGTGGGGGGAATGCAGCTTTTCTAGGGTTATTTCTTTGGTCCCAAGGGTCATAGTTAGACTGAACTGCGTTTCTGGGCTGTGAGCCTAGGATGGTCCTCTTGGTTTCTTGTTCCTTTCAGGATTTATAATGCCATCTGGGCCAGTTATACGTTAGTTTGTTTAAAAAAAAAAAAGCAAACCATGTATTAAGGTCATTGGGCAGCTAAGTGAGGTTTCTTTTCACGTCAAACCTCAGCCCCTGATGAGGTGAAGGTGTGTCAGGAAAGCAAGGGTGGCAGGCCCTGGGCCAGCTGGGCGCCCTGGCCTCCAGGCAGAAGCAGTGCATTCGCTAAAGGAAGTAGCCTGGTCAGGCCCGCGTTGCAAGACTTTGGCAGTGAATGATCAGGTCACAGCAGGGGGGTCTCGCGCAGCATTAGCTTGAGAGAGAGAGATGCCAGTTTCACAGATGTTTGGCTGAAGCTCCTCGTTAAGAATGTAGAGTCTGCCTTCCGCGCCCCTCCTCTGTGGGATTCTAGGCTGCTGGGGGAGGGAAGTCGCGTGTTGCTGTGGGATGGGGTGGGATGGGGTGGGATGGGGTGGGGGAAGGGACTCCGCAAGGGAGTCTCGTGAGGCTCACCGTCCTGCTCGCCCATTGCAGAGAACGCCAGACAGAGGCAGGAGGGCATCGTGAGCGACTCGGTCATGTACTTCACCGAGGAGCCCCCTGAGCTGCCAGCCAACAGCCCGCAGCCCCTGAAGCTGCGGCGCGTCCTGAACCTCAGCCCTTTCACCGTCACGGACCACACCCCCATGGAGACGGTGGTGGACATCTTCCGGAAGCTGGGGCTCCGCCAGTGCCTGGTGACGCGGAGCGGGTGAGTGGCGGGACCCTGGGGGGAACAAGATGAAGGGGACGCGGGCTCAGCCCTTGGGGGAGTGGCGGGGACCGGGGCAGGGGGGTGGGTGGCAGTGCTCGGAAGAGATGTCCGTAGGTGAGCCCAGGAGGAGGAGTTGCCAGCGAGCTTGGGACTCAGGCTTCCAGGTGGGGCTCCTGTCTCTGCCCTGAGGTTGAAGGTGGAGTCCGAGGGGAGAAGCCCACGGGGAGGGGCTGTGGCTCCCCCGCCACCCGCAGTGGTCCTGGCTCTGGGAGAAGGTTCGGTCTGTCCTGCTGTGACGTTGCGATGTGACGACACTTTCCTCCACATCACGGTGCTCTGCAGAAACGAGCAACAAGGATCTCAGGGCTGATGAGAAAAATAGGGTTAGGCGCACGACGCTCGAACACTTCGTCAGTGACAGATCAAAAAAAACAGAGATGGCAATCTCATAAAAGCGGTCAGACATTTACACACATTAAATGGTTGAGAAGTGTATCAGAAAGGCCGTTTATTGTCCCTTCACCTTGAGAAGGCCCCGCAGTTGGCTTGTGGAAGCGGGCATCGCGAGGGCTGCGGCTGAGTATTCCCATGCCCCTGGGTGCTCCCGGCCGGGGCATCTTTCTCTGTCCTCCTGGACTTTCCTGTGGATGAAATCACCCATAAGCAAACGTGAGGTTCACAGTATGCTCAAATTACTCCCTAATACATCGGTCGGTTCGAAACAACTTCACGTGTTCAAACGTTATCGCAGAGCCGAGAGATTTGGTGGCCCATGGCATCGTCTCCGCCGCAGCCATATTGCTTTCGCTCTGTGTTATCACGAACCAGGAAACCAGCACTGCAGAGAGCAAAGGTTCGTGATGATGTAAGAGGTGCAGTGCTCCGTGGGCTGTGCTTGGGCTCAGGGGCTCTCCCTAAATTCCAGGGCCTCAGAAGCTTGGGTGGAGCGAGAGATTGGCTGGGTCCAGGTAGCGCGGAACCTAGGATTCTCTGCCCAGTTGATTCCTTTATGGGCTGGGGGCTGGGAGGTGGGGTATGGGCTGTGGAGACATCGGTGCCAGGCTTTCCTCCTGCCGCCCTGCTCATGGCTCTGCAAGGAGCTGAATTTGCATTTGACCCAGAGAAATCTCGGCCGATGGGACGAGTGTCCTTCTTAGCTCTGACTGCAGCTGGGGTGTGTCTTGCACATGGAGAGGGGCAATCAATAAGGAACAAATAAATAAGTGTTTGAGGCTAGAGGTCATTTCTGCTGGTGGTTTTTTTTTTTTTTTTTTTGCGGTATACAGGCCTCTCACTGCTGTGACCTCTCCCGTTGCGGAGCACAGGCTCTGGACGCACAGGCTCAGCGGCCATGGCTCATGGGCCCAGCCACTCCACGGCAGGTGGGATCTTCCCGGACCGGGGCACGAACCCGTGTCCCCTGCATCGGCAGGCGGACTCTCAACCACTGCGCCACCAGGGAAGCCCTCTGCTGGTGGTTTTTAAAGGAAGTCAGTGGTTCTCAAACTTGAGCAGGCGTCAGAATCCCCCGGAGGAGTAAACCTCTAGGTTAAACCCAGAGTGCCGGGCCCCCCTGCAGCTACTGACCCCTCCGACCTGGGAGGGGGCCCGAGAATGTGTATTTCTAACCAGCTCCCGGAGGTTGCTGCTGGTTGGGGTCCCCACTTTGCAAACTGCTGAAGCCCACCGATGAACCTGAATTTCCAGCGCTCGGCAGAAATACCACCGTGATCAGCCGTGTCGTCTCAAGTGTATAGCAGTTTCTCTTTTCCTTTAAAATAATAATCCAATGTCAGTTATCATTGGAATCTCCAGTTCTGGCAGGAAATGCTGCCCTCAACGCCCGCTCACACCTCACGGAGCCCCGTGAGGTTTTCCTGTGAAGATCTGGGTGTCGAAATTGGCTCCGAATGTTCTGCGAGAAAACAATCGCACCCTCTCTCTCGCTCTACGTATTTTAAACAAACACAGATGCTGATACATTAGTGCTGGCAAGAGATCCTTGTTTGCGGGGCCTTTCATCTTCTCGGGCTTTGAGCCAGGGCAGGCACGGCTCAAGCCAGCTCGCGTTTTTGATGTATTCCGTCGCCATGTGCCTTCCCTGCTCTAGGCCGAGCACTTGAGCTCGTACCCTTGACTCGCGTTGTCTGCAGGATTTCTCAGGGCCTGGGCTCCCAGGTGATCCTAAAAGCAGACCAGGAGCCAGGGAAGTCTTTGTCTCCCTAAGGCCAGAGTCTAGGAAGCCTCCAGTGGCCAAGAGTGAATTTGGGATTTTCTCCACAGAGGATCTAGACAGAAAAGGCGAGCAGGGGAGATGGTGTCAGCTTCCACCAAGCCCTGCTAGGTGGGCCTTGGGGCGTGGCCTTCTCACAGGAGCCCAGCTGCTCTAATGTGAATTATGTTCATGGTCATAGGTGGACTGTTTATCATTCCACAGGTTCACTTGAACTGCTACCCAAAGGGGCTGGAAGTTTAAACACTTGATTTATATCAAGTAGGACATCTCATACCACTAACAAACCCCGCTGGATTTAATGCTGCCTCCTTTTGGGAGGATGTTCAACTTTCTTCTTTTCTGATACTTATTGTCGCAGGCCAGGCACAATTTATGCCAGAACCCAAGGCAGCTCCTGAATTCATGTTTCCCCAGAGCCATTATAACCAGCTTGACTTTCAGACATAGTTACCAAGCTTTAAGACGGGGTTGTCAGGACTGCATGTGCCTGACCTTTTGCTATTATGTCCAGGATGACTGTAAGGGAACAAAACCCAGGCTTTATAGATATGGGAGGGTGTCTGTGTGTGTTAACAAGTCGTTTTTTCTCAAAGCGGCATTGGTTTCATCAGCATCTTACTGAGCGTCTATGTGAGGGGAGAACTGGAGGAAGCTCAAAAAGGCTTTCAAAAAAAAATCAAGGAGCTTGTCATCTACCAAGGAACATGGACGTCATCCAATTTGAGTGGTGTTCCCCAGGTGTTCTGGAGGGCAGTGTCCTCAGCCAGGCTTTCAAGTAGAAAAGAAATGTCCGCAAGAACAAAAGAGCCTTTTACGCTGAGGGAGTGTCTGCCAGTTGGTGGCCGCCAGCCACGGAACTCCTCCCACCGCGGATGAGAAGGTGCTTCACCTTTTCACGTGCTGCCACTTCTCTGATGATCGCAGCTTTCTTAGTGGTGTATTACAAGCGTAAGCTGCTTGCCTTCTAACTATTCCTTTTTGATTTTAAAGGGAGTTGAAGGACCGTTATGGACTGAACTGTGTGCCCCCCGCCCCATCCCCGAATTCATATGTTGAAGCTCCAGCCTCCAATATGACTGTCTTTGGAGATGGGGTCTTTAAGGAGATAGTTAAGGTTAAATGAGGTCATAAAAGTGGGGCCCTAATCTGATAGGACTGGTGTCCTTAAATGAAGAGGAGGGGCTTCCCTGGTGGTGCAGTGGTTGAGAGTCCGCCTGCCGATGCAGGGGACACGGGTTCATGCCCCGGTCTGGGAAGGTCCCACATGCCGCGGAGTGGCTGGGCCCGTGAGCCATGGCCACTGAGCCTGCGTGTCCGGAGCCTGTGCTCCGCAGCGGGAGAGGCCGCAACAGCGAGAGGCCCGCGTACCGCAAAAAAAAAAAGGAAGAAAAAGAGGAGACACCAGGGATGCTTGCACAGAGAAAAAGGCCATGTGAGGACACAGCAAAAGGGTGGTGTCTGCAAGCCCAGGAGAGAGGACTCTGGAGAAACCAAACCTGCCAGCACCTTGATCTTGGCCTTCCAGCCTCCAGAACTGGGAGAACATACATTTCTGTTGTTAAGCCACCTACCTAGTGTATGGTGCCTTGTTACAGCAGACCAAGCTAACTCTGTCAGGACACAGACTCAGCTTGGCAGGTTTAGTATAATAGCATCTTGTTTTATGGGGCATCTTCGATTTTACTGTATTTTTATAAATTTTAGAAATGTGTTTGAAGTGATCTATGAGCACTGTTAAAGTCAAGTAGCTCTAAACAGCTGGAAGGAACAATTCCTGGCTCTGTCCTCCTTCGCCACCCACCCCCTTTCAGGCAACCGCTTTCTTCCCCCTAAGAATTTTGTGTTCTTGAATTAATAGACTTTATTTTTCAAGCAGTTTAAGGCTTACAGCATAATTGAGCAGAATGTACAGAGTTCCCTCTCTGGTCCTCTCTCTGTTGCCCTTACTGTCAAGTCTTGCATTTGTGTGTTATATTTGTTGCCGTTGATGAGCCAGTATTGAGATGTTATTATTAACTACGATCCATTGTTTACATTAGGATTCGCTCTTGGTGTTGTACGTCCTGTGGGTTTGGACAAATGTATAATGACATGTATCCACCATTGTAGTATCATCAGGAATAGTTTCACAGCCCTTAGAGTCCTCTGTGCTCTGCCTTTTCATCCCTCCCTCCCGTCACCTCCTGGCAACCACTGATCCTCTTACTGTCTCCATCATTTTGCCTTTTCCAGAATGTCTTAGAGTTGGAATCACACAGTGTGTAGCCTTCTCAGATGGCTCCTCCACACCTTTTCCTGGCCTGATGGCTCATTTCTTTTTAGAGCCGAGTAATATTCCATTGTCTGGATGGACCAGTTTGTATATTCACTCACCTACTGAAGGACATCTTGGTTGCTTCCAAGTTTTGCCAATTATGTATGACACATACATCTTCTAAGACTAAGGACATTCTTTTACATAACCACTGAGCCATAATTACACAAAATTAATGGTAACTCAATATGTCACTCAATACCTAGTTCATATCAAATTTCAATCCAGAGTTCCTTCAAGGTTCAGACATCGCATTTGGTTGTTTTTTCTCTTTTGTTTTTTATCTAGAACGGCTCCCTGCCTTTTTTGTTTGATATTTATGACATAGATTTTTTTTTTTTTTTTAAGAATCCAGACCAGTAGTCCCACATTCTGAATTTGATTGATTGCTTCCTCATGGTTTGATTTGGTTTAAGTAGTTTCGAGTTTCGGGCAGTGTTCCAGTGTAGATGATGTCATAATGTCAGCTTTTCTGACTTTGTTGGTGATAAGCTCCATCACTGGGATGAGGTGGGGATGGCCAGAGCCCTCTGTAGTAAGGGGACATTTTTCTCTTTGTACGTAATCTGTGGAGGGATACTTTGAGACCATGTGAATTTTCTGTTTTCCAGCAACCATTTACCTGATGGTTTTGGAATCCATCGATAATTATTGGCTAAACTAATGATTACATTGGGGGTTGCAAAATGTTGATTTTCTAATTCTTTTGTGCTTGCTACATTTTTTCCCCATCTTTTTTTTTTTTTTTTTTTGATTATCATGTTAGTCATGGTGCTTTCTTTCAGTGTTTTGTCATCTGTATTGTCATTATTCTTTTTGTTTAGCATGCTTTTAAAGGCCCTTTTTGCTATTTTCCTATCACCTGAAGATGTTCCTATAAGATGGAGGGGCAGAGGTAGTATCTGCTGTCTCCCCCGGTGTGATAGATGGGGAAACTAACACAAGAAATCGATCGCTTTTTCAAGGTTAAGGTCCAGTGTGGTCAGGGACAAGGAAGTGAGAATTCTAGCTGACAGTTTCACTAACCAGTGTCCCTTTCACCAGCTGTCACTGACTGGAGTACTGCTCCAGGTACTTGCGGCCCCTCTTCATGTTCACTTCCTGTTAGTAAGAGATGAGTTTCATAGTTTGGCTTCAATTAAATAAATGACAGTGTATTACAGTTGTGTTTTCTGATTTTTTTGGTGTATCATCATTTTACCCAGATACAGAGTAGAAACCTGTCATTTCAATAGCCGTACAGTATTCCAGGGTGAGACTGCCGTCCTTTACTTCTCTATTCTCCTCTTCCTGGGGATGATGGAGACATGGTGAGCAGCGTTTTGCAAACTAATTTGGCAATGGAACTTCTTTTCTCTGAAGAACTTGCAAACATCCCCTTCTTTCAAACCTTTCACTTTCCCCAGGGGGCATGATTTGACCCCAGCAGGTGGTTATTTAAGTATTTAATAAAATCGAGAGTGAGGCATGATCCAGGGGCACTGTTTACGTTGTCGAGTTTGTCAGTGGTGCTCCCTGGAGTTGGGCAGTATACAGTATAGGTGTCTCTATACCAGGATCCCTGAGAAGTGGCATCGTTTTTATAAGTTGAAAACCATGGAATTATGAAAGAGCAGGTAATTTACATATATGGGCAGAGATGAAACTTTACCCTTCCAGTAAGATAGATTTAAAAATAGAACCGGGCTTCCCTGGTGGTGCAGTGGTTGAGAGTCCGCCTGCCGATGCAGGGGACGCGGGTTCGTGCCCCGGTCCGGGAGGATCCCGCGTGCTGCGGAGCGGCTGGGCCCGTGAGCCATGGCCGCTGAGCCTGCGCGTGTGGAGCCTGTGCTCCACAGCGGGAGAGGCCACAGCAGTGTGAGGCCCGCGTACTGCAAAAAATTAAATAAATAAATAAAAATAGAACCAATTGTTATCTTATACTTAAAATTCCTTATGCTTAAAATGCCCCACGCTTGGAATTTCTGCGGTGTGGTCACGTTTTGACAATGGCTTCTGTAAGCCCTTTTTAATTGATTATAGTCTTGGAATTTAGGGGAGCATATTAGTCATCATAGGCTTACTGCTGTAATGAACAAGCCTGCAATCTCAGTGGCCGAACACAATAAAGGTTAATTTTTCTCCCACGTCACTCACATCCAGTGTGAGTTGCAGCAGATGTGGGCTTTGCACCACACAGCCATTCCAGAACCCAGGTCTTTGAATCTGGTGACTCCTGATTCAGTCCTCTGTGACCTCAGAGTCCTTCACTGGCTCCTCTGTCTTGGGCTGGCAGATGAGGAGAGAGGAAATGTGCAGGAGACTCGGGAGGGGTATCTCTCACCTCCACCCACACGCCATTGGCCAGAGCTCACTCAGTTAGACCCACCCATCCGCAAGGGAGGCTGGGAAATGTCTCTCCGTGTGCCCGGGTGGAAAGGGCGCTGGGGATTAGGGACAGGCATGAGCCGGTATTGCGAGGCTGACCTCTTTTCTCTATTTTGTTTCTTCTCCAGGAGACTTCTTGGCATCATCACGAAAAAGGATGTTCTGAGACATATGGCCCAGATGGCAAACCAGGACCCTGAATCCATCATGTTTAATTAGAAACAAGATGGCAGTTTCTTTGAGAAAAATACAACTGTGTCATTTGAAAAGAAATAAACAAATGATATGTCATCCTAATGAACGGTCATGCACTGGGGGCAGCGGAAACAAAAGCTTTGTTTAAAAGGAAGGGAAGAAGAATGAAACTTAGAAAAAATACATTGGCGAGTAGGCATTTTATAGCTTTAACCCCTTATGAGTTTCAAGCTGTGTTATGAGTTTAGTAACTACTGTGGGGGCCCGTGGGTGGGTGTAAATGATACGGTTTGTACAAGGACATGGAACACAATTGCTGAGTCAAGAAACATTTGCCCCTCCTGTTGAAGGCTGGTGTTGGTGAAGCTTTGAGTCTGAAAGGCCAAGGGGTATTGGCGTGTCAGCGTCCTTATTTATTGGTTCCTGAGGTTTGGCTGTTATGTTACTGAATCAGATTAAAGATATTTGCACTTACTTTGTTGGAAAAGAAAAATTAAATGTGAACGTAGTGAAAGCTGCAAGTATGCTAGTGGGTTCACTCGTGACCAGCCGTTGCTGGCTCCTGTATTCAGCCTGTTATTTTGCTTATCCATTGCTTTCTGAACCAACATTGGGTCACCTGCCATGTTGAGTATGAAGAAATCATTTCTCTATGCAAGACCAGCATCTTGGGACTGCGCGATGAACTGTCGAGCATTTAGTGCTGCACTGTTTCCTGCCACGAAAAGGGATTCGTGCTTATTTTGAGGGTATACATACCCCTCATTGATTTGCATCCCCATCGCATTTGCTTCATTTATTTGTTGCTGTTGCCTGTGCATTCTTAAATATTGATCAGTCTAGCGCTTTCCAAGGGCCATGTCCTATATTCTGCCAGCTTGCCGTAGTGGCTGAATTTCCAAATAGCATATACAAGAGTCAAAACAGGCTACCCAGTGTTACTACTTTTTTTTCCTCTCAGATCCTATTAAATGTGGCTGCCGAGAGGGTGAGGCAGACGAGTTCTCTGTGGGAACTCCTCCAAATGGGTTGCAAGAGAAATGCTAAGTTGATTCTAAATCTGTTCCATTCTCTTCTCTGTAGAGTGCAAAACATTCAGCTTTAAAGTGTAAGCATGTACTTTCATATTAACAATCAAAGCGCAGAAGGACAGAGTAAAATTCGAGACAGCCAATTTGAGCACTGGGTGTCTTTGAACTGAACGTTATAATACATTTATTCTTTTAGTCAGGACTTCTGTCTTGTCCGTGGGAAGGAAGTTGTGTTTCTTAGGTCCACTGGGTGATCTCTGTAAGACTGATCCCCCTTGCCCGTTCACTTTCGTCTTTGTTCTTCCCTTTTCACCGAGTCAACCTCATCCTTTTCATTCTCATCATTGGATATTGATGTGTCAGGTGTGCATTTGGCTGCAAGTAATAGAAAACGGAACACACAACGAAGAGCTGCATAAGAAACCTGGAGGTGGGCACTCAGGACTGTCTGTCTCCGTAGTATCGTCGACGACTCACAGTCTTTGGTAGTTTTTTCCTACCATCCTTACCCTTTCTCCTTTGGGTCACTGCCTTGTAGTCACAAGATGCTCACTGAACCGCCAGGTCCGGTATCTGCTTTCTAAGCAGAAAGAGGGAGGAAGAGGCAAATGACAAGGCGCAGTGTCCGCGTCGGGAAGGCAAAGCTTTCCCCGAGATGCTCGGCTTTCCTCCACTGGCTAGCCTTCTGTCGCATGGCGCCCCCAGCTGTGTGTGAGTCTGGGAAGGAAAATATTTAGCTACGTAGGCATATTACGCTGAATGAGATTGAGACTCTCTGAGTAAGGAAGGGGGATTGCTCCTTGGGAGGGGGTGTTGTCTGCTCTGTTGGACGCTGTCATCGTGTCCCTGTCATTGTCCTTCTCTTTCTCACTGACCCCCTCCAAACACTCTCCTGTGACCTTATAGTCCCCCACCCCTCCTCTTGGCTTTGACGTAGAACTCCCAGTCAGATGCCATCGTTTCTTAGCCCTAATAAAAATGTTCATTCTGGATAA
The DNA here is from genome assembly GCF_937001465.1 of Orcinus orca. Lineage (NCBI taxonomy): Eukaryota > Metazoa > Chordata > Mammalia > Artiodactyla > Delphinidae > Orcinus > Orcinus orca. The sequence continues at coordinate 7,737,949 of NC_064580.1, forward strand.
AAACCTATCTATAAGAGGGCTTCCGTGAAACTTCTAGTGGATACAAGAAAATATACGGATATGTTTAACCTGACTGAAAACTTAAAGGAGTTTTAAGTCAGATCACGCTGACAAATTATGGAAAATATGTTTCTGTAATTAACTGGCCTCCTCCCAAATAATATCAGATAGGCACTTCGGTGTGGAAAGGTCAGTCTATACTAGAGAATGTAATCTTTGGTCCTATAAGAGAATGAAATTTGTTGTCTCACTCACAGCACCTAAGTACTGAGTAACGGATCCTAACATTTTGTTGCTATTGAGGTTTCCACGGAACAGTGCGAGTGAAGCTGGATTCTCCTGGACTTTCAATCCTAAAAAGTCTTAATGTACTTCCCTTCTTAACTCCCATGTAGGCTCTCGAAAGAGTCTTAGTCGTAGCCTCGATTTTTATAATCCAGGACACCCTGTTAGCCGAAACAAGGAGCTTCAGAAGGGAACACGCAACAGTGAACAGACAGCCAAAGGTCAGTAAAACCACAGAATTCCCCCTCCTCCAGCTGAGGCCTGGGAAGGGGAGGGGAGAGTTGACTCTGGGCCGAGGTCACCGATGGGGCTTGTGTCCTCTCCCCATTGCTTAGCATGGAGACGTCCGTGGGATTCAGAGGGCCAGCATCAGACAGGCAGGTTGAGGCCGGGATCGGGGGCTTGCGGCGTCACTGCCAGAGCCAATTGCCTGCCTTCCCTGGAGCCCTGACCTGTAGCCACCGGCCCGGGCCTCAGACACACTCACGGGGAAAGCACTGCTGGGCCCTTTGTGACACTTTCTCATAGAAGTACGTGGATGGGGATTCTGAAGGTGTTGGCTGTATTCAAATGTAGAACTTCATCCACTTTACCTGGTGATCTGTTGAACGAGATAAGTAGATCTGGAATGTGGACGTGAAACCAACATTTCTTAGAATACTGTTTTTGTTTCATTTTCCAGAACCAAAGGCTGTAGACATTCGTTGAACTTTCTGGATTCTTTCTGAATTGTTTTTTTAATGTAAATAAATATAAGTACATAATGGAAAAGGAGTTCTGTAATGAGGTACATCAACCTACTTCTTGCTCTTTTTCTATCACTAAGGGAATGTGTTACAGAAGGACAGATGGCAAATAAAAAGCATCCCGAATGTGACATGTGGATTTCTTGTGTTTTTCAGCGCATCCCCTGGGAATGCAGATGTGCATGTGGCTTTTACGGAAAAGCAAGTGTGCTAGGAGCAAATCTGTATTCAGTGTTTGCTGTTCCTTAGAACCAGTCAATCTTAAAGTTCTCTATTTGACATTTCCTGACGACTTGATAAAGGAGAAGACATGTCAATACATATTTTTTTGGCCCTAATAAGTCACAGAAACTGAAAAATTTCCAGCAGTTTGTTTCACTTAGGTGAGAATTGGTTCCTTTAAATTATCAACACATGCGAAATCTGTTCAGTATTCATTGTATTTATTATTCAGATGCTGAGCTGGAACAGGTGAGAAACCCAAGGAGGAGAACTATTGAATTTCAAGTAATTATATTATGTCTTCATTTTCATTTCGCGTGGGCAGTGTTTTATCAGACTCAGCTTCTAACCTTTGAAATATGGTTGACCTGAGCGGGGAGCCTGTCTATCTAAGTTGGGAAGCATGAACCAGACTCCATTTTCACCGGCGCAGTCCTAACTATTTATTTGCCATCCTAGTTGTGCTGGGAAAAAGATATATTCGCTTTTGGTGTTGGAATGATGACATAGCAATGCGGTTTGTTTTTGTTTTGTTTTTTTGGCGGTACGCGGGCCTCTCACTTCTGTGGCCTCTCCCGTTGCGGAGCACAGGCTCCGGACGCGCAGGCTCAGCGGCCATGGCTCACGGGCCCAGCGGCTCCGTGGCATGTGGGATCCTCCCGGACCGGGGCACAAACCCGTGTCCTCCGCATCGGCAGGCGGACTCTCAACCACTGCGCCACCAGGGAAGCCCAATGCGGGTTTTTTTTTTAATTTATTGTAACACTCTGTGTAAACGTTGGCACCTTTCTAAACATTACATGTTCGAACTCTGTTTTTTTTAAAGGAACTATTTATTTTATTGGAGCATAATTGATTTATAATGTGTTAGTTTCAGGTGTACAGCAAAGTGATTCAGTAATACATATATTCACTTTTTCAGATTCTTTACCCATATAGGTTATTACAGAATACTGAGTAGAAGAGTTCCCTGTGCTATACAGTAGGTGCTTGTTGGTTATCTGTTTTATATATAGTAGTGTGTGTATGTTAATCCCAAACTCCTAATTTATCCCTCCCCCCACCGTTCCCCTTTGGTAACTGTAAGTTTGTTTTCGAAATCTGTGAGTCTGTTTCTGTTTTGTAGATATGTTCGTTTGTATCATTTTTTAAAATTAGATTCCACGTATGCATGATATCACATATTTGTCTTTGTCTGACTTACTTCACTTAGTATGATCGTTTCTAGGTCCGTCCATGTTGCTGCAAATGGCATTATTTTCTTCTTTTTTATGGCTAATATTCCATTGTATATATGTGCCACATCTTCTTTATCCGTTCCTCTGTCAATGGACATTTAGGTTGCTTCCACGCCCTGGCTATTGTAAATAGTGCTTCAGTGAACATTGGGGTGCATGTATATTTTCAAAGTATGGTGTTCTCAGGGTATATGCCCAGGAGTGGGATTGCTGGATCATATGGTAGCTCTATTTTTCGTTTTTTAAGGAACCTCCATACTGTTCTCCATAGCGGTTGTACCAATTTACATTCCCACTAACAGTGTAGGAGGGTTTGAACTCTATTTTTCTTTTATAAATTTATTTTATTTATTTTTTATCTTTGGCTGCATTGGGTCTTCGTTGCTGCATGCGGGCTTTTCTCTAGTTGCGGTGAGCGGGGGCTACTCTTTGTTGCGGTGTGCGGGCTTCTCATTGCGGTGGCTTCTCTTGTTGCAGAGCACAGGCTCTAGGTGCGTGGGCTTCAGTAGTCGTGGCTCGCGGGCTCTAGAGCACAGGCTCAGTAGTTGTGGCACACGGGCTTAGTTGCTCTGCAGCATGTGGGATCTTTCCGGACCAGGACTCGAACCCATGTCCCCGGCATTGGCAGGTGGATTCTTAAACACTGCGCCACCAGGGAAGTCCCAGAACTCTATTTTTAAAAATGAAACAAGCACAGAGTCCTTAAGAAGCATGTTGTAAATTGGAAGAGAGATCGATTTCCCAGCCTGTTGCTACCCCGTGGAACCTTTGAAACCTGATTCTTGTGACTGGGAGGTACTTGTCATGTGAGATTGGGGCTTCTGTTTGGCTCACCTTTTTTTTTTTTTTTTTAATTTAATTAATTTATTTTTTGGCCACGTTGGGTCTTCGTTGCTGCACGCGGGCTTTCTCTAGTTGCGGCGAGCAGGGGCTACTCTTCATTGCGGTGCACGGGCTTCTCATTGCAGCGGCTTCTCCCGTTGCAGAGCACGGGCTCTAGGTGCCCAGGCTTCAGGAGTTGTGGCTTGTGGGCTCTGGAGTGCAGGCTCAGTAGTTGTGGGGCACGGGCTTAGTTGCTCCGCGACATGTGGGATCCTCCCGAACCAGGGCTCGAACCCGTGTCCCCTGCATTGGCAGGCGGATTCTTAACCACTGCACCACCAGGGAAGCCCTGGCTCAGCTTTTAAATCCCTTGTTCTTAGCCTGGTGGGTTTGAATTATGTCCTTCCTCACCAGTTTTGTATTTTGAAATTGTCAACTTTACAGAAAATTTGAAAAAAAAAAACAGCACAAAGAATGCTCACGTATCTTTGACCTAGAAGAGGCAGTGAGGGGAGTCCCCTCCGACAGGGGAGGGAGCCAGCCCCGGGACCCGCAAGAGCAACTGTCCTGTGGGGAAGCAGGCTTGGGGTGAAGCTGGAGGCCACCAGGGGTGAGTGCCTGCAGGCTGTGTGGTGTCTGGGGAAGGAGTGGGGGTTTTGAAGTTGGTTTCCTTTTTCCTGTTCGGGAAGGGGAGACACAAGGAGGCGCTTTGGGTCATGGAGGGCCAGGTACAGATACAGAATTCATAGGAAGGACATGATTTGATTTGCATGGTACACGAACCATTTTGGCTGTTGTATAGCAAGACCAGGAGTCTGGCTGGGAGGCTATTGCAAATAGGTGAGCTCTGATGGAGGCTTGCCCAGAGAAGTTCTTGAATTCTGGGTGTATTTCCAAGGCAGAACCAATAGATTTGTCATGGGATGGATATGAAATGGTACAGCTAGGTCGCCATTTACTGAGGTGGAAGTACTACGTTGGAGATATCTGTTGGACATTCAAGTCCAGAGTTCAGGGGAATTGTTAGGGTTGGCGATGGAGATCAAGCCATAGGCATATCCGTGGTACTAAAGACATACCTGGAAATTTCTGTGGCCTAGTGGTGTCCGAGGAGCAGAAAGAACCAACATGCTGACAGAATTTCAACATTGAGTTTCTAGGGATTCACACTGACTTAGATGCCTGTAGGACTGTCCTTGAATTCCAGCTTCATTGCCTCTTGGCTGTGTGACATTGTCAAAGGATCGCACTTTTCAGAGCCTGGGTTTCCCCATTACTGTATAGCATGCCAGTGCCCTTGACCAGAGGCATGGCTGTGAGAGTTACTCACTGTAAAGCACTTGGCATGGAATAGACCATGCAAATGGTAGATATTATCACCTTCTCACATTATGATGCCCTCCCAGTAGCTTTAACTGGAAGTTACTTTAATTAATTTTGTGTTGTTAAAGGACATATTACACTTTAATTATAAGACTGCTAAAAGTAAACAGAGGTTGAGCTAACCAGTTGCCTTTCTCTCCAACTCTTCCTGCAGTCATTCCCCCCCACAAAACAAAATGAAACCAAGCAAACAAAATAAACAAAATCTCAGATCTCTTAAGGGATGTCAAAAAACAAACAAACCTCACTGACTCCAAATTCATGGGAAATTCTTAGGAAAGAAACCACTTGGTAGGAAATTCCATTTCTCTGTGGCTTTATATTGACTTTAAAAAAAATTGTAGTATAGTTGATTTAATAGTTTCAGGCATACAGCAAAGTGATTGTTTTATATGTATATATATATATACACACACACGCGCGCGCGCGCGTATACATAGATATTCTTTTTTATATTGACTTTTGAGCAGAAAAGCATAAATACACATGATGCTAAGCTATTGATTAGCTTCATCTTTGGAGCAAGAATTCCTGAAACAAGACTGTGTGTAACTTGCTTGTTTTCAGACAATGTAAAACCCAATACCCACTGCACTTGCAGACAGAGAAAACTCTCTCTGGCATGGTGTTAATGTAGAAATAAGTCTCATTAGTCAAACTCATGAAGACCAGCCTTTCATAGGCCTTCGATATTTCCCTTCAACATGATGTACAATAGTTAAAAGCCAAAGGGGGAGGATGAACTAACAGGATTTGTCCGAAAGGGGAAAACGCATCATGTTTTAACTCTGGGGGCTTAGCTAGAGCTAACCAGAAGGGCCTTGCAAATAAATGTCCGGGTTAGGCAGGCTTCTTCCTGGGCTTTCATGAGTTGAGACAGGACTAGAAACTTCCATGTCCTCCCCCCGGGAGTACGCTCTCTGGCGGAGCATGGCGGAGCCCGGTGTGCCTGTTGTTACAGCGCTTCCCCAGTTTGTTGGTAGTTAATTGGCTAGAAAGAAGCTACCATATGGGAAGGCAGATAGGGAGCATCTATTTCTGGCAGTTCCTCAACACTGCATTTCATTAGAGAAATGGCTTTTTCTTTCCGAATGAGCAATAACCATAGAGCACCTTGCCGGGATTTCCGAACCCCTTTGGTCAGGGTTTGGCTCCCAGAACGAAGGGAGCAATTTCTATGTGATTCCAGCATTTATGATGGAACACATATTTCAAAGATTAAGCAGCCGTCCTCAATCCAGACAGATTCCGTCAGAGAAATTGAAAACGCGTAAATTCTCATTCCGCAGGCTGCCTGACAGGTTGAGGCCTGAGGATGCTACTACAAGTAGGACACCCCTTCCTTCCTTCCGCGAGGCTCCGTGTTCATTTCACGCCCTCACGTTCACTCTCGGGGCTCCCACCTGTCTCCCACTGAGGATGCTGACCCAAGCGGAAATTGGAGCTAGCTCCCTTGTGATGAACACTTTTCCTTTTCTGACATTTCTCGAACTTCAGTCGCTCCCCAGAAAGACCAGAGTGTTTCCAGGACTGGCTGTGGGTGGTTGACATGGTCACTGAGGAACTCTCTCCAGGGAGTTGCCCAGCATCGAGTTTTTTCTCCATAGGGTCGGAGTCTCAAAGAGCAGGTCTGCATGCAGTGGGGATGCGCTTCCCAAAATGTTTCCAAGGTACAGTGTTTCTGCAGGATGCTGCTAGGTGCCCGAGGAAAAGGGTGGATTCTGAGCTTCCCTAAATTGCAAAGTTCCATCTCATGGGACTGGGGTTCCAAAGACCAGTCTTGGGGAGGCACTGCTATGGCGTCAGGAGTGTCTCCTTTTTAGTTTCTTTTCAGAATTTCTATCTGAGCGACCTGGAAGAAGTGAGGCACCTTTAATGAACTTCAAGCTCGTCATCTGTGAGGCAGTGACCTTTCCTTATGGTTGATAACCAGGATGATGTCTAGGGATTAGCCATGCCTGCATCCCCAGAGCTGGTTAGAAATGAGTTCCAAGCCCCGCCCAGGTCTGCTGAGTCAGAATCTGCATTTGAGCAAGATCCCTGGGGGTTTGTGTGCAGAGTCAAGTTTGAGAAGCACCTACCCTAGGTGACGGGTCTGAGCGAGGGGATCTCCTGAGTTTACTTCCAGCTCTAAGATCCAGAGTTCTCCAAGATTCTCTCACTTCCAGAGAGAGAGACAGTGGTGGCTGCAGTGATTGAGTCACTGAAGGAGCCTCCAGAGAAACAAGGTGGAGAGAAACTTGCCATGAGGTCTCTCAATCCCATTTTCCAGCCCCCAGACTTCCCCAGTCACCACCGCACTGAGGGCTTCTCAGCATCAGCGCTAGTGGCGTTGGGGGCTCCGTCCTTCTTTGTGTGGGGCTGGCCCGTGCACGGGAGGATGCTTGGCTGCATCCCTGGCCTCTACGCACTAGATGTCAGTGGCAGCCTTCCCGCTGGTTGTGACAACCCCAGATGTCTCCGGATATTGCCAGGTTGTGTATGTGTGAGGGGCAATCCCCCCTTTCCTGCACTTGAATTGTACATCAGCGAGCACTGAGATTTATGAAGCATGGACAAAGGTACCATACCTTTTTGGTGAGTTTTTCATTGAGGTGGTGGGGGGGAATGCTTTGTGTTAGGCAAGGACAGGGTGGGGAATCCAAGGCCTGGGGACAGGCATGGGTGTGTTGGGTGGCTGGGGAAGAGTGTCCCCCCACCTTTAAGCAGAAAGCACCAGTTTAAGGGGAGGGGGGACATTTGCCTTTTTAAAAATTTCATTGAAGTATAGTTGATTTACAAGGTTGGGTTAGTTTCAGGAGTACAGCAAAGTGATTCGGTCACGCATATGCATATCTTCATTCTTTTTCAGATTCTTTCCTCTACAGGTTATCGCAGAATATTGAGTTCCCTGTGCTACACAGTAGGTCCTTGTTGGTTCCTGAGAACCTAATGTGGTCCACCGGGCAAGGCTGTAGTCACCTTACCGTGGCACACAGCTCACACCAAGTGGAGATTTTGAAGCAGGTGACTTGATGTTCAGCCGGCTGTGTCATCTGCCCTGTCCTCCTTCCCCAGATGTCTCCCACTTCTGGTCCACACATGCGACCATGGGTAGAAAATGGCTCTTTGCTTCTGCCATTTCATTAGAGAGATACCGGCTGCTTTCTTGAGTCGACTTTGAACATTTTTGCGTCTTGATTGCAAGTTTAGAGCAGTGGTTGGCAAACTACAGCCCACGGGCCAGATCCAGCCTGCCACCTGTCTCTGTAAATAAAGTTTTATTGGCCCGCAGCCATGCCTGTTCATTTCCGCATTGTATGTGGCTGCTTTCGAGCCACAAAGGCAGAGTTCAGTGGTCGCAACAGAGACTGCATAGCCTGAAAAGCTTCAAAGATTTACTCTTTGGCCTGTTACAGAAAAAGTTGGCCGACTCCTGGCTTAGAGTTAATTAGGGTCACCGAACCTCTGGAGAGCCACCAAGAGTAATTTAACTTTCTTTCTTGCACTGGGTGGAAAACATGAAGAGATGCTTTCAAAACAGAAGCAAGGAGAGGCTTGTGTATTGGTGGAGTAAGATGAATGTGTTAAAATGCTTTTCTCTCCTCCAAGTTTCTCCAAGAGTTTAACTTGTGCCAGAGATATCTGTCCTGACTTAGATATTAGCAGAGATATTGGTGACCTCAGGTAAAATTTAAATGTTTTCTGCCAGGGAAACTAACATTTGACTGGCGCTTTGTCATTTATGAAGGTTGAAAACATTGTTTTTTAATTTTTTAAATTTCATTTTATTGAAGCAGAGTTGATTTACAATGTTGCGTTAATTTCTGCTCTATAGTATAGCACAGTGACTCCGTTATGCATATATATATACATTCTTGTTCATATTCTTTTCCATTATGGTTTATCACAGGATATTGAACGTAGTTCCCCGTGCTCTACAGTAGGACCTTGTTGTTGATCCATGCTCTATATAATAGCTTACATCTGCTAACCCCGAGCTCCCAATCCATCCCTCCCCGACCCCCCGCCCTTGGCAACCCGAAGTCTGTTCTCTATGTCTGTGAGTCTGTTTCTGTTTCATAGATAGGTTCATTTGTATGGTTTTTGGGGGTTTTTTGGGGTACGTTTCTGTGTTTTTTATTTTAGATTCCACATATAAGTGATATCATAGGTATTTATCTTTTTCCTTCTGGCTTGCTTCACTTAGTATGATAATCTCTAGGTCCATCCATATTGTGGCAAATGGCATTATTTCATTCATTTTTATGGCTGGATAGTATTCCATTGTATATATGTCCCACATCTTCCGTATCCATTCATCTGTCGATGGACATTTAGGTTGTTTCCATGTCCTGGCTATTGTAAATAGTGCTGCTGTGAACATAGGAGTGCATGTATCCTTTCAAATTAGAGTTTTGTCTGTATATATACCCAGGAGTGGGGTTGCTGGATCATATGGCAACTCTATTTTTAATATTTTTAGGAACCTCCATACTGTGTTCCATAGTGGCTGCACCAATTTACATTCCCACCAACAGCGTAGGAGGGTTCCCTTTTCTCTGCACCCTCTCCAGTATTTATTGTTTGTAGACTTTTTTTTGGCTGCGTTGGGTCTTCATTGCTGTGCGTGGGCTTTCTCTAGTTGCAGTGCGTTGGCTTCTCATTGTGGTGGCTTCTCTTGTTGTGGAGCACGGGCTCTAGGTGCACGGGCTTCAGTAGTTGTGGCTCGCGGGCTCTAGAGCGCAGGCTCAGTAGTTGTGGCACATGGGCTTAGTTGCTCCGCGGCATGTGGGATCTTCCCGGACCAGGGCTCGAACCCGTGTCCCCTGCATTGGCAGGTGGATTCTTAACCACTGTGCCACTAGGGATATCCCTGTTTGTAGACTTTTTGATGATGGCCATTCTGACCTGTGTGAGGTGGTACCTCCTTGTAGTTTTTTTTTTTTTTTTTTAAAGATAAATGTTCCTGGTTTTTTTCAAAGATTTTTTTTTTGATGTGGACCATTTTTTAAAGTCTTTATTGAATTTGTTAGAATATTGCTTCTGTTTTATGTTTTTTTTTTTATGTTTTTGGTTTTTTGGCCCCGAGGCACGTGAGATCTTAGTTCCCCAACCAGGGATCAAACCCCCTGCACTGGAAGGCGAAGTCTTAACTGCTGGACCGCCAGGGAAGTCCCACCTCATTGTAGTTTTGATTCACATTTTTCTAATAATTGGCGATGTTGAGCATCTTTCATGTGCCTATTGGCCATCTGTATGTCTATGAAGGGGTTTTAATATTTGTGTTTATTCCCCTCAGTGGTCCTGTGGGGTAAAAATTATTATACCCATTGTTTAGAAGACAAAGCTGAGGCTCAGAGTGGTGAAAACACAGAGGAATTACTCCAAGATTCTGATTCAGTCCATCTTGGGTGGGGCTTGGCATTAACCTGGTAAAAGGCTGCTGGGGGATTCTGGAGTGTGGTTGAGATTGAAAAGTCCTACCCAAGTTGGCATAGCTCATTGGTGGTCTGACCAGAGCTCAAACTTGGCTCTTCTTGGTGACTTTAAGTCCAGGAACTTTTTCTTCAGCATGACAACTTACCATCGCTTATATTAGTCTCTGAGCTGAACTGGTTGGTCTAACCCAGTTGTCCTCAAAGTGTGGTCCCTGGACCCAGCAGCTTCAAGATCCTCCAGCAGTTTGTTAGAAATGCAAATTTTCTGCCCGAGGCTGGACCTAGAGAATTGGAAAGTCCGGGGACAGAGCCCAGCCATCTGAGTTTTAATAGCTGATTCAGATGCAGGTCAAGTTTGAGAACCACAGGTCTAAAGTGATGGGAGAGTTGTGATGGAGGTAAGAGGCTAAAACCAGAACACACATGTACACACAGACACACGCAGACACACACGCAGACACACACACACACACACACACACACACACACACACACACACACACACACACACACACACACACACACACCTGGAACAGGCACTGCCTCTGGGAAATTAGCCTGGGTGTAGCGGGGCAGAATGAGCGTGAGAAGGGATGGAAAAAGTAAGAATCCATGGGCGTTTGGGGAAGTATGAAAACACCAGGGCAGTGAAAAGAAAAAAAAGATCATATTGTCCCGGGATGAGCCTCTGCTAACTTAATGTTACCTGGGCGGCCCTGAAGGTGTTAGCAAGAATTCCTGCATTCCTTTGTTGTGCTGGCAAGCCGGAGGGTGTTTTGTTTTGTTTCCTTTTTGTTTTTTAAAGTTTTGGGGGTCTTCTGAATCAAGCACTTGGTAGAGATGAACATTGTTGCGTGATTACACGAGCCCCCTTCTACTTGGAGCCAGAGTCACATTCTTTGCTTCGATTTCAGCCCAGGTGCCTCTTTTTAATTGCATTTCGTATTCAGCTGTGCAGCCATCTCCTTCCCAGAGAGGGCGGCCCCCTAATCACTACAGTGCTTTTGCTCCTGCAGCTGGGACTTCAAAGGCCCCAGAAGTCATATTGTAACGCGAGCTCCACAATAGGCATCGTTAGTCGAGGCTTGTCAAGGGGAAGGGACACCTCAGTGTGGCATAGAGGGGTGGAAGAATCCAGCCTCACCCTCAGTCCCTTTCAGAGCTTCCCCCTCCAAAGCATCGCCATTCCCAATCTGAAAATTGCACCAAGACATACATAATTCAGGGCTGTGTACTGGTCGCCCAGAGCGAGGGGACAGACATTCATGCCCCGGCAAAGAATGTTTGTTTCAACCGAACGTTCAGAGCACCAGCTGCCAACGGGAGAAGAAAAGCAGAGAGGGGGACTCGCACAGACTGACATGGGAAAGTATAAACAGTGATTACAGACTCCGAGAAAGGGCTGTTCTTGGGTGAAATCACATCATCTGATTTGGGTTTTGTTTTTGCAATTACTGGATCTAGAGAGTGGAACTGAAAAGCACATGCTGTTTCCAAGATGAGTGGGGCCATGTGAGCTCATGACGGTTTCAAGTCTGCACTTTGACATTCAAGTTGGACTCTTAAGAGTTAACAAGAGCGGGCCTCGCTCTCTGTAGTAGCTTAATTTTAAGCTCCAAAGCACAGTCTCTAGAAGCAGATGCGATCACTTGCGGTTTTGTTTGATTTTCCAGCCCAGAACTAAGATACATAGAGTATTGATTCTGAAAGTGGGAATTCTGAAGGTGAAAAATTGGGATCGGCCTTCTTGGTCAAATCTGTGAGTTTCTCAAGGTTAAGGAGTGATGTCTCCAAGATCTTTCTTCAGTGTCAGTTCTAGTTATTGTATATAGATGATAACCATTACATATTTTTGAAGACTAGATAAGTGCTGAAAACCCATTTTTTAGTTGTGACCTTTTAGAATAAATCAAGAAAATAATCCTGGCAGAGTTTTCTGAAGACACAGAGCGTCTCCTCAGAAGAGACCCATCTGTCATTGTGTAAAGTGTCACAAAAAACACTCCGTGTCAAAAGAAAATGGTAATTGGCTTGGTGTTTCACGGCCTGAGAAGGGCTGCTGGGTTGAGAGATCCTGAACTTGCAAAGAATGAATCTGAAAGTGGAGTCTGAAGACTCTGTGCCCTGGTGTATCGTTGATCTAGCTGAACCTACAAAGAAGCGTGGCAAGTTCTAAATGCTGCAGAGACCAACGGCTCAGGAAATCCATGCCCATGGCTTTACTGAACATGTCACATCAAAGGGAAAAATGCCCTACTGACTGGAAAGTTCTTTTGGTGTTCAGTGTTGAGAGAGAATAGAAATGAGATTAAATTTCAGTATTTCTGGATTTGGTTAATAGATTCTCTCTCTCTTTTAAATGTAAGAACTTGAAGTGATTTTGTAGAAAACGTCTCCAAAAGGCGCATCTCATAGCCATGTCTGAAGGGGAATAAAAATATAGCTGTAGATAGAAGGAGCATTGTAATCTTTAGAGAAGTGGTTCCAAAAGTGGTTTTCAGCCTTGACATTCCACATGGCTGAAATTCACCAGCACAAACGCTCCCACAGGGAGACTCTGAGTTTGTGGGCAAACCCGAGGACAGTGTTTGCACCCTGACTCTTTTCTTGGGGATTCAGAGAGGCTGAGGCAAAATGTTGGGGAATGATATTGGAGGAATAAGTATACTAATTTATATTTTTTAAGAAGAAGAGATACTGTGAATACGTGAGTACGTCATATTATTAACAAACTGCTTGTACCCTACTTCACAGCCGCTGATGCAGAGCTGTGTTGGTGGATGTCTGCTTTTCCCGCCTGTACCTGGAAGAGTCCATTCCTACTTAAGGCTCACCAGTAAGACAAAAGTCAGTGTCTGAAAGTTTCAGTTCTCATCTGTAAAAGATGTTAATTCATCTGTCCATATAAACTGGTTGAGGACAGTACCTGACACGTGAAAGCTCAAAAATGTGACCGTGGTAGAGACAGCGGATGCTCACCAAATCCGTGTTCTCTCTTCTTCCTGCGCACACAGCTAGACTACATTTCCCAGCATCCTTTGTAGTTAGGTGTGGCCATGTACTAGTTCTAGCCAGTGGGGTGTGAGCCAGCTTGTATAGCTCACAAGACCAATGCTTAAATTTGTAGGAGTTCTGCCAGGAGGTTGATGTCACATTCCTAGCTTGAAATCAGCCATGGTGGGAATATTACACCATGGAGATCAGCAGGTACTACAGCCAGCTTCTTTTTTTTTTTTTTGCTCCTTTGGAGAACATTTACCAGAACACGACTGACTGGGAATATATCTATTTCCCCTTTCTCTCATCCCAGAGCCTCATAACCCACTGTGTATGTGTATAACTCAGAAAGTGTGTGTGTCTGTGAATCAAGATCAGGTTTGAATAACTTCAACAGAGGAGACATTCTGAGAGGATGGAAGCTGACACCCGAGGTTAGGTGGGGCATACGGTGAAGGGGGAGAACAGTCTAATCTTTGCCCTTTGAAAATAGGGATATTTGTGGGGCTTCCCTGGTGGCACAGTGGTTAAGAATCTGCCTGCAATGCAGGGGACCCGGGTTCTATCCCTGGCCCTGGAAGATCCCACGTGCTGCGGAGCAGCTAAGCCCGTGCGCCACAACTACTGAGCCTGCGCCCTAGAGCCCGTGAGTCACAACTGCTGAGCCCACGTGCCACAGCTACTGAATTCCGTGTGCCTAGAGCCCTTGCTCTGCAACAGGAGAAGCCACAACAATGAGAAGCCCGCGCGCCACAACGAAGAGGAGCACCCTCTCGCCGCAACTAGGGAAGGCCCGCGCACAGCAACGAAGACCCAACACAGCCAAAAAACAAATAAATTAATTAATTTTTTTTAAAAAAAGGGATATTTGAGACGAGGGCTACATTTTTATGTGTTGGGTCTCTTGAGAAATTTCAGGTCTTCTTTTGCCCCCCTGCTTTATCTGGTTGTCACTGGTCCACCTGGCCGGTGGGTGTCCTCTGCAGCCTGGTGCAGAAGACACCCACCGGCCAGGTGGACCAGCCTAGTATGCCCTTACTCCCAAGCACTCGGTAATGACAGGCACCAGGGAAAGTGTCTTATTGTCTCTGCACTCCTGTGAGGGAGGCTGACGCCAGGACAGAGGGGGCTCAGTCTGGATTCTCCTAACAGCAGACCCCGAGATGAGGATTCAAGGGCAAGTCATTTATTTGGAAGGCGATGCCGGGAAACAGCACACGGGGGCAGGAAGCAGTTGAGGCAGGGGGGAGAGGCGGCCGACAAATGGTGTGTTATCCAGCAAGTCGCCTCTGCGGGCGACTGGAGACATGGGAGACAGTGTGGAACACGCATCTCAGAGCTCTCACCCCAAGGGGACAGTGGCTGCAGTATCTTATCTGTCAGCTCTCTTCGGTCAGGGGCATGTCTAGGATGCCCATAACCTGTCCAGACTGCCAGCTTGTGTCTGTTCTTTCCCTAACTGGCCCCTGAGAATCTCTTTACTCTTTGCTTTGTGAGAGGTGAGCTGACTCCCCTATTCTGAGCTCTCCGTGTGGACTTCACGTGTATTGTCCTGGCGGCCCTTGACCCTGACTTTGATATAACGTATGCACCCTGACCTCTGTTGCATTCAATCCCTTCAGTGCCGTCACGTATAAGAATGATTTGAAGAATGGTTTGAGTCACACTCTTAGAAATGACAGAACTGGAGAGTTCTCTTACAATCTCGCATGATTATAGTCATCTTGGATTAGATGTATATTTCATCAGAATTTCTGCCTTGTGGTAGATACCACATCCTAATCCCTAGGACTGATGAATATTTTACCCTATTTGGCAAAAGGGACTTTGCAGGTGTGATTCAGTTAAGGATCCTGAGATGCAGAGATGATCCTGGATTGTCTGAGTGGGCTCGTAAAGGTTCATATGAGAGGGAGGCGGGAATGTCAAAGTCAGAGAGGGTGATGGGATGATGGAAACAGCGTGGAGTTATGCAGGGCCAGGAGTCAAGGAATGTGGGCAGCCCTTAGAGGCTGGAAGAGACAAGGAATGCCTATGAGACCCATGTGGATTCTGCCCTCTAGAACTATAATACATTTGTGTTGCTATAAGTTTGTAGGAATTTGTTACAACAGCAAGAGGAAACTAATATACCCACACAGTCAAGTTTTAAAAATTATGTATTTTGTAAAAATTATGTATTTATTTGGCCGCGCTGGGTCTTAGCTGTGGCACATGGGATCTTTTGTTGTGACATGCGGGATCTTCAGTTGTGGCATGCGGGATCTTTTTTTTTTTTTTTTTTAGTTGCGGCATGCCTGCGGGATCTAGTTCGCCGAGCAGGGATCGAACCCGGGCTCCCTGCTTTGGGAGCGCAGAGTCTTAACTACTGGACCACCAGGGAAATCCCCCCAGATTATGTATTTTTAAATTGCCTTTGGGGGGTCCAACGTAATTGTGATTTTGGGAGTCTATTTTCAGTTAGTTTTGGGAATCAGCTCAGTGGGCTAACTGATCAAATCAAGGTCAGGGTTGGTGTGTCTCTGAGGTCTATCACTTATCGTCTGGGGTTTCTCAGCGCAGAGCCCCTGACCTTGCACGCAGGTAGGTTAGCTGTTGCCAGGAGGGAAATCTGCTGGTGATGGGGCCGCTGATTGCGGTCCAGGTATTTCTGGATTAACTGCTGCTTTTGATTACCTGAACTATTTGTGGATAATCCCTCATCCAGATAATTGAAAATTCTCTGCCTGAGCACACTCTTGTTTTGGCCACTTGGAACCCTAAGGTTTTGCAGCTCTAAGTCTCTAGTCGGGCTTTCCAAGCACCAATAACTTTTATCTTCTCGCGAAACTGGTTGGCTAATTCAGGAATGTGCTTCATTCTAGGTAATAATAGCAAATATTTCCTGAGCACTTGACCAGTCAGGCTCCCGGCCGAGCACTTTTTAAAATCATTACGTTTTTGAAGACTTTGCTCAGAGCTGAGTCCCCCAGGGCCGCCCTCACTGTATAGACGAGGACTGGGGGCTCTGGGCAGCTCACTTAACTAACGCACGGCAGAGCCCACCCCCGACACCAGGCGGTCAGATTCTCGAGCCCACGCTTCTAACCAGCACTGATACTGTCACCCTCTTTTTGGAAATGGCTCGAGTTTGTTCTCAGAAATAGACCTGAAGTTGGCATCTCGCTTTAGCCGGTAGCGTAAGAGGCCACGAATGAGTCAGGGGGCAAAGCAGCCCTCTGGGAACTGTTGCCCTTTCTCCTGGAGACACGTTTTTGTGAGGGGAGGACGTCCCTGGGTATGATGGATGCTGGATTTCACCACCGACGTTGCAAGGTCTCAATGTTTCGTGATCAAAATGGGTTAAAAAGTGTTTCTGCTCGTGTCCAGTGGTGGTTCAGAGAGAATGTCTAAGCAACAGAAAAGCAAGGTGCTGCTCATTCTGCATGACCGCTCCCTTGATCCAGTTGCCATCGGCGTTTGCCAGGCATGTCAGTGGTCTCGACCTGGGTTCAGTTTGTATGATGGCTGGGCAGCATTTACGGACTCAGGAATTCCTTCCTTTTCGACTGGAAGATTCCTTCCCTTTCGATTTTAGAAACTGTAATGCTAACACGGTGGGTCTCGACCAGGGGCACTTTTGCTCCTCATGGGACATCTGAGGTATTTTTTTAAATAGATCTTTATTGGAGTATAATTGCTTTACAATAGTGTGTTAGTTTCTGCTGTATAACAAAGTGAATCAGCTACACATATACATATATCCCCATATCCACTCCCTCTTGGCGTCTCCCTCCCACCCTCCCTATCCCACCACTCTAGGTGGTCACAGAGCACCGAGCTGATCTCCCTGTGCTATGTGGCTGCTTTTGGGAGGTGTTTTTGATTGTCACAACTGGAGGACGGTGCTACTGGCATCTGATGGGGTGTATTAGGTTCCTGATGCTGCTGTATCAAACTCCCACAAGCCAGGTGGCTTAAAATAAGGGAAATTTCTTTCTCTCGCATTTCTGGAGGCCAGGAGTCCAAAAGATGTCTGCAGAGTTGGTCCCTTCTGGAGACTCTGAGGGAGAATCAGACCTCCGTCCTCGCTTCCGGGGGCTGCCGGCAATCCTTGCGGCCGCATCACTCCAATCTCTGCGTCCAGCTTCACGGGGCCTTCCCCTCTTCTCCCGTGCCTCAAATCTCCCTTTCCTTTCTCTTGTAAGGACTCCTGTTATTGGATTTAAGGCCCACCGTAAAGCCAGGATGATCTCATCTCCAGACCCTTAACTTAATTACATCTGCAAAGGCACTATTTCCAAATAAGGTCCCAGTTACAAGTCCTGGGGGTTAGGACTTGGACATATATTTTGAGGGGGGACACAGTTCAACCCACTACATGAGTAGAGGCTGGGAAAGCTGAGAACCACGCTACAATGCACAGGACGGCCTCCACCACAAAGAGGCTGCCGTGAGGGAGAAGTTTGATTGTGGCAGAGAATACCTTTCAGCACGCTCCGCGTCCTTCGCCAGCTGTCACGTGCGGTGTGGCCCAGCCAGGCAATGCGGTCAGATGCCAGCTGTCACCGCCCAGTTCATTTCCAATGAGTGGAGGCCGTTAGCGCCCAGCAGGTGGCCTTCAAATACCCACTGTAACCAAGGCTGGTGTGCCAATGACAGGAAGAGTGAATGCAGTGTTCAGAAGCGTGCGTACTCCAGTGTATACGTAATCAGGTTTGCACCTGTCTTGTGAGTGTGCGTTAAGAACCTCTGATTTAACGGCGTAGACGCCCAAGGCTGCCCCCTTCTCCAGCCCCCTCCTCGCCGTCATGATTAATCTCTTGGGGAATACGTGTTATGGAAATTTGTACCAGTGGTCTCAGGCTTTCTCTGTAGAGCGATAGTAAGTATTCCTGATTTTGCAGGTCACGAGGCAAAGTGGAGCCTCGTCTGCAGGTTCTGATGGAACGAGAGAGAGAGAGTGCTGCCACGTGCTGCCCCATTTGACCACGTGGCTGGTCTTGGCTGGTGGGCAAGTCGGTGTCCAGTTGCCAGCCGCTGGAGCCTTCCAGAGGCCCGGTGGCCCGCCCTCGGGCTGGGGCCTGGCGCTGGCTGAAGCAGCGGGGGGCTGCGAGGAGGGGCCCACACCGCCCTGCCCAGTTTCCCTCTGTGCGTCAGGGACGCCAGGTGCCAGCACACTCGTCTCTCCTCCTGAAGCGCCAAGTCATCTGAACCTGGGCGCCTGGCTGCAGGGCCCGGGATGCTCAACGCCCAGCACGGGCCCACAGCAGAGGCCCCGGTGTAGAGCTGGAGACCAGCGCGGGTCCTGAGCAGCGGCCACTGGGCCCGGACGCAGATTCTGGGTGCAGAGCGGGGCGTAGGGGGTAGAGGGTGACGTCCTGGCTGCTCTCCGGGTTCTCAGGCGCCGGCCTGCTCCAGCCACATCTGCGGGCCACACAGTACAGCCGGGGGGGAGGGGCGTGAGGACAGGGGGCTGGATTTGGCCTGCGGGCCACACTTTGCCAGACCCTGCTTTGACCTTCTGGCAGATACTCGGTCCTTTTTTGGTTTGACCGACTGCGTACCTCATTTGCAAAATCATGGTGTTGAAAGCAGTGGGGACCATCTGACAGCCCTGAGCTAAGCCAGTCCTCGGGGTTTTTGCAGGTAACGCACGGAGGCTCGGGAAAATGGGAGATGCACAGCTTCCCTTAGCAAATGAGTGTGCGGCCCGGGAGACCCCCAGGATCAGGGTGGTGAACAGAATGTTTTTGCCTTTTGCATTTTGAAGTTTAGCTTCTCTTCTCCTTCTAAACCCTCAGCCATCTTATTGGAGCAAATATTCCTGGCAAAGTCCAGGCGCTAGGGGTCAGATTCTATTTCATCTTGTGATTTGGACAGTCGTCAGAGGCAAATATTAGAAGCAATATGTTTGGAAAGAATAAAAGAGCAGAGAATTCCGTCACCCGAAGTTGCAGATGTCATTATGAAGTGCGTGCTGTGCACACCAGCCGTCTGGCATTTGCAGTATGGACGCGTTGGTGAAGACAAAATGCCTTCCCAGTCAAAGCCCCAGAAAATTGTCTGCTCTCCTAGTAGCGACCGCTGTCAGCAAGTGTTCTTTCCTCGCTTAGAAACTTCATCACGATGCCTTCTTAACGATCAGCTGTCACCTCCCATTTTATTCAGCTAACCTCACACTGTATCGTCCTTCCGGTGCGCACTTCCCAGGCCTCTCTAAGCCAAGTTCAACCAGGTTTGTGGAATGTCAGCTCTCTCCCCGCCCCCTCTTAAATTCCTCTTCAGTGCCGTCGGAGCCTGACTGCAAAGCCCGGGGGCGTTTCCCGAGGCCTTCATTGTGCACAAATTCAGAGCTAAGTAAATCTCAGGCCCGCTGCTCGGCCACGGAAGTGATCGGCGGCCACCAGAAGCGGAGAGGTTTTTAATGGAAAAACGAGAAATCAAAGATAAAAAATGAGAGATCTGAGCCTAGAAAAGAGGGCAGCAACTGGTTTTCAGCCCTCCGAACCGCACTCGTGCCCCAGTCAGTCGTCGTTAGTGACCTGATCGGTGCTGACGGGGAGCTGTCTTGGAGCGGGGGCTCGACACTTAGAGGCGCGGCCTGGGTCTTTCTTTATCTTCTGCAGCACCTGAAATTTTGTTGTTGAGGTTTCCTCTGGGCCCATGTAACATGCCTGTAATGTCGGGGAGACTAACAGCACTGGCCTTCTCCAGCCCCTAAATATGGGCTTGCGGGCTCCGGCCTTGACCTTCCCGTCTGTCAAGCTGTTTCAGCGACCTCATGCAGGCTCTTGGTTTTGACCATCTCTCCTCAACGTCTGGCCTTGCCCTATCTCCAGGGACTCCAGATTGGCTTCTGTACCTTCCTGATCGGGTGCACCTGGAGGTCCCCCAGGCACTTCAATCTCAACGTGCTGTCTATAAGAGACACGCTTTAGATGCAGAACACCGAAAGCTTGCAAGGTTTGTCATCTGCTCGTATGTGGGAGGAGACGGATGAGGAGTCAGTGGTGACACTTTGTCTTCCTGGAGCTGACTGGGAGCGTGGAGAGGTATTGGGAAGGTGGGCATGGTGGTGATTAATGGGGGTGATGAGCCACTTAGAAGAGGAGAATAAGGTTGTGGTGGGTGAGTTGTTTTTCGGTTGCAAATTACAAAGACTCAACTCAAAGTAGCTTAAACACATGCACACATACAACAAAGAAAGGAAAAAAAAAGAAACTCGATAATTTTATTGACTCAAGGAATTGAGAAGGCCAAGGGAGTGGTTTCAGGAACAGCTGGATCCAGGTGCTCAAATAGTGTTATCTGTCATAGGCTGGGTTCCTCCACAAAAGAACCTAAGACAAAGGCCTGTGTCCTGGTAGTCTATTTGGGAGCAGCATTGGAAAGGGAAGGTGGGAGACCTAAGCAAAAGATGCCTGAACAAGTTGCCTGGCATTATGGGAAACTGGAGCTCAAGCTGTGGGATCTTCGGGAGGTCCTTCCAGGACATCTCAGGACTGTCCTTCCCGGAGACAGAAGGGGGAAGCATGGATTCATCGGCTCTGTCCTGCAGGCATCAAGCGTGGCCCATGGGTGTGGACTCCTCCCACATTGATGGCTGGCACGTGTGAGCACTGACAGCTTCCACAGGTGTCCCACCGGAGAGAAGCCTCCGGGGAGAACGTGAACTCGCTGCGGCCACAGGGAAGTCGTAGGGTGGCACATAGCGTCAGGTCGTGTCTGCACGAGCCTGGTCGAAGCCTGCGCGAAATTGATCTCGGCAGCAGTGGGGTAAGGGCAGAGGCCAAGAGGATTGGAAGTGGCTCAGACAGGGGTCTCCCTCACCATCAGTGTGTCTCCATCTCCCTGTCTCTTGTTCCATCTCTTGACTGTGTGCATCTGCCTGATTCTCAGACAGGCTTATCCACATGGTAATAAGATGCCCCCCCCAACAGAAGCGACAAGCTGTCGTGGTCCTTAGAGTCCATCACTGCAGAGAAAGAGAGAGGCCCTCGCCGCCTTCTGCCTGATGTCCAAAAACTGATTCTGATCATCCCTCCGTGGGGCGTGTGCTCATCCCCGTGACCAAGAAAGCAAAGGGTCTCAACTCCTTGCCCTGCTAGAGTTGCGTGGTGCTGGCGTGGGGCTCTTTCCCAGTGGAGAGGTGGCTGGCTCTGGCACACGCAGAGATGTGCTGTCCGGGTCTTTCTTCCAGCTTCAAGAAAAAGCTGGCCGCTGAGTATGTGTTTGGCCAACTGCCTTCGCTTTGGAGCCAGGGTCACGCTCTTCCAAGGGCAGTCCCTGGCCGGGGCCTGAACAAGACAAGGCTACAAAGTGCCTAGCCACTTCTTCCCAGTGCAGAGGCTCCTCCAAGGGTGGCTTTTGCTCTGGGCCTCCCAGTTGTGATGATGGAGAAATTGTCGGGTCAGCGTCATAGTCTGGCATCTTCTTCTGCCCCGATTCCTCTTCCTCCCTTTTCTCCCCTCAGGCGTTTCTCTCCAATACATCTTTCGCATTCCTAAGTACATCTCGGTGCTCGCTTCCTGGAGAACTCAGCTGGCACACGGACAGAGGAAGAAGTAACCGACGTTCACCCAGGGGGTGAGACACCTGGAAGGATGAAAGGAGGGAGGAGGGAGGCGAGAGCCCCAAGCTTTGAGTGGGTACAGCAAAGGGCTCCCAATCACCTCCTCGTTGGTGATTCTTTTCAAAACCACTTCCAAACTACCTCTCTGAAACTGGCCCTAGAAGTACAAGGCAGACCTGGATTTGAAAACTATGCGTTAGCTTTGGGCAGCCCACCAACTGCAGGGCCTGCACTTTCGTGAGGCCATGGGTTCCATCAAGCTGGAGCAATGAACACAGAGAGCAGGGAGACAGCCTGCTTACCCACACTTTTCAGGGCAGCCCATGCAGCCAAGGCCACTTCTCGTGGAGGCATTGACCTTGGTCAGAAGCTGATGTAGGACCAGACGAATTCCAAAGACTACCTGCCCTTTGAGTTGCCTTCTGCCCGCAGGCATATTATGGAAGGGGATGAGTTCTTTTGTTTGGGGGTTGGCTTTAGCCTTGCTGAACTGGGAATCCAAGGTCCAGGGGAGAGTGAGGAAACAGGTTATTACCCTAGACTTGAGTGTCATCATTTCTCTGAGACCACTCTGTCTAGTGTTTCTCCAGAAACCTGGTTTGCATGTCATTGGCCTTGGGCTTACAAACTGGGAGTGAATTTTATGGGAAGGTGGCACATAGAATCATGGGTCTATAAATGGCCGTCAGAAGAAGCCAGCCAAGTACAAGGCATGAATTCCAGGTCACATGGTCTGAAGAAACTCAGCTGCAATCGCTGTTATTTTCGCTGGCAGGCAAATAAAAATGAACAGAATCCTTATTTTTCTGAGTGTATGAGAATCATAATACATTCCCGTAGTGACTTCTCATGACCTGCATTCAAGAGAACAAAACAGAAGGTCTGGTTCACCCATCTGACTTCTAATCACTGAGATTTGATATGAATACAAATAATGATGGACTTCCGTGGAAGCTTTGTCTTGGAAATCCAGTATGCGTCACTGGCGGTGTCCTAAAACTTTTCCCATGGCCCCAAGGGGCAAATTTAAGGCACGTGCTATTACAAGCATGTCTGTAGCTGGATAAATTTAACAAGCAAAGGGCTGTATAATTACTACTTGGCAATTTAAAGAATTGAGCTCTTTTTTGTCCATTCCTGTTAAATCATGAACTACAACAAAGGTGAGTGACTTCGTTGTACTGAGTCCCTGTGGGTGCAGTCCAGGGAGAAGTCTTCACAGGTGCAGCTAAAGACAGGAGAGAGGTGAGGTGAGGTGATGGGCTGACAGTTTAGGCAATGCAGGGGCTCACCCTGTTCTGGGTTTTCAAAGACAGAAAGGCTATTTTATCAATGTCGTCAGAGATGTTGGGTTCTTGGGAACTGACTCAAGCTAGCCAATCACCTAAGAGACTGAGGGATAACACAGAACACAAATGCAAGGTCTAACCGGGTGCCAGGCTGGAGTATTTGTGCCAGCCATCCTGATGCCTTCTGTCCTGGTGTCCAGACATCTGGGGAGTTGGCTTAAAAATGAGAAGACTGGGTGGATGACAAGGAATTAGGATCAAGGCTGGTGGATGGTCAAGGCTACTCCATCCAGGTCACGGTGACTCTGTTAAACCACTCAACTCTCTCCCTAGTATTTATCTCGTAAGAATGAGAGCGTTTGTCTTTGTCAGATTCAGTGCTGGCTTCTCTCTCCTGGATAAACCCTACCATATTTTGCTTCTATTATACACATGTTTCTAGTCTACAGGTAGACCAGTATCATCTCACCTTAAAAAAAAAAAAAAAGAGCCTTTCTTTAGAAAGAATATAACACAGTGGAATAGTTTACAATCACCTTCTAGACCTGCCTCTCTAAGTTGAGGCTGGTGTAATTCTGATCTTACCAGGTTAGGGGCAACTTCTTACTTGTCCTCATTATCTCATTGGTTTGTTTTTTTTTGTTTGTTTTTTTTATTTTTGTTTTTTTTGCGGTACGCGGGCCTCTCACTGTTGTGGCCTCTCCCGTTGCGGAGCACAGGCTCCGGACACGCAGGCTCAGCGGCCATGGCTCACAGGCCCAGCCGCTCCGCGGCATGTGGGATCTTCCCAGACCAGGGCACGAACCCATGTCCCCTGCATCGGCAGGCGGACTGTCAACCACTGCGCCACCAGGGAAGCCCCTCTCATTGGTTTTTGAAAGTGTTGGGATGGACATTTCAAAACACAAAGAGGTAGACAAACAAACACAAGAAGAGTTTTTCTTTCATTTCTTTTTTCCATGACAGTATCTAGTAATAATCACACATTAACCACACTGGGATTTTTAGCCCTATATCGGTGAGATTTTCTTTATTTTTCAAATGTTGGAACTTGGCGTGCTCATCCCAAGATGGTGGACAGGGCAAAGAGAGGCATGCCTGTAGCCAAGCTTGGCTGGTATGACAAAGTGACTTTATTTCCTCTGGGGCAGAAATGATGAGAGCTGGTGTTTTCTGCTTATGATTTACTCTTCTCATTGGAAGGTTTCCTCTCATAATATCATTAAGATAGCAAGTCACAATTTTGGAAGAGGAAGCTCTGTCTCAGGAATTTTATACTTGTATCTGCAATTCCCTTCCCTTTCTGCAGCGTGTCTAAATTATATCTGGGGTTGAAGCAAGAGTCTGGCAGCACCTTGCCTTATTGACGAAAGTGTCAGTTTAGGCATCCCTTCTTTCCCAGGCAAAGGAAAAATTGACACACTGCCAGTGACCGGAAGCCCCAGTGCCTGTTAATCTCCGGATTAACCAATGATTTTCCAGAGCCTCAAGGTCTTCATGGAGCTCTGGATATCTCCCTGACTCTTCAGTTACCCATTTACACACATGCTCCTGATTCCTAATTGCATTCATGATATGTGAATTTTGCCTGTTTAATTTTCTAAAAATAATTTTATTTCTCTTATATGGCGAAGATGGTTAGTCATCAAATTTACAGTGTGCTCCCCTATATTTCTGAGCCTTTTGGGAACTGGGGGTCATCTGACAGCTTCTAGTGAAGGAACTGTGTGTGGAAATGGCATGTGTTACTTATGGGCCAGGGAAGTGAAGGATTGGCCCATAAGTGACACATCCCTCTCTTTCCCAAGCATGGCAACCCAGGAATTCACATATTATGATGGCAACGTCACCAGATGGAGGAAGCTTGGATCCCTGAGTCACCAGATGGAAGTGAGCCCTGGCCAACTTGCATTGGACTTCACGGAAGTAAGAAGTAAATTTATGTTGTGCTCAGCCTTTGAGACACTTATTACTGCAGCATAGCCAATCCTATACTGACTAAACTTAATTTCCACCTTCTTGGAAAAATATACACTGTCTTCTCTGTGAACTGCTTACAAATATATTAAAAGTCTGGAGCTCTCAGCCTCAAATATCTGAAGTATCAGAATAGGCTAGGTGGAGAAACCTTCTGGTTAGACCCCTTTAGGACTCAAACTAAAAAAGTAAACAAAAATGAACAGGCAAATACAAACCCAAGTTTTCTGCTCAAATAATCTCTTCTTCTAAACTACCCAGGACCCCAGAGGTTCTGTGGTTTGTCAATGCAGAACCGCAGAACACTACCTCTTCAGGAATATTAAGTTGTTTACAAGATGGGTACAGTTGGCTTGAAAGTAGTATTGAGGAGTGTCCCTGGTGGGGCAGGGATTGGAGGGGACTATGGGAATTTGTGCACTTGCCAGTGTTTTCTGTATTCCTGTCCCTTATCTTCTGGCATTCATTCTTTAGTTACTGGGCTAAATTTGACTATCTGATAGGCAGACAATGCATGGGCTTAGGACACTTATAACACACACACATACACACACACACACACACACACACACACACCGTTCGGTGTGGGGGGAGATTAGATGTTTTGAAAAAATAGCAAACTTATGGGAAAATCAGAAACTTGTTGGACTTCCTTACCTTTATTCTTTTGGGCTCAGTATTGTTTTTATTTAGGTTGACATCGGGAAAGGGGGTCGGCTCTGGATGGCGTTTCTGTCATATCTTTCAGAGCTTAGAGCCTCTCAAGCTCTTCACGGGACCCTACTTAGATATTTCTTCAGTTATATCGTGTATCCAATTCTTCTCAAATGGCTGCTAACAGGCATTAAATGCAAATTAAGCATTTTTGCAATAACAGAGGGTATTTACATTTCAGAAACATAGGGATGGGTTAGTAAGAGTTTGTGGCAAAGCCTGACTAGCTAATCTCCAAACTGTTTTCCTTTCTTTCTAGGGCACAAACTTGACAACATTTCCCAGATTCCTTGTAGTCAGATGAAGTGTTTGTGAAGCCATCTCCAGGCCCGGCCCATCCAGAGTTTCCTTGTTATTTCCCATACTTTCTCTTTCCCTGAGGGATGACCTAATGCAGAGCATGTAGTGTAGGCCCTCAGGACCCCCAGGGATGTTAGAGCCATTAGGTGGAAGGAATCTGGGTCGTAGAATAACTGTGTGGAGGAAAACCTGCCTGATGGACTGCATTGAACTGTGACATGCATGAGAAATGAACCTTTAAATTAATGTGAGACCCCTGACATCTGGGAGTTGTTTGTTGCAGTAGTTAATCTACCTGACTCATACAAACCTCTTAGCCAGTCACAGTTTATTCTTCCCTAAGAAATGTGCACTGTATGAAGCCCTTTAGGACCCTAAACACCTCCGCTAAAGCTCAAGGGTTTGAGGATTACCACAAAGCGTTTCCACCTTTGTGAAGAATTTCCAGATGCATCCTTCTGAAATCAGTGTTGATTATGTCCTCTTTCCTGACAACATGATAACAAATTTTTACCTGTCTGATGTGACCTTGTCACACAATACTGAAATTCACCGTTAATGATGTAACTTGACAACTTAGGCAAAAGGGGGAATTTATATCCTATGAGGAAGTGGGGTAAACAGTCTCCAAAGATGGGCACCATCAATTCCTCTCCTCCCTGTACACACATGCTGCTCCACCCAGCAAGGGTGACATCTATTTCCCCTCCCCTGGTATCTGAACTGTGGCCTTGTGACTTGCTTTGCCCAATGGAATGTCAAGGATATGACATTCTAGGACTTCTGCGTCCAGGCCTTAAAAGGAATGGCAGCTTTAAGGTCCTCCCTCTGGGAAGCCAGCTGCCAGTTGAGAGGTCTGACTATGCTGAGACCCCCCATGCCGTGAGGAAGCCCAAGGCGACCACGTTGAGAGCCCACTTAGGCACCAGATGTGAGTGAAGGCTTTGTGACCCTTCCAGCCAGCTCAGATGCCCACTGAATACAGCCGAGTGAGTGACTCTAGCCAAGGCCAGAAGAACCACCAGCTGAGCCCAGTGAACTCACAGCTTCGTGTGGAGAAAATAAATCGTTGCTGTTTAAGCCAAGTTCGGAGTGGCTTGTTACACAGCAATAGGTAACCGAGACAGAAGGGACTCTAGGTGTGAGGTTCTGACTGGTTAAGGAAAGACTTGTGAAATCTCCCATGGGATTGTTCACCATTGTGTTTTAACTCATGAAGGTGGAAACATGGCTTTGAAAGAGGCCTGAGAATGGCTTTTTATGGTCAGGGGCATACAGTAGCCACTTTCCCATGCTCTTACTTGAGCCTTGACAAATATTTCTTCAACAGAAGATTTTTGAATGAAAGTAATTATCACGTACCTCTCTGTTCCGTGTCTTAGGCCGTGAGCTCTTTGGGGGGAGATCATTGTCTGGACATAGAACAGTGCCTCCGCGAGGTTGCAGGCTGTAGAGGTTTATTGAGTGAGTTAATGCTGGGCTTGGGGGCGGACCTCATCCTTTCAGTGGATGAGGATGTGATGAAGAGGAACCCTTGCCTTGCCCCTAATGTCTCACCCAAAGGTCAAAAGGAAGCAGCTAAATGAAGAAATCTTCAGTGCATCTAGACAGTGGCAGTAAATCAATAAATACACCTCTGTATGTTGCAAAAAAGAATTCAGTTGCCACTCAATAGGAAAAGAAAGAAGTTCCTTATCATTAGGCCAGAAAGCACCATCCGAGCATAAGGGTCAATCAAGTTGCATTTGAAACACTCTCTTTATTGCTCTTAGGGTACTTTTCTTGAGTCATGATTTAGCACTCACTATAGACAGGGCAGTGACTCCAGGTACAAATAACGGCAGAGATGGCCCTGGACTAGGAAAAGCAGATGTGAGATGGAGCACATCTGACAGAAATAAGCCTGCTGGAGACAAAATATGCGAGGGCTGTCACTTACCTGCTTTGCCTCAGATTTTGGGTATAGTTATCTTGACTTCAGTAGCCAGGTAGAGCTTGTTTAATTTGTACGTCAATTTATAACAAAGCAACAGGGGTTCCTTGACCTGGGACTTTATGAAGATAATAAGAGGATTAGCTGAGAGGAAATGAACCAGGCTATGGAAAGAGAACTATATCCATTTCAATACTGTTAAATAGATATTTACCACAAACTCCAAAGAATATACTGTAGGGTTGTGTTATAACTTCCAGCTACTGTTTTTTAGGGAGCTGATCAGAACTTCTACAAGGACTCAGGGTGTAACAGGGACTGGAGATAGGACTTCCTACTCAGGATTTCCTTGCTTCCTTCCTTCCACCCACCTACCCATCCGTTTATCCACGTATCCACCCACCCACCTACCTACCCATGTGTTGCACTTCCGCATTGTATCAGGCACTGTTCAGGGGGCCGGTGGTACATTTTCAAGCAAAACAAAACCCATCTCTGTTATCTTGGTGTTTATGACCTGGATGTGCTTTTTAGAATTTAGGCATTCACACCTCAATCGGTTTGGGGGAATTTACAGTTGAATTTCTTGTTAGGAAAATATACTTGGCATCTTTGAAATCCACCAGTGGACTCTTTTCGTACCTACAGGATTCTACTTCAGGAAAAAAGAAACTGTCTCCTGATGCAGCTGGAAGAAGCCATCCGCATAACGTCCTATCTCCAGTCCCAGTTACAAAGGTGGGTAACTTGTTATCATCTTATAACGACGTGGCCGTGAACTTCACAGTTCCCTTTGGCTTGGTTTTCTCTCCTAGAACTTGGAACCTGCAGTGGTTGTAAACACTGGACAGGAAAGTGGATACACGATATTTTTAAGAGGCGCTACTCATATATGATCCAAGGAATATGAGAACCAAATGTGACTTCTGAATAATGAATCATTTATCGAAGGATTTTGTAACTCACAGCATCAGGAGTGTATATATCCATCTACATATATGCATATGCACATTTTTTAATGATACAAATATTTAAAAAATAAGATTTGGATGCTCGTGCCTGTGAAGCCCTCCATGAGCCCCTAGGCTTTTCAGTGCTTAATTACAGACTGTTCTCCTCTCGCCTAGTACATGCATGTCATGGCTGTTTTGTGAGATTGTTGAAATGTGCAGAAGTGTCTGTTTTCTTGTTGAATCCCCCATCCTCTGGCACAGCGAGGAGAAGCATAATAATCATTTGCAAACAAATAACTGAATTCTGACCTTTGTGACTTTTCCTGTCTTGTGATGACTTCTTTTATTTTAATCACAATTTTATCTCCTTCTGATCCTGACATTTACGCTCTGGTTTCTCTTGATCTGAGGAAGCTTTGAAGTTCATTTTAACCCGATTTCGCCTGAGGAAATGTATTTCAGTACCAGAAGACTCAGTTATCTCCTGTGACTTGCCCCAGGCTCCAAAACCCTCTGGAGATCATCCTAGTTCTTTGCAAACATACCCAGGGAATTTTAATGCCCAGTTAATTGGAAGGTTTTACAAACTTCGGCCCTTTTACCTGCCCAGATAGCACAGTGTTTACTGTGGAAAAGAAAAATTTTTTAAATTGCAGAACTAAAAAAATTGGTTGTGACTTGTCATGCTTTTGTGCTAGAGTCTTCATTTCTGTACGAGATCAAAAATGAATGAATGAATACTCTTATTCAGTTTTTTTTTTTTTTTTTTTTTTTTTTTTTTTGCGGCGCGCGGGCCTCTCACTGCTGTGGCCTCTCCTGTTGCCGAGCACAGGCTCCGGACGCGCAGGCTCAGCGGCCATGGCTCACGGGCCCAGCCGCTCCGCGGTATATGGGATCTTCCCAGACCGGGGCACGAACCCGTGTCCCCTGCATCGGCAGGCGGACTCTCAACCACTGCGCCACCAGGGAAGCCCTCTTATTCAGTTTTTCATTCTTCTACCTTACAAAAAGTGTGAGGCCGCCGGTGAGAAATGGGAGCGGTCTCTGAAACATGACTGTGAGCCATGTGAAAGAAGGACTTGGCAATGAAGTAGACAATCACTCAGCACAAGTTTCATTCAAGTTGTTCATTCTCACTGGGGATTTAAAATATGCCTTCATATATCGAGAGAAAACTCTAATTTGAAAAGATACATGTACCCTAATGTTCATTACAGCACTATTTACAATAGCCAAGACATGGAAGCAACCTAAATGTCCATGGACAGATGAATGGATAAAGAAGATGTGGTACATACACACACACACACACACACACACACACACACACACACACACACATGTATGGTATCTATGGTGTGTGTATATATATATATACACATATATATATATGTAATGGATTATTACTCAGCCATACAAAAGAATGAAATAATGCCATTTGCAGCAACATGGATGGACCTAGAGGTTATCATACTAAGTCAGAGAAAGACAAATATCATACGATATCACTTATATGTGAAATATAAAAAAAAGTGATACAAATGAAGTTATTTACAAAACAAAAACAGACTCACAGACGTAGAAAACAAGCTTATGGTTACCAAAGGGAAAGGGTGGCAGGAAGGGATAAAAGAGGAGTTTGGGCTTAACAGATACACACACTACTACATATAAAATAGATAACCAACAAGGACCTACTGTATAGCACAGAGAATAATACTCAGTATTTTGTAGTAACCTATAAGGGAAAAGAATCTGAAGAAGTATATATATATATATATATATATATATATATATACACACACACACATATATATATGTAACTGACTCACTTTGCTGTACGCCTGAAACTAACACAACACCTGAAACTAACACAACATTGTACATCAACTCCAATTAAAAAAACATGCCTCCTTATTCAGCAATGTAACACATTCACAATTTTTCTGGACTCTACCTGTGGCATAAAGTGAGACACACCTCACACCTGTAGATGATAAAAAGGGAAACAGTCTCCTCCGCTGACCTCCCAATCAAAAACATGCTCAGTGGAAACCAGCAGGAAGGAAGAGCTAGCTTTCTTCCTGGGTAGGAAAATAACGAGTCATCATATCCTTGTGGTAAACAGAATTATCAATTCATAAATTCCGTGTATTAGGTTTTCACTTTCCAGGGGCTAATGCCCCATTATTTTACTTATGGGAAATAGCACCTTGTAGTTCCTGGTACAGACAGCTGCCAGATCACATGTGCTGGCATCTGTCGGTCTGGCATCTGTTGGTCTCTGCCCACGTCTAAGGAGTGTGTTCTCCTCATTGCGATGCCGCCTCTAAAATGGAAGAAATATTAACAGCTTCTACCAGCAGCTGTGGAGGCTGATGACTTCTTCAGGGCAGGCACGAGTTTGGAATACATTATCTGTTTGGCACAATTTATTCACGGCTACTGCCTGACCTTCTCAAAACAGAAAAGGTCATCACAGCCTGGCTCTCCCAGAGCTGAGCTGGGCATAGTCGTTCACCACTGGAAAGGTCCTTCTCTCTCTGCATTCTCTCTGTCGGATGTGTCACAGGTCACTGTTTGTTTGAGGCCTCAGTTTCAGAGATGAAAACATTTAATGATGTTGAGTCCACTGTTCTCTCATCCAAGGAGTTTATTTTGACCCTTAGGGTACATGAAAATCTGTCCTATGAACTGATTTCCTCTCCTTTTTTTTCGCCTATATTTGCCATAAGAAACGAATCATCAAACAGACAAATGTGACATCATAAAATTCAGGCACCTTAAAAAAAAGAAAGAAATCTATGTACATGATTCTGAGCTAATCCTTGTTAAAAGTAATTTTCTTTGGGCTAACATGACCTACAAGCACATTCTTTCAAAACTAGTCATTGTTTCGGGGCTGCTGAATGTTTTGAGCTCACAAACCACGTACATTTCTTTTCACTTCTTGTTTCCTGTATGTTACAGCCCCGAACAGACACTGGACATGCTGGCTCCATAGCTAATGTGGTGTGGGAGTTGGTATGCTAGCTATGTCTCTCAGACAAATGTAGATGTGGCAAGTCTTTGTCTAGAAGGCTGGACGGGAGCTTAAAGGGTGGGCTCTAGAGAGGAGATAGCAGGGGTGAACCGGCAGGAGGTCCCAGTTTTAATGCCAGTAATTGCTAACTATGTGACTTTGGACAAGTCACTTAAAACAATTTTTCCCCCAGAAAGCAAAAGGATTGGCTGTGTCTTCTAAGAGCCCATCACGTCTACAATTCTGGTTTCTAGACCTTCAGCTATGTGGGGTCACCCAGACTAGAGGGTCAACTAGTCCGTAACTTTGCAGCCATAGCTCATGGTTCCTGCCCATGTTTAGCACGCTTCCTAAATTTGGAACACCTGACCATTTTTTCTTTGTAATAGCACTTGTATTTTTTCTTTTAATTTTATTGAAGTATAGTTGTGTGTTAATTTCTGCTATACAGCAAAGTGATTCACTTATATATATATATATCTATACATTCTTGTTCATATTCTTTTCCATTATGGTTTATCACAGGATACTGAATACAGTGCCCTGTGCTCTACAGTAGGACCTTGTTGTCTATCCATCCTATATATACTAGTTTGCATCTGCTGACCCCACACTCCCAATTCCTCCCTCCCCCACTCCCCTCCCCCCTGGCAACCACAAGTCTGTTCTCTGTGTCTGTGTTGACTTACTGTTTACAGCTTAAATTTATTGAAGGCAACACAGGTTGGTACTGATTGTAGCAGAAATAACTACAATGACAGAAAACACTACCCAGGGGTCAGGTTAACAAATTAAGGAGAACTGGAGATGTTTTCAGAAGAACCGAGGGAATCCGTTGCTAGCAGACCTGCACTATGAGAAATGCTAACAGCAGGTGGGAAGGAAGTGACACTGGATCACAAATTGGATCTTCAAGAAAGGATGAAGAGCAGTTCCCGGTGTGCTGGGTGATGTGGCAACTGTGTCCCTTAGATGTAGGGCTGGAACGTGGCACAAGGAGCCATGTTTAGGGTGCCATAATGGTGTAAGAGTGACATGAAGGTGCTGCTGTAGGATTTCAGTTTTCCCCAGTAAAGAGACTGCGTCTAGCAGAGCAGCCTCAGTTGGAGTCACCCTCTGACTTTCCACAACCCATCTCTCTTTTTCCGCTTTACAATGCAGAGGTTAGTGGAGATGGATGGGAATTCCCATCCTGCATCTTCCATGTCTTCAATGGTGCTTCCAATCAGTAATGAATCCCTCGGGTTCATGGTGTTGCTCGTAATGGCCTTTCTTGCTCTGGAGGGAGGACTCTGGAGCCTTCCACACACCTCCTACCACGGGCTGGGAGCACAGTTGGTATTTAGCTCATGGCTGAGCATACGCTCAGGATTTGGAAGAACTAAACACAGGTGGACCTGAGGTTCCACTGGGCTTACCACTAGGTCAGCTCAGCTCAAATTCTGTTTAACTTCTGATCCCCATTAAGTCCCAACTCTAACACATGTGCAGCAGAAACATTCCGCTTCTCTAGATGTTACAGTTGGCTCAGTGTCCTGGAGGGCTTTGAACACTGACCACCAAAGGGAAAAAAAATCCCAGCATCTACTTTCCTTGGTGGTGTGTTCTCTTTATGTCTTTGATGAGTATTTCCCTTGTTCTACCCACAAAGGGTTCCACAGCAAAGTAACAGCCTATTTTTCTTAAAACATTTTAAATGTTCAAATTGGGAAGCCTGACCTCTTTTGCCAGTGGCGGTTATCAGTTATAGAAATTGGGGAACTGGTTGGGGGCGGGGCGGGGAGAAAGGGTGAGGGAGGGTGTTCTCTCAGGGAGAGCCTCTAGAGGCCTGGGGGCCGTGGTCTGCGTGTCCCCAGCAGCACATCCCAACAAGGGACAGAGTTCCTAACACGGGCCTCTGTCGTGGTGGCCAGGAACCTAGTTCTGCCCGCTGTGGGCTGGGGCATCTAGACCGCGATAGGAAGGCTGGTTGGTATTAGTTCCCTATGGCTGCTGTAACAAATTGCTACAACTGAGCGACGTGAAGCACCACAGATTCCTTATCTTATTGTTCTGTGGGTCTAAAAGGGGCTAAAAATCAAGGTGTGGGCAGGGCTGGTTCCTTCTGGAAGCTCTGCAGGAGAATCCCTTCATTGCCTTTTCGGCTTCCCTGGCTCATTGGCTCCCTTTCCTCCAGCCATGGCAGGACTCCAAAAATCTGCTCCCGTTCAGCATGTCCCGTTCTCTGACTCTGACTCTCCCACCTTCCCGTTGTACGGACGCTAGTGATTCCGTTGGGCCCATCTGGATAACCCTGGAGGCTTGCCCCACCTCAAGACCCTTAACTGTTTCACATCTGCAAAATCCCCTTTGCCGTCTAAGGTAACACCCTCTTGGGTTTCAGGGCTGAGGATGTGGACAACTTTGGGGGCTATTACTCTGCCTACCACGCCGTGGTCTGCATATAACAATTCACGATGGAGTTCATTAACCCAGGAGCTCGGGAGCATGAAAGAAGGATGTGGCACAGAGCCAAAAATAACTCTAAAAACAACTCCAAGGGGTCCTGTCGCCCATCTCCAGGTCCTAGTCATCAGTGATCTCCACCAGGCAGCTGCAAGGATGGCCTCCATTTGGTCCGGTTGGGACTTCTCTCTCTCTCCAGCTTCTGCTGAATCTTCTCTTCTGAGCTCAAGAAAGGGGGTGGGTGCATAGAAATAAGGAAGGATGCGTGATCATTTCACATCTTTGCATTCTATAGTGCTCCAAACCTAGAGGTGCTTATTAAATAGGTATTATGACTGGTGGTGGTTCCATTCTTAGCACTTTTGTGGCAAATATCGGTTGGCTACCCCTAAACCAAAATCCCAGATGCCCAAAGTGAATGCCAAAACCCTGGGGCTCGGGGGCTGACAGCAGCTACAGTTGTCGTCGCACTGCAGCCAGTTGTGCAAAAGAGCATTCAGAACAGAAGGGATCAAGTTCTGCTGTTCCTTTGGGGGACTGGGAAAAAGCACGCACAAGAGAATGAGCTCCAGGGCGCCGAAGCCCGGGAGGAATATTTAGGCCAAGGCTCTCAACCAGGGCTGCATACAGGAATCACCTGGGGAGATTTCCACAGTACCCTTGCTCGGCCTGCGAGGCCCGAGATTTGCATCTAATTGGTCTGGGCATCAGAATTGTAAAAGGTCCCCAGATGATGCCAATGTTGAGTGATGGCTGAGAACCAGTGAGTGAGGCGTCGGAAGCAGGCTGCACGGAGGGAGGACCCCAGGTGAGGCAGCCTTGCACCCACAGACGCCGTCCCCATCAGAGCCTCACTGCCCTCCGCGTGCATTCGAATCTCCGGGAGTCTTGTTAAAATCAGATACTGACTCAGCAGGCCTGGGGGAGGGCCCGAGGTGCTGTGTGCATTTCTCGCACGCTTCCAGGTGATGCTGATGAAGCTAATCCAAGGACCAGGCTTGAAGGAGTGAGCATCTCGCAGCTCATTTCACAGAAGAGACAATGGCGGTCCGGGGCGCGCGGCTACGTTTCCAGAGATTTGTGGCTGAGTTGGAACTGGATCAAGTCGCCTTCTTCCCAGTCCAGTGACCATCCTACGTCACAGGCCTCTCTCAGGTGAGCAAAGGATTCAACTGTGCTCGCTGTGTTCATCAGTGAAAATAGGGCCTTGACTGATGAGACAAAAATTACCAAGATTTAGCAAAGTGAAAAATTACGGTAGTGGGAATTAATTGTTTGAATTCCTTGTGAGCAAAGTGGGCATACGTGGTTTATTTGCTTAGCACCAAAGTCTATGTCGATTCAGGTTTTATATATCTTTTTTTTTTCTTTATGAAACACTATTTTAATGAGAAGAAACCCTGATGACTGTTAGTGGGCTAGGAGTGAGATAGGGGCTCTGAACCCGGCACATAAGCCTCGTTGAAGGAATCAGACCAGATTTCTTCTAGTTGGAGATAGCTGTTTCAGACCGGGAGTGCTGAGACGGACACGTCGGGGGCTCTACGGCCGGGGGTTATCTCTGGTTGGTCTGTTACCACCAGCAACAGATGATTTTCTTTCCTTCCCTTTTCCTTATTTTTTTCCTTTTTCCCTCTTTCCTCCCTCCCTCCTTCCCTTCCTTTCTCTCATAAACATTCAATGGGTGACCGTAAAGCTTTTTGGTCTCTGAGAATCTTCCCACCCCAATTCAGTACAAATGTTTTAGAATGTTTAGTTCTTGAAGCCCCGTCGATGAAAAGGAAGGCAAAGTCAAGTTGCCAACTTTACCATTTTGCCCCAAGGCCAAATTGGAAGGAGGTGGGCTGTGCTAAGAGCTTTATATCTGGGATGGGAGAGTACTGGCCTTCCCATATCCCCTGCCCCCCCCCCACCCCACATAGCTCTTTGCCCTTGGACAAGCCACTTAGACCTCTCCTAACCCCACTGGTTAGAAGCGGGCAATAAGTTTATTTTTGAAGTGTTCTTGTAAAAGATAATTCAGGGGAAAATGGAAAATTCTTCCTGAAGGGCGCTGCCCCTGTTGTTGCTTGGCTAGGGTGAACCCTGATGAAGACCACCGCTTAAACATTAAGACAGAGGAAAGAGTAAAAAGGACTCTCTTAGGGCACAAAGTACAGGACGACCATGGCTTTATTTTATCATTGACCTGACCCCCACGAGTACCAGCTGGCCTGGCAGGAAGAGGTCCTAGCACTGCCAGGCCCTCGAGATTACAGGCCTGGTGTTCAGAAGCCCCGACAGGCTCCAGGCAGACGGGGGTCAGCATGGCTGGTGGCTGTGCACACAGGCCTTCAGCGACACACCCTGTCTGGTCTACATTGGGAACAGGAATTCTCTTGCTGGTGTGTCTTCTTGGGACAGTGCGGCTCTATGAAAGCAGAATTAAAACTCACATTGCTTGAAAAATCACTACCTGGAGATGGCATTTATCCAGGAGGAACGGCTAGAGAAAGGTTGGTAGCGAAGAGAAATAACCAAATGTGAATAGAACCCCGAACCCTGTAATGTCGGTGGCCACCATACTCAATAGCAGTGACATCTGGGGAGGCTGTGCTGTTGGATTGGTGGTTTTTTTCCAGTTTATATTGACTTTATGTTTGTTTATAAATTTATTTATTTTTGGCTGCGTTGGGTCTCTGTTGCGCGCGGGCTTTCTCTAGTTGCGGTGAGCAGGGGCTACTCTTCATTGCGGTGTGCGGGCTTCTCGTTGCAATGGCTTGTTGCAGAGCTCGGGCTCTAGGCGCGTGGGCTTCAGTAGTTGTGGCATGTGGGCTCAGTAGTTGTGGCTGGCGGGCTCTAGAGCGCAGGCTCGGTGGTTATGGCGCATGGGCTTAGTTGCTCTGTGGCATGTGGGATCTTCCCGGA
The DNA here is from genome assembly GCF_937001465.1 of Orcinus orca. Taxonomy (NCBI): domain Eukaryota; kingdom Metazoa; phylum Chordata; class Mammalia; order Artiodactyla; family Delphinidae; genus Orcinus; species Orcinus orca. Next base: position 7,775,156 of record NC_064580.1, read on the forward strand.
CCAGGGCTCGAACCCGTGTCCCCTGCATTGGCAGGCAGATTCTTAACCACTGCACCACCACGGAAATCCCTATATTGATTTTAAAGTCTGCCCTACATCTGAAAATACCACTGGCAAGAAAGCATGACATTAACCTGAAGAAAACATTGAAAGCAGTTCTTTACAAAAACATTTCTTGGCGCGGTTCTTGTATTTTTCATGCATTTCTTGGGTTTGTGTTCTGAAAAGGTGAAGTTTGGATACTGAAAAGAAGTGCGAGGAGCATCTAGGGATTGTGGGTGAGGAAATGGATCATGACATTGACTCTAAGCCCTGCCTTATGGCTGACAACCAAGTAAGCTGTATGGATGACCCCAGGCCACTTGCCAAAGAGCTGCCTGGGGTCTTGTTTAAAAATGTAGATTCCAGGGTGCTGTCATTGAGGCTGACAACTCAGTGGGTCAGGGAAATTGTATTTTTTTTTGGAAATTGTATTTTGAAAGCTCTCCTGTTGGTTCTACAGCTTAGCCAGATTGAACACAGGCTAGGCTGCATGGGGCACGTGATCCCTTAGGGCTAAGTCCAGGATCTTCGACCAAATAGGATTGATGGGTAATCGAACTAGATCAAGGGCGCAGTGACTTTTTGGAAAAATGTGGTTCCAGAGAAAGGAAAACGGCTAGCAATTCTTGAATACTTACTATGGGTCAGCCACCACGCTAAAAAGCTTTGTAGAGATTAATCCTGGGCATTTATTTACTTATTTTTAGCAAATGAGGAAACTGACACTTAAAAAGCTTAGGCAATTTGGCCCAGGTCATACAGTTACAAGTGCTGGGGTGGTGGTTTGACCTCAAGACTGTATGACTCTGCAGTTCAAAGCCCAAGGGCTGGGGGCGGAGAGGGAGAGAGAGAGAAAGTTGCATCTCCCCTAACAAAAAGACACACAATTTTCCTTTGGAAGAAGTTCGGTGAATTTACATATGACTACTACAAGGACCCGACAGAAGGACATAAGCTGATTTTCAGTTGCTGTTAAAATTCTCATTATGTTTGAAAGGATGAATCTTGTTAAATGTGGTCCAAACAAAGAAACTTACTCTTAGGGAAAAATTATAATCAGATATTAAACATCTGTGTGATTAATTTTATTTGGTTGACACCAGAGGCCAGTGTTTTTTCTTGGTATAGCCTTAAATGTAATAAATTGATGGTTTAAATATAATATTAGCTGTATAATTTTATTCTGCTTTGTTAGCTTATGTTAGCCCAATAAAATCTGACAATGGAATGAAAGACTCTCCTTGGGGTGATATTTTAATTGTCATAAAAATGTCATATGGATTAAGGGGCCAGCTGAGCCCTTATAGTTTCTCAGGGACTAGAGAAATCATTAAAAAAAAAAATGCATATGCTATTTCTGAGATAAAATGCTGGCCATGATTCCAGCCATAATGTTCTTTTTATGTGAATTTTGCCAAATACCAAGCCCTGAATTATACTAATACCCAGAAATCATCTTCCAAAACACGTGAGATACTAGAAATTTCTTCCTCCTCCTCCTTCACTTATTTATTTATTTAATTTATTTACTTTTGGCTGTGTTGGGTGTTCGTTGTTGCACGGGCTTTTCTCTAGTTGCAGCGAGCCGGGGCTACTCTTCGTTGTGGTGCGCGGGCTTCTCATCGCAGTGGCTTGTTGTGGAGCACAGGCTCTAGGCGCGCGGGCTTCAGTAGTTGCGGCACACGGGCTCAGTAGTTGTGGCTTGCGGGCTCTAGAGCGCAGGCTCAGTGGTTATGGCGCATGGGCTTAGTTGCTCCGCGGCATGTGGGATCTTCCCGGACCAGGGCTCGAACCCGTGTCCCCTGCATTGGCAGGCGGATTCTTAACCACTGCACCATCAGGGAAGCCCCTCCTCCTTCACTTTTTGTTACAGGGAATTTTGAATTAACACAAAAGTGTACATCATTGTGTAGCAAATTCCTTATACTAAAAATATTTAATTCCATAGCAATTTCTGCCCTTCCACTTCTGCTCAACTTTGAGTCCAGTGGACTCTCTGGTCCTTTATTTCTGGCAGGCTTTTCCTGCAGCAGTTGGGAAACACGAGAGTGAATAGGTTTTTCCTCTCAGCTATGATTACCTCCTTCTTTGGAATGTCTGTCAGCCCTTCCCCCACCGGGAAGAAATACATGGAGACTCTAAGACTGAGTTACTTAGACAGTTCGGTTAGATCGTTGGCAAACTACTGCCCTGCAGGTCAAATCCAGCTGCTACTTGTTTTTGTAAATAGGGTTTTATTGGTACAGTCACGCCCATTCATTTACGTTTTTATTGCCCGAGGCTGCTTCCCTGCTGCGGTGGTAGGGTGGAAGGGTTGTGATGGACTACGAAGCTGAAAATAGGTACTTTCTGAGCCTTTCCAGAAAAAATTGTCTAACCCCTGGTTTAGAGGAACTGCTGTTCAGACGAGGGTATTAAACTAGGTCAGTGTCTTTATTAGTCAGGGTGTAGTCAGAAAAAACGAGTGCCCCCCCAGATGAGAGTTTAATACCCAGGCTGAAAGAATGTTGACCATCTGGAATTTGCTGGTTACTATGGCCGAGGAAAGGAGTCAGTCATCTATGGTTCTTTTTTTAATTTTTTAAATTTTTTTATTTATTTTATTTTTGGCTGCATTGGGTCTTCATTGCTGCGTGCGGGCTTCCTCTAGTTGCTGCGAGCGGGGGCTACTCTTCGTTACAGTGCGTGGCCTTCTTATTGCAGTGGCTTCTCCTGTTGCGGAGCATGGGCTCTAGGCACACGGGCTTCAGTAGTTGTGGCACTCAGGCTCAGTAGTTGTGGCTCGCAGGCTCTAGAATGCAGGCTCAGTAGTTGTGGCACACTGGCTTAGTTTCTCCACGGCATGTGGGATCTTCCCGGACCAGGGCTCGAACCCGTGTCCCCTGCATTGGCAGGCAGATTCTTAACCACTGTGCCACCAGGGAAGTCCATCATCTATGGTTCTGAAAGCTTCTGCCTGAAAGTGACACACATCACATCTGCTTCTGTTGGATGACTAGTCGAAACTTAAATGAATCACCACCATAAGCGGATACACACACTTAGAAAATACTGAAATCCTTCTGATGTTTCTAAAATATCTAACGATATTTCTAATAATTTAACTGGGTTGCAGTCTTGCATTGTGTTTACTTAAGAATTTGCTGAGGAGTTTCCCTCTTAAGACTTCAAATGCCTTCTTTCTCAACATTATGTATACAAATCACTGGGAAAAGAACTGGGACATACATGTCTATATCTAATTAGAATTCTTTTAGTTTTACACAGACTATTGAAAGTGACTTAAAGCAGAAGTAGTGGAAAGAAACAAAACAGTGACATTTGCATATAGTTGGAGTTTGGAGGAAAAATTCTAAGTGCTTTAATTTGTAGGCACAGCATGTAATAAGTATGCTGATAGGCAGAACTTTGTGTCTGCCAGAAGCAAACACCTCTCAATTCCAAGGAACGTTGACTAGAGTCTGTCATGGTTACAGGGCTGACGGAGTGTTCTGGAATGTTCTCGGCATCAGTCTGCAGTTTCTGGGAAAAGTTGTGCTCTTCTGGACATGGTTTGTTCACTCCCCTCCTTTTGGCACCTGGTTGTGAAGAAGGGGAAGGTCTGTAAAGATATTACTGTGGAAGAGGAGTCCTCAGATGAGGGTCCTCAGGGGAAATCTAGCTCACTGCTTGGTTTTGTAAATAAAGTTTTATTGGAGTACAGCCATGCTCATTCATATCCGTGTGCTTTATGGCTGTTGTCCTGCTACTGCAGGAGAGTTGAGTAGTTGTGGCAGAGACTGTCTGGCCTGCAAATGTGAAAATATTCACTATCTGGTCCTTTGGAGAAAAAGTTTAGTGACCCTGCTTCTAAAGTCTTTCCCATCTGCAGAAAAAGGTCTACATGTAAATTTTACACCCACCTAGAAAGTTATGTCAGACCTTTCAACCATATATAGAACATGATGCTGTAACAAAGGAATTTTTTAAGGATTTTAATCATTCCTTTTGGTAAATGGAATATTTTTCTTCTTCTTTTTTTTTTTTTTTGCGGTACGCGGGCCTCTCACTGCTGTGGCCTCTCCCGTTGCGGAGCACAGGCTCCGGACGTGCAGGCTCAGCGGCCATGGCTCACGGGCCCAGCCGCTCCGCGGCATGTGGGATCTTCCTGGACTGGAGCACGAACCCGTGTTCCCTGCATCGGCAGGCGGACTCTCAACCACTGCGCCACCAGGGAAGCCCTCAAATGCACATTTGATGATACTGACACACTGAAAACTCTCCAGTGGGTCCTCATCACCCACACAACATTTAGGGAAATATTCAAACATTCTAGCAAGGAATTTAGGTGCCTTCATGACATGGCTTTTACTTAGCTATTCAGCCCCATCTCCCACCATCCCCTTCCCTCAAACCTTTTGCTCCTTACCCCAGCCAGCACATACGCATGCCCATGATATTACCTCTGACCTGAGTGCCTTTTTCTACCTTGATGCTGCTTCCTGCTCTTCATCCTTTAAGTTGAGCTCAAGCATCACCTCCTCCTGGAAGCTTTCCCTGACTGTCCCACATCAATCGATCCCCCACACTGACACCAGGGTCACCTGCCTCTAATGTACATTTTGATGATACTCACATACTGATAGATCATAGATGTGTGGCGAGTGGTTTTTATATTCTAAAAAGTAATGTTTGAGCTATGTATAGGAAAAATAAGGGTATTTCTGTTCCCGTGAGCAAAGAGTCAGAATTTGGCTTTGAGTATATGTGAGGGGATTGAATCTAATGTACTGCTGAGACTGTTTTAGGAGAGGCTGGGCTGGTGGCTGTTACCTTAGGAAGAGCTCTGTAATTCAACCAGAAGAAGGATTCCCAGGATCGCTACATCTCTAGATAGTAAAACTGGAAGGGGCTACTGATATCTGTGCCCTGAGCCTCAGCTGGAGAGGGAATCAGTGTCTTTTTACTTGGGTCATTGGCTGTGATGTTGGAATCCAGTAGCAGCATGGAGGAAGCCCCCCTGTGGGAGACACTGTGACACCACAAATGGGGAGACACTGACCTGGAGATGGAGGGAGAGCCAGGGAGAGTGAGGTAGCAATGGTATTTGAATTCCGGATCAGCATGCCTTAAGTTAGAACTTAGGTGAATCAATAAACCTCTCTTCTTTTCCTTGAACAAGTCTCAGTTGAGTTTGTATCACTTAAGATGCAAAGATCTTGATTGTTACTAAGTTTGACAAATTTATTTTTTTCTTGACAGCAGAACCGAAATTAAATTTATATAAGCCACATCTACTCTGTCACAAGGATGAATGCATCGATGAACTTTTATTAAAATCCCTTGTACTACCTTATGACAGATAAAGAGAACTTATGAAGGGTGGTAAGATGGCCAATGATAACTTAAAAAGGAACTGTAAGATCTGTGTGCATGGGCCAAACACTAGGATTTGTAGGTCTTGGAGAAGAGAAAACATACTTGTGATCTCGATGTATATGAATGGTTGTTACTCAGAAGAGGATGATGAGACTTCCGCTCCAGGAGATAGGTTGGAGGTTCAGGTATGGTGGAGAGAAATTGTGACAGTGATCAAATACTGAAGGCATTTGTGGAATCTTATTTGGAGGCTGAAATGAAATTTTATTATTTGGAAAATGACTTCTGTGGGCTTTGCCTCAAAGTCAGGTTAGGTCATTTGTTGGAATTAGTTTTTCTGTATCCTGTAATGCAGAATGGTTCCACTTCATAACTTTCTGAAACTTTTAGCGTTATTAACCAGCAGTAAGACTCAAGTATTGAACTTGGCTCAGGAATGACCACTGGAGAAGACCCTTTGGTGGCATGTGACATGCAGCTCTATTGTGAGAACACAGGCTTCCTTGTCCTTCCTCGTGTATTTCTGGAAGAAGAGATTTCACTTTTCCTTATTCTAATAAAATAAAAAATAATGTATGTTTAAGAAAACTAAAGAATATCTCTACTGTCATTTTTCAGTACTACCAGACTTAGAAATACAGTGTCCCTACCTTTCATACCTATGTTCTTCCTTCCTTCCTTCTATCCATCCATCCATCCATTTATCCTTTCTAGGATATTCATTGACTGCCTATGATGTGTCAGAATTTGGGCTTAGGTCCTTCTACTTGTAACACGGTTCTCAGCTTTCCTGCAGCCCAAGCTCTGAAAATGGAATCCCCTTCTCACAAAATAGTCTCTTCACAAGTCACTATTTACCCTCACAATCAGTTTGTTCTAACCCCTGGTTCCTGGACCAGCCAGGCATTCTTTTTGCTACTTCAGACCTACCTGTTTTCTTTTCTTGATCCTTTTCTTAGCATTCGTGGTGGTCTCGGCATAGAGAGTTGAAAGTACTGAGGCAGATTTAGAGCTTAATCTGGGTCGGGGAAACACTGCTCCAAATTCTGATTTTTCGGTGGGAGGTTGGCTAGACATCTCTTGGCATGACCTTCATTTTCTGTCTTTCCAGGCTCTCTGTTTGGCTTCATAGTGAGTTGCTCTTGTCTCCTGGGTTGCAAGATTTCCGTTTTGAAGCCGGGCAAAACACCGTCTACCCTCTGTTCATGTTTCCTTTGTGGATTCTCTCTCTGCCCCGTTCTCATGACTTCCAGTGAATTTTCAGCCCTTAATCTATTGAAAGAGAAATGGCTCAAGGGAGGTGGCCGTGGAATGTATATCTTAAACTTAAATTCTTAAAACTTTAACATTGAAGGTTTCTTTAACATTTAGGACACATAAAATAATTTTTAAAATATTGCTAAACATTTTCCGTGGATTATTTGCTTAATTGCTTGTGTGAAAAGATTTAAACTCCACAGGCTCTCTGCCAGTTCTGCCTTCCTTCCAATGATCTACTTTTGGCTTCTAATATTGGCTTCCAGTGACTGATTCTCCCATCATGTAGCCACTAGACTTTTCCTCACCACCTGGCCCCAATGCTCCGTCCTATCATATGGCTTTGAGTCAAATAGTTGCTTATGGCCTGGTACTCTCAGACACGCATGTGTGCACCTACACAGCAGACCAGAGCCTTCTGTTTGGAAGCCATGCATATGGTAGGCAGATCTTCTTTTCACCAGGATCAGGTTCAATGCCGTGGTTGCATCCAGTTCACTGGATGATGCCCCGATCCAAGGTTGGTTTCCTGGTCACTGGTATTAGCCCTTTCATTTCCCAACTTCAATTTGAATCACGTTCACCAAGTTGAAATTCTCTTTAGCAGTCATGGCCAAGGGGGGAATGAGCCTAAAGAAAATGTTCAGACAATTTTTCAGTTCCTTAAGCAGTAGAATAAATGCCTTCATTCAATTCTTAGACTATTGGCTGATCAGGTGGCCGGAGTAATAATTTGTATCGTATTTGTCAGTAATCACAGTCATCATAAGAACTGATCATGTTTCTTCTGAACATACTGGGATGGGCCCTTGACATGGATTATCTCATTAGTTCATCCTTGGATACCAGTCATATGGCCAAAACAGCCATTTGAGGGAGAAGAAAGGGAAAGCTGGCTGTATTTCTCTCCCTCTCTCTCTCTCTCTCTCTCTCTCTCTCTCTCTCTCTCTCTCTCTCTCTCTCTCTCTCTCTCTCTCTCTCTCAGCATCCAATTTTAAACAATATTTTTCGGTTTTATAACTTTTTACTTTGAAATAGTTTAAAATTTACAAGAAGTTGGAAAAATAGTACAGAGAGTTCCTGGGCTATGCCTTCCTCCAGTGGTGATATCTTACATAAAAGTAGTACATTGTCAAGACCAGGGAATTAACATTGGTACAATACTATTAAAGCGTGGGTGTGGGTGTGTGGGTGTTGTGTAGCTTCAAATAACCGTCACAATCAGGATACAGAATTGTTGCTTCACCACAAAGAAACTCCCTCACGTTACCCCTCAGTGGTCACCTCCTTCCCCCAACCCTAACTCCTGGCGACTGCCGATTTTTCTCTCTCACTGTAATTTTGTCCCTTCAAGGTGGTTGTATAAATGGAATCATACTGCATGTAACCCTTTGAGACTGGCTTTTTCACCCAGCATACCCTTAAGCTCCATCCAAGTTGGATATATCAAGAGATTGTAATTTTTTGTGTCCTTTATTAAAATGAGAGTTCCTTAAACAGTGCCCTAACTGGAGTGTTCAGATTTCAGCCAACTGTTGCTCAGTTCTTCAGCCTGTACTGGGCAGGGTCCCCTTTAAAAGGTCAGCCATGGGGCAACCTGGAATCTAGGAGGTTTGTCTTTGTAAAGACGCTTCTGGCTTCGATCAGCCTCTTGCCTTTCACCCAAAGTGTGGAATCTTCCTTCAGCACCTCGTCTTGTCTTTCCCTCATTTCCAGCCGTCTCTTGGTCTTAGCCCCTGAGATGAGCGTCTGTGATAAGGATTTAGAGGCAGTTCTTTTATTGGAGAGGTGATGGCAGGAAACAGGAATGAGGGACTAAGGAGAGGGAGGAAAGGAGGGTGGAAAGAAACAATAAACAGTACGTTCATGAGTGTTACAGCTGCGGACAGCTGGGGCTCAGTCCTACCAGGGACTCCTACGGAACTTTGTAGAATGTGCCTTAGAATTGCCACTCTGAAGCATGGGCCAGGAGGCATTTACCCTCTAATTCCAGCTCTCCTTAGTGGAACGTTATTCCAAGTACATTAATGCCCTGCACTTTGGAACGGTCCCTGAACAGGGGGATTGAGAGAGCTCTGGGCTCTGCAGAGAAAACCCCAAGAAAACACAGTGGAGAGACCCAGCCTGGCACCGAGGTGAGAACCAGCAGTGTGCTTGGGAGCTGGCCGCCCCCATGGCACGGGGTCGGATGGGGTGGGGATGGAGAGGTGTGTCCAAGGCAGCCTGGCCTCGCGTGAGCTCTTGCCATCTGACGGCCAGCTCCCTGGCTGCGTGTCACACCTTGACCTCCATGTTCTCTGGGGACCAGGTCAGGACCGGTCAGGAGGCTGGCTGCCTTCTACTTTGCACAGCTACTGATTCTTCTGCTTTCTCCAGCTGTTCACGCAACTCACTTTGAGAGCGTATCACTCTTTGGAGGGCTTCTATCCATGTAATTAAATGAACCTAAACCTAAATCTGTTTTTCACCCCGACTAGCTTCAGATAATTTAAATAATAATTTTTCCCCATGTATCAACCATTTGTTGATGAAAAAACCAATGTGTATGTGTACAGGTGTTAGACAGTTAATGAAAATACTTGAGGGAATTCCCTGGCGGTCCAGTGGTTAGGACCCCGGGCTTTCACTGCCAAGGGCCCGGGTTCAATCCCTGGTTGGGGAACTAAGATCCTGCAAGCCACACGGCATGGCCAAAAACAAAAACAAAAACAAAAACAAAACTTGGATGCACAGAAGCAGACGTGCTGGTGAAGCAGGTCCGATTAGGATATGAAACTGAGTTTTAAAAGTCTGTGAAGGTTTCCAGTAAGACATAAAAATTATTTCCAAATATTGTAGAAAGGACAGGGGCTACTTTGAGAATATGGAACATTGTGAGAAAAATCTTAAATACTCAACAGAGAAAATTGGCTGAGAAACTCATGTAAGAACTGAGTTGTTGGGGGTTTCCCTGGGGGCACAGTGGGTAAGAATCCACCTACCAATGCAGGGGACACGGGTTCGAGCCCTGGTCCAGGAAGATCCCACATGCCGCAGAGCAACTTAGCCCGTGCGCCACAACTACTGAGCCTGCGCTCTAGAGCCCGTGCGCCACAACTACTGAGCCTGTGTGCCACAACTACTGAAGCCCACGTGCCTAGACCCCATGCTCCGCAACAAGAGAAGCCACCACAATGAGAAGCCCACCTACCACAGCAGAGAGTAGCCCCCGCTCACCGCAAATAGAGAAAGCCCGCGCGCAGCAACGAGGACCCAACACAACCAAAAATAAATAAATAAATAAATAAATAAAATAACTGAGTTGTTTTATGGAGGGTAGAAGAATTTGATAGAGGATTTGAAAATCTGGCTAGGAATTCTGATGTTAAAATTCAGAAAATTGAAAACTTTTCACAAATAATTTTTTTCCCTGTAAGATCAGTCCTTAGAGTTGTGAAAGTCCCCTTCTCACTAGAGAAATCCAGGTTGTGCTGCTGAGAGTCTAGTTTATTCTTCTGCCCTCCCAGAGGGGCCCCGTACTCCCTGATGTCTTATCCGAGTGCTGTTTTTCTAAAGTGTTCTTTCTTCTTCTTGTGCATATGGCTTTGTGCTGCTGCTTGTGGCTGATGTGTTTATCTGTCTCCTCCATTAACTTCCTTGATGTCAACCTTGGAGTTTTAATCTCTTTGTATCCTGGGCTGCTAGCACAGGGCCCCGCATGGAGTTGGGGTCCAGGAATGTTTGCAGCTGATGTTGGGGATGCAGGTGGCGGGTAAACTACAAAAGGAAGGTTCCCACTTGGGTCTTCAGGGGACATAAGAGTGGGTCTTGGTTTTGGTCCCAGTGAAGCAATTCCTGGCGAGGCTGCTGCCTGCAGCATGAGACACAGCGGATGACAGTCACCTGTGCGCAGGTGTCCGGCCAGGCTCAATGCTCGTGGCTGGGGAGTTGGGTCATATAGCTTTGGTGACTAAAGTTCCTGTCTGTAAAAGGGAAGACACATGATACAGAAAGATGAGCAGGGGTATAAAAGTCAGGTTTAAATCCCAGATAAGGACTTGATGGAAGTTGGATCAACACCCTTTTCCCCAAAAGATTAGCTGGCTCATAGGGTTGGGGTGAGGCCAGAATGATGGGACGAGGGAAGGCCGGGTCCTGCTGGAGCCAGCGATCCTGCTTCTCTCTGGCTTCACTGATGACACCATTGGTAGGCATCACCTAGACACCCGTCTGCCTATCTGGCTATTACCCTTCCCCTGTTTTACCTTATGAAAAATGTTATTAAAAATCACACTAGCCCACTATTGCACTGATCTCTTGCTGCGTAACAAACTAGCCCCAAACTTAGACCCTTGAAACAATGATTTATTATTTGGTACAGTGTGGCACGTCTGGGATTTGGGCAGGGCTCAGAGGGCTGGTTCTTCTGCTCCATGTACGTCAGCTAGGGTTATTCATTTGGCTCTATCACCTAGCAGCTGGACTGGGCTAGAACGTCCAAGAAAGCTTTGCTTATGGATCTAGGACCTCAGTGCTACTCCACGATGCCATTTGGCCTCTCTCTCTTTCAGTCCCCATATCTTCATGTACGTAGTTTGGTCTTCCTTGCAACATGGTGTAAGGGCTTGGGCTTCTTTTCAACAGGGTGGTCAGACTTCGAACATGGTGGCTGATTTCCAAGAGGAAGGAGACAGAAGCTGTCATTATTACTCAGAGCTGGGCTCAGAAGTGCCAGAATGTCTCTGCCACCACAAATTATTGGCCAAAGCAAATCACAGGACAGCCCAGATTCAAGGGGAGGGGAAGTGGACTCATCTCTTGCAGCATGCTCATATGGGGGTGGGAGAACTGTTGGGAGACTTCTCTGGAGGTCACTTACCACATGCATCTAATTAGTCCAGTGGCAACAGTGGGCTTGACTCAAGGGAAGGCAATGCTAGGCTGTACAGTGTGGCCTGGCCTGATAAAGCCACCAGCCAGCCATTTTCTAGAGAAACTGGAGTCAAAAGGAGAGAGAGAGGGGGAGAGAGAGAGATGGGGAGGGAGGGAGCAAGGAAGAAAGGAAGGGAGTGGGGGGGGGGAAGAGGGGGGAGAGAAAGAGAGGGAGGGAGGAAGGGAGAGGTGGGGAGAGAAAGAGAGAGAAAGAAGTAGAAGGAACCATGAGATGCCACCAGCTGGAGAGCATGGAGACATGCAGAGAGAAAGGGAGATTCCTGGAGCCACAGACCATGACTGAGAGAGGCAGAGAGAGTTAGTGCGTCTCTGACGGGAGGCTTTCAGTTCCAGTGTTAATTCCAGTGAGTCCACGTGCATTCTGAGATACTCCTTGTGACCTGAGATAACCAAGTGTGTTTCTTTTCTTGATTTCTAACAAAATGATTCAAGAGGTGGATTTGAATCCCAGCCCTGCCACCTACTGTAACTTCCTTGGACAAGTTGCTTCTGTGCTTCAGTTTTCTCATCTGCAAATGAGAATAATAATTACGCTTATGTCCTACGGTTGTTTTCAGTGTTATAATATTTATATTAGGATGGTTAATAGATTTGTAAGCCCTTGGAACAGTGCCTGGCCTGTAATAAGCCCTGTATAAATAATTGTTAAATTAAAAAAAAAAAGACAATGTTTAGGGGTGTTGTGTTGAACGAACAAATGATTCTATTTTGGAAAGCAAGGTATCTTATTGGGAAAAATACATTATTTTCCCCTGTAATCAAGGTCAGTGAGTCCTACCAGGCTGTTATTGGGTGCCACTGAACTAAAAACATGTAGCCTGAAAAATCTGGAGCCAAGTTGTCTGCGGAGTAGCCGGAACTGGGACTGTGGTAAATCACGGAGCTGAGCCATCTCGATCCTTATCGGGAATTTAGAGCTTCTTTGAGCTTGCTGTGCTCTTTTTTCCATCCTTTTTCTTCTCGCTCACTTCTGCCCTTCTCGAGATAACCTAATTTATAGAATTATCTCCAGATATGCTGGTTGACATGACAGCCTGAGTGGAGAAGAATGCCAGAGAGACCCAGTTGTAACCTGTTGATTTATGGTCAGTTCGCTCCACTGTCACTTGGTGATTTAACATCAAAAGAACCGATGAAGGCAATCATGCTGGACAAACAAATATACTGTTGCAAGTGACTTGGCAAAAAAAAATTTTTTTATTATTCTGGCCGTGTATAAAGTGAGCTAAAAGTGGCCCTTGGTGCAATCATGCAAATGCCTTCTGCCCTTGTACCATGTGTTTCTTACATTTTCTTTTATCACATGTGATTGTATATTATAACACACAGCAATTCCAAAGGGGAAACAGATGGCTGCATGTTGCCCAGGATTCTCTGGAAAAAAGACGGAAGGAATCTGGGGCTGGCCATTGGGAGGTGATAATCAGTGGTATTTAAGGAAGGCTCACATTGTTGATAAAGAGTGCAAGTGCTCAATCACGTCTGAATGTGTCTGTAATGGGCATATCCATTAACAACGGATTTAATGTATTCCTTTACATCTGCTCAATTTGAATATGTTGAGACAAGCAATATTTTAAACTAGTTTTTCTTTTTAAAATCTACACATTTCAAAGCTAAGAGAATTCAGCACCACCAAGCCAGCTTTACGACAAATGCTAAAGGAACTTCTTTAGGCGGGAAACACAGAGAAGGCAAAGAGCCACAAAACAAACCCAAAACAATTAAGAAAATGGTAATAGGAACATACATATCAATACTAACCTTGAATGGAAATGGATTAAATGCTCCAACCAAAAGACACAGGCTGAATGGGTACAAAAACAAGACCCCTATATATGCTGTCTACAAGAGACCCACTTCAGACCTAGGGACACATACAGACTGAAAGTGAGGGGATGGAAAAAGATATTGCATGCAAATGGAAACCAAAAGAAAGCTGGAGTAGCAATACTTGTATCAGATAAAATAGACTTTAAAATATAAAGACTGTTACAAGAGATAAGGAAAGACACTACATAATGATCAAGAAATGAATCCAAGAAAAAGATATAACAATTATAAATATTTATGCACCCAACAGAGGAGCACCTCAATACATAAGGTAAATGCTAACAACCATAAAAGGGGAAATCGACGGTAACGCAATAATAGTGGGGGACCTTAACACCTCACTTACACCAATGGACAGATCATCCAAACAGAAAATAAATAAGGAAACACAAGCTTTAAATGACACAGTAGACCAGATAGATCTAATTGATATTTATAGGACATTCCACCCAAAAGTGGCAGAATACACTTTCTTCTCACGTGTGCACGGAACATCCTCCAGGATAGATCACATCTTAGGTCACAAATCAAGCCTTGGAAAATTTAAGAAAATTGAAATCGTATCGAGCATCTTTTGCAACCACAATGCTATGAGATTGGAAATCAATGACAGGAAAAAAAACTGTAAAAACCACAAATACATGGAGGCTAAACAGTGCACTACTAAATAACCAAGAGATCACTGAAGAAGTCAATGAAGAGATAAAAAAAATACATAGAAACAAATGACAATGAAAACATGACAACCCAAAACCTATGGGACACAGCAAAAGCAGTTCTAAGAGGGAAGTTTATAGCAATTCAATCTCACCTCAAGAAACAAGAAAAATCTCAAACAATCTAACCTTACACCTAAAGCAACTAAAGAAAGAACAAAGAAAACCCAAAGTCAGTAGAAGGAAAGAAATCATAAAGATCAGAGCAGAAATAAACGAAATAGAAACAAAGAAAGCAGTAGCAAAGATCAATAAAACTAAAAGTTAGTTCTTTGAGAAGATAATCAAAATTGATAAACCTTTAGCCAGACTCATCAAGAAAAAAAGGGAGAGGACGAAATCAATAAAATTAGAAATGAAAAAGGAGAAATCACAACTGACACCGCAGAAATACAAAGGATTATAAGAGACTACTACAAACAACTATATGCCAATAAAATGGACACCCTCGAAGAAATGGACAAATTCTTGGAAAGGTACAATTTTCCAAGATTGAGCCAGGAAGAATTAGAAAATATAAACAGACCAATCACAAGTAATGAAATTGAAACTGTAAGTAAAAATCTTCCAACAAACAAAAGTCCACGACCGGATGGCTTCACAGGAGAATTCTATGAAAAATTTAGAGAAGAGCTAACATCGATCCTTCTCAAACTCTTCCAAAAAATTGCAGAGGGAAGAACACTCCCAAATTTGTTCTGCAAAGCCACCATCACCCTGATACCAAAACCAGACACATATCACAAAAAAAGAAAATTACAGACCAGTATCACTGATGAACATAGATGCAAAAATCCTGAGCAAAATTCTAGCAAACAGAATCCAACAGCACATTGAAAGGATCATACACCATGATCAAGTGGGATTTATCCCAGGAATGCAAGGATTCTTCAATATATTACAAAGCTACAGTAATCAAGACAGTATGGTACTGGCACAAAAACAGAAATCTAGATCAATGGAACAAGACTGAAAGCCCAGAGATAAACCCACGCACCTATGGTCAACTAATCTTTGACAAAGGAGGCAAGGATGTACAATGGAGGAAAGACAGTCTCTTTAGTAAGTGGTGCTGGGAAAACTGGACAGCTACATGTAAAAGACTGAAATTAGAACACTCCCAACACCATACACAAAAATAAACTCAAAATGGATTAGAGACCTAAATGTAAGACTGGACACTATAAAACTCTTAGAGGAAAACAGAGGAAAAACACTCTTTGACATAAACCACAGCAAGATCTTTTTTGACCCACCTCCTAGAGAAATGGAAATAAAAACAAAAATAAACAAATGGGACCTAATGAAATTTAAAAGCTTTTGCAGAGCAAAGGAAACCATAAACAAGATGAAAAGACAGCCCTCAGAATGGGAGAAAATATTTGCAAATGAAGCAGTTGACAAAGGATTAATCACCAAAATATACAAACAGCTCATGGAGCTCAATATCAAAAAAACAAACAACCCAGTTAAAAAATGGATGGAAGACCTAAATAGATATTTCACCAAAGAAGACATACAGATGGCCAAGAGGCACATGAAAACATGCTCAACATCACTAACTATTAGAGAAATGCAAATCAAAACTACAATGAGGTATCACCTCACACCGGTCAGAATGGCCATCATCATAAAAGTCTACAGGGACTTCCCTGGTGGCGCAGTAGTTAAGAATCCACCTGCCAATGCAGGGGCCACAGGTTTGAGCGCTGGTCCGGGAAGATCCTACATGCCGCGGAGCAACTGAGCCCGTGTGCCAAAACTACTGAGTCTGTGCTCTAGAGCCCACGAGACACAATTACTGAGCCCATGTGCCACAACTACTGAACCCTGTGGGCCCAGAGCCCATGCTCCACAACAGGAGAAGCCACTGCAATGAGAAGCCCACACACCACAACAAAGAGTAGCCCCTGCTCGCCACAACTAGAGAAAGCCCATGCGAAGCAGCGAAGACCCAATGCAGCCAAAAATAAATAAATAAATGTATTTATTTTTTTAAAAATCTACAAACAATAAATGCTGGAGAGAGTATGGAGGAAAGGGAACCCTCTTGCACTGTTGGTGGGAATGTAAGTTGATACAGCCACTGTGGAGAACAGTATGGAGAGTTCTTAAAAAACTAAAAATAGAACTACCATACGACCCAGCAATCCCACTACTGGGCATGTACCCTGAGAAAACCATAATTCAAAAAGAGACATGTACCCCAGTGTTCATTGCAGCACTATTTACAATAGCCAGTACGTGGAAACAACTTAAATGTCCAACGATAGATGAATGGATAAAGAAGATGTGGTACACATATACAGTGGAATATTACTCAGCCATAACAAGGAACGAAATTGGGTCATTTGTAGAGATATGGTTGGACCTAGAGTCTCATACAGAGTGAAGTAAGTCAGAAAGAGAAAAACAAATATCGTATATTAATGCATACATGTGGAATCTAGAAAAATGGTACAGATGAACCTATTTGTAGGGCAGGAATAAAGACGTAGACATGTAGAATGGACATGTGAACACAGTGGGGCAAGGGGAGGGTGGGACGAATAGGGAGATTAGGTTTGACATAAATGCACTACCATGTGTAAAATAGATAGTTAGTGGGAATCTGCTGTGTAGTACAGGGAGTTCAGCTCGGTGCTCTGTGATGACCTAGATGGGGGGGGAAGGGCGGGAGGGAGGTCCAGGAGGGAGGGGATATAGGTATACATGTAGCTGATTCACTTCACGCTACAGCAGAAACTAACACAACATTGTAAAGCAATTTTACTCCGATAAAAAAAAAATCTACACGTTTCAGAAAAAGCAAATAATTTCTTGGAAACACAGTTCAAAATATGGCCAGTTTTCAACTCTGGCTCCCTTATTGTTGAGACTGCTAGAGAATCATTTGCTCAGTAAGAAAAACTGGGCTAAACTGGTGGGAAGGAGTAGGGAGGGAGGTGACTTGATACTTTCCTTCACATGGTTGAAGGGTTCTTGTTCGCCCCCAGCCCCACAAAGTGAAAGCATTTTGCCCTTAGAAGTGGGCTGGGACAATCACAGTACGGGCAGCTGGCCATGCAAATTGCACAATATATGTTGCTGTCTTATTTGCTCTGCAACAGTACAAAAATGATGAACCTCTCAGCATGAAAAAAAGAAACAAAATCTGTGACCACTTCGTTGGATTATACTGATGACCAGGCTATCGCCAGGCTATTTCTGTATGTGGCTCTACGCCCACCTGCCCATCACAACATTTGTTCATGGAGAAATGTGTGTAGTGGTCTCTTAAAAATTGGTGATGTTCTCACAACTCGGGGGGTGAACTACAGATGTAGAAGGAAAATGCCTTTTCCAAAAAATGGTGGGGAAGTGTAAGAGCTAGGATTCGAATGCCAGATTGTGGCAACAGTGGCTCATTTTTTTTTTTCAGATTCTTTTCCATTATGGTTTATTACAGGATACTGAATATCGTTCCCTGTGCTATACAGCAGGTCCTTGTTGCTTATCTATTTTATATATAGTAGTGTGTGTCTGCTCATCTCAAATTCCTAATTTATTTCCCCCACTTCCGTTTGGTAACCATAAGTTTGTTTTCTGTTATGAGTCTGTTTCTGTTTTGCAAATAAGTTCATTTGTGTCATATTTTAGATTCCACATACAAGTGATATCATATGGTATTTGTCTTTCTCTTTCTGACTTACTTCACTTAGTATGATCATCTCCAGGTCCATCCATGTTGCTGCAAATGGCATTATTTCATTCTTTTATATGGCTGAGTAGTACTCCATTGTATACACGTACCACATCTTCTTTATGCATTCATCTCTCTATGGACACTTAGGTTGTTTCCGTGTCTTGGCTAAACAATGGCTCAACTTCATGTGCTCTGGACTGAAAGCCCTGCTCTCCTCTTACCACCTGTAAATGTCAGCTCCCTCCACACCCTCTTTCATGTCTGGCTCCGTCCCTCTCCTTTTGGGGGCCTCAACTACACTCATGCTTCCTCTTCTACCTGGCGCTGTTCACCTTCTCTCTCCTAAGGCTCCCTCTGATGCTCCAAACTCAGTCACCCGACCCTTCCAGAAAGTTCCATCTCCAGTTCCCACAGGCATATTCAACTCAAAAGGATCCAAACTGGACTTAGCACTGCCCACCCTCTCTCCCCACCTTCCCGTCCCCTTGAATTCCTTTCTTTACTGATGGCCTTGTTCCTTGTTCCACGCTGCGAGAGTATTTTTTCTAAAATAGAAATCTGATTATGGCATTCCCTCCATCGAGCCCCTCAGGAGAGCCCCATGGTATTTCGGATGAAGTTCAAACATCATAGCAGGGCCTATGAGACCCCCTCATCCTCCCACCCGTGCTTGTCTTCTTTCTCTTCACTCCACGGGGGTCTTGGCAGTTCCTCAGACGTCACTTGGACATTCACACGATGCTCCCTTTCCCTCTGAGACAAGCCCTTTCCTTTCTCCTCTCCTCGCCTCCCCTGTTAAGAACTGCGCATGTCCTGGCATTTCTTACCTCCCCCTTCCTGTGAGTTCTTACTCAAGATTGTGGGCTCTTCCATCCAGGTGGCAGCATCAGAGGAGGCCACAACGGGGGACCCACATCCCTGAACAAGGAACATAGAGGGACTCCTCCTTTGTCTCACTGGCCGGAGGGGAAGCAGTAAGGAGGCTGGACAGGCAGGAGAAATGGCAGTTGGGGTAGAGGTTCAGAGGTCTCATGGACAGATAGATGGACAGACAAAGTGCTGTCATGGAGGAAGGAACGAGGGCAGAGAATAGGCTACTCACAGCGGGGCTGTGGCCACCCACACCAACCAGCCCTTCCCCTAGAACGTTTCAAAGGCCAGCATTTGGTGGGGGGCTTTTATGTGCCTAAAAAGCCCTATGTACATTCTGTGCCAACCACTTCCCTGGAATTTTTTTTCATTTAATCTTCACAACAATCTAAGGAGTTGATACCCTTATTAGCCCTATTTGTTTATTTATGAGGTGATAATTCAGTCTATAAAATTCACCATTTTAAAGTGTACAATTCATTGTTTTTTAGGAGATTCACAATGCTTGTCCAACCGTCACCACTAATTCCAGAATATTTCCATCACCTCTCAAAGAAACTTGGTCCCCATTAGCATTCACTCCCCATTGCCCACTACCCCCATCACCTGCCAATCACTAATCTTTCTCCACGATTCTGGACATTTCAGAAAATGCAGTCACACAACATGTGGCCTCTTGTGTACGGCTTCTTTCACTTAGCGTAATGTTTCAAGGCTCCTCCGTGTCATAGCTTGTGTCAGTACTTCTTCATGCCTTCTTATGGCTGAATGATATGCCACTGGATGGCTAGATCATATTTTTTTATACGTTCATCCCTTGATGGACACTGGGGTCATTTCCACCTTTTGGCCGTTATGAATAGAGCTATTGTGAGCCCCATTTTACAGGCAAAGAAACTGAGGCCCAGGGGGATTAATTAAAACATAATAATGAAAAGTATTGCTTTTTGAACCAGACAGACCTAGATTCAAAACTTAGCTTCATCATTTGACTTTGGACAAATTATTCTTCCTCTTTAATGTCCAGAGTCGATACAAAGACAGTAATATCATCGGGCTGTCAGGGTTGGTATGAGGATTCTTGGTAATTCATATAAAGGAGTGCTTTGGACATATTAGGACTTCCGTGGAGAGTAATGATGGGACCCTTCACACCTGGCCCTTCATAGGTGTCCGATAACTAATTTTAAAGAAATGAATAAAAACATGATTTGAATTCTGATTTGGTCACTTATCGACTCTATGACTTTGAACAAGTTACTCATCTGCAAAATTGGAGGTGGTAGCTGTCACAGGAGTCATAAATGAGGTCAAGCACGAGATCTAGCAGAGTCCCTAGCACATGATAGGGACTCAGTAAACGTCAGTTCTCTTTCCCATAACGCCAGCTTAGTATTTCCCCTTTGATTACGATGCAACATACACCTTAACCCCTGAACTAAGCTTGCAGGTCTGCATTTACCTGTAATTTTTCACTTTTGAGTTTTATAAAATTAATCTTATATATTATTGGGGAAAGAAAAGTACAGCATTAAAAACATGATCTGGGAGCTGCTTTTTTGGGTAAACACACAGTGTGTTCATGAAACATTATTTTCCTTTTGCCAGAACCTTTACTTTTTGTTGTTATTGTTGTTAAAGCAAACTTCTCAAAAGTCAATAAGGTAAAATTGAAAGGCACCAAAACATCTAGCTTCTGAAGAAAGGCCTAAGTGTAAATTGACGATCTGGTGTTCTCAAGGTTTCTGTTTAGCAAGAGGGCGAGGAAAGGTCTAAATGGAGAAGTCATTCCAAGGAGCTCCATTCACTTCGCAAGGGATGAAGTGTAGGTCGGGGTTGGGCAGGGCGAAGGGAAATGTCTTAGAAAGAAGTCATCAGATGTCACTCAGGGATTATTAATTTACTGAAAAGTCTACCTTTGGCCTGGGGATTGACTACATTTAGAATTTGCTAGCTGTTTCCTTTGAACCCTGTGTCCAGGCATCTAGAGGAGTGCTGGCTTGCTCCTGTGCCGCGACCTTGCAAACCTGGCCCGCGTCATCACCCAGCTTGGGCCTGTGGCTAGGTTTTTTGTACACCTGAGGCTGATGACGTGTTTCTGCTCAGACTGTTCAGTAACATCAGGGTTTCAAAGATGAGGAGAAAAAAAAAAAAGAAAAACACATTGGGCTTCACGGTATTTTGGTCGTCCACTGCTCTTACCCAATCATTAGAATTCTTAAGTCTAAGGAGATAAAGGGCACAAAGGCCACTTAGAATCTGGTGAGAAATGAGATGTGTGGTGTGGAAAGAAGGTGAGAGGGTGTTAGGGCAGGTTACTTAGCAACAACATCACTTACTGGGAAATTGGCACCAGCGCGCGTTACTAGCGTTGATACTAGTATGATACCCATACTCTTTTCATCTTTTCTCTTCCCCTGCAAATGGTTTATCAGTACGTATTTTTATGCTATTTTAAAGTCTCGGTTGGTATTTATCCACTTCTGCACTTCAGGAATTTTAGCAAATTCATAGAGACAGAAAGTAGAATGGTGGTTTCCAGGGGTGAGGAGAGGGAAAATGGGTTGTTTAATGGTCACAGAGTTTCAGTCTTACAAGATGAAGAGTTCTGGACATGGATAGTGGTGATGGTTGCACAGCAGTGTGAACGTGCTTAATGTCGCTGAACCGTATGCTTAAAACAATTAAGATGATAAATTTTATGTGATGTGTATTTTATCACAATTTAAAATAATTTTAAAATTATGCTGCCAATCCTAAAGTTGTTGAAGGTAGTAAGTTCAAAGCACCAGTTTTGAAATGAAATACATCATTTTGATGCTGTTTATTACTGCTCCTGTCACCTTGTATCATATACATGTGTGTGTGTGTGTGTGTGTGTGTGTGTGTGATGTATTTAATTTTTTTAAAGACTTTGTTTTTTAGAGCAATTTTAGATTCACAGCAAAACTGATCCCCCAACATGTACAACCTCCCCCATTATCAACATTCCCACCAGAGTGTTACGTTTGTTACAACTGATGGACCTATTGAAACATCATTATTATCCAAGTCCAGAATTTACAGTAAGGTTCTCTCTTGGTGTTGTACATTCTATAGGTTTGGACAAATGTACAGTGATGTGTATCCATGATTATAATATCATCCAGAGTGGTTTCACTGCCCTAAAAATCCTCTGTGTTCCACCTATTCATCCCTGCCCCGAGCCCATGGCAGCCACTCATCTTTTCACTGTCTTCATAGTTTTGCCTTTTCCAGAATGTCATATAGTTGGAATCATACAGTACGTAGTCTGTTCTGATTGCCTTCTTTCACTTAGTAATGTGCACTTAAGGTTCCCCCATGTCTTTTCCTGGATCATTTCTTTTTAGTGCTGAATAATACTGTGTTGTCTGGATGTACCACAGTTTATTTATCCTTTCACCTACTGAAGGACGTCTTGGTAGCTTCCAGGTTTGGGCAGTTATGAATAAAGCTGCTATAAACATCCATGCGCAGGTTTTTGTGGGGACGTAAATTGTTGACTCCTTTGGATAAATGCTGGATGGTATTGCTGAATGGTATGTAAAGAGTATGTATACTTTTGTAAGAAACCACTAAACTGTCTTCCAAAGTAGCTGTACCAGTTTGCATTTCCACCAGCAATGAATGAGAGTTCCTGTTGCTCCACTTTCTCACCAGCATTTGGTGTTGTCAGTGTTGTGCATTTTGGCCCTTCTAATAGGTATGGGGTGATATCTCATTGTTGTTTTAATTTCCATTTCCCCGATGACACATGATGTAGAGCTTCTTTTCATATGTTTATGTGCCATCTTTATGTCTTTGTTGGTGAGGTGTCTGTGAAGGTCTTTGGGCCATTTTAAAATCAGGTTACTTGGGTTGTTTATTATTGTTCAGTTTTAAGAGTTCTCTATATATTTTGGACAATAATCAGATGGATCTTCCGTAAATATTTTCTCCTAGCCCGTGTCTTGTCATAGCATTCTCTTGACATTGCCTCATGCAGAGCAGAAATTTTTAATGTTAATGAAGTCCAGTGTGTCACTTATTTCTTCCACGGAATGTGCCTTTGGTGTTGAACCTAAAACGTCATCACTATACCCAAGGTCATCCAGGTTTTCTCCTCTGTTATCTTCTAGGAGTTTTATAGTTTTTCATTTTACATTTAGGTCTACGATCCATCCATTTTGAGTT
This sequence comes from Orcinus orca, assembly GCF_937001465.1. Lineage (NCBI taxonomy): Eukaryota > Metazoa > Chordata > Mammalia > Artiodactyla > Delphinidae > Orcinus > Orcinus orca. The sequence continues at coordinate 7,798,043 of NC_064580.1, forward strand.
AATTTTTATAAATGGTGTAAGTTTTGTGTCTAGATTCATTTTTTCTTCGCATGTGGACGTCTAGTCGTTCTAGTACCATTTGTTGAAAGGACTACATTTGCTCCATTGTGTAGCCTCTGCTCCTTTGTCAAAGATCAGTTGACTATATTTGTGAGTCTATTTCTGGGCTCTCTATTCTGTTCCACTGATCTATTTGTCTGTTCTCTTGCCAACACCACACTGTCTTGATGACTGTCATTTTATACTAAGTCTTGAAGTCAGGTAGTGTCAGTCCTCCAACTCTGTTCTCTTCCTTGAATATTGTGTTAGCTATTCTGGGTATTTTGTCTCCTCATATAAACTTTATTTATTTTTTTCATATAAACTTTAGAATCAGTTTGTCAGTATCCACAAAATAACTTGCTGGACCTTGTATCATTTCAAAACACAAGTTACAACATGGTGTATATATTTTCTTTCCCAAAGATATAATTATACTTGCATGAAAGGTAAACGTAGATTTTTGTGCTGATACAAGGCTGGTAAAACTTTCTTGAATATTCATACAAGACATCTCTAGTTAACACAATTAGCCATAAATTTTTAATGGGTTCCATGGACAGTTAATTCATCTAATCAGCTGAAGGTACAGCTGGTCACCTTCAAGCCCTTGATGTTTCAAGAAAACTATTTAGAGAAGATCAAAGGCAACTGGTTCTCAAAGTGTGGCCCTGGCCATAGCATTGGTACCAACTGGAAACTTGTTAGAAATAAAGTTCTTGAAGTTCATCCCAGACTTTCTAAATCAGAAATGCTGGGGATGGAGCCCAGAAATCTGTGTTTTAACAAGCCCTCCAAGCGTTTTTGATGCACACTGAAGTTTGAGGACCAGTTCTCTAAGGAAAGAGTATGAAACTTATAGTGATCCGACTTTGCTTTCTTCTTATGCCTTATTGTAATATCTGCACCAAGCTTGCAGAATGAGAGCTTAGTAGAAAGAAAATACTGCAAATAACGAAAGAACATCAGTCTTTGAAATGATGCGTCAAATCAGAACATGATAAAATGACATCATAAAACCTCATGACTGAGCCCAGAGTGATGTAGAAGAGTCTTTAATTCACAATGTGAAGGAGGTCTAGACTAAAACTTAGATGTTTCTATTGAAAAAGAAAGTGGTGTTCATGGATAATTAAACACAGTAAGTCCCCTATGTACGAACCTGCAAGTTGCGAACTTTCAAAGATGCAAACGTGCGTTTGCATGTCCAATCACGTAAGTTAGTTCACGTGTCTGGCGTATATTGTCGCGTGTGTACATCCTCTGCAAGTGGAACTGAACTCATTCGTATGTAGGGGACTTACTGTATTATGATTGGTTCATTAAAAAAGACATTTTAGGAGCTGCTAAGGCGTTTTGAGGGGTGGTATTAGGCAGATGCATGCTACCCTTCTAGAGGAGAGTTGCAAATGGTTTAGCTCTTCAGTGGGACCCAACCCAAGACCCCAGTCTGAAGCTCTGAATGGTTGATGTCTTCATCATAGTTGGGAAGGATTAAAGAACGCCAACCATACTCTCAGCCTTGACCCACCAGAGGGTGAGAGGGATGACAGAGGTTAGAGGGCATTTCTGAGTAAGGTTAGAACGTGGTGTGTCACTAAAATGAAACTGAAGACTCCAGAGATGCCAGCTCTGCTAATGTATGCCAGGTATTTAGGCTTTCATGATATTCTTCCAGGTACCTTTGAAATAAAAGCAGAACAACACAAAATCACCTTTTCAGCCCTTCCTGGCCACAGGATTGAATAGACCTCGTTGACTCTTGGTTCCCCAGTATTTCTCATATATACATCTGTCCTTGTATGTTAATGAATGTCTTGCCGAATTTTGTTGAATGTCCTTGTATGTTAATGAATTTTGTTGAATGTCCTTGTATGTTAATGAATGTCTTGCCGAAGTCTGAATCCCTCCTAAGGGCCTTAAGCCCTTCAAGACTAGGGCATCCTACTCTCCTCAGCATCTAATACGCAATAAATGTTATTGAAGGGAAGGAGTGAATAAATGCATAAAGGCTAAAGATTAAGATTAGGAATTAGGATCTTAGGGAAACTCTATGAGGTAGTGAGTTTTCACCATTGAAAACAAATTTTAAACACTTAGAAACTGTGGTAGAAATCTTTTGGGGAGTTTCTGGCCACAAGCTACCCTCTCCGTTTGAGAACTGTCCTCAAGAGTGCAAACGTCTGTCCTGGTGATCACTGCTTTTTTTTCCAGCATCTGGTCGAATAGGCACTTAATACATATTCGTTGCAATATTGGATATATGGATGACCCTCTAGCAGCCTCAGTTATGACATGTGACCATGCCCACTCTGGCGAAAATGGACTGGATCAGGTTTGTACACTTGACCCAATGGGCCAATGAGATTTTCTCCTGGGAAATTAATTTGGTAGTAAAAGACAGCTGAGCTCTGAGTGTTCTTGGAATAGTAGCATGTACGTATGTATGTATGTGTTGGCTGCGTTGGGTCTTCGTTGCTGCGTGCAGGCTTTCTCTAGTTGTGGCCAGTGGGGACGACTCTTCGTTGCGGTGCGTGGGCTTCTCATTGCAGTGGCTTCTCCTGTTGCAGAACACGGGCTCTAGGTGCGCGGGCTTCAGTAGTTGCGGCTCGCAGGCTCAGTAGTTGTGGCTCGCGGGCTCTAGAGCGCAGGCTCAGTAGTCGCGGCGCAGGGGCTTAGTTGCTCCGCGGCAGGTGGGATCTTCCCGAACCAGGGCTCAAACCCGTGTCCCCTGCACTGGCAGGCGGATTCTTAACCACTGTGCCACCAGGGAAGCCCAGAATGGTAGTATTTAAGTTGAGGGTCTTGTCAGGTTAGCCATATTCTGCCACATGGATGGAGAGGCAGGAAAAGCCAATCAACACGGATATGCATGCCTGTACACATGTGCATACACACACATACACACCCCTCAGCCTTTTTTTTGGCCTCCTTTCTGGTTCTTGTTTATATTCCCTCCCTGAGGCCCAACTTCATCCCTTCCTTTGGTTCTATAAGACACCCGTATCCTTAAAATAAATCCTTCTCCTGTCTAAACCACCTGGATTTTTGCCACATGCCACCGAGAACTAATAGCAAATACATTGTCACCACAATCCATTTTCCTTCTCTGCCATTTCAACATTTGGAAGGTTTAAAAATCACCCTAGTAAATATTTGGCTTAATTTGAAGCAATTTCCATTTCCCTGGACTTTCGCTATTTTGAAATGCCTACTTGGCCCCCTTCTGCTGTTTGAAAAGCAGAGCAAAACAAAGGCAACCATGAGCCATCAGCTGATGTGAACTCTTAAGCTCTCTGTGTAAATTATGCCTTTGAAACTCTTGGAATCTTTCTGGGAAACCGTTTCCCAGCAGGAGAAGAAAAGCTAACAGGTTTCAGAAATAAACTTGAAATATTACTCATTGCTATGGAAAAGTACAGCTTAGAAGTACCAAAAGAAATGAAAACAAGTGAGTTATCTCTAGTGTCAGGACTCGCAATAGTCACGAGTGGAGACCCAGAGCCAGATGGCTTATTGATATGTTGCAGCCATGCAACTGCAGGGCACACATCGTAAAACTAGCATCTGGGTCTTAGCTTTGTCCCCTCAGCTCCTAGCATAGGGTCTCACCTGAGAAGATGCTCCATATATGTTAGTTGAAAAAAGACTGAGTGATGAAATAAAGGGTAGTGATTAAATCTGAAGGTCAGACTCAGAGGGAAATTGTGTGACCGTGGGTGTGTCACTCGTCCATGTCTTGGCTTCCATACCTGTAAAATGGGGTGAGAACAGAGCCAACAGTTCCAGAGATTGCTTCCTGATCTCCACTTTCCTGATTAAGAAAGAACTAGCAACGCTCATGCAACACTAGTTCTGCAGTGGGTTCCAGAGATTATTCCTAGGGGCCCAGCCCAAAGCGCTTCCTGCAGTACAAGGACCCTGCTTGTGCTCCATGGAGACAATGCAGACAGAAGTTCCTGGCACACAATAGTTTTCCAAGCCACGGCTCTATGAATGAACATTAGTAAGTGCTTCGTTAAGTCAACACATGTTTAGGGAATTCCTAATGCTGAGAAGTTGCTAAGCAGGCTCTGGATTCTCTCGTATCAGGTATTTGCTATATGCCTTCAGCCTCAGTTTCCTTCTTTGTAAAGCGGTAACAATAACTTCACCCACCTCGTGGGAATGCATGAAGGATACATGAGATGATGCATGTAAAAAGCAGCAGTGAGGTGCCTGGCACAGAGGAAGAGGTCAGTTAGCCATGGAAATGGGATTGGTTCTGTGCTAGGTGCTAGGACACAAAAATAAATACCTGGGCTCTGACCTGATGGAGCTTGTAGTGGAAAGGGGAAAGCAGACGTTTAAGCAACGTTAAAGACAGCGCAAGAATACCCTGAGAGGGGCTTCCCTGGTGGCGCAGTGGTTGAGAGTCTGCCTGCCGGTGCGGGGGACGCGGGTTCGAGCCCTGATCTGGGAGGATCCCACATGCCGCGGAGCGACTGGGCCCGTGAGCCACAACCACTGAGCCTGCGCGTCTGGAGCTTGTGCTCCGCAACGAGAGGCCGCGACAGTGAGAGGCCCGCGCACCGCGATGAAGAGTGGCCCCCGCTCGCCGCAACTGGAGAAAGCCCACGCGCAGAAACGATGACCCAACACAGCCATAAATAAATAAATAAATAAATAAAATTTTAAAAAAAGAATACCCTGAGAGAGGAGCACAGGCCATCAGGGGGCAAACAGCTGGGACACCAAAAGCAGCCTTGCGGAGGGAGGGTGGAGGGGACAGAGACGTAGCCTCAGAGACAATGTGCTGAAAACCAGTTGGCCAAGGACCAACTTGCTGAGAGCTAATTGCCCAATGGGCAAGTCACCTAATGCCTAGTGGCTGATTCATCCAAGTTTAAAAGTTTACTTACAAAACACTTTAAGAATATTCTTCTTGGGCTTCCCTGGTGGCGCAGTGGTTGAGAGTCCGCCTGCCGATGCAGGGGACGCAGGTTCGTGCCCCGGTCCGGGAGGATCCCACAAGCCGCGGAGCGGCTGGGCCCGTGAGCCATGATGGCCGCTGGGCCTGCGCGTCCGGAGCCTGTGCTCCGCAAAAAAAAAAAAAAAAAAAAAAAGAATATTCTTCTTGAGTCTAGTCAATTCCTGTATTTTCCCTAGACACAGTAACTTGTCGAAAGTTCTGGGTTTGAGGGTGGTTTTTGACTTCATGAATACATTTTCCATTAATATTTGTGGAAAACCATGCTAGTGAAGTTCTGTATTGAATATATTAATAATTATGAATATTTTATATTATGAATATATTGAATATATTCCAATACAGTTATTCAGTGTTTTGGGTTTGTTTTGCGGTACGCGGGCCTCTCACTTCTGTGGCCTCTCCCGTTGCGGAGCACAGGCTCCGGACGCGCAGGCGCAGCGGCCACGGCTCACGGGCCCAGCCGCTCCGCAGCATGTGGGATCCTCCCGGACCGGGGCACGAACCCGTGTGCCCTGCCTCGGCAGGCGGACTCCCAACCACTGCGCCACCAGGGAAGCCCTATTCAGTGTTTTTATTTACCGTAGTTAAGAAGAATATGATCCTAAAAATCAAGTATTTCATTAAATATATTCAGGAAGACTATCCCTTAAAGGAAGGTTTTAGACAATGGGTAATTTTGGCGAATTCAATCAGTTGGTCATTTGGCAAATCAATCATTTTGCAAATTGATCCTTCAGTTAACTGCATTTAAGCCTATTGATCATTTGGTGTGTTGGGCATTTGGCTAGCTGGCCATCGCTGCTTTCACATCTGTCATTCACACACAGACAGCAACGCATGTAGTTGTGTTGTCTCCTTGTCCCCCAGTGATAAATCCACACGATATTATACAAAATGGACAACTGAAAGAGGGAATTGCCCAACTAAAAAGCAAGTGCAGCAAAGAAATGAAAAGTGATATGAAATGCAAACCACACATAAATGGAATTTCAGAAGAGAAAGCTGACTGCGGAAATACTGATGCTGCCACCATTTAAGAGACTTGAGATGAGCAGCCAGAGAAACGTAGTGAAGGGGAACAGAGCAACATAAATGAGCACAGTGGTTGTGATGAAAAGGATGAAGTTGTCCCAGAGGCAGTGATGCTGGCAAAAAGGAAGGAACTCTCAGAGGTAGTTCATGATGTTGAAGGGACAGAGGATAGAATGGTAGAAGCAGGTCCACGTTTAAAAAGGAGTATGACAGTTTTCCAAGGTGTAGAAAAGATACTCCATCATGAGTGAAATGGTTTACAAACAAGTAAAGCACTTTGAGTCTTAACGTTTCTAACGTTTTATTAGAATTAGAGTGTACGAAGTAAATAACAGTTTTGCTGTGTTTTATTTCCCTATGCATTTATAACGGACAATAAGAGTTTTTAATAGTCTGGCACACTTCGTAATTGACAGTACAATCACCTTTGTCCTGATTGATGGTTAGGTTCACTTGGCACAGTTCCAGCTTGCACGGTCATTTATGGTCCTGCGCCGACATGCAAAGGAGCACTGCCTGTGCATCAGATCAGGCAGAAGGGGGATAAAACCTAGGGCTGTTGTCTGTCTTGCGTTCCCTTTGATGTTCCCACTTCAAGAAATATACAAAATTCAAATATTTTGCATTATAAAGCCTGACCTCTGGGCAATTTCAGAGCAGTGAAATGAACACCGTTCCTTTCCTCTCTCTGGCAGCTAATTCAAATGAAACAGGTGGTGAGGACCAGAGTACTGTACTTGTGGAAGATGAGAGAGTTTTGATGGCATCTGGAAGGATGTTATCTGATAGCTAATGGTGATTTTTCTCCCATGCGTCATGATTGCCCGTGGGTGGAGCCGAGCCGTGCTCTTCACACAGTCAAGAACAATTTTCTCCTTCAGTGATCTTTTCCAAAAGCGTTCTCACTGATGAGTTATTTTTCATTATTATTAGAATTTAAGTACCACACTTAAGTCAGACCCTTGCATTCTGAGATGTAACCTTTAACTGTCAGTGTAAAAAGATAAAACAGAAGTGAAACTATACACCTGGTTAAATGAAAGGAAACAAAGAATGAGGACCATTTATGCAAAGATAGGAATATGAATATTTGTGTGCTGCTGCATAAGCCACTGAGCTGGTTCTGCAACAGAACTCACTAAACATTTCTGTCTTAATTTTAGGACCATATCTCTCATAACTACCTGCAATTATTTCTATTAACCACTTGAAATTATGTCGATTAACTATAAAATTGGATTAGTAGTTCTCAGGGATTTTTTTCTCTGAACCACTATATGATCCAGCAATTCTACTCCTGGGTATATATCTAAAAAAACCAAAAACACTAATTTGAAAAGATACATGCACCCCAGTGTGCATAGCAGCATTATTTACAATTGCCAAGATACGGAAGCAACCTAAATGTCCATCAGCAGATGAATAGATAAACAAAAGGTGGTATATATATACATATATATATATATATATATAAAAAATGGAATATATTTATTAGTATTAGTATATATATATAATTAGAATATATATAATGGACTACTACTCAGCAGTAAAAAAGAATGAAATTTTGCCATTTGCAGCAACATGGATGGACGTGGAAGGCATTATGCTAAGTGAAATAATTCGGACAAAGACAAATACTGTGTACTATCATTTATGTGTGGAATCTAAGAAATACAACAAACTAGTGAATATAATGAAAAAGAAGCAGACTCACAGTTACAGAGAACAAACTAGCGGTTCCCGGTGGGGAGAGGGAAGGGGGAGGGGCAAGAAAGGGGGAGGGGATTCAGAGGTACAAACTATTAGGTATAAAATAAGCTACAAGGATATATTGTATAGCATGGGGAATATAGTCAATATTTTATAACTCTAAATGGAGGCTAACCTTTAAGAATTGTGAATTGCTGTATTGTACACCTGTAACATATTGTACAGCAACTTTACTTCAATTTAAGAAATTGTAAAGAATGTGAGACGCTTCTCTCAAGTGTCTGCCGGCTCTAAAACGCAATGGTTTCAGACTCACCTCAACTCTGTAACTTAGTAGGAAAAAAAGTTACAGAAATTTATTTTGAATATTATTTTAAAATGCCCTGAAGAAACGGAACAGATAAAACGTCAATTTAGGGTTGGAGAAGGAAGTAGTAAGTCCAAAAGTTAGGGGTATGTTGCAAGAGAATCTCTATGGGCTGAATTGATTACTGTATAGTCTAGTTTCCTTTCCCCAGCGAGCCCAAATGGTTCAGATGAATTAAGCACTTTAAGACTTGGCTCTTACAAATACAATAAAGAATACTATTTACTGCTTTTGGGGACAAATGAAAGAAGCAGAGTTGGCATAATGACTCAGCCTTTGTGTCTGCTACTTCTGACTCCAAGAGGAACACCCAGCATTATGTCTGTATAACGTGGAGGATACCAGTTGGGAGACAATTCTCCATGACTCTTCCCATGTTTCCACAGGGTCCAGGTTTTCTGGGCAAAGGTCTCTGAAGCTGAGATAGCATCTCCCTAACGTCAGAGAGATTTAGAGCCTGACCTTAGGGCCATTTGCTTTGTGATCAGGGTAAGGAAGCTAGAGACACCCGCCCAACCCCCAGACGGATGAGCTTTGCTTCCTGAGTCATCTTTCTGTTTGTCGGAGGGGACGATGGGCAGATGTGCTGGCAGGCTATAGAAGCTTCGGGTCTCCTAATTTGGGGGCTCTTCTTAGAGGCTGCAGCCCTGTTGCATGCGCAGGTAACGTTTGGCTTTCATTCCATCACCCCATGGGGGTGAGGGCTCGGGAAACGGGTGCAAGGATGCTGCTCTGGCTGGTTTTGCCTTGAGTAATAAATTGTTCTCCAGTTCTGAAAGCCTCGTGCCTCCCATCAGATCAAATAGAATAAGGTCTGAGACTTTTCAGAGTTTCTGACTTCATATTATGTACCAGGTAGAGTTATTATGGGTATTAAATTAGATATATAAGCATGGAAGAGCTAAAAAATGGTTTCTTTTAACTTCCCTGCTCTGATCTGAATGTTTGTGTCCCCCCCCCAAATTCATATGTTGAAATCCTAATCCCCAATGGGATGGTATTAGCAGGTGGGGGCTTTGGGATGTGATTAGGTCATGGGGGCGGAACCCTCATGAATGGGCTTAAGGTTCCTGTAAAAGGGGCCCCAGAGAGCTCCCTCGCCCCTTCCACCAGGTGAGAACACAGCTGAAGTGAGCAGTCTGCAACCTGGAAGAGGCCTTCCCCCACCTGATCATCCTGGCACCCTGATCTCGGACTCCCAGGCTGCGGAACAGGGAGAAGTCAATTTCTGTTGTTTATAAGCACCTAGCCTGTGGTATTTGGTTACAGCAGCCCAAATGGATTGAGACATTCCCTAAGGATAGATTAATAGTAGCTAACAAATATTAGGTCTTATTGTGGGACAGACACTGTGTTATGCATTTTCCATGCCCTTTCTAATCTAATTCTCAGAACAATACTATGAAGCAAGTAAACCACTACCTGGACTTTTTTAGAGGAGGACACTAGGCTCAGAGAATTGAATGAGCTTGTTCAAAGCTGCAAGGCTTTTTTTGTGTGTGTGTGTGTGGCTGCGTTGGGTCTTCGTTGCTGCACACGGGCTTTCTCTAGTTGCGGCGAGCAGGGGCTACTCTTTGTTGAGGTGCGCGGGCTTCTCACTGCGGTGGCTTCTCGTTGCAGAGCACGGGCTCTAGGCGCGCAGGCTTCAGTAGTTGTGGCACGGGGACTCCATAGTTGTGGCACATGGGCTTAGTTGCTCCGCGGCATGTGGGATCTTCCCGGACCAGGGTTCGAACCTGTGTCCCCTGCATTGGCAGGCAGATTCTTAACCACTGCGCCACCAGGGAAGTCCCAAAGTTGCCAGGCTTGTCAGTGGCAAAACAGGAATTCAACTGCCCTGAGAAGGCAGACCTAAGTCAGAAACCTCTACAGTCTCCTGTTGCTCCCGACAAAGTGTCTGATTTTCCCGTATTAAACTTAAGATCGCAAAAGAACCAGCCTAGCCATTTGATGTCACCTTACTTAGTAATTTATTTCCTCTTGTGCACGTGGGCATTTCCTTACCTAGAATCTGGTCTGTGAAGTTAATAGGGGTGTAAATCCCTCAGAATCACCATCTGTGGGCCTCCCTGTTAGCAGGTGACACTAAGCTTCTAAGGGCTAATTCCAACGAGAGAGCCTGTTAAAAACGCTCCAGGGCCCTCGCGAAGCTACCAACGCTCACGACCGACCGTGCGCCTTGGAAAATCGACCTGTTCCCTTGAAGTCTCATGATAAGCCCTCTGCCTTTGAAGGTTAGGAAAACGTGCTTTATACGGCCTGGGTCAAAGCAGAGAGGGAGAAAGAGAGAGAGAAAGTGAAAAAGAAGAAGACAGAAAAAGTGAGATCATGAAAGAGAAAGAAAGGGAGAGAGAAGGAAAGGCAAGACAGAAAGGAGGGAGGGAGGGAGGGATCTGACAGGAGAGTAAATCAACAGAGCCCGGCAAAGTCTGCACTGACTGAGGATTAGAGGAAATGGACCAGGGGACAGCAAATTAGGAAATGCATAATGCATAGAGAATGCACTTTCTGGTGCAGTCCTAGATCAAAGATCCCACAGAAGGGCCTGGAATCCATAAGTTTACTTTTAGTGCCAGAAAATGTTTCAGAAAAGCCTGCAAAAAGGCCTGGGAAATTTTCTTTTAGGATCACATTTACCCCAAAGGAGTCAGCCAAATGTTTTCTATAGCACCAGGCAAGATTTCTTCTAGACCCCTCCTCTGCCAGAAGATTCTTCTTCTGTCAAATAACACCCAGTATGAAGAGAAAACGGGCAAGAGAGAGATCACCGTGGGGAAAGGGGAGTGGGTGGACCTTCTTGAAAAGTAGCCCAAGCAGAGGAAAACACCGAGTCATTGGGAGTTACAGGGAACTGAAATACTATCATGAGAAGGAAAGTAGCTGTGTTTGTTAATTTTTTGCATTTCTGTTATGCCCTGGGGACCAGTAGTAGGAGGTTATGGCTGTCCCCAATTATCTCTGTGTGTCTTATAAATTGTGACCCGATCTTCTCTGTTGAACTGCTCATCTGAATTGCAGACAAGAGATTTTGCGGTTGATGATAGGCATTGAAAAGTCCAGGTCATGTTTACGTGGAATCTTTGTTTCAAGATACCTTTATTTGCATGCAGTGTGGTAAAAATAATGACAGAGTCGTGCCGTGGTGATGTTTGCTAGACAGTTTGCCAGTATATCATCACAGTCTCCAAATCATCGAGGTACAGATGGGTGACAAACACCTACCCTTGGCCAAAAAGAGAGACGCAAGGCATGGCTATGTACATTTCCACGGTTCTCACTGAGAAGCATGAGTCACATCAGATTTCTGCAGTGTATTAGTTTCCACTGGCTTCTGTAACAAAATACCACCAACTGAGCGGCTTAATGCACCGCAGATTTCGTATCTTACAGTTCTGGAGGTCGCAAGTCTCAAACAGGTCCGGGGGCTGCATACCTCCTGGAGGCTCTGTGGGACAGTCTGTTTCTTTACCTTTTCCACCTTCTGGAGGCTGCTCAGTTTCCTTGGCCCACGGTTCCTTTGTCCATCTTCAAAAGCAACAGTGAAGCATCTTCTCTCCTCTCTGAACTCTGCTTCCATCCTTATATCTTTCTCTCTCCCTCTCCCCCACCCCACCTCCACGTCCACGGGCCTCTACGATCATATTGAGCCAGCTTGAATAATCCAGGATTGTCTCCCCATGTCAAGATCCTTAACTTCACATCTGCAAAGCCCCTTTTGCCATGTTGGGCAAGATAGTCAGAGGTTCAGGGCATTAGGGTGTGGACACCTTTGGGGTCATTATTCAGCCTATCACATGTGGTCTTTGCGTAAGAGCAGCTTGTTAAAATATAAGGTATATGAATGTATTTATCAATTAAAGCCATATATATGTATTAAGATCCCATATATTTGATGCAAAAATATGTATCTTCTTTAGCGCTTATTATAACTGGTTTAATGTCATTTGGGCTTTGGTTCTCCAACTGAAAGGCAAGTGAAATGTCGTCCAGATAACAGAGGTATTCTATATTATGTTTTCCTAGTTTCTTGACCTGCAATATATTAGCTAAGAAATCCTCAGTCCACATGCCTGGATGGAAGAATGGTGGCAGGGTCCTCGGCTGTGGGTATTGACCTACAGATATCTAAGTATTGGCATACAGATATTCAAATATCGACATACAGAGCTAGACCTGGTTCTGAATATTGATATGCATCTAGATATTGACATATAGAACTTTCAGTAACAGCAATACAAATGTAACATCTATCTGTAATTGATCCCCCATTCACTTGGAACTGGACTGGGTGTTTTCCATACATATCTCATTTATTACTTACCAGAACTTTCTGAAGCTGGTATAACTACATTGATTTTACATGTTAGTTGCAATCTTGAGAGGGCCATCTGCTGTTCTTTCTGAGGAGTGTATGTGAGGAACGCCCCATTCCCAACACACAAACACAAATTCCTGTGTTCGTTCATTTGGCTGACATATTGTAGATGTTTGGGAAATTCGAGTTCCTTCATTTTAAAATTTGTTTTTTATGTTTCTTTTAATTTAAAAAATTTATTTTATTCAAGTATAGTTGATTTACAATGTTGTGTTAATTTCTGCTGTACAGAAATTACCATTATGGTTTATCCCAGGATATTGAATATAGTTTCCTGTGCTGTACAGTAGGACCTTGTTGTTTATCCATTCTATGTATAATAGTTTGCATCTGCTCATCTCAAACTCCCAATCTATCCCCCCCATCTTTTTAGAGGCATGTGCACGATCAGATCAGAATGAGAGTTAACCAGTCAAATTTTGAAGATACAAAACATCTGAACATGAGATACTTGAAGCGTAGTTCATCTTCATTACTTCCCTCTTTATTTTCATTTCATCTTGGCTCAGTTCTTGTAGCTGAAATGGCTTAATGGTCATTACTGTTGTATAAATTTGCTACTAAATTTATTTCCTCAGTTGTTCCTCACAGATGGTGGGAACCTCCCCTCATTGCCTTTCCTTTTTCCATCTACTACGAAAATCTCTCTCTGAACATCATGCCACTGGCCCATATTAAACATATTGATTTCAAAGAAATAGCTTGAAGGTCCCACCAGTTGGGTGACAGTAAACAGTGGGGAGTGGGGCTTTGCTGGTTCATGTCAGGGGCTGGGTTTGTGGTCTTAGATCTTATTCAGCTCACATCCCAGGGATCATCAATAACAATGATGAGGATAAAATAGCCTCAAGAAATACAGATGAAAAAGGAGTAGAGGCCTGTTTAGTGCGTTTCCGTCAAAGTTCCAGGAAAATTGATAATCCCTAGGGGAGTGCCTCCATGGAGAGCAATTCTGAAAGAAATGTCAGGCCTCTGTTTAGACTGGCTGCTTGGGAGGAGGAGAAGAGGCTCGAGATGGGGGGAGGGGAGGTGAAGTAGGGGCGCTCATTCAAAGGAAAATGCTCTTAGGTTCCCAGTCAGCATCCCAAGGTTGTAAACAGAGTCGTGTGTTTGTGCACCAGTGTCCTCCTGCCTGGCGAGTCCTTCAAGTGCACTTTTGTTTCATCTTCTGCATCTTTGCAAGTCATCTCTAATTTCATTTAAAATATAACCAAAGGCGGGCTAAGAGAATCCACACGTCATCTCGTTTTCACTCCCAGAGACCAGTTTTTACTCCAAGTCATCATGAGAACCAGGGCCGGGTGATTTGAGTCCTACCTGCCTTTCTCTGGTGATCAGGCCAAAGTCTTGTCCTGGATGTTCTAATTTATATTATTGTTCATCTTATACAAAATCACCCAAAAATGTCCTCCTAGGTCCTTTCCTGACATTGTAGTGAAAGGAACACCAAACTTGGAGTCAAAAGATTTGGGTCCAAGACTTGATATTCTACTTACTAGTCATGGGACCTCCCTGAACCTCAGTGTTCTCATCATTAAAATGGGGAAAATAATACCTACCGGGAAGCATTGTCATGAAAATTAAATGCAGTTGTTGTGAAAGCTCGAGATAAAGTATTTAGTGTAATACAGATGTAAATATCTGTTACATCAGGAAGCAGTGGGCAGTTTGGAGGACCTATAACATTAAAAGTAATTACTGTGGAGAGAGTCCCTAGAATGACAAAGGGCCACAGTTTCACAGAGAACAGTAAGAAACCAGAGAATTGTTTTAGAGCCATACAAATTCTCGGAGTATCCCACAAGTTACAGGTAACACTGCAGCACTGAATTTTACCTGCACTTCGTAGGTGACAGTGCTGGTCCTGGAAGCCAGGTCTTCTGATTCCCAGTTGAATTCTTGCTCTGTGATAAGACAGGGTTCCACAGGACTAACACAGAGTGCCTTAAACGATCCTCTTAATATACCTACTAATGGTCGTATATGTGAACACCTAAATAAATAGTGATTCAGTGTAAGGTAAAGCTTTGGAAAAAGACAAGAGCTAAGGGTTTATACACTCAGAATACATTCCTAAGGAATGGGAATTAATATATTAGTTCATTAAGCAAATTTTATTTGAATTTTTGCGTTAATCGTGGAACCACGTTGAAGCTGTCTAAGATGTACGCCACATTACAGGAGACGTAGCTCTTGAAGAACTCACAGTCTAAGGGGGTGGTGGGGTTGTGAGTGTTGAGGAGGGATGAGACTGCACCATATCGATTAGAAAAGCACCATGTTGGGGAAGGCATTTAATGAGGCCCCGGAGGATGGGCAGGGCTTTCTTGAATAGAAGTAAGAACTAAGAGTAGTCCATTGCATGCAGATGGAAGAGTTGCCTGGGTGGGGAGAGCAAGCAGAGAAGCTGGGGTTTTATTTTTCTGGGAGGTAAGGAAAAGAAATACAGTAGTTCAAAGCATCATGTGTTGTGGATGTGTGAAGCACATCTAAAACACTCCCTCTTATCACTATTTCTATTTGTTATTATGAATTCAAAGTCTTGTAGAAAATGTATGCTATAAAAGTGATATTCTGTGGCAACCACACATTTTGAGGGCGTGGCATGTTTGTCCTTCTTCCTTTTTCTGGTTCCTGTGAGACTCTTCTCTCTTCTATGTGGTCTCAATGGGGCTCTCTGTCACTTACAGGAGAGGAAACATAAACCAAGCTTGACTCATCATGGTGCATTACAGTAGACGTGGTGATTGGTTAAAAGATGGGCACGGGGACCATACCAGACTGATCAGAATAATTTTTAAGCAGAGATCTTAGGAAAGATCAATGTTTGTTCTTCACTTTGCTAGAATAGAAGAATGTAAATCTTGACCGGCACGTAGAGCGTGACAAAGATTCTCTCCTTGAGCAAACTTTAGTTAGGCCCCTCTGAGCCCTCTTCTCAACTGGGCCTCAACCTTGGCCTTCGGTGTCCATCCTTTCCTTGCTGGCCTGCATAGCCCAGTCTTAGCAAAAATCCTGCTAAGTCTGTTTATTGAGAATCTCACCCCCACCCCCCACTTGATTTCTGATCACCTTTGATATATGATCAAGTTTCTCATCCTCCACTTTTGATGTCTAAGCCTTTGGCCTGCCTTTAGCAAGAATCCCTCTACCCTGTGTGTCTCTAATGAGTAAGTTTCCACCCACTGACTCCCTCACCCTGCTTTCTAGCTATAAATCCTCACTCGTCCTTGTTGTATTAGGAGTTCAGCCCAATCTCTCTCCTCTACTGCAGTAGTGTTGAATAAAGTCTTCCTTATAATGTTAACAAGTGTCAGAATAATTTTTTCCTTTAAAAGGGACTAACAGAACTCATTGGAGCTGAGAGATGGGGAAGCAAAGAACTGACCACATTTGAGACCCTGTGCCTGAAGCCACATGCACGCATGGGCTTGCCAGTTATATGAGCCAGTTATCACTCTTTGACTTAACCTAGATGGCACTGGGTTTCTCTCACTTGCCATGGAAAATGCCCTAATAAATACAACTTCTTATTCCTCTTAGGAAGATAGACATAGACTAACTGAGTAAAATAGTATTAAAGATAGAAATCCAAGAATGTCCAGGTTTTCCCCAGGCCCTCCTTCTCATGGCAATGGGAATAGCAGTTGGTATTTCTCATGGGTATTTTGTCCTTTCAAAAAAATTAACATTTTAAAAACTTCTGTTGTAAGGCAGACACTATGCTAGACATTTTCATATAGGCAATTTTATTTAATCCTGCCTCTCAAAGAAGTCCTTATTATACCTAATACACAGATAAGGCAACTGAGGTCCAAAGTTTTAATGAATCTTGGACAGACTCTCCTTCAAATCACAGTCTTTCTTCCACAGCTCTCTAAATATCCTTTGACAAGGAATTCTTTACATAGCTTTTTCCCTCTGCTTTAAGAAAATTGTGGTGAAAATTTACCAAGCATTTTACCTTGTTTCTTGATTAGTTTCTTCACACTCAAGCAAATATGCTGGAAAAGAATGAAACAATCTTAAATCTATCATACTTAGTTTCTGTCCTTTCTTTAAAAACAATATAATATTTACCTAATAGCAGGAAGGGAAGCCTCAATGGATCAAGATATGAAACACTCCCTGGAAAAACTCTGGGATGCCTCTAGGCTTTTACTGCGTGATTGCCTTGATGTGAAAGCAGCCCAAAATGTAGACGTTTCCACAACACAGGAACAGTGTTTCACAGCTGTCTCATGAAAGCACTCTTACTGACTCTCAAACCAGACAAAGTTTCTGTTTCATGAGTTTTTTTAAAGCAAAAAACCTTTTGACTTCTCTGGAGACAACCATTTTGAGACTCTCACGAAATCCCTTAAATCCTCAAGGCACGATAAATTTCACAATTGGATACCAAATGATGTTCCCAATCTTAAATCAGAAAGAAGTTACTTATTTTTAATCTAGCTGGGTTTCTAAAAAGATGCGTATCTAATTCATTCTCTTTTGAGCCAAGATGTTTTTTAAAAGTCTTTTCATAGTTTTCCTCTAGAAGAAAACTATTCATATTTGTTACTTTACAAGAAATATTCTTTTTGTTTTCGTAAGTGACATCTATACAGAGAACAGAATCTGGCATTGTTGTCAGCATTGCCAGATAGTTTCTTTGGCTTGAGACTGTGAGTAAAATGTTGTTCAAATGGCAGTGCAGGTTGTTAAACTTCTGAGGAGGTCTTCTAGTTCATTCTTGAAGGGCTGAACACAGCATTTAGCGTGGTGCCTTACGTGTATTACGCACTCAATAAATGAACAACCAGAATCCAGTAAGTTGTGGGTTGGGATATCTCACTTTCACTAAGAGCAAGAAGCAGGATAGAGAAAAAGTGAGTAAACAAAGAGATCATCAGAAAGGCTTACTTTATTTGCGGCACATGGACTCTTAGTTGTGGCATGCCTGCGGGATCTAGTTCCCTGACCAGGGATCGAACCTGGGCCCCCTACATTGGGAACAAGGAGTCTTACCCACTGGACTGCGTGCCGCAACTAAGACCTGGCACAGCCAAAAATTACATAAATAAAAAAAATTTTTAAATACATATATATTAAAAAAATACCTACTACTTAAAAAAAAGACTTTGATTGTAATCTCAAGAAATAATTTCAGGGACACAGTATCACAAGATCTGGCAACATTAGCCCATCTGTGGCATTGAGTGGGTTGTTTTCAGCTGGTTTTGTTTTCTTGAAAAAACAAAGCAGTACAAATTTAAGCCGAACAAGGCTTTTGCAAACATGAATATTTTCCAGTAATAATGTAGTATGAAAGTTTCAAACCATGGAAATGTAATATTCAAAACTGTTTACATCCCTCTTTCCCTCCCCTTCCCCTCTACCCCTTCCATCCTTTGCAAAGTAAAAAAAAAAGTGTAAAAGCATGTTTTAAGCATGTTTCAGTATTTGTCAATTCTAAAGATAAACCCAGGGCCCATGAATCACTCCAATATGCAGTTCCAACATGAAACAACCAAACCCACCCCTCCCTTTAAAACACACACACACAACTATTTTTAATAGCAGTTTTAGGTTCACAGAAAAACTGATTGGAAATTATAGAAAGTTCGCACGTACCCCCTGCTTCCATACGTGGACAGCCTCCTTGACATTCCCACCAGAGTGGTATGTTTGTTACAACTGATGAACCTATATCGACACATCATCGTCACCCAAACTCCATAGTTTACGTTAGGGTCCACTCTCGGTGTGGTATAGTCTATGGTTTTGACAAATATATAATGACACGTATCTACCTTTATAATATCATACAGACTGTTTTCCCTGCCCTAAAAGTCCTCTGTGTCCTGCCTGTTCATCGCTCCCTTCCCTACTAGGCCCTGGAAACCACTGATCTTTTTACTGTCTTCATAGTTTTGCCTTCTCCAGAATGCCTTATAGCTAATTCCCTTTTCAAGTATTGCTCAGGATCACAATAATGAATACAGTTGTTTGACAGGTATATGTAAACCCCCAAGTCAGTTATGTTTCTCTGCTTGCTGAAGGTTACAATCATATTGGATAGGTTAACCACTTTGGGCGGGGGGGGGGGGGGGGTTTAAGTCTTTTTAAAAATTTATTTGATTAAAATATAGTTGATTTACAATGTTGTGTTCATGTCTGCTGTACAGCAAAGTGATTCAGTTATACATATATATACATTCTTTTTCATATTCTTTTCCATTATGGTTTATCCCAGGATATTGAATGTAGTTCCCTACACGGTAGGACCTTGTTGTTTATTCTATACGTAAATAGTCTGCATCTGTTAACCCCAAACTCCCAATCCATCCCTCCCGGGTCAGGGTGGAGTGGTGGTTAAGTCTTAAACACTCATTTCTGCTTCCAAAAGTAAGACACAGTTGGTTTAGAAATTAATGTCTAGTTCAGGAATGTAAGATTTTTTTAATAAGAGAAAAAATTAACTAATGTTATTAATTAAGGAGATGGAGAAATATATAATCACATCAATAGATGTATATAAGGCTTTTAATAAAATGCAATATTCATGATAAAAATCTTGGTAAACAAGGATTAGAACAAAACTTCCTTTACATTTTGTAAAGAATAATTACAAAGAGATTATAGCAAATTTCACACATAATGATGACTTGTTAAATGTATTCCTTTTAAAATCATGTGTAAGAAAATTTCTTGCTGTCAATAGTTCTATTCATCATTGTATTAGAGATACTGGCCAGGAAAATTACTATAGGAATTGAAAAAAGAACTCTCATTATTCACAGATAATATGATTATCTACATAGAAAACTCCAGGTCATTTGCAGACAAGTGTTTGGAAACGCTGAATACGAGATAAACACACAAAATTAATGCTATTTCATTTCACCAGTAACAAACGGAAAAGGAAAAAAATTACATCAAAAATTTTAAGTATTTAGGGATAATTTTCACAGAGCTTTATGGAAATAATAAAGAGTTGTTGAATGTCATTAAAGAGGATTAAAAAATGGAGAGTCATATTCATAGAAATGAACACGTGTATCAGTTATCTCTTGGCGCATAACAAATTATCCCACACTTATACTAAGTGGTATAAAAATAAGAGGTATAAAAACAAACATTTATTGTCTCACAGTTCCTGTAGTTCAGGTACTCAGGAGCAGATTAGCTGTGTGGTTCTGGCTGGGGTCTTTTGTGAGGTTGCAATCAAGGTGTCAATTGGGGGAATGTGGTGTGATCTGGGAGCTTGACTGGGGTAGAGGATCCACTTCTAAGTTCACTTACATGGCTGTTTGCAGGAGGCATCAGTCCCTAACTGGCTGTTGGCTGGAGGCATCAGTTGCTCACCACACGGGTCTTTCCAAGTGGCACCCTGACAGCTGGCTTCCCCGGGAGAGAGAGATCCAAAAAAGAAAGAGTCTCTGAAGTCACTTCTGCTTTTTTCTATTTATTTGAAACAAGTCACTAAGTCAAGCCCCTACTCAAGGGAGGGAGAAATAGTTTATCTTTTGAAGGGAATGTCAAAGAGTTTTTGGACATATTTTGAACTGCCAGAAACCTCAATACTATAAAGGTACCAGTTGTCTACCAGTTCATCAGTAGATTCAATGCATCCTTTTTCCTTAATTGTAAGTTTTGGATATATTTTCCTAAACACTTAGATTTATAAGACTTTAAAAAAATGCAAACCTAAGTAACATTTATACAGATATAAGTGATAAAAACTATCAGCAACAAACAATAAACCCAAAATTCAGGATGAGCTTTACCTCTAGAGCAGTGGTTCTCAAACAGGGGTGATTCTAAGATTGGATGGCATTTCAGTTGGCTTCCAGGGGACATGCGGCAATATCTGGCAACATTTTTGCTTTTCTTGTCTGGGGAGATGCTATTGGCATTCTAATGGGTAGAAGCCAGGGATGCTGATGAACATTCTGCAATGCACAGGACAGCCTTCGGCAGCAAGTGCTGAGGTTGAGATACCTTGGAAAAGGGAGTGGGTTTGAGGTGGGGCACGTAGGGGAAAAAATAATAGTAACGTTCATTTTTCTTGAATTAATGCAGCGATGCAAACACAGGGATATATTTTATAATGATTTAAAAAACACGTAGCATAAATATTGTCTCGTGTTCACTCAGTAATAAGCACAATAAAAAAGAAAAATTGTTGAAACAACAGGACTTTGGACTCATTGGGCTTGGAAGGCTCGGGAGCTTCCTGTTTTGAACACTTAGATAAATGGTGGTACCATTTAATGCTACATTTTTTTCCCCTAAGATAAAAGCCTGCCCAGAACATCGCTCTAGACACTTAGCATTTTACTGAGATGGAAAACAGCTCTTCAACATCAATATTTTGAAGATGACCTTAGACGCAGAGTGCATAGGCGAACTCTGATAAAACTCTCAACTTGGCCATTTGTAAGTCACAGTTTACCTTTTCACATCCTGCCGGCCTTAAGTCATTGTTCCACCTCCTCTGAGGGAGGGTCAAAAGAATAAATTCAGCAGTGAAGCAGAGACCTTGTAGCACTGGAAACATCAGGTAAGCAGAGGCCTCCCGAGATCTCACAGCTCAGACGCTGGGTTAGCTGGCTTCAGCGCCCTGGCAGAACTTGCTGGCAGCCTGAGTCAGCGTCAACCAGCGGACGCTGGGCAGGTGAAAGCAATTCACCCTGAGCCCAAAGCCCAGACCAACCACATTCTCTTGGGGGCGGGTCTAGGGCATCTCTAGCCTCGCTCTGAACTCGCACATAAGTTCGTGGTTAGCCTCGGCTTTAAATGGATGAAAATCAAGTCTTCCGTGATTAAAAACAAATGCTATGTTTGGTGCCACAGTTGCAGAGAGCTGCAGGCCTGCTATGTGTATCTTACACCGGAATGAACTGGAGGAGACAGAGTAAGAGATGGAGTTTGAGGTAACATGTGATCTTTTTTACTTTTAGATTATTCTCTGATTTCCCCCTTACCATGTAGTTGAATTTTCACACATGATAACAATATTTTTCCTTGCAGCAGATGGGGCCTGTTATGAAAGGGGTTTTGCACCTTATTTTGTCTTTCATATGTCTAAAAATTATACATAAAAACCCCAAATGGGAGCAATTCGCCTAAACTCTGCCAACCCTTTGTTTTTAAACAGCCAACCAGGAGGCAGTGGGGCTGTTTGAGTCTTAAAAGTGTGTAATGACCCCCATTACGGAAATTTGAAATGCTGTCCAATCTTAGAGAACCCCCATTTCGTGGGAAAAAAAACTGCCCAGTGACAGCTTTGGACAAAGAAGGATGACATGTTGTGAGTCCAAAGGTCAAGGCAAAACCAGCCCCACAAAAGATGGAGCTTACCCAGCATTAAGCCTGTTTTTAACTTCTGCTACTTTAAGCATATTTTAAAGTGGGACCCTGACCTGAGTAAATTTTCCTGGTAAGGGCAGAGCCATAGCCATCTCATGTGATTCTTCTCCAGGATTTCAGCAGAGTTTTGGACTGCTAAATGTTGAAGAGATTATAAAAAGAGGGAAGGATTCCTTTTGTTATCGAACCAGGTTCATTTTGCATAACTTACAGCAAGCCAAAATGGTGAGATGCTGAGGTTTGCAACAAAGAGAGGGTTTATTCGCAAGGCAGACGAGAGGAGACGAGAAAACAAGTCTCGTATCCACCTTTCCGAAGGGGAGGGGCTCCGAGTATTTATGGGATAATGAATAAAAAAGCAGGGCGGTCTGAGGTATGGGAAGCGCCGGGAGGGAAAGGTGATTGGAGAAAGGTACAGTGATTGTTTTTCTGCTCAGGCGTAACTAAAGTACAGACTTCTGCACTTTCAAAAATGGAGGTGCTTAGCACGATCTGAGGGTGGAGTTTTTGGCCCTCTGATGTCAAAACATCACTGAGCAGACACTCGCGCATGCCCAGTTGGAGAGTCGGTGGTCCTATCCAGTCTTAACCAGCTCAGCTCAAACTAGACACAGCTGACTCCAAGTTCCCGGAAAACAATTTGGGCAAACATTTAGGGCTACCTGCTGCTTGGAGGACATGCAAGTCTTTTGTAGCAACAATTAAAACAACCTTGATTACTTAAGGCAGGTGAAATGTGATTACACATGGTTTCACTTTCAGATTTGGCGTAATACTTGGGAAAATTCTTAGGTCATAAAATGACAGGGATTGAAGAGGCCTCTACCCTGAATTTTGAAGGACAGGAATGTGATGGAATGACAGACTGGTGGAGTGAAAAACTGGTGTCCTACCAGGTAGCTACCTGTGTGATCCTGAATCTTTCTCCTCTCTTGATCTAGTTTTCTATTTTGTGAGGTGAGAGTTTTAGACCCATAATCTCTGGACTCCAATTCATTTCTGGCACTCTGTGATTCTTACAGCTAATGAAGTTTCATCTGCCAGAATATTCTTTCTCCCACTTCTTTTATATTTTAAAGTCCATATGAAATTGTAAAACTTGTATCTGTAAATCTTACCCCCTATAAATTGGGCTGAGTTAGCCCAGTCTGGGTGAAATGGCTGAAATGAGTTTTGGCACGTTTTGGCGTGGTCATTGGCCCAAAGATGAGAAGCAGTGATGAAGACGGAAGAAACAAGGGGAGAGTTCGTCCCTCTTCCGTATTTGAGGACCAGTCAGTGTACATGGAAAATGGTGGATGAATAAGATAATCTTTCCCATTTTCTGCTTCTCCGGGAAAGACAAGACTGGGCATGTACTTTGTGCTCAGGACGGCACAACCCCTCCGTGGGTGTTTATGGTTCATGTCAAGCAGGCACAGCTGAACTTATCGTTGCTCAATTATGTTAGCTATCTATTGCCATGCAACAGTATTACCACAAACTTATCAACCTAAAACCATGCACATTGTTCATCTCCTGGCGCGGCTTAGTTGGGTCCTCTGCAAGGCTGAGATCAGGGTGTTGGACAGGGTGGCAGTCTTATCTGAGGTTCAGGGTTCCCTTCCCAGCTCACTCAAATTGTTGACAGCAGTCAGTTCCTGGCTGGGTGTCAGACCGAGGCCCCGGTTTCTCCCTGGGTTGGACACCCAGCCAATCAACCCTTTCCACCAGCAGCTCTCAACGTGGCAGTTTGCCTCTTCCAAGCCAGAAAGAAGAGAGAGGGAGACTCCAGTAAGATGGGGCTCCGATTATGTAATCATGTACACGTAAGCACGTACCTCCTGTCACCTTTACCCCATTGAATCTCACCTTTCTATTAGTTAGCTGCAAGTCACAGGTCGTGCCCACACTCAACCGGAGGGGATTACACAAAGCGTGGACAGCAGGAGGTGGGGATCACGGGGGCCGCCACCTCAGCTGCTCCCAGCTTGCCCCCTGATAGTTAATTAATGAGTTCACCCGACACACATCCACTGGGCGTTTATCATAGCTTGACCCTGTGCTGCGTGCTAGAGCATACAAAGAAAAGAGGCTATGGTCTCTGACCTGGGAGCAGCCGATAAGTCGGTGGGGGCTGGTGATGGTGCCACCCGCTTCTTCCCACAGTTCAGTTCTGCTGTCCTGGGCGTGGCTATTCTCCCCAGCACATGGCACATGGGGCTGAGCCAGTGTTCCGCACTCCCCTGCACTCAAGGCCACCGGTCTGGCTGGGAGGCCGTTGGCCTTTAGAGTGCAATCTCCTGATGACCTCCAAAACTTGCAGCGCCCCCTGTTGGCCACCTGTGGCGGAACTGCTCCTGTTCATCACTGACTCACTTCCCCCAACCAGAGAGCCCTCCCCAGAGTCCATCCAGCTGCTTTCTTTTTCTTTTCTTTTCTTTTCTTTCTTTTTTTTTTTTTTGCGGTACGCGGGCCTCTCACTGTTGTGGCCTCTCCCGTTGCGGAGCACAGGCTCCGGACGCGCAGGCTCGGCAGCCATGGCTCACGGGCCCAGCCTCTCCGCGGCATGTGGGATCTTCCTGGACCAGGGCACGAACCCGTGTCCCCTGCATCGGCAGGCGGACTCTCAACCACTGCGCCACCAGGGAAGCCCTCTTTTTCTTTTTTTAATATATATTTTGTTGGAGTATAGCTGATTTACAACGTTGTGTTAGTTTCAGGTATAGCAAAGCGATTCAGTTATACATATACATATGTTCATTCTTTTTCAGATTCGTTACCCATATAGGTTATTACAGAATATTGAGTAGAGTTCCCTGTGCTATACGGTAGGTCCTCGTTGATTATTTATTTTATATATAGTAGTGTGTATACATTAATCCCAAGCTCCTAATTTATCCCTCTCCCCATGTTTCCTCTTTGGTAGCTGTAGTTTGTTTTCAAAATCTGTTAAGTCTGGGGCTTCCCTGGTGGCGCAGTGGTTAAGAATCCTCCTGCCAGTGCAGGGGACACGGGTTCGAGCCCTGGTCCGGGAAGATCCCATGTGCCACGGAGCAACTAAGCCCGTGAGCCACAACTACTGAGCCCGTGTGCCACAACTACTGAAGCCCACGCGCCTAGAGCCTGTGGTCCGCAACAAGAGAAGCCACCGCAATGAGAAGCCCGCACACCACAACGAAGAGTAGCCCCCGCTCCCTGCAACTAGAGAAAGCCTGCACGCAGCAGAAAGACCCAATGCAACCAAAAATAAATACAATAAATAAATTTATTAAAAATAAAGTATTAAAAAATCTGTGAATCTGTTTCTGTTTTATAAATAAGTTCATTTGTATAATTTTTAAAAATTAGATTCCACACGAGTGATATCATAGGATCTTTGTGTCTGGCTTGCTTCACTTAGCATGATCAACTCTAGGTCCATCCATGTTGCTGCAGATGGCATCATTTCCTTCTTTTTCACGGCTGAGTAATATTCCATTGTATATATGTACCACATCTTCTTCGTCCTTTCCTCTGTCCTGGATAGATTGCTTCCGTGTCTTGGCTGTTGTAAATAGTGATGCAATGAATATTGGGGTGCACGTATCTTTTCAAAGTATGCTTTTCTCTGGATATATGCCCAGGAGTGGGATTACTGGATCATATGGTAGCTCTATTTTCAGTTTTTGAAGGAACCGCCATACTCTTCCCCTTAGTGGTTGTACCCATGCATCCAGCTGCTTTCTCATCATCTTTTCCAGAACCTCTGCTGGGGTGGTGATCAGGGTGGGGAGTTGGGGACATGGCACTGGCCTTTGAGACTTCACAAGACCCAGTCCATCCTTATAAGTCATCTCTGTCTTGGGTTAGGTTTCCAAGAGGTGGAGCCAGTGATAAGGATTCATGTAAAGGTGGTTTTGAGGAAAAACCCATCAAAGGGCAGAGGGGAATGTGGGCCCGGGCTGAGGGGGGCCCGTGAGCGTGTGGTATCCAGCCAAGCCCCATGGAAGGGAATTGTGGAGCCAGCTCTGGAGCCTCTACACCTCAGAGGAGTCAGATACCAGGAAGGTGACCTGGGGGCCTTCTATTCCTGTACCCGTGAGTCATTGGTGTAGAGCAGCTCCAAGGTGATGTGAATTCTTCCAGAATTCCAGAAGCTTCCGGAGCTCCAGAAAGGAGCTCCGCGTGCTCCTTTCTGTGGGCCACGCAGGTTCCAGTAGTCTCAGGGCAGTTTTTCGACCGAGAGAGGTAGGAGCTACTTGTGAGTAAAAAGACTGGGGGAGCTGGTATGTACAAAACATGGCGCAGAAATCCCAGGGGGTGTGTGATAGCATCACCCCGATTAAAACCTCCTTGAATTTCAGCACTTCCGTTGACCTTCTGTGTTCTGCCTGAACCCTGACAATTACCTGCCTAGAAATTGATTGCCCGACTTTGCATATCGCTCTAAAACCATATTTAGGTTTCTCCCATGCATGAGTTCTTACTCTTTAGACCAAGTTTTTGCAACTTTAGCACGACATTTGGGGCTAGTTAATTCTTTGTGGTGGAAGCTGTTCCGTGTGTTGGTGATTTTGTGATTTATAAGAAATATATGCGTATTTGCTCATTCAGATGACTAAACTATATTTCTCATATATTTGGTCTTCATCCACAATTCTTGACTCACATCTCCCCAAATCCTTGGAATTTCTTGAGTGAAAAGGACAATGGGGGTATCTTTTGTCACCATATTTGGCTACTTCTCCTCAGTTCCATAAAACTGGAATTTCAGAGCCGTAGAGGAAAAATGGTTGTCTTGTAATTCATAACGAGCCCCTTTCCACCACAATAGGGTTTATATTAATGAGGTGACTTTTGGAAAGCACCTAAGGATGGGGGCTTGTTGCCAGGGGAATCAAACTCGATTAAAGGGTGGGAAATTTCAGTCCCACCCTCTGATTTCTGGGGAGGGGAGAGAGGCTGGGGGTTGAATCAATCACCAATGGCCAGTGAGTTAATCAATCGTGTTGTTGACCTGAAACAAATAGACTTCCAGAAATTTCTCTAGCAAAGATGGGTTTATTCGGGATCAGCAGAGAATCGCAACTCAGAGTCTGCAACCATAGCAAGCTGTGTGTAGGCAAGGGAGGGAGAACGTTTTTATAGGGAGGAAAAGGATCTTGGGATGGCTATAGTAAACAAAGAATCCATGGCTTTTCACTGGCTGAGTCCTTGCCAGGAAAGAAGAGGATTCTTTCTTCTTTGTGTTGGGCTCTGCTGTAGGCACAGGGCACGACAGCTCCCACTTCTGGTCTCCCAATTCTATTTATGTGACATTTCTGTTTATTGAGTTTTTAGATTTCCCTCTTTTGATCAAGATCCATCTCTGGAAGCATTGCTGACCCAAAGTCAGGTTTTCTAGATTCAGAGGCTATTTTTCCTCAACGTCAGGAAGGACCTTTCTTGGATTGGATGTAAAGTCTCCTATTGGCGAGAAAGCGTACAGAGTGGAAACCTATTAAGTTCACATTTGAGTTATATGGAGGGGTAGGAGGGAGAACTCTCAGGTATTTTTTAATCTAAAGTCTCTGTTATCAAGATCGTGGACACTGGAGATCATCTGAAGCGTTATGTCATCGTCAGAGATTTGGTGACAGAATTCTGTAAGGCCTGGTCCAGATATCTTGGGAAAGCTGTATCATCAGATGTCATCTGCTTCAAGAGTCTTACTGCCTGGAGTTGGATGGCACAAGACTTTGTTAGCAATACTTGATAAGGGCCTTTCCAGTGAGGTTGAAGAGAGTTTTCTTCTCATGGTGTCTTTTCCAATAGACAAAATCTTCCGGTTGCAAACTATGTATGATACTTAAGGTCTTCTCCCAAGGGCACACTGTGGAAAGATTGCTTTACGAAAGTATCGTTATTTATTTTTTAATCGAAGTATAGTTGATTTACAACGTTGTGTTAGTTTCAGGTGTGCAGCAAAGTGATTCAGTTTTATATCTGTATTCTTTTTCGGATTCTTTTCCCTTATAGGCTATTACAAAATATTGAGTATAGTTCTGTGTGCTATACAGTAGGTCTTTGTTGTTTATTTTATATATAGTGGTGCGTATATGTTCATCCCAAACTCCTAATTTATCCCTCCCCCCTTTCCCCGTTGATAACCATAAGTTTGTTTTCTATGTCTGTGGGTCTATTCCAATTTTATAAACAAGTTCATTTGTATCATTTTTTTAGATTCCACATGTAAGCGATATCATATGATATCTGTCTGTGTCTGACTGACCTCACTTAGTATGATAATCTCTAGGTCCATCCATGATGCTGTAAATGGCATCCTTCGTTTTTATGGCTGAGTAATATTCCATTGTGTGTGTGTGTGTGTATATATATATATATATATATATATATATATATACACACACCACATCTTCATTCATCTGTCGATGGACATTTAGGTTAAAGCATCGTTACTTTTAATAGAAGCAATTAGGCCTTTTCAATACTGGAGTATCTCTTCTTTTAACAGTTGTGGGTCCCAAGAAGCAGAAGCCAAGTGCATTGGGCATCCTGCAGCTGTCTCAAAGGGTGAGAGTTCATGAGTTCCAAAAGGGGTGGATCTGAGATTTAGAAGGACCAATGGCGGTGCTTCCAGCCAAGGTGTTTGGAGGGCCTCTACAAATTTTGCCAGTTTGGGTCTTAATAATGCCATTAATGTGGTCAACTAAACCAGAGGACTGAGGATGCTAAGCCCAGTGAAAGTGTTGTAAAACCAGCCAAACGGCACAGCTGTTGAAGTACCTGGCCAGTAAAAACAGGTTCCTTGATCACTATGAAATTCGAGAGGAGTTCCCCAGGTAGGGATAATCTTTTCCAAAAGAACTTTACCCACAGAAGAGGCAGTAGCCTTTCTGCAAGGGAGACTTCAGTCTAGTGTGAAAACATACAGACCATGACTAAAACATATTTATATCCATTAGATGGAGGAAGTTGTATGAAATCCATTTGCCAGGCTTCGAATGGTCCATTAGGAAGTTTAAAATGTCTGGGAGTAGTACGATCAGACTTCCCTGGGTTGTACTTCGAACAAGTAAGATAAGTGCAGTAGGCAGTTTTTGTGGCCTTGTTCATGTTTCCCCACCCATGCTGAGTCATGAAGGCTATCAGTTTGTTAGCAGACCAATGGTTTAATGCATGTATGGTGGTGCGAAGTGGGAATTTTAGAGTCTCTGGTAGGACTGGGTTGTTATTTGGTTCAAACCGGAGCTTTCTCTTTTTATCAAACCGATGATTGCTAAACTTCCAATCTTGTTTTTCCTTTTCTGAAGCCAGTTGTTTGGCCTTTCTAGCCAGTTTTTCTAAATTATCATCTGGGGGTAAATCCCTTAGGGCCATGCCAGCGGTTTGGGTGCCGTTGATCCCGTTAAGAGCGGCATTCCTTGCAGAAGTATCAGCAAGGTGATTTCCCTTAGCTTCCAGAGAGTCAGGTTTAGAATGTCCTGGAATCTTAATAATAGCTAAACAGCAGATAAAAGTACTGCATTCATTAATTCCTGAGTGTGGAGACCATTTTGAATTTTACTTACTTTAGAAGTAAGGAAACCACATTGCTCCCATAACATTCCAAAATCATGAGCTACTCCGAAAGCGTATCTACTATTAGTATAAATATTGGCAGTTTTGTCCTGGGCTAAAGTACAAGCTCGTGTGTAATCCAGCTCGTTGGGCCAAAGTAGCCATAGGTAAAGATGTCGCCCCAACATCAAAAGGATTTGTAGTAATATACCCAGGACAATATTTGCCATTGTCACCTTTTAAATAAGAACCATCAGTAAACCGTGAGAAGTCAGTGTGACCCGATGGAACTTCCTCTAGGTCCATCCTGAGCCAGGAGGTGCTACATCAGGGTTAAGTAGTCATGAGGGACTTCATCTGTGACAGGAGGGAGAAAAGTAATTGGGTTAAGGTTATTACAGTGTGAGAGAGTTACGTGAGGAACAGTTAACAAAAGGACTTCCCAGGAGGTGAGGCGCCTGACTGAGAAATGTGGAGTGTGATGAGGATTCAGGAGATCTTCTGCATGCGGTACAAAAATGGTTAAAGGGGATCCAACAGTGATTTTCTGGCTTTAACCAAAAGCGCAGTGGCCATAATAGCTCTAGGGTAAGAGGGGTATCCCCATGCCACAGGGTCCAGTTGTGGGCCACGGTATCCTATGGGTCCATGGTGGACCCCGTGTTCTTGGGTGAGTAGTTCGAGGGCATTCCCTTCCTTCTCATACACAAAAAGGAAAAGTGGGAATCTGCCGATTGGGATACCCAAGGGCAGGTGGGTTCTTCAAACTCTCCTTTAAGGCCTTGAAGGCCGTGCCATCCAGTTCATCCTATTAAATTAGGTCCAGGTTGTTATTGTTGAGTAAAACATACAGACGTTTGATCATAAGAAAGGAATTTGGAATTCAGTTTTCGTAATAACCAGCTAGCCAGAGAAAACCTTGCAGTTGGTGCTTGGTTTTGGGTTTGGGGAAGCTTAGGATACCATGAAGCCTATCTGGATCTAGGTGTAGCCCTTGTTCTGATATCAGATGCCCTAAATACCGAACCTGGCTTTGGGCAAACTGCAGTTTTTCTTTGGCAAACTTATGTCCCTTTAAGGCGAAAAGTTTTAGCAAGTGGATGCTGTCTTCCTGTGAGGAGGCTTGAGAAGGAGAGCAAAGGAGCAAATCACCCACGTATTGCGACAGAGTAGAGCCTCTAGGGAACTGCATGTCATCCAGATCAGCCTTCAGGATTTGCAAGAAATCAGAACTCTCAGTAGGACGCTGGGGCAGTACTGTCCAGGTGAATTGTTCTTCTTCCCAAGTGAACGCAAGAAGGTATTGGCTATAGCTTCATCAACTGGAACGCAAAAGAATACACTGCGTGAATCAATTACAGTAAAGAACTGACTTCTGGTGGGAAGGGATGTTAGTAACGTAATGTGTGAGGGTTAGGAAAAACACGGTGTCGAGGGTTAACAATGTTTATTGCTTGGCGGTCCTGAGCAAACCTCCACCCTTGGTACCTTGTGTTTTCTCGCGAGTAAAAAGGAGTTTACAGGGGCTAGTAAAAGGGGTAATGAGTTCTTGAGCCTTGTAATTTCATATTATGGGCTTTATGTCTTAGAGGGTTTCTTTACTTATAGGGTATTGATTAATTCTGGGAAGAAGTTTTTTCTTTTTTTAAACATCTTTATTGGGGTATAATTGCTTTACAATGGTGTGTTAGTTTCTGCTTTATAACAAAGTGAATCACTTATACATATACATATGTTCCCATATGTCTTCCCTCTTGCGTCTCCCTCCCTCCCACCCTCCCTATCCCACCCCTCCAGGCTGTCACAAAGCACCGAGCCGATATCCCTGTGGGAAGAAGTTTTGAGGGGTCGATTTCAATTTGGATTGGAGTTGTGCCATGGTTTTTCCCAACATCAGTTGGAGATTTTGCCCACAGAAAAGTGGTAGCTGATTGAATAGAGACAAAGGGTCAGTGTTTCCAGAATCTGCTCTAGTTCCATCAGAGATGGAACAAATAAAAGACGTCAAAGGGTCATTCAATTCACCTGGTGGGTTATTTTGATGACTACTGTCAAGTTCTATGATTATTTCCCCCTTTTGGGAGAAAGAAATCCCAGCATGATACTTGTCTAAGAATTCTCAGCCTAGTAAATGCATTGGGGAAGAGGAACTAAGGAGAAACGGTATGGATCTCTCAAAGGGCCTAAACATAAGGGAAGAAGTTCAGAGACAGGACCCTCTTGAAGTTCATTAGAGATCCCACTGTTTGAACTGTTTTAATACTCCGAGGCAGGGGCCTTGTAGTAGTGGGGTCGAGCACCAAGAGTGTAGCTCCGGTGTCAATTAGGACTGGGCATTTCATCCCCAATCTGGAGAAATGCTTCACCAAGGCAATTAAGAGGGAGAATTGGGAAGACCCCCATCACTGAGAATTGGGGGGATGTTGGAAAGGCTGGTGAGAGAGCTGAAAGCGTCTAGAGCACTTAACTTTGTAACAGTCTCTTTTCCAAAGCCCTGGCTCTTTGCAATAATAGCAGAAACTAGGAGGCTTTCGGTCTTGTTTAGGAGCCTTCATTTGCTGGAGTTGAAAGTTAAGAATTTTGGTGGTCTTCCTTGGAGGTGACTCACCTGCAGTGCGAGAGAGCTGGTTTGTCAGATTAACCAAATCCGGAGTGGACATAGTTTGCCTTTCCACCCTGGTCCTGGTAACTAGAAGGGGACAGTCGCGGTTCAGCCCATCAGTAAACATAGAGTTAAAAGCTACTCAGGTGGAATCAACATCTGAAGGAAGAGCAGAATTTCCTTTAAAGACAGTCTGGAGTTGATTGTAATAGCCATGAGCAGATGCACCAGATTTTTGTGCGCAAGCCTGAATTTTGTTCCAATCCATAGGCTTTGGAAAAGCCCTGGGAATTTCTCCATGAAGTTGCCTAGTGATTGCCCTGATCATATACTAAGTTAGCGGGCTTGTCTCCCAGGTGTAATTCTAGACACCTTTCTGAACTTTCCCACTTAGAGGTTTTCATCCAGTGCTGGGCCCGGCCTTCACTGACAAGTATATGAACAGCTGATATAAGTCAGAGAAACCAGGTTGAGAAGTTGGCGTGACTATATTAAATTCCTCAGCACATCTGTGAGGATCTTCAGTTACTTTGGGAAAATCTTTGTGGCTCACAATTCAGTTTTAGTCCAGGGAATATAAGAAATTAAGGGTTTAGCTCCAGATCTTCAGAAGGCTTAATTTTGAAGGGACAGGTTCTGACATGTTCAGAGGAAGGGAGAGTGAGTTTCAGAGGAAAAGGGAAGTTTGGCAAGAAGAAGAGTGAGGCTGTGGGCGCCCTTTTACATTCCTCTAGTCATTTGTTTGCCTCAGTTAACCTTCCAATCTTATTTTGCAGAGGGACAATGTTGTTATTCTTTTTAATTGAAGTATAGTAGATTTACAATGCTGTGTTAGTTTCAGGCGTATGGCAAAGTGATTCAGTACGTATATATATTCTTTTTCGTATTCCTTTCCATGATAGCTTATTACAAGATACTGAATATAGTTCCCTGTGCTCCACAGTAGGACCTTGTTGGTTATCTATTTTATATATAGTACTGTGTGTCTGTTAATCCCAAACTCCTAATTTATCCCTCTCCACCCTTTCCCCTTTGGTATCCATAAGCTTGTTTTCTATGTCTTTGAGTCTATTTCTGGTTTGTAAATAAGTTCATTTCTATCATTTTTTTTGATTCCACATGTAAGTGATATCATATGGTATTTGTCTTTCTCTGTCTGACTTGCTTCACTTAGTATGATCATCTCTAGGTCCACCATGTTGCTGCAACTGGTATTATTTCATTCTTTTTTATGGCTGAGTATTATTTCATATGTGTGTGTGTGTGTGTGTGTGTGTGTGTGTGTGTATAGCTATATATCTCACATCTTCTCTGTATATATTCCCATCCATTCATCCGTCGATGGGCATTTAGGTTGCTTCCCTGTCTTAGCTGTTGTAAATAGTGCTACTATGAACATTGGGTTTCATGTATCTTTTCGAATTAGAGTTTTTGTCTTTTCTGGATATATGCTGAGAGGCGATTTTAGATTCCTGATAACATTGGGAAGCCTCAAAAAAACCAATTGAAACAAGAATTCCTCTCAGTTCTGGAAATTTGAGCTATTTAGTCTAATTTGATATTTTTTTAATTAATTTATTTTTGGCTGCGTTGGATCTTCGTTGCTGCGCGTGGGCTCTCTCTAGTAGCGGCGAGTGGGGACCACTCTTCATTGCGGTGCGCGGGCTTCTCATTGCGGTGGCTTCTCTTGTTGCGGTGGCTTCTCTTGTTGCGGAGCACGGGCTCTAGGCGCACGGGCTTCAGTAGTTGTGGCACGTGGGCTCAGTAGTTGTGGCGCATGGGCTTAGTTGCTCCGTGGCATGTGGGATATTCCCGGACCAGGGCTCGAACCCGTGTCCCCTGCACTGGCAGGCGGATTCTTAACCACCGCGCCACCAGGGAAGCCCCCTAATTCGGTTTTAAGGAAATTAAGTTTGGGGATTTCAAAAGTTCTCAGGGCGTGAGAGCTCCCTCTTCTGGTCTCTCAACTCTATTCAATTGAGGTTTCTGTTTATAATTATTATTATTATTATTTTTACAATGCCTAGGTAATGACGCTACCATAGAAACCCAAAAGGAGGGGGTTCAGAGAGCTTCCAGGTTAGGGAACCAGTACACTTGCATATTGCCACCCTGCCAGGCCCCAAACTCCACAAGGACAGAAACTCCTTTGTTCAGGAACTCGCCCTGTGTGTCTCTTCATCTCATTGTTGATTTGTATCCTTTAATATTCTTAAGAATAAGTTGATAATCTAGTGAGTAAACAGGATTCCTGAGTTCTGTGAGTCATTCTAGCAAGTTAATCAAACCCAAGGAGAGGTCGTGGGAAACTCTGATTTATAGCCAGACGGTCAGAAGTACACGTGACACCCTGGACTTGAGATTAGCGTCCTGAGTTGAGCGGGTCATTGGGACCTCCAATTGTAGCTGGTTGTTCAGAAGCACAGGTAACAACCTGGGCTTGTGATGGGTGTTTGAAGTGGAGGGTGGTCTTGTCGGACTGAACCCTTTACCTGTGGCAACTGATACTCTCCAGGTAGACAGTATCAGAGTTGAGGTGAATTCTCGGACACGCTGTTGGTGTCTGAGAATTTCTTGTTGATACGGGGAAGTCTCCACACACACACACGCTGGAAATGGGTCCAGGAACCCAAAAGAGCTTTGTAAAATGTTTAGCAGCGTCCCTGGCCTCTTCGCACTCGATTCCAGGAGCTCTCTCTCCCAGTTGTGACAAACACAGATGTCTCCAGACATTGCCAGATGTCCTCTGGGGGCAAAACTGCCCCTGGTTGAGGACCACTGCTTTAGACCGAAAACCTAGCCCAAGGGCTGAGGAGACAGCATTGCAGGCTCCCCATCTCCACTATGAAAGCGGAAACTCCTGGGGTACACCTTGTCTGTCTCAACTGGTGCCCGGAACTGGTTCAAAAAGGGTTAAAGAAAAACAAAAGGAAAATGCTTTTTTTAAAAAATTGGAGTGTACTTGCTTTACAATGTTGTGTTAGTTTCTGCTGTACAGCAAAGTCATTCAGCTCTACGTATCCATATATCCCCTCCCATATGGACCTCCCTGCCACCTTCCATCCCACCCATCTAGGTCACCACAGAGCACCGAGCTGAGCTCCTTGTGCTATACAGCAGGTTCTCATCAGTTATCTGTTTTATACATAGTAGTGTGTATGTGTCAGTCCCAATCTCCCAATTCACTCCACCCCCTCTTTCCCCCCTTGGTGTCCATACGTTTGTTCTCTACGTCTGTGTCTCTATTTCTGCTTTGCAAATAGGTTCGTCTGTACCATTTTTCTAGATTCCACATATATGCGTTAATATATATTTGTTTTTCTCTTACTGACTTCACTCTGTAGGTCCATCCATGCTGGTGCACATGACACGATTTCATCCCTTCTTACGGTTGAGTAATATTCCATTGTATGTATGTACCACATCTTCTTTATCTGTTCATCTGTCTATGGACATTTAGGTGGCTTCCATGTCCTGGCTATTGTAAATAGTGCTGCAGTGAACATTGGGGTGCGTGTATCTTTTGGAATTATGGTTTCCTCTGGGGGAAATGCTCTTATCAAGTACATTTTGATCAGAGTCATTGTTGTCAGGTTATACAACTAGATACCTGTGATGCTTGTTGGCAAGCACCCGCTTCTGAATCAAAGAAAGGTAAGGCTCTACACCACTCAAGTCTCCACTAGTTACTAAAAGCAGAAATAGTGAATGGTGGAGACCTGGAAGGGGGTTTGACTGCCTCTCCAATCATGGCTGCAAACACAGCTATTTAAAGATCACCCAGAGAGAGAGAGCCTTGTCCATCCAGTCTATAAATACTAGGTTTTTTACTGTGGTCTCAGCCTCTTCCCATTACGCACACCTCCTGCAAATAGAGAAAGGAAAGGTGGAAACTTGGGGCCATTTCACCCTCATTGGTCACACATAATAAGACTGACCACTCCAGTAAGACCAAAGTTGAGATCCGTGCCTTTATCTGACCAAGCAGAGTAGAATGTGAATTTTTATATGTACTATAATCTTCTGAATCTTACATTCTTTTGACAGTAGAGATGTGTTTTAAATCAGCATCTAAACTCTGTGGCTTTCTAAATCACAGCAATTACTTAATGCATTTTCTTTAATCATTTCCATTTCTTCCTCTTCCTCTACCTCTTCTTTCTTCTCTGATATTCTTACCTTCTTATTTTACAGGGTTAATTTTGTCTTTCTGAGCTGGGTGTTTATAGTTTTGCCCACAGAATGCTAAGATCACAGATGGGTTCAGCAAACTAAAACAAAATGCAAGTTTACCCGTTGGATGAAGGTAGACTGGTGGAAAGGGAAGCCACAATCAATCAAACACCTGCGTGGTAGAAATGAGTTCGTTTCAGCCCAAACCAATCAACCTCCCAAACGCATCCAGGAAGTGATGGGTTTTCATAGCTATACATGTTAGGGAATGGTAGTGGAGATTCATTAAGGTAACTCTTCTAGTATCTTTTTGTATCGCCTCCATACATTTCAAAATGACTATAAAAGAAAACAAAGGCATGAGACACACCAAAAAACTTTGGAGGGCCGTGTAGTCCTCTCAATAACATCACTAGACAGAGGGCAGGCAGGCCCTTGCTCTTCTCTGTGTCCCACTCCCCTTGGGGACAGATATCTGGGTTTCCTGTCCTTTGTGTTTCACGTATTTCCCTTCCTCTTTTCACAAATCTTCTGTAGTCACCTGCGAGAAAAGTGGTTGGCCAAGCAACTTCATTTACATATTTTAAAATCATTCCCTATAAGCGCCTCTTCTGTCTCCACCCAGGATATGGGGGTTGCTGAATTTTTCACTTTTCGTATATGCTGCTGTGGATTACAAACAGCTAATACCACCTCATTTTCTTTTACTAAAATATAGAGAATGTTTCTTTTTGTAGATGATATTTTTGACATGTTTTAGAATTTTTTACTGTGAGAAACTAAACTGTGAAAAGATCAGTTTCCAAAGTGTTTCACTTAATTACATGTTGGTGCATCCTGTGTTCATTCCTGCAAAAGTTCTTTGATAATTTTTACTAGAAAAATTATTGGAAAAACTTTGATGAGGTTCTGATAGAGGGCAGGCATTACACCTAGCATTCGGGTTCAGAGACGAGTGTAATACCACCCCTGTCCTTTAGAGCTTTCTTATATATTAGAGGAGTCAGAAATAGAAATACAGTTTAGCACCATAGGGAGCTTGAGGACAGGGACTAGCAAATAAGAGGTCAAGTAATGTCTGTTAAATATCATGAGAGCGATCTTAAAAATCAGGCTTGAGTGGACACACACAAAAAAGCCAAATATAAAGAAACTACAAAAAAATAAACATAAAGTAGACAAAAAACAGAAAGAAAAAAGGAAGACATTGAAAACCGTTAGACATTCACTTCCTCAAGACAGACGATTGGGCTTAATGGTCGCTCTAGCTCTCTTTGAAAATTCTGTTGGCATATCCGTCGTTAACATCCCTAGGTAGTAGCCTCAAAAGTGAATTTATTAGAACTGCACAGTTTATAATGCAGCCACTAGATTCACAATGACTTGGTCCATTCATATGCTTGTGAAAATAACAAGGAATCATTTCTGCACCACCTCTCAGCCCGACTCGGCAGTGATCCCAACCCCAGATTAATTATCCCACTCAGGAAACTAAATGCCCATGTCTCTCCCTTGCTGTTTTGGTTGTATCTCCATAGACTTTCATCATTAGATGAAATTACGACAGTATTCATGGCCAGTGTGCAGAAAGTCACAGTTTTTGCAGTTCTTATTTCCAGAACCTTGTCATCCCCACAACTTTGACAAGGTCCGACAGTCGTATTCTTTTCAGCACATTCTCTCGGGTTCACTTGAAAAGCAGGCAGAACAGTGTACTTAATGACTCAAATCCCTGACTTTGCAAGCAAAGAGAAACCATTTCCTTAATAAAATGTTCAAGAAAAGTGAGTCCCTTCTCTCCATCTTTTTCTTGGAGGCTGCACCTTTATAAATGGCTTGGCCTGATGACCTTTAAATGAATAGTACAGTGAGAAGAGTCTCTTCTGTGGAAGAAAATTTGATCACCATCAGATGTGACTTAGAGTTCCCTTCTTTTCTGAAGTATGCAGAACTGAATTTCCAGAGAGCCAGATTTAGAGGTGCAGGATGGGGTGAGATGGCAGGGGTTTCTCCCTTGTCATGAACTGGGGTCGGCATCCTGCAGGGACCTTGCTCGTGCCCAGAGGGTGCTGGGGAATCTGAGCCGGACACCGCGTCAAACTCGCATCCCCTGCGCTGGGTACTCAATTCTGGATGGGTGCTTTCTACTTCACGTTTAAGCTCCTTTAGTCTCATTTCTAGGCATCCAATTATACCTGTCTCTTGCAGGCAATGTTTGAGGTCAACACCTGGTGTTTTATTGGAAGAGCTAGAACCCAGTCCTCTTAATCAGTCTCCGCATTTGGCCTTTGCAGCTGGAAAACATGTTTGCTCACGCTGCATTTTTACCGTACAGGAAATCCTCCAGGGAATTCGGGGTCCGTGTGGTACCTTTGAAGTACCACAAACAATTTTCTCTTTCCTACTTTCCTCCGTGTTTTGTTACGTTATTTTAATTGATGTATTTTGTCTGATGTATTATATTAGGAGAGCTTGAAGGATGATGTGCTTAGCATACATGTCTCTTACGATTAAGTTTCTTTGCAGAAACCCAACGCTTCAGTTTTCACTCTGCTCACTCCTTCTGGCGCTGGGTTACAATGATGCAAAACAATGCCGGGTGCGCCGTGCAGGAAAATCACTCAGACCCCCCATCTCTCACGTTCCTGCCCCAGAGCTGGAAATCCCTAACTCAAATTTGTTTTAGGTTTAGAAACTCTAATATTTACAGCACATATTTCCTCCCTTTATGTGTCCTGCATGTCCAGTGAAACCTTTGATGATATAAATTTCTATGTATGTGCACATACAAATGTTGTTTGCGGGTAGAAACTGACCTCGTATTATTTAATGATGGAAGCGCACCCCAGCTCTGATAAAGTTGACCTAATTAGCATCTGATGCAAGTGCAAGGAAGGTAAAGACAAATACCAGTCCTGCTAACCTGTATTTTTATATTGGCTTAAATTTCATTTAATGGAAATTCCTTGAAACTTAAAGACACTGATGTTTTTCTTTCTTCTTCATGCATCCGTCATGCCTGGAAATAAGACATGTCCAAGAACAACCGTAGGATTCTCTCTGCTTTGCGACTTGCTCCAGAGAAGAAAAAAAAAAAAGGCCCCCTTCCTTTGCCACGAATATTTAAGTCCAAGTAATTCACAAAGTCTTTGGGTGGAATCTTAAGAATAAAAGCAGACATTTATTTAAAACCATCAGAGTTTGATCTAAGAGAGCACAGCAAAGCGATACAGCATCAAATCCCATTTTAGAGATAATAGGTGGAAATGTGAATAAAAGTAATTCTTTTCTAGCTATTTTGAGAATTCCTTTTAGAATTTCTAAGAGTTGCTTGTTTTTTTTCACACAAGTGACACATTACGCCTTTTTCTTTTCCCACTTCCTTTTCCCCCTTTGATATTTATTTATTTATTTATTTACATCTTTATTGGGGTATAATTGCTTTACAATGGTGTGTTAGGTTCTGCTTTATAACAAAGTGAATCAACTATACATATACATACGTTCCCATATCTCTTCCCTCTGCGTCTCCCTCCCTCCCACCCCCCCTATCCCACCCCTCTAGGTGGTCACAGAGCACCGAGCTGATCTCCCTGTGCTATGCGGCTGCTTCCCACTAGCTATCTACCTTACGTTTGGTAGTGTGTATATGTCCATGCCACTCTCTCACTTCGTCCCAGCTTACCCTTCCCCCTCCCCGTGTCCTCAAGCTGTGCTTAAATGAACCTAGAAACATGCATTTGTCAATAGAAGCTCCAAATAACGAATTTATGATGATCCTCTCTGCTCAAGAGGTCAGAGAATCTCTGACCTTTGCAAGGGTGGAGTCGTTTTTGGCTGTGTTAGACGGAGTGCAAGCCAGAGGCCCAGTCAGCCATTTTATGTTTGATTTTATCTCAAGCATGTCAGGGTTGATTCGTCCAACCCAGATTAGGGTGAGAGTGAGGCAGGGAGTTGCCGAAATTGGAACAAATAAGAGTTGTTTTCAGGCTGAATGATACGCAAAATCCATAAAGAATTCTCAGATGTTTTCAGTAAAATGAATGAGATTCAGAATTTGGCATAGTAGGTTGCCACGAAATATAGTTTGGACCGCACAGCGCAAAAGGTTCTGGAATTGATGAGACGGATGAATGTGGCTGGTTTTATGTATATCGTGCCCCAAAATGACCACTTCCAAGTTTGTGTTCTAAGAATAGGGGCATCTGGCTCCGTCTTTTAGGGTGAAAATCTATACATTTAAGGGGAACTAGTTCTATGAGAAAAGGTAAAAGTTGTTTCATTTGCTGTAGAAATCCTCTGCTGCATTATTTGCTATATAAAACCTATGTCTGATCGGTCATTTGGTACCTTTTTTAGGATTAGCCAGGATCAAGTATTCCACTGGGGACCCTTCTCTGCAGCCCAGAATTAATCAGCTCTTGGGCGCCACTGGTCCTCCCGGCTTCTCACCGCACTGCAGCCTCAGCCTGCCCTTGCGTTTAGCTGTCAAGAAGCAGAATCATTCCAGGGACACCTGTAAGCATCAACGGCCAAGGCTATTGGTTGTAGGCTGAGTGTGTCCGGGAGCTCTCACCGAGCAAAATAGGGAAGTAACAGAGTCAGGGTCACTGGTGGGGAGGGAGGATGGAGGAAGGAAGCTGGTGAGATAGCATGACTCATGCTGACCCAGGTTGTGTTTTTGCTGGCAGCATCGTTATTCCTTTGCCCTCTGGTACTGCATCACACTGACGCCGTGCCCAGTGTGCTGGCACAGAGAGAGAGGACCTAAGTTCATGCGTTTCCAAGCGTGCTGATGATTTTTTTTTTTTTTTTTTTGCGGTACGCGGGCCTCTCACTGTTGTGGCCTCTCCCATTGCGGAGCACAGGCTCCGGATGCGCAGGCTCAGCGGCCATGGCTCACGGGCCCAGCCGCTCCGCGGCATGTGGGATCTTCCTGGACCGGGGCACGAACCCGCGTCCCCTGCATCGGCAGGCGGGCTCCCAACCACTGCGCCACCAGGGAAGCCCGTGCTGATGATTTTTAATCAATACATTTGTCACTGTCCATAACTGTGGTGACGGTAAAGTGCTTTTGTTCTGCCAAAGAGATACAAGTCTATTTCTGATTGTGCCCGGGCCAGTTCAGCTCTTCAGTGACTTTAATGAATCATTCATTTATTGAAATACAGTTATTAAATAACTGAAAGAGGTTAGCCTTTAAAAATACCTTTCAGCCTGGTTCTACAACCAACATATTGGTCAAAATG
Organism: Orcinus orca; assembly: GCF_937001465.1. Lineage (NCBI taxonomy): Eukaryota > Metazoa > Chordata > Mammalia > Artiodactyla > Delphinidae > Orcinus > Orcinus orca. The sequence goes on from NC_064580.1 coordinate 7,839,437, forward strand.
AGGCTGGATTCTCCTATCTCCATCTTCCAGGGCAATTTGGAGTCTAGAAAGGCCCATTTCTGCAGGGCTATGATGGAGAAAATGCAGGGAATAATTGGTTCCATTCATTTTTAAATTCCTTTCAAAACCATGAGGAATTAATTCATATTCAGAGAGAACTGAACAAAGCCTCAGAGAAAGCCATTGTGTTTTCACAGATCTTTTGGAGTGGTGGGGTAGGGAGAGGTAACTAGCCGTGATGCGTAGTTTTTCATAGAAAAAGTTCATTCGTGAGAATTTCATGTATCGCCCAGCAATCTCCAAGCCTGGAGGAAAATCCCCATCCCAGGACTCACATATTTTGTCTTATGAACGTTGCCCATACAAACATGTATATGTATGTGGTGTTTGAGTACATTTACACCTGTGATTCTCAATCATGGCTCTGTATCCGAATCACTTCTGGGAATGATTGAGTCCTAATAGAACTGGCTGTACTGCTGTAACAAATGGTCCCCAAATCTCATGGCTCACTACAGTGAAGACTTAGTTCTCACTCGCAACATGTGTTCATTGTGCGTCTCCCATGGCTCTGCTCCCTCCTGTGTTCACTGTGACATCAAGGTGACAGAGTAGCCTCTAGCTGGAATACTACTGGTTGTCATGGCGGAGAGAAAAGAGAATCTGGCAAAGTGTCAGCTTGCTCTTGCCACCAATGCTCAGTTTCACTGGCCAGGGCGAGTCACGTGGCCCAGGTTAAAGGTGGGCTTCGGGAAGTATGGTTCTCCCCAGTGAGCCACAGCGAATCTCTGTGAATAATAATGCCATCTCTCACAGGGACGTTTAAGTGCTGCAAATTCCTTGATCGACTTCAGATCTATTAAGAATTTCAGGATGGGACCTGAGGAACTGTATTTTCTAAAGTTCTCTAGCAAGTATGATGAGTAAGCAAGGTTGGAAAACACAGACTTGCCTGAGAAAAGTCTGTCAGGCCATTGCAGTGAGCGTTGTCAGTTCTGCAGTTATCTGAAAAAGCAGATTTAGTGCATGTTTTATTCTTACATAGTCAAGTAGTTCAATAATTAGGAGACTTGGGGGTTTTAGAAGATTGCTTTTTTAAAGTTTCAAATATCCATTTTTGATAGGACAGACAATATAGAAGCATAAACTAGTCTCAAAATTGCTGTTGGCTTCATGGAACACTGTGATGTATTCAACGATAAGAACACCCCCTGGTAATAAAAGTATGAGACATTCACAGGTAATGGATGAGATCAGCATGTAAGTAAAAAAACTTGTAATCCAGTGAGGTTCTGCCTGAGATGCGTGGCCTCAAACCAACTCAGAGGCATTTGTTTGGGTTTGGTGCTAACATTGTAGTGGTGTTTGCACCATCTGTGGAGGCGAAATAAATCATGTGTTTGTTGATATCAGAGTGGTGGGTATTGTGAGCTAATGGTACATACATTGATTCCATTTGGAGACTCACTGCATGTACACAGCTTGCGCCACACTAGTTAGTACAGTGGAAAGAACACTGGATTCAAATTTGAAATGTACCTTCTATAGCAGACCATAATGGAAAAGAATATTTTTAAAAAGTATATATATGTATAACTGAATCACTTTGCTGTACAGCAGAAATGAACACAACACTGTAAATCAACTACACTTCAACTTAAAAAATTGGATTGAAAAAGAAATAAAATATATCTGTGGGTCAGCCCTAAATACTTTACTATGCCACCTCTTATGACAGTCTTCTCTTTTACTCTGTATTTTAGACATTTCTGTACACTGTATAGGGAGCATTGCAGTGGGCCCCCAATATCCATTCCCCCTTACTCCATGGGGTAGGAGGTATCTGTGCAGCAGTGATTCCACTGCAAGCTTCCTTCAGGGTGGAGCTCCAATTAGATGAAACCAATGTCAACCCCCTGGCCTCTGTCATTGGTTTAGGGAACTCATGTCTCAGCCAGTGAGATCAGGGCAATTCCTAACCACAGAGATGGATTCAGGCGTTGCCCCATCAGAATGAACCTGAAGAGTTTTGCTGATAATCCGGGGAGAGAATTTGTCTGGTGTCAGTGCGCTGTCAGTGTGTCCGGGAGTGTGTTTGCCCACGTGCTCTGGACTTGGCTGCTAGAGAGGATCCGAACCTTCTCTCACAGCTTCATCAGCCTCAGAAACACTGGCCTCCCACTGTGGTCCCAGAGCAGGCAGGAAGGTGCTCTGTTGGCTTTACTCCTGCTGCGCGGACCTGGGGTGACTTGCCAGTGTATGTTGAGGTTGCCTCGCAGTCACACTTCTTCTCATTCTGCTATGAGACACTGTGGATGAGAAACAGTGATTAGTCCTTCAGTCACCTGCACTGGCCTACTTTTGAACCCACAGCTGTTTGGGGGAGGGGGAGGGGGAGGGGAGGGAGGAGGGTTAGAAAGGCCCTCAGACAATATGATGCTAGCCCCTTAATCTGATGAAGCCCTAGACCCACGCCTTAGAGAGATGAAGTGTCTTACCCCAAGTGATTATAGAGCCAAGTAATTCTAGAGCTCATCCTCTCCTGTGTGTTCCGATTTCTTTAGCTACTCCCGTTAGGAGATGCTGTATACTGAGAGCACTGTGGCCCAGGGCACCATCGTCCCTTATCCAGACTACTCCAGTGGCCTCCTAACTGCTGTGTACCAGAATGTCCCCAGTCCATTTTTGGACAGGAGCCTGAGGGAGCCTGATATGTCAACATTAATTCCCTTGAACGTCTTTACCTGGTGTCACCATGCTGACCTCTGTGGCCAACCTATGTAGCCTATCCTGGCCCAATTCACTGATCAATCTTCCTTTTTTCCTCTGGGCCTACATAGGTCCTATGAGTTCAAACACCCAGATGGGCGATGATATCCACCTCTGTGTACTCTTTCTAATTTGTCCCGTCATTCCATTTAATTGTGAGGTCAGTCATTCTCAAATAATCAGTTGGTTTGCCTCAAAGTCCCAAGTTATTCATTGGGTTATAAATGGCCTTATATTTATAAGAAACCGTACGTAGATATCTGAGCTTGGTGAGCCGTATTGATTTTTAGAGTCGAGGTAACTGGCCCTCAGCTCCTGGAGAGTAAACGCAGTGTGGCTTTATCCAAGCTTGTGTCACTTTGGGAACATTCAGGTTCCATGTAGGGTAGACCAATAGTTCCCAACTTAGTATGATTTTGTCCCCCAGGGGATATTTAGAGTCTAGAGAATTTTTTTTTTTTTTTTTGCTATACGTGGGCCTCTCACTGTTGTGGCCTCTCCTGTTGTGGATGGACGCGCAGGCTCAGCGGCCATGGCTCACACGCCCGGACCGCGGCATGAACCCGTGTTCCCTGCATCGGCAGGCGGACTCTCAACCACTGCGCCACCAGGGAAGCCCTCTAGAGAAATTTTTAATTGTCATGCCTGTTGGGGAGGTACTAGTGGCATCTAGTGGATAGAGGCCAAGGATGCTGCTAATAAACATCTTTCAATGTACAGGTCAATCTCCCCCAACAAAGAATCGTCCAGCTCTAAATGTCAGCGGTGCTGGGACCGGTAAACGCCAGCATAGACCACACGATTTTGCTGGTAGGCTCTAGCATAATGTAGAAGCAGTTATTTTCTTTTCCTGACGTTAACAACATGAATAAATGGACTCTTTCAGTCAACTTATTCGGTAGAAAATACAAGTATATGTGCTGGTAGGGGGCGAGAAGAGAAATATGGAAAGGAGCAGAGTGGAGAGGCATTTTATCATTTGTAGAAGACAAAGAAAAATCATCGAATTAGGGGCCTGACAATTCCCCCTCCTCCATGGAAATGAAAGTAGTCAGTTGCTCCAAGAAGCAGCTTCTGGAGGGACAGGGAGAGAACACGGCCAAAGCCTCAGGCTCATGACCTTTAGCCTCTCTGGAGCTGAGAATGGCCTCCAGCAAGTATGGCCTCAAAATCACTGGCAAGAATCTTCACATCACATGCACCTGAGCTGAAAAATAAGGTCATTATGTAGGATAACATGTCTGGGATTTTTTTTTTTGAAGCCCCTTTAAGATTTACATATGCAACAACTATAACCTCTATTTGAGGTCTTCCTGCAACACAGCAACTCATATCTTCTCTCTGGATTTTTCTGTAGGTACTTTTATGGGTTAGAAGAAGAGAAAAATGTGGCTCAGCACAGGCAAGCAGAAGTAGTATGTTTGCTGGCGAAGGGATGGGAATAAACACGGATGTGGTAGCCAGACTGTGCAAAGGACAGAAGTGTCCTGGCCGAGACCCCGAGGGCAAGTGAGCAGCAGGAGACTGGGGTGCTGGGGAGGGGCGGTGGAGGTGGCAGCAGGAAAGCAGATGACACGTCCATCATCTTGCAGGAAACTGAAGGGCTTCTGCTGTCCAGGCAGCTGCAGGCAGGCCATCTTGTCAGATACTGTGAAACGTTCGCACTCGAGCAGCCAGAGCTTTAGTGTCAGAAACACTCAGCCTTTTGCCCTTTTTTTTTTTTTTTTTTGCCATTCGTATTTCTTCCTTTGTGATGCGACAGTTTTTGAGTTAAACATTGCAAGTCCTCATTTTCAAGCAATGTAACAGTTACCTTCATTGCGAAGGGCTCTGCACTTTGCACCTTTGTTCCTTGCAGAGTTCTTTGCACAGAATAGGTGCCTATGAAGTGTTGAATGAAAGAAAGTGCCTTGTTATCCAGGAACATGTTCTTGAGGGTTAATTCAGCACCTTGGACCCTATCTCACAACCAGCGCGACCCAGGAGTGCTATGGGGGGGTTCATTCATCGAAGCCAGGACAGAAGACACACCAGCTGGCTGGGGGGCAGGTCCTCAAGAGGAAGAGACAAATCAGGGTGGCTTGTGCCCTCTAGAACCTAGCAGTCATCACTGATTTTAAAAACAATTGGAGGGCAAACCTTGGTATTCGTTACTTAACCTTCTCGTTTCGTCTGTTAGCCTCCACAGGACCAAGACATATTGGAATTTCTTAGTGTGTTGAAGTGCAAATTTATTTTTTTAAATATTAAAAAAATTAAAGTATAGTTGATTTACAATATCGTGTTAGTTTCAGGTATACAGCACAGCAATTCAGTTATATATATAACTTTTCCCTTATAGGTTGTTACAAACTATCGAGTATAGTTCCCTGTCTATACAGTAGGTCCTTGTTTGTCTGTTTTATTTTAAATTGAAAGTTTCTTTTATTTTTTAAAAGTTATTTTATGTTTTGACTGTGCCGTGTGGCTTGTGGGATTTTTCATTCCCTGACCGGGGACTGAACCCAGGCCCTCGGCAGTGAGAGTGCAGAGCCCTAACCACTGGACTACCAGAGGATTCCCTATCTATTTTATATATAGTAGTGTGTATCTGTTAATCCCAGTCTCCTAGTTTGTCCCTCCCCCTCCCCCACTTTCCCCTTTGATAACCGTAAGTTTGTTTTCTATGTCTGTGAGTCTCTTTCTGTTTTGGAAATAAGTTTATTTGTATCTTTTTCTTTTCAATTCCATATATAAGCTATATCATATGATATTTGTCTTTCTTTGTCTGACTTACTTCACTTAGTGTGATAATCTCTAGGTTCATCCATGTTGCTGTAAATGGCATTATTGCGTTCTTTTTTATGGCTGAGTAGTATTCCATTATATACACACACACACATCACATCTTCTTTATCCATTCATCTGTTGATGGGCATTTAGGTTGCTTCCATGTCTTGCCTGTTGTCAATAATGCTGCTGAAATGAAAATTTAAACCAAACTGAAAATAAGGCTGGGATGTGTGATCAGGCCTGCGGGCCTCCATTCTCTCAGGGCATCTGTGGTAACTCTTGTCATGTGATAAAATATTTCATGTCTTCAGACACCCTGTTGCACCATGAATCACTGTGCAAACTGGAATAAGCTTTCAGGAGGACCATTTGGGACAGGTATTAGGAGTTTTAAAAGTGTTCTTATTGTTTTGTTTAAATGAGTGATTACTCCTCTAGGAATTCAGGCCGAGGAAACAGAGATGTACATTCATAAAGGCATATCATCAAAGAATGCCACTGAAGCATTGAACATTGGGAAAAGACAAATCCACAGGCCTGGGAAATTGGCTAAATTGGTTAAATAAATCGTGTACCTTCCTTAGAAGTATTGGCAGTTAGTCACATAAACAAACACGTTTCCAAGACAATTTCTGTGTAAGACTTGGGGAGCACAGCATATGCATAGGTAAGTGATGACTGGTGCTTCCCTCTAGGTGATAGGAGAATGATTCTTTTTTGTTGTTTTTGTTGTTTTGGCGGTACGTGGGCCTCTCACTGTTGTGGCCTCTCCTGTTGCAGAGCACAGGCTGCAGATGCGCAGGCTCAGCGGCCATGGCTCACGGGCCCAGCCGCTCCACGGCATGTGGGATCTTCCTGGACCGGGGCACGAACCCGTGTCCCCTGCATCGGCAGGCAGACTCTCAACCACTGCGCCACCAGGGAAGCCCCAGAATGATTCATTTTTATTTTTTATACTTGTATATTCCACAGTTTATTTAGTTATTTTTTAAACATTAATGTGAGTTAAGGGAGTTAGAAAAAAAATTCTCTCAAGACTCAACTTTGCCTCTTTGCTTTTGGTTATAAGATTCACAAATTACAGCGGTCTCTTGCCCTTTCTAGAGGGGTAAGGTACAGAATTCTATGGGAACATCATTTACTGTCCCAACAACTCAAGGACATAGGTACTATGATTATCCTTATTTTACACATGAGGGTGCTAAATTTAGAGAAGTAACTTTCCTATCACACACACCAAAAAAAAAAGTGGCCAAGTTGGAACTCCGAGCCGGGTCTACAAAGCCAGGTATACAGTACTCAATTCACACTCACTTTAGAAAGTGAGCATTTAAGTATGAACTTTCTAATACCTGTCAACGTGGATGTGTCTTAATAAATGCAGTGAAAGAACACTAACCGTGGAAACAAGCCCTTGAATTTGAAGACAGGTCTTCACAAGTCAGTTAATCCAGAACTGCAGTGAGACACACAGTTTCGCCTGCAGCCTAAAGCTGTTTCCATCAATATGAAAAGTGGGACATGAACTTTTGGTTGTCTCCTACTCAGTATAGGGTGGTTCATACTCCAGGATTGTCTTAGTTTGCAAGGACTACCATAACAAAATACTGTAGACCAGGGGGCTTCAACAACAGACATTTGTTTCTCACAGTTTTGGAGGCTGGAAGTCTGATAGCAAGGTGCCAGCCAGGTAGTTTTCATTCTGAGACCTTCTCTTGCCTTGTAGGTAGCCATCTTCTTGCTGTGTGCTCACATGACCTCTTCTTTGTGCATGTGGGTTGGGGGGGAGAGAGAGAGAGATCTCTTCCTCTTCTTTTGAGGCCACTAATCCTAGTGGATTAGGGCCCCACCCTTATGACCTCATTTAACTTTAATTACCTCCTCACAGGCTCTGTGTCCAAATAAAGTCACATCAGGGGTGAGAGCTTCAACATATGAATTTGGGGCAGGAGCGGAGATACAGTCTAGTTAGTAGTAGTGATGGATCAGAGGTCTTATGTTTTGGTCCTATTGACCTTCCCAGGCTGGCAAAATTTAGCTATCATAGCTTGGGCTCCTATAATAAAAATACCAAAGACTGGGTGGCTTAAACAACAGAAATATATCTCTCAAAGTTCTGGAGACTGAGAAGTGCAAGATCAAGGTGGTGGCAGATTCCATGACTGGTGAGAGCCCACTTCCTAGTTCATAGATGGCTGTCTTTTTGCTGTCACCTCACGTGGCTGGAAGGAGTGAGAGAGCTCCCTGGGGGTCTCTTTTAGGCACTAATCCCATTCATGAGGGCTCCACCCTCATTATCTAATCACCTCCCAAAGACTCCAAATACCATCGCAGTGGGAATTAGGATTTCAGCATACGAATTTTGGGGGGACACAAACATTCAGTGTACAGCAATGACCTTGGCCTTCACATGACTACATGATTTACCTCACTTCACAATTTGTAGCTAAAAAAACCTAAAAACCAAAACCCCAACACTATGCATCATCTCTGCACAGCCCATTGCAACAAATGCTTTTATTTAAAATTTGCCAAAGATAAAGGTTTAGAAAACTCATCAGTTTTGATATTCCCCCAAATGAAGATCAAGGTGCAGTGTTTGAAGACATTATAAAACTGCTGCTGAATGTTCATGCATAGAGCTGCTGAGCAACTTCGGAGAATAGAACAACAAAGAGGAAAATGCCACAAAAAGCTACACAAAACCTGGGCTCTAAAAAGACCTCTTCTTCAAACTCAGGCAAATAAGTTGATTTTTGTGCACAAATCCCTACCCTTTTGCCCTGGAAGATATTTAGAATGGAAATGAAACGTGTGGCTTTTAAAGGAAAGCCTCTGGGTGTAGCAGCTCTGAACACTTCATCTGTGGAATTGTCTAATCTTCTCCAAGAACCAAGCTGCAAAGTCTTTATTGTATCTTCTCTCTGAATAACAAGTAAACTCTTTTTTTTTTTTTTTTTTTTTTTTTGCGGTACGTGGGCCTCTCACTGTTGTGGCCTCTCCCGTTGCGGAGCACAGGCTCCGGACGCGCAGGCTCAGCGGCCATGGCTCACGGGCCCAGCCGCTCCGCGGCACGTGGGATCCTCCCTGACCGGGGCACGAACCCGTGTCCCCTGCATCGGCAGGCGGACTCTCAACCACTGTGCCACCGGGGAAGCCCAACAAGTAAACTCTTTCTTCATCTGTTTTTGTGGTGCGCTTATGGGCAAATTCTACAACCAGTGACATTTTCCCCCAAACCTATGAGCATTACTAGCATCTGAATGCATTCGTGTGAGAGCTAGTTGGAATCCAGTTGGGTTCCCCCAGAAACAGACTCTGAGCCCAGGGTTTGAGCATCAGTAGTTTATTTGGGAGGTGGTCTCAGGACACTGTGGTGGGAGAGGGAGAGAAGGGAAGTAGGACAGAGAATTGTTGAATATAGGGTTTGATGTCAAGCAGATCGTCACTGTGGGCAACTGTGGCTTAGTCCTGCTGGGCACTCCAAGAATCTGGATAAAACACGCGTCTCAGAGTTGTCCCACTTGAGGTATTGATACGCCAACTCCCATCAGTCATTGCTTGAGGCAGCTCTGAGGGAGGTAAATTCCCCAATTTGTCCTAATTGCTATTGCTGTCCCAACAGCAATATTATGTCTGGCAGCCAGAGAACATTCTCAGGCAAAAAATAATGCAGGTCCTGGCAGTTGGGAGTTGGCTGGTATTCATCGAAGTGCTAAGAGTGAGGGGATACGGGTAGGGTGCCGATGGCATCTGCTACAGATTCATTTGCCAAATTAGTACTTGGATCCAAAATGTCTTTTCTCCTGCGGTTCTGTGAGGCTAGGAAGCATACCTAGAAAACTTCAGGGCTATTTCAAAGGGCGTGAAGTGGTATGACCACATTTGAGAGTAGTTTGTTATCTAGAAATGATGAGAGGCGTATCCTATTTCCCATCAATTGTTTCCTAGTTCAGAGGAAGAGCCTCGCATGTGAAAAGAGAGAAAGGTACAAAATTTCGATTGCAGCAATTTTGGTAAAGGGAAAAACCCAGAAATAACCCATATGTCCTTCAACAGAAAAGTTGAATGCAAAAAGGAAGTTGTTGAATGGCAGATCCAGAATATCATGTATGTACTGTTTCAAGCTTGAAAAACAGCTTTTTATATTGTTTATGAACACCTACCCATGCTGGAAGAGCATAAGGCATGCATGGGAATGAGAAACACCAAGTTCATTGGCAGTTACTTCTTGAGAGGGGGAGAAGCAGGTGGGATAAGGGAAGAGGGACACAGGAGCCTTGAATCACGTCCAAAATTATTTGTTTTTAAAGAATTATCTGAAGCAAATATGGCAAACGTTTAAGATTTAACAAAGTTTTCTAGTAGGTACATGGATGTTCTTTAGAATATCCTCTCTATTTTTTTGTATACCTGAAACATTTCAGACTATGACAGAAAACAAAGTAAAAACAAACAAAAAAAAGATGAAGTTTTTCTTGCGGAATTTGTATTTTTGCCATTTTGGGGGAAACAAAATTGTACAACAGAGTGGTGGAATTTGGATTTTTTCCTACGGTGGAATTTCAGTTTGTATTTTGAATCTTCTGGTTTGCAGTTTGAACTTTATAGTTTCAATTTTGAATTTTCTAGTTCTAATTTTGATTTCCAAAGCCGGGCCTACTGTGTGATGGTACTCACTTAAGAAACCTAATTATTCCCTTTCCCTTCCCAAGTTTTGGGACCAAGAAATGGAACTCCTGCGGTGAGATGTCCGAAAAGATGATCTGGTAGTACATCACAAGTCCAAGCTCTCTGTCAGGAGCACCGAACATAAAACACGGGTCCTAAGCAAGAGATAGAGAAGGACTTGCTGCTTTTAAAGGCTGAGATTCTGGAATTTTGTACATTTGAGTGTGCATTAAATTCCTGTCAAAACACAACCATCTGTGACATTCCAAATTTCTGGGTGAAAAGCAATAAAAGAAAGAGCCCGGGGGTGGGGGGGTTGTTACTAGTTACCTGATGAGGTCAGGAGGCAGATTGCAAGGACGATGAATCAGCACTGGCTCACCCAGTCTTTTTTGGACAACCTGGCTTCCAGATTTTTCCGCCCTCCCTCTCTGCCTGGGCTGAGAACAGCCTTAGGCAAAACCGAGAAAAAAAAACAAACCAAGTTTGTCTTGGGCAGTCTCTCTTCGGCACTTCCGTGTAAGGCCAACCACGAGAAGACAAACCGTTTTAAAAATTGATAATATGTTCACACGGTTTAAAATGCAAAAAGTACAAAAGGGTTTACAATGGTAAGTCTCTCTCTTACCTTCCTTCTCCAGGCACCTGGGTCCCCAACCTGGAGGCAGCCAACACTGGCACAATGTTTTATGTACCCTTCCAATAATATTTTATGGCTCTACAAACGTGAATATGTACTTTTTTAAAAAAACATAAGATGTATACAGTTCTACACCTTACACTTTCCACTGAACATGTATCTTGGATATTGCCTCATATAAGTATATTAAAATATTTTCATTTGTAAAACTAACACATAATATTCTATTGTATGTATGTACATAATTTATCGAAATAGTTCCCTCTTAATAGGCATATAAGTTCTTTCAAATGTTAGGTTATTACAAGTAATGATGCAATGAATAAGCTTCACATGCACTATTACGTGTAGAATAAATTCCTGAAAGTAGAGTTTCTGGGTCAAAAGGTATATGTATTTGTAATTATGACAGAAATGGCTAGATTGCTCTCTCTAAAAGTGGTACCAGTTTTCTACTCCCATCAGCAATGTACAGGAGTACTCATTTCCCCAAATTCTCACCAACAGTCTGTTAAACTTATATTTGCTGAATTAATACAAGAGAAATGGTATCTCAATGAGCGTTTAATTTGCGTCTCTTTTATTACCTTTTCACTTGTGAAAAGTCATTTTCAACATGGGAAATTTGCTTTCTAGGGTACTAGAAGCTCTACAAAGCTCTGATGGTATAACACATCCAGATTCTGGAGAAATTAACAACGTATTTTTTTCTGAGTATCCAATAAAGGGAAGGAAAATTATAAAGAAAAAATGGTGATAATAATAATAAAAACAACAAGCATGATCAGACCAGGAAAGTGGGCAGGAAGCAAACAGAAATTTTAGAGTTGCCCTGGGCACAAATGCCACTATTACGGCAGGCAGGGTTGAATGGGGGGAGAAAATTGGGTACTTAATCTAGGGCTTCTGGAAAATGGGGCTGCTGGCCCTGAAACTCCTGCACTGAGCCAGGACCCTGGGAGGGGGCTCTGGGTGAAGAATAACGTCATGAAGATATTAAGAAGAATAATGATGATGATGGCTATAACAAGCCACAGACCTGATATCACGTACGTTCTGATGTTCAGATTTATACTAGTCCTGAATGTGGATACATTAAAGCAGTTCCAGATAGGTAGCTCCTGGAGTCCATCAGAAGTCAATACAAATCTTTGCTAGAGGAAACAACAATAAATATGAGCTCACCATAAAAAACTTACTAAAAAAATGAGGAAACAAGCCAGTACAAGTGAATCAGCAAAAACAACTAGAAGATGTTGACTCTCAGGACTTAAGACATTAGGATTATCAGATAAAGACTATGCAATGGCGATGTCTATGAAATGTTTGCAGACAGAATAACAATGAGCGAGGAGCAGGAAACAATAACAAATATCCAGGCAGGTTTTCAAAAGAGCCAAATTGAACTTTTGGAAATGGAAAAAACAATCATTGTAATTAGAAACTCTGGTTATATGCCTGCATAGGTAGGAAAGCTATAAAGAAACGTGGGGAAGAGATCGCAGGATATGGCAGGAAAGTATATCCTGTGGTGCAGAAGGAGCAGCAGTGTGATTGAGTAGTCATATGTGGAGATTTCTGGAGTGCTCACAATGTCTTAATTCTTGACCTGGGTGGGAGTTACACAGATGTTTGACTTATGGTTATATAATTTGCTGAATTTTGTGTTTTACACACTGCTATAGACTGAATGTTAGTGTTCCCTCAAAATTCATGTATTGAAATCTAATGCACAATGTGAAGGTATTAAGGGGTATGACCTTTGGGGAGGTGATTTGGTCATGAGGGCAGAGCCCTCATGAATGGGATTAGTGCCCTTATAAAAAAAAAAAAGACTCCAGAGAGCCCCCTTGCCCCTTCTGCCATGTGAGGACACAGCAAAAAGACAGTCATCTGTGAACTAGGAAGTGGGTCTCACCAGACACTGAATCTGCCAGCCCCTTGATCTTGGACTTCCCAGCCTCCAGAACTGTGAGAAATACATTTCTGTTGTGTATGAGGCACCCGGTCTATGGTATTTTTGTTGTAGCAACCCAAATGGACTAAGACACACACTTTTCTGTACATGTGTGGTATTTCACAATAAAAGTGATTAAACTATGTTTAAACAGCAGATTAGACATAGATGAAGAAAGATTTAGTGAAATTGAATAAAAATTTGAAGAAATTACCCAGAATGAAGCAGTGAGTAATAAAGGACTGGAAAATACAAGAGTGAAGAGACATGGAAGAGAGAAGGGCTAACATAGATCCAATCGGAGTTCCATAAAGAGAGAACAGCTACAGTGAGGCGAGGAGATATTTAAAGAAATAATGACTGAGATTTGCTGGAACTGATGAAAATTATGAATTCACAGATGGAAGAAACACCATGTATACCAAGAATGGTAAATAAAAAGAAATCTCCTAAACATGTAGTTATAAAACTGCAGCCATGGAGAAAAAACGTTTTCATCTTCAAAGGGATGAGCCAAATAATGGGGAATATCTTTTAAATGTGGGCAGAAAATAGCCCTCAACCAAGCATTGTATTCTTAGCAAAGCTATACTTCAGGAACAAGGGTAAATTATAGGAGTCTCTAAGGGATTTATTTTAGGATGAAGGAAAATAAATTCAGAATAAACATTTGAGATGCAAAACAAATGATGATCATGTACATTTATAAAAGCATATGGAAATGTAAATGAACGTTATCTTTATAAATAACAGTATGAAAACGTTATCTAAGATTCTTCAGAAAAGTAGTGGTTCAGGTGGGAAGGAATTATTATAGTTAAGTGTTCTAAGGTCTTTCAATTTGTTGGGAAAGAGTTAAAATATTGATCAGTTTTATACTGTGTTAAGTGTAGGTGATAAATTTTCAAGGCTTTAACTTCTAAGCTAGTAGAAGAGAAAAGGAAATTTTAAAAAAATCAAACATATGAGGCTACCCTAACACCAAACCCAGACAAAGACATTAGAAGAAAACTATAGACCAGTACTCTCATGAACATAGATGCAAAAATCCTCAACAAAATATTAGTAAATCTAATTTACAATATATAAATTGAATTATATACCACACAACAACCAAGTGGGATTTTTCCCAGGTATGCAAGGCTGGTTCAACATTTGAAAATCAAACTAATGTAATCCATCACATCAACAGGCTAAGGAAGAACAATTACATGATCATATCGATAGATGCTTTGAAAAGTCTTTGACACTCTGAGACATCACCAATTGCCATGTGGTTTCTTCTTGTGTGTGTGTGTGTGTGTGTGTGTGTGTGTGTGTGTGTGTATATACATGCACACATGTATGTATATATGTATTTATGTGTATACATATGTTTGTGTATATTATATATACATAAACATAAAGGTATATATATTTCATTTATTTATCTGCTATTTATCTTTATACGATGGGTGAATTATAGAACTTTTTGTATTTTTTCCCCCAGTTTTTAATCTGATACCATGCCCAATTTATCGACGAATCTATCTTTTTTTCATTGACTTGTCAATTTTAACAGATACTGAAATTCTTGGATGTATTTGGGTCTATTTCTAGGCTTTCTATTCTGACTCAATGATCTTTTTGTATTTCCATGCTAAGCCCTATTTAAGGTGTTATGGTTTTATAATGGGTTTTATTTTTATTTTTTTAATTTATGATTTATTTTTGGCTGCATTGGGTCTTTGTTGCTGCGCGGGCTTTCTCTAGTTGCAGAGAGTGGGAGCTACTCTTCGTTGTGGTGCGCGGGCTTCTTATTGCAGTGGCTTCTCTGTTGTAGAGCACGGGCTCTAGGCGCGTGGGCTTCAGTAGTTGTGGCACAAGGGCTCAGTAGTTGTGGCTTGTGGGCTCTAGAGTGCAGGCTCAGTAGTTGTGGTGCACGGGCCTAGTTGCTCCACGGCATGTGGGATCTTCCCGGACCAGGGCTCGAACCCGTGTCCCCTGCATTGGCAGGCGGATTCTCAACCACTGCGCCACCAGGGAAGTCCTTATCATGTGTTTTAATATGTTATAGGGCTCGTCCCCCTTTATTATTCTGTTTAAAATGGAAAAGCTACTTTACATCCAATTTAGTAATTGTCAGGTACAAACGGTGACCAGGAAAACTATTGGCACTTTATACCAATAACTATGTGTGAGCAGGAACAAACTATGACGTGTGAGCTGGGGAGGAGTGAGGAGAACGGGAGATGAGTCGGTTCAGCACAGATATGGGTCAGTTGGCCTAGCGACCAATTGGGCTACAGATGCAATTGCTTGATTTACGATGTTGTGTTTATTTCTGCTGTACAGCAAAGTGAGTCCGTTATACATATATATTCTTTTCCATTATGGTTTATCACAGGATGTTGAGTATAGTTCCCTGTGCTCTGCAGTAGGACCTTGTTGTTTATCCATTCTATACATACTAGTTTTCATCTGCTAACCCCAAACTCCCAATCCATCCCTCCCTGAACCCCCCCTCCCCGAACCCCCCCTCCCCCTTGGCAACCACAAGTCTGTTGTCTATATCTGTGAGTCTGTTTCTTGATTAGTTCATTTGTGTCACATTTTAGATTCCACATGTAAGTGTTACCATATGGTACTTGTCTTTCTCTGACTTACTTCACTTAGTGTGATCATCTCTAGGCCCATCATGTTGCTGCAAATGACATTACTTCATTCTTTTTATGGCTGAGTAGTATTCCACTCTGTGTGTGTGTGTGTGTGTGTGTGTGTGTGTGTGTGTGTGTGTGTGTACACATACATTATATATCACATCTTTCTTTTTCAAAACATGTTTTTGTATTGAGATAAAATTCATTATTTTAAAGTAGACAATTTTAAAGTGTGTGAGTTTTTTTGTTTTGTTTTGTTTTGTTTTTTGCGGTACGCGGGCCTTTCACTGTTGTGGCCTCTCCCGTTGCGGAGCACAGGCTCCGGACGCGCAGGCTCAGCGGCCATGGCTCACGGGCCCAGCCGCTTTGCGGCATGTGGGATCTTCCCGGACCGGGACACGAACCCGTGTCCCCTGCATCGGCAGGCGGACTCTCAACCACTGCGCCACCAGGGAAGCCCAAAGTGTGTGGGTTTTTAAAGTATATTTGTAGTGTTGGGCAACTATCACCATTACATAATTCCAGAACATTTCTATCATTCCAAAACAAAATCTGTACCTCTTAGCAGTCGCTCCTGGTTCCCTTCTCCCTCATCCCGTGGGAACCACTAATCTAGTTTCTGTCTCTATGGAGTTGCCTCTTCTGCATATTTCATATATACGTAATCATCTGGTATCTGGAGTTTAGTGTGTGGCTTCTTTCAATTAGTGTAACATCCTCCAGGTTCATCCGTGTTGTAGAATATGTTAGTACTTCATTTTTTTTTATGGCTGGTAATATTCCACTATACAGGTGTACCACATTTCATTAATCCTCTCATCCAGTGATGGACATTTGGGTTTTTTCCTGTTGTTTGGCCATTATGAGTAATGGTGCTATAAACATTTGGTTTTTTAATTTTTATTTTATATTAGAGTATAGTTGATTTACAAGGCTGTGTTAGTTTCAGGTATACAGCAAAGTGATTTAGTTATACATATATCTATTCTTTTTCAGATTCTTTTCTCATTTGGTTGTTACAAAGTACTGAGTAGAGTTCCTGTGCTATACAGTAGGTCCTTGTCGATTATGTATTTTATATATAGTGGTGTGTACATGTTAATTCCAACCTCCTAAATTATTGCCCCTCCCCCCCTTCCCCTTTGGTAACCGTAAGTTTGTTTTCTATGTCTGTGAGTCTGTTTCTGTTTTATAAATAAGTTCATTTGTATCATTTTTTAGATTCCACATATAAGTGATATCATATGGTATTTGTCTTTCTTCACTTAGTATGTAGTATGATAATCTCTAGGTCCATGCATATTGCGGCAAATGGCATTATTTCATTCTTTTTATGGCTGAGTAATATTCCATTGTATACATGTACCACATCTTCTTTATCCATTCCTCTGTTGATGGGCATTTAGGTTGTTTCCATGTCTTGGCTATTGTGAACAGTGCTGCTATGAACATAGGGGTGTATGTATCTTTTTGAATTAGAGTTTTGTCCAGATATATGCCCAGGAGTGGGATTGCTGGATCATATGAATTGCCACAATTTACCTTTTCATCGATGTGTATTGATGATTGTAGGGGATATGCATCATCGTTGTAGCTCCCCATCATCTTTTTCAAAGCCTTTCTATACTTGGGGAAATGCACAGCTTATGGGTTCTCAGTCTAGTAACCAATTGTGCTGGTTCGCCTGAGTGAGACTGAGGGGTTTCCTGGGATGCAGTTCCTTTAGTTGCAAAACCAGAAAATTCCTGCCCGAGTTGGGATTAGTTGGTCACCCTGGGTCTTATTTCCCAGATCTAGAATCAGAGCTCAAATCCCCAGGCTCTGTTGGGGCTAAGATGTGGCCTATAACCAAGGCTGTGCCGTTTAGAACTGGAAAACACCGAAGACCTGGATTCAGACCGGAGCCAGGAAGGAAACGAACTGGCAGCGACCTTCCATCTTGCTAGCAGGGATGATGCTTCCCGCTGGCTGACTTTCAGGGGTGGGGGCAGTGGCCGCAAGATTGAGGTCCTGATGCGCAAGGGCCAGAGGCTTGAAGCTCTATCATTTGCGATCAAGCTGAAGTTCTGGCACGAGGGGCTTGGTGGTGGCAACAGTAAAGCGGCAGTGGCGTCTCCCCCCAAATCAGGCTAATTTGCAGCATGGTTTTGGCATTTTTCCTGGAAGCTACGCCTTGGATTTGTTTCTTCAGCCCTCCCAATGATTCCGGAGCTACTGAATATCTTTCAGTAAGCCCTTTTCCTGCTTAAACTCACCAGAGAATAGATTCCATTGTTTACTAGTCAGAATCCTGACCAATAAAATAAAATTTGAGTACTTCATATATGTGATGATGGATATAGCGCTTTTTTAAGTATATATTTTTTCACTGCTTTTTTTCCACTAAAAATTGTTTTTGGTAGATATTTGAAGGGAGAGGTGAAACAAATGGCTTAAGGGAGATTCTGCCATCATTTCATATTCTTAACGTATATTTGTCGTATCTCTGGCACTATAGTTATAATCACTCATTCTCCTTTGTTCCTTTTTTTGGCTTTTTCATACCCTTGTGCCCCATCGGGTTTGCTAAGCAATAGGTATATGCTGTTATAACATAGGGTGAAAAAATATGGTGAATATGTAAGAAGGGTGTTTGTTTATCCCCATTACTCTCTTTTTTTCCCACTTCTAATGTATTTAGCTCTTTAAATAATGTCATTTGAAAAGTTTCTTGGGGGGGGACTCATTTTCCTAAATTGCAAGCCAAATTTTATACTTTTAAAAATAAGCTTTTAATTTTGGAATAATTTCCTATTTATAGAAAAGTTGCAAAGATAGTACAGAGAGTTCCCGCATACCCTTCATCTGGCTGCCCCTAACGTTAATATCTTACATAATCACGGCATTGCTGTTTATTTTCCGTGACACCTAAATTATAAAGAAATGTTGGACCTTGAAATATCACATACTATCAGTACCCTGAGAGCAGCTTCTCATAAATAAACAGAGGGCATTTGGATTTTTTATTATTTTTTTAAATGTTGAGCCTTCTTTTAATTAATTTATTTTTATTTTGGGCTGTGTTGGGTCTTCGTTTCTGTGCGAGGGCTTTCTCTAGTTGTGGTGAGCGGGGGCCACTCTCCATCGCAGTGCGCGGGCCTCTCACTGTCGCGGCCTCTCTTGTCGCGGAGCACAGGCTCCAGACGCGCAGGCTCAGTAGTTGTGGCTCGTGGGCTCTAGAGCGCAGGCTCAGTAGTTGTGGCACACGGGCTTAGTTGCTCCGCGGCATGTGGGATCTTCCCGGACCAGGGCTCGAACCCGTGTCCCCTGCGTTAGCAGGCAGATTCCCGACCACTGCGCCACCAGGGAGACCCTGGCATTTGGATTTTTAACAACAGTGGCTTCCTTTATCCTTTGCATCCAATCTTGCTATATATTTTGATGTGGAAGCCTCTGCTGCCAGTGGACTTTACTCTGTGTAGGCCTCATTCTGGCCTTGCTGTTTCTCATTAAACCAGTGTCCTTGGGTGGTGTGTGAAGATCATAGCTACAACCCGAGGAGCCACCCAAGGATGCAGTTTGTTGGAGGTAGGCCCATGACCAATGTAAGCTCAGCATTTTAGCCTCTAGTTTACAGATACTGGGGAAACGAGGAGAGCTGGCAGTAAAGGCTAGATGTCCAATCCACCTGGAGTCACAGTCCGCCACGAAATGGAGCTGCTCCAGCGTTCTCACACACGAGAGGCTCTTGTTCAGATGTAGATTCTGACTCAGCAGGTCTTGGGTGGGGACTGAGTGTCCCCGTCTTTCTTGTGATGTGGATTTGTATCACAGGCTTGTATATTTCTCCTCATATATGGACAGTCTCTGAAAACAGTTAAATATTACAAAAAACACAGTAGATTTAGACGACTAATTATGACCATTTAACACAGTTTTGACTGGAGACGTATTACGGCCACAGGCGTTAGTTTCTGCAAAAATCCCCCAGTCAATAATGTGTTAAGTTCAGACTTTAGGATCCCGGAGAGGAAGAAAACTGGAATGGATGGAGAGTTTACCGTGGGACTTGGGAGGTGCTGGAAACTTTTATGGGTTTGTTGAACGTCAGAGTTGAAAATATCCTCCATGGTCACACACCACATTAAGGATGAAACATGGAATAGAATGAATTATTTTGTCTTAGGGCCCAGCTTGACATTTCATAGAAGACTTTCTTGTAGTTTGATAATACTCTGCAGCCATTTATTTAAGGAATCCATGACCCTGTGATAGTAGATCAGAGAGGGAGAACACGGTATTTGAAGATACTTCTAGATCAGATCAGTTCTCAATGTGGTCAAAAGAATTGATCTTACTACCATTTTAGAATTTCCAGGCCAGATTAAAATTTGACTAAGATCAGCTCATGAGATTTACAATAGAAGTTGCTACCCATGATATAAAAACGTGATTTGAGTTTAGGAATAAAAGAATCATTTTATATCAGAGCTACTATAAATCTTTTGTGCCTATGTGCAATTTATTCCAAAGGACCAACTTATAAAACCATATGCAGCATTTCTGTTTTCAGTAAGCTATTAAAAACCAAACCAAGGAAGCTGGAATCTATGTTGAAAAACAAGTCAAATGCCACCAAACATGCTGAAGGCTACAATTCTTTAAAATTCATACCTGTAGAGTCTCTCTCTCACCTGGGAAAAGGAGAGTATTTTCTAAGTATAAACTCCTTGAATGCCACGAGAGTTGAGAGGTGAATGTGTGCTTGAGGGTAACTTTAGTGCAATAATAATTAACTTGCATCATCATAAAGGAGTCTGTGTGGGTTTATGTTATCCAGAAAATCAGTGGGCTTCTGTGATTTCCCACTCTGCTGAGGTGACCTCTGAGCAATGTACATGTTATTTATAGGAAAAGAGCTGTAGGGTGGAAAAGTCCAGTTTCTCTTTTCCACTCAATGTTAAAAGCCCACAGTGGGTTTCTCTCTCTGAATAGGGCATACCCCAGATTCTGATCTATTAGAGAAAATTAAACTGATGATTAATTATAGTAATAATAGAATCCAATGTAATATTTTATGTATGTAGTATTCTATATATTAGTTTCCTATTGCTGTGTAACAACTTACCACTAATTTAGAGGCTTCACAAAGCTGCAGTCAGGGTGCCAACCAGGTTGCCTTCTCATCAGAGGCTTGACTGGGGAAGGTTCTGCTTCCATGCTCTCTCAGGTCATTGGTAGACTTTGCTTCCTTGTGGTTGTAGGACTGAGGTGCCGGCATCTTCCTGGCTGTTGGCTGGAGGCTCCTGTAAGGTCCTAGAGGCTGCCAGCAGTGTTCTGCCATGTGACTCTTTTCACAGGTAGTTCACAACATGAGTGTGTGTTTCTGCAAGGCCAGTGGGAAAGTGTCTCTCTCTCCAGTCTGCTAAGATGGAGTCTTCTATAATGCAACCATGAGAGTGACATCCTGTCACCTTTGCCATATTCTACTGGTTAGAAACAAATCACAGCTTCCACTCACATGCAAAAGGAGGGAATAATACAACAGAATGACTCCTTTGGGGTCACCTTAGGGTGTGTCTACCACAAATAGTGAGAAATGGGGCAAAATCTGGGGCACTGAATTACTGTTTTTGTTTGAGTACTTCTGCTTCATTCCACATGGTACCTCATTTACCATTGAGTGCCTGTCTCATAGCAGGTGTGGAATGAACTGAGGGACAGTGATCCTTCTGGAATGGGCCCCTTTTGCTCCCCTCTCTGAGAAGTATGCTGGAGGCAAACACCAAGGGAGTTAAAGGGAAGATATTTTCCATGCTGCCCCCCAAATAAAACCCTGGAAAATGACAATATCTATAAAATTATAAGAAGACTTCAAAGTCACAGGGAAGATGCCAACTCCACAGCTTTCATCACCTCAGTGATTAGAGGAACCATTCTATTGGTGTCGGAAGAATTTTTAAAAATTATTATTATTAAAGGTGACACACGACACCTTTTCTACTGACCTCAATCAAGAACTCACTCAGAGAATATGGGGGTGACTCTTGGTATATTTGTACCATCTTTGAAAATCTCATCATTGTGGCCTTTAGATGCCACCACGGCCAAGGTCTGGGAAGAGAGGCAGCTCAGCATACAGTTGTAGAGGTTGTGCACTGTACAACCCTAGGGGTGCCATTTACATAGACCACAGTGTCTATTCCAGCCAGGCCCTCTGAGGGAAAAGCGTCCATCACCCAATTCTCCCCAGTGTCAGTATTATTCCTGGTAAGAATGTTCTACAGGGGCTTCCCTGGTGGTGCAGTGGTTAAGAACCCGCCTGCCAATGCAGGGGACACGGGTTCGAGCCCTGGTCAGGGAAGATCCCACATGCTGCGGAGCAACTAAGCCCGTGCGCCACAACTACTGAGCCTGCGCTCTAGAGCCCACAAGGCCACAACTACTGAGCCCGCGAGCCACAAATACTGAAGCCAGTGCATCTAGAGCCCGTGCTCCACAACAAGAGAAGCCACCGCAAGGAGAAGCCCTCGCACCACAACGAAGAGTAGCCCCCGCTTGCTGCAACTAGAGGAAGCCCGCGCGCAGCAACGAAGACCCAATGCAGCCAAAGATAAAAATAAATAAAATATAAATAAAAATTAACACCACCAACAAAAAAAGAATGTTCTACATATCAGTGGACCATTTCACGTTCAAATGCAACTGAGCTACAGAGCCACCCAGGCATATTATCCTGATTCTACAGATGAGGAAACCAAGGCTGAAAATGTTTACTTAACTTGCCTAGTGTCTAACAGTGTAAGAAACAGGGCCAGGGCTGCAACCGAAGACCAGGAATTTGAACACAATGTCCCACTTTTCCCCAAAAGTCTTATTTTATTTTTTTTAGAGCTGTTTTTTTCTTTCTCTCTCTTTTTTTTTATATCTGCCCTTCCCAGAGCTCTTCTCCAGATAGATCAGGATCACGCGTGCAGCCTGCCCTGGGAGTTCCCTCTATAGGTGTTAAAATCTCTCACCCTGTTAGAAATTCTTCAACTAACCCTAATCCACACACACACACAC
This sequence comes from Orcinus orca, assembly GCF_937001465.1. NCBI lineage: Eukaryota > Metazoa > Chordata > Mammalia > Artiodactyla > Delphinidae > Orcinus > Orcinus orca. The sequence continues at coordinate 7,861,929 of NC_064580.1, forward strand.
ACACACACACACACACACACACACACACACACACACACACACACACACACACACACACACAAATGTTTGGGAACCTGCACTGTCCCCTTGGATGGAGTTCCCCTGCTCCCTTCTACATGCCCATTACATGGTGACGCACTCCCCTTTGAGTGTCTGGCTCATGGCAGCTGGGTGGACAGTGATCTTTCTGGAACTGGCTTCTTTTTGCTCCCCTTTGTTTTTATTTATTTCTTTTACTTTGTTATTATTATTTTGAATATTTATTTATTTATTTGGCTCTGCTGGATCTTAGTCACGGCATGCGGGATCTTAGTTGTGGCATGTGAGGTCTAGTTGCCCGACCAGGGATGGAACCCGGGCCCCCTGCATTGGGAGCACGGAGTCTTACCACTGGACCACCAGGGAAGTCCCTTGCTCCCCTTTCAGCAGGACATCGCCAGTTACTTGGCATCTTGAGCAGAATCCATGCATTTTTCACTTCAACAAATATTTATTGAGCCCAGTGTCCCAGTGACTGAACTCAGGAAATGAAGGCTCTCTCAGTCTGGTCATCAAGGGGTTTTTAAGTTGCCTTCTCAACTTCCCCAGGGTACAGTGGTGTTGCCCCCAGTCCTGTAGTGATTGCACGTCTGGCACGTGATTAATTCTGTTCGTGGGGGGGGGGCAGACTTCACTGTATCTTCAGGGAAGATATGTTTCTCTTTGGCTGCTGCCAGCTAAATGTGGTAAGAGTCAATGGTGGGAATTTAAGAGAGTTTTCTTTTAAAAAACACAGTAGAAATATTCCGTCAGCTTTTCAAAGTGGAAATAACCACGGGGGGAAATGCTGCAGCAGGTATTTCCCTTGATTTTTTTTTTTTTTTTTGTAAGTTCATCCTGCAATGATTCTTTAGAAGTAGAACCAGAAAGGAAATCTGGATGGAAATTCTTTGTCTGGGGTTTATCACATGAACATGGAAGAATGACAAAAAACTGTCTATAGGCTGACTGCCACTCTCTTGAAATATCCGTTGTTCTCATTGGATTACCACTGTTAACCTCATAAAATTTAATGGTATTTTGATAGCTGGCAAGGTCTACCAGCGGGTTTATTTACCCATTGTCCCAGTGTGGTCTGTTAGATGTTTGTTCAGCAAATATTCACTTGGCTCACCTAGCCACGCGATCACCTGCATGGGTGTATATTTCTCTCCCCCACTGAGCTGCGCCATGTGACCAGTTTGGGTTAATGAAACGAGGGCAGGAGAGGTGATGTCTCAGTTCTGAGATGAGGTCTTAAGAAGATCGGCTCTCTGGGAGTTTCTGACTTCTTCCAGGAGAACTAGAAGCCCAAGTAGTGGCCACCCGTCCACCAGAGCCCCAGAACAAGATGCATGGAGCACATCTGGGCCCAACCTGCCGTCTGAAGCACAGCTCCACAGCCAGCCTGCAGGAGCGGGGAGCAAGCGACCAGGGAGGAAGAACTGATGGGAGTCGGGTGCCCTGGAGATTTGGTGGGGTTGTATTTCATAGCTAATCTAACACACCTGGTGATAGCCGGGCACAAAAGCTACAGCATAACTGCGGTTCCTCTACCCCGGCCCATCTCAGACGCGAGCTCACACCAGAGTCACCTGGAGGGCTTGAGAAACACAGATGACTAGGGCCACCCCCAGAGAGCCTGAGGCACTTGGTCTGGGTTGGGGCCCAAGGATTTGCACTTGCATCAAGCTTCTTGATGCTGCTGCTGCTGGACCAGGACCCACTCTGAGAACCACTGATGTAAAGCCGTGAATGTGAACTGGGTTAACTGTGTTTGGCACATGTGATAGAAGCTGGGAACAGGATTATGACCCAGAGGAAATAGGCTGCAGGGAAGAGGATACGAGTAGTATTGGTGTTGCCAGGGGGACTCATCTTAAAAATGGATTTAGATCCCCAAAGGACTGGCATACAAGGCGCTAGAGACAATAATCTCTGGGGAGTAGCCCAGATAGACCTAGGCATGAAGAGGCCAGATTGGGGGTGCTGATACAGTAACTCGCATTTTCATCTTGTTAATAAACGTTTATGTTTTCGCTCCCAGTCTGGAGACCTGGAAGATAAGACTAGAACACTTGGGTTTCTTGAAACACTTAAAAAAATATCCAATAAAGACCATGAATGTAGGCATCTTTACATCAGGATGAAAAACGAACAACTTTAGGAATCATCTGGAAGTTTTCAAACATCTGCAGGCCCCATGTAGATTTTGCCTGAATACAATAAGTGTGTAATTTGGAAATGGGAAGAGACAAGTCTAAAACATTAACTGTTGGATCGTCTTGCACGTTCTGCTCTCGGTGTAGATGAGGTCCCAGTGGCCTGATGCTGACGTATTTATTGATACAGTGAGAGGCAGGAAGCTGATCCCAGCTTGGCCAGGCACAATTCCCAGGAAAAAGAGTAATGAAATCAGATCACTTATTTGTAAAACGTATCCAGCTTTGAATTACATAGATTCTCCTGATAGCCCAAATTAGTTATATAATGGAAGAGAGTTTATAGAAATCACTTGATAAGTGATGGGTAGATGGTCAATTTGATTGTTGAATTAATTTATCCTTATTCATATTTACTCATAATCTCTTTTGAACACAGTTCTTGCTGACCCAACCCCAATCCTTACCTCCTGAACTCAAGAACACTGTCTCTCAAATTTCACCACGTAGAAGCTACTAGGGAACTTTGTATGTCCAGATGCCCAGGCCACACACCAGACCAAGTTCATCAGAGTGTCTGGTAGCAAGACTCAGTGAGGCATTAGGATTTCTTCTGGACAGTTCCCCGGGGGACTGCAAAGAGCAGCTTTGTGGGGGAACCCCTGCTCACCTTGCTATTCAGTATTGCCATTTCCCGGGAGTTCTTTAGAAGTGCAGAGGCTCCAGCGCAGCCCCAGACCTACTGAATCAGCATCTACTTTTTAACAAGGTCCCAGGTGATTTGCTTGCACATTCAAGTGTGGATAAAAGTCACACGGGACAACACCAGGTTTCCGTCTTCCATCGGCCCCAGCTGTGCGGACCACTTCCTGACTTCCAAGCAAAGTGGATGTTGCTGCCCCCTCTGCACTTGGCAATGAGCAGGGCAGCGATTCCCTCACGTGTCCCGACAGGTGCAGAACGTCTCTTCTCTCTTTGTTTACTGAGCAAATATTGACATTTCTCAAAGGGAGGGGAAGAGGGAAGAGGGAGAGGCAGAGAGAATGAGAGGAACGGTCACCAACACATATTTCTTATTTCACCTCAAAACTGGCCCATCGAGCCTTGGCTGTCACAAATTCAAGGCAATCTCCAGTTCCTTTCACCGACGACCAGGAGAAAAGTAGCCTAAGGTATGCGCCATATCAGGGTCTGAAGGATGGTGGTGACACTTCCTCTATCCCAGGGGTCGGCAAACTTTTTCTATCAGGGGCTAGATAGAAAATATTTGTGGCCATATTTTCTCTGTTGTAACTATTCAGCTCTGCCATTGTAGCGTGAAAGAAGCCATAGACAATGTATAAATGAATGGGCGTGGCTATGCTCCAATAGAATTTATTTTCAAAAACAGGCAGCTCTTCCGCTTGGGGGTATAGACCGAAAAGAATTGGAAACAGGTACTCAAATCCTTGTACACGAATGCTCATGGCAGCACTCTTCACAATAACCAAAAAGTGGAAGCAACCTAAAGGCTTATCAGTGAATGAATGCATAAACAAACTGTGGTCTATCCGCACAGTGCAATAGTATTTAGCCATGAAAAGGAATGAAGTACTAATCCATGCTTCAGTGTGAATGCACCTCAGAATCGTCATGCTTAAGTGAAAGGAACAGACACAGAAGGTCATGTTCTGTATGATCCCATTCATATGAAATATCTAGAATAGGTAAATCTATAGAAACAGGAAGCAGATGGTTGGTTGCCAGGGGCTGGGGGAAGGGGGAATGGGGTGTAACAGCTTCATGTGGACAGGATTTTCTTTTGAAGTGATAAAAATGTTTTGGAACACAGTAGAGGTGGTGTCTGTACAACAACGTGGATATGCTAAATGCCATGGAATTTTTCACTTTAAAATGGTTCGTTTTATGTTATGTGGATTTGGAATTATAACTCAATAAAAAAAAGTTAAAAACAAGCCCCCCCCCCCCCCCAAACCAGGCAGCTGCTGGATTTGGCCCCAGGGCCATATTTTGCCAGGACCTGCTCTACCCCATTTAGACCCCACTTTGATAGATGATAGACTCTAACTCTGCCTGGAAACTGTTTCCAGGTCTTCTCTGTGAGCAGACATCATAGCTACGTGGTCCAACTCTGGACAGTCCCCCTCATTTCACCTCTGCAGCTCCATGTACTGTCTTGGGTCCTGGTCTGGTTCTGGTTCTCCAAGCTTGGAAGGAGGGACCACATCTATTCTAAGATGTCTTCCGTTGTGCCTTGTAAGCTTTGGAACTGACCCTGCAGAAGCTTCCTTTCTCTTCACGGGCTCTTCATGCCTGAAGCACCTTCCCTAGCTAGTGTTAGACTTGGCCTTTCTCTTTGGTGACACCCCAGCCAGCTTTTAGGTTTTGAATCTATCAGCCTTGAGGGCAGACGGACAGACACTCAATATATCCCATTTCCCTTGGGGTCAGTGCTGTCTTATTCTCATTTGTCTTTTCCCAGAGGAGCCCTAGTTAAGCTACTGTTTCTTCTCCAAGGAATGTTAGTTCCTAGGATAATATCTTTCTCTGTTGATGCCTGACCTACGTCAAGCACAGCGAATGACCCAAGATTTTCCTATGCTAGGGGAATGAGTCTGCTGAAATAAGGGTAGAAGACCCAGACTTCAGTATCAGCCCGGCTGATCCTACCTTTGTGGTCTTTGTGCATCATTTAACAATGAGCCTGAACTTTTTTTTTTTTGTCTGTAAAGAACATCTGATCCTCGTCTGAAGGCTAAAGTGTTTTGTGAGATGTTTTCAAGGACTAGGGAAGAAAATGGCTTACATCACTTCCTATCACATTCTGTTGGCTGGAACTTAGTCATATGGCCTGATTTAACTGGAAGGGAAGATGGGAAATGTCATCTTCCTATATGCCCAGGAATAAGATAAAGCATGTTGTCCACCCTAGCTATCTATAGTTTTCCTTCCTGTTTTCCCTCTGGTGGATGGAACACAATCTTTGTTCTCCTCCTGTAAGTGGCATGGTGCTATAGCACTGAGGAGTCACCATCTCATTTCTTGCCTGATGTATCTTGCTTATATTAACCTCAAAGCCTCATCGGGTTAGTCTTGAAAACTCTCCAAAACAATCAGATCTGACGTTCTGACAATTCAGACCTGGCACTTCCCAGTGTTGGTAGCAGGAAATACAAACAGAACCAGAGCTGTACCGAATTCCTCCCCGCTCAAAACCAAAGCTGCCGTCTTAATAGTGATTATACCGTTAAGTCACCCCATTAACTTTGTGCCCTCTTTCCTGACAACCTTAAGATAGTATATCTTAGTTTTTGTAGTAAGAGAAAATTCCATTTTATTTGCCAAAGTAACATACATACAGACATATTTCCAATAAACTGGTTTTTTAAAATAAATTTATTTATTTATTTTTGGCTGCGTGGCGTCTTCGTTGCTGCGCGTGGGTTTTCTCTAGTTGCGGCGAGCGGGAGCTACTCTTCGTTGCGGTGCGCGGGCTTCTCATTGCGGTGGCTTCTCTTGTTGTGGAGCACAGGCTCTAGGCACGCGGGCTTCAGTAGTTGTGGCTCGTGGGCTCGGTAGTTGTGGCTCGCGGGCTCTAGAGCGCAGGCTCAGTAGTTGTGGTGCACGGGATTAGTTGCTCCGCGGCATGTGGGATCTTCCCGGACCAGGGCTTGAGCCCGTGTCCCCTGCGTTGGCAGGCGGATTCTTAACCACTGTGCCACCAGGGAAGCCCCTGTTTTTTATTTTTTATTCAGACAAAACAATGAATAGGAAACACATACCGAAAAGCTTAAGTCAACATATTGAAGAGGAATATTTTGAAGATGCGGCCAGTTTACGATTCAAGTTGCAGGCTTGCTTCCTGTGGTGTGAAGTCTCAAGGTGGGAACTGATGGCCCTCATGCTTTCACATTTCATGATTTCTCCGTAACTATTACAGTTTATTATTGCATTACAACTGTAACAGGAAAAGGTAAAACCTTTTTCTTGATACTGGGGTCCTACCCATCTCGTCTCCACAGCATGGTCACTGGTGCAAGGTTGAGGAGATAAGGGAAGAGAATTAGCCCGTCACTTCAGGGAGACAAAGTCTGTGGATACATAGAGAGCGGCTAATGTTAGCATCTTTTCCTGAAAACATCCATTGGGCAGGAAGGATGAAAGTGATTTCTACTGGAAGCCAGCTTGATTTTCTTTCATTCCTTTGTAATAGAGAGGTATTGTTTAAAAGAGGAGAGTTAAAAGAAAAAAATGTGGTAAAATGATAGAAAGACTCAGCTGAAAAGGAACTTTCTGAGGTTTAGCCAATTTCCTTAGCTCCATTCACTCAGTTTGGTTCAATTCTATTCATTTAAATCAACAAACGTTCACTGAGTGTCTGGAATGTATCAGCCACGGAGATGCAATAAGGAAGATCCAGGCTGCCATCAAGTATCTCAGTCCTGAACGAAATTGGGTCATTTGTAGAGACGTGGATGGATCTAGAGAATGTCATACAGAGTGAAGTCAGTGAGAAAGAGAAAAACAAATACCGTGTATGAATGCATATATGTGGAATCTAGAAAAATGGTACAGATGAACTGGTTTGCAAGGCAGAAATAGAGACACAGATGTAGAGGACAAACCTATGGACACCAAGGGGGGAAAGTGACGGGGGGGGGGGTTGGTGGTGCGATGAATCGGGAGATTGGGATTGACATATATACACTAATATGTATAAAATACGTAACTAATAAGAACCTGCTGTATAAAAAATAAATAAATTAAATTAAAAAAAAAAATCTCAGTCCTGTGTGGAGAAACTTCACCTGGAGATCTGAGGGGACTGATCTGAGTCCCACAGCTAGTCAGTGGAGAAAACAGGGCTAACACCCCTGCCTCATGACTCCTGGTTCAGCAGTCTGCCACCCAGACAATTTCCTACGCCAAGTCAGAGATGAGCAGCAAATAACTCACCCCAGGACTCGTGTGTTTCATCTATGTGATGTTCAAAAGAAGCCAGCCAAATGATCTTTGAGGTACTAAGTATGAGAGGTGAGATTTTATAAGAAGGGAGAAAGGGAGAAGGACAAAGGAAGTAATGGTGCCTTAGAAAATGTTGATAATTTCGACACTAGAGTTAGTTATAGCCACTGATCCCTGAATTTCCTGGCTTGGGAGGAATTGTGGATCTCAGTATTAGCTATAGTAGTAATAACGGTAGCTATGAGATGAGTAGATAATACTTTTTGAGAGCTTACTAGGTACCAGTGACTCTTCTAAGGGGGCATACTTGAAATAACTCATTTGTCTAAAAATAAACCTATGACGTTAAGTATTATAGTCACCTCCATGTACTTATTAGCTCTTGTCATGTGTAATGCTGTGTGACAGAGCTCCCCTAAACTCGGTGGATTATAACAGCCACCATCTATTATGGCTTTTGAGGGTGTGGGGCAGCCGGTGTTTCTGCTGGGCTTGGCTGGGCTCCCTCATTCATCCACAGTCGGCCGCAGGTCCCCTGGCAGTAGATCTAGGATGGCCTCAGCTGGGTTGACTTCACCACCTGGCTGGCCTCCTCCACGTCTCTCAGGTCCCTCCCGCAGGCTAGCTCAGGCTTTTTCCTGTGGTAGAGGCAGGCATGCATGAGCGAGCGGTGGGACAAGAAGAAATGCACGAGCACTTTTGAAGCCTGCTTGCATTCTGCTGTCTTGAAGTCGGGAAGAACTGGGACCATCATCGCAAACATCTACCACAGAGGTTAAGTAACTTTTCTCTTAGTGAGGACGTGGGTAAGTCTGTGTGTAGTAGGGGTCCCAAACAATGGTGGATTATTACTAGTGCAAAGACAGGCAGTCCTGGCTTGTGTGTTGGGTGTGCTCAACAAGGTCTCCAGGCACCTGTGATCTTTTTTTCTGCTTTCTCTGCCTTTCCCTCAAGTGGTGGACTCACGTGTACGGTCTAAGACTGGCCATCACTTCAACCAAAGTAAAGACGGTTCTCAGGGAGGGGAGAAAAGTATGCCTCCCGTCTCCCTTAAGAATATGAGTAGAAATCTCAGGATTTCCACTCCTGGTAATATAAACTAGGTATTAGGGGTCAATCTTGTCACAACTAAAAGAGCTGTGTGGATTATTCTTAAAACCTAGGAAGCATTCAAGCGCTAATACGATACTGAGCAATTATTGGTCTGACGTCGCAGAGAGGCTGAGACCTCAGAAAGAAACGAGCAAAGCCTTTGTCTTTGGGGGTGCTTCGTTGTCCTTTTGGTGAGCCCAAGGGACTAGGACAAAGGTCTGAACCCTCTTTAGGCTGGGCCCCAAAAAAGCCCCAAAAGATCGTCTCCTAGAAGTAAAGGTAAGCTGGAAGTAAACTAACCCTTGCCTCATCTGAAACAGTTTTGTGAAAATATGATTTTCCCTCAGAAAAATCTCAAATCTGAAACTTAGATCAAGGTGACACTAAACTGCGAGCACTAGCCCCAGGTCCCTAGCAGAGATGAAAAGAACTAAGAAAATGTCACCTAAATCTTCAATTTGTTGGATAATGTTAAAAAAAAATTTTTTTTAATTGGCAGGGAACTGGAAGATATAAAAAGGGATATAGCAATTTTGTAAAAGAGCCAAATAGAAATTCTAGATCTGAGAAAGACTACAGTAGAAAATAAGATTAACAGCAGATTGAGAGTAAGCTCAAAGCAACAGTCCAAAATGAAGCACAGAAAGCCGAAGGATGAAACTCAGAAGAGAAGAGAGACAGAAGATAGTGGTAAAGCTTAATATATGTTTAATTGGCATCTCAGAAACAGAAGGGAGAGAGAGAAATTGGGAGAGAATTTTTTTTTTTTTTTTTTTTTTTTTTTTTGCGATGCGCAGACCTCTCACTGTTGTGGCCTCTCCCGTTGCGGAGCACAGGCTCCGGACGCGCAGGCTCAGCGGCCACGGCTCGCGGGCCCAGGTGCTCCGCGGCATGTGGGATCTTCCCGGACCGGGGCACGAACCCGCGTCCCCTGCATCGGCAGGCGGACTCCCAACCACTGCGCCACCAGGGAAGCCCTGGGAGAGAATTTTGAAATGATGAAGGATCAGAAACTTTGAGAAATGATGAAAGACGTCAATATACAGAAGCCCACTGAATCCCAAGGTGGATTTTAAACAATCCATGCATAAACACATCTAAGTTCTGAAAACAGAATTAATACATCACATCACTTTTGTTCTCACTGTCCAGATCTTGGTCATGTAGCTACAACTCTCTGCAGGAGAAGCTGAAAAATGTTGTTTTTATTCCATTGTTTCTTCAGAGCTATATGCCCTGACAAACACTTAAGAGTTTATTACCATAAGAGAGAAGAGAAGCGTCAACATTGACATTGACATCTTTCCAAGGTCACACAGCTAGGAAGTGGCGGATCAGGTATTTCATTTGGCGTGGCCTGGCTCCACAGCCTGTGCTCTCGGTAGCTATGTGGAAGGCATGGCCCAAGGTTTGGGTTTGGAACCTTTGACCACAGGTCAACATAATGTATTAATTAAGCAAATAGACTATTAAAAGCACATTGGAAATAGGGTAACCAGACCAGGATCGTGCTAGTGAAAAACTAGCTCTTCTCAAACATTTCAGTGTTGTTCATGTTCATTAAGAATTCGCTGCCCACGATACAAGGTCCAGACGTGCACAGTAGGCTACAAATACACCAACTCTAGGAGGGTTAGGTTGGCATTGGTAACTTTAGGCGTCTGATTAGTGTTTATGAGTACAGGGGACAAGGTTTTGGTCTCTCCACAAGTTAATTCTTTGGGTCTCAAAATGAGAGCCTCAGGAATGCAACTAGAAGAGATGAAAAGTTGACTCTTGTCTTTCAGCGTCCAAAGTCAATTTTTTCAAACGTGATCTTAGATATATATCAAATAGAGTTGTATATTTTGTTAAGAAGCTGTAAGTCAGGGCCCTTAGCAAACGATGGCCCTTGGGCCAAATTCCTCCTGCCATCTGTTTTTGTTAATAAAGTTTTACTGGTACACAATCATATCCATTCATTTATGTATTGCCTGTGACTGTGACTGTACTTCCGTGGCAGAATCTGAGTAGCTGTGACAGAAACCACCTGATTTGCAAAGCCTAAAATATGAACTGTCAGGTCCTTTTCAGGACCAGTTCGCTGATGCCTGCTCTAAGCCAATGGCAGTTTCATGCGGCTATAGGCAAATATAAATTCCTCTTCGTGTTCAGCCTTATTATGAAGGAACATCTAGGCCCTTTATCTCCTCTAGGCCTCCCTTATTTTCACGTGGGAGATCTCTGACTGTGTGAAACCTCCTCATGTTTCATGAACCCCAAGAGTTGAACTTGACAATTTTGGATATGGTTTTTAATACGCAAACATTTCATAAATTCTCAATTTCTGATTTTGGGTTTTTTTTTTACCTGAATTAAATCATGTTCAAAATTTAATTTGGTCAAGCGGCTTGATAAGTGTAAGCAAAATAAACCTTCCTAGGCAATGAAAACTCAGCCCCCTAACCCCTAGAAGGTCTGTTTGGTATACAGGTTTCTCCAAAGAAAGGAAGTTTTTCTCTGCAACGTGTGATTGAAAACCAAAGACATGTTTTTCTAAGGTCAGACCATAAGGAATCATAAAATCAATATTTCTAACGTTTATGGATTTGCTCTCATTAGTTTTTGATTTTTGAAAGTGGTACAGAATGGTGCAGAAAGCTTCTGGAACAGGAATAAAAAATGTATATATATATTTTATAATTATAGTGTAAACAAACTCCAAGCATATGGATTACATTTCCTTTTAAAACTAAAGGGTTTTAGCATTTAATGGGAAAAGCGATTTGCAAAATATGCTTTGGATTTTGCCAAAACCGAATCACTCAAAATGTACAATTAACTCTAAACGAAACCAAATTCAAGTGTCTTTGCTTTAAATGACTAAAAAAGACAGCTCGCATTGTTGCTCGTGCCTTCGAGTTCCCGGGTCGAGAAAGGGAAGTCGGATGTGCTGTCAGCTAGGCACTGTTCTTGGTAATGTCTGCCTCAGAATGTAGTTGAGCGCGAGAGTGTTTCCCGGGGGAATATGTGTGACCTTCTCAAGTGTAAATCGATTTTGACTAGTTGTAATGTTTAAGAGGAATTATAGAGAGGAACTGACGTGTTTCCTGGTAAGGGATCAAGTTGTTAATTTCCACCGGCTGTGAAATACTTATTGTTGTCCTGAGAGCTGAATAATCTGACAAAAGTCTTCTACATTTTAATGACCTTTTATATTTGTCACGAGAGCAGTGGAGTGGTCATAAATGTACCACTAAAAAAATACTTTAGGTTTTCCTCTTAGATCACATTCATTTGCAGAAACACACATTGCTCTTTGCAAACCAAGTGGGACTGACTAACTGTCAGGCTAATACACCAAGGAGTACTTTGCTACTTGCTATTTCCGGTTTAGTCTCCCGTTGCAGGAATCGAGCTGACTGGGGAGAGGCACAAACCAAACTGTGAGCCAGGGCTCCTGAGAACTCTTGTATCTCCCAGTCTCTACTCTTAAAATAATACATGTGCCTCCTTTGAGGAGACAGAAAATTATGGACCAGGAGTGCTTTGGAATATGCAGGGGATTCTTATGAAAATTTACATTTTAAATGGAACTTATAGTCTATAAGCCGTTTGCAAAGAGTCAAAGATGGTAATAAAATTGAAGAGTATGAGATAATGATGCAAATAAATTCTTAGTTCTGGACAGAATGGGGGAAAACATAGGGGCACTATTTAAACATTGAAATCTAGAAGCATAGTTAGAACAGACGCAAAACCACTGTATAAACGGTATAAATAAATACAAGTGTGAGAGAGAGGGGGAAAATGATGGGAACATAAATGGAGGGAAAGAAATGAACCCTCTGCTTGCTTCCCTCCAAGGCTCGTGTAACATATTAAAGCATTCATTTTACTGTCTCACAGAATTTTTCATTTTTCAAAGAACTATCCAGTCAGGAGAGGAATTTATATTTTCATGTACATTTCCTCAACTCTTTGATGCAACAATAAGGGCACAATAGCAAAAGGAAACATTGAATCTGGCATCGCAAAGGTCAACTTCTTTCATGTTTCAATAACGTATTCTTAGTATGTTGGCTTTGTAGAACTCAGTGTGACTAACAGTTCTTCACGCTATACATCCATTTTTAAATTGCACGTTTCTTCCAAACATCACTAAGTTCATTAATATTTAGGTTTCCTATTTTCAGTTCCCACCAAAACTGATCTAAATGTGAAATCCACACTGCTGACAGAGCGGCAAGGCTGCAAGGGACAGCAATCACCCCCGTTCCCCGTGAATCAGCCGCTTTTGCAGTTCAAGAGATTGGTCCCAGAGGTCACATCATTATTTCCCCGAGTTGCCCATTATGTGGTTAACATTTACATAAATGTTAGGTATACTCGGTCCCTTCCCTGTGGCTTTTCCAGAAGGACTGCATTCCTGTATATGTATTAGCCACTTTCAAAGCTTCTTCTTGTTATATCTTGCAGAAAGGAGAAGGTCAGAACTATAAAGAAGTCTTAGATTTGTATAAATCAGGGCTGTGTTCTTATAATCTTATGAAGATTTAATAAATAAGTGCATAGCTGAACTCTAGAAGGCAGTTGGGCAAGAGTAGCCTTCTCTATCGTTCTTTCTGGAAAATATCCATGGGTCCTTACCGTCTCTCTGGTCATTACACACTTCTTCCCCTCTGCCTTTATTTTTAAGGCTTACTTTCCCTCCTGGTATTATACCGCACAGAATTCCTTGTCAACTTCCATCAGAGCCCTCGGTCTCTCTAGATGTGCCTGTTACTTTAAACTTTCCTCTCGGTTTCACCGTATTTTCACTGTATCAGGACTAGTTAATTTCCTCTGCCTGGTGTGCTCTTCCATTTCTGGTGCCTGGTGGTGCATCAATGCAAGGTTCACAAAATTGTTTCCACTTCCTCCTTGCATCGAGCGGGCCATGAGATGATGTCTACATGCTGGATTGGGGACAGGGGTGATGTTTGCCCTGTCCAGGACCAGTCTTTGGAAAGGCCTGCAGTATCCTCCACCTTCATCCTCCTTTGATGGACTGGCCAGTTAGAGAGAATTCGGCTCTGGAGGTCTCTGAGGCTCTAGGGGTTGGTGGAACCCCCAAATACGAGGAGTCTGGTTGAAAGAGAGCTGCCCAGGACAGCCGTGTGATGGGGGACATCCGCCTTGGGCTTTGTGTCCGCACAAACACTTCTCTTGTGTTAAGCCATTGAGATTTTGGGCTGTTTCTCACAGCAGTTTGCCTGTGTTGACTCTTGCAGTGATCTCGTTTAGGATCTTCAAGATTCAGCTCAATCATCATCCCCTCTATGGAATCTTCCTTCTACGGACTCCTAGGGCGCCTTCATTTGCTATAAGGGTGCACGGTTTCTTCAGTTACGCGTTGAAACTAATATCTTACGGCTGGCTCTTCTTTCTTAAAGAAAACAGCTTTGTATTCTAGCGCCTACTGCAGTGCCTGGCCCAGAGCAGGAAGATGCTCAATAAATCTTGGTAGACATTGCCCCTCCCTGAAAAGATGGCATCACGAATGGGAGAATTTCACCCACGGTAGCCTTTGAGGATGGAATGGGGTTGGTGGTGATTGAAGGGGTGGGGGGAATCAAGCACGTATCCTTCAACACCGTCACCTACTCCGTTTACTACACGAGAAATGCTTTGTCATCATTCACTTCCTCGTGTAAATAAAGACAAGTTTACAAAATAGTGATATGATGATCGTGCTTATGGAATCATTCTTTCAAGCATCTGTCTTTGCCTAAGTGCTGTTCTAGGTACTAGGGGAAAAGAGGTAAATATGACGGATCTGGTTCCTGCCTTCACAAGTCTATTAAGTCTATTTTCTGAACCATTAGCATTTTGATATCATTTCTGAGACTCACCTTTCCTTTGCACGAATCACAGGGATGTTGATGAATTTATGAAGCGTAGTGTATCCCCTTTGCGCAAAACACAGAGACCGGGCCAGCAATGGAAGCCACTGGAATTCTAGACACTATAAACAGAGTATCCATATAATTGCTCATATCCTAGCTTCTACTGTTCATTTGTAAGGACTTTATTATCTGACTACAGAGGTCACACATGACTTATACTTTAATTTCTCCACTTGCATTTTTTTCTTCTTTTCAATATTTGAGAGCTCCTTGAGGATGGAGACTAAGTCTTTAATTCAGTTCAACAAACATTTATTGACACAATGATCTATTTAATTACTCTGGGAAGAAAAGACTGCAGATTCCTCAAAATTCATTTTCTACTACTTACAAATAATCCCTTTCAAGTACTGAGCTTTCTTTGAAGCATTTACTGCTCAAGTCTTCTTTTGTGCTGCAAAAGATTTTACTTACCCCAGATTTCTTTTTCCCATCTTTTCTTCCATACTTATTTACCCAACATTCTCTGAGTCCATATTTTTAAAAAAATTCTATCATTGAATTAGTAAATTAAATCAGACGTTGAATGTCCAAGGGAAATTTTCTACATAAAGGAATTGTATGAGGAATGCAATCATTTAATTATTCATATTTTTTTTTGGTAAAGGAGAACTTTAAAAAAACCAGGTTTGATGAAAATAGTAGCATGTTTACATTCAGTTTCAGTTCGTTTCATTTTCCTAATGTAGGGCTTTTCAGAATAAGGTTTTTCATGCCTACCCCTCAGCCACTCCTCAACTTGATCCACTTTTGGTGGAAAGGGGGATTAAAAATGTGTCACAGTTACTCGGGAGCGTGGTTTAGAGTGCTTCAGGGAGAGCGTTGGCACCCATCTTAGGAGGAGGAGTTGGGAAGTCAAAGGAAGGGAAGAGAAAAGTGGGAAGAAACCACCAGAAGGAGAAAGAACTCAGAGACTCATCCTTGACACGGCCCTGAATATACAGAAAATAGAGTTGCCAGATTTGGGCAAGAAACACTCAGAAAAGACCAAAAATTAAAAAAACCCAACAATAGCAAAAAACAGGATACCCAGTTAAATTTGAATTTCAATAAACAACAAATAAGTTCTTAGCATAAACATGTCTCAAATATGGCCTTGCGACGTTGCTGAGATCCTACCATTGCCTGGGACATACTTATATGAAAAAACTTCGCTGTTTATCTGAAATTCAAATTTACGTGGGAGTCTATTTTATCTGGTGACTCTAACAAAAAAGCCACTCTGAAAACGTGAAGAAACGTTCTTGAAATCCTTTGAGTGTGTTCATAATTGGCTTTCTGTATAGAAATAGGACCTCCAAAGTCCCATTTGTCTTAGACGTTGTGAGCTAGAACAGAGGGTTAAGTATAACTCAGATGTGATCCTGTCCACTCCTGGGCTAAGGAAGGTGTTAAATAAAGAATCAAGAAGCATCATGGGAAGAAATGATTGTTTAGTTTCCCAGAAGGGACAGTCTAGTTGGTGGCCCTGTCTGGAGGCCAGTTCTTTACAACCCAATGGATGATTTTCCAGTGGGGGGTGAAGAGCCCTGACACCCGTCCAGGCTGAAGGGGCTGGAACACGCGGAAGGGATGGGGTGAGCTGAGGATGAGTCCCCACGGTCAGAGCCCAGAGTCAGGAAGTGGCAGGAAGTGGCCTCCCCTGGGAGATGCCTGGGGGAGGATGGGGGGCACCGGATGGGTACCCTACGGCAGATTTTTGCAACCTCGGCACTATTGACACGTTTGACCAGATAATTGTCATGGGAGGGCGGCTGTCCTGTGCGCCGTAGGATGTTTCGCAGCGTCCCTGCTGCCTGTACTCACTAGATGCCAGTAGCACTCCCCTCCTCTTGTTCGACAGCCAAAAATGTCTCCGGCCATTGCCAAATGTCCCCTGGTGGGCAACATCACATCAGATGGGGTCTCTGTCCTATGGAGAGAGAAGCCAAGGAACGGAGAGCAGGAACTGGATGGGAAAATGTACCTGAGAAACAAACGGGGCAGGCACGGATCTGCAGCAGGGGGAACAAAGTCTCAGAATCATAGCAGAAGTTCAGCATTGGGTTATTCGCTCAGGAAGCACCCCCCTCCCCGTCCACCTGCCGCCCACCCTCACGGCCTGCAGAGCCTCTGAGAAATGGAAGCCTAACCCAGAGCATCTCCAACGGCACAGGGGGAAGCTTTAAGAGAGGACTATTATTACTGGGAGAAATAAACCACTGCACCTCTAACTGATCTTCCTGCCTCCGCTTGCGCCTCCTGCAGTCTCCTCTCCACATAACTCAGAAATTGGACCTCATGACACCCTTCATAAGCCTCGGTGGCGGCTTCCCCTTACACTCAGGCTAAACCCCACCTCCTTCCCATGACTTGCCAGGACCTACCTGTTCTGGCCCCTCTCTCCTTGCCCACCTTCATGCTGCCCAGATGGTCACCTTGATCACTACCCTGTAGCCACACTCATCTGCTTGCTGGTCCCACCCCAGGGCCTTTGTCCATGCTGTTCCCCGTACCGAGGACACTCTCCACAAGGTCTCTGCTTAAATATGACCTCCTTGAATTTGCCACCAGTTTTACCTGACCAATGAACAGCCTCTTGCACAACTTACACAGTTGCCCCTTACCGTGCTTAAATTTTTTAAAATTTTCATTGAAATACAGTTGATTTACAACGTTGTGTTACTTTCAGGTGTACAGCGAAGTGATTCATATATATATATTCTTTTTTTAGATTCTCTTCCGTCGTAGCTTATTACAGAATTTTGAGTAGAGTTCCCTGTGCTATACAGTAGGTCCTTGTTGTTTATCTATTTTATATATAGTAGTGTGTGTATTTTATCCCAAACTCCTAATTTATCCTTTCTCCCTCCCCTTTGGTAACCATAAGTTTGTTTTCTATGTCTGTGAGCCTATTCCTGTTTTGTAAATAAGTTCATTTGTATCATTTTTTTAGATTCCACATATAAGTGATATCATATGGTATTTGTTTTTCTCTGTCTGACTTCACTTAGTATGATCATCTCTAGGTCCATCCATGTTGCTGCAAATGGCATTATTTCATTCTTTCTATGGCTGAGTAATATTCCATTATATATATGGACCACATCTTCTTTATCCATTCATTTGTTGATGGACACTTAGGTTGTTTCCATGTCTTGGCTATTGTAAATAGTGCTGCTATGAACATAGGGGTGCATGTATCTCTTCGAATTATCGTTTTCTCCATATCTCTTCTCAGGAGTGGGATTGCTGGATCATATGATAGCTCTATTTTTAATTTTTTAAGGAACCTCCATCCTTTTCTCCATAGTGGCTGTATCAATTTACATTCCCACCAACAGTGTAGGAGGGTTTCCTTTTCTCCACACCCTCTCCAGCATTTAGTATTTGTAGACTTTTTGATGTTGGCTATTCTGACTGGTGTGAGGTGCTACCTCATAGTAGTTTTGATTTGCATTTCTCTAATGATTAGTGCTGTTGAGCATCTTCTCATGTGTTTGTTGGCAATCTGTATGTCTTCTTTGGAGAAATGCCTGTTTAGATCTTCTGCCCATGTTTTGATTGGGTTGTTTGTATTTTTTTTGATATTGAGCTGCGTGAGCTGCTTGTATATTTTGGAGATGACTCCCTTGTCAGTCACCATGCTCAATTTGTTATAGCATTCATCAGTGTTTCTAGTCCATTTATTTTATCCATTTATTCACTATATTCATTGATACTATTCAATATTTTTGTGCTTACTTTTTTATTGACTATATATTTACAGGGTTATTTACTCGTCTCTGTCTACATTTTCGGGGCCTAGAAGAGGGCCAGGCACATCCTAGCAGCTCAGTAAATATTTGTTGAACGAAAGAGTGACTGGCAATGGGAAAAGCTAATTACAGGAATGCTGTAACTAATCATATACATGTTTAATCTAAGCTTTTATCAATGCAGTTAGCATTTCTCAGTTATTCTCCACAATCTCTTTGTATTTTAAGTACCATCGGAGAACATCAGATCATTTGCCACTTAGAAGGAAGGCCCATATGTCCCATAGTGTCCCAATTTATGCCTGTTGTCCCGGTGGAACGATTAATAGCACTGTAACTCTCCAAAACCTCCTCATTTCGACAATAAATTAAATGTATATAAGGTACTGATGTGTCTTTCATGGGCGATGAGTCATAGCAGTTGAAACTAAAAAGAGATGAGTGGGGCCTGGAATTGTCAAGCGTGACGTCATGGAAGATTCTGAAGTAGAGCTGAGCCTGGAAGGATGGCTAGGAAGAAGGAAGGATTATTTGGATGGAGGAAGTCACATGTGCAAAGGGACAAAGATGCGACTGCGATCCAGGCAAAATGTGATGGAAGCTTTAGGCAGATTGTGACTAGATCCCAAGGCTAAGACTCGGGCCTCCATCCCCTAGGCCTGTTATGCTCCTGTCACGTAAACACAGATTTCGATGGCTGGGTTGGAATGTTTGACACTCGCTGAAAAAACAGTTTCTTAAAAACAAATGACTTTTTCAAATCAGTCCCAAATAAGATGAGAGAGAAGATGATATGGGCTTTAGGGAAACCTAGATGAGGCAGAATTGGCTCGTTAATGGCAGCTGTTTCAACAATTAGAGTTAAGTTCAGCACAGTGATTCAATTTACTTTAATGAAATCACGTCTTACATTTCAGCTTCTTAGTAGCTTCCACTCTACCAGCAGAGCCAGGAGAGCTTGGTTTTGGTATAAGCCACTGCCACTTTTGTTTAGTCAACATTAAGACAAGAAACCAGGAGGAGAATGTCCGCTCTTGCACTCTTGAGAAAATAAGTCACTAAGGACTTGATCCCAAGCAACTGGAAGAAGGTGAGCGTGGCCGACGCATCCACTGAGGTTAGTAATGTTCATTGTTGGGCCAAGTCTTAGTTCCCAGCTAGGTCAACAACATTTTGAAGTCTCATTAAAACAAGCAAACAAACGAAGTCCGTCTTTCAGTCAAGTTCACCTCTCTGAAAGTTTTGTTTTTTTGTAAAAAGGATATTATAGCATTCAGATGCATTTGATTCAGTAGGTGCTTTTGCAAGACCAGATGGACCCGCCCCCCCCCGCCCACCATTCTCAGCTAGAGACAGAAGAACACTGCTTAGACGACGACATGGCCACGGATTACAGCCCGAAGTCTCTTGTCACAGGTGTTTCCACAGAGACAAGCTTTTCGGTTTAAAGGCATCTTTGTTCTCAGATGTACCCTCTGGGTTCCTCTAGAGAAAACACGCTTCGTGAAACAAAGATAAAACAAAGGTAGAGGCAGATGTCAACTACCACGAAGTGTCTAGAGTAAGAAAAATGTGATGTCACCCTAATTGTCACCAAAGGATTTGAATTTGGGCTGAGAGTCCGTCATCTACTTTTTTGGGAAAAGCTGAGGGAAGCCAAGTTCCCTGGTTCTTCCACTTCCATTGCTGTTTGAAATGTTCAGTTGCGAAGGATCGTTGTCTCGGATAGGTGATAGAGCGGCCTTTAGATGGCCAAGACCCCTGTGCTGAGCTGGAGGCCGGGGTGCAGCTGAGGAATAAGTAACAGATGATTCTATACACAATAAAGTCCAAGTTGGTGTCAAATTCTTTTTGCGCTGGGCTCAATTTAGACCTCTGTTTGTTTCATTGTTGGCCGTGGTGTTTCTGGGGATGAAACGAAAGGTAGAGCTCTGTTTGGATAAATGTCTTCAGCTTGCTTGAGAGTAGACTAGGAAGATTAAGAAGAGAGAATGGAAATCTACAAAGAGTAATAAAAGTGAAACCAATCATCTTTTAAAACTTAACTCATCTCTTTTCAGAATTGGATTCGATTTTATTTCCATTAAGAAGCAAAGAAATTATTAGAAAAACTTTTTTTTCTCAAAATAGAAGGAAACAATAGTCAAAAGAACATTTCTAATTAATAGGGTACGACTGACATTCTGAAATTTCCAAGGCTAGGGCACAAGAAGGCTTGCCCAGTTCTCTTGGGATGCTTGCTCTGGGGGAAGCCTGCCGCCGCACTATGAGGAAGTCCAAGCTAGCCGAGTGGAGAAGCCGCACGGAGAGAGAGATGACTGAGCAGCTCCAGCCATCCCAGGCACCATTCGTGTGAGTGCAAACCCTTCAGATGATCTCAGCTCCAACCTCCGTCTGACAGCTACCACCTGGCAAGAGACTTCTAGCAAGAACCATCAGCTGAGCTTAATCCACCCACAGACTCACAGAGATAATAATACATGTTTTAAAAGCCAGTTGGGTGGTTTGTTGTGCAGGAATAAATAATTAGAGCAGACCCTGAAAGCGACTTCACCTTGCAGATTTGGTGGTAACCAGAGGAATAAGATACAGAGGTGGCTGAGAGCCTCAGTTTTGCTGCCAGGTTGCGTGGGGTTGACTCCTGGGTTCCAATTCTGACCCCATCACCTTGGGTAATTACTTACCCCCTCAAAACCTCAGCTTCTTATTTGTAAAATGTGGAGGAGGATGACGATAGTATTTTTGAATGGTAGTTTTGAAGCGAAAATAAATTCGTGTAACGTACCTAGCATGCAGCTTGTCAAAGAGTACACACTAAATAAATTTCATCTGTTTTCATTATTTACTAAAATGGCCCATAGAAAGCCATAGGCTTTGGGGGAAAAGTAACCTGTTTACTTATTTAGAAAAATGGTCTCTATATTTGGATAATTTATTCTGCTGTTTCCAGTGGGCTGCCCAACTCTCTGGAAAAGAATCATCTCTAAGATGGTGAACTGGGCCCATTCAAAGGTCGCTTTTGGGAAATGATGTTCTCTGCCCTGTGTGGGTGAAAAGCTTAATGTTTCTTCTAAAAACCCACCAACAGAGAAACAAACACAGAAATGAGTCTTGAGGCATCTGTGGCAAAGTTAACTCCGCTGGGCCCTGGGTAATGTATACTGTACATTCCAGGAGTGGCACTGCCTTGGAAATTTATTATGTGTAACATTTAATAAAGGGAAGAGCTTAACAAAACACCCTGTAGACCTGCAGTCTGACTGAGGGTCTGCTTTGATGTCTGTCTGAGAGCAAGTCAATGGAGCTCTGTCTCTTATTTGCAACTGCTATAAAACAGGATTATGAGCACACTCGGAGCACCCTCAAACCCTGCAAAATAAAAGGGGCGGTGGAGGACCTGAAAATGAGGATACTTATCAGAATGGCCGGAAGGTGTGCATGGTAATACCATTAGCATCGGGACAGTCAGGAGTCCCTCTGGGTCTCAGCAGGGGCAGATGGCGGAAGGAGCAGGACCTTCCAGCCTGTTACTTATTGATGCCGGAATGTTCCGAGCCTAGAAAGAACCACCTTCTTATCTGTAGAATCAAGTGGTACATATGGTGCGTGTGTGGGTGTGTGGTATATGTATGCCTACATACGCCATGCAGTCCATATCCCATATCCAGGTATATGGACACTGGGCTATCTTTTGGAAAAGTCCTGTTGAAATCATACCCACCTGGCTTTGATCAAACTCAAGCCTTGAAAATCAGTGGAGCCTGCGGTTGACACCTGCAAGAGGTCTTTGAAATTCACCCTATCAAAAGTTGAGCCACTGGAGGATTTTCCAGTGACCAGGAAGGGCCTGTCTATTGGATGTAATGATGAGAGGGTGTCAACCGCAGAGAGAACTGGTCACATTTCACTGAGAGGGACCCCTTGCATTTTGGGAGAGTTGCCTTTCTAAAGCAATGGTTGACAAATACTTGGCTTCTCTGGGATTCATATTGGAATTCCTGTCTCCTAGCTCTTGGTTAGGCCTAAATCCCCTGTGTTAGCGTCATAATTCATCCCAAATTTGGCACGTTCTGTTGAAGACTCTCAAAGTCATATGTCTCCCCAATCATATGTGGGTTTAGGGATCAACTGATGTGGAGGGCTGGAGAGTAAATATAAAAGACGCTTCCGTCTCAAGATCTTATGGAGACAGCTGTTGGAGCCCCGGGGCACCCAGAGAGTATTAAATAGAGCTAGAGATGGAAGGTCAGTGGAGGCAGGGCCAGGCAGTTTGTCCCGTTCACAGCAGAAATCCCAGCGCGTAGGACAGTGCCCAGAATACAGCAGTGCTCCAAGAATATTTGTTGGAAGGATGGTGACTTGAACGCAGTGTTGGGCCACAGATGCAGCTATTAGGCGGCAGGTAGTGATGTGAAAGGTGGGTGACCTTCAGAGGATCTTGTTTCGGAATCAGTGAAGAAGGACCCAGGAAGACAAGCCAGGAGCTTCAGCAGGGTCTCTGCTCTGGTCCTTGGGTGGAGGAAGGGAGACTCTAAGGCAGAGAAATGATGTGGACAGACCCCTGCGGGACTTCCAGGTTAGGGGTGTGATGTTTGTGAGGAGTCTTGCATCCTGAAATCGAGAGATAAAGGGCGTTTCCTCCAGAACGTGAGCAGCTCTCAGAGCGACCTTGGGTGCAGGAGCCGACGGCACGGGTGCCTGCTGTGTGTCACGCTGAGCTCAGTGGAAAAGACGAGACCCATCGGTACGGTCAGGCCACTCAAGGTGGCTGTTCTCTTGCTCTTGGTACATCCCCTGCTTCGTCTACACCTCCTCACACCATCGTGCTTGCCCCCTGCCCCTCAGGACGGAACAGCGCCACCTGGTGGTTTATTAAAGGGAAACACCTGCCCTCCTGATGCTCGTTAACCTGAGGGGCTGTGCGGGATGTGCCTCGGCTGCTGGTAACTAATGAGCCTCTGACGTCAGTTCCTGCCGGTCGTCTCCTTCAGCCCTTGGGCAGTGAAGAGTTCTGTGGTGTCGTCTCGCGTCTGTCGGACACGGTGGGGTGTTTCTCCAGGACCTCTCTTCAGGTGTGTAAGATTCCCCCACCTCTTAAACCATTCATGTCCCTGTCACTGGTTCCGGGCTCTTTATTCCGTTTTGAGTCTGGGCGAGTGCGGGGTCTGCAAGCCTGCGGAGTGCAGCCCAACACATCCAAATCTCCCCACGGTGCTAAAGGAGCTTTTTTCCCCCCCAAATGGTCAGGTTACAGTGGAAACTAGGAAGAGAGGGTATTTATAAGAAGACAGGCAGAGGACTTCCCTGTTGGGTCACCATCTTGGTTGGGCCTCTAAGAACTCAGAGTTCTTGTAGAAGAAATATATCATTTATGGCAAAAAACCAAAAAATTCCCTTGTTCTGTAGTAGAGGCGAAGGGGCTGTTTTAGCAGATGATTGATCTGTATTTAACCATTTTTTCCCTTATATTCCTCCTCTGGCCTTATCACCTTTCCTTTTGTCAAATCCTTTTAAAAACATGTTTGGGACGGCAGAACCTAACCGTGCAGTGTGTGCCAGGCTCTTCATGGATTTCAAAACACTTCCACACTCTCACCACAACAGATGCTCCACACGCTAGCCTGATCATGTAACTGAGTCTATCAACCTTTTCTCTAAAGGGCCAGATGGTAAATGTTTTCAGCTGCGTGGACTATAATCTCCATCGTGACTATTCAACTCTGCATTGTAGAGTGGGAGCAGCCATTGACCATGCGTAAAAGAATGAGCGAGGCTACGTTCCAATAAAGTTTTATTTACAAAAATAGGTAGCGGGCCACATTTGGCCCGTGGGCCGGAGTTTGCAGGCCTTTGGACTAGACTCCTGCTATTTAAAGGGTGCTCTGTAGGCAGCATTACCAGCCTCGCCTGGGAGTTTCTTAGCAGTTCGGAATCCTGGTCCCAGACCTCCTGAGTCAGAATCTGCCTTTTAACAAGACCCAGGTGAGCAGCAGTGAGCCGAATGGTGTAGGTTCCTTAAAGGAACCATTTGATTTTCCTCTCCTCATTGCTCCTGAAATCTACTGGGGCACATCCATTTTCCCCACCCCTGTCCCACTAGATCATATCTCAGGCTAGGTTTTTTGGCATCTTCTGGGCATTAGAACAGCCTCATGTATAGCTTTTAAGAATTCTGGGCCAATCTAAATGGATACTTTCTTAGCAAGAGCAATTCAAAGGTTCTCGGCTTTCCCCTTAGGCAGCCTGGCCAGCTGGGAAACCTTAGTGAAGAAAAGGCACAGGGTCTCTTCCTCACGCCCATCTTGAGCCTTGCCCTCCTTCCCCCGCGGTGTCCAGGAGGAGGGAGGGAGATGAGGGGGTGAAGCCTTCCGCGGGTGACGCTCTCACCATCGCGTATTGGGGTCCTGTTTGGGCAGCCATCCCATAGCGCGCTCTTTGTCACATGTGGTACTGCCGTGGGGTGGGGGGGTACCTACTCCTGTGGGTCCTCGGACTCTTCCTAGTTTCCACCGTGTTATGACAGTCGTGTCCTGGGGAAGGTCACTGGCCCAGCTACCTTCAGCATCACCCTCTGGGCCTTAGGAAGACGCAGCCCCTCCCAGCTTTGGACGTGGAGGCTGTGCTAGCCACAGCCTCTGACTTCTCCCCTCATTTTTTTAAAAAAATTATTTATTTATTTATTTTTGGCTGCGTTGGGTCTTCGTTGCTGCGCACGGTCTTTCTCTAGTTGCGGCGAGCGGGGGCTACTCTTCGTTGTGGTGCGTGGGCTTCTCATTGCAGTGGCTTCTCTTGTTGCAGAGCACGGGCTCTAGGTGCGTGGGCTTCAGTAGTTGTGGCTCGCAGGCTCAGTAGTTGTGGCTTGCGGGCTCTAGAGTGCAGGCTCAGTAGTTGTGGCGCACTGGCTTAGTTGCTCCACGGCATGTGGGATCTTCCCAGACCAGGGCTCAGACCCGTGTCCCCTGCGTTGGCAGGCGGATTCTTAACCACTGCGCCACCAGGGAAGTCCCTCCCTTCATCTTTAAACTTGCCCAGCAAGAGCGGAGTCAGGTGCCAATCTCCACCTCCCAAACGCTGGGACACGGGGAAGATCACTGTCCCTGAGACTGGCTTCTATCCAAAGGGCACGAGAGCCGACTTGTGACCCTCCCCTTTCCACACGCAGCTCCCTTCTCTTGGGGCCTGGGCTCCTCTCGTGTGCAGGCAGGTGGTGGGCAATGAGTAAGGGTCATAGGGACAGTCTGGAGCCATTTAGCAGATCCTTCATGGACAGACTTACATCATCTATTGTCTTTAGGTTTAGGCTACAGGCAGGGACGTGCCCCCGCGGTAGGCCGTCTAAGCGTGTAAATTCCAGCCTCTTCACACAGAACGGGGTAGTGGCACTTAGATGCTAAGTGACTGTCACAGGGTCCCTCAACTATTTAAGGGAGAGCCGACGATCCACATCTCTGATGCCAAGGCCCGGCTCTCCTTCTCCCAAAGCTTATCTTACCCTTTCTTCCAATCCCTCATTTTACATAGAAGCAAATGAACCCAGAGGTAAAAGTGAAGTTGTTGGGGCTTCCCTGGTGGCGCAGTGGTTGGGAGTCCGCCTGCCGATGCAGGGGACACGGGCTCGTGCCCCGGTCCGGGAAGATCCCACATGCCGCGGAGCGGCTGGGCCCGTGAGCCATGGCCGCTGAGCCTGCGCGTCCGGAGCCTGTGCTCCGCACTGGGAGAGGCCACAACAGTGAGAGGCCCGCGTACCGCAAAAAAAAAACAAAACAAAAAACCTCCATCTTTCCAAGTCAGTTATTTGCTGTTGGGAGCAGGTCTCTTTCAAGATTCAAGAATTCAGGGAGGGCTTCCCTGGTGGCGCAGTGGTTGAGAGTCCGCCTGCCGATGCAGGGGACACGGGTTCGTGCCCCGGTCCGGGAAGATCCCACGTGCCGCGGAGCGGCTGGACCCGGGAGCCATGGCCGCTGAGCCTGCGCGTCCGAAGCCTGTGCTCCGCAACGGGAGAGGCCACAACAGTGAGAGGCCCGCGTACTGCCAAAAAAAAAAAAAAAAAAAACTGAAGTTGTTGGATTTCCAGCAAAGAACCATTTTGTGGGGGGAGCAGAAGATCGAGCCATCAGATAAATAAGGGGAGACTTTAAAAATTCAATAAAGAAAATCCTGCTTTTTACACATGTTCTTTGAGAAACTGGGGGTGAATTGACAGGGAAAAATGTTTACTCTGTGAAAAAAGTAGGTCTCTAAATAAAATACATTAAGTGATTGCAGTTCTGTTTTAGAAACATACTCACATGCATGTAAAAGTACTGGGAATGGTGTCACGTGTTACCGTTCTTGTTGGTCTCCAGGGGGTCGGTTGGGAGCTCTCCTATGTGTCCACCTTCATGATGCCCTTCTTAGTGTTGGAAGTTTACTTTCTTTTAAATTTATTTTTTTGGCTGCGTTGGGTCTTTGTAGCTGCGTGCAGGCTTTCTCTAGTTGCGGCAAGTGGGGGCT
The DNA here is from genome assembly GCF_937001465.1 of Orcinus orca. Classification (NCBI taxonomy): domain Eukaryota; kingdom Metazoa; phylum Chordata; class Mammalia; order Artiodactyla; family Delphinidae; genus Orcinus; species Orcinus orca. The sequence goes on from NC_064580.1 coordinate 7,888,323, forward strand.
ACTCTTTGCTCTGGTGAGAGGGCTTCTCATTGTGGTGGCTTCTCTTGTTGTGGAGCACGGGCTCTAGATGTGCGGGCTTCAGTAGTTGTGGCACGTGAGCTTCAGTAGTCGTGGCACGCGGGCTCCGTAGTTGTTGCTCGCAGGCTCTAGAGCACAGGCTCAGTAGTTGAGGTGCACGGGCTTAGTTGCTCCGTGGCATGTGGGATCTTCCCGGACCAGGGCTCGAACCTGTGTCCCCTGCATTGACAGGCGGATTCTTAACCAGAGCACTACCAGGGAAGTCTGAAAGTTTACTTTCATAAAAAGGAATCAGGCACATTTTGACCAAATACAGAAAATAGGGATGTTTGGTTTTAGCTTTGGTTACTATGATCTTTCCATTCTGATTTCAGCTCAGCCGGGAGAACGAGAGCAGTAACCAGCCCTTGGAATTCGGGCAACTTTTCTTACCTGGGATCCATCATCTCTAGCATGTGAAAAAGACAACGGTGAGTTCGATAAAATATAACTCTTGGGGAAGATGATTTATCTAAACCAAATTGTTTCGGGAGAAAAAGCCCTGAGTGTGTTTGGGTGAACGTCGTGTTGGTGTTGGTTCTGTGATTGGCAGGGCCTCGGGATTGGAATCTTCTGTGTGTATATAATGCAACCGCCAGGAGCCTGATCTGCCTTCACCTTTGATCGGCAGAGGTCAAGGTTTCAACTGGGAAGTTTGTTGATTTATTTCTTGGTTTCCTGGTGTCCAGTTTGACAATCATGAACTCAGACCCCAAACCACAAACTCAGTTCCTGTTGCCATACTGAAAGCATTTAGATGACAACCCAAGTTGGTCATCATAACCTTGAGATGGGTGGGTCCGTGTAATATTGAGGGGTGAGGACATGCGTCTCATGACCAAATCCGAGTGCCTTTCTCACATGTCCTCCCCAGTCCCAAGTGCCTTTCACTGTATCCTCATCGCAGCTGGAGAAAATCCACCTTATCCTTCCAGCTCCTCCACAAAGTTGCCACTGATAGCCCTCCTTTCAACCTTCCACCCCAAGTAGGAAGTAGAGGAAGTAGTTCTTTCTTCCTTTATGGTTCTTGACACCTGGACGTGGGGCTGTTCACTTGCGTGTCTTCCTTTCCCTGGGATGTAAACTCCTTGAGTTTTAAGACCATGTGTTATTTATCATTGGATCCCCCAAACAGCTTACTTAGCACAGGGGCTGGCACAGAATACACACTCGGTAGCCTTTCCCTTGCAGTCTAGTCATTATTATTCTGCAAGTTATGCATGCACGCAGGTCCAACAGGGACATAGTTCCATAGGCTTGCCCCCTCTAGTAAGTTCTTACTCCATTCTTCCCACAACCTCAACTGACTGTCTGGAAGCTGCTCTTGATGCCTGTAGGTTACAAGCTTATATCACCGCTTCTTAATTTTTCCCTTTCGCATAATCCACTGGCTTCCCATTTTGGAGGTTGAGGATTGAGTTTCTTGTTTGTTTGTTTGTTTGTCACCACCTCTTTGCCCCCCACAACCACATGCACAGCTCCTATCCTCCCATCCTGGAAATGGTCATTCTATATTCAACATTAAACATTCAGCATTCAGAGTTGGCGTGATCATGACAACGTATTGCTGTTGACAACGGAGCCGTCCCAGCTGCTCCTGTGGGCTCCCTCTGGAAGTAGAAATAGGCTTTTAGTTTTTCTGGTTGGCTTAGTTTTCTAGGCACGTATCGGATGCATTCTCAAGCCTTACCTTGGCTTTATGTGTGTCCTCTGTGCCTTCACACACTCCTTTCTGTGGTGGAGCGCACCCCTTGCTTGATTCCTGAGGGTGGGTGCGTGGCACGTACATTTGAGACATGGCATGGCTGAAAATGTCTTGACCCTTTATTGATAGCTTTATCTGGCTATGGAATTCCACACCAAATGTCGTTTTCCCTCAGCAGTTGGAAGGCATTACTTTAGTTTCTTTCAGCTTCGATCCGGTGTTGCTGTCGAGAATTTCGATGCCGCTCTGATTCCTGGTCCTTTGTGTCAAAACTGTTGCTTTTTCCTCCCTCTCTGTAGACACTTTGACCATCTTCTCTTGGTGCTTAGTGGTCTTAGGTTTCATGATGAGACAACCTGGTGCGAGTCTGTTGTTAAGCATTGCCCTGGATGCACTGTGGGTAAACTTTGCAAACTGCACAATCAAGCCTTTTGTTTCTGGGAAATTTTCTTGGATTACGTGATAATTTCCAACTCCCTGTTTTCATCGTTCTCTACTTTGTAACCCCAATTTTTTTTGAATTTTGTGTTTCTGGACATTTTATGTCACCTCCCCCTCCTTATTTTTTCTTCTCCCATTTTTCTTTGTCTTTTAAGGTGATTTTGTGGCCGATTTTCTCACCTTTCCTTCCAATCCTTAAAGTATTTGATTTCTGCTATCAGACTCTAAAATTCTAATTGCTGTCATTTTTATTCTCAGTGTTCCTTTTTTCATGACATTTGTCCTTGTTTCATGCATGTGACATTTTCTGTCCTTCTCCAAGGATATTAATTTCCTGGGATTTTCCTTCTCCTCCTTTCCTTCTCCTTCCTTCTCCTTCTCTTACTGCTCCAAATTTCTTCCTTTTGCCTTATACGCCACTTCCCCCAACTGTTGGGCAATCCTTGACCATTGATGTGTAAGAGTGGGGCGCTAAGACTGACAGGAAGCTCTGAGCACATGGGGGAAGCTGTTTACTACAGGCTTAGTTCTAAGGCAACTGGCCTGTTGGATCGGGAAGCTTCTGATGTCAGTTTCTTCAGACAAGTCTTTCTGATAAGCTTCTGATAAGAAGCTGGTAAGATTGCTCTGAGGGGACTCCTACACGCCTACCTGCACACTGGAGCTATCAGCATTGTGGGAGCTGAGTATGGGAAGCTGGGAGAAGCTGTAGTGTTGGTGTCTCAGTATTTAGAATATATATGTTGATTAATTCCATTCTCTCCAATGTGGAATCCTCGCCCTAACCTCGAGTTTCTCAGCCTTGGCGGTATTGCCATTCTGGGTGGGATGACTCTTTGTGGTGGGGGCCGCTCTGTGTGGTGTAACAGCATCCTGGTCTGTACCCATTACATGCCAGTAGCATCCATCCCCCCAGTTGGTACAGAGATGTCTCCACACGTTGCCAAATCGCCCCAAGTTGAGAAGCAGTTTCCCAGGCAGAGACTCCCTGTTTGTCTCTTTTCTAAGAATAAACACTCGTTTTTGTTCTGGGTTTAGTGGACATTAGAACCTTAGTTGTTGAGAGGATCTCTGAGTTGAACTGTTTCTTAAATGAACATTCTACTAACCCTTCTATCGTTAGCTCTACATTTGTACTTTTTTGCCGGAGTGTCTGGGCCAATCAATTCCTGAGCCTTTGGAGGTTCCTTAATACTGGTTTTCCCTTGGCTTTCCCCACTGCTGATTTAGGGTCCCATTTTCTTGGGCCTAATAAATCAGTTAACATCACCAGCTGCTGAAGTTTTGGTCCTATTATCTCTTTTTCTTCATTGTCCCAGGTTTCTGCCTTTCGTGAATGTGTTTAACAGTCATGAGAGTTAAGGAAAGGATTTGAGGAAGGGGAAGAGGTACAAGTGTGTGTTAATGGGAAGCTGAATCAACCATTTTCAAGTTGTAGAAATGTTATCTATAATTTTTGGGGAGGGGGCACAGGTAGGGAGCTGTCTTATGAGAACTGCAGGAAGGAGCAGTGGCTAATAGGTGCATTTAAAGTTGGCCTGTTTCAGTACTCCAAAGACCAACCAAAAGAGCATGTTTCCACCAAATTATGCCGTGGGTACACAAAGCACTTAAAAGGGAGCTGGACGTGGGGAAGAAGCCTGCTACGTACTTGGCTCCGTGACAGTATTCCTTGAGGACGATTTGCTCACACCTAGAGGTGTGGTATTAATCCCCTCATGTGCCATGTTTGGGTCATGAGACTCTGTCCTCATCTTTCCTGTGTGAGAAAAGGAGAGAAGGAGAATTGAGTCTCTGGGAAGTGTGAACATGGTGGCTGGAACGCGTCGATTCCAGTGGCCGTAGCTTTAGGCCTTAGCCTGCTCTCCATGCCCTACCCCCACTCTTGTCAATTATAGGAAAGGTACGGTGGTTCCTGGCCCTTCCCTTCCAGAGCTCCGGATTCTGTCCTCTCTGGCTTACTTTCTCCTCAGGCCCAGTCAGAGGAGTCGGGGTGGAAGCGTGAGTCTATTTACTGTGGCTCAGCTGCTTATCTACTTTAGGGGGACAGATTCAGCAAGTCACAGCAGTCTTCTGACGAGGTTATACCAACGGGTACCTAGTCAGAAGACTGCTATGACTTGCTGAACTTGTCTCCCTAAATTAGAGTAATACCACCTGGTACCAAAGTTACCACTGGTATGGAATACACTCGATGCCAATATATAGCCACTGCCTGAATCATATATATGAGTAGTTTGACTTCTTAACCTTTATTCTTCCAAAAATAAACAGAATAATATTTTGTGGGAAAATTCCTGATGCACACTTTCCTCCTCTAAGATTAGATAATCCCAAACAGAACTTGAAACTATTAATCATTTTATAAAACACTTCTCACTTGATCGTAGCTTAAGTAATACAAACAATATAGAGGTTTTTAGTGCTATCACAAATACTCTAATTGTCTTCTCTTTGCTGGCATGCCATAGGATGTCCGTCCTCTGATTGTTCTGAAGGTAGGCATGACCAGATGACTTGGATTGGTTTTTAAAAAAAAAAAGGGAGGAGATGCTTTAAGAGTCAGTATTTAACTTAGCATTTACTTTCTGCCTAGCTTGTTTGTTATGGAAGAATATCCAGATGGAGTTTCCACCAACCTTGCTCCCCAAGTGATTGCATTGAACGTAAACCTGTGCCAACTGCTGTAGTGCATATAATACAAGAAAGAATGAGGTTTTTGTTGAGTGAAGCACTAAGACCTGGGAGCTGTTTGTTACTGTAGTATAACCTAGTCTCTACTGACTGATATAAACTTGATACTTGATGGAGTTTGATAGAAACTTGACAGTTGATGGAGTTTGTATAATTCAGAAGTGTTCATAATATCTTCCAGTGAAACGTGTCTCTGTGTGTGTGTTAGACAGAAACAAACAAAACTGCTTTGTTTGAACCTGGGTTAGGAGTCTGGAGACCCAGCTTGGCCCCTCCTTCCTTCCCTGCGTACTCCTGAAACACCTTCTCACAATCTTATCAGAAGACAGTTTGACAACCATTACTAAAGGCTCCCAAAGTAATATCGAGAAGTTTTCGCGACAAGAGTTTTAGGCTTTCTTTTTATCCAGTGGCAGTGGGGTGAAGTCCACTCCATAACCACTAAATAATAAGCTAAAACTAATTATAATCAGGCAAATGAAATAAAGACTAAAGCAACGGAGGTCTTTGCCCAGTGAATGTTACCGTAATCACATACCTGCGGGTTCAGTTTGAAGGCAGGGTTGTGTGCTTGCGTTTCCATATGCAGCAGAACTTTGAGAACAGGACTGAATAGTAGTACGGGAACCGGGAGATACTACAGTAGCTCGTCCTGCCCTGGGTCTGCTTTCATCTTCTCCAGCTCACCTGATTCCTCATCTCCATCAGCATGATCTTTTAGTCCAAGCTAAAGGTCACAATGCTTTCAAGCATCCTCAAATGTTAGGGTGTCCTAGTCCTTTGAAAATCTGAATTAAACCATGGACTCCAGGGGAAAAAATCACATCTACACACTTCCTATGTACATCAAATTGCAGGAGTTTTAAGGCCTACCTGAACCTCAGCTTAAGAAATCCTGGTCAAATAGTTCTCCGAATATATCCAGAATGAATTTGGCCTCTTGAAGACGTGTGTATTTCTTTATTGGGTTGAGATGTGTGTGAAATAGGGACACTATATTTAATAGTTTTTCATATTGGTTAATATTTCAAGAGCATCTCAAATGGTAGAATTCTTTAATTCCATGGTTTTTTTATGTAGGTAGAAAACAGAAAACATACGCAATCGTGTGGAATCATTCGGCATTCGTCCTGTTGTGACTGACTTATTTCACTCAGCATACTGCCTTCAAGGTCCATCCATGTTGTAGCCTGTGTCAGAACTTCCTTTTTAAGGCTGAGTAATATTCCATTGAGTATATAGACCACATTTTGTTTATCCTTACCTCCATTGATGGACACTTCAGTTGCTTCTGCCGTTGTGAATAATGCTGCTGTGAACATGGGTGTGCAAATACCCAAGCACTTGCTTTCAATTCTTTTCAGTATATATCCGGAAGTGGACTTGATGGAACATGTGGTAATTCTATTTTTAAATTTTCTGAGGAACTGCCACACTGCTTTCCATAGCAGCTGCACCATTTCACTTTCCCCCCAGCAGGGTACGAGGGTTTCTCCATGTCCCTGTCAACAGTTACTTTCTGTTTTTTGATAATAGCCATCCTAATGGGCCGTGACGTGGTATCTCATCGTGGTTTTGATTTGCTTTCCCTTAATGCTTAGTGATGTTGAGTGTCATTGCCTGTGGTTATTGGCCATTTATATATCTTTGCAGAAATGTCTGCTCAAGTCCTTTGCTCATTTTTTAAACTGGGTTTTTCATTGTTGAGTTGTAGGAGTTCTTCATATATTCTGGATATTAACACTTTAGCAGATAAATGATTTTCAAATATTCTCTCCCCTGGGTTGCCTTTTCACTGTGATAGTGTCCTTTGCACAGTTTTGAATTTTGATGTAGTCAAATTTCTTTTCTTTTTTTGCTGTAATATCCCAGAAATGATTTCCAAATCTAAAGTCACGAAGCTTTCCTCCCATGTTTTCTTCCAAGAGCTTTATGGTTTTAGCTGTTATATTTAAGTCTGTGATCCATTCTGAGTTAACTTTTGTATATGATGTAAGATAAGCGTTCGACTTCATTCTCTTGCATATGGATATCCAGTTTTTCTAACACCATTTGTTGAAAAACCTGTCCTTTCCCCATTGAATGGCCTTGGCACTCTTCAAAATTCACTTGGCAGCATATTGAAGGGTTTATTTCTGGGCTGTCTATTCTATCCATTAGTGTATACATTTGTCTTTATGCCAGTGCCACACTGTTTTGATGACTGTAACTTTAATAAATTTTGAAATCAGGAGCTGTGGGACTTGCAAATTTGTCCTTTTTGAAGATTATTTTGTCTGTTGAGGTCTCTTGAGATTTTATATTAATTTTAGAATAGATTTTCCTTTCTACAAAGGAAATTTTGTAATTGCTACAAAAAATTGGTAGGATTTTGATGGGGATTGCGTTGAATCTGTAGATATCTATGGGTAGTATGGACCTCTTAACAATACTAAGTCTTCCATTCCATGAACACAGCATATCTTTATTTGTGTGTTCTTTAATTTCTTCATTGTTCTATAGTTTTCAGTATAAGTCTTTAACCTTCTTGCTTAAGTTTAATCCTAAGTATTTAATTGTTTTTGTATTATAAACAGAATTATTTTTTCACTTTCCTCTTTGGATTGTTCATTGTGTATAGAAAAAACTCATTTTTGGATGCTGATCTCATGTTGGACAACTTTGCTGAATTTGTTTAGTAGTCTAAATTATTTGGGGGTATGTTTAGGATTTTCCATATATAAGATCGTGTCATATGTGAACAGAGGTAATGTTCTTCCTTTTCAACTTGGGTGTCCTGTGTTTCTTTTTCTTGCCTAATTGCTTTGGCTAGAAGTTTCAGTACTATGAATAGAATTGAAGTGGTAAAAGTGGGCATCCTTACCTTGTTTCTGATCTTAGAGGAAATCTTTCCCACCTTTCACCATTGTCTATAATGTTTGCTGTGAGTGTTTAATATACGGCCTTTATTATGTTGAAATTTTTCCTTCTATTCCTAGTTTTTTTCTTTTTTAGCATTTTGATCACAAAAGTGTGAAGTTTTTCAAATGCTCATTCTGCATCAATTGAGATGATGATGTGATTTTTTTCATTCTTTAATGTGGTGTATTACACTGATTCCATATCTTTTTTTTTTAACATCTTTATTGGAGTATAATTGCTTTCCAATGGTGTGTTAGTTGCTGCTGTATAACAAAGTGAATCAGCTACACATATGCATATATCCCCATATCTCCTCCCTCTTGAGCCTCCCTCCCACCCTCCCTATCCCACCCCTCTAGGTGGTCACAAAGCACCGAGCTGATCTCCCTGTGCTATGTGGCTGCTTCCCATTAGCTGTCTATTTTACATTTGGTAGTATATATAAGTGCATGCCACTCTCTCACTTCATTCCAGCTTACCCTTCCCACTCCCCATGTCCTCAAGTCCATTCTCTACGTCTGCATCTTTATTCCTGTCCTGCCCCTAGGTTCTTCATAACCACTTTTTTTTTTTTAGATTCCATATATATGTGTTAGTATATGGTATTTGTTTTTCTCTTTCTGACTTACTTCACTCTGTATGACAGTCTCTAGGTCCATTCCCCTCACTACAAATAACTCAACTTCGTTTCTTTTTATGGCTGAGTAATATTCCATTGTATATATGTGCCACAGCTTCTTTATCCATTCATCTGTTGATGGGCACTTAGGTTGCTTCCATGTCCTGGCTATTGTAAATAGAGCTGCAATGCACATTGTGGTACCTGACTCTTTTTCAATTATGGTTTTCTCAGGGTATATGCCCAGTAGTGGGATTGCTGGGTCGTATGGTAGTTCTATTTTTAGTTCTTTAAGGAACCTCCATACTGTTCTCCGTAGTAGCTGTGTCAATTTACATTCCCACCAACAGTGCAAGAGGGTTCCCTTTTCTCCACACCCTCTCCAGTATTTGTTGTTTGTAGATTTTCTGATGATGCCCATTCTAACTGGTGTGAGGTGATACCTCATTGTAGTTTTGATTTGCATTTCTCTAATAATTAGTGATGTTGAGCATCTTTTCATGTGCTTTTAAACCATGTGTATGTCTTCTTTGGAGAAATGTCTATTTCGACCTTCCCCCCAGTTTTGGATTGGGTTGCTTGTTTTTTTGATATTTAGCTGCATGTGCTGCTTGTATATTTTGGAGATTAATCCTTTGTTAGTTGCTTCGTTTGCAAATATTTTCTCCCATTCTGAGGGTTGTCTTTTTGTCTTGTTTATGGTTTCTTTTGCTGTGCAAAAGCTTTGAAGTTTCATTAGGTCCCGTTTGTTTATTTTTATTTATATTTCCATTTCTCTAGGAGGTGGGTCAAAAAGGATCTTGCTGTGATTTGTGTCATAGGGTGTTCTGCCTATGTCTTCCTCTAAGAGTTTGATAGTGTCTGGCCTTACGTTTAGGTCTTTAATCCATTTTGAGTTTATTTTTGTGTATGGTGTTAGGGAGTGTTCTAATTTCATTCTTCTACATGTAGCTGTCCAGTTTTCCCAGCACCACTTATTGAAGAGGCTGTCTTTTCTCCATTGTATATTTTTGCCTCCTTTATCAAAAATAAGGTGGCCATATGTGTGTGGGTTTATCTCTGGGCTTTCTATCCTGTTCCAGTGATCTATATTTCTGTTTTGGTGCCAGTACCATACTGTCTTGATTACTGTAGCTTTGTAGTATAGTCTGAAGTCAGGAAGCCTGATTCCTCCAGCTCCGTTTTTCGTTCTCAAGATTGCTTTGGCTATTCAGGGTCTTTTGTGTTTCCATACAAATGGTGCAATTTTTTGTTCTAGTTCTGTGAAAAATGCCATTGGTAGTTTGATCAGGATTGCAGTGAATCTGTAGATTGCTTTGGGTAGTAGAGTCATTTTCACAATGTTGATTCTTCCGATCCAAGAACATGGTATATCTCTCCATCTTTTTGTATCATCTTTAATTTCTTTCATCAGTATCTTATAGTTTTCTGCATACAGGACTTTTGTCTCCTTAGGTAGGTTTGTTCCTAGGTATCTTATTCTTTTTGTTGCAGTGGTAAATGGGAGTGTTTCCTTAATTTCTCTTTCAGATTTTTCATCATTAGTGTATAGGAATGCAAAAGATTTCTGTGCATTAATTTTGTATCCTGCTGCCTTACCAAATTCATTGATTAGCTCTAGTAGTTTTCTCCATATCTTTTTAAAATGTAGCGTTAAAAATATTTTCAAATAAAGTCCAGGCTAAAGGAAGCATTGATGTGTTGTCTCGTTGCTATCTGTGCACGTAGACAAGGCCTCTCCACTTTTCCTTCTGAGAAGTCCCCTTGATTTCCTAGGCTTCGATCTTTTGCTCCTCACTTTCCTTGTGGTCTCCTCCTGAAAATGTCCTCAAGTATAGAGATACTTACTTCTTAAGAAAAATACAACCCTAGAGGCATAGATGGTTAAAGCTTAAAATGACTTCAGAGTTTATTTTGTCACAAGGACACAGAGCTTGCTTTTTAAAAAATGTTATTGAAGTATAGTTCAACAGTTCAGGTTTCTTATTTCATTATGTGTTTAAGGCTTGGTACATACATAAAAACAGAAAAGTGATGATATATGTGGAACTAGCTGTGAGTAGATTCAAAACTATTCCACTTCAATTAGAAATATGTCTTTTTCCCAGTTTTACTTTTGTGAAAGCTATTTTATTGGTGTACATTTGTATGCTAATCAGAAAAAGCCAATTTACCAAAAAAGTTTCACTTATCTCATTGAGTGTTTAAAACAACCCAGTGAGGTAGATATTATAATTCCCAGCAGACACATACAGGCCAAAAGTGATTACAGAATAGTGGTCAAAAAGACATGTGGAGAATTCGAGAGAGAAGGGATATGATTACAACTTGGGAAAGGAGTTAAAAGTGTAAGTTACGTTGTACAGAATATAAGGATTAAACACTTAGATGCAAGCAAAAGTTTTAAAAGGGATTTACTAGTATTAGCATTATAATAGAAAGAACCATGTGAAGTCATGACCTTAAATAGAAAAATCATTCTAGCTCTGTTACTACAGTGACCTGGAAACAAACTGCTAGCACATAGGTAGAAGTCCTTACTATGCACCCTGTCTGCCCAGATTTGGGCTCTTAATTCTGCTTTCCAATAAAAGAGCATTTTGTGATTATTGGATTTTATATTTTGCTGGAGGGATAAACAAGGTGGGTATAAAATACTTTACCAAAAAGGTGAGTTTGTGGAAGGCTGAGTCCATGATGAATACTGAAAAGGAGAAAAATTAATATAAAGTACCCAAAAGGAAATCATAATAAAAATGAAAGATGACAAGCATGGCAAATATTCTGTTCTATATTTTATTCCCTAAAGGGAGTATTGACTTTCAAGGGTGTTGGTAAATAAGCTCCCGAAATGCTTGGAGATCCCCCTACCCTCATCAAGAAAACTGAAATTAAAAGATTTTACGGTATAGCTGATTCACTTTGTTATACAGCAGAAACTAACACACCATTGTAAAGCAATTATACTCCATTGAAGATGTTAAAAAAAAAAAAATCCCGTATGTTTCAAGTCAAAAAAAAAAAAAAAAGATTGTATGGTGGCCAAGCCAGGTTGATGTTGCCAAAACAGAAGGATGGGCTACGTGGAGACTGTCTGTTTTAAAATGTAAGGATTTGGGCTGTACGTCAGTGCAGCTAGGGGGAGGTAATGTTTTCTTTTCCCCATCCATCAGAGATCTTGCTGCAGGCAAGGTCATGAACTGGACCTTGTTGCAGGCACGGCATCAAGGTTTGCACACCTGGGTATTCGGTCTAAGCTGGAAGCTGGCCTCTCTCCCTAAACCGAGGGCTCCCACCTTTCTTTGGGGGAATAGCCATATACCATAAAGAATTGATGTTTATGTAGAATTTACTCGGGCGAGGGACCCCATTGGAAGCAGGGAAATTAGAACTTTCTGGGGACATATGTACCAGCTGAAATCCGCACCCAGTGATTCAGCCCCCCTCCTACGTGGGAGGAGCTGACTATAATTATCCCTGTCAAGAATGACACTTCTCACCAAATTAATTGCAAGGGTATCAGCTTTTGCAACAGTGGAAATAATACTCCGTGAAACGGCACAGAGTATCTGGTTTCCAGAACCAGAACTTTGGAACTTAAAGGATCTAAAATGAGACATTGTGATTTAAGTGATGAAAGTGGAAAATTAAATCATCTTACAAGCTACACACCAAGTCCCTAGTTTCCGGGTGTAGATAAAACAATTCCACCAAATTGAGATGAACTACTGAAAGAGATTAGTACTGTCAATGGAAAGAGTTAACTTGAAGAGAGGTATTTTGTGTTTTATTAATTGGGGAATTAAAAAAAAAGTGGACGAAACGCCAGTAATTCAAAGCAAAATTATTTTTTTCTGCACTGTGCCTAAATTAGCCATGAAGAATACACTTTTGGATCAAATGCAGTTGATGGCTGTAACTGCATTGGGAAGGATGGTGAGATGTACCCTTGTCCAGGGAGAGAGGGCTATAACCAAATGAAGGATGTCTGCCCTAGACACCAGCTCAAATTCCCACACCATGCTAAGGGTTCTTTGCTGTGAAGTGGTGAGAAGTTACACTCCCTATATTTGAATAGCTTCCAATCTGGTTTGGGAATTGAGACACAAAAAGGTGAGGAAATAGAACATTTCTCAGGCAATAGAGACACTCCTATAAAGCTTTCCTGTGCCCCGCCTCCTGGGACTAATTACTCCCTTTTGGCTACTTCCATTAACATTTTTACCTGACTATTGCTCCCCTGTTAGTTTGTAATGCCCTCAAGGGTAGTGACTGCACTCAGTTGCCTACAGAGGCCCTAGAACCCTGCTTCCTGAGCTGAGGGGCCTTCACTGACAAAAGGATGAGCATACCACGAGGGTTATGGGAAAGAACAGAGTGTGAGTACCAGGCTTGGCTCTGTTCCCAGGCCCTTCTTGTCCCCTAACCCCCTGGCCCCAGGTCTTCTGGGCCCATTTCTACGGCTGTCCCACTGAGTCTATCAGCTGCGCTTTCAACTTCCAAATAAATTCCTCTTCACTCTAAGATCCGCAGAGTTGAGTTTCCCTTGCTTGAAACCGTAACCAAGCCACATTCATTTTGCCTGGCGCGCAGCAAGCCAAAACGCCGAGACGCTGAGGTTTGCAGCAGAGAGAGGCTTTACCCTGAACTCTAGGGGCGAGGGATATTTATGGGGTAATGAATAAAGAAGCAGGGCGGTCTGAGGGGGCGGGGGAGTGCGGGGAAGGGTGGTTAGGAAATAGGTGGAGTAATTGTCATTCTGCGCAGGCGTGTCTAAGCCACAGGCCTCTGCACGTTAAAAGATGGAGGTGCTTAGCGTGATTTAAGGGTGGGGTTTCGGCCCTCTGATATCAAGGGATGGACACTCGCACGTGCCCGGTTGGAGAGTCGGTGGTCCTATCCAGTCTTAAGCAGCTCGGGTCCAAGTAGACACAGGTGACTCCAAGTCCCTGGAAAATAATTCAGGCAAACATCTTTTGTTTAGCCTACTTGCAGCTTGGAGGACGTGCAAGTCTTAAAACGACCTTGATTAGTGAAGGCGGGTGAAATGGATTTGACTCATGATTACCCACAGTTTTAAAAGCAAGCACCCAGCCTGGGACTTTGTTCCACAGGTATCTGGCTTTTTGTCCCCTTCACGCCTTTGCTCCCATCACCATACTTCTTGTGTGATGTGGGCTGATAGCGGGAGTCAGATAATTTAAGAGCCGATCAAAACTCCCAGAGCAAGGGATTGCCAGCCAGTTGACCCTGGGTTCGAATGTTAGCTCTGCCACCTACTGTTGGATCTTGGGCGAGTGATTTCTCCTTCCTGACACCCGGTTACCCACAATGAATCGGACACAAAGTCTACCTCGGGAAATTGCTATGAGGACCAAGACAGAGAATATATACTAGGCATACAGCTCAGTACTGGTTACCCACCTCCCCTGTCTCCCCTACTCTAGGTGCAGTAATTGAGTCATTGCCATGTCTGTTTTGGATATTGTCATTTAAATCCTTTAGCCTTTTAGGTAGCAATGCCTTGTTTCCCGCGCTGCAGGGAAAAGGCCTGACCTCCCCCAGTCCCTGGAGGGTGGGCTGTGTGCGAGTGAGTGCTTGGGAGGTACATTTGCAGCTTCAGGGTGGGCTGTCTTTCTTAGCGTCGTGCTGCCCGCCCTCCATGGTCTTGCTGACTGGTCAGATTTGCAGCCTCTCTCCTGGAGGCGCTTCTAGGGGTAACACTGGACAGACGAGGACCGATGTCAGGGTTCCCCTTGAAAATCCTTGCACACCGGCACTGGACAGTGTTAATGGCCTCCAGCCACAGACCCCTAGGAAGATACTTGGAGGCGAACAAATTAGGTTCCTTACTCACAGAGAGCGAGAATGCACACCTGGGGGCCAAGCGGGACGTCTGAGTCAGAGAAAAGACTTGTGCAGAAAACAGGTAACGAAGCATGCATGAGGCTGCTGTTCTTTCAAAGGCCCGTTTGCAAGCCTGGCCCTTGGCCTTCATCTGGGAATCTAGACTTCGGGAATGTTCCCACCATTTCCAAACTGACAAGAGCGGCTCACTGTGTTTCAGCTGTCTGTGCAAACAGTGAGGTGGCGCTGAGCGTCTGTTCTTTTTCGGAGAGTCTGAAATGTTGGTACATGCTAGGCAGGAAGTGCCTGTGTAATCAGCCCCCAGTAAAAACATGGGCCACTGAATCTCTAATGAGGTTCCCCGGTGATGGCGTCCCACAGGCGTAGTCACAGCTTGATCCGTCCTGGAGGAATTACGCATGTCCTGCGAGAGCCACCGGGACAGGACTCTGGAAGCTGGAGCCTGGTCTTCTCTGGACTTGTCTCAGGCACCTTTTCCCTTGGCTGACTTTTGCTTTGTATCTTTTCACTGTACTCCATCTTGGGGATCCCTGGCACACTTACTGCGGGATTTGAACTCAAGGTAGGTGACTCTGGGGAGGGCGTGAGGAAGCGGGACTTCGCTCTGGTTGGCACGATCTCGGGAAGCAGGGGTCCTTCTGGGACTGGGTAACGCGATAACCCTCACTTAGGAGGAGGGAAAATGAGCCAGGAGGGGGGACGTTTTGTCGTTTGTGGCTTGGGCGATGTTGGTGTTTTGTCTGTGTTCAGACATGACTGCAGAGGACTGCTGTTTCTGTCTCGATGCATCCGGGTCACAGGGTGGTCTTGACCGATGCTGCTGTTTTGTGAAAGTGTTCATGTTCAACAGAAGAACACCAAGGCCTGGCTGCGAGTGTCTGCCAGCTCCTCGATGACAGGGGCTCCTTTTCTTTCTCTCAACAGTAGTTCAATCTGAAATTGTCTCGTCTGTGAGACCACAGCTTTCGTTTATACGGAAAAATGTCTCCATAATGCTTTAGGCCTTGATAATTCTAACGGGTCTCTAATTTCCTGTGTCCGTTGAGCGAATATCCTACTGACCACGACCCTGGAAGAGTCTCGACCCATAGGCTGCAGACCAAATGACCTTGTACCTTGTAATAACTGCTCACCAGCGTACTGCCTCCCCCTGGACAGCGGGCTCTCCTAACGTGCTGCTACATCTAATTTCATGACTTTGGTCACTAGCACTTATTTCAGCAGTCTTGTGTTGGGGATACAGTCCTGTGCATTTTAAGGCAGCACTGCCCAAGGCCATTCACAGCTCCCTTTTCCTGAAGCCCAAGGCTACAGCTGTGGCTCTAGCCATCTCTGCAGGCAGCTACTTGCAAGACCCAGCACTATTTTTTTTTTAATTATTATTGGAGCATAGTTGCTTTACAGTGTTGTGTTAGTTTCAGGTGTACAGCAAAGTGAATCACCTATACGTGTACATATGTCCACTCTAATTCCCTTCCCATTTAGGTCACCACAGGTCATTGAGTAGAGTTCTCTGTGCTATACAGTTCGTTCCCATTGGTTATCTATTTCATACGTGTACATATGTCAATCCCAATCTTCCAATTTGTCCGACCCCCACTTACCCCCTTGGTAACTGTAAGTTCTTTTTTTAATGTCTATTTAGGTCTTCTCTCCATTAAAAAATTTTTTAAATTAATTTTTATTTATTTTATTGTTGGCTGTGTTGGGTTTTCGTTGCTGTGTGCGGGCTTCCTCTAGTTGCGGCGAGTGGGGTCTACTCTTCGTTGCAGTGCGTGGGCTTCTCATCACGGTGTCTTCTCTTGTTGCGGAGCACGGGCTCTAGGTGCGCGGGCCTCAGTAGTTGTGGCTTGCGGGCTCTAGAGCACAGGCTCAGTAGTTGTGGCGCATGGGCTTAGTTGCTCCACGGCATGTGCGATCTTCCCGGACCAGTGTTTGAACCCATGTGCCCTGCATTGGCAGGTGGATTCTTAACCGCTAAGCCACCAGGGACTCCCACTGTAAGTTCTCTACATCTGTGGCTCTATTTCTGCTTTGCCAATAAGTTCATCTGTACCATTTTTCTAGATTCCACGTTTAAGCGATATTATATCATATTTGTTTTTCTCTTTCTGACTTACTTCGCTCTGTAGGACAATCTCTAGGTCCATCCACATCTCTGCAATTGGCACAATTTCATTTCTTTTTATGGCTGAGTAATATTCCATTGTATATATGAAATCTTCTTTATCTGTTCCACTGTTGATGGACATTTAGGTTGCTTCCATGTCCTGGCTATTGTATTGAATAAATACTGCTGCAGTGAACATCGGGGTGTATGCATCCTATCGAATTATGTTTTTTTCTGGCTCTATGCCCAGGAGTGGGATTAAGACCCAGTGCTTTCTGACTCCATCCTGTAGCTCCACAGGCATCTGGCCCTTTGACAAGCACACTTCTTTGCCCTTTGCTCTGGGTACACCTGCAATCCCAACGCCAACCAATTTCCAGCAGCACCAGCTCTGGGCTGCCAGGCGCAGGTGGGATGTGTCTTCCAAGCCCATCAGGAGCTGCCCCTTCCCTTCTGTTCACTCGAATATTCCACCTCTCCCCAGGGCTCCTCTTTCCACGTCTGAGCAGTGGGGCAGGGCTGCAGGTGCAGTAGCTCAGGAAGTGCTCTGCTGTGAAATGGGATGCTCTCTTCTGCAGCTGATTGTGAGAGGGTTTTCAGGGAGCTCTCTCCTCTTGTTTGGGAAGGAATTGGGCCTAGGAGCTCTGCTGCTTCCTGGAGGCAAGTTCATCTTATCTTTAAACCTGCATCCCTCATCATGGCCTCTTTGACATCTGAGGTGGGGCTTGTTGTGCTGACAGGGCCCGTCTCAGTGCATCCTCTGGGCGGGAGGAGAGGTGGCTGCCAGAAATTGGTGGTCCCCTGAGCTTAGGATATCGAAATCCAGTGCCTTTTCTCTGCCGCGAGTTCTAACTGCTAGTTCCAGAGAAGGAATCCCATGCAGTACTTCACACCAGTCATTCTAATTTCATCAGTCAGCAATTGTGGAGGGCAAAATCTTAATATTAGGGAACCTGGTTACAGTTGTGACAGAGCTTCTGAATTTGTCCTGTCCAAAACAGGGGCCCCTAGTGCTTATGGCTCTCGAGCCCTTGACATGTGACTAGTCTGCAGTGAAATGTGCTGTGTTGGTAAAAACCACACTGGATTCCAAAGACAATAAAATCCAGAATATAAAACATCTCATTAATAATTTCTATATTGACTACATTTGTGCTAATAGTTTTTGATAATTTTTTTATTGAAGTATAGTTGATATACAGTACTGTGTAAAATGCAGATGTATGGTATAGTGATTGACAATTTTTAACGGTTGTACTCCATTTATAGTTATTTTAAAATATTGGCTATCTTCCTCATGTTGTACAATATATCCTGGTAGCTTATTTGTTACATAATACTTTGTACCTTTTTCTATATTGCCCCTCCCCCCTTCCCTCTCCCCACTGGCAAGCACTAGTCTGTTCTCTATATCTGTGAGTCTGCTTCTTATTCACTAGTTTGTAGTTTTTAGATTCCACATACGTGAGATCACACAGTGTTTGTCTTTCTCTGTCTGACTTATTTCAGTAAGCATAATGCCCTTCAAGTCCATCCATGTTGCTGCAAATGGCAAAATTTCATTCTTTTTTATGGCTGAGTAGTATTCCATCATATGTGTGTGTGTGTGTGTGTATATATATATATCTCACATCTTTATCTATTTATTTGTTGCACTTAGGTTGCTTCCATATCTTGGCTATTGTAAATAATTCTGCTGTGAACATTGGGGTGCATGTATCTTTCCAAATTAGTGTTTGTTTTTTTCAGATATATACCCAGGAGTGGAATTGCTGGGTCTTATGGTAGCTCTGTTTTTTTAGTTTTTTGAGGAACCTCCATACTGTTTTCCACAGTGGCTGCACCAATTTATGTTCCCACCAACAGTGTACGAGGGTTCCCTTTTCTCCACATCCTCGCCAACACTTGTTGTTTGTGTTCTTTTTGATGATAGCCACTCTGACAAGTATTGTTATAATATTTTTGATATAATGGGGTAAATAAAATATATTATTGAAATTAATTTTACCCATTTCTTTTTTTTTACAAGAAGGTTTTCAAGTGACAGCTGTTGTTTTTAATTAATTTATTTGTTTATCTTTGGCTGCCTTGGGTCTTTGTTGCTGTGCGCGGGCCTCCTCTACTTGTAGCGAGCGGGGACTACTCTTTGTTGTGGTTCGTGGGCTTCTCATTATGGTGGCTTCTCTTGTTGTGGAGCACGGGCTCTAGGCACACAGGCTTCAGTCATTGTGGCTCGCAGGCTCTAGAGCGCAGGCTTATTAGTTGTGGCACACGGGCTTAGTTGCTCTGCGGCATGTGGGATCTTCCCGTACCAGGGCTCGAACCCATGTCCCCTGCATTGGCAGGTGGATTCTTAACCACTGCGCCACCAGGGAAGCCCTACCCATTTCTCTTTTTTTTGCGGTACGCAGGCCTCTCACTGTTGTGGCCTCTCCCATTGCGGAGCACAGGCTCTGGACGCGCAGTCTCAGCGGCCATGGCTCACAGGCCCAGCCGCTCCGCGGCATGTGGGATCTTCCCGGACCGGGGCACGAACCCGCGTCCCCGGCATCGGCAGGCAGACTCTCAACCACCGTGCCACCAGGGAGCCCCCATTTCTTTTTAATGTTTCTAAAGGCAGCTACTAAAAATTTAACAGTACCTATGTAGTGTTATATTTCTATTGGGCAGGGCTGTTCTAGACGTAGTGTCTGCAAACCATGGCCCACTGACGAAATTCAGCTCACTGCCTGTTGGTGTAAATAAAGTTTTATTGGAACACAGCCATGCTATTTGCTTCCCTGTTGTACAACAGCAGAGTTAAGTAGGTGAGACAGATCATATGGCCTTCAAAGGCTAAAATATTTATGATTTGCCCTTTTGTAGACAAAGTTTGTCGGCTCCCTGTTCTAGACTACTAAATAAAATGCGTTTTGTGAATTTGTGGAATTTATTGAATTGTTAATTTCATATTAAATATACATCATAGTCTTTCACTTCACAGAAAATGGATGCATTTAGGCTAATCCTGTATTAGGTTGGGTAGTTAAGTAATCATGACACCGCACGACCCAAATTAGTGGGTAGCAGAGGATTTTCTCCATGAGTTTCTCATGCCAGTATCCTTAGAGTTCGTGCTCCCTTACTCCCTAAAGATCCCCACCACACAGTGAAGTTAATACACGCTCAGGAATTGAAGACAGTTTCTGGGGAAAATGCAGATGACCACTTTGACCTAAGTCTGAGCGACAAGCAGGGCTCCCTGTGAAGATAAATGTCCACTGTGTGAGCGAAAGCCATGAGGATTCAGTGGAAATGCCCATCTCAGCCTCAAATCACAGGCTCGAGGTATACACTGAAATTACAGTTCTGCAGAAAGCGGGGTCTCTGCAGAACGCAGAGCAGCCCCTTCCACACTGTCACGGAATCGTATCGAGCAACGTGTGGTCGCTTGTGGACTCGCGCTCAGAGCCAGTTGTCGCCATGATTCCACTCCTCATTTCCCTCCTGACCTTTCATCTTTTTTATTCTTGTCGATTTTCTTTGGGAAGCATTACCATTATGGTGGGGTGGTGTATGTCACGAAAGCACGTTGTGCGTCGCGCTGAAAATTACGGCCACAAAGCCTGCTTAAATTACACCCTAGTGGTATTTTCTTGGAAGTCATTATGAATTTTGGTTCCTCCTAACCTTTGCCATTAGGGATCACATAGCACAGCTTAGCGTTTCCATTGCTGTGCTTTATAATGGTGGTAATGTAAGAATTTACTGGGGACTTTATATACAGAGACAAAGGCACGCCATTTTATGAAGCTATTAAACACCATGGATTTTCCCACATGAGAGATCAAGCTTATTGTATTTCCCAAGTCTCCCAGCAGTAACCCGCCCCCCGCCCCCCGCCCAAAGCACGGCTCCATTGTGTGCGACCGTGTGGTTTGCCTAGCCGTCCCTCAGCCCAGAGTTCTCAGCATCTGACTGCAGCCCAGCAAGATCACCAATGCATAGCTGCCAGAGACGACTCTCCCCTCTTTCACCAGGCTTGTTACTGCAGGACACCTGGCCTCTATGCAGGAAAGGTTATTATATTTCCTACTGACAGTTGAAGCTTTTCAAGGGCCCAACAATGCCATTTTTTTTTATAGCAGAGATTAAAGTTAAAGACATGACAAGCAGAGAGCAGTGTGCTTTTGTGTGCGGATAGCCAGACGGTTTCAGCCAGAGACGGCAGTAAGCAGCGTGATCAAAATTCTAACTTGCAACTCCCAGGGTTCTCAAATTAGATGCTTATCTTCTCTTTTATGGGCGAGGCTTCATTTAAAACAAAATTTCTAATGGGGAAAATATGGTTTCACTCCCCAAATGCCTTTGCTAAGGAAATGGTAGGCTGCTGAAATAGATGAGACATTATTTGCATAGAAAATCATCAAATAATATACCTTTCTGTTCATAACATCTGAAAAGTCAGACCCATTTCCATTTAGGGGGAGGGGTGGTACCACTTAAGGCTCTCATTGTGGTAATTTAGTTCTTAAAATCAACTGTGTTTTATGGAAATGACCAAAATGTTTCTTAGATTTGAAGGTTTGTGTTTAAAAAAAAAAAATTAAGAGTTCTCTGAATCTGGAGGTATTTACTGTGTGGTTTTAGTCGCTGATATAACTCTAAAAATATGTGAAGCTGCCTCTGAGATATAAATCATTCGACCACCAAACGTCCTCGTTTCTTCTTTGATTAGGAGAGGTAAGTTTCTGTCTAACAGTGGGCTGTTGAGTGGGCTGTGGCACCGTGGTGACATCGGGACATCCAGATGGAGACAGTAGCGCGCAGTGGCAGCTCAGTGTATAGAAAAAGCGGGCTAGTCGTTGTGCGTGGTTAGATCGCAGTTGGGCAGGGGCTTCTGACCCCTTGGATGGACATTGCACCCACGACATGAAGATTTTGCTTCGAATTCACTGAGGTGACAGAGCGCAAGAGTCCACTCGGTGACCTTGGCTGCCTCGTGCGCCTTCCGTGGACTCGAGGCCCCCGCGACCCGGGCCGTTGCCCCGCGAGCGCGCGGGAAAGGCAGCCGCACGCTGGGTACGCTCAGCACTTTGGATTTTGTAATTTTCACCCACATCAGTTTTCTTTGGGACTCCGAGTTCATAGGGGTGTCCGAGGCGGGGAAAGCTTGGGGTTGGAGGCAGTTGCAGGACTGCAGGGTACACTGGCTTCCACTGACTGATATCTGCTGACAGGATGCTCTCTGGGGAATCAAGGTGCTGTCGGAAGGACAGAGCTGGTGAGGGGGAAATACAAGACGTTTTAAGGCCCATCTCCTGAAAAAAACAACTTAAAGTGAAATGACGGAGGGCCTGACCCGAGCCTCATCTTTTCAGCATCGACCATAAAAGCTCCCCGTGTTAGGAGGGACCCGGAATGTGATGGTGTGTCAATTTGTTTAAAACTCTCTTGTTGCTTCTTAGCTGCTGCCTGCAAATGTGGTAAAGCTTTTTTCTTTTTTTTTTAAAGTTCGTTTTAGAAGCACAAAGAGGAAAATAAACAGCACTAAATGCCCTGAGTTAAATGCACAGAGAATTTTGTGCTCAGAAAAAAAAACATCCAAATGCCGGCTCTCCTTGGCCTGTGGAAACTTCTAGACCCCAGGCGTCCAGGTCCCTGATACTACTTTTCTTTCGGCTGCTCAGACCTCCCTCTCTGCACCTGCCTCTGTCCGTTCAGGGTCCCAAAGCTCTGCAGATATCTGGTCACCATTGGACGGGGGAACCCTGTCCTCTGTTCACTCCATTACTCACATGCTTGGGAATGTGGAGAATCGGATTCAAGGAGAAATGAGACGAAAATAATTTTTAATTTCAAAGGGAATCCGAGATATCTCTACGCTGTGAATATATGAATACGGTACAATTTATGAGGTGCTGGAAAATATACTACGTTACACAGTCCAATTTCATGCAATCCGTGGAGCTCCAAACGCCCTTTAGAGTGTCTGAAGCCAACATTTACAAATACAATTTTAAATAGAGGATAACTAAATGGGTGTGATTATTCTGTTTGGAGGCGGCTAACGAATTCTCAAGAACGTAGCCTGAATGGGTTGTCAAGGTAATGTCTGGGAAGGTGGCAGAAACTGTCACTAAGTCAAGTGGAAAAATTCAACCCTGACTCCGTCATATTCCAGGAATTCTCAAGCAAAAAGAAATTCCTGGACACCTCTCGGAGCCCTTTTGTATTCTCTTCCCTTTCATCCTTCAACCGTCTTTTCCATTTCCCCATAGATGACCAAATGAAACAGAAAGTTCCCGAAGAAAACTCATATAAAGAAGTTGAGTTCAGGGTCAGTGTTTTCTTTTCTTTTCTTTTTTTCTGTCCACGGGACTTGCTTTTAGTTTATACCCTCTGGGCTGATTCAAATTAGGAGAGTATTTTGGACTCTCTACGGAGGACACATGGTGGAATAACCTAAATTGAAAATGCATGTTTCATGATAACAGACATTTCCACTCTTGCTGGGCATTTCCAATTGCTGGAGAGCACCTCTGTGACATGAACTAATCCACAGACCCTCTGGAGACTCGGCAGAGAAACTGAGGCCATGAAAGTGATTACAGGGCCATTAAGTATAAATGGTGGAAAAGAAATTACATTTGAATTTTTTCCATGTTCCGCTTTCATATAAATTACCTAAGACAATGGAAAGAAAAGACCATCTGGGTTTGGATTTCATAAAATGAGACTCACATCTGCTTTGGTATGTCATATAAATATTCCCTCATTAGAGAGTTCAGTCTGTGAAACACTTTCCATCAAAAAAGCATTAAGAAAAAAGGGGAGAGATGGCTTTCATGGGTGCCGATTATTTTTAAAGCCTCAGTCATAAATATTAACCGGAGAACACCTCAGAGGATTGTATGTGACTTTATTTTTAGAAATTAAAATGTCTTAAACTCTGTGTCTACTTTGGCCAAGGAACGCACGTTGCTTTTTTATTTGTTAAACAGGAGATTTGGTGCTTTTTTCATCAAAACTCAGAGGCCTCTTGTGTTCAGCTCAGCTTTTCGAAAGGGCTGAGAATGGCAAGGCACGTGTCTGTAGATACACCCTTTGGCCTCAGCAACGTGAGATGAATGTTTCTAGCCACATTAAATTAGGTAGCTTTCCGACAGTCTCTCTTGCCACCTCTTTTTCTAACCTTCTCTCTCTTGACTCCATCTACTTTATAGTGTTTCAACCTCAAACTTCATGTGATAACAATATGGCAGCAGTGGGTCTAGACTTTTGCATCCTCTTCGGTTCAAACCCGCGGAGGTGAGAGATTCCTTTTCAGAATCTTACTGATGCTGAATGGGTGATGTGCCTATCGTGAAACTGATTGGTAATCACAAAGCCTAGGGAAATGTGGCAGTCCGACTGGCTAAGGCCTAATCACATGCCCCACTCCTGAATCAGGGGAGTCCTACCCGAAACTTACGGGCCAAAAATAAGGATGGGTGATCGCTGTAGTAGGCAGTCTCTAATATGGCTCCCAGCTATCCCTGCCTCCTGCTACTTATGCTTTTGTGTATTCCTGTCCCCTTGACTCAAGGCTAGGTCTGGTCACTTGCTTCTAACCAGTGGAATACAGCAAAGTGATGGTATGTCATTTCTGTGATTATATTATGTAAGATAATGACTTCTTCCTTGCTCTCGGACTCTCTCTATTGGCTTCTGAGCTTGCATACTTTGATGAAAGCGAGCTGCCATGTCGGAGGAGCCCATATGGCAAAGAACTGAGGGCAACCTCCAGCCAGTAGCCATTGAAGAATAGAGGCCGTTCGTCTACCCACCCTCTAGGAAGTGAATCCTGCCCTCAACCGTGTGAACTTGGAAGCAGATCCTTCCCCAGTCGAGTGTTCAGATGATACCCCAGCCTTGGCCAGCCACTCAATTGCCAACTTGTGACGACCATGAAGCAGAGGACCCAGCTAAGCTGTGCTCAAACTCCTGACTCAAAGAAACTGTAATAGTCAATGTTTGTTTTATGCTGCCAGGTTTGTGGTAACTTGTAGTACAGCAATAGATAACCAATACGTTGTACCAGAGGGATTGGGGATACAGATGCTGGAGAAGGGCAGTGTGTTAAAATGTACTTGGGATTTGTTTTAATCAGGTGTGGTAAGATACACAGACACAGAAATGATTATCACTAGGGAGAAAGTTCATACAGATCTCTAGAAACAGGAGTCGTGACACACTACACAGGGCCACACCAGGAAGGGACCTAGAGCTGGTTAGGAAGTGGAGGGTTGAGGAAAATCATGGGCAAAAGGCTTTACTGTGGTTTTCACAGCTAGGAAGGGGCAAGGAAGGATATACACACTTGGGATTGGCTAGTTTGAATAATTTCAGGATGTAGGGACTTTCCCTAGTTGCCCAGTAGCTGGTCCTGGGGTGATACTAGGGCAGGGGGGTTGTCTTAGTTGATTTTGGCTGCCATAACAGGATCCAGTAGACTGGGTGACTTATAAACAACAGAAATTTATTTCTCACAGCTCTGGAAGCTGGAAGTCTGAGATCAGAGTTGCCAATACAGTCAGGTTCTGGTTAGGGCCCTCTTCTGGGTTGCATACTCCCATGGTGGAAGGAGCTAGAGATCTCTTTGGGGTCTCTTTCATAAGGGCACTAATCCCATCCATGAGGGCCCCACCCTCATGACCTAATCACCTCCCAAGGGCCACACCTCCTATCGTGTTGGGGGTTAGGATTTCATTTCAACATATGAATTTGGAGGGAGTGCACAAACACGCAGATCATGCCAGGGATAGCGGCTCAGTCTGAGAGAGCCTATCAGGGAGGCAGCTGCCAGGTATGGGCTGTAGATTGACTGGTTTGCTGTCTCTAGGAATTAGCTTTGGGATGGCAGGTCTTTCTAGGATGAACCACCCCCAAATGTCAAAGCATCACGAAATACAGAAAATAAACACAGAATTCATACAAGTAGGTGAAGTTTGGGCAGCAGAACAATAGCTTCCCGCAGCAGCGCCTTGTAGGCATGAGTTCATTGTCTCAACAGTCCTGTGAAGTGGGTAGAAATTGCTTTCCCCCTATTTTTGTAAGGTGAGAAGACTAAAGAACAGAGGAGTTAAATAACCTGCTCAAAAGCACACAGCGAGTCAAGAGAGCACGAGGCAAGTGCGACTGGATAGGGCAGAAGATGCTATTGGCAGCAGCCACTCAAGGGGTCTCAAGCATTGACTAAACTGGCTGATCCAGTACCGGCAGGTCACTGTCGCTCACTGTCAGCCCTGCCCCCCCCCCCCCCCCCCCCCGCCAGCCTGCTGTTGGGCCTGCCACTGTATGTTCTTTCCCGAGCGGTTTCTGGGTCAGTCCTAAGCAGGACTGAGAGTGTCTTTCTCCTCAATCTCAAGTCCACTGGTGGTGTGATCTGGAACTGATGTTGCTTTCCTTGACCTGGGTTCTGCATTGCCAGGGCTGGGCCATTCACACATCGTGACTCCTGTGTCCCAGCTCTGGTAGCACAGCACGCATGCCTGGGAAGTGCCTGGTTTCCCTGCCAGGAACTGCATCTTCCTGCCTGAGTAGGGTCCCTGGGACATGGTACTCCTGCAAAGAACTGAGAACTCTCCTCTTCAGGGATGCAGTCATGCAATCCAGTAGGGCAGGGGCTGCACCAGATGGATTGTAAGAGCTCTTCCTGCCTTGAAAAGCCATGGCTCTACGTTTGCTTGCTTTGCTTGGTCTTGTATCATGGTACTTTTCATTCTTATTTGATCTCTCTTATTGGTTGAGATCAATGACTTTATGTATCTTGCACATACATAGTTTTAATTAAAAAAAAATCTAAAACAGTTTCAATAGTTCTTACTTTGGAAATGGATCTAGGAAAAACAACATTCCAAAGAAAAGTAAATAATCTCGTAAGTAAAAATAGCCTTTTATTTTTAGAAAAAAGTTCCTTTTTACGTTGCTCTTTTACATTGATCCTGTATGACGAACTCAATGAGCACAGAATCCCAGTAGCCCGGGCTGTGTCTGCTGATGACGGTAGCTGTGTTTCAGTTAAAAGCAAACCGGCTCACAAAAAAAGGCAAAGGTGTCCATTAACATTGCTGATGACTTCCAGCACATTCTGGAGGTCGTAGTCAAGATTAGAGTCATACTGCTTAGTTTTATTTTTAATATAATGACTGAGGTGTTCACACTGCTTAACAGAATGGAATGACCTCAGATATTATTTCTTAACATAGAGCAGGAGTTGGCAAACTACAGCCTTTAGGCCAGATCTGGCCCTCTGCTTGTATTTGTCATTAAAGTTTTATTGGAACACTACCATGCTCATCTGTTTACATATTGTCTAGGGCTATTTACGCACTACAGTGGCAGCACTGAGTAGTTGTGACAGAGACTATATGGCTGGCAAAACCAAAAATATTTCTCTTTGTCACTCTACAGAAAATGTCTGCTGATACCACACCTTAACGTTAAGGACAGTTAATAAAGTGTAAGCTATTATTCTGTATTTCATTTCATTTCACTTTATTTTATGGTGCTCATTTCCTTTTGAGCAACGAGCAATTGGCGGTTTTTCGGTCCATTTATATGATACCTTCTGCTCAAGAATTTTAAGTCTGTTTGCTTATAGATTTACACATCTGGTAGAAGACTCATAAGCTCTTTTCGCAGACTCAGAGAGGTCAATTTGCCTTCATAAAGTTGCACATGCGGATGGTAGTAGGAGCCCAGAAGAGAGTTCAGGTGTACAGTTCAAAGCCAGGCCCCATGTGATGACCATTTGTGTTTGAAGTTGTGATTCCTACACTGCACCAAAACAACGTAAAAGGAAAATATTTAGTCCACTAAGTGGTTTTCTGTCTACCATTTAACCTGAATAATACCAACAGCAAAATCTGTATCGATGCCAACAGCCATACTTGCAGACACAAATGCATCTTTGAAAAGGCAGAACCGATGTCCTCTAGACCTTGATACCTTTTCTAAGTGGCTGAGTCAGAATAACACTTCCACTTTGTACTCCTCAGTGTGTCTCCCCTGGACACCAGTCCTGGACCTCATGTCATAAGAGTCCTCTGTCTACACTTCTCCTCAAGCCCAGGATTCCACTGGGCTAAGTGGATGTGGTGACCCCTTCAGGACCACATGCCTTGTACCCAAGACCTAGGAATTCCCTGCCCAAATGCCCAAGGCTGCTTCTAAGCCTGCATGGATTCTTCCCAACGTCCCTCCTGTGTCTGAGGGCAGACAGTGTTGCTGGGCACACGCCCAGGCCTGAAAGCTGGCCAAGGGGCTGCTGTTTGCAGAATGTCCAGATGGCCCTCGCGTGTGTACACTGGGGTGTCTACCGTCATGTGTCCGAGGCCCTTCATGGTGTGAACCTCATTGAGCTTGTGACTGTGGTGACTTCCAAGCCTGGTTATTTTGGGGATTTTTACTCTCGGAACCCAGCCACCATGCTGTGTGGAAGCCCAAGCAGCCACAGAGAGGTCAGGTGTGTGAGTGAATGAACCTCCAAATGACTCCAGGCCCTGCTGTTGGGTTGCCCCCATCTCAGGCCCTAGACATTGTAGAGCAGGGATAAGCCATTCCTCTGCCCTTTCCAGATTCCTGGCCCGCAGAGTTGTGAACATAATGAAATGGTTATTTTTTGGCAGTAGGTTTGGGGTGGTTTGTGGTGCAGCAGTAGTGACGGGGACACTGACTTTCCATTTGGTTGTCAGTTTAGTGACATGATGGTGGCATTCTATCAGTCCTCAAATATCTATCGGGCTCCCCAAATGCCTTAACCACTGTGTGGGTACCCGCGATGTGGAATCATCGGAGAGGTGGCTTTTGCATTCCAGAAGTTGACAGTTGAGCAGAGGGAGACTGCTTTAAACCAGCTAGTTCAAGAATGGGTTTGGGCTTCCCTGGTGGCGCAGTGGTTGAGAGTCCGCCTGTCGATGCAGGGGACGTGGGTTCGTGTCCCGGTCTGGGAGGATCCCACGTGCCGCGGAGCGGCTGGGCCCGTGAGCCGTGGCCGCTGAGCCTGCGCGTCCGGAGCCTGTGCTCCGCAACGGGAGAGGCCCCAACAGTGAGAGGCCCACGTACTGCAAATAAATAAATAAATAAATAAATAAATAAAGGGTTCTAGGTAACATAGTGAGTTTGCAGGGCATGGGCAAGAGTTTAAAAAAGATCTACTTTTCACCACCCTAGTGTTTACAGACATTGTGAGGAACCTATTGTGATAAAAAGTACAGACTGCCTCTATGAGGTGAGAGGTCTAGAATGTGCTCCATTTAAAATAATGATTAGTGGCGTGCAATGGTTTCTTTCCCACTGAGCGGTTGATGGTTTCATTGCACTTGCTGTGTCCCAGTGGTATAGAGTTACTTTTATATGAAGTACTAAAATAGCTTTTCAAAAATAAGACAGGAAGTTTCATGCTCTAATGAACTAATAGTAAAATGTCAATATCATTAACTGGAAAAAAAGCAGATGAATGTTTGAGTTCAACTCTGCTTTGAAAGTTCTTTTCTTTGGAAAAGTTCTTGTGTTGAATAATGCTTAATTTGACATTGTCAAGAATTTATAGTCATTACCATTAATGCAGCAAAAAATGTATGACAAATAAGTAAAGACTATATATAAAGATTCCATGAATTTGTTGTCCAAATGGTTTGCTCTAAGGTTGGGGCACATGAATAAGCTACAATGATTATATGAAGTCTTCACGAATTTTTAAATGTATATAAATTTAAATTAGTGAATTCAAAGAAAAGGAAAAATTTGGATTGACGGAGGCCGTGCTGACACACCATTATAAAAATTCAGAGTAGCCTCCTATAGTTTCTTAAATTTTTAAATTTAACTTGCTTTTTTAGATTCTGAGAGTGACTCTCAAGAAACTAGAGACAAGTACTTCCAAAGCTGGGTCAGAAGTGATTTTGAATGGTGTTTTCCAGAATCTCCCTTAAAGTGTTTCTTTCTCCACGTCATCCTTCTCCCAGCTCAGCCCTCTTCAAGGCTAAGGAAGTCCCTGCTCCACATTTGTTTGGGTCTCAGAAGGGGGCAACCTCTTAGCCCCAAAACATCCAGCCTCTTCTAAAATACCCTTCTCCAAATGCAGTCTCTAGGTGTTACTCGACAAGCTCCTGCCTGCCAGGATTTCCAGGGTAAAGAAGCAGACCAAATTTACCTTGGAGAGTAAACGCCCCCAAAGATAAAGGAACAGTGCCGTCCAGCTGGGTAGCCCCGTGGTTTTCAAATCGGCTCTGTGGGACATCTTTAGTGCCCACTGGAGGGAAGTAAAGGGGACTGTGGCAGCTGGAGTTCTCCGTGCTCCACCGAAATTTTAATCAGATGTGTCCGGGTTTATCTGTTTTATATCAATAGAAGATCAGCCTCCCTTGCAAGCTTTCATCTGGGGACCTTTTGTAAGTCAGCATAGCACTTCACTGTGGATATTCACGTCGCTTGGTCCTCAAAAATACCAGTGTTACAGAATGGCTTCTGGGCATCTCTAAATAATTTGCAGAAAAAGCTCATTTCAGTTTTCCATCTCCTACTCATGGTTTAGCCTAGATAGACCTTTTTAACACCAAGAACGAAAATAAACGACCAAAAGAGGTCAGTTGTTGTTGGAATCATGAATAAAGTAATGGTGCCGGATCCTCCACATCTCCTGCCTTTGGCTCCAAAGGAGACGACTCTCAGGATTTGGGCATTCATTTTATTAAGTTACTGAAAATTATTTAGTTGTTTAATTGTGAAAAACACATAGACATCCCAACTTAATGACCCGTGTTGACCGTGACATGGTTCCATCGGGAGCCTCACTATTTTGCTTGTTTTACAAGGCCATTTGGGGAAGGGAAAGGGGAGAAACATCGGGAAGGTCACGTTGAATCTCAAGTTTCAACCGAAGAGGATCTTGTTGATCTGAACAAGAAACTTGTGCACTGTGGCAGTCCCAGCCTTTTGCTGGGACCCTGTCCTTTGGTAGTACTCCCCGCCCCCCAATGTCTTGTTCAAGGCTGCTCTCTGCTGATTCCTCTACCTCAAGGCAATCAGTATATCATAAAGGGGGAGAGAGGGATTTATATTTCATTATTGCAACTACTTTGTGTTACTTAGTGTGGCAGGCTGTCTCTAATACACCCCCCAATGACCCTCACTTTGTTATACTCATGCCCTGTGCAGTCCCTTTCTCTTGAGTGTGGGCTGCCCTAGTGACTTACTTCTAACCAATAGAATATGGCAAAGGTGATGGGAAGTCATGTCTCTGCTATTGTCACCTGCAACTTGCCAGCCAGCTAGGGGTGGCCAATAAATGTTGCTGTGACCCACCAGGTTACCCTAGAGTACCTTATCTCATACGGGGTTCAGGTTTGTATTAAGGTAGACGAACTGCTGTTAACAAAAGGTGACAAAATGTGTATTGGCTTTCATGCCACAGAAGTCCATTTCTCTTTTATTAATTTAATTTTTACTTTATATTGGAGTACAGTTGATTTACAATGTTGTGTTAGTTTCAGGTGTACAGCAGAGTGAATCAGTTATACCTATACACGTATCCACTCTTTTTCAGATTCTTTCCCATATAGGTTATTACAGAGTGTGGAGTAGAGTTCCCTGTGCTATGCAGTAGGTCCTTGTTGATTATCTCTTTTATATACAGTAGTGTGTATATGCTAATCCCAGACTCCTAATTTATCCCGCCCTCTACCTTTCCCCTTTGGTAGCCATAAGTTTGTTTTCTAAGTCTGTGAGTCTGTTTCTGTTTTGTAAATAATTTCCTTTGTATCATTTGTTTAGATTCCACATATAAGTGCTATCGTATGATATTTGTCTTTGTCTGACTTAGAAGTCCATTTGTCTGACTTAGAAGTCCGTTTCTTGATCATGAAACAGTACTGGGTAAGTGAAGAGTTTGGCAGACTGTCCCTCCCTCCCCCACACATCTGGGGCCCAGGGTGGTGGAAACTCCACCACTTTTCACACAGAACTTCCAACGTTGCTCTGGGTATGGGGGTCGTCATGATTCTAGCCCCCAGGAGGGCAAGAGCATATGGGAGAATTCCACGTTAGGAGATGTATAAGCAGGCCTAGGATTGGGGCTTGCTTCTGCTCACGTTTCATGGGCCGGATCTCAGTCACCCGGTCACACCTCACTGCAGGGGAATCTGGGAACAGCCGCCTTTAGCTGAGCGGCCATTTCCTACTGACAACTCTATACTAAGCAGAGAGCAGAAGAAATTTTGGTGGGTAGCCACGTTTTCTGCTCTACTGCTTCTAGGAAATTGCACGCTTTGCAATGGGGTAGGCAGATTAGCGTTCAGATATGACATGAAAGGTTTAACGTTCTAGACCTCTTCATCAAGGCCTGTTGCCTCCCACCCGTATCACCAGTCCCTTCATTGTTGCTTCTTCCACCCATGAACCAGCCAACCAGATCTTCAGCTACGGCCCATGACTCAGTATTGAAATTAATTGAGGGCTTCTGTCTTCCCACATCCTGGGCAAAGAGGGAAGTGAGATGTCCTGCTTGACTGTATATTGAGGGGATTTCTTTTGTCCACTGTCCCTCTGGACCACCTGCAGTGGGAACTGTCATGCTCTGAAATCTGCATCAAGCTAGTGCTGGTACCTTACAGACCTGCCTCTGAAATTTCCCTCGTCAGAATCACTTCCTTGTTCTTAAACCATTGCTTCCTTCGGTATCACATTTGCCTCATTCTCTATGCTCTTTCCTTAGATGAGCAGGGATTTAAATTTCTCCTTATAGACTTACGACTTCCAATTTTCTACCTCTAGCTTTAATGTCTCTGAGCTACAAACTTTCCACTAGACATTTCCAAGTCCATGTCAACGGGCAGTCCACATTTCACGTGACTCATTGATACCACTCCTGACTACTAATTGACATTAGCCAACCTCTCTCACTCCTTGTCTTTGTAACACATCACTATCTGAAGCTACTCGTCCATTTACTTGTTTGGCTCTTTAGCATCTATTCTAGGTATGGACCCTCCACAGGTGCTAAGACTTGGTTCACCTTGTGCAGACCCTAGCACAGTGCCTGGGAAATAGCCAACACAGCGCTCCATAGGTATTTGGCAAATGGATACATGAAGAATTCATTATAAGGAGGTCCCCTTGAAGTATAGATGTAAAGCTAGGAAAACTTCAGTAGAATGGCAGACATCCTGACTGGGTGAGTTGGGAATTGCTTTCCCACCAAGACCACTCACAATGGGGGAGAGGTAATTGCCCATCAAGATACTGAAGTGCTATCCTATTGGGGGGTTGCAGTAAAGCAGGTAAACTCAACAGATATTTAGTGAAGTTTGTAATTACTGCATAGGAAAAAATACAGTGTTGAGTCCCTAGATCCCTCGATCAGAATGGGCAAACAGTTTTCTATGAAAGGCTAGATTATACTTTAGGACTTGTGAACCATACGGCCTCTGCCAAAACTGCTCATCTCTGTCCTTGTAGCACGAGAGTAGCCACAGATAATATGGAAGCAAGTGGCCGTGGCTGTGTTGCAATAAAGCTTTCTTTATAGACCCTGAAATTTGAATTTCGTCTAATTTTCATATGTCACCAAATATTATTCTTTAGATTTTCCCCAACCATGTAAATGTAAAAGTCGGGAATTCCCTGGAGGTCCAGGGGTTAGGACTCCCTGCTCTCACTGCCGAGGGCTCAGGTTCAATCCCTGGTTGGGGAACGAAGATCCCACAAGCCATGTGGCACAGCCAAAAAAATTTTTTAAGTAAATAAATAAAATAAAAATGTAAAAATCATTCTGAGTGCACAGGTCATAGAAATACAGGCACTGGGCTGGATTTGGCTTGCGGGATGTAGTTTGCTGACCCCTAACCTAGATGGTCAGACAATTCAGCCTTGTGTATATTGGGATTCTTTTCCAGCTCTCAAGGCTGCTTTATAAATAATGTTTCATAAAACATTTTCATGTCATCTTTGGACTTGAGTCTCTAGGGGCGCTCTGGGTTGGGGGGAGGGAGAAGGAAAAGAGCCTCCCAGGCCTAAATGGTTAACATTTATATTGCAACATAAATTATTCTCTGCTCCAGATTGCCTGTGCTATCCATGTAGAATGATTAATGTCAAGATGATAAAATGATGCAGTCTCTTGAATTTGATTCCAGCTGTTCCCGTCTTTGATATGATTTGTGAATGACATTTGTATTTTTTACTGGTGATTAGTTAATGCTGGGAAGGACGGCCAGATGATAGCTGTCTAGAATTCTAAAGCCAAAGATTTACTTGGCTAGAAAACTGTTCAATAGAATATCGTTACAACATTTACCACAAATTCATTTAGCATTTGTCATTAGAAGGTTCTTAGCATCAGGGAAGCAATCTATAGCCAGAAGGATTTCTGAGACCATTGGATTATACCATGATTACAGAACAAGGGTAACCCGTGATGCATGGCTCTTGTTTAGAACTCAAGTGAATTCTTTTTTTTTTTTTTTTTGCGGTACGCGGGCCTCTCACTGTTGCAGCCTCTCCCGTTGCGGAGCACAGGCTCCAGACGCGCAGGCTCAGCGGCCACGGCTCACGGGCCCAGCCGCTCCGCGGCACATGGGATCCTCCCGGACCGGGGCACGAACCCGTGTCCCCTGCGTCGGCAGGCGGACTCTCAACCACTGTGCCACCAGGGAAGCCCTCAAGTGAATTCTTAAAGAAATGATTCCAGTTTTTCTGAGAGCCCTTTATTGACTTGTTCATAGATGACATCTCCACCGTGCGTCTCAGTTTGGAAGCCAAGTATCACAGGTTACTGGACTTAGCCCACGCTGATAATGGTGACCATTTATAGAGCCACTTACAATATGCAAGGCATTGAACTATTTTACACTCGTTTTGTCTTCACACCAGTGCTTTCTTAAAAAAATTTTTTATTTCATATTGGAGTTGATTTGCAATGTTGTGTTAGTTTCAGGTATACAGCAAAGTGATTTAGTTATATATATACGTGTATCCATTCCTTTTCAGATTCTTTTCTCATATAGGTTATCACAGAATATTGAATAGAGTTCCCTGTGCTATACAGTAGGTGCTTGTTGATTATCTATTTTATATATAGTAGTGTGTAGATGTTAATGCCAAACTCCTAATTTATCCCCCCCCCCACCTTTCCCCTTTGGTAACCATAAGTTTTTTCTTCTTTTTAATTAATTAATTATTTATTTAATTTATTATTTTTTTTTACGGTACGCGGGCCTCTCACTGTTGTGGCCTCTCCCGTTGCGGCGCACAGGCTCTGGACGCGCAGGCTCAGCGGCCATAGCTCATGGGCCCAGCCGCTCTGCAGCATGTGGGATCTTCCCGGACTGGGACACGAACCCGTGTCCCCTGCATCGGCAGGTGGACTCTCAACCACTGCACCACCAGGGGAGCCCTTTAATTTATCTTTGGCTACGTTGGATCTTCATTGCTGTGCACGGGCTTTCTCTAGTTGTGGCGAGCGGGGGTTACTCTTCGTTGCGGTGCGCAGGCTTCTCATTGCAGTGGCTTCTCGTTGTGGAGCACAGGCTGTAGGGGTGTGGGCTTCAGTAGTTGTGGCACGTGGGCTCAGTAGTTGTGGCTCACGGGCTCTGCTGCTCCGCGGCATGTGGAACCTTCCCGGACCAGAGCTCGAACCTGTGTTCCGTGCATTGGCAGGCAGATTCTTAACCACTACACCACCAGGGAAGTCCCACCATAAGTTTGTTTTTGAAGTCTGTAAGTCTGTTTCTATTTTGTACATAAGTTCATTTGTATCATTTTTTTAGATTCCACATATAAGTGATATCATGATATTTGTCTTTCTCTGACTTACTTCACTTAGTATGATAATCACTATTTGCATCCATGTTGCCGCAAATGGCATTATTTCATTCGTTTTTATGGCTGAGTAATATTCCATTGTATATATGCACCACATCTTCTTTATCCATTCACCTGTCGATGGACATTTAGGTTGCTTCCATGTCTCGGCTATTGTAAATTGTGCTACAGTGAACATCAGGGTGCATGTATCTTTTCGAATTATCGTTTTCTCTGGGTATATGTCCAGGAATGGGATTGCTGGATCACATGGTAGCTCTATTTTAAGTTTTTTAAGGAACCTCCCTACTGTTCTTCATAGTGGCTGTACCAGTTTACATTCCCACCAACAGTGCAGGAGGGTTCCCTTTTCTCCACATTCTCTCCAGAATTTATTGTTTGTTGTTGTTTTTTTTGGTGTGTGTGTGTGTGTGTGTGTGTGTGTGTGTGTTACTATTTTATCTTAAATTTTGATTTTTTAAGACATTTATTTATTTGGCTGTGCCGGGTCTTAGTTGCGGCGTGCAGGCTCTTCATTTGCCACATGTGGGATCTTTGTTGCGGCACGCGGGATCTTTAGTTGCGGCAGGCGAACTCTTAGTTGCGACATGTGGCATCTAGTTCCCTGACCAGGGATTGAACGGAGGCCCCCTGCATTGTAGTTTTGATCTAATAATTAGTGATATTTCACACCAGTGCTTTTTTTTTTGGCTGCACTGCATGGCATGTGGGATCTTAGTTCCCCCACCAGAGGATGAACCTGTGTCCCCTGCAGTGGAAGGACAGAGTCTTAACCACTGGACCGCCAGGGAAGTCCCTCACACCACTGCTTTTAAACATTATGCTCTGCTGTCAGAACATCTGTCCACCCCCCAAATCATCAGAAAGGCAGCCCATCTGGTCTCTTCTCTCTGCATCCTTGTGGCCTCTTAGATTGTGATTCTCTGTGGATAAGGATGGGATGAGTTTAATTCGGAGTTCCTCAGCCCCAGTACCATTGACGCCTGGGGCCCGATCATTCTTTGTTGCCGTAGGGACGTTCTTTGTTGTTCTGTGCATTGTAGGATGTTTAGCAGCATCTCTGGTCTCTACCCACTAGATGCCAGTATCACCCCCTCCCCAGGATGCGACAGCCAAAAACGTCTCCAGACACTGCAAAAGTCCTGTATCCTCTGGGGGATAAAATCACTCCAAAATGAGAACCACTGGTTTAACTCAATCTCCCTGATGTAGCATCAAGCATATAAAATTGTCCTTGGGGTCCAGCCTGTGTTTTCACTTCCTGCATGAGACCATCTTGTAATGAGTTTCTCTTTACTTGAGGAATTGAAATGGGAGCTGTGTCTAATTTATCATGAATTCTGTTTCATGGAAAATAGAGTTTATTACCATGTTGGCAACAGTGGCTGAATTCTCTACTCGCGATCTCTGGATCCCAATTGGTATGAAGAAGGTACCCGTGTTTTCAAGTGAAGAGAGCAGAATATAAAGGAGTGACTCTCTCTTCCCTCCCCCCCTCCCCCCATCTCTTCTGGATCGACATCTTCATAACCTTGAGCCTGAGGTAGATAAACCAGTGTTTTCTCTGCTTGTGGGGTCATGAGCATAGTTTTTGTTTTCCTTTGTGCCATTCTTTATTTTCATAACGTCCTGCGATAAACATATATCATTTTTCAAAAGTCAGATAAAAATTCCTTTAAAAAATGAAGTCACTAATCCATGCTGAGATTTCTAGCTGAGGTTAACAGTTTCTTTGGACGATGTGAGACTTAGCTT
Organism: Orcinus orca; assembly: GCF_937001465.1. Classification (NCBI taxonomy): domain Eukaryota; kingdom Metazoa; phylum Chordata; class Mammalia; order Artiodactyla; family Delphinidae; genus Orcinus; species Orcinus orca. The sequence continues at coordinate 7,925,316 of NC_064580.1, forward strand.
TCTGATCAGAACACTGATGCCATTGTAGCTGCAACGGTGAAACTTCTTACGGAGAGCTTGACGGGCAGATCTAGGAAAATAATATCTATTACTTAATCATGAAAATAAAATTAGAAGCAATGTCCTGAAAATTAGAGGTGCCAGGGACCTGGAAAAATAAACATCCCACCGCCAGTTTCGAGTTATTGAATATTTTCATTAAAGAACAATGGAGGACAGGAACAGCAGTTGCTTTGAATTACATGCTATTTGGGACCAGCAACAGTGGATTAACGAGGTTTTACTATGTTTCAGATGTTTGTCAATCATTGATTGTCAGCATTCGTATCTACATATGCTTACCAGGCTTTAGGGGCACGAGGTCTTCGAGACAGAGGTTATGTCTTTTACCGATTCTGTACAAGGCCAGACCACACTGGAGAGCCCTAATATGTTGGCAGGGTATGTTGACCATTGATAACAGCGTGCGGACTATTTAGCTCAGAATCCCAAGGCCAAGGTGGAAACAGCCTGGGAACAATGCCTGCAAAAGCTTTTTATGACTAAAAAGCCCCAAGCAAGCATATAGCTTTCCCAATCGCAGAGGCACTTGGCTCCAGCCTGTCATTAAAATGTGGGCACGGACCCAGCCCCGGGTCCCAGAAAGCAGCCCCCTTCCAGGCTCAGGAGCAGGCTGCCCCTGACAGAGCAGGAAGCCCTGGCCGCGGGCCCCCTGGAAGCCGAGAAGCCTCCTGAGTGGCCCAGACGCCAGCGCCGGCCTGTAGAAGTTGGAGAAGTGATGGCTTTCAGGCTGGGGCCCGCAGAAGCAGAATTCCCCAATTCCCAGCCAAAGAACATAATCCTGAAGTTGAAAAACAAATGGCATTCATACGAACTGAGCCCAACAGTTCCCTTTCTCCGTTGGAAAGGAAATAGTTGGGAGATGGTTGTGGACAAACAGTACACAGGGCCACACTCCTTCCTTCCTTCTTCCGGCAGAAGCTTGAGGAAACTCCGCTCAGAGTTAACAAGGTCAGAAGGTTCTGTCTGCCGGTCCCTCTGAGTGGCAGCACCCTCCATGGGGCTCCCTACACCATCATGACAGATTTCCTTTGGTTCTGAATTTTTGTTTAGCTTCTGGTTCTTTGACTGATGGAAGCAATTGGATTTCTTAACCAGAATTAAGTCGTTAAGTCCCTTATTGCACAAGGGAGGAAACGTTCTCAAGTAATTTTCATTCAGATGAAATGGGGGTAAAGCGGTCTTGAAATAGAAGGAAAGAATTAAAATAGTAACTATTCCCAGGTATGTTTTTCTCCCGTAGGAAACAGTGGTTTAAAGTTTATGGAGCAGGTTAATGAGTTGGCGAACCTTGCCTGTTGGCCCATGTCCTAAAATAAGACTTTTTAAACACACTTCAAAAATATACAACACTTCTCATTAATGGCCGATAAAGAATTAGGTCTTGAATCAGGATGTAAAGGCAGAATGATTCATATAATAATATGTAGCAGAAATGGGGTTTTTCAGAAATGAAAATTTTCATTGATTACGTGATTCCCAGAAGCATTTGGATGTTTATTTTGCTTTGCTTTTTTTGTGTCCGTCTTTATTTTTCAAAAATTTCGTTAATAAATATATATTACTAGACTGGAGAAAACAGACTAAATTTGAGAGTTGACAACTTGATGTGATATAAAGAGGACCTTTCAAGAAGTGGAGTTTCCTTCAAACATCTGTAGAAGGGGAAAAAACAAGTTTTTTTGGCTTTGCTTGAAGGCGGGGTGATGGATTGGGGGACCTTTATGCTTGTTGTTTTATTCTAATTCTGTTTCTCCTTCATGGCTCCAAAGCAGAAACGTTTGTTCCCTTTTCTAATATTAAGTTAATAGGGATTAAGTGAGCATCTACGGACTCATCGTCATTGGTTATTTTCTCTTGCTGTCAGTTTTTATTCCGCTATATCTATTGTATCACCTAAACCAGCGCATCACTTCCTTTTGTTCTGCGTGAGATGCTGGATCCTGGAAGCACCACCCATCTCTGTGTTATATGGCAACAAATGAGAGTGAGTTAGGCCAACCATCACTTGAATAAATTCTTTAGCACTCGTAACAAATTTGAATTGTGTACTGCATGAATCTAACATTGATGTCCTCCTTTTCTTTTTTCCTTCACTTATTTCCCTTCCTCCCTCTCTCTCTCCCCTTTTCTCCCCTGATCTCCTTCTCTCTCCCTTCTTGTCTCCCTTCCCTTCTTCCTGCTCCTTCTGTCCCTCCCTCAATCTGTCCTTTCCTTCCTCCTTCCTTCCTTCCCCCTTTTTTTTTTTTTTTTTTTAGTAAATATCCTAAACCGTGTTAGGTACCAGAGATATTAAAAAGTAATGATTAAGCGCAACCCCTCCCTTCAGGGAACTTACACTCCAACAGAGGAAAAAATCCTTTGGAGGGGGAAAAAAAAGGGAGGGGGAGGGGTGAGAAAAAATCCCTCAGGGGAAAGCAGAAATTTGTGGATTCTTCTGAGCTGTGGAAGGAAGGAAGGAAGGACAGAAAGAAAAGATATGATAGCCATACTTTTTTTTTAATTGAAGTACAGTTGATTTACAGTGTTGTGTTAGTTTCAGGTGTACAGCAAAGCGATTGTTACATGTCTGTATTTATTCTTTTTCAGATTATTTTCCTTTATAGGTTATTACAAAATATTGAGTGTAGCTCCCTGTGCTATACAGTAGGTCCTTGTTGTTTATCTATTTTATATATAGTAGTGTGTATATGTTAATCCCAAACTCCTAATTTGTCCCTCCTCCCTCTTTTCCAAAGTATATAATAGCTATACTTTGGAGCAGCCGTATCCTTTCCAAAAGCAGTCTCATAGAATTACTGTTCTATGCAGAATATGTCTCCAGGTTTATGTCCCATTTGTTTATTTTTGCTTTTATTTCCTTTGCTTTAGGAGATGGATCCTAAAAAATATTGCTATGATTTATGTCAAAGAGTGTTCTGCTTATGTTTTCCTCTGGGAGTTTTATCGTTTCTCGTCTTACGTTTGGATCTTTGATCCATTTTGAGTTTGTTTATTTTTTATGAATTTATTTTATTATTTTTGGCTGCATGGATCTTTGTTGCTGCACGCGGGCTTTCTCTAGTTGTGGCGAGCGGAGGCTACTCTTCGTTGTGGTGCGCGGGCCTCTCATTGTGGTGGTTTCTCTTGTTGCAGACCACAGGCTCTAGGTGCACAGGCTTCAGTAGTTGTGGCTCGCGGGCTCTAGGGCGCAGGCTCAGTAGTTGTGGCTCAAGGGTTTAGTTGCTCCGTGGCACGTGGGATCTTCCCGGACCAGGGCTTGAACCTGTGTCCTCTGCATTGGCAGGCGGATTCTTAACCACTGCGCTACCAGGGAAGCCCTGAGTTTATTTCTGTATACGGTGTTAGAGAATATTCTAGTTTCATTCTTTTACATGTAGCTGTCCAGTTTTCCCAGCACCACTTACTGAAGAGACTGTCTTTTCTCCATTGTATATCTTTGCCTCCTTTGTCATAGATTAATTGACCGTAAGTGTGTGAATTTACTTCTGGACTCTCTATTCTGTTCCATTGATCTATGAGTCTGTTTTTGTGCCAGTACCATGCTGTTTTGATGACTGTAGCTTTGTAGTATAGTCTGAAGACAGGGCGTGTGATTCCTCCAGCTCTATTCTTCTTTCTCAAGTTTGCTTTGACTATTTAGGGTCTTTTATGTTTCCATACAAATTTAAAAAAATGCTTGTTCTAGTTCTGTGAAAAATGCCATTGGTATTTTGATAGGGATGGCATTGAATCTGTAGATTGCCTTGGGTAGTATGGTCGCTTTAACAATATTCTTCCAATCCAAGAACACAGTGTATCTTTCCATCTGTGTGTGTCATCTTCAGTTTCTTTCATCAGTGTCTCATACCTTTTGGAGTATAGGTCTTTTGCCTCATTAGGTAGGTTTATTCTTAGGTATGTTATTCTTTTTGATGTGATGGTAAGTGGGATCATTTCCTTAATTTCTCTTTCTTGATAGTTCATTGTTAGTGTATAGAAATGCAACAGATTTCTGTATATTAATTCTCTATCCTGCAACTTTACCAAATTCATTGATGAGCTCTAGTGGTTTTCTGGTGGCAACTTTAGGGTTTTCTATGTATAGTATCATGTCGTCTGCAAACAGTGACAGTTTTACTTCTTCCTTTTCAGTTTGTATTCTTTTTATTTCTTTTTCTTGTCTGATTGCTATGGCTAGGACTTCCAGTACTATGTTGAATAAAAGTGGTGAGAGTGGGCATCACAGTCTTGTTCCTGATCTTAGAGGAAATGCTTTCAGCTTTTCACTGTTCGGTATGGTGTTAGCTGTGGGTTTGCCATTGACGGCCTTTCTTATGTTGTGATATGTTCCCTCTATGCCCCCTTTCTGGAGAGGTTTTATCATAAATGAATGTTGAACTTTGTCAAAAGCTTCTTCTGCATCTATTGAGATGATCATATATATTTTTTGGTTTTATTGAAGTATAGTTAATTTACAGTGTTGTGTTAATTTCTTCTGTACAGTACAGAAATTCAGTGTTATATGTATATTCTTTTTCGTATACTTTTCCATTATGGTTTGCCACAGGATATTGAATGTAGTTCCCTGTGCTATACAGTAGGACCTTGTTGTTTATCCATCCTGTGTATAATAGTTTGCCTCTGCTAATCCCAAGCTCCCATTCCTCCCCTCCCCTCCCCCAGCCCCCTTGGCAACCACAAGTCTGTTCTCTATATCTGAGTCTGTTTTTGTGTCATAGATATGTTGATTTGTATTGTATTTTAGATTCTGCAAATAAGTGATACCATATGGTATTTGTCTTCTCTTTCTGACTCCTCTTTAGTATGATAATCTCTAGGTCCATTCATGTTGCTGCAAATGGCAAAATTTCATTGTTTTTGATAGCTGAGTCATATTCCATTGTGTGTGTGTGTGTGTGTGTGTGTGTGTGTGTGTGTGTGTGTGTATACACACAACATCTTCTTTAGCCATTCTTCTTTCGATGGACATTTAGGTTGTTTCCATGTCTTGGCTATTGTGAATAGTGCTGCTGTGAACATAGGGGTGCATGTACCTTTTGAATTATAGTTTTGTCCAAATATATGCCCAGGAGTGGGATTGCTGGATCATATGGCAATTGTATTTTTAGTTTTTTGAGAAGCCTACATACTGTTTTCCACAGTGGCTGCACCAATTTACATTCCTGCCAACAGTGTAAAAGGGTTTCCTTTTCTCCACACCCTCTCCAGCACTGTTTGTAGACTTTTTAAGGATGGCCGTTCTGACTGGTGTGAGGTGGTTCCTCCTTGTAGTTTTGATTTGCATTTCTCTAATAATTAGTGATGTTGAGCATCTTTTCATGTGCCTCTTGGCCACCTGTATGTCTCCTTTGGAGAATTGTCTATTTAGGTCTTTTGCCCATTTTGGGGGTTGTTTGTTTTTTTGTTGTTGAGTTGTATGAGCTGTTTGTATACTTTGGAAATTAATGCCTTAAGTCGCATTATTTGCAAATATTTGGAAATTAATGCCTTAAGTCACGTTATTTGCAAATATTTGCTCCCATTCCACAGGTTGTCTTTTCATTTTGTTTATGGTTTCCTTTGCTGTGCAAAAGCTTGTAAATTTGGTTAGGTCCCATTTGTTTATTTTTGTTTTTATTTCTATTGCCTTGAGAGACTGACCTAAGAAAACATTGGTACAATTGATGTCAGAGAATGTTTTGTCTATGATCTCTTCTAGGAGTTTTGTGGTGTCATATCTTATGTTTAAGTCTTTAAGCCACTTTGAGTTTATTGTTGTGCATGGTGTGAGGGTGTGTTCTAACTTCATTGGTTTACATGTGGCTGTCCAACTTTCCCAGCACCACTTGCTGAAGAGACTTTTCCCATTGAATATTCTTGCCTCCTTTGTCGAACATTAATTGACTGTAGGTGTGTGGGTTTATTTCTGCACTCTGTTCTGATCCCTTGATCCGTATGTCTGTTTTTGTGCCAATACCACACTGTTTTGGTTACTGTACTTTGTTGTATTGTCTGAAGTCTGGGAGGGTTATGCCTCTTGCTTTGTTCTTTTCCCTTAGGATTGCTTTGGCTATTCGGGGTCCTTTATGGCTTCATATAAATTTTAGGATTATTTGTTCTAGTTATGTAAAAAAAAAATGTCATGGGTAATTTGATAGGGATTGCGTTAAATCCATAGATTTAAATCCATAGATTGCATTTAACAATATTTATTGCATTTAACAATATTAATTCTTGCAATCCAAGAGCATGGGATATCTTTCCGTTTCTTTGAATCATCTTTAATTTCCTTCATTAATGTTTTGTAGTTCTCAGCATATAAGCCTTTTACCTCCTTGGTGAGGTTTATTCCTAAGTATTTTAGTTTTTGATGTGATTTTATTTTTATTTATTTGGCTGCACTGCGCAGCTTGCAGGATCTCAGTTCCCCCACCAGGGGTTGAACCCAGGCCACAGCACTGAAAGTGCTGAATCCTAACCACTAGACCACCAGGGAACTCCCTTGATGTCATTTTAAAAGGAATTGTTTGTTTACATTCCCTTTCTGATATTTCATTGTTAGTGTAAAGAAATGCAACTGATTTCTGTACATTAGTCTTGTATCCTGCTACCTTGCTGAATTCGTTGATCAGTTCTAGTAGTTTTTGTGTGGAGTCTTTAGGGTTTTCTACATATAATATTATGTCATCTGTGTATAATGACAATTTTACCTCTTCCCATCAATTTGAGTACATATTTCTGTGGTATCAGTTGTGATTTCTCCTCTTTCATTTCTTATTTTGTTTATTTGGGTCTCCTCTCTTTTCTTCTTGGTGAGCCGGTCAGCGGTTTGTCAATTTTGTTTACCCTTTCAAAGAACGAGCTCTTGGTTTTACTGACTTTTTTTCTATTGCTGTTTAAATCTCTGTTTTACTTATTTCCTCTGACCTTTATTATCTCCTTCCTTCTGCTGACTTTAGGTTTTGTTTGTTTGAGGTTTTTCTTATTTCCAGAAGAAGGCCTGTATCACTATGAACTTCCCTCTAAGAACTGCTCTTGCTGCATCTCATAGATTTTGTATGGTTGTGTTTTTATTGTCGTTTGCCTCTAGGTATTTTTAAATTTCTTTGGCTTCATCATTGACCCATTGGTTTTTTAGTAGCATGTTGTTTAGATGTAATTGTTTTCTTTCTCATTTCTTTTTCTGTGGTTGATTTCTAGTTTCATGCCATTGTGGTCAGAAAAGATGCCTGAAGTAATTTCTATACTCTTAAATTCGGTGAGGCTTGTTTTGGACCCTAGTATGTCGTCAATCCTAGAGAATATTCCATGTGCACTCGAAATGTGTATTCTGCTTTTTTTTGGATGTAATGTCCTGAAGATAACAATTAAGTGTAACTGCTCTATTGTGTTATTTAGAATCTCTGTTGCCTTATTGATTTTCTGTCTCAAAGATATGTCCATTGATGTGAGTGGGGTGTTAAAGTCTCCTACAATTACTGTATTCCTGTCAATTTCTCCTTTTATGTCTGTTAGTATTTGTTTTATGTATGTGGGTGCTCCTATATTGGGTGCATATATGTTAATGAGTATAATATCCTCTCCTTGTATTGATCCTTTTATCATTATATAGTGTCCTTCTTTATCTTTCTTTATAACCTTTGTTTTGAAGTCTATTCTGTCTGATATGAGTATTGTGACCCCTGCTTTCTTGTCATTTCCCTTTGCATGAAATATCTTTTTTCCATCTCTTCACTTTATGTGTGTCCCTTGCCCTAAAGTGGGTCTCTTGTAGGCAGCATATTGTAGGCTCTTGTTTTTTTTTTTTATTCAATCTGCCACTCTGTGTCTTTTGATTGGAGCCTTTAGTCCCTCGACATTTAAGGTAATTATTGATAGATATCTATTTATTGACATTTTAAACCTTGTTTTCCCATTGATCTTATATTTCTTCTTTGTCCCTTTCTTTTTTGTTTTTCCTTTTGTGGCTTGATGATTTTTGTTGTATTATGCTTTTGTTCTCTTCTTTTTGTTTTCTGTGAATCTATTGTATGTTTTTGATTTATGGTTGCCCTATTTTTTAAGTATGTTAACCCCTCTATATCTACTTGCTTTAGACTGGTAGTCATATAGGCTCAAACACATTCTAGAAAAAAATATCTACCTTCTCTTACTCTCCTCCCTGACATTTTATGATTTTTTTTTTACATTTTATGATTTTGATGTCCTCTTTTGCATCTTCATGTTCATCCTTTTGCTATTCATTGTGGTTATCATTGCTTTCACAGAAATTTTTTGATTTTTTAAAAAAAATCTGTGTACTGGCTTATTTAAGTGATTTACTTTCCAATTGTGATCTTCCCTTTCCTCCATATTCTTACTTCTTTTCTATTTAGAGAAGATCTTTTAATATTTCCTTTAGGATAGGTTTAGTACTGCTGTATTCTTTTAGTTTTTGCTTGTGTGAGAAATTCTTTGTCTCTCCTTTCATTCTAAATGGTAATCTTTCTGGGTAGAGTATCCTAGGTTGCAGATTTTTTCCCTTTCGGGACTTTGAATATCTCTTGCCACTCCCTTCTGGCCTGCAACGTTTCTGTAGAGAAATCAGCTGATAGACTTATGGGGGTTCCCTTGTAATTAACTCTTTGTTTTTCTCTTGCTGCCCTTAGAATCCTCTCTTTATCTTTAACTTTTGCCATTTTTATTATAATATGTCTTGGTGTAGGTCTGTTTGGGTTTATCTTGTTCAGAACCTTCTGTGCTTCCTGTATCTGGATATGTGTTTCCTCCTTTAGGTTTGGGAAGTTTTCAGCCATAATTTCTTCAAATACATTTTCAATCCTCTTTTCTCTTTCTTTTCCTTTTGGAACCCCTATTATGCATACATTGGCACACTTTCTATTATCCCATAGGTCTCTTATATTGCTTTCATTTTTTTTTTCATTTGGGTTTCTGCTGTTGTTCTAATTGGGTGATTTCCATTATTTTATCTTCCAGATCACTTATTCATTCTGCTATTCATAGCCTTTATTTTTTATTTTAAAAATATTTATTTATTTGGCTGTGCTGGGTCTCCGTTGTGGCACACAGGATCTGCGTTGCAGTGTGCGGGATCTTCACTGCCATGTGCTGGATCTTCAGTTGCGGCATGCGGAATCTTTAGTTGCAGCATGAGGAATCTTTAGTTGTGGCATGTGGAATCTTTAGCTGCGGCATGTGGGATCCAGTTCCCTGACCAGGGATCGAACCCGGGCCCCCTGCCTTGGGAGCGTGGAGTCTTAACCGCTGGGCCACCAGGGAGGTCCCTATTCATAGCCTTTATTTCAGCTTTCTTCTCTTCAAATGAATTCGCTAATTTTTCTTGGCTCCTCCTTATAGCTTCTAGTTCTTTTTACAGTAGTCTGCATTTATGTCAATAGCCTTTCTTCATTCCTTCAGTATTTTCATTATCTCCTTTTTGAACTCGGTGTCTATTAGACTGAAGAGGTTTGTTTCATTGTTTGTTCTTCGAGGGGAATTCTCTTGATCTTTTATTTGGATGTGGTTCCTCTGCTTCTTCATTTTACTTGTATTTCTCTTGCTCTTTGAGTTTAGAAATAATTCTATACTGTGGTCTTGGAGGGCTATCTTTATGTGGGAATGTCCCTGTGTAGCCTGCGTGGATTTGATATTTTTTGGCGTGAGGGCTGTTTTCAGTATGGATTCCTGCCGCCGCTTTCCTCCGTGTGTGCTGGCCATTGACCTCTTGGTAGGTGTGACTGGTGTTACGGATATTGAGTGGGGCATCCTCTTTGCTCTGTGGTTGTCACTGCCCTGTCAGGGGCAGGGTCTGCTCCCTAGTTGCTGGAGTGGAAGCCCCCAGGTCTGTTTCTGAGCTACAGTTCTGATCTGCATGTGAGGCAGGTGGGATTGGAGGGCTCCCACTGGGAGAGGAGCCACTGAGTGTTCCTCCGCTGGAGCTGTTCACCTGTGAGCGTGCTCTGTCGTGTCACTGTTCGCCCATCATGCGGGCTCACAAAGCACACTGTGGTTGCCATTGCCCTCGGCCCCACCTCAGTCGTGGGGGTGCCGGCAGTTGGCCCTGGTGTCTCTCAGGCACTGTTTGCACCAGGCCACCAGGACAGATCCACTGAAGTCAGGTCCAAGGACTGCAGTTATCATGCACCTGGACCTGCTGTGGGAGCTGTGGAGGCAGCTCAGACTCTGGCCCAGCCCAGCCCCCATGTGTACGCACCCACAAAGCCCCCAGCTGCTAAGGTCAGACCTGTCCCAGCCACAGGAGCACCTGTTGTCCATTCGGATGCTCCACAGGTGATGAATTTGCAAAGCCGTCAGTGGAGGTATAGATCAGTGGTTCACACAGCCCAGGAGAGATTTCAGCTCCGCTTCCTAAGTTGCACAGCCCCTGGGGCTCAGCTGTAATTTCAGCCCCACCACTGCATGTGGGCAACCCACCAGTGTCTGCTCCTGGGGCTGCCAAGGAGGTGGCCGGGGCATGAGAGCCTGCCCAGGTGGGAGCCTCTCCTGGAGCCTGCAGAGGCAGGGATTGGCACGTGGCGAAAGAGGCTGCTATGGTCGCCCCGCCCCTCCCTTTGCATGCCGCTTAACAAGGGTGCTCCGTTTCTGTGGCGGCCTGGGCTGCTTCTGAGAACACTCCCCACTGTGGTGCCCCACACTCCAGCCCCTTCAGGCTGTCTCCATGCAGCCAACAGCAGTCCTCTTCCCAGGTCTGTCCTCTAAACCCCAAGTTCCAGCACTCAGCCCCCACCCATACCAGAGGACACGCGTCTCAGGCTGGGGCGTGCAGGATGGTGGCACGGACCTTCCGTGTAGGTCTCTCTCTCTGTCCTGCCTGCTGCCAGCCAGTTGTTGTGCTCTCCTCTAATCCTCAGAAGCTCCTTTTCTGTCCCAGCTGATCTCCGCACTGGTGAGGGGGCTTCCCAGGGTGCGGGAACCTTTTCTCTCCTTTAGCTCCCTCCCAGGGGTGCAGATTCCATCCCAATTGCTCTTTTTTTTTTTTTTTTTTTTTTTCTTTCTCACACCCGGGTATGTGGAGATCTTTCTTGTCCTTTCAGGTGTTTGAAGTCTTCTGCTTTTGTTCAGTAGGTGTTCTGTGAGAATTGTTCCATTTGTAGATATATTCTTGAGGTATTTGTGGAAAGAGGTGAGTCCCACTTCCTACTATGCCGTCTTGATTTCTCTGCTGACCATATGGTTTTTATTCTTCAATTTGTTAATGTGGTGTATCACATTGATTGATTTATGGATATGGAAAATTCTTGCCTCCCTGGGATAAATCCCATTTGATCATGGTGTATGATCTTAATGTCTTGAATTTGGTTTGCTAATATTTTGTTGAGGATTTTTACATCTATGTTTATCAGTGATATTGGCCTGTAATTACCTTTTTTGTGATACCTTTGTCTGGTTTTGGTATCAGTGTGATGCTGGCCTCATAGAATGAGTTCAGAAGTGTTCCTTTCTCTTTACTTTTTTGGAATAGTCTGAGAAGGATAGGTGTTAACCCTTCTCTAAATGTTTGGTGGAACTCACTGTGAAGCCATCTGGTCCTGCACTTTTGTTTGTTGGGAGTTTTAAAATTACTGATTCAGTTTCATTCACGTTAGTTGGTCTGTTCATATTTTCTATTTCTTCTTGGTTCAGTCTTGGGAGGTTGTACCTTTCTAAGAATTTGTCCATTTCTTCAAGGTTGTCCATTTTATTGGCGTATAGTTGTTCGTAGTAGTCTCTTAAGGTCCTTTGTATTTCTGTGGGGTCAGTTGTGACTTGTCCTTTTTCATTTCTGATGTGATAGATGTGGTCCATCACCCTTTTTTTCTTGATGACTCTGGCTAAAGGTTTATCAATTTTGTTTATCTTTTCAAAGAACCAGCTTTTAGTTTTATTGATCTTTTCTCTTGTTTTTTTAGTCTCTATTCCATTTATTTCTGCTCTGATCTTTATGATTTCTTTCCTTCTAGTAACTTTGGGTTTTGTTCGTTCTTCTTTCTCTAGTTCCTTTAGATGTAAGGTTAGATTGTTTATTTGAGATTTTCCTTGTTTCCTGAGGTAGGCTTGTATCACTATAAACTTCCTTCTTAGAAGTGCTATTGCTGAGTTCCATAGGTTTTGGATCATCATGCTTTCATTTTCATTTGTCTCTAGGTATTTTTAAATGTCTTCTTTGATTTCTTCAGTGATACATTTGTTGTTCAGTAGCATATTGTTTAGCTTCGATGTGTTTGTGGTTTTTTGCATTTTTTTCTTATAGTTGATTTCTAGCCTCATAGCACTGTTGGTCAGAAAAGATGGTTGATACGATTTCAGTTTTCTTAAATTTACCGAGGCTTGTTTTGTGGCCTTGCATGTGATCTATCCTGGAGCATGTTCCTTGTGCACTTGAAAAAATGTGTATTCTGCTACTTTTGGATGAATGGAGAAGTGGCCTTCTTTAGGACACGTCCTGTGCTTCCCAGTAGTGCACTCCCCTCTCGTCACCCAAGCTATATGCTTTAGGGGTTTCCCCTGTGAGGGCTGATGAGTCCTTCTGTTGTGGTGGGCTATGTGGGTGACCTGGTAGGCTTGGGTAGCTCCTAATCCAGTTGGTTGCCAGACCCTGCCTTGTGTGGAGGCTGCCGGGTCATGAGGAAGCTGACTGTGGAAACCCAGGGGATTCCAGGGCTAGTGCTGGCTCACTGGTGGGTAAAGCCAGCTCCTGGAGTTATTGCTGGACTACTTGCAGGCAGAGCTGTGTCCTGGAGTTTGGCTGCAGGGCCCAGGCGATCCCAGAGCTGGTGTCAGATCACTGGTGGCGAGGGGGCAGTTGCTGAGACAGTTGTGTACAGGGTCCAGGGTGTCCTGAAGCTTACGTTGGCCTGCTGGTAGGCAGGGACAGGTCTTAGCTGGTCCCTGGGCAGGGTCTGGCCTACGGTGGGCAGGCTGGGTCTGTAGGCTGCAGCCTTATAGTCTTGCTGCGTCTGGTATGTGCACCCTGGCGGGTGAGGCTGGTCTGGAGGCTAATGCAAGCTTCCTAGAGGGCAGAGCTACTGCCTGCCTGTTGGTGGGTGGAGCTGGGTCCTGGCCCTCTGGTGGGCAGGGCTGTGGTTTTTTTTTTTGTTTTTACATCTTTATTGGAGTTAATTGCTTTACAATGGTGTGTTAGTTTCTGCTTTATAACAAAGTGAATCAGTTATACGTATACATACGTCCCCATATCTCTTCCCTCTTGCGTCTCCCTCCCTCCCACCCTCCCTATCCCACCCCTCCAGGTGGTCACAAAGCACCGAGCTGATCTCCCTGTGCTATGCGGCTGCTTCCCACTAGCTAGCTATTTTACATTTGGTAGTGTATCTATGTCCATGTCTCTCTCTTGCTTTGTCACAGCTTACCCTTCCCCCTCCCCATATCTTCAAGTCCATTCTCTAGTAGGTCTGTGTCTTTATTCCTGTCTTACCCCTAGGTTCTTCATGACATTTTTATTTAACTTCCATATATATGTGTTAGCATATGGTATTTGTCTTTCTCTTTCTGACTTACTTCACTCTGTATGACAGACTCTAGGTCTATCCACCTCATTACAAATAGCTCAATTTCATTTCTTTTTATGGCTGAGTAATATTCCATTGTATATATGTGCCACATCTTCTTTATCCATTCATCCGATGATGGGCACTTAGGTTGCTTCTATCTCCAGGCTATTGTAAATAGAACTGCCGTGAACATTTTGGTACATGACTCTTCTTGAATTATGGTTTTCTCAGGGTATATGCCCAGTAGTGGGATTGCTGGGTCCTGTGTTTAAGGGCTATGTCTAGAGGCGGCTGTGGGCTCAGAAAGTCTTTAGGCAGCCTGTCTCCTGATGAGTGGGGCTGTGTCCTACTCAGTTAGTTGCTTGGCCTGAGGTGTCAGCGCTGGTGCCTACCAGCTGTTGGGTGGTACCAGGTCTTGGCACTAATGAGCTAGAGGGAGGATCCCACCATGGTGCCCTCGTGCACCAGTGTCCACGTGGTAGAAACTCCCCAGAATGGCTGACACCAGGGTCTCTGCCCCCAGGGTTATCTACAGGCACCCCCCACCCCTGCCTCTCCAGGAAACTCTCTAAGACCAGCAGGTGGGTCTGGCCCGGGCTCTTATCAAAATAGTGCTTTTGCCCTGGGTCCCGGTGCATTTGAGATTTTGTGTTCCCCCTTTAAGAGTGAAGTCTCTATTTCCTCCAGTCGTTTGGGACTCCTGAAATTAAGCCCTGCTGGCCTTCAGAGGCAAATGCTCTGGGGCCTCATCTTCCTGATGCAGGACCCCCAGGCTGGGGAGCCTGACATGGGGCTCAGAACTCTCACTCCTGGGGACTTCCCTGGTGGTGCAATGGTTAAGAATCTGCCTGCCAATGCAGGGGACACGGGTTCAAGCCCTGGTCCGGGAAGATCCCACATGCCGTGGAGCAACTAAGCCCATGCGCCACAACTACTGAGCCTGTGCTCTAGAGCCCGCGAGCCACAACAAGAGAAGCCATCGCAACGAGAAGCCCGCGCACCGCAATGAAGAGTAGCCCCCGCTCGCCGCAACTAGAGAAAGCCCGTGCACAGCAACGAAGACCCAACACAGCCAATAAATAAACAAACAGACAAACTCTCCTGTGGGAGAACCTCTGCACTATAATTATTCTCCAGTTTGTGGGTCACCCACCTGGGTGTATGGGACTTGATTATATCATGAGTCTGCCCCTCCTAGCCATCTTGTTGTGGTTCCTTCTTCTTGTAAAAGTTCTTTTCTGGTAGTTTCCAGTCTGTTTTGTTGATGGTTGTTCTGCAAATCGTTCTGATTTTGGTGTGCCCATGAGAGGAGGTGAGCTCTGGATCTTTCTACTCCGCCATCTTGGCCAATTTCTGTATTTGCATTTTTTGAGGGCTCCAGTTCCAGGAAGAAGAGGGAGATGTTTATTCTTCTGACATTCCTGCCTCCCTCTCTGCCAGTGTAACTGACAGCGCACTGGGCGGGCCCGGGGGTGTCGAGCCAGTGAGCTGGACAATGCCTGCCTATCAACAGACTCCTCACAAGTGACCCAGCGGCCTGGGAGCGGAGGAAGGAATAGAAAATTGGTAGGAAGGTGATGTGAGAAGGTTCCGTGGACAGAAGGGATGTCATCATGATATAGGATGGATGTCACCATTGAAGTGTTCGTTAGGTCACTGGTCCTCAAAGAGGAGTGACTGTGCCCCATCCCCCACCCCGCAGGGCACATCTGGCAGCTGTCTGGAGACGTAGTTGGTTGGCACACCTGGGTCGGGGGTGGTCAGAGGCCAGGGATGTTGCTATACATCCTGCAGTGCACGGGAGAGCCCCGTAACAAGGAACTTTGCAACCCCAGATGTCCATGGTGCCAAGGCAGAGAACTCCTGCTTTAGAGACGGGACAGCCAGAGAAAGGACTGAACGGAGTCGAAACTGGGCATCAGAAGACTTTGTCCACAGGGACTTCCCTGGCGGTCCAGGGGTTAAGACTCCAAGCTTCCACTGCAGGGCACATGGGTTCAATCCCTAGTTGGGGAACTAAGATCCCACATGGTGCTCGGTCCCCCCAAAAAAGAAGACGACGACGACTTTGTCCACGGAACAAGTGAGATGAGGAAGAGAGAGTATATCCGGAAATATACTCAAAAGATACCTGCTTTCCCATCCTGTGTGTCCATGAGGGTGGAAGATTGTACTTGGCAATCTCATTAGACCCTCAGTACATAAGCACACAAAGTTCGTAATATCCTGCGTAAATTGAAAATGAAAACTTGACACCCGGCCTGTAATTAGCGAGAATGAACAACTTCCTCATTTTTACCCAATTCACCAGGGCATTGTAACACTCAGTCATCTCATTTCCTTCCAGAGCTGTAAAGGTGTCATGATTTCAGTCTCCCTGCAGTGGAATTTTTCTGCAACACGGAGCCTGGTCTTTGCACTTTGACGGCTGGGTGTGACAGCATGAAGGGAAATTGTTCGCATTTGTGTCTCGGATGCTGTCTTGAGCGGTGTTGATTTTCCTCCAGTCAGAGCTGTTCCCGAGGACTTCCTGGTTTTAAGCGCAAAAGCCTCAGGAAGAGTGAGCTGCCTTTAAAGGTCAGCTGCCCCAGCACGTACGGTCACTCTGAAATCGTGCAGACGGCAGCCCAGAGCAGTGCTTCTGTGCTGATCCAGGAGTATCTCTGGCCTGGTTCCCTGCAGGGAGTGGGAGGCCTGTGGCATTTCTCTGGGCGATCCTCCATGCCCGGGATATCTCCCCGTAGCCATCTGTGAGAACGACTGGACTCTCATCTGTTGCTCAATAGATGTTTGCGTTGTTCAAGCACCTCCACCAAGAAAAGATGGATTGACTTGGAAATTTTAGAAATACATGTATTTCGGAGCCTAGAAATGAAGTCCAGGAGGGAGCAGCTGGCCTTACGTTTTTGGCACCGAGTCCAGCAGCATTGCTTAATGAGAGCTGCCCGTCTAGCAGGATCGAGGGCCCGGGCTCTGCAGGCTGGTTGGCCCCGTGAACTCTGGGGTTGAGGGTTCACGCCCTGGCGCTTCTGCTTCCAGTCAATCATTTGAAAGTTGCAAACGTCCTCCTACCAGCAACCTTCTCCATTTCAGGATGTCCTGAGTGCCAGGTCCGGAATGCGGGGAGAGGGCAAGTGGCAACCGATAACAGGTGCTGCGATTGGGACGCCCCGCCCTCCTTTCTCTGTGTGTACCAAGTCCCCAGGGGCTGAAGGGCAGAGGCCTTGAGTGGGCTCATTGGTCCATGATGAGCGCTAGACATTTATTCTTGTTTGCGTCTCTTGCTGCTTCTGAACCTGGCCTCGTCCAGAGGGATTTGCCCCAAGGCCTGACATAGGGATTTAAACCAGGAATAGTCATCTCTGTCATCATCTACGGGAACTTATCTATTGGAGTAACAGACTCCAAAATGCAGTAGGCCCAAGCAAAATGCATAGCCTTTGGATAGGTTTGCCCCAAATTTGCCAATTCCAGATCCTGTATTCCTCAACTAACCCTGTCCTGACTCCCACTTTCATTCTTCTGGGGGTGGGGTGGTGAACTGTTGGCTCCTAGGAAATGTTCCTTGCTTGGAAGTCTCCTTGGTCTGCTGTTAATAAAGGTACCCCAGCTTTCTTTGGGTGAGTGTTCGTGTGCTGTGTCTTTGACCATCTGTACTGGAGGAACTGTTGAGGCTGTGTCGCCTGCTCGCTCACCTTGTCTAGGTGATACCCTAGAGCTCATCTTATTTGCACGTGGATCGTCTTAGAGTGTGGGATGAGCTGAGCCATTAAGAATTATATAAGCACAACTTCAGACTTCGCATTCAGGGGTGGGAGCCAGGCGGGAGATGATAAAAGACACTGACGGGCAGATCTACTCGCCCAATTTGGAGGGTTTCTTTTCTGTTGGGTGACCTGAAGCCACTATGAAGACAGGATGGAATTTGCTAGCAGGTAGATTTTCTAGCTTTTATTTTGATATTATCTTTCATCCTGTAGGTATATGTGGTTTCTGCCAATATGAAGCACTTATCCATTGATTTATTTTTAACACAAGTCTTTTAAAGAGAAGAGCTGAAGTCACGCGGGGCGGGGGGGTTAAGAGAAAGTTGCAAGCAGAACACATTCGTGAGACGTTGGAATTCTACGCTAAATACTTCTGCACATACTGTGTGGCACTCGTTGAGCCAAGTCGATCCTGGTCTCAGACTTCAGTAATGTTACAGTCTAGTGGTGGCAAAGAAACAGAAGCAGCAAACAATTTACAGAAAGAAATGCTGAGCTGTAATTATGAACAGAGGCACAGAGTGCTTTGTGAATCAGTTCTAGGGGAACTAGGTTGAGGCAGATGAGGAGAACACTTCACGGGAAATGCTGGTCGAGAAATAATCAAAACTATTAGCAGTAGGTAAGGAGGTTAGGGAAGGGTGGTCCCAGGAGAGGGACAGAGCAGAGCATCGCTACAGCAGCCAGTGTAGCCGGAGTGCAGGGAATAACGGCGAGAATGGTCCAAGATGATGCTCGGGGAATATTCAGGGAGAAGGCCGTGGAGGGTCTCACAGGCACTGTGCAGGAGTTTCATGGAAAGTATCAAGACACGGAACACTCTGAAAAAGTTTAAGTCAGTGTGTGTGGGTCAGAAGCGGGGATAAGAATGGTGGAAGCACGTCGGGGTATGTGTGACGTGATCCCACTTAGACATTACCTTGGCTGCTCCGGGGAATGAGCTGAAAGACAAGATGCAGTATGGGTTACAGGTAGACCGGTTAGCAGGTTATGTCAGTGAGATGTGAAAGCTTGGAGGTTCTGTGCAGGCGTAGGGAGGAGGTCAGTTAGAGCTCTTTAAGAGAGAAAATCAACAGGACTTGGTGACAGACTGGACACGGAGGGTGAGGCAGACATCAAACATGAACGTTTCATTTTTGGTTTGTGAAACTGGCTGGAGACGGCAAGGTTGGGGGGAAGAGACCCCGAGTGCCTTTTTGGACACATTGCATCTGAGGCGCCCCGTAGGCGTCTGGAAGCGATGACCAAGTAACCGGGTCAATATATGGGGCTGAGCTCAGCAGGGAAATGAGAGCTGGAGATAGAGATTTGGGAGGCATCTGCCCAGAGTGGCGAAGGAGGAGACGGCGTGGATGGTGTTGTCTAGGGAGGGATTGAAAAAGAACCGAAGTGGGTTAACATCTCAAAAGCTGCTGTGTGCCGAGATGAGGCCAGACATTCATGGGAATATGTATGGATGCAGGTGACATTGCTGACATCACTGAACACTGTTTGGTAGATGGAAGACACTGAATGCCTGATGCGAGTGAGTGGGGAGGTATGATGAGAAGCGAGGAAACGGAAGCAGAACATCTGAACTGCCCTTTGCGAAGCTTGACGGAAAAGAGGCGGGAGAGAGGGCGCAGAAGCTGAAGGGAGAATAGACTGGGGAAGGGGTGAGATAAGCTTTATTACCTGAAATATTTTACTAAACAACCTTTAATGACCATCATCAAAAATTGAGCTTTGGGGGTTTCCCTGGTGGCGCAGTGGTTGAGAGTCCGCCTGCCGATGCAGGGGACACGGGTTCGTGCCCCGGTCCGGGAAGATCCCACATGCCGCGGAGCGGCTGGGCCCGTGAGCCATGGCTGCTGAGCCTGCACGTCCGGAGCCTGTGCTCTGCAACGGGAGAGGCCGCAACAGTGAGAGGCCCGCGTACCGCAAAAAAAAAAAAAAAAAAAAAAAAAAAAATTGAGCTTTGAGGATAAATAGACCATGCTAAAGAACCAATGTTCATGAAATCATTTTTCTGTCTCTCCTTAATTGGTAATTGGTTTTTGGCCATGACACATTTGCTTGTTAATTGCCATGCTTCCTATTTAATCGTGCCTTTATAATTCTCTTAGAGAACATGGCTGAAAAAGATTCAGAGGGAGACCTGAATTCCTTTCCATAAATCACCCATATTAAGACAGGACAACGACAAGAGAGGTTCTTCCATAAGCCCTTGACCCCATTTTTATTTTACATTCTTGAAAGTACATCCCACAGGGAAAGGGATCTTGCAAGTTCCACGTGTCTCTTTTTATGCTCCTATTATAATCACAAGCAGCTCTCTTCTTCAGCCTATTTTGCTTCTCTAATTTACAAAATAATAATTTGTAAAAGAGGGGAATGGGGGCTACTCTCTGGAGTGTGTGACATGCCCTTCAGGTTGACTTTGAAAAGTGATTAATTACAGCAGCGTCTGTTTCAAAAGTTCAAACTAAATGTACTTCTCAACTCTTACTAAAGGGAATGTATTTTACACCTGTGACTTGTGAAAAGGGCTGATCTAAGTCAAAATTATGAAGGAGGTAAAGCGAATCATTAGAACAGGCACACCCTACTCTGCTGAACGAAAGAATCTTTTAATAGCCCTGTAGCCCTGTCTTAAGCACTCGGTAACGGATTCTCCATGAGTTCTGTGATTGCAGAATTGATGTAATTCAGTGTTGGAAAGGACTTGTGAGCTCAGAGGCCCAGAGCCATGAGGGGACATGGCTGAGTCCCCAGCGAGTGAGGGACAGTTAGACAATGCACTGGAGGTTTCAGGCCGCTGGTCCAGTACTGTATCTGCTGTGGCCAATCACAACATGGGACAAATGTGCCCCGTGCTTGTTTTTGTAAATAAAGTTTTATTGGAACAGAGCCACACCCATTCGTTTACACATCCTCCCTGGCTGCTTTCACTTTCCAGCTGCAGAGCTGAGTAGCTGTCAGACAGTATGGCCTGCAAACCCTAGAACAGCCCCTCTCTGACCTTGACAGAAAAGGGGCCGAGACCTGTGCTGCTAGGTAGCATTGGCTGCCAATCCTGGCCGCACTTGAGAATCACTTCAAACAAAAGCACGGGGTGCTGGGCCACACTCTGGACCTTCTCATCCCATCTTTCAGGACGGGATCCAGAAATTGGCATTTGTTTAAAAAAAAAAAGAAAAAAGAGATTTTCCTGCTCAGCCAGGTTAAGAGTCACTGCGTTACATCGTGCTGCGTCTAAAGCACATGACCTTGAAAAGACACTTCAGGCTATAAGTGCGTGTTTATATGGGATACGAGCCTGGAGAACGCCCTCTAGAGCGGCGTTTCACACACTGTCTGCTAGTATCAGCATCCCCCGGAGGGCTGGTTGGAACTCTGATCGCTGGGTCCCAGCCCCGCAGATTCTGCCCAGTAGGTCTGGGGTTACACGTGCCAGAGAGCTGGCACGTGTAACAAGCGTGCAGGTGCCACTCACGCCGCAGACCCATGACCGCAGTCTGCAGAGCGCTGACTTAGGTCAGAAAGGCTCGCATCTCTAATGAAAGTCAAGTCCTATTAGCCTGGGGAGGGGGCTGGCGATAGATTTATGGACCAGCTGCTGGGATGGTCCCAGACCATGCTGTAAAGACCACCACCCAGTCTGCTCAAATCGTGCTTGTCTTCCTCTCCGCCCCATCCGGAAGCCCGGAACCAAGCCGTTCTTCTTCCAGTCTCCGCTCCTGTACAGGTTTTCTCTTACTGCGTCTTTACATTCTCTGGGGACTATTTTGTGTCTTGTAAAGTAACTGTATTTTGATTAGAGGCCGGATTGGTGGAGGCAGGAAAGTTTCAAGCATAAAAGAAAATGGCTATGTTGCGAAGGAGTATAAAAATTAGCAGAAGTTGAATCAGTATTTGTGGAAATCGTGAATGTGAACACACACACAGGCAAAAAAGGCAACAGAGACAGGCAGAGACAGAGGGTGTGGGAACCACAAAAATGATTTTATTTTCAACCAGAAAGCAACAGCAATGGAGAGTCTGGGCTGAGGGCCTGGCAGCGTGACTCAAGTACCAGGGATTGAATTCGTTCGGGTGCAAGAGGCAGTGTACAGAGACCTTTCATTTCCAAGCTAAGCAAATCACATCCAAATCTTTGTGACACTTGTCAGTGGATTTCTATCTACACAGGCTTGGGATTGCTTTTCAGATTTTCCAAGCAATTTTGTAAATATTTTTTTTAAAGGGAAGGAGCCACTGCAGTGAAGGTTTTGGTGCCCCCTTTCTTTTTTCTTTCTGATATACCAGGCATTGAATCAATTACAGGAAAAGTAAAAAAAAAAAAAAAAAAAAAAAAAAAAAAAAAAAATTTGCGAGGGCTCTGATTTTAAAAACCAAACCAAAATAAGAGTTTCTCATCTGCGGCACGACTGATATTTTGGGCCGGATAATTCTTTGTCGTAGCATCCTACAAAGCGTAGTAGCACAGCCTCTGAAGCAGCAGCCCTGGTCTCCACCCACTAGATGCCAGTAGCACTTCCCCCAAGTTGGGCCAACCAAAGACGACTCCAGGCATTACCATATCGCCCCTTGGTTCAGAAGCGCTATTTTAGAAACATTCTCCCGCCCCCATTACCGTCTCTGTATCCTTTTTAAACCAGATCATCAGGTTCCCAACACCGAAAGCACGTGTATGCTCCCAGACATGTGGGTCTCTCTGCAGGCCCTGCATCTGTGCCCGGAGCCGAAATGGAATGCCGCGTCCACTGGGGGGCGCTGGTTCGGTTCCTCAGGAAGTCTCTAGATCTCAGTACCATGATAAAATGCCTTTGTCCTCAGGCCTTTGCCTCTTCTCCAGCAGAAGCTCTCATCACTACGGGCAGTCAGTTTTTGAAGTCATTTTCTTTGAAAGCTGGAAAGAAAATCTTCACCCAAGCCCACTCTCATCTTCATCCATCTAGATTCCTACTTGAATTTATGGCCAGACACTTGTGACATGGGATCCAGGGTTCTTCATTTGTATCCAGCAGAAAAGAGAGAGGTACCATGTTTCTGAGTTCTGTTATGAGGACTGGCTACATAATTTGCAAGGCCCAGAGCAAAATGAAAATGCAGGCCCCCTTGTCCAAACATTATTAAGCACTGCAAGATGGTCCCAGCACTGTTCACACACCCGTGACGTCGGACCTGGTAGCCTTGGCTGCCGCTGCATCACTTTTGTGTATTAACGTCATTGGCATTGCCAGCTCTTTCTCCCCTATATCGCGGTGCCTCCTGTGAAGTAAGAACCTCAGAAACAAAAGGCCGCGCCCCCAATCCGTTTAAAGAATTGTACTGCAGCAAATGTTTATAGCATATATTTTTCTGGCTTTCAAAGAAAATCCACATGGAAATCTTTCTACATCGTTACAGTAATGAAAGTAAACACTGTGGCCTTTCATCATATACATATTTTCCTGTAAATATGACAACATGGAAATAGTCATTGCTATTATCCACAATGTTCTTAAGTTAGCAAAGAGTGAGACTTCCACAACAAAATGATACACAATCCCTCTTGTCCATATAAAAATAACCAGAACACAACCTAAATGGCTTTCAGTGAAAGCTGGAGTAGTAACTTCTTCATATTGAAAAGCATTATAATTCATGGAAATACTGTCCTCGTAAATGCTTTAGACTAACATCATAAGGCAAACTGGAGCATGTATTGTACCTGGAGACCATGATTTTAAGAACCTCAGAAGCTGAGTTTTAGACCCTTTTATTTAAAACCTGTTAGTGTACAAAGTGCATGAAAATATCCATTATTCAGCTACCAAAAAAGTACGTAAAAATCACTAAGCCAACCCTTTTGGTTTATTCAGGCAAGGCCAATGCACTGTTTTTATATCGTAAGAAGAAAAAAATCCCGTTAAGTTTCCAGAGAATGATTAATGGTTTTTTTCCATTGAGGCGTCCATCTTTTAGATGTGAAATTGTCCTAAGTCGCTAACAAAATATTCATCTGGGTATAAATAATATAGTAAATATATAGAATCTATCTGTTAAGAAAAAGGAGCACCTGCCAGTGGAGAGGCCGGAGCGCCGGGCGAGCCACCCGTGAAGTCCAGACTCGTCATCACATAACACGATGCTGAAACAGTGGGTCTATGGACGAATTTCAAAGAAACAGTTGGTTGATTTGCTCAAAAACAAAATCAGTAAAAACAGTGTCTAAATCCCCCAGTCTGTTCAGTCAAAACGGCCAACCCCGTAGCCCAGATAAATATTTTAGCAAATGAAATGGTTGATAGATGTCACGCCCTTCGTCAAGGTAGAACCAATGCCAGATTCCTGGCCCAAGTCCAAGGACGGCTTAAAAAAGTCTTAATTCACGGACCGCTCCAACGTGTCAGGTCAGCACCCCAAGCATCCCATCTGACACGGCGTTGCCAGGTTCTAACTAGCAGGTTCCGGAGTGGGAACAGTGAGTTTGATTTTTTTTTTTTTTGCTTTTTCTTACAACTCTATGGTAAACTACACTAGAATATAGACGGACTTCTACATCTTTCAAGATGTGTTTAATAAAAGTCTGTTTATAATAACTTTTGAGGCACGTATACTGGAGAACAGTACTTTATGCAATGTCCCTTGTCATTACCAACTCATATATATTAAGTGTTTTTCGGGTGACTTACAGTTGGATGTGGTAGTGGCAGCTGGGACCACGTGTTGATGTCCTGGAGAGCAAAATTGATCCAAAGTGGTGTTGCCATTTGTGACAGAAAATGTTTATTTCCTCAGCCCCAGAGACGAAACTTATTTGGGGGAGGGGGGACACAGGACAGCTATTAAACATAGTGAAGAAATTTCACAGGCCTAAAGAAACTATTAAAAGGAAATAGATTTCTATCACGTCACAGAATCCCACTTCCGAGGAAACGCAAATCAGCCTGAATTTTTGAATAATCAGTAGGACTCAAGGCGACTTTTTTCAACTGCAATCTCATTCTTCATGTTCTCCCATCCTTAATCCTGGGAAAAACAGGGCAATACGTGGCCAAAGGTTTCAGAACCTTTCTTTCCAGCATGATCCCACCAGCCATTGGAGGGTAATTACAGATTTCACTATGGCAGATTCCAAGCTCCCGAGTCGTCTTTCCATTCTCCCTCTTCCTCTCTCCATCCTACACGACCCAATAAATTTTTCTGACATCGCAGTTAGAACACTTCAAGATAAACCAGAGTAAGAAAGCCTGTTTACTTCCCTACTAGATTCAAAACTATTTTTTATTTTGAAAATAGTTGCATACTGTTATGCAGTGTTGGGGTGACAGGACCTCCCATGGGATCCGTAGGACATAGGATGTGAGAAGGGTAGATAAGCACACAAAACGTTTTTCTTGAGCCCAGACACTGTGCTGAAATAAAGGTGGTCAAGAGCTGGTACACTTACGGGCCTCCTAATGTGCAAAACCAGAGAATTCCTAACAGTTGTAATCCTGGTTATGTTCCTTTTATAAATAATCTATAAATTTTCCTGTAAATACAAAAAAAAAGGTGAAGAAATTATTAAAGCCTGTACTTGATACAAAACACAGTGAAAGGGAGGAATCGCCCGTTTGGAGTCCTATCTTAGCTGATTTCTGGGTACTTTTTGGTGAGATTTAATCACATTCTGGAAGCCTCTGTTTTCTGTGTCCCCGAAATGGTGGCCACCACCCTTTTCATTCCCCGGAAGACAGCTCCGCGCTGCCACGTGCTCACGGCAGCTGCTCGGTGCAGTCTAGATGGTCTGGGATGGGAAGGCCGGTTATGATGGTCAGACATTTGTTCCACACAGTGAAGGTGGGGCACACAGGCTGCGAGAATGTGATGTCGAAAGTGTAGAGGTGGATGGAGTTCAAGGCATCGTAGAACGCGATGGAGCCGTTATCGTAATCCAGCAGGATGCCGACGCGCCGGAGGTGGGGGGCTGGCTCGATGGGGATCTCCTTGCTGTTGTGTCTCACCACCCAGGTATTGTGGCAGCGGCACAGCGCCCATGAAGCAGAGTTCTTGCCAATCCACTCATGCTTCGGGGCTGATTTGTAAGCGAGGCCAATGGCATACCTGCAGACACAAAACAGCAACGACAAAAACCATGAGCCATGTTGCACACACGCGTGAAATCCTCTCTGCGGTCCTCAGGGGTCAGGAAAACGGGATCCTCTTGTCATCCCTGTTCATTCTTCAGTGAAAGCTGGCATGAACCCTGGACCCACGTTCCTCATCTTTTTCCCTTCCGAACATAGAGTGGGCAGAAAGGGGCCACTGTATTGCCCCACATTCCCATTTTCAGTTCAGACGTTACAAGAGAATTGGAACTTTGGGTTTTGCTGTCTTTTTTTTTTTTTTTTTACGTTCACGAAGACCCACGCGACGAATTCTCTAGACCAGTGCCGTCCCGTAGAACTTTCTGCAATGATGGACATGTTCTGCTCTGTTCAGTATGGTAGCCACGAGCTGCAACGTGGCTATTGGGCACTTGAACTGTGGCTGGTGTGAGTGAGGAACTGAACTGGAAATTTATTCAATTTTAATGAAATGAAACTATTTAAAGAGCTCCCAAATTGGACAGCACAACTCTAGACTTCTCCTTTTAACCTTCTTTGAATTTTTCACCTGACGCCTTGTCTGTCATTTCCCATGATTTCAAAAGGCAAGCATGGAGAATGATTTTCATTTAGGGGGATAAGTTCTTTGTCATCTCCCAGCCTCAGTTTTCTCATCTGTAACACAGGGACTGTCATTGTGTCTCAGGGTTATTTTGAGGAGTTCAGGAAAGAATACGTGTACAACCCCAGGCACAAGGCCTGGCATATAATATCCACTAATTGTTATTAGTTTTGCCCAGTGACACACGACTAATAACTACCAGAATCAGACTTTGAACGTAGAATGATTCAAAAGGCCACAAACTTACATAACACCCTCTAATGCCTTTCCTCACCAGAAGAGCCCCTTTGGTTTTATTTCCTACTATACTTTTAAAAAATCTGACTGTCTCTGAGAAGGTGGGTATTCTCCTTATTCTAAATGTCCTCACTGCTCAAAAAAAAAAGTTAAGAATTCTTTCTACAGTGTTCTAAGCTGCTGAATCTGTTTTCACCCTGCTGAAGTTTGCCTCCATAATATTTGTAGTATTTCATAGTTATTGAGATAAGCAAACCCCATCATTCTCAATAAATAGTGAGTGATTCAGAATTCCATCCTTACAGGAGAAACTAGTCTAGCTGGATATTGACATATGGTACCTTACCCACTGCAGAGAGAAAAACTTCATTGGTCTTTGATTAAAAAAAAAAAGACATTCTTTCGAAAATCATGTGCTGGATGTTAACTACAATAAGAGAACCCACCATGACTGAATTAAAAGAGGATGGACTTGGTCATCTGTTCAGCCCAGGGTACCAGCCTGTGTGCCGTCAAACCGGCCTCTTCTCTCCCCTCGTCAATCCCTGCTCTGCAGGGACAATTCTGGGGCTGCATTTCCCAGAGTCCTCCTTCCAATAAGAGTCTGCATCAGATTCAGCCACTGACACCCTTGCACAAGATCCAGAAGTTCTAACAGGAGGGGAAACACTGTTTTCCAGACAGTAGACAGCAGAGGTGAGGTCTGTGGAAGCTTCCAGGCAAACTCCTGGGTATAAGTTGTCTCTGGGCTGTGGGTAGCTTTCCAGCTTCATGGACTGGAGCAGTGGGCTCCCTGACCTGCGCTCCCAGCCCTTCCAGGGCCCCTGGAAGCCTCTGGCTCTCTTCCTCCTTGGTGTACCTAGAATGACTTCTGTTGTTCTCAGAACCCTAACAGCTGCCATTTCCCTTTTCAGATAATGTAGCACTTGCCTTTGCATCACAACAGAGCTGCATGTCTGTACTGGTTCCTTCTTGTTGCTACACACTGTTTTCATTTTTTGTTAAAGAACTTTGACGTTTCTTTTCCATATGAACCTTAACTGAACCCCCTACGAAGCAGCTGTGGCAGGTATGACTGACTTCATGTAGCAAGGGGGAAACCAAGAGGTTAAAATGAGGGGCAGGGGCTTCCCTGGTGGCGCAGTGGTTGAGAGTCCGCCTGCCGACGCGGGGGACGTGGGTTTGTGCCCCGGTCCGGGAGGATCCCACGTGCCGCGGAGCGGCTGGGCCCGTGAACCATGGCCACTGAGCCTGCGCGTCCGGAGCCTGTGCTCCGCAACGGGAGAGGCCACAACAGTGAGAGGCCTGCGTACCGCAAAAAAAAAAAAAAGGGCAAAGTCCAGACTCGCTTAACCCGGGGCCCAGTAATCTTTGCGTGAACCCACATTAGCACCATTTCCTGAAACACCAAGAGCACGTTAACAGCCTTAGAGTAAGAAAATAACTCCGTGTAGAGTCCATTAAGCAAAGGAAACCCCCATTATATTATCGTTAATCCGTAAAACTATGTACATCTTTCCACCGAGCTTGAAAGGTGCAGGCAGAAGGCAGTGTTCCATTAAGGTGCGCAGTGAGACTCGGAGAATTCAGAAAGTATAAGAATTATGTTTCTCGGCAGTGTTAACATGCCCCAGGGCACGGATCATAACGTACATGTTAATTTCAAGTCAGGACTATATGTCACGAGAAAATATCTGTGTCATTAGCTGTTGCAAATCAAGGTATTACAGGCATTTGATTGTAAGCGTCACCCTTTCCTCCCAGGAAATGTTCAACTACTTTCTGAGAATTTTCTGCAATGGACACAAGTTTGTAAAGATCCGAAAGCCTGGCGATTAATTTGAGAACCTTTTCCCCTCCTCGTGAGTTGGTTTTGACATCTGGTGTTTCCAAGGTAGTGCTAATCTATGTTTGTATAAGTGAAGTGGTCTGGTGGAATTCCCCACACCATTCATCAATGGCAATGAGATCATAATGATCAGGTATCATTTATCATAAGTAATTATTAATGGGATTGTAATTATTTAGACACTGGATTCCATCCCAGATTAACAGAGCCCGTTAATTAACTGGAAATATTTGCTCTTTTGCACCTGCAAAAATTCACTGTATTTTCCTTTGGGCTTTTATCTTGTCCCAGTGCAGCTACAAACTATAAATGCCAGTCTGGCCCAGAGTGGGGGAAGGATTTGTCCTCCACCCTCCAGCGGGATGTTGGAACAGAAATGTTCTGGGCAAAGAGAACCGTGTGGGTGGCAAGAGAAAAGAAACCTACTTGCTTGGCTAATATAGGGACCGTTGTTGGGAGAAATAAGACACCCAAGTTTATGATTTGACTTACTGGATTTTGCACGACTTGTACCAACACTGGAAAGGACTTAGACACACTGCACTGTCTGCAAAGATTTGAATTGAAAGTTTGTTTTTTTGGGTTTTTTTTAATAAATAAGTGTTTTAGTATCCTGATCTCAAAAGTAACACTGTTATAACACTCATCATCTTCAAGTTAGGCAGTTTTTTTCTTTTAGGCACAGATTAAACTATCAGTCGTTAAGTACACCACAGTTAGCCCTAAAGCGTATTTTTTTTTCATTTCCTTTATGGTTTATTACAGGATACATATTTTTAAAATTTTCCTTGAGGCATAGCTGATTTACAGTGTTGTGTTAGTTTCAGGTGCACAGCAAAGTGAATCAGTTACACATATACATATACCCACTCTTTTTTAGATTCTTTTCCCATATAGGTCATTACAGAGTATTGAGTAGAGTTGCCTGTGCTATACAGCAGGTCCTTACTAGTTATCTGTTTTATATAGTAGTGTGTATCTGTCAATCCCAATCTTTTCCTCCCCCCACCCTGTATCCATAAGTTTGTTTTCTACATCTGTGACTCTATTTCTGTTTTGTAAGTTCATTTGTATCATTTTTTTTAGATTTCACATATGAGTGATATCATATGATATTTGTCTTTGTTTGACTTGCTTCACTTATTATGATAATCTCTAGGTCCATCCATGTTGCTGCAAATGGCATTATTTCGTTCTTTTTTATGACTGAGTAATTATTACAGGATAGTGAATACAGTTCCTTGTGCTCTACAGTAGGACCTTGTTGTTTATCCATTCTATATGTATTGGTTTGTGTCTGCTAGTCCCAAACTCCCAATCCATCCCTACCCCGCCCCTACTTGGCAACCACAAGTCTGTTCTCTACGTGAGTCTGTTTCTGCTTCTTAGAGAGTTTCATTTGTGTCATATTTTAGATTCCACATATAAGTGATATCACATGGTATTTGTCTTTCTTTTTCTGACTTACTTCACTTAGTATGTTCATCTCGAGGTCCAGCCATGTTGCTGCAAATGGCGTTATTTCGTTCTTTTTTATGGCTGAGTAATATTCCATTGTATATATATGTACCACATCTTCTTTATCCATTCCTCTGTCCATGTACATTTAAGCTGCTTCCATGTCTTGGCTGTTGCAAATAGTGCTGTTGTGAACACAGGGGTGCGTGTATCTTTTTGAATTAGAGTTTTGTCTGGGTGTATGCCCAGGAGTGGGATTGCAGGCAACTCTATTTTTAGTTTTTGGAGGAACTTCCGTACTGTTCTCCATAGTGGCTGTACCAGTTTACATTCCCACCCATGGTGTAGGAGGGTTGCCTTTTCTCCACACCCTCTCCACGATTTGTTATTTGTAGACTTTTTGATGATGGCCAGTCTGACCGGTGTGAGGTGGTACCTCATTGTAGTTTTGATTTGCGTTTCTCTAATAATTAGCGATGTTGAGCATCTTTTCATGTGCCTCTTGACTGTCTGCATGTCTTCTTTGGGAAAAGTCTGTTTAGGTCTTTTGCCCATTTTTTGATTGGGTTGTGTGTTTTTGTTGTTGTTGAGTTGTATGAGCTGTTTGTATATTTTGGAAATTAAGCCCTTGTCGGTCGCATCATTTGTGAATATTTTCTCCCCGTCCGTAGGTCATCTTTTTGTTTTGTTTATGGTTTCCTTTGCTGTGCAAAAGCTTGTAAGTTTGAGTAGGTCCCATTTGTTTATTTTTGCTTTTATTTCTACTGCTTTGGATTCCTATTGCTTTGGTAGACTGACCTAAGAAACCATTGGTACGATTTGTGTCAGAGAACGTTTTGCCTATGTTCTCTTCTAGGAGTTTTAGGGTGTCATGCCTTATGTTTAAGTCCTTAAGCCATTTTGAGTTTATTTTTGTGTATGGTGAGAGGGTGTGTTCGAACTTCATCGATTTACATGTGGCTGTCCAACTTTGCCAACACCACTTGCTGAAGAGACTGCCTTTTTCCCGTTGTATATTCTTGCCTCCTTTGTCGAAGATTAATTGACCGTAGGTGTGTGGGTTAATTTTGGGGTTCTCTATTCTGTTCCATTGATCCATATGTCTGTTTTTTGTGCCAATACCATGCTGTTTTGATTACTGTAGCTTTGCAGAAGTATTGTCTGAAGTCTGGGAGGATTATGCCTCCTGCCTAAAGCGTAATTATAATGTTTCAAAAATACAGCATGGTGGTTAAGAGCAGGGGTTAGCAAACTACAACCCATGGGCCAAATATGGCCCTCTGCTTGTTTTCATAAATGAAGTTGTATTGGCACCCAGCCACACCCATGCATGGATGTGTGGTCTATGGCTGCTTTCCCACCACCACAGTAGAGGTGAGCAGTTGAGACAAAAATCATCTGGCCTGCAAACCTAGAGATGCTGGCTCTCTGGCCCTTTACAGACAACGTTTGTGGACCCTTGGTTAACAGCTTGTACCCTGATTACAGACTCCCCAACTCTGTCACTATGAGCTTTGTGCCCTTGGGCCTCGGTCATCTCATCTGTAAAATGGGATATTAGCACCTACCTTTGTGGGGCTGTTAGGATGAATAAATGAGTGACCATTCGTAAAATGCTTAGACCAGTGCCCGGCACATAGCTGTGCTAGATAAGGGCTGGCTAAATAAAAATCATAATTGCTCAGAAAGGGAGCTCGTTAAGTGGGCATTTGTGAGACAGATGGCCAGGGTGAGAGGTGCAGTTTATGGCTGTGGAATAGGCAAGGTCAGCTTTGTAAGGTGAACTTGGTAGGGTTAACTAATTCCCACGTAGACTGCCCTGCCCTCCACCCCTTAGGCTCAGAGAACTCAATGGGCTCAAAGCACTGGGCTGGATCTAAGGGGCCCTCTGAAATGAGTCCTGGCCAAGGATCACTGCTTCACCCCCAGCCCCCAAATAGCTCTCAGCTATTTGTACTGATGGGCCCAGTCTAGAATCACAAAACGTACAAGGCGACAGAAATTAGTTTAAGTGATGAAGAGCAGGAGTTTAGAGTAGGAATTGGAGAACTTACTCTGTAAAGGGCCAGAGAGCTAATCATTTTGGCTCCATGGACCACAGGATTGTGTTTTACCTCTTCAACGCTGCTGTGTGGCTCAAAGGCAGCCATAGACACTGTGGAAAAGGATGAGCCTGGCTGTGTTCCCATAAATAGTTTATTTCCAAAAACAGACAGTGGGCTGGGTTTGGCCCAAGGGCTGTAGTCTGCTGACCCATGCTTTAAGGCATGAAAGAGCAGTGTTAGCATACTAGCTAGCTCTCCCTGGGACCAGGGCTCAATTCTTGCTGTAAATAAAAAATGGATGGCGTTAAAACGAGTACTTTTTCTTATTGGCCGAATGGTAGACTAGATGATTGCTTGGTATATTTCCACTCTCTCCTCTCAACTCCACGTGAAGAAAATATACTTCCCTGCACCACTAGCCTTGGGCCTGGCCACGTGACTGGCTTTGGCCAATAAGAAGTTAGCAGACATGATGCAAGCAGTGCTTTGAAATGTGCTTGCAGAGTTGGGCTTGCGCTCTTGGGCTCCTTGAGAAGGACGTGGCCTGGGTAGCCCACATGTCCAAAGAGGATGAAGAAACCCATAGAACAGACCTAGATCCAACCTCCAGCTTAAAGCAAGGCCCAGTTAAGATTAGCCTTGAGCAGCTAACCCACAGATGTGGGTGTCGGTGAGCAATAGTAAATTATTGTTGGTTGAAGCCACTGAATTTTGGGGTGTTTGTTATGCAGCATTACTGTAGCAACAGCTGACTGATCAAGATTTTCTGCATATCATTATTCAAGATGGACCCTGGTATGTGTTGATGCTCTGACGAAGTCCAGAATAAGATGTGCCTTTTTATAGTTGTAGGACAACATCCATCAACAGATGAATGGATAAAGCAGATGTGGTGCGTGTGTGTATATCCACACACACACACACACACACACACACACACACACACACACACACACACACAGGAATACTACTCAGCCATAAAAAAGAATGAAATAATGCCATTTGCAGCAACACGGACAGACCTAGAGATTATCATACTAAAGTGAAGCAAGTCAAACAAAGACAAATATCATATGATATCACTTATGTATGGAATCTAAAATATGATAGAAAAGAATTTATTGACAAAACAGAAACAGACTCACAGACGTAGTAAACAAACTTTCGGTTACCAAAGTGGAAAGGGGAGAGGGATAAATGAAGAGTTTGGGATTAGCAGACACAAACTACTATGTGTCAAAGAGATGGGGGACAAGGTCCTGCTGTGTGGCGCAGGGAGCTATGTTCAATACCTTGTAATAATCTGGGATGGAGGAGAACGTGAAAGAATATATTTAGATAAAATTGCCTACCATGTGCTTCCGCTTATGACCACTTCCCAGTAATGCCGGCCACTGTCAATGAACACGTTTCCAGCTACGCCATAGCTGCCTTGGCTGGTGAAGCGTTCAGGCGTGTGGCTCTTTTTGGAGGATGACTCATCACGTTCTACTGTCAAGTTATCGTGGGACACCTTTAGCTTGCGATGTGCAGATTTGGGGTCCAGTTTAAATGGCTGGCCTGGAAACGGTTACAAAACAGAAAGCGGAAGATGAAAAGAACTGTTGATTTTAACACAAGCATGAACGTATTTTCAGAATCAGCTTTAAAAAGTACCGGAAAATGGTAACAAGCACGTCCCTGCCATCATGGGCTCGCAGTCAGTCAGTTCTAAGATGCGGATGCAGGGGTGCTACGCTCACGATTCGACAACAGCTCGGGCGAGGATCCACCAGAACGTGTGGTGTAAGCTATCCTGGGGGAATCCCAGCTGTACACCCGCGGCACAGGTACATACATACTGGCTGAACAGCATCCGGGAAGGGAGGAGAAAATGAAGGCTTCATTTTCAACCACTCCCATGTTCAATCAGCTTAAAATGGGTTCACGCTCAATAGACTGCAGACCAGGAACCAAACAGGTCAAGACTGCAGGTTTTCACGTACAGAATAATCTACAGGCTTATATTACTTTGGGATTATTCCAAATTAAAACAACCCTAAAGTTGTCTGTTTTTCAGCCCACAAGATCAGGCAAACAGCGTGATGGTGACACCTGGGTTTTGCCTCGTGAGTTCATTTGTATATATAAGAAGGTCCTCTCTCGTTCACATTTGTGTTTTGAAAATTGAACCATTATAAAATCTTGGGAGAATCGCACCTGAACATCTTGTTGTTAACTGTTACTTCTTTGAGAATTCACCATTGGTGTGGAGGCCACCCTGTCATTCAACACGACGTCAGTACAAGGCACTTAAAAGGCAGGAAATGAGGTACAACGTGATGCAAACACCATGATGTTCAAACTCCACAGCCACTGGCAGCTGGGAGGCTGCTTCCGCGCAGTGCACGGGTCTCAGATAATCACAGGAAAAAGTCTGGTAAATCTGACTGTGGCAATACACGATGGCTGAGAAACTGAGGCAGCGAGCCTGGAGCAGTGTGTGTGACATCGCATGCAGGTAGGCCAAAGGATTTCTAGTCGCTGCTTGGATACAGACATGACATCAGCACTTCTAAAATCCTTTCTTTTAGCTCGGGGACCAGCACACTTTTTCTGCAAGAGGCCAGATAGGAAATATTTTCAGCTACGTTGGCCATGTGTTTTCTTCTGGGGCTATTGAACACTACTGTCCTCGCACGGAGACAGCCAGAGACATAGGTAAACAGATGGGCGTGGCTCCGTGCCAGTAAAAGTTTCTTTACAAAAACAGGCAGCTGAATCTGGCCCACGGGCTGTACTTTGCTGACCCATTTTAGATTTCTGTTCATATCAGAGAAAAGCTTAAAGGGGAGCTGAGAAAATCCTCAAGTGCCCAGCAGGCAGTGGGTATTCTCCAAGCTGGATTCCATGTGTAGTTTAAATTTTGCCTTGGCTTGTTTAAAAAAAAAAAATAAACCTGTCCTCAGGAATGATCACACCAGCAACTATGAGGGATAAAGTATGAACTAAGACAAGAAGAGTCTGAAGATAGTTTGGCTTATGGTGTGAAAAACCATAATAGAAAAGGACATGAGAAAGAATGTATATAACTGAATCGCTTTGCTGTACAGCAGAAATTAACCCAACATTGTAAATCAACTATACTTCAATAAAATTGGAAAAAAAGGAAAAAAAAAAGGTGGAAGATAGAACGTGCGTAAAAATCATTGGACCCTAATGGGCGGATTAGGAAGGCGTTCCATAAAGGCGCGCACCCATCATTGACCATGAAGGCCGTGATCTGCTTGCCCGTCTTCCAGTGAGGAAGACCAGAACGTTACAGCCACCGAACAGACTGGCCTTCTAACGGTGAACTACATCGTGTTTGCTTCAGCTCCCGGCTTCACCGACACATGCATGGAGCAGGGTCATGCCGTCTGATGTCAGGCCCAACCCCCTGCCTTCTCGGAACAAATTCCACTTGCGCCTCGGATGTGTTTCTCAAGGAAACTATGACCTACTCTGTCTAGGTTCAAGGCTTTCGCTTTGATGAGGGCAAATGAGCGCAGGGAACAAATTAATCATTGACTTGGCTAAACAATTCAATGCACTGTAGGACTTGTACACCTAAGAGTTTAACAAACTATAGCCCGCAGGCCAGATTCAGCCCACTGCCTGTGTCAAGAAAGTTTTGATGAAGCACGACCATGCCGTGCTTTTTGCACGACAGAGTCGAATACCTGTGACCAAGACCATCTGACCTGCACAGCCCCAAATAGTTACTATCTGGCACATTACAGAAAAAGTTTACCGACCTCTTGTACGTAAGTTAATAACATCTGGTCAATGATTGCATGTCTAGACATAGAAGATGACATTACCTGTCTATATGAAATGAATACATTATGTTTGGTAAAACCGGTGAATTACAAACAAGATGTCTCTTAGATCTACTCTATAGAATTAACCTCAGTATAGGTATATATTCATTTTTTTTCTTAGTTACTCTCTGAGGACGTTTTCTTCTTTACCAGCAGAAACACGGAGAGGAGAAATTAGCTTATGTTTAAGAGTTACGTATCTTAAACACGTATACCTGGGATAAAGTTACTTGACTACTGAAATCAAGGATTTAGCTTAAATGAGGGTTCCTCTTACAAAGTAGTTGCTGTTGGCTGGCAACCCTAGAACGCGCTGCGATATTGACACACTCCAAGTGACTTTCTCTTGGGAGGTCTTATGCAGAGAAATACCATATTGTACAGCATAATATTTCTAGCTCAGAAAGATGTAAAGAAAGATGAGCATAAAATAAAACACAGGTGGGCAGAGACAGGGGGAGATGACAGTGTTACAAGATGCACGTACCGCCTGGCCCGCCCTGTGTTGTAGGGGCCATCCTGAGGATTGTGGGACGTTTCCCGTCATCCCTGGCCTCTAACCACTAGACACCAGTAACATCCATCCCAGCTGTGACAACCAAAAATGACTCCAGACGTGGCTCAGTGTCCCTCGGGGGACCAGAATCACCTCTGAGTGCGAACCACGGGCCTGGACAGCTATCTGGAGTAAGAGAATTCCTGAAGAAAGAGTTAGTAATTTGCTATTCCGCTATGGAAAAGAATACTGTCTGCCAGTCACAGCGCCCCGACTCTGCGTCAGGCTTGGAACCGAGAGGAATCTGATGCAAAACCCACGATCGCACACTGGCTCTTTGCTTGCTTTCTGAGGCTGTCAGCGATACCCGCGACCGAGAAAAGGAAAAGAAGGGGCGCTAGAGGCAGCTGAAAGGAGAGCAGATGAGACACGACAGCTCTGCTGAGCTGGCGGCACGTACTGTTTGTCTTCAACTTCCCAGGCTCGCTGCTGCGGCTGCCCGCCTGGTTGATGGCCTTGACGATGAAGATGTACTTGGTGCCGCTCTGCAGACCGTGGACGGTGTAGTGGTTCTGCTTGATGTTGGGCACGATCATCCAGCTATCGGCCGAGTTACACAGACCTGCAAAGCCAAGCAGACGTGATGGGTTCTTTGGTGCAAGCATGGGGTAGATCTGCATAATGTTAAGGTTGCAGGGTTTTCGGTTATTTGAACCGCAAGTGGAGAGCTCTGTCACTTCTCAGGGAGGCCACCAGTCATCTCAAGGGCTCCGTCTCCTGCCTATAACTAGGAGGGCAACCTGTAGTTATTATTATATGTTCCTGCTGTGTGCTCTAAGTGGAAAGACCGACTAAGGTGATTATATTGCAAATGCTGTTCAGTGCGGCTAGGAGCAGCGAGGATTGTTCCGTCCAGGATCTTAAGCACCGTCTAGGTGCATGACGTGTTACTAGGTGCCGTGGGATGAAAAGCAAGCAAGTAACCACGGATCCCTCCCCCAGTTCTCACGATGATGACCGTTCAGTGTTTGAGCTCATCCATTTTGAGACTCACAGGAGGTGAGGGAGAGACCCGGGTCACGTATGAGACACTGACTTCACTAACGCAGATGTAGTAGGTTGCGTTTCTTGCCTCTCCTTCTTCACCCTGCCCTGGATCCACGTCTAGGTGACTTTGCAGTTGCTCCTTCTAAAGACACGGGGTATAATTCTCTTACCTCGTAGCTTTGGATTTGGCCACTAGAATGAGGCTGAAACGGTAACGTGCCAGTGGCCAGAGGAGGCATTACAAGGCCTTGAGGGTTTGTTGCCCCCTCGTGCCACTGCCACAGGGAGGACGTGCCCGATAATCTGCTCCTCTCATCGACTGCCCAGCCGAGTTGGGAGTGAGGCCAGCAGAGACTGGCCAGCACCAGGGCAACTTCTGACAGGGGACCAAAGAGAATGCTCATTGGGGTTGTCTGTGACCCAGTACTCTCCTGGTCGTACTTCAGTGAGTCAGGACATGTGTCCCTAAGAGAACCCTGGAGTGGCAGCACCTGAGGGCAGCTCAGGGCCCAGGGTGGCTCTGAGCAAAGCATCAGTAGGGATTGTGACCAGCTGCATCCCTAGCATGGCTGGTTCCAAAGAGCAGGGCTGCACCCCGGCTGCATCCTGCAGGATGTGGTCTGAGGGGCAGGCTGCGGATGTAGGAGGCTTTGGAAGAACATGTAGGAAAGAGGAAGCCGTCTTGTTTTTCAGCTGGCTGACGCTGAAAGCATTTCTTTGGTACTGGGCCCGACTCTCCTCTCCGCCCACCAATCTCCACGCTAATCGAACCTTTTCCCAGCCCCCTGGTGACCGGGCTGTCGTGGCGTTTCCGGACTCTGGTGAATTTCCTTCACCAACTCTCGGCAGAGGGCTTGGGCCCCTCCACTTCCTGAGGGGCGCTCAACTTGCCTCCCCTCCTTCCCTTTCAGGGGATTTGCAAGTCAAAGGGTTAGTTCTTTTGAGGCAATTTACACCTTAACCATACGCCCAAGAAGCACGTCCCTTCATCTTTCTTTGCTCTTACCTCTTTGAGACTCTAATAAAACATTTCTGTAGAAAGAAACTCACAAACGCATATCCCTACTAACCCACAAATACCTGCACAGCATTTCAAGATGTTCACGGCCCCATGACAGCTGTTTCTGAATCCTACTAAATACCGTCTCCGACTTTTCAGGTCAACATTGTTCACGGTAGTCTCACGGTTGAGACGAACGTGAAAATATTTTGTTAATTGTGAAAACTCACCTCCTACGATTTGTATCTTGGGTGCACAGTATTTGCAGGTGCACATCAGTGAGTCTTAAAATAAGCACACACATATATAGTCATATACATGAAAAATCCTGTGAATTTTCTCTCACCTCTTTTCACTTCCATCTGTAAACATTTAATCCAGGAGGACTGCAAGAGTTGACAGAGCCGCCATAAAGCAAGGAAATGATGTGAGACTCACAGAAGGGGTTGAGTGTGGTGCGCTTGTTTTCGGAGACATAACAGAGCAACTAAGGCACCATCCCCCCAGCCCCAATTTCCCCCTAATTCTCCGACCCGTTGTCACTTGTATTAGACCCAGGTGAACATCCACAAATGGCTTAGTAACATGGGACTCTCCCAATTACATCTCTCTTTTGATACTTTCTCACCTTCCCTTTTCCTTCAACACAGCAGTGACAAGCTCCACGCTTCCAGACAGTGCCGCGACCAAATTGTAGATTTTGATCCACCCAAAACTGGATCTCAGCTCTGGGCCCCAAGAAGCCTGTAACTCACTTTATTATTAGCATTTTTTTGACTTTTATTTTATTTTTTTATACAGCAGGTTCTGAATAGTTATCTGTTTCATACGTATTAGTGTATCCAGTCAATCCCAATCTCCCGATTCATTCCACCCCCCCACCACCTCCCGCGCTTTCCCCCTTGGTGTCCATACGTTGGTTCTCTACGCCTCTGTCCCTATTTCTGCCCTGCAGACTGGTTCACCTGTACCATTTTTCTAGGTGCCACATGTAAGCGTTAAGATATGATATTTGTTTTTCTCTTTCTGACTTGCTTCACTTGGTATGACAGTCTCTAGGTCCATCCACGTCTCTGCAAATGACTCAGTTTTGTTCCTTTTTATGGCTGAGTAATATTCCATTGTACATATGACCACAACTTCTTTATCCATTCATCTGTCGATGGGCATTTAGGTTGCTTCCAGGACCTGGCTATTGTAAATAGTGCTGCAGTGAACATTGGGGTGCATGTGTCTTTTCGAATTATGGTTTTCTCTGGGTATATGCCCAGTAGTGGGATTGCTGAATCATACGGTAATTCTATTTTTAGTTTTTTGAGGAACCTCTATACTGTTCTCCATAGTGGCTGTATCAGTTTACATTCCCACCCACAGTGCAAGAGGGTTCCCTTTTCGCCACACCCTCTCCAGCATTTGTTGTTTGTAGATTTTCTGATGAAGCCCATTCTAACTGGTGTGAGGTGATACCTCATTGGAGTTTTGATTTGCATTTCTTTAATAATTAGTGACGTTGAGCTGCTTTTCATGTGCCTCCTGGCCATCTGTGTGTCTTCTTTGGAGAATAAGGTCTATGTAGGTCTTCTGCCCATTTTTTGATTGGGTTGTTTGTATTTTTTTGACACTGAGCTGAATGAGCTGTTTGTATATATTTTAGAGATTAATC
Organism: Orcinus orca; assembly: GCF_937001465.1. Taxonomy (NCBI): domain Eukaryota; kingdom Metazoa; phylum Chordata; class Mammalia; order Artiodactyla; family Delphinidae; genus Orcinus; species Orcinus orca. The sequence continues at coordinate 7,964,949 of NC_064580.1, forward strand.
CTTTGTCCGTTAATTCGTCTGCAAATGTTTTCTCTCATTCTGAGGGTTGTCTTTTTGTCTTGTTTATAGTTTCCTTTGCTGTGCCAAAGTTTCAGTAGGTCCCATTTGTTTAATTTTGTTTTTATTTCCATTTCTCTAGAAGGTGGGTCTAGAAGGATCTTGCTGTGATTTATGTCATAGAGTGTTCTGCCTATGCTTTCCTCTACGAGTTTGATAGTGTCTGGTCTTATACTTAGGTCTTACATCCTTTTTGAGTTTGCTTTGTGTATGGTGTTAGGAAGTGTTCTACTTTCATTCTTTTACATGTAGCTCTCTAGTTTTCCCAGCACCACTTATTGAAGAGACTGTCTTTTCTCCATTGTATATTCTTGCCTCCTTTATCAAAGATAAGGTGACCATATGTGTGTGGGTTTATCTCTGGGCTTTCCCTCCTGTTGCATTGATCTATATTTCTGTCTTTGTGCCAGTATCATACTGTCTTGATTACTATAGCTCTGTAGTATAGTCTGAAGTCAGGGAGCCTGGTTGTTCGAGCTCCGTTTTTTCCCCTCAAAATTGCTTTGGCTATTTGGAGTCTTTGGTGTCTCCATACAAATTTTAAGATTTTTTGGTCCTAGTTCTGTAAAAAAAAAAAAAAAAAAAAAAAAAGCCATTGGTAATTTGACAGGGATTTCACTGAATCTGTAGATTGCTTTGGGAAGTATAGTCATTTTCACAATATTGAGTCTTCCAATCCAAGAGCAGACGGTGTATCTCTCCATCTGTTTGTGTCATCTTTGCTTTCTTTCATCAGTGTCCTATAGTTTTCTGAGTATAGGTCTTTTACCTCCTTTGGTAGGTTTCTTCCTAGGTTTATAATTCTTTTTGTTGCAGGGGCGAATGGGATTGTTTCCTTAATTTCTCTTTCTGATCTTTCGTTGCTGGTGTATAGGAATGCCAGAGATTTCTGTGCATTAATTTTGTATCCTGCAACTGTACGAAATTCATTCATTAGTTCTAGTAGTTTTCTGGTGGCATCTTTAGGACTGTCTATGTATAGTATCATGTCACCTGCAAACAGTGACAGTTTTACTTCTTCTTTTCTGATTTGGATCCTTTTTATTCTCTGATTGCTATGGCTAAAACTTCCAAGACTATGTTGAATAAGAGTGGTGAGAGTGGACAGACTTGTCTTGTTCTCTTTGATTTCTTCAGTGATCTCTTGGTTATTTAGTAACGTAGTGTTTACCCTCCATGTGTCTGTGGTTTTTATGGGTTTTTTCCCCTGTAATTTATTTCTAGTCTCATAGTGTTGTGGTTGGAAAAGATGCTTGATATGATTTCAATTTTCTTAAATTTACCAAGGCTTGATTTGTAACCCAAGATATGATCTGTCCTGGAGAATGTTCCATGTGCACTTCAGAATAAAGTGTATTCTGCCACTTTTGGGTGAAATGTTCTAAAAATATCAATTAAATCTAGCTGGTCTATTGTGTCATTTAGAGCTTGTGTTTGCTTGTTAATTTTCTGTCTGGATGATCTGTCCATTGGTGTGAGGTGTTAAGGGTCCCCCACTATCACTATGTTACCGTCGATTTCCTCTTTTATAGCTGTTAGCAGTTGCCTTACGTATTGAGGTACTATGTTGGGTGCATATATATTTATAATTGTTACATCTTCTTGGGTTGATCCCTTGATCATTATGTAGTATCCTTTCTTGTCTCTTGTAACATTCTTTCTTTTAAAGTCTATTTTATCTGATATGAGCATTGCTACTCCAGCTTTCTTTTGATTTCCATTTGCATGGAATGTCTTTTTCCATCCCCTCACTTTCAGGCTGTATGTGTCTGAAGTGGGTCTCTTGTAGACAGCATATATAAATATGGGTCTTGTTTTCGTATCCATTCAGTGAGCCTGTGTCTTTTGGTTGGAGCATTTAACCCATTCACTTTTAAGGTAATTATTGATATGTATGTTTCTATTACCATTTTCTTAATTGTTTTGGGTTTGTTTTTGTAGGTCCTTTTCTTCTCTTGTGTTTCCCACTTAGAGAAGTTCCTTTAGCATTTGTTGTAGAGCTGGTTTGGTGGTGCTGAATTCTCTTAGCTTTTGCTTGTCTGTAGAGCTTTTGATTTCTCCACTGAATCTGAATGAGATCCTTGCCCAGTAGAGTAATCTTGGTTGTAGGTTCTTCCCTTTCATCACTTTAAACATACCATGCCACTCCCTTCTGGCTTGCAGAGTTTCTGCTGAGAAATCAGCTGTTAACCTTATGGGAGTTCCCTTGTATGTTATCTGTCATTTTTCCCTTGCTGCTTTCAGTAATAATTTTTGCCAGTTTGATTACTATGTGTCTCGGCGTGTTTCTCCTTGGGTTTATCCTGCCTGGGACTCTCGGTGCTTCCTGGACTTGGGGGGCTATTTCCTTTCCCATGTTAGGGAAGTTTTTTGACTCTAATCTCTTCAAATATTTTCTCTGGTCCCTTCTCTTCTCTCTACTCCTTCTGGGACCCCTCTAATGGGAATGTTGGTGCGTATAATGTTGTCCCAGAGGTCACTTAGGCTGTCTTCATTTCTTTTCATTCCTTTTTCTTTATTCTGTTCCGCAGCAGTGAATTCCACCATTCTGTCTTCCAGGTCACTTATCCGTTCTTCTGCCTCAGTTATTCTGCTATTGATTCCTTCTAGTGTAGTTTTCATTTCAGTTATTGTATTGTTCATCTCTGTTGGTTTGTTCTTTAAGTCTTCTAGGTCTTTGTGAAACATTTCTTGCACCTTCACTACCTTGGCCTCCATTCTTTTTCTGGAAGGTTGCCTGTCTCCACTTCATTTGGTTGTTTTTCTGGGGTTTTATCTTGTTCCTTCATCTGGTACATAGCCCTCTGCCTTTTCATCTTGTCTTCTGTGAATGTGGTTTTTGTTCCACAGGCTGCAGGACTGTAGTTCTTCCTGCTTCTGCTGTCTGCCCTCTGGTGGATGAGGCTATCTAAGAGGCTTGTGCAAGCTTCCTGATGGGAGGGACTGGTGGTGGGTAGAGCTGGCTGTTGCTCTGGTGGGCAGAGAGCAGTAAAACTTTAATCTGCTTGTCTGCTGATGGGTGGGGCTGAGTTCAGTCCCTGTTCGTTGTTTGGCCTGAGGTGACCCAGCACTGGAGGCCACAGGCTCTTTGGTGGGGCTAAGGGCGGACTCTGGGAGGGCTCATGCCAAGGAGCACTTCCCTGAACCTCCGCTGCCAGAGTCCCTGCGGTGAGCCACAGCCCCTCCCCGCCTCTGCAGGAGACCCTCCAACACCAGCAGGTAGGTCTGGTTCAGTCTCCTATGGGGTCACTGCTCCCTCCCCCTGGGTCCGGATGTGCACACTACCTTGTGTGTGCCCTCCAGGAGTGGAGTCTCTTTCCCCCAGTCCTGCAATCGAATACAGCTAGCCTTTGAAGTCCGATTCTCTGGGAATTCCTCCTCCCATTGTCAGACCCCTAGGTTGGGAAACCTGACGTGGGGCTCAGAAACTTCACTCCAGGGGGTGGACTTCTGTGGTATAACTAACTGTTCTCCAGTCGTCTGTGAGCCACCCACCCAGGGGTTATGGGATTTGATTTTATTGTGATTGCAGCCCTCCCACTGTCTCACTCTAGCTTCTACTGTGTCTTATGGATGTGGAGTATCTTTTCCAGTGAGTTCCAGTGTCTTTCTGTTGATGACCCGTCCAGCAGTTAGTTGTGATTCAGGTGCTCTCGCGAGGGGGAGTGACCGCACGTCCTTCCACTCTGCCATCTTCCCACCAAATCCAAATGTCCTTAAAACGAGCTTGGCGTGTGTGTATGGATGGAGTGGGTGGGATATATATGTTGTCAAGCAAGGCTTAACCCCAAACTTAATTTTTTTCCAATTTCTGTTTTCCCCCTTGCTTTATCCAATAATTATTTCACAACTTCCCCGTTACTTTCAACCTCAATGCACATCGCACCTGTTCCCCTTTCCCCAGCACAGGCTGGGCCTGTGCTTTGGGGAGCTACAGTGGGCCGGATGGTTTTTCCACTCTTCTCCTCTTTGTCCCCCTCTAAGCACTCGAAATCCAGACGAGGGGCCTTGTGTGTCTCTCGGACATCTTTTCTCCCACTTGTAAGCTGTAGATTCTCCGCTCACTGCAGTGAGCTGCTTCTTTGACTCAGGGTTTCTCTGCTGCCTCATGCCAACTTTGGGATCCCCTCTGGCGTTGACGGTCTCTGTGCAGCATGGTGTGCTCACTCCCATGCTGAATCCTCTCATCTACAGCCGCATTAAAGCCTCATTAAAGCATGCTTTTTCTTACCCTCCTTGTCACTGACCTCCCCCAAGTGAAGCCTCTTCTTAATTGCCTGGCTGTCCAGTGGTTAAGACTCCGTGCTTCTACGGCAGGGGGCGCGGGTTCGATCCCTGGTCGGGGAACTTTTACTCCCAAGTAGTGCCTCCCTGGGCAGATCCTGAGCAAACCCAGGTCCCGTCAGCACGGACGTAGCCCCACATTCTCCTGAAGCCCAAATCCCAGCGAGTACTCTGGAGACTGAACTCCTGTTGCACGGAAGCTGGCCCTTCTAGTCCCAAAGCGGAAGCCCTGGCAGCGCGTGTAACTCACTTTAGATATTTAGTAAGAGCATTACACTAGTAATAAAGCAACAGACACAGAAAACAAACTTAGTTACCAAAGGCGAAGGGACAAATTAGGAGTTTGGGATGAACATATGCACACTATTCCATATGAAACAGATACTCAACAACCTCCTACTATATAGCACAGGGAACTCTACTCAATATTCTGTGATAACCTATAAGGGAAAAGAACCTGAAAAAATATATGTATGTGTAACTGAATCACTGTGCTGTGTACACCTGAAACTAACACGACATTGTAAATCAACTATACTCCAATAAAAAATTAGTTAAAAAACAGAAAACGATGAGCTTTTCCACTGCCTAGGGCAATCCACTCATATTCCTAGACCTTTTGTCAACAGCAGTCCGGCACAAATGCAAACAGTAACAGCATAATCAAATGAGAATCCTATCAATGTCACTGTGTTTACACTGTTCCTATTTAATTGCATATGTTACAGCGAAATGAGTATTGTGGTCAAAGAAAGCAAATGTAAAAATGTTTCAATAAACTTTACATCACTGTACAACCCCAAAGCTGGGTTTAATGCGGTGGCGGAAGGCTTTCAGCAACATCATAGAGCAGATGTCTGAAATCGCTGCAAACTCCAACTTGGCTCACAATCCGAAGCCTTAACCCAACAGAAAAAGATTTAATATGTTTCAGAAAACTTTTCCAAACCAGAAGAGGGACGCTGGCCATCCTGATTAGTTTGCGAACAGGTCACTAATTATTTCACTTGGATATTAAAAGAACAAAATGTTTATGGAGTAGTAAAATTTGATTGGCTATCTATCTATCTTTACCCTGGGACAGTCTGCTTTGATGAATGCTAACGCTAACTATTTAGGCTTACCTTTATATTATTATCACGGCCAAGGTCATAACTGAGAGGTTGATTACAAACGCCAAGAAAGCAACATCGACCGTTCTCTTTCGGGGGTGCAGTTGGTGGGATGCCTCAGCGCACACCATTATTGCATTGCTAGTGTTGGTCTAGTGCCAGCACCACTTAACTTCTTGCATATGGTGCCAAGCGCCAGACTTCTCTGCCTTGATACCCACCCCCCTGTGCTGAGACCGTTGACCAGGTTTTATTCATTCATCACTTTACGAAACATCCATATAACTGTCCTGACTGAAACCTCTACTTTTCTCTCAATTCGTTTCCAGTCATCTTGGAGGGAGTGCCAACATCCACCTTCTCCAATTCAGCCTGAAGTATTCAAACAACAGTGCAACTTGGAAGATGATCAGTTCGTAATACAGTAACTGAGTTTTGTGACTTTGTACTTTTTCTCTCTCATTGACGAGGGGTCAGAAGCATCTCCCTACATGATGCCGCTCCTCACAAGATCCGAGTTACGTCTGGGACTTCAGAGCAACTGCCTGTCATCTTACGGTAAAACATTATGTATAGAACATTATGCAACACGGACGCCCTTCAGAGAGGCTGCACACCAGCTTCTCACACCCTTTGTTTCTTTGAACAGATTGGACGTAAGTGAACATTCTTTTCCTTCTTCTCAATCCACATAGTATATGTTTCATAACTTTCATGAATGTTTTCAAAATGACTAAAACAAATTACATACAGATAATTACTTTGCCATGAAGGCTTGAAGACACGGATCTTTTGACTTTTGCCAAGGATAAAAATAATAGGCTGCTAGGAGAAGGAAGGCTCCAACTGAAGATGTGCAATGATGCATTAAAAGTAGTTCTGGAAAAAACTGTAAAATTGAATACATAGCTATTTCTCATAAGCAGTTCGTTAACATCTGTAGTCGTAAGCCTGTTCGTAACAACGAAAAATAAAAAATTAACTGTCATTAAGAGTGTATGAATTTGATTAGAGAGAGTCTTTTTACAGGATTAAAAAGCTCCATAGATAGTATCGAATTCTCCTTCACTAAAGTCACTTGAGGGCAATGAACTAGAATTTATTATGACAAGTGCAGGCACTGTGACCTAGGGACAGTAGAAGACTGCCTAGTGGCACATGAGCTACAGCCAGCTTTGGAGCATTCCTTCTCCTTCTTTCCAGTAGCGTTTGTACTCTTAGATCTTATTCAATAGAACATCTGCAAAGGATAGTCCTTTCAAACGGTGGGACAGAAGAACAAACAACATGCGAGGAAGGCCTTTCACGAGAAGACTGTGTAAAATGCCATTATGTAGATAATCCGGGCAGATTGCACGACCGACCTTTATGATACGGCAAAAAATATAATGATGGGTGAGTCGAGGCTATATTTTTGTAGGAACAGTAACTTTGAATAGCTATGTGCTAACGCTGGCACACACAGGGCTAAGACCTTTACTTTTAATGTCTCAGCCATGTGAGGTTAAAACATTACCTCTTCTTACAGATGAAGAAACAGAGGATGTTCAATAATTTGCCCCAAATTATAGAGCTAGTGAGGTCCAAAGCTGGGATTCAAATCCAGATCTCCCCCAATCACTACAACGCTGCGTAACAGTTGTTAAGAAAAAAATTATCTGTGGCCCAAAAGCACATGAAAAGATGCTCAACCTCACTGATCATTAGAGAATTGCCGGTGAAAACTACAATGAGCTGTCACCTCACACTGATCAGAATGGCCATCATCAAAAACTCTACAAATAGCAAATGCTGGAGAGGGTGTGGAGCAAAGGGAACCCTCCTGCACTGTTGGTGGGAATGTAAATTGGTGCAGCCACTATAGAGAACAGTATGGCGGTTCCTTTAAAAAACTAAAACTAAAACGACCATACGACCCAGCCATCCCACTCCTGGGCATAGATCAGGAGAAAATCATAACTTGAAAAAAAACGTGCACCCCAATGTTCAGTGCAGCACTGTTTACAATAGCACGGACATGGAAGCAAACCTAAATGTCCATCAACAGAGGAATGAATAAAGAAGATGTGGTACATATACACAATGGAACAGTACTCAACCATAAAAAAAGAATGAAATAATGCCACTGGCAGCAACATGGATGGACCTAGAGATTATCATACTAAGTGAAGCAAGTCAAAGAGAAAGACAAGTACCATATGATCTCATTTCTACGTGGAGTCTAAAAAAAATGATACCAATGAACTTACGTACAGAACAGAAACAGACTCACAGACTTCAAAAACCAACTTGTGGTTACCAAAGGGGAGAGGTCAGGAGACGGGTAGATTAGGAGTTTGGGATTAACATCTACACACTACTATATATACAACAGATAACCCACAAGGACCTACTGTACAGCACAGGGAACTCTAGTCACTATTCTCTAAAAGCCTATATGAGAAAAGAATCTGTAAAGTAATGGAGATACGTATATGTATAACTGATTCACTTTGCTGTACGCCTGAAACCAACGCTGCATTGTAAATCAACTATCCTCCAATATAAAATAAAGATTAAATTACAAAAGAAAAGAAAAAATAATCTGAGAATGTTTACATCTCAGTTACCATTCATCTAAATTTCTTCTTCTTTTTTTTTTTTTTTTTTTTTTTGCGGTACGTGGGCCTCTCACTGTTGTGGCCTCTCCCGTTGCGGAGCACAGGCTCCGGACGCGCAGAGCTGGGCTCACGGGCCCAGCCGCTCCGCGGCACGTGGGATCTTCCCGGATCGGGGCACGAACCCACGTCCCCTGCATCGGCAGGCGGACTCTCAACCACTGCGCCACCAGGGAAGCCCTAAATTTATTCTTGCACTTGTTGCAATTTGATCCTGTAGGCCTTGGGACTTCACTCTACTGCTTTAATAGACATTAAAGAGACAAACAAATGCTGATACTAACAAGCTGACTAGAGTACCCCAGTTAGATGAACAAGTGCAGTGTCACTGGTTTCCATCTGTCCTGGGAGGACAGGCCTTTTTAGCATCTACGTTTTAAATAGGGCAGATCTTGCCCTGTACAGCACAGAGAATTCTACTCAGAATTCTGTAACAACCTATATGGAAAAGAATCTGAAAAAGAATGGATATATGTATAACGAAATCACTTTGCTGTACACCGGAAACTAACACAACACTGTAGATCAACTATGCTCCAATATAAAATAAAAATTAAAAATACTAGCTACACAAGGACCTACAGTATAGCACAGCGAACTGTATTATTTTCCATTATAGGTTCTTACAAGATAATCTGAAAAAATAACTGAAGCTTTGCTGTACACCTGCAACTAACACAATATTGTAAATCAACTACACTTGGATAAAAAAAATTATAAGAACAACAACCAAAGGCAGGTCTGTAACCTTCGTTAAGCCACGTGCATTTATTTCCTTGTGGTAACTGCTTTCTGGGAACAAATCCCCTTCTCTGGCATCACCCAACGTAAAGCTCTAATTTCAGTAGTATTGTTGTCGTTGGATTTCTACAGGTGTGGCCTTTTCTCATCTATTCCATTCTTGTGTCTTTTTTGGGTATTCTTTTCCATGCCAACAGCATGGAAGTCAAGGTAGTCACAGTTGAGTCGCCTGGGAAACCCTAAGTTTCAAGCAACCTGTATCTTCCTTTCATCTTGGGGATGGAATGACGTGCTGGTACGGAGCTAAGGCTCTATAGTAGATGGCCCTCTGGCCCCACTCCCTTCCTTCTTGCTGTATCCACGCATTTTGTTTGCTATATAACCTTGCAGGCCTCTCATTGTGACTCCAGGCTCACTCGTGGGAATGGGTTTGGCCAATGGCACATCAGCTAACGTGACAAAGACAGGCTTGCAAAGCATGTGGGCAACTGGGCCCAGCCATCTGCCTTCACCTCTGCAGTCCCCTGGAGAACATGCTTGAGGTAGATTGCAGGAGAGAGCTGTCCAGCAGTGGAGATGCGCCAGTTACCAGCCTGAGCTGCGAGGGGGCCTAACCAACACCAGCAGGTTAGCTGACCCCCAGCTGACTCCAGATGCACAAACAGTAAGAACTAGACCTGTACGGGGTTGAGTCCTGGTTCTGTTTCTCTATCTTCATTTCTCACCGTCTCCCCTTCCTCACTCAGCTCTCTAGCCAGGCTTAATTAGACGAGATCTCCCACTGCACCCTGCCACCTTCTGTCTCTATAGGTTTGCTTAACATGGCTGGCTGCTATGCCTTTACTGTACTGATAGGTACCCGCTCTCTTTCAAGACTTAGTGATCACTTGCCCCAAGACCTTTTGGTTGTACCATCTCTGCCCTCTCCATGCCTTCTTGCCAAAGCTGTTCTCAACGTTTCATGATTTTCCCTTTTGCTCCAAAATTACACATTCTTGGAAGATTGTAATAAAAGCTAAGTAAGATTTTAAGAAAAGCTTCCAAGGCAGGCTGATTAAGGAGTGAAAGGTCAGAGGGGTCAGGAGGGGAAGCTGGGAAAAGGGGATATAGGGAGGGGGGGCCATTTGTTGGTATGAGTCACTTATACTTTAGCCCCTTAGAGGTGTGGGTCTTTCTGCATCACTCTTTTAATTACTCCTAAATCAAATTTCTCCTTGAAGCGTCATGTGCCTCAGAATTACTTGTGCTAGGGAAGAACAGTGTAGTTACAAAAAGGTTTATATAATGAAAGCAAGGTTGGTATGGATTTACTCAAAACATTTCTTTGTTGAAAAGTGACTAGTGCTATTCTAGCCTCTTCTGCTTTGGCATCTTCTATTTTTATTTGCTAAAGAAGCTTTCCAACTTGCTCCCCTAAAAATACATTTCTTCTCGTCCTTTGCCAGGTACTTAATTCAGATAACTGCGGGGTGAGAGGGAGTGCTTCCTCTATTATCATCTCTCTGACCAGCTACTTGCTGCTATTCTAGATCATCACATTGTCGCCGATACGGAATATCTCATGGGCCCCAGTGAGAAAGGGGCTTCTCTGTGTTTCAAATAAGGTCTAAGATTCTTCCTAGGTGGGGGCCAATTGTTAATATTTCAGAAGATGGCCCTGCTCGCCTCTGAATGAGACCAGGTATTTGGTATTCTTCGGCTATTCATTTCATTAAATCCTTTAAAAAAGAATGTGAAATAGATTCCGGAGACAAGATGGCAGAGGAGAAGAACTTGAGCTCACCTCCTCTCATGAAAACACCCAAATCAAAACTGCTGAACAACCACTGACAAAAAAGACTAGGACCTACCAAAAAAGATATTCTACATCCAAAGACAGAAGAAGCCACAACAAGACAGTAGGAGGGGTGCTTCCGCGATGTAATCAAATCCCATGCCCGCCAGGTGGGTGACCCAGAAAATGGAAAATCATTATATTGCAGAGGTTCTCTTACAGAAGTAAGTGTTCTGAGCCCCACTTCAGGCTCCCCAGCCTGCGGGGTCTGGCATCAGGAGGAGGAGCCCCCAGAGCATTTGGCTTTGAAGACCAGTAGGGCTTGAGTGCAGGAGCCCCACAGGACAGGTGGAAACAGACTCCACTCTTGGAGGGCACACATGAGGTTTCCTGTGAACTGGGACCCAGGGCAAAGCAGGGACTCGACAGGAGCCTGGGTCAGACCTACCTGTGGGTCTTGGAGGGCCTCCTAGGGAGTTGGGGGTTGGCTGGGGCTCACTGTAGGGGCAAGGGCCAGAGGCCCCAGGAAATACTCATCAGCGTGAGCTCTCCCGGAGATCGCCATTTTGGCACCGAGACCTTGCCCCCCCCGCCCCCCACCACCGCCTGGGTCCAGTGCTGGTACACCTCAGGCCAAACAATGAACAGGGGGGGAACACAGCCCCACCCATCAGCAGACAGTCTGCCTGAAGTCGTCCCGAGCACAAAGTCTCCCCTAAACGCACCTCTTGACGTGGCCCTGCCCACCAGGGGGCAGGCAACAGTCCCTCCCACCAGGAAGCCTGCACAAGCCTCTGGACCAATCTCACCCACCAGGGTGCAGACACCAGAAGAAAGAGGGAACTACAAACGTGCAGCCTGAGAAACAGAGACCACAAACACAGTTACACAAAATGAGACGGCAGAGAAATATATTCCAGACAAAGGAACAAGATAAAAGCCCAGAAGAACAACTAAGTGAAGTGGAGATAGGTAATCTACCTGAAGAAGAATTCAGAGTAATGAATTAAAAAAGAAAAAGCAATGCAAACACAACACGAAAGACAGTCATCAAATCACGAGAGAAGCGAACAAAAGAGGAAGGGAAGAAAAAAGACTTACAAAAACAAATCCAAAACAATGAACAAGATGGCAGTAAGAACATACATATTGATCACTACCTGAAATGTAAATAAAAGGATTAAATACTCCGACCAAAAGACATAAACTGGCTGAATGAATGGATACAAAAATAAATCCCGTATATGTGCTGTCTACAAGAGACCCACTTCAGGCCTAGGGACACATACAGACTGAAAGTGAGAAGATGGAAAAAGGTATTCTATGCAAACGGAAATCAAAAGAAAGCTGGAGTAGCAATACTCATGTCAGACAAAATAGGCTTTAAAATCAAGACTGTTACAAGAGACAAAGAAGGACACTATATATATGCAGTGATCAAAGGATCAAGCCATGAAGAAGATACAACAATTGTAAATGTATATGCACCCAACAAAGGAGCACCTCAGTATATAAGGCAAATGCTAACAGCCATAAAAGGAGAAATCAACAGTAACACAGTAATAATAGTGGGGAACTTTAACACCCCACTTACATCAACGGACAGATCATCCAGACAGAAAATCAATAAGGAAACACAGGCCTTAAATGACACATGACACCAGATGGACTTAATTGACATTTATAGAACATTCCATCTGAAAGCAGCAGAATACACATTCTTCTCAAAGGCACATATAACATTCTCCAGGAGAGATCACAATGCTGAGTCACAAAGCAAGCCTCGGTAAATTTAAGAAAATTGAACTCGTATCAAGCATCTTCTCCAACTACAACGCTATGAGATTAGAAATCAACTACAAAAACAACAACAACTGTAAAAAACACAAACACGTGGAGGTGAAGCAATATGCTACTAACCAACTGAATCAACTGGATCACTGAAGAAATCAAAGAAGAAATGAAAAAATACCTAGAGACAAACGAAAGCCTGATGACCCAAGACCTACGGGACACAGCAAAAGCGACTGTAAGAGGCAAGTTTATAGCAGTACTATCTTACCTCGGGAAACAAGAAAAATCTCAAATAAACAACTTAACCTTATGCCTAAAGCAACTAGAGAAAGAAGAAGAGACAAAACCCAAAGTTAGTAGAAGGAAAGAAACCCTAAAGATCAGAGCAGAAAGAAATGAGATAGAGACAAAGAATACGTAAACAAAACTGATAAATCTTTAGCCAGACTCATCAAGAAAAAAAGGGAGAAGGCTCTAATCCATAAAATTAGAAATGAAAAAGCTGAAGTTACAACAGGCACCGCAGAAATACAAAGGATCATGAGAGATTACTACAAGCAACTCTATGCCAATAAAATGGACAATCTAGAAGAAATGGACAAATTCGTAGAAAGGTACAATCTCCCAAGACTGAACCAAGCAGAAATAGAAACTGTGAACAGACCAGTCACAATTTACTGAAATTGAAAATGTGATTTAAAAACTCCCAACAAACAAAAGTCCAAGAGCAGATGGCTTCACAGGCGAATTCTACCAAGCATTTAGAGAAGAGTTAACACCTATCATTCTGAAACTATTCCCAAAAAATCGCAGAGGAGGGAACACCCCCAAACTCATTCTCCGAGGCCACCATCACCCTGATACCAAGACCAAACAAAGATAGCACAAAAAAAGAAAATTACAGGCCAATATCCCTGAAGAATATAGATGCAAAATTCCTCAACATAATACTAGCAAACCGAACCCGACAATACAGTAAAAGGATCATACACCGTGATCAAGTGGGATTCATCCCAGGGATGCAAGGATTCTTCAGTATCCGCAAATCAACCAATGTGATACGCCGCATTAACAAATTGAAGAATAAAAACCATATGATCATCTCAATAGATGCAGGAAAAGCTTCTGACAAAATTCAACATTCATTTATGATAAAAAAACCTCTCCAGAAAGTGGGCACAGAGCCTCAGCATAATAAAGACCATATATGACAAACCCATAGCTAACATGATACTCAACAGTGAAAAGCCAAAAGCATTTCCTCTAAGATCAGGAATGAGACAAGGATGCCCACTCCCACCACTTTCCTTTCAACATAGCTTTGGAAGTCCTAGCCTTGGCAATCAGAGAAGAAAAAGAAATAAAAGGAATCCCAATTGGAAAAGAAGTAAAACTGCCACTGTTTACAGAGGACATGATACTATACATAGAAAATCCTAAAGATGCTACCAGAAAACTACTTGAGCTCATCAATGAATTTGGTAAAGTTGCAGCTTATAGAATTAATACACAGAAATCTCTTGCATTTCTATATGTTAACGATGACAGAAAGAGAAATTAAGGAAACGATCCCATTTACCATCACATCAAAAAGAATAAAATTCCTAAGAATAAACCTACCCAAGGAGCCAAAATACCTGTACTCGAAAACTATAAGATGCTGATGAAAGAAACTGAAGATGACACACACAGATGGAAAGGAATTGGAAAAATCAATATTGTTCTTGAATTGGAAGAATCAATATTGTCAAAATGAGTACACTACCTAAGGCAAGCTACAGATTCAATGCAATCCCTATTAAATTACCAATGGCATTTTTCACAGAACTAGAGCAAAAAAATTTTACATTTGGGTGGAAACACAAAAAAACCCCGAATAGCCAAAGCAATCCTGAGAAAGGAAAACAGAGCGGGAGGAATCAGGCTCCTTGACTACAAAGCTACAGTCATCAAAACAGTATGGCATTGGCAGAGAAACAGAAATATAGATCAGTGGGACAGGATAGAAAGTCCAGAAATAAACCCATGCACCTATGGTCAACTAATCTATGTCAAAGGAGGCAAGGATATACAATGGAGAAGAGACAGCCTCTTCAATAAGGGTTGCAGGGAAAACTGGACAGCTACATGTTGAAGAATGAAACGAGAACATTCTCTAACAAACACTATACACAAAAATGAACTCAAGATGGATTAAAGACCTAAATGTAAGACCAGATACTATAAAACTCTCAGAGGAAAATATAGGCAGAACAATCTTTGCATAAATTGCAACAATATCTTTTTGGATCCACCTCCCGGAGTAATGAAAATAAAAACGAAAATAAACAAATGGGACCTAATTAAACTTAAAAGCTTTTGCACAGCAAAGGAAACCATCAACAAAACAAAAGGACAACCCACAAAATGGGAGAAAATGTTTGCAAACAAAGCAACTGACAAAGGATTAATCTCCACAATATACAAAAGCAGCTCATGCAGCTCAATATCAAAAAAACAACCCAGTGAACAAATGGGCAGAAGATCTAAAGAGACATTTCTCCAAAGAAGACACACAGATGGCCGAAAAGCACATGAAAAGATGCTCAACATCACTAATTATTAGAGAAATGCAAATCAAAACGACCATGAGGTGTCAGCTCACACGGCTCAGAATGGCCATCATTAAAAAATCTACAAACCATAAATGCTGGAGAGGGTGGGGAGAGAAGGGAGCCCTCCTATGCTGTTGGTGGGAATGTAAATTGGTACAACCATTATGGAGAACAGTATGGAGGTTCCCGAAAAGAACTTAAAATAGAACTATACCATATGATCCAGCAATCCCACTCCTGGGCATATATCCAGAGAAAACCATAATTTGAAAAGATACACGCACCCCAGTGTTCACTGCAGCACCATTTACAATAGCCAAAGCGTGGAAGCAACCTAAATATGTCCATCGACAGAGGAGTGAGTAATGAAGATTTGGTACATATACACGATGGAATAGTACTCAGACATAAAAAAGAATGAAATAATGCCATTTGCAGCAACATGGATGGACCTCGAGATGCTCATACTAAGCAAAGTAAGTCAGAAAGAGAAAAACAAATACCACGTGATATCACTTATATGTGCAATCTAAACTACGACACAAATGAACTTCTCTAAGAATCAGAAACAGACTGACACGGAGAACAGACTTGTGGTTGCCAAGTGGGGGTGGGGGCAGGGTAGGGATGGAGTGGGAGTTTGGGACTAGCAGATGCAAACTAGTACATACAGAATGGATAAACAACAAGGTCCTATTGTATAGCACAGGGAACTGTATTCACTATCCTGTAATAACTAGTCATAAAAAAGAACGAAATAATGCCATTTGCAGCAACATGGATGGACCTAGAGATTATCATCCTAAGTGACGTAAGTCAGAAAGACAAGTACCCTGTGATATCACTTCTATGTGGAGTCTAAAAAAAAGACACCAACGAACTTGTGTACAGAACAGAAACAGACTCACAGACTTCAAAAACAAACTTATGGTTACCAAAGGGGAGAGGTCGGGGGAGGGATAGATTAGGAGTTTGGGATTAACATCTACACACTACTATATATACAACAGGTAACCAACAAGGGCCTACTGTACAGCACAGGGAAGTCTAGTCACTATTCTCTAATAAACTATATGAGAAAAGAATCTGTAAAGTAATGGATATACGTATCTGTATAACTGAATCACTTTGCTATACACCCGAAACTAACACAACACTGTAAGTCAACTATACTCTAATATGAAATAAAAACTAAAGTAAAAAACTAAAGTGACACAGACCCAAGGTTAATAACAACAAAAAAATTCTGAAGTAACACTCAGAAAAGAAAACTTAATGTATGATATAATGACTGAGCCATATAACTCCCACCCAGAAAGTGCTGTTAACCCCATGATCTCCCCATGTTTTTCCAGTGGTGCTACTGCCCTCCCATCCAAGAGGCAACCATCATCCTGACTTTTATTTACAGTTTTTACACCTATGTATACATCTCTAAACACAAGAGCTTTTTATCTTTAACTTATGTACAAACAGACTCCTAGTGCATTCATCCTTTTGTTTCCCGATTCCTTTAACAATATTTTTTTAAGAGCCGTCCATGTTGGTTTGCTGGAGATTAAGAATTTTCAACGTCATCTGGCCTGTTATTTTTCCTAGCACAGTACGAGTGAGTGCTACCATCTTCTTGGTTAGGAAAGACAAGCCGATAAATATTGTGTACTCTTTCCGTCCTCGTCTTCCCTTGATATTTAAATTCAGAAATGCAATCGATCTGAGAACAGTCACCAAACAGAGAAGTCAAGAGGGCGTGCGATACTCACTCACGACATTGGCTTGTCCGGTGAATATGGTGTACTGGAGCTCGTAGGAAACCACACTGAATTCGTCATCGGAGGTCCAGTGAACGGTGATGGTGTCATAGGAAGCCGTGCAGAGCTCTTCTCTAATTGTGGGAGGGTTGGGAGCTGTGGGGAGCAAGACGGTCATCAGCAGAGAAGCAGACACCTCTGGGATACATTTCAAAGGAGATGTTTGACAGTCAAAGCAGGCCTTTTAAAACATATCCATCAGAACTATCCGAGAGATGACGATGCCAATCCAAAGAACATTTGCTTGGCTGGTTAGATCACTGTGATTTTTCCCAGGTAGTGTGACTTCAGCCAGCCAGTATCTTCTCTCTATTTATCATGAAAGCATGTTCAGAAGGGTAAGCAAACAAACTCTCTTATTCGTGAAAGAAAACATGTCAAACAAAAAGTAAACAAAGATGAACTCTTGTCATTTCATCCCCATTGTGGGGATGGCAAACTTTGTCGGTAAAGAGCTAGATGGTAAATATTTTAGGCTTTGTGGGTCCTCTGGTCTCTGTTGCAACTACTCAACTCTGCCTCTGTACCGTGAAAGCAGCCAGAGACAATGTGTACTCAAGCAGACCTGGCCAGGTTCCAGTAGAACTTTATTTACAAAAACAAGTGAGGACCAGATTTGGCATGTGAGCCAAAGTTAGCCATCCTCTGAGCTACAAGATGCCACGTATTTTTATATTCAGGCGCCCAACTGCAAAAATACTGATGTTTGTTACCCCATAACATACCAGTCAGATAAGTGTCTGAAAATTTTCTTTCATTACATGGTTTGAGGCCTAATAAAAATGTATTAGTGTGATTCAGTTTTCTTCTCGTTTTTCAGTTGATTGATAGGTGGTATGTCAAATTAAGAACATGACTGCCAATCAGTCATATCTAAGAAGTACATTTTCCTTCCTCAAGAAAAACAGGATGCCTTGGCATTTGATTAACTTATCGTTGGGGAAGGCTGCTGTTTTATGCCTTGAACACATGCTGGAGTGGAGAAGTCTAAATCCTACCCAAATGATGATTTTAAGTGGACTTCTACTGGACTGATTTCAGTAACTGCTTTTATGAGACGAGTCTGTGAGCAAGAAAAAGCCTAGGCAGTGAGTGCTTTGCACCGGCAATAATATTTTACAGCAGGAGCTGGCAAGCTATGGCTATGGGCCAAATCTGGCCCACGGCCTGTTTTTGTAAATAAAGTTTTATTGGAACACAGCCAGGCTCATTCACTTATGGACTGTCTCTGGCTGCCTTTGTGCAATAGCAGAATTGAGTAGTTGCAACCATATGTCCTGCAAAGACTAAAATATTTACCATCTGGCCCTTTACACTCAGCGTTTGCCGAGCCCTGGTTTAAAGCGTCGATCCAGGCCTTTTCTTCCATTCTTCTGTACACCAGGACCTAACTTCAAAACGAGAAAATATATCTGCATCCGACAGATGAGCGACGTTTGCTTACACCATTAGAGAACTCTTTCCTGCGTGAAACTTTGATGAGGATGGATTAGGCCTAAAGAAACCCCAAGAGGGAGGAAAGTTTATGAAAATGGTAAAATTTAAAACCTGAATTGTTTCAGTACTCTGCACTTTGCCGCTTGACGATACATGCGGGACACATATCGTACGAGGCAAGTCCCTTTTACATCTGTGGCATAAAGTCAGTTAGCCCAGCTCAGTCTGTTGATTACTGAATTCCACAGACATTACTGCAGCAGCCACTGCGTCACGGTGTGCATTAAGGGATACTACACAGCCATAAAATGAAATAATGCCATGTGCCGTGGACTTGGAGATTATCATATTAAGTGAAGTAAGTCAGGCAGACAAAGACAAATACCATATGATACCACTTACATGTGGAATCTAAAATATGACACAGATGAACTTATCTATGAAAGAGAAACAGACTCACAGACACAGAGAACAGACTTGTGCTGGCCAAGGGGGAGGGGAGGTGCGGGAGGGATGGATTGGGAGTTTGGGACTAGCAGATGCAAACTATTATATATAGAATGAATAAACAGCAAGGTGCTACTGTAGAGCACAGGGAACCATATTCAATATCCTGTGATAAACCATACTGGAAAAGAATCTGAAAAAGAATATATTGGGTTGGCTAAGAAGTTCATTTGGGTTTTGCCGGAAGCTTGTGTATACTATATATATATATATATATATATATATATATATATATATATGTATATGTATAACTGAATCACTCCGCTGTACAGCAGAAACTGACACAACGCTGTCAATCACCTACACCTCAACAAAGTAAATTTAAAAACAGAGGTAACTTGAAAAAGAAACTTGGGCATCAAGATAGAAGGGCTCTGCAGAGCCCTAAAGCGTTCCTTCTGGGGTATGACTCCATCATCTGTCTCCTGAAACATCCACACGCAAGCTTCAGGGTCAACAAAAACACAAGTATAGATCAATGGACCAGGCTAGGAAGCCCAGAGAGAAACCCACGCACCTACGGTCACCTTATCTTTGATAAAGGAGGCAGGAATATACAACGGAGAAAGGACAGCCTCTTCCATAAGTGGTGCTGGGAGAACTGGACAGCTACCTGGAAAAGAATGAGATCAGAACACTCCCTAGCACCGTACACAGAAATAAACTCCAAATGGGTTAAAGACCTAAATGTAAGGCCAGGCACTATAAAACTCTTAGAGGAAAACATAGGCAGAACGCTCTCTGACATAAATCACAGCAAGATCCTTTCTGACCCACCTCCTCGAGAAATGGAAATAAAACCAAAAATAAACAAATGGGACCTGATGAAACTTCAAAGCTTTTGCACAGCAAAGGAAACCATAAACAAGAGCAAAAGACAACCCTCAGAATGGGAGAAAATATTTGCACATGAAGCCAAGAATTAATCTCCAAAATATACAAGCAGCTCATGCAGCTCAAAATCAAAAGAACCACCCAATCCAAAAATACGCAGAAGCCCTACACGGACATTTCTCCAAAGAAGATATACAGCTTGCCAACAAACACACGAAAGGATGCTCAGCATTGCCACTCATTAGAGAAGTGCAAATCAAAACTACAATGAGGTGGGCTTCCCTGGTGGCGCAGTGGTTGAGAGTCCGCCTGCCGATGCAGGGGACATGGGTTCATGCCCCGGTCCGGGAGGATCCCACGTGCCACGGAGCCGCTGGGCCCGTGAGCCACGGCCGCTGAGCCTGCGCGTCCGGAGCCTGTGCTCCGCAACGGGAGAGGCCACGACAGTGAGAGGCCCGCGTACCGCCAAAAAACAAAAATAAAAACAAACAAACAAAAAACTACAATGAGGTATCACCTCACACTAGTCAGAATGGCCATCATCAAAAAATCTACAAACAATAAATGCTGGAGAGGGTGTGGAGAAAAGGGAACCCTCTTGCATTGTTGGTGGGAATGTAAATTGATACAGCCACTGTGGAGAACAGTATGGAGGTTCCTTAAAGAACTAAAAAGAGAATTACCATACGACCCATTAATCCCACTACTGGGAGTATACCCTGAGAAAACCATAATTCAAAAAGAGTCATGCACCACAATGTTCACTGCAGCTCTATTTACAATAGCCCGCAGATGGAAGCAACCTAAGTGTCCATCGACAGATGAATGGATAAAGAAGATGTGGCACATATATACAATGGAATATTACTCAGCCCTAAAAAGAAACGAAATTGAAGTTATTTGTAGTGAGGTGGATGGACCTAGAGTCTGTCATAGAGTGAAGTCAGTCAGAAGGAAAAAAAACAAATACCGTGTGCTAACACATATATATGGAATCTAAGGGGAAAAAAAAAGGTTCTGAAAAACCTAGGGGCAGGACAGGAATAAAGATGCAGACGTAGAGAACGGGCTTGAGGACCAGGGGGTGGGGGAAGGGTAAGCTGGGACGAAGTGAGAGAGCGGCATGGACATAGATACACTACCAAATGTAAAACAGCTAGTGGGAAGCAGCCGCATAGCACAGGGAGATCAGCTCGGTGCTTTGTGACCACCTAGAGGGCTGGGATAGGGAGGGTGGGAGACGCAAGAGGGAGGGGATGTGGAGACATGTGTATACGTATAGCTGATTCACTTTGTTATATAGCAGAAGCTAACACAACATTGTAAAGCAATTATACTCCAATAAAGATGTTTAAAAAAAAAAAAGAACAGATAGAAAGCTTGGAAATAGACCCATGATACGTAGAACTTGACGTACAAAAAAGGCAGCACCACAAAGGTGGCAAAGCCATCTTCATGAGGAAAGAATAGATGGCTTAGAAATTATGTTGATAAAACTGGTTCAAAATATGACGAAAAATTCAGTTAAATCCCTACCTTACACTAAATACAAAGGTAAACTTCAGATAGCTTAAAGATATAAATGGAAAAGTAAAACAGTGAGGCTACTGGAAGCAGCAGAACATCTTTGTGACTCAGGATGGGGAAAGGTTTCTTTAACAAGATCTGAAAACACAAAACTTAAATCACTAAGATGTATACTTTAAATACCTGACAATTTTATTTGTCGATTATACCTTAATAAAGCTGAAATTTTTTAAAAAATGAAAAAAATGATAGAATTTATTAGTGAAAAACAAAGATTTAGTGCCATGTGCTGTGACTCGGATGAAGAAGTGATACCGATCGAGAGACGCCTTCCACGGAGGAGGCCCAGCTGCATCATAGACATGCTTATTACTGTCCGTGTGGTCCCTGTTAGTGTGGGATCACCCTGCATGGGTCAGTGGAGAAATATTTACTCTCCCATCATCTAAACAGTTCATTGAATTATTTCTCCATCAACCAACGTAGAAAGATTTGGTTCTCTCTGCATTGCAATACATGATTAAATAAAAAAGAACACTGTGTTTGAAATAGGCAGGTAGCTGGGAGACACGTGGCAGGGGCTGTAATCAGGGAGGGAATGTCACCCCTCCGGGTTATTCACTTGACATACCATTTAGAGGCATGTCAGAGGCGAAAAAAAGGTCTTGTTTTCACAGCCAGGCAGACTAACCCTGTTTTGATTATAAAGCCAATGGGTTTGTCCTGAAAAGTCAATATCCAGCTTACAGTAAACGAGAACAGCAGCACGCTGCCAGTTTCAATATTCATGCAGTTGGTATACCAGAGCTGTTATTTTCTTGCCTCTGTCATAAACAGGACACAAGAAATGGTGGGTTAATACTCCACAGACACTCCAGTTCCTGCTTACGAACGTCTGATAAACTATTTGGACTTGGCAGTATCAGCCGAGCATTGTATGTTATGGCCAGGATCGATGTTATGTCTAGAAATGGTCCAAATTTGTATCGGAGGGTGACAGCTAAGAAGGCGTAATAGCAGGTACCCCATATGGTCTTTAGTTTGGCATAAACAGCCATCGGGATGATATATGGCGTACACTCTACAAGTCAGTGCAAACCACTTTCACAGTTTCCCCGGCAGTCAGTACTCTGGCATTCACATAGAGATTAGAATGGGCATACGTTATTGAAATGCTCTTGAACAACTTTGGGGAAATGGGAAGGACATTCTTGACAATAAGACACTGATTCTGTGCAGAATGGCCACGTGCCCAGCCACACATGTTTTGGTCTTCTCTGCCCTTGGGCGCGACCTTATGACATGGATCTAGCCTACAAGACACGAGTGGAAGTTTGCCACAAGACACGATGGATCTTCAGAGCAAGCTTTTGGTTTTCCTCATAAACAGACTTGGCTGACAGAGATTTTGGTCATCATTTCCCGTCTGTCCCTCTCTTTTTGTCCATAACTTGGGCATAACGCTTGGAGGTGGAGTAGTTCTGCAGTCACGTGGCAAGACAGTGACGGTGGCAGAGCACAAAAAGAGAAAGAGCCTGGGGTCCGACGTCATCACTGAACCGCTGCCCAGCCCCGGATGGCAACAGAAGCCTCTGTTCTCCTGTTTCTGTGATAGGAACACTGTCTGATGGGTTTAGTCACTGCTAACTGGATTTTCTGTTGCTGTGACCACACTCATTCCCAAATGATATAAGAAAACAGGAGATTTTTAATAGGATGCCATCATAAAAAGCATCTCAGCCCGAGAAAGGCACACCTGCCTGGTCCAGCACAGTAGCCACGAGCTCCGTGTGGCCCTTCACATTTCACTTTAATTAAAGTGAAACAAAAGTAAAAACTAACCACATTTCAGGTTTTCAACACAGCCCCACGTGGCTAGCAGGTATCCTACTGGACAGTGCAGAGTGTTTCTGTCATCCTAGAAAGTTCTGTGGCATGGTGTTAGTTGAGGTAAATCTCAGAGTGAAAAGCTACATTCGTAAGTAGTTGAAGTCGAGTTTGGTTTCTTACTGGACGTGCTTTTTGAGTCAACTTATTTCTTCCTTCATAGGCATCGTATGGTGTGAAAGAATCACCTAAGATGAGAAGATGTTTCTGGGGTGACTCGCCTCCCTTTGCAAATGCACCAAGGCTAAAACCGGCACCTCGGGTCCAGGCAAAGAAAAACACTGATCTGGGTACAGTGCTCCTTGAACATAGAAATCCTTTGCTTTCTAGCCACAGACTGTAAAAAATAAACATCACCCAATGCTCCGTCTCTCCTGCTTCCCCTTTCCCAACTGCTCTCCCACGAACGCACATACACAATGAGGGTGGAGACACTGGTGCCGCGCTAAGTTAGGGATGTGGTCTCTTGAAAGTGGCACATTCTCAATTCAGTGCACAGCTGGCTTCACTGTAGACGCGGAGCTTCACTGAATTCCCCGCGGCACCGGATAACACAAATAAAGTCATCTAAACAGTCCACATTCTATGAGCGAATGTGGTCAGTTCTTGCCTTAGCGGTCGACGGCTAAGAAAAATTTGGAAGCATGGTTAGGAAAAGGAGTAGCCAGGGGTTTCTTTTATTATGGCTGCTTTCGTTTTTTAAGCTTGACCTCACCCCCCCACCCCCACCCCCCAAAAAAATGCCTATCAAAAAGCACAGAAGTGAAACGTGGCACCAGGAACACAAGTGTGATTTTTAGGACATCTGCCATGGTGACCTTTGCCAAGACGAAATTGAGTCTTTTACTAGAAAGTAAGGAGGTCTTTGGAGTCTGTACAGACCTGAGCTAAATCCTAATTCTGCCTCTCCCTAGCTATCTGACCTCCAGCAAGAGGGATGACCTCTGTCGTTTGCAAAATGAGGATTATAATACTTCACCTCAATTCGATGTTGGGCAGATTAAACACACACAAAGAGCCAGGGCAGAGTAGATACCCCATTAGAGTCAGCTGCGAAGTTTTTCTCTGCCAAGGCACTGTGAGGGTCATCTGCCTTGCTGACATGAAATGGAAAACAGCCACGCTGCCCCATGTACCCCTCTGATGGCCAACAGAGGTATCATGTGTGGTACCCACACGCCGAGAGTGCGGGAAATGGTGGTCAATATGCTTTCAGTGACCGAGATTCTCTTTTTGCCTCTGTCCCCAGTTTAGTCTTGGACTGTATTATTTTGCTTGGAAAACAAACAAACAAACAAACAGACCAAAGGAATACCAAAAATGTTTTACGGGGATATTAGACTTCATTCCTAATGAAGTATCACTGAACGTACCCAGTATTAAAGAAAACACAAAAGACAATACCTGTAAGGTAATCCAGACATTCTAGCAATTTCTTCTCTCGGGAAAAATCTAAGGCAAAGGTGTCAAAGGTGTCGTTGAGGTTGATTTCAGGAATTAGCACCTGGGATGATGCCGTTGCCATGGAGACTCTGTAATTGAAACAAAACAACTTTTTAGAAATGTCAAGCTGGCTTTTACCATCACTGCATAGGAGTGAAAAAATAAAAGGAAAAGAAATATCATGAAGAAATCGTGTTTTTTAAAAATTAATTTATTTTTGGCTGTGTTGGGTCTTCACTGCTGCGCGCGGGCTTTCTCTAGTTGCGGCGAGCGGGGGCTACTCTTCGTTGCGGTGCGTGGGCTTCTCATTGCGGGGGCTTCTCTTGCTGCGGAGCACAGGCTCCGGACGCGCAGGCTCAGCGGCCATGGCTCACGGGCCCAGCCGCTCCGCGGCATGTGGGATCCTCCCGAGCCGGGGCACAAACCCGTGTCCCCTGCACCGGCAGGCGGACTCTCAACCACTGCGCCACCAGGGAAGCCCACCATTGCTGTTTTTACACGTGAGCCTCAAGAAACATCTCGGAATGGCGTTAACAGGCAACACAATGCAAATGAGTATAAGCTACGAGAGGAGGCAGAGGAACTGGGAAAACAGAAGAATGGCTTCCTCCCTTCCTTTTTACTATCGGGACAAAATTCCCCATGGAGGCGAAAGAATATTCATATTTCACATTGCTGTATATTTAACTCTCTGGCCCCCCGCACATCTAACCCCAGCGAGAAGCACATAGCTCCAGGCATTTCCTCACACATCTGTCTGGGAAACTGTTTGTTCTTTTCAGACTCAACCCTGCTCCACTTCAAAGAAGAGTCTTCCAAATTTCAAGCTGCATAAAAGGCAAAGTGAAGATTAAAAAAGAATGTTTCCAGATATTGGATTAGTTTAATCAATGACTAGCCTCTCCCTAAAATAAACATTAAAACAGGAGTTTTTGTCAGGCTCGTTTTCATTCTCCTTGTCTTCATGTTCTTGCACCATATTCCCAGCAGATGCCATGGAAAATGTACATGAGCTTCCTAACAAATTCCCCTGATGGGTCCACCATTTCCCCTCTTCATTAAGGTTGCTAGGTAGACTTCTCGTTTGTAATCTATAAAGCAAGCTATTGGTAGGTAGGTATCGGTCTCCTGCAGTGGACTCTCACGTTGATTGGGAAAGTTATTATTAATAGCAGAACATTTTGACTAATTAACAATGCAAGTGATTCTTCTAAGAACAGGAAAATTATGGGATGAGGTAAACCACTTCTGAGCACATCAAACTATGCTAGGCTCATAATCTTGATTTGGGTATTTCAGGAAGTTCAGTAAACACCACCGAGGACCTACTATGTGCAGGATACTGTGTAGGGTACTGGGAATTTTTGAGCAAAGAAACAACCTTTAAATGATTTAGCCATAAGCTAGTTACTTATTTTCTAATGAAGGGCACTGATGCTCATTTATACAAGACCACAGAGCTAGCTGGCAGCAGCCAGGAAGAGAATTCTAGGTCTGTACTCTTCCATTTAATTTAGAAAAACTTCAACCTGGTTACACTAAAAGACAGATCTCCTCTTGCATCTCCTAATGGCTCTTAAAGTTTTGGATTTTATAAAGAAATATGTCTTGGCTATAAAAATTACATCTGTGGGCACATCTATACAATGGAGTATTTTTCAGCCATAAAAAGGAATGAAAGACTGATACATGCTGTGACACGGCTGAACCCTGAAAGTATTACGCTAAGTGAAAGAAGCCAGACACAAAAGGCCACATGTTGTGTGACGCACTTGGATGAAACGTCCAGAACAGGCAAAAACCCACAGCGACAGAAGGTAGATCGGTGGTTGCCGGGGGCTGCGGGCAGGGGACAATGGGGAGTGATTACATAATGGGTGTGGGGTTTTCTTTTGGGGTGATGAAAATAATTCGGAACTCGATAGAGGCAGGAATTGTACAACACTGTGACTGTACTAAATGCCAATGAATTGGTCACTTTAAAATGGTTAATTTTATGTTATGCAAATTTCACTTCAATAAAAAACGTTACACCTGTGCCTGACATCTTGCTGGTGGGAACTTTGCAGAGTGGGAACAGAGAGGCTGAAATTTCCTAAGCCTGGGAGGCAAAGACTGACAGCAAGACTCTGGAGATGACTGCAGCTTTTAACACCTACACATTTTTTCTGATAGAAGGAAAGATATTTATCTTCGGCTACAATTTCAAATTCTTAATTGGACTGACAGGCGAGCGGAGATCTGCCAAATTCAACATTTTAGGCTATGTTTTTCTTCCCCGAATCCTTGTTGCCCATCTCTTGGCCTTTCGGATAAATTGCCAAAATCCACCAGGGCCATCAGCACATGCCGCTTTCTCAATTCTGTGCTTTTAGAGTCGTGTGTGTGTGTGTGTGTGTGTGTGTGTGTGTGTGTGTACGGGAATATGTGTACACATGCTTGTGGCTGTGTGTCAAGCTCTTAACATACTGGAGCAAATAACGGCATCGTGTCCTACCCTGACACTTAATAGGGTGGGCTGCACGCTACTTCCCCTTTCTATTTTGACTTTGATGCCCCTAATCTCCATGACACTCAGTTGCTAGCAGCCACGTGGGGCCGGTTTTCTGGAAGGAGGACATGTCTAGAGCTAGAGTGCTTCCAAGATTTCTGCCGAACAGTCAACACCAGGGGAAGATGCTCTACCCTTCCCACTTAATATTCCCCCACGCCCGACCGCCCGACAATGGCGCCTCAATGGGTCTCTCTCGGGCAGGTGGGCTACGACGCACATCACCATGGTAAAACCCGGTGAGTTCACACAGTAACCAAGTGTGGTTTACTTTAGTCAGCTCAGGAATTCCCAAACGCGTCTGACCCTGGAACCTTGTTGTTTTAACACCAATTAACACCCTGTAGAACACATTTCAAAAATCACTCATCACATGCACTCTAATTCTTATAAGTGACATCTTTCCAGCTGATAACTGGAGTTCTCGGGTTTGTGTTCTGGGGAACTCTGCGGGATCCTTGAATTGCCTATGGCAGTGAGGGACAGAGGAGTCACCCGGTGGAGTCTGAGTCCCTCCTAGGAACTCTGAAAAACGGGTACTGTTCAGAGGGAGTTTTCTTCTTATCATCCTCTTGATACAGATAATTTGCTGCTAAAAATGATTTTAATTTTAGACGTCTCCTAAGGAGTAGACCAACTTTCTTATACTTGGATTGAGTGAAGAGTTTCGCTTAACATCATTTTAGAAAAGTGCACATAGAATCACACTAAGAAGTATATGTTAGGTAGGCTTGAGAATATAGTATGTTATACAATGCATTTGCATCCATTTAGTGAGCGGGAAGGAAGGAAATTAGCATTTATTGTAAGTTCACCTTGAGACAGGAACTCAGCTAATATCTTTACTCCATTATTTCATTTTATCCCTACAGCGACCATAGTAGGTAGGAATAATCGGCCCTGTTTTATAGATTTGTTCACACATTCATTCATTCATTCATTCACGTGAATTCATTCATTCACGTAGCAGTTTGCTACGTGCTGGGGCCATAATGGTGGAAACAAGATGGCTAGGGGGTCCTGCCCGCTGGGAGCACATGAGCAAAAGGAGAGTCACAAGGATTACGGAGCAGCCCCAGTGCTACCCGTAAGTACTCCTGAGCAAATTAGCACAGAGCCAAGCGCTCGATTCCAAAGCATATGCGTCTCCTACAATGTAAAACTTGAGGCTCTCGCTCCGCTAGGGGTTTTCTGATGTTTCTGAATTGAAAAACTTGTTGTGGTCTGACTCAGCTTGCAGGCGAACATATCCACTGTAAGTGGTTTAACGATGCAGAAAAATCACACCCAACTCTCACTTGAGGAAGGCCTGCAGGATTAAAAGTTTGTTCTGGGCATTCCACCCTCGAATAGGAGAATAAAGATGGTTTAGAAATACACAGGCACCAAAGCCCAAGGCAGACACAGTAGTAAACACGACTGTGAAGTCACGTTCTAGAGAAGAATGTTAAGTCATATGAAAACATAAGTCCAACAAACATTATGGACTATCTACAACACTTAAGGCCTGTTTATAGGAGTCGCCAGCAAAGTTATCGCAACTACTGACAGAGGTAGCTAGTATGAGTCCAGTTTTCTAAGTCAAAAATAGCTCTTGGGGACTTCCCTGCTGGTCCAGTGGTTAAGAATCCGTCTTGCAATGCAGGGGACGCCGGTTCAATCCCTGGTAGGGGAACTAAGATCCCACATGCCGCGGGGCAACTAAGCCTGCACGCCACAACTACAGAGCCCGCACTCTGGAGCCCATGCGCCACAACTAGAGAGGAGCCTAGGCGCTGCAATGAAGAGCCCACGCATCACAACGAAAGATCCTGCGTGGGACTTCCCTGGTGGCGTGGTGGTTAAGAATCCGCCTCCAATGCAGGGGACACGGGTTCAAGCCCTGGTCAGGGGAGATCGCACATGCCGCAGAGCAACTAAGCCCGTGCACCACAACTACTGAGCCTGCTTGCCACAACTACTGAAGCCCACGTGCCTAGAGCCCATGCTCCACAACAAGAGAAGCTACCGCAATGAGAAGCCCGCGCACCGCAACGAAGAGTAGCCCCCGCTCGCAGCAACAAAAGACCCAATGCAGCCAAAGATAAATAATATATAAATATATTTAAAAAAAAAAAAAAAGGGCTTCCCTGGTGGCGCAGTCGTTGAGAGTCCGCCTGCCGATGCAGGGGACACGGGTTTGTGCCCCGGTCCGGGAGGATCCCACATGCCGTGGAGCGGCTGGGCCCGTGAGCCATGGCCGCTGGGCCTGCGTGTCTGGAGCCTGTGCTCCGCAACGGGAGAGGCCACAACGGTGAGAGGCCCGCGTACCGCAAAAAAAAAAAAAAAAAAAAAGATCCCGCGTGCTGCAACTAAGACCCCGACGCAGCCAAATAAAAATTTTAAAAGAAATGTTTTGTTTTGTTTTTTTTAAATAGCTCTTGAAGAAACCCAAAGAACAACAGTCAAAAAGTGACAGTTCTAGGATCTGAACCCAGGATTCCAAATCCCAAGTCCAAGCCCAGTGCCTTTTTACTATATTCTAATTGCCGGAAAGGGAAAAGGGCTCAGGAATTGACCAAGACGATTGACAAATAGAGACAGAAAGAGAGAGGGTGCAGAAACAGAGGGACAAGGGCTCCTAGCAAAATTTTACAGGCACTACGTATTCACATCTGATGGAAGTGTAGACTTCTCATAAGCAGTGGGCCAACTTTCTTATGCCTGGATTTAGTGAAGAGTGTTGCTCATTTAACATCATTTTAGAAAAGTGTACATACAATCACACGAAGAACTATATGTTAGGCTTGAGAATACAGTATACGATACAACTCATTTGTAGAAAGAGCAATCGGTCACGTTTCTGTTCTTGACGAGATGGGCTTGTGAGAGGTGGCGCTGAATGGATCCAGGTATGACCTGCTGGGTCTGAGCGAGATCACATGTGGGCATCCATGCGCTTGTGTTAGACTTCAAATGCAGGTCTTAACTTCCAGTTAAGTTCTCTCTTAACTGTTACGGGGCCACATTCTCCCCCCCGCTAGGTGAGAATTTATTCGTGTTAGACTGGATCGGATTTTTAGGGGTTGCTGAGACGTGCAGCCCACACTAGCCATTTCATCTGGACATCTCACAATTTACAGCTGGAGAAAAGTACTATTGGATCCCAGTTGGAAACCATGACGTAAGTGTAAACGCTGTCTGCTAGAGTGTCCTGGGTACACTGGAGTATTAGTGCCGTGTGCAGTTTTTAACTTTAGCATGAATATTTCAGGCAACTGGAGGCAGTTGAGAGCAGCGAAGACAATTAAGTACTTGCTAGGAGTCATGAGGAAAGAAGCTGGCCGCTCTTGGAGAAGGGAGGAGACCATTTTAAGGATATAAGAGGGATGGTAACCAGCTGTTATCCCCGTGCTTTGGAAGAGATAAGTATCTAACCAGTCTCAGAGGAAATATTCTCAAGTAGAAAAAGTAACACAAAGAAGCCGGTTGGATTCTCGACCAGAGTTGTAAAGATACTCTACCCTCCTCCCATTGAAGGAACAGTGAAAACGGAAAAACCACCACCTGCCTCTATGTGGTATTTTGAGAATTAGCACAGTGGGCAACACAAGCAAGCCCTGCACAATCATTAGTTTTCTTTCGCCTTCCTCGAAGAAATTCAAGGCAGAAGATGGTATTTTTTGCCCTAGGCCAAAGGTTGGCAAAGTACCGCCTGAGGGCCAAATCTGGCCTGCCGCCTGCTTTTGTCAATGGTCTTATTGGAACACACCCTCGCCTGCCCATTCATTTCCATCTACGCTAGGCTGTTGGAGACCTACCCAGAGTTGAGTAGCTGTGATGGGGACCTGATAACCTGCAAAGCTGAAAATATTTACTCTCTGGTCCTTTACAGGCAAAGTTTGCAGACTCCTGGGCTTCCCTGGTGGCGCAGTGGTTGAGAGTCCGCCTGCCGATGCAGGGGACGCGGGTTCGTGCCCGGTCCGGGAGGATTCCACATGCCGCGGAGCGGCTGGGCCCGTGAGCCATGGCCGCTGAGCCTGCGCGTCCGGAGCCTGTGCTCTGCAACGGGAGAGGCCACGGCAGTGAGAGGCCCGCGTACCGCAAGAAGAAAACCACCAGCAGAGGGCTTCCCTGGTGGCGCAGTGGTTGGGAGTCCGCCTGCCGATGCAGGGCACGCGGGTTCGTGCCCCGGTCCGGGAAGATCCCACATGCCGCGGAGCAGCTGGGCCCGTGAGCCATGGCCGCTGAGCCTGCGCGTCCGGAGCCTGTGCTCCGCAACGGGAGAGGCCACAGCAGTGAGAGGCCCGCGAAGTTTGCAGACTCCTGCTCTAGGATAACAGACCAGCATGAAGGAGCTCTCTGGGGGTCTTCTAGGGATAGTCTTCTATTACGGCTTTGGAAGAGGATCAGTTGACTCTGAAACTTTGAACGAATGAAGAGTCAAGGCCACTGGCATTGGTTGGAGATGTCATTTAGGTGGCATTAGGTGCTTTTCCTGGGCTCCACAAGAATTGCTATAGGTGTTTGCATCAGTGAAGGTGAATAATTTTATGCCCATCAAGTACGAGCACTGAAGGCACAGTGACCCCTGTCAGTTTCACCGCTGACCTGCCCATTCAAATCATGTCATTTTTATGTCCCCCTACCATAGAATAAATATTTCAAAAGAAGGAGGTATGAAGTTGACAGTTTTGTCCTTTCTTTTTCTCCCACATGAGTCGGCCTTGACCTTTCAGGAGAGGCAAAGCTTCTCAACCAAATAAAAACAGGCCTAACAGAGAATAACACCTGGGCAATTTTGAAAAACTAGATAAGCCCTGAAATGGAAGAAAAGATTCCCTTTTATGTTCTGGTCTTCATTTTGATGCTTTGTTATCAACTACACGATAAGATCAGGTCTGAGAGTCACAGTAAATGCCGTTTTGTGCCATTATAAGCTTTCTTCCCCCACTAAAAGCAGGCTGATTTCATTCTTTCTAACTGGCGGACTCTTGTTTCAAAGGCCTTGAACTCTAGGCTGATACTGAAAAGCCTTTGACATGTCAAAGGGAAGCATCTTTAGCTGGAACAAAGCACCTCAAAGCCTCTATTCTCTGTGGTACTCGGCCTTGAAAATGCAAACAAAGGCAAGGCAGGGCAAGGCCAACCAATCACACCCCAGACACAGGAGCCCAGGCGCCGAGAATTTCCCAGCAGCCCCCGCACTCACCTCTCAGTGATATTCTTCGCGGTCTGTAGGAAACGCGCGTGATCATTCTCCTTCAGAGAGTGTTCTGCTTGGGAGATGAGTGATGCCGACCGCTCGATGCACTGCTTGCAGTTTGCAATCTGCTGAGCCAGTTTGCGAAGCCTCATCACCTTGAACAAAAGAGGCACGAAGATGGTTACACGGGTGGGCTCGCTTAGTGAAAACGTGTCGGGCTGGACCCTCCCGGTGTGTGCGTTTTATTGTATGCGAGTCATCCTTCAGTAAATGTTCAAAAAGGAGGCAGAGAAAGACGGAAACCCCAGCTATGGCACTCTTGTCTTAGCTATTCTTTATCTCCTTGGAGAAGTGTTGCTAATTTGTTTTAAGAGGAAACCCTGAATTGCGAATTGCTTCCCTGTTGATGGGGGAGAAAGGTGTTGCCCAGTGTGAGTTACAGAGGGTCACCGGACCCCCTTCCCTCACACAATTACCGTAAGATCGTAGGGAACCCTGAAACTTTCTCTAGTTCAATTTTTCAGCTGGGCCATTGAGAAAATAAAACACCTCTGTAGGTGCAAATGTGTGCGTTCAGTCAAAACCATTTTCTAAAAAGTTCTTTGCTATCCGTGTAATAAAATCGCGATGTAAAAACATTAGGTTATCACTATTTCCCACACTATCTCAAACTCATGTGTTAAATTAACAGAAAGGGAGCATTTTTTTCCATTGATTAATATTTTTCCTGTTGAACAGATGAGAGAAAGCCAAAAAAAGCACAGCTGGGCCATTTCCCCTCACCGGGAACGTCATTTCCAGGCACTCTGTGCTTACTTGATAACTAAAACTATTTTGATAAGCATTTCCCAGTCGGGATAAAAACGCACGTTTGGTTCCAACCTCCATTCCAACTCCTCATTCCGTCTTGCTTGCAAACGACCCTCAAACGTAATTGACCATAACCTCTGGGGCAGGCCAAGATAAGTCCACGGTAACCCACTTGACCATTTGCTCCGGTGTTTGAAATGTGCTCAGAGATGAAGCCCTCTGGCCAGAAGCCAAGTTCAAATGAGACGGCTAATTGGAATTGCCGTGCGCCTGCTGCCCTGGTGCACACAGCCTGGGACAGGTCTTGGCCGGCTTTATGATCATTCCGGAAGGGAAAACAGCCCTGGGTGAAAGGCTAGGGAGGCTCAGGCTCCCTCCAGAATTGCTGCTAACTCCAAGAAATTCCTCCTTTCTCCAAGTCATCATTATCGTCCCCGCGCAGGTCTAACAGAAGAAAAGGAAGGAAGGAGGTGTCAGGACTTGAGGCCTCTGAGGACTGTCCAATTTCAGCTCTGTCCTCCTACAGCAAACAAAGGAAATGAATGCTGAATCGTGAGGCATCGGCCACAAGACTGCAGGCAAGAGTGAGAGAGATTCTTGAAAGTAAAGGCTTTAGAGAAATGAACTGTCAAAACTCTGGGGCAAAGAGTATGTTATCTTAAGCCCGGTAAGAGATTTACCTCATTGTATATAATTATAGTGACCATCACCGCAGATTAACTGTGTTCATTAGTTGAATAAAATAACACTTATTTTACACCAAATAGAATTCAGCTGCTAACATCATTATACCCAGAGGTAAAGCTAAGAAAGGCACAGAGTCCAACTCAAGATATTAGAACGCATCCTTAAGAAGCTGTCAGAGGAAGAAATATTTAATCACGTAACATAAAGAATGCTTTCAATTACACGGCAGAATCGAAGATATTTAATACAATTCTAACAACAACAACAAAATAAGGACCAAATATTCCTTCTGAATAACTTCATGTCCTTTCGGTATACCTAATAATAGTGACCCCACAGATGACACAATGGAAAAATGCTTGAACTCCATTTTCTTCTTTTTTAAAAAATTTCTATCATGATACTGGAAATTAAAAGCGACATAAGAGGAAAAGGAAGAAGAAGAAGAAAAAAGAGCCCTAAATCATGCATAAGTTGAAGCAAGCCCAAATGAGAGCCTCCTTTGAAAATACAGGAATTTTTTACAGAAGACTGTTGGCGTAATTATAATTTTAGTTCGGTGTACAAATTCCATCTGATATACCAGATTGGAGCTTTTCAAACCTGGTGTGCGCAAGAATCAGCTGGGGACCTTTGTTAAAGAAAAACCGTAGATGTTTGGGCCGGCGCTCGCATATCCTAGGTGAGGAGTTGTAATTGGCAGGGTGGCAGGAATCTGCATTTTAACAAGCAATGAACGTTTTTTGATCTGCAGGTGCTGAATCGTCAGTATGGAAAGGATTAGCATTTAAAAGACTAAATGAAAGAGGAGAGGACAAAAGAAGGTAGCAGAAAGCATTCCTGGTAGAAAGGGCAAGATAAGTTTTACAAAACTTATTTCTCTCCGTGTGTGTGTTGTTTATGTGTGTGTGTGTCAGTGCTGGGTTTGATGTTATATGTATTTTTTTTTACCGTGGGTTTCAGTAAAAAGAAAAAGGAAAAGAAAAACTTTTCTAGGTTAGTTCACAAACTATGGTCTGTGGACCACATCCAGCACACAGCCCGTTTGTGCAAATAGTTTTAAGGGCACACTGCCACGTGCATCTGTTTATGAATTCACCTGTGGCTGCCTTCACACTACACCACTGGGCAGCGGTGAGCGGTTCCGATAGAGACCGAAGGCAAAACCTACGATATTCATTATCTGGCCCTTTACAGAAAAAAGTTTGCTGACTTAAATGCTTCTGATCAGACGGCCCTGGATTTGAACACACTCTGTGAAACACTGTCCTATGTGGTACCACACTTCAGAACCAGACACTGAGTATTTAGCAATATACGAATTTCTTCATTAGAAAACACTTCTTTAATATATTACTTAAAACTTTTTCCACGTTGGCACTCTTCTCTTTTTCCTTTGGGAAGTGCGACTGCACGTTGTAACTTGTGGAATTCACTCCACACTCATCATGGAAATACTCTGCCTCCTTTTGGGGACATAGGCCTATTTAAATCAATTTATTTGCTGTTTATTTTACCTTACAAATGCTTTTTTAAAGTGGCCCTTTATTTTTCTTTAAATGTATTTGCAATGCTTTTATATATACGTAGGGTTCCCATCCCAAAACTGTTAGGTCCAAACCATTGATCCTCAGTTAAAACAAGTATCTCAATCAACAAGGACTGTCCTCAGTGTTTCTATCAGGCTATACAAAAGCCCTGACACGTAGTCCAGGGGAATTAGCTTACATTTTGGAGATTCAGAGTACATAAAAGCAGTGACGAGAAGGGACCCTTTTTCTCTTCAGCTGCAGCCTTCTACCATAGGTATGTGTCTGAACATAAACACATAATTGGCTTAATCTGGAGTTTGCTGTCAGCTTTTCCTGTGTTGGCGCGAAATTTATCCCCTACTACTGAAGAAATAAGCCAGTTCTTTCCCGGGGAGTCTCAGAGCTTGAGACTTTCCAATCAGTCTCACCATAAAGGCTGCTGAGCTATTTATTTTAAAGAAGGTGCAATGGTCTGAGAGCAGGAGTTACCAGCATGTGCTAATGTGTAACATCGCCTGATTGGCAATCTCCCCAGTTGGAGGATTTGCGGTGGGTTTGTTTCCTCCAGATCGAATGGCATTGTGATCGGCGCCAGAGACAGATGAGGGCAAAGTCGCTAGCCCTTCTCTGGATTGAGTGTCTTCAGACCTCCCAACCACCAGCCTGGGCACCCTCACTGGGCAGCACCAAGTCCATACTTGCCCTCCCTGCCCAGCCGCTCTGATTTCCAGGGCGTTGGCACCCATGCTCTTCTTTTCTTTAAAACGTATCTCTGACACCCAATGCCCTGGCCAGGGACTTACTCACTGTGAATTCCCGGGTCTGGGATGAACCAGTCCTCGGTCGTGTACCAAAGTAGTAACTCAATGGAAAGCTGAACGGGGCCTTCCTCTCTCCATCTTTCCCAAGTAACACTGCCTTCTGAGATTATATCCCTGAGCAGACGTGCACTTTCAAAAAGTGACACATCTCAAACATACGGACCGTTTTTAAAGTCATATGATCAACTTTCCCATACACAGTACCGGCTTTAGCCAATCTCAGTGTTTTCATCATATTAGCGTCTGATTTTTCAAAAGGAAGTAAACTGTTATCGACGGCATTGAAGCCTTTGTGCGCCCCTCCCTAATTTCATTCATGTCCCTCTCCAGAGGAGAGCACCCTCTTGATGACTCCCAAGCATGTTGATGTATATATGCCTAAACATTATATGGGATTTTTGTTTGTAGTTCATCAAATTTTATATAATATTCCTCATTCCCTAAGAATCATCATAAAACTTGCTCCCATTTTTGTGATCTGTCCATATGAATACGTATCACCCTAGTTCCGTTACTTTTAATTTCTGAAGACTGTTCCATTGTACAAATGTACAATTTACTTGTCTTATAAACAGCTTTACCGAGATATAATTAATATATAAGAAACTGCACATATTTCAAGTACAAATCTGATTCGTTTTCAAATACGTGTAAACCCATGAAACAGTCCTCACGTTCAAGACAATGAACATATATATCACCCCCCCCCCCATTCTCCTCCCGTCCCTTTGGAATTCATCCCGCCCACCCCTCTGTCACTCATCGCTAAGCGTTCACTGATTTGTTTTGTCACTGTAGATTATTAGAAAGTGTTATTTCTAGAATTTTGTATGAATATACTCATGCAGTATACACTATCTTCTGTCTGGCTTCTCTCACTCACCATAATTCTATTGAGATTCATGTTGTTGCGTGTGTCAAGAGCTCACTCCTTGCTGGATAGCACTGCATTGTGTGCAAATGCCACAAACCGTTCATCTATTCATCTGTTGATAGACTTCGGGTCATTTCCAGTCAGGAAATTACCCTTAATATTACCCTTCATATTAACGTGAAAATTCACATACAAGTTTTACATAGACATCCGCTTTCATTTTTCTTGGTAAACACCTAGAATGGCTGGATCGAATGGTAAGTGTATGTTTAACTAACTTAAGAACGGGCCAAACAGTTTTCTAAAATATACCGTCTCCATTCTTAGAAACAGTGTGTGAGCTATAGTTCCTTCACATGCCCACCAACACTTGGCATGGTCCATCTTTTTAAGTTAACTATCCTAGTAGATAAGTAGTGGTATCTCATTGAGGTTTTAATTTGCATTTCCTTAATTATTAAATGACTTTGACCATCTTTTCATGTGCTTACTTGCCATCCTTATACCTTCTTTGGTAAAGTATCTATCTATTCAAATCTTTTACCCATTTTGGGGAAGGGGTCATCTATTTCATTATTAATGAGTTTTGAGAATCTGTAATATATTCTGGATACAATTACTTTATTAAATAAATAATTTATAAGTATTTTCTCCTAGTATGTGGCTTGCCTTTACGTTCTCTTAAGAGTGCCTTTTGGGGCTTCCCTGGTGGCGCAGTGGTTGGGGGTCCGCCTGCCGATGCAGGGGACACGGGTTCGTGCCGCGGTCCGGGAAGATCCCACATGCCGCGGAGCGGCTGGGCCCGCGAGCCGTGGCCGCTGAGCCTGCGCGTCCGGAGCCTGTGCTCCGCAACGGGAGAGGCCACGACAGTGAGAGGCCCGCGTACCGCAAAAAAAAAAAAAGAGTGCCTTTTGAGGAGAAGTTTTTACTTTTGGTGAAATACAGTATATAATTATCTCTATAGTTTGTAAATATTTCTTTTATGTTTCTGCCAGTGTATATAATCTTTGGTCAACCAAAGTTCACCAAGATTTCCTCCCATGTTTTCTTTCTTCTAGAATTTTCAGAGTTTTTACCTTTTACATTTAGGTATATGAGCCATTGACATTTAATTTTCGTATGTGGTGTGACGTATGGATCAAGTTTCCTATTATGTGGAGGCTAAAACTCAGCTTCCAAAATTCCCCTCCCGCTCAGTTTTCTTTGCCATTTCAGTGCACACGTTTTTCCCTCCGAAAGTTCTAATTTGTTATTTTTATATCCTTTTTTTTCTTATTTCACATCCTTCTTTTGTGGTTTCACAATTTTTTGCTCTTTTAAGATAGAAGTTATTCCTCCCTGTATCTCTTTGAACATCTTCTTAACATTTTCACATAAAATTAATTTCAACTGAGGTGAGAAGACGTCTTTGATTTTGTTGGCTGTATTTTTAGAAATTCAAGATCTCTTTCTTTGCTTTGGAATTGTGGTTTGACTTTCTGTTTCCAAGGGCTGAAGTCATTCATAATGTTTTTCTCCCTCACCCACCTTGCTTAGCCTCTCCTGTCGGCTTACAGTCTCCTTCACCCCATCCTTGGGGGTCCTCATTCCAGAATCTTGTATTATCTCTGCATTTCTGAAGCTCCCGTTTTGTGTAGGTATCAGAAACAGTGCAGAGCCAGGCTCCAACCCGGCTGACTTACTCTAGACTCCCAGGCCTGAAGTTTGCTAACAGCTATGACCCTAGGTGAAAACTGGCAATAATCTGTCTTCGGTCCCTTTGAATGAACTGCGAAGCCTTACACAGCCCATGGCATCAACCAATGAGCCTGATTTCACTTTCCCATACCATCTGGAGCACTTCTAGCCCTTTTACCCCAACGTTTCCAAAACTATTTAGCCGTAGGAGTCGAAGGTGTAGCCGCTTTAGTCTCTTCCAGACCAAGTCCCAGGAGCCTGCGTCTTAAAAAGCCACCATCACGGCTTTGTAGTTTTCTTCTACTTCTGGCCCATGGAGATGTTTATCTGGCTTTGGGCCCAGCTATGTGTGTCTTTGCTTTTCTGTTTTACTATGTTCCCTATCACGGACATGTGTCCAGGGTGGAGTGGGTGTACCAGAGCCTGAAGCCCATGCATCACCATGGCTGGAACTGGGGACACACACACCCCTTCGCTACTTTGCTCTAGCTCACGAGAGGAACCCTCATGCTGGGAAGCTATGTAAGGGAAAGGAAGACCTGCTGGCCAGGAAGTTGTGGCGGAGAGTCACTGCAGGCCGAGTAAGGGCCCCCAAAGATGCCCACATCCTAATCCCAGGAGTTTTAAAAATATGTTACCTTACACGACCAAAGGGACTTCGCAGATCTGATGAAGTGCAGGATCTGGAGATGGGGGATATCCTAGATTATCTGGTTGACCCCAATGTAATTACAAGGGTACTTATGAGAGAGAACAAGGAGAGTCTGTGCCAGAGAAAGAGATGTGAGGATGGGTGCAATGCTCAGAGTGATATGAAGAAACCACAAGCCAAGGAATGTGGGTGGCTTCTAAAAGCCAGAAGAGAAGTGGATTCTGCCCTAGAGCCTCCAGAAAGAAACAGCACTGCTGAAATCTTCACCTTAGCCCCGTTGTGACTGATTTTAGACCTCTGACCTCCAAAAGGTCAGGCATCAATAAATCTGTGTTGTTTTAAGCCACCAGGTTTGTGGTAATCTGTTCCAGCAGCAATAAGGAAGTAATATGCATATTGAGAGCTGATCCCTGCACACGACCACGTAAAGGCAACAAATTACCTTCCGCATGTACGTTAATAATTAATTACAGCTGTTTTCAGGCTCTCACGTGCCTGAGAACCCGGAAGACGTCAGGTATTAAGAGAAATACACATGGTGCATGATGACAGAAGAGGAAGTAGATTCTGTACAGATTCCAGGCTGACACTCAGGATAATTTGTATGTGGGGGAAAGTAGCTGTTCAATGCATCTGAGTCCGTCCCTGGCCAGGGAAGAATTGTGTATTAATTTGATAATCTACCGGAACAGCTTCCAGAACTATTTGATTTGACTTCAGCTTTTCTGATCACCATCACAGTGTACATGTATAAATATTTTTCAATGTATACAGACAAAGCAGTCTAAAACATTCAACAATATTAGAAGCACCTTTAAAAGTTTGAAGAAAACAGAGAAGAGCACATACATTAGCTGTTGTAATCTGTGTACTAAATACTTGCCAAGTGGATTTAATTATACGTGTCATTATAGTTATGAGCAGTAATAATAGAGATTCATGAACTGACTGGATCTGGAATGAATGTTTCTAGTTTTAGATATTTACAAAATTGTCTCGTGAGGGTGGCAGAGAAATGGGGAAAATAAAGTAGATCATAAGTATTTCAATAAAAACATGACTAATTTAAAAATAGAATAAAGTGATGGATTCTTAAGTTATCAACATTTCTGAATGAATTTTGAATAAAGAAGAAGATGGCCATAAAGAATATAACCTAAATTTGTGAATTGCTTTTTGCATATAGTTTACTATAAAACCATAGGAATTTTAAACATACAAACATTAGCAAAGAAGTACTATTAATATTGTATATCCACAAAGGGGTATAAGATATAGTGAAACTACAGGAGTTTTGCCACGATGAAACTGACACCTGTCTAAGTTCCCTCAAAAGCATGAGAAAGCACTTCATAATTTCCGTATATAAAGTCTGATTCATTTAAACATTTATTTAATACTGTTTTGATTGCTAGGATATAGCAATAAATATGAAATGCACTTTTCCTCTATGGAACCCACCTTCTCATAGAGAAGAGAGATGGAAAACAGTGGCTACAATAGACCGGAGCTCCATGCTGTGCCCTGGAGCTGGGTAGTGGAGCAGCCTTTGTATTACAGGTATGCATAGGAGACCGTAACAAAAAGAAAGGGTGGAGGAAAAACTGGCCAACCAAGAGGCTTTGAACTAGTCTTCAAGACTTAGGATGAGGTTATAGACAATATAGAAGAAGGGTCATTCAATACTTCCTAAGCTATTGAAGTGCATGGGAGTATATTTTCTCTAGGTAGAAAATACAAAACCTTCGGCCCTAGAAATCGTACCTTCCCTTCTTTGATCTTGGTTCCAATAATTTGTCGTCTTTGCTGAATGATCTCAATAAGAAGATCACACTCCTCCATCAATTTGGCTTCTTGACGTGATGCATTGACCTGTGGGATAGATAAGATGGTGAGCATTAATTTGGCATTTGTTTTAGTTAAATGCTCTTTTTTTAATGTAGACTAGTATATTTCTGGTAATTGCTGAAAACATATTTTATTTATTTATTTTTTGCGGTACGCGGGCCTCTCACTGCTGTGGCCCCTCGCGGACGCGCAGGCTCAGTGGCCATGGCTCATGGGCCCAGCCGCTCCGCAGCACGTGGGATCTTCCTGGACCGGGGCACGAACCCGTGTCCCCTGCATCGGCAGGTGGACTCTCAACCACTGCACCACCAGGGAAGCCCGAAAACATATTTTATTAAAGAATTTACTGAGGTATAGTTGCTATACAATATCATATAAGTTTCAGGTGTACAACATAGTGATTCACATTTTTTAAAGGTTATATTCCATTTATAGTTATTATTAAATATTGGCCATATTCCCTGTGTTGTACAATATATCCTTGTAGCTTATCTATTTTATACACAGTAGTTTGTACCTCTTATTCCCCTACCGCATCTTGCCCCTCCTCTCTTCCCTCTCCCCACTGGTAACCACTAGTTTGTTCTCTATATCTGTCATGAAAAGATATTTTTTTATTTGTCTACTGTTTTCTTTTTTTAACATCTTTATTGGAGTATAATTGCTTTACAATGTTCTGTTAGTTTCTGCTGTACAACAAAGTGAATCAGCTATACGTATACATATATCCCCATATCCCCTCCCTCTTGAGCCTCCCTCCCACCCTCACTATCCCACCCCTCTAGGTGGGCACAAAGCACAGAGCTGATCTCCCTGTGCTGTGCGGCTGCTTCCCACTAGCTATCTCTTTCACCTTTGGTAGCGTATATATGTCCACGCCACTCTCTCACTTTGTCCCAGCTTACCCTTCCCCCACCCCCTGTCCTCAATTCCATTCTCTAGCAGGTCTGTGTCTTTATTCCCGTCTTACCCCTAGGTTCTTCATGACCTTTTTTTTTTCCCCTTAGATTCCATATATATGTGTTAGCATACGGTACTTGTTTTTCTCTTTCTGACTTACTTCACTCTGTATGACAGACTCTAGGTCCATCCACCTCACTACAAATAGCTCAGTTTCGTTTCTTTTTATGGCTGAGTAATACTCCATTGTGTATATGTGCCACATCTTGTTTATCCGTTCATCTGTCGATGGACACTTAGGTTGCTTCCATGTCCTGGCTGTTGTAAATAGCGCTGCAGTGGACGTTGTGGTGCATGTCTCTTTTTGAGTTATGGTTTTCTCAGGGTGTATGCCCAGTAGTGGGATTGCTGGGTCGTATGGCAGTTCTATTTTTAGTTTTTTAAGGCACCTCCATACTGTTCTCCGTAGTGGCTGTATCAATTTTCATTCCTACCAACAGTGCAAGAGTGTTCCCTATGAAAAGATACTTTAAATGTTAACTCTTCTTCCAATTATGCAGGGATGGCAAATATAGGACTTACATGTCCACTCCCTATCTTCTTGTGCCCCCGGAAAACATTTATTATCCAATGACAGCAGTCTTTTTTGCTAAGCCATACCGAACCTCAGGGTCTTGCTTTTTTAAAAACAATATTTATTTATTTGGCCACGCTGGGTCTTAGCTGCAGCATGCGGGGTTTTGCTACCATGTGCGGGATCTTTAGTTGCAGCAAGCAGGATCTAGCTCCCTGACCCGGGGTCGAACCCAGGCCCCCTGCACTGGGAGCACGGAGTCTTAGCCACTGGACCACCTGGGAAGTCCCTCAGGATCCTTCTTAACACACCATGTACGTAGCTATTACCAACTGATTGAAAATTGACACTTGAAATATAGTTGCAGTTCCTGCTTTTATATTTTGAAGGAAAGTGCAATTTTAGCCTGTTAAACATAAAACGTTAGAAAAAACGAATATTATTCTTTTATGGAGGCTAGATTAGCATCAATATCTTCTGGACAAATTTTCCAAAAGCAAGATAGCAAGGTTACATTACATTTATTGAACTTTTCTTTTATATACAGACATGAACTTTGTATTTTATCACTATAAAAACATCAAAAAGGAGAAGGATGGTTGAATATCTTATTAATCTTATGGCATACTTTTAAATCGTACTTCTGGTATACCTCAGGAAGGCCGGGGTTCTACAATGAAAGCCTGCCCTCCTCCTGGCAAGGTAGATCACTGTAGAATGGCTTGTATTTGAAGTTTTTAAGGCTCACTGTATGCAAGGGAGGGTTAAAATTAGCTCATTCTTGGCAACTGGGCTTGGGAAATACTCTGCACGTGCTACTTCCTCCATCTCATGACAATTCTGAAATGCTTATTCACAGACAGAGACCCAGAAATCACAGCTGTGGGAAATGGAGATAGCATGCATGCGTTTTATGATCTTAACACAGCGCAGGAGAAGCCTGCAATGTTACAAAGAACGACAATAGCACTGATTACTCCAGTATAACTCAGGGAGGAGACGTGGCCCAGTCATTAAGCCCTTTTGATTAGGGATACTTTCTTTAACTGGAGTAATTTCAATCTCTATGAATGACACAAACCGGAAGTGGGGTCAGGAGTTCAGAATAAAAATTCACT
The DNA here is from genome assembly GCF_937001465.1 of Orcinus orca. Taxonomy (NCBI): domain Eukaryota; kingdom Metazoa; phylum Chordata; class Mammalia; order Artiodactyla; family Delphinidae; genus Orcinus; species Orcinus orca. The sequence continues at coordinate 8,008,637 of NC_064580.1, forward strand.
GATGGCTGTTCAGAGAAATCATGTCCTGTTTCCAGAGACCAGGATTCCTTGAGTTGTATTCCTGATCACTGTAAGACAGGGCAGAGAGGCAACTCAAGATACTGCCTTATTGAGGAGATGGTGGTCACTGGCCATTTGCAGCGAGCTATGAGATCATGTCCTGTGTCAGATTAGCACACAGACATACTTGCTAAATGTTTCATAAACAAAAGAAAGAATTAAGAATGCATTGATGGACAAGCACAGAACGTGGAACTCAGGCTAATATTTCAAGGGAGTTAATCACTGGGCTCAATTTCTCTTACCATTACTTTTCTGTCATCATTTCTAGTTCCCCTTGAGGCTTCTCAAATAAGTTGAGCTATCTATGGAAATATTTACTTGAAACCCCACTACTCTCGAGAAATTTCTTGTCATTTCTTTTGACTTCAAACTGAACTTAATAACTGACTACAACCGAGCTGTGAAAAGGATGGGATCGTATTGAAACCACGGGCCCATTATAATGGAGAAAGTGAAATTTCTGGAAAATAGCACCTTACACTTGAAAAGTATCTCCTAGAATGAGCCCTCAGAGCTAAGCTGTACTTGAACATACAATCAGGGTAAATCCAACTGGATGCAGCCTCCACGAAGGGAGGGATCTTTGGCTGTTGTATGAAATGAGGCATCTATCCCACGCATCTGCCACCATATGTGGCACAGAATAGGCATTCAGAAACTGTTTGTTGAATGAACAGACGGTGAAGATGATCTTCCAACAAGAGACAAGGTAACATGTAGTGAAGCAAGCAGCTATCATGATACATTACGAGCACTCAACACGCAGGTATTGGATTTGTTGGTTTTCTAGGACTGTATAGACACAAAAACATGTCTTAAGTTATTTTTTTAGGGGGAAGGGTGTTGATTTTCTTTTTTTTTACAGCCTTATTGAAATCTACTTCACATATCATAAAATTCACCCATTTAAAGTGTACGGTTTGTGGGTTTGAGCGTATTCAGAGTTCTATAATCATCATCACAATCTAATTTTAGAAAACCTTCGATATCCCCTAAAGAATTCCCAATACCCATTTGCAGGAACTCCACTTTCTTGCTACCCACCCCATTTCAAGGCTTAGGTAACCACTAATCTGTGTTCTGTCTCTTTATGGACTTGCCTGTTCCGGACATTTCATAAAAATGGAATCAAACAACATGCGATCCTTTTTGTCTGGCTTATTTCACTTAGCACAACGTTTTCAAGATTCCTCCGAGTCACAGCATGTGTCAGTACTTCATCCCTTTTTATGCCGAATATTATTCCATTTAGGCAATATACCACACTTGGTTTATCCACTCTCTAGTAGATGGACATGTGGGTCGCTTCTCCTTTTTAGTTACTATAAACAATATTGCTATGAACGTTCATGTATAAATTTTTGTGTGTGCATATGTATTCATTCTTCTTCAGTATAGGAGTAGAATTGCTGGGTCACATGTGAATTCTGTGTTTAACTTTTTGAGGGACTGCCAAACGGTTTTCCAAAGGGGCCGCATCATTTTATATTCCAACAAGAAGTATGTGAGGCTTCCAATTTCTCCACATCCTTGTCAACACTTGATACTGTCTGTCTTTTTTGTTTTATTCATCCTAGTGAGTGTGGAGTGGCATCTCACTGTGGTTTTGATTTGCATTTCCCTGATGGCTAATGACGTTGAGCGTCTTTTCGTGTGCTTCTTGGCCATATGTGTACCTAATTTAGAGATAAGACTATTCAGATCCTTTGCTCATTGTTTAATTGGGCCATTTGTCTTATATAGTTGAATTGTACGATTTCTTTATATATTCTGGATACAAGTCCCTTGTTAGCTATGTGATCTGCAAATCTTTTCTCCCATTCTGTGCGTTGTCTTTTCATTTTCTTGATGGTGACTTTTGAAGCACAGAAGTTTTAAATTTTGATGGAGTCTAATTTATCTCTTGTTCTACTGTCACTTGTGCTTTTGGTGTTGTAGCTAAGAAACCTAATCCAAGGTCATGAAGATTTATACCTCAGGTTTCCTCTAGAAGTTTTATCTCCTACACTTATGTCTACAAACCATTTTAAATTAAGTTTTGTGTATTATCATGAGAAGTAAGGGTCCAACTTCATCCTTATATTTATGGATATCCAGTTGCCTAAGCACCATTTATTGAAAAGACTATTCTTTCCTCCACTGAAGTGTCTTAGCACTTGGTCAAAACTCAACTGACCACATTGTGAGGTCCTTAGGTTTTGATGTGGCTGCTAACATATTCCCTGGTTAAAGATATTCTGGGTTTCATAACTCAAAAAGACACATGCACCCCAATGTTCATCGCAGCACTATTTACAATAGCCAGGTCATGGAAGCAACCTAAATGCCCATCGACAGACGAATGGATAAAGAAGATGTGGTACATATATACAATGGAATACTACTCAGCCATAAAAAGGAACAAAATTGGGTCATTTGTAGAGACCTGGTGGGACCTAGAGACTGTCATACAGAGTGAAGTAAGTCAGAAAGAGAAAAATAAATACTGTGTGCTAACACGTATACATGGAATCTAAGGAAAAACAAAATGTATTGCCGGGATTGGCCTCCTGTCAGGCTCCCTACTGTACTGTATGCAATTCCATATATACAATGGAATATTACTCGGCCATAAAAAGGAACGAAATTGGGTCATTTGCAGAGACGTGGATGGACCTAGAGACTGTCATACAGAGTGAAGCAAGTCAGAAAGAGAAAAACAAATATCATATATTAACGCATATATGTGGAATCTGGAAAAATGGTGCAGATGAACCTGTTTGCAAGGCAGAAATAGAGACAAAGACGTAGAGAACAAACGTATGGACACCAAAGGGGGGAAAGGGGAGGTGGGATAAATTGGGAGATTGGGATTGACATATATATACTAACTAATATGTATAAAATAGATAACTAACAAGAACCTGCTGTATAGCACAGAGAACTCCACTTCACTGCATGGTAGAAACTAACACAACATTGTAAAACAACTATACCCCCCCCCAAAAGAAAAAGAAGATATTCTGGTTTTGACTGAACCTAGTAAGACCCTGCTAGTAACTCTGAAGTAGGTGCCCTGAAATGTGGTATGGAGTACGAGCTCTGCTCGTAGGATGACACCGAGAAAGTCGAGGAGTATGTCCGTTTCTAAGTTGTCCTATTTTGTAAAATGAGGCGAATATTATCTGCTCTCTCAGTCAAGTGGGATTTTTGTGGTAAATACAATACCACAAGATAAGGGGAATAATATATGGGGAAATGACTTACATTAGGAAGCCACAGACAGGTCTGAGGTAGTATTGTCTGCATTGGGAAGTAGTTTTGTTAAGAGACTATGATTTAGTTTGGGATCTATTTCACTCTCAAAATCATTGCAATTTGGGTTACTCTATGGTAGGAAAAGTGTCTCAGTCGCCATCATAACGTGGGGTTCAATTTAATCCAAATTCTGACTAATCGATATTTACGATGAATAGGTTTGTTTTACTGACAAAGTGGACTGAAATCTACTTTGTTGAGCCAAATATGTTTTGAGAAAGCTGACACTGCAACCACCGGCATCCCAAAATATAAATTCCCAGAGATTGGGGAATATCATCTGATCTTTTTTTTTTTTTTTTTTTTTTGCGGTACGCGGGCCTCTCACTGTTGTGGCCTCTCCCGTTGGGGAGCACAGGCTCCGGACGCGCAGGCTCAGCGGCCATGGCTCACGGGCCCAGCCGCTCCGTGGCATGTGGGATCCTCCCGGGCCGGGGCACGAACCCGTGTCCCCTGCATCGGCAGGCGGACTCTCAACCACTGCGCCACCAGGGAAGCCCTCATCTGATCATTTTAGGTCAAGTATTATCCTTAGATCTTTCAAAGAATACAGATGTGACCTTCCTTTGAAACTGGGAAAGTTGAATCTCTTTTCCCACTTTGATGAAGCTTCCAAATATTTGTAACCCTACCGTTCTTATATTCCGAAAGGTACAATAAAATGAGTTGAATGCTATCCTATATTTCTAAAATCCTTCCAGTACAAAGAAGTTTTCCACAGTTGTGCTGTTTCATGTGTCACTTAAAAAAAAAAAAGTTAATGATTTCATTGGACTTCATTTCTTATACGGGCTATTAATTAAAATATGGCAGGGTTTATTGGTTACTTGCAGTGTGTTCAGGTGTTTCCAGTTCCCAGCTTTGGTTTGGAAGCTGGCAGCTCCTGGTTATGATTTTAGCTTGTATTTCTGAGTCACATCTTTAGATTCAGAAACCACGAAGGCTGATGGAAGTGCTTTGAGTAGGGCCAACCTAAGGATTCAAGAAACCACCGCCAAACCTTCTTTTACAGACCTACACTTCTATCTTTGTGTCATAAGTCTCCTTCTTGGTCCTTAACCTAAAGACAAGGGGGGTGGAGAGAATTAGGAATGCTGGCCAGTGGTAGCAACTGCTGTAGACCACCTCTGGACCACATGGAAATAGGGTGCTTATCCTATAGAGCCCTTCACATCGCAGGACAAAATATAGCTTAAAACTGAGCCCTCTTCCCATTCCAGCCTCCTCCCTGCTACATTTTTTCTCACCTTCTTTGCACTCATGAGTAAATATCACATCAGCCCCTCATGAGGAGAAATTCGGTCACTCTCACCTCATCTCTGTGATGGCCTCAACCATGTGCTCACCATGTATCTTCTCTACATCTAGAGTTACAGCTTCCTTTGTTTTCTTTTTTGGCCGTGCCATGCGGCTTGTGGGATCTTAGTTCCCCGACCAGGGATCGAACCCGGGCCCTCGGCAGTGATAGCACCGAGTCCTAACCACTGGACCACCAGGGAAATCCCTACAGCTTCCTTTCTTGCCGCGAAATGCGTCATCCTACCCACCGTTGTCTCCTAGTCTTTAGTACTAACTTTCTCTCTTTGCAAAATACTCTAAATTAAATTCTTCTAAAGTGAGATCTAATCCCAATTCTTTCAGAACTTACTTCTGCTTTCCGGAGTTATCACCCTATCTTTTTTAAGGCCCTAATGAACACCTTTTCGGAGACTGGAAGTACCACAGCCGATGTCACACAAGCTCAAGCCATGACTGCTCTCAGAATACACTTGTAGCCTTCACTGTGAAAGAGCTACATACCACTGTTGACCCATTCACTTATTCATTCAAATAACAGCAACTGGGTTCCCACAGTGTATGAGCCGGCATTCCAAGTGCTGGGCATACACTGTGACCCAAGAGAGACAAAGTTCCCATTATCACCGAGTTTACATGTAAGCGAAGGGCAACAGGCTGAACAAGCCGAGAAATAAATAAAAATTTCAGATCGTGACGTGTGTAAAGGAAATCACAGAGGGTAATGTGATCGAACACGGCTGAGAGGAGGGTTTTTTTTTTTTTTTTGCGGTACGCGGGCCTCTCACTGTTGTGGCCTCTCCCGTTGCGGAGCACAGGCTCCGGACGCGCAGGCTCAGCGGCCATGGCTCACGGGCCCAGCCACTCCGCGGCATGTGGGATCTTCCCGGACCGGGGCACGAACTCGTGTCTCCTGCATCGGCAGGCGGACTCCCAACCACTGCGCCACCAGGGAGGCCCGAGGGTCTTTCTTAATAGTGGTCATGATCAGACAAGAATTCTCTGACAAGTCTCTCGAGGGATGAAAAGGAACCAGTCAAAAGATGTGGAAAGGCTGTCTGCAGGCACTCCTGATGCTGCTTTTTTTGTTTTTGTATTTAGCAATGTCTTTTTATTTTATTTTTTTAAACATCTTTATTGGAGTATGATGGATTTAACAGACCTCCTTGCAAACATTTAAAAATTCGTTTCTGACCTCCACGTCAATACTTGGGGCCTTTTCACATCCATTTGCAGACAGGCTCAGAGCGTGAAAAAAATGAGCCAGCACCCAGCTGCGGCTGAACAAGGCACGTTCAGCCTTCGTGTTGCAGCTCTCGTAGAACCATAGGATGGGGACAACAGAAGTGCCGCAGCACTAAGCAGGAAGCGCCGGCTCTGCAGCCTGTTAGACTGGGTCTGAGTCCCCGCTCTAGCATCTGTTAGTGGGGCGACCTCAGCCAAATCACTTCACACTTCGAAACCTCCTTTTCTTGTTTATAAAATAAAGAAAATACAATCAACCAGGATGACTTATTTTTAGGATTTAAGATTATAATCTGTGTGTGTGTGTGTGTGTGTGTGTGTGTGTGTGTGTGTGTATTTCCCTGACGAGCAATGGTTCATGATTAGCCAGTGTTCCTGGTGTCTTCATGGAGTGTAACTAGTGTGCATTTCGAGAATGGACTGTATTTATCTTCTATCTAGGGTGTCCACAATTGTCCTAAACTAACTTTTTTGGGGGCAGGAAGGGTAAAATGGGAAGGGAAATTTGTAAGCTACAGAAGAAGAGAGTCTTGCTTGTAGGGGCTTGCTAACCCACTGTCTCCTATTCCTAGGGTAATTTTGCAGCTTCTCTTTGACAGACTCTGACTTTCTGATCCATGATAGCCCAGTGAAAGAGAAACTGGCAAGTTGAATAATGAAGTGAGGCCATTGCTCCTGTCTCACCCTAGTAGTAGCCCTGAGAGCTAATTCAGCACAGGGCGACCGGCCACATTCATGCTCGTATCAGCTACCGAGAATCAGCCACAGTCCTATGTAAGTTGCCACTGGGCGCACAGTTTATCTGCCTTTCTTAGAAATGCACTCACATGTACACATTCCCCAGATTGGTTAATGATCACGTAAATGGGTTGGCTATTTTCTCCAGAGCACTTGGTTAGCCAGGTCCAGTAAAAAGTGCCCCCCGCTAAATTTTATGGTGTAATAGTGTTAACAGTATTTCACAGAAAGGGTGGCGTGAAATGGACAATTTATTATTTTGGTCTTGTCATATGTATATAAACATTAAAGGGATTTAATTACATCCACACACTCAAAATTGGACTACGTGTCTGTGAAATGTTCCTTAGGAGTCTGTAAAGTTTCTAAGTATTTCTAAAAACTTGCTCTTTTAATTTTTAAAACAAATATATTTATTTATTTTTGGCTGCGTTGGGTCTTTGTTGCTGTGGGTGGGCTTCCTCTCATTGCAGTGCGCGGGCTTCTCATTGCGGTGGCTTCTCTGGTTGCGGAGCACGGACTCTAGGCACGTGGGCTTCAGTAGTTGTGCCACACGGGCTTAGTAGTTGTGGCTCGCGGGCTCTAGAGTGCAGGCTCAGTAGTTGTGGCGCACGGGCGTAGTTGCTCCACGGCATGTGGGATCTTCCTGGACCAGGGCTTGAACCCATGTCCCCTGCATTGGCAGGCAGATTCTTAACCACTGTGACACCAGGGAAGTCCCTGCTCTTTTAATTTGACTTGTATTCCACTGAGATGTTCAGTGCAGGGTATAATGCCATCAGATTTCAGATATGTGTGGCCTTCACATCTTTAGAAATATTTTACGGAACTCTTATAAGGAAATATCAATGGAGAAAAATATCTGGCCACTTCGCACAGGTGGAACTGGACTAATATGCGTGTTAAAAACCTCTAGGTTTTCCGAGTAAAACCTTTAAATTCCTCTTGTGAAAAGGATATGCTGACTTGTTAGATCACTTCCTATTCATACCCAATGCAAACAATGAAGTAAGCTTAGGAGAGGATGACCCCGATGTGCTAGGGAAAGGAAACTTTATTTCAGGGTGTTGAGCAAAGAAGGGTGCTGGCTGGCATTGCACAATTCCACAGACCACCATTCACTTTGGGTTTTTTTTTAAGATTTTTTTTTTTTTGATGTGGACCATTTTTAAAGTCTTTATTGAACTTGTTACAATATTGCCTCGGTTTTATGTTTTGGTTTTTCGGCCACGAAGCACGTGGGATCTTAGCTCCCTGACCAGATATCGAACCCGCACCCCCTGCATTGGAGGGCAAAGTCTTGACCACTGAACCGCCAGGGAAGTCCCCACCATTCACTTTGAAAGCACGAGACTGGTGCCCTCCGCCAACCTGTGCAGCCCAGGAGAGCCCCCTACCACGCTGGCCCACCGTTAGTGTACTCTTGATATTGTACCCCTTTGGTTTAAGACTCTAACCCTTGATCCCCTGAAGTCACTACCAACGAGATTGGGGGTTTAAAAGACAAATGTCTACTTTACAAATGTGCCTAGAATTGGGCCTCCTGGCAAAAGCAAAGCCGTACCATGATTCAAATGACGGTGACCTTGAGAAAGGTCAAAACTCTTTTTTGGAAGCTCAACATTGCTAATTATTAGAGAAATGCAAATCGAAACTACAATGAGATACCACCTCACACCAGTCAGAGTGGCCATCATCAAAAAATCAACAAATAAGAAATGCTGGAGAGGGTGTGGAGAAAAGGGAACCCTCCTACACTGTTGGTGGGAATGTAACTTGGTGCAGCCGCTGTGGAGAACAGTATGGAGGTTCCTTAAAAAACTAAAACTAGAGTTGCCATATTATCCAGCAATCCCACTCCTGGGGATATATCCAGACAGAGCTATAATTCAAAAAGGTACATGCACCCCTATGTTCACAGCAGCAGTATTTATAATAGCCAATACATGGAAACAACCTAAATGTCCATCAACAGATGAATGGATAAAGATGTGGTATAGGGACTTCCCTGGTGGTCCAGTGGTAAAGAATCCACTTTGCAATGCAGGGGACGCGGGTTCGATCCCTGGTCGGGGAACTAAGATCCCACATGCCGCAGGGCAACTAAGCCCGCGTGCCACAACCACTGAGCCTGTGCACCTCAACTAGAGTCTGCGTGCCATAACTACAGAGCCCACGTGCCCTGGAGCCTGCGCGCCACAACTAGAGAAGAGAAAACCACACGCCACGATGAAGATCCTGCATGCCTCTACAAAGATCCTGCGTGCCACGACTAAGACCCGAGGCAGCCAAAAATAAAATAAATCTTCTAAAAACAGAAGATGTGGTATATACATATAATGGAATATTACTCAGCCATAGAAAAGAATGAAATAATGCCGTTTGCAGCAACATGGATGGACCTAGAGATTATCATATTAAGTTAAATAAGAAAGAGAAAGACAAATACCATATGATGTCACTTATATGTGGAATCTAAAATGTGACACAAACGAACTTATCTACAAAACAGAAACAGACTCACAGACCTAGAGAACAGGTTTGTGGTCACCAAGGGGGAGGGAAGGATTGGGAGTTTGCGGTTAGCAGATGCAAACTAGTATACATAGAATGGATGAACAACAAGGTCCTACTGTATAGCACAGGGGACTACGTTCAATATCCTGTGATAAACCATAATGGAAAAGAATATGAACAAGAATGTAGAGATATGTATAACTGAATTACTTTGCTGTGTAGCAGAAATTAACATGACATTGTAAGTCAACTATACTTCAATAAAATAAATTTTTAAAAAGCCCTTTATGGTTTGCTATGTTGATATTGCTGCTATGGTTTAAACTCAATAGTACTTTTCTCTATTACTAAGAATATGGAATTTTGAGTCTGCATCCAAACTTAAAGGGATTAGCGTTATTGTATCTTAATAACACTATTATTTCACACTGTTATATGTCACAGTGTCCCTAACAATCCTGTCTCGTTCAAAAAGAAAAACACCGGAGGAGTGAATTCCCATATGCCCAGGGCTGGAGCAACTGAAGCACCACTGAGCAGCAGATGAGCTGATGATGTGGCCGGGAAGACGAGGGTACCGGGAAATCTGTGCGCAAGCAGGCTCTATGTCCCACTGCAGACTGCTGACCAGGTGCAAAGAAAAACGTGAGGATCTGAGGGTGCTTTGGGTTTTATTGTCCAAGGCAGCTGTAATGAACATTCCAGATCCTGGGGCAGAAGTTAGAGCCGCCAGAAGGAACAATGAAAGGGATTCTAATATTCGAGTTTGTATATAGAACTGAGCCAAGGAGAGCTGAGGAAAAAGCAGACTGTATTACTGTAATTCATCTATCAATAATATGTTTATATGTAATCTTCATCCTAAAATTCTCTCACACCAAAGTCGAATATTTGTGGACCGAGCTGAAGGAGATGAGAGAGGAAAAATTGGCCACGTTCCCAGGGCCCCTGTCTTTGGAGGAGAAACTAGAGTACAGGATAACCTTTTAAAATATAACATTTAGCATGTTAACTTAATATTGAACACTTTGCACTAAGACTTTTAAAAGTCCAAGAAAGAAAGAAAAAAGTCCAAGAAGGGCTTTTCAAAAAAAAAAATAATGGAATTCCTTCATCAAGTGCTTTCGGTGAGAAGTAGTGATGGCATGGATAGAAGCCACATGTAATCCAACCTTTACTGTAGAGTGACGTGGTGGAAAACGATTTGGCCCAGAGGAGACCAACTATACACATCGATGAACCATCCAGATGGGATTTTGTTTTATTTCCACTATGGGATCAAAAAAAAAGCTCCCAGGAACCTCATGATAAATCCTCTTTTCTTGAGGTTTCTAAAATTATGAAGCTTGAACGCTGGATAACGAATCGAGATGCCATTAAAAACAGCAACAGGGCTCCCCTGGTGGCGCAGTGGTTGAGAGTCCGCCTGCCGATGCAGGGGACACGGGTTCGTGCTCGGGTCCGGGAAGATCCTACATGCCGCGGAGCGGCTGGGCCCGTGAGCCATGGCCGCTGAACCTGCGCGTCCGGAGCCTGTGCTCCGCCACGGGAGAGGCCACAGCAGTGAGAGGCCCGCGTACCGCAAAAAAAACAAAACAAAACAAAAACAGCAACACACTGTGGTGAGCTAAGCAATAAAAGCCTTCCTATAAATGAAACATAATGGTAACGATACATTAAAACTGTCCAGCAAGAACGCCCGCCACCGCTAATGCCTAAAACTTGGAAACGTCACCACAAAAGAATTTTTCTCCCAAGAGTAGCACACGCAACATGACCATCCAAGATGTTGTTGATGTTGGTCACTCTGCAGTAAAGCAAAATCGTCTAACGAGGTGAATTAGTTGTTTAAATTTATTTATTTTATTTATCTATTTTTGGCTGTGTTGGGTCTTCGATGCGCTCAGACTCTCTAGTTGTGGCGAGAGGGTGCTCCTCTTCGTCGCGGTGCGCAGACTTCTCATTGCGGTGGCTTCTCTTGTTGCAGAGCATGGGCTCTAGGCGCGCGGGCTTCAGTAGTTGGGGCTCGTGCACTTCAGCAGTTGTGGCACGAGGGCTCAGTAGTTGTGGCGCACGGGCTTAGCTGCTCTGCCACACGTGGGATCTTCCCGGACCAGGGCTCCAACCCGTGTCCCCCTCGTTGGCAGCAGATTCTTAACCACTGCGCCACCAGGGAAGTCCCGAGGTGAAATGATTTAGAGCGAACAAGGGCTAGAGGAGGCAGGAGTTCAGATCTCAGGGTCCTGAGGAAGTCTTCCCGGGATCGAACACCAGGTCTTGCTTCCTTACTAGTTGTATGTTCTCGGCCACTTGCTTCAACTATCCATTTCTCAAGTTCCTCATCTGCATAATGTAGAAAATACCAACTTCTACCTGGTTGACCAGATGTTCCCCCAGGGGACAATGGCAATGTCTGGAGACATTTTCCGTTGTCAAAACTGGGGGCAGGGGAGAGGGTGTGTGAGTGCTACTGGCATCTAGAGGGTAGAGGTCAGAGTTGCTGCTAATTACACATCCTACGATGCTCAGGACAGCCCCCACTAGAAAAGAGAATTATCCAAGCCTCAAATGTCACCAGTGTCGTGGTAGAAACCCCGGGGGTGGACTGTGGTGAAAACAAAATGAATGAGTACATGGAAAGCCACTGAGAAATGCTCGGCATGTCATAATTACTCAATAAATGTTAACTACCACTGTGGTTAAGAAGCTCTGTGTATCTGGAATGTCCATATACAATCAACACTTTATGTTCTAGGACCATGTGGCCTGTGCCAACTACCTGGGGACTTTCTAGCATGAATCAAAACTTGTATCCTTCATCATCTTTCACCAAAACAATAGCTTTGGAAGCTATAACATGAGGACCGATTCCGGAATTTTCGAGTTACTTTCAAATCCCGAATGTATTTCTTATTCTTCTTGATGCAACGGGAGATGAGGGTTGGAGATGAGTCTTCCATGATCTGGAGTAAGCGTTGGGAAACTTTGCTGTAGAGGGCTAGACCGTAAATATTGTAGCTCTGTGGACCAGAAGGTGTCTGCTGTAACTACTCGATGCCCCCGTTGTCATATGCAAGCAGCCACTGACGATACGTAACCAAATGGGTGTGGCCGTGTCCCAATAAAAGTTTACTTACAAACACAGGTGACAAATCAGATTTGGCCCTAGGGGCATAGTTTGCCAACCTCTAGCACAGAGGAAAGGAGTCTATGGAGTCTGCAGCCTTTGGGCTTTGGCGTGAAAGAGCTGCAGGTGTGAAAAATGTGTTGAATTTCTGTGAGAATGTTTTCTCATTTGCATACTTTCAATGAAAATATCTGTAAACTCTGTGGCACTTAATAGGTGCTTGATAAATAATAGTTTTCTTCCTTCAGGGCATGAACAGATCCAAAGACTGAATTCACAGGATCTCAATTTGAAAGTGAAAACATACTTGCAGTATGGTTTTTACTTTGCCCGCCATGTCCTGCCGACTTCTGTCCCAGTTATACCAAATGCCGCTCTTCCCCTGAGGTGTTTCTCGGACTACACTCAAGTAACTTCAGTCTTACATTCTTGGCATGAATGCCACTGACTTCCCTTTTTGTGTTTAATGGTAACTCTGTTCAAAGCCGTTCCAAAATGAAGAAGCAGAATGGAAGGTGTTGCTCATAATTCATTCAAAAACAATAAACTCCTCCCTTCCTTTCTCTTATTAATTACACACTTTAGAACACAAGCGCTCTACACCCTTCCGTTTGGGTTGGGCACACAGAATGGAAAAAAAAAAACAAACCTGTTAATCTGTCATGGGCAGTTGTCTCTATCGAGTCTTTTCATAAAGTTTCTGGAGAGTGCTACTTTCTATGAAGTGATTCTGAACCAATGTATTTGGCAAAAATCTCCTTTTAGACGTTGTGGTCAGAGCTGAAAAGTAACTTCTGGAAGAGGATGGTTGAATGCCGGGGAGGATGGAGGTGATATGTTTCAGGGAAGGGAAGTCATTTCTGATGGAAAGTGGAAGCTTTTATCCCATGACCTTCCATTACTCATTTTCAATCTTACATGTCATTTCTCATTAAGTGGCATTCTTTTTAGCTGCTGTGCCATGATTCCTGAATAGCAACGGACTGGAAAAATACAAAGTTGGACTCCTAATTCAGGCTCGAGTTACTCAACGGTGGATGCCACCTGCTCTCCTGCAGAGTTACGGAGAACAGGGGTTGGAGGCCGGCTCTTTGGCCTTCCCGACAGTGAGTGAGGTAGACTTGATTATGTCACTGATTAGACTTGCACTTGGAAGTATAACTGGAAAATGCCAAGCTTTGTTCTGGCTTTCTGATATATCCACAAGCACTAACTACGGCCCATCTTGCCTGGTTGCTGTCACTCTAGAATACCAGCAGAAGCTGGGAGGTTGATTTCTAAATATTTTTGATGCTCAGTGTTTAATATTCATATTTATTCAAATACAGTGAAAGGGACAGTTTAGAGAAAACGAACAACTGAGCTATGGTCACAGCGGGGAACGTGGATTGGGTGCTATCATTCCGTTTGAGAGGAGGTCTGTGGCTCTGTTCCCCTTGGAGCGGAGCATGCGACTAGGATGAAGTACTAGTTGTCACCAGGAAATACCAGTAGGGGTGTGGGGAAGTGAGATAGGAGGAAACGTATGCAGCCAGTTAAGTGTGATTTCACCAAGGCCACTGTGGTCAAACGGAGATGAATCCCAATGGGTAACTTTGGGAAACAGTGCAGAATGCTGTTTCCAGCTGATGGGGAAGGAGAAGGGTATTTATCTACTATCTCCCATCAGTGGCTGGTTGAAGCCTGTTGGGGGGTGGGTGGGCATGAACTCCTCTCTGGAATTAACTGGGGTGGGGGTGGGAAAAGCCCCCAGGCAGAGTCTTAGCCTCTTGCAGCTGGAAGCTCTCAGGCCCGCGGACACGGGACTGGTGAGTACATTACGGGCCTGGCACTGACAGTTAGAAAGGAGTGACTGCTAGCTGGATGTTCCTTAAAGAAGAGCTGTCATAGAGGTCGGAGGACACTGGTGTCACAGTCGTCCAGTCTGTCCTATATGTAGCTCCAGTGACTCACTTAGGACTACTTGCAGAGCTAAACAGAGTTTGCATCCGACAGCACTTTCTAGCCTAACCTTGGTCAGTCCTAACCTTGGGGCCACAATCCACCTACAAACTTCCATTTGCAATGGACCGTGAACGGGTCTAAATCCGAGCAATGGGTCTAAATTCCAGCAACAAAGTTGCCTGGAAAAGAAAACGCATGAAATCTAATGAGTCAGACTAAAATACATCTATTTCTTTATCTAGAGACCCGTCACTTTTCCATCATTTCAACTCACTGTGAAATTATTCCTGGCTTTACAGCTTGAAGGCTCAATATGTAAACTTCTGCAGCAAAACTGAATGGTAAACACTTGAGTCAGGGATCCCATGAAGAACTGCTTCTCTCTCCCTCTCCCCCCCCCCCAACCCATTAACTGAAAGGTCAGCTGTATTTCTATACACAAACCTGACAGCTGTTGCCTTCTCACCTTCCTACCTGGGCAACAGAAGGCTCTGTTTATGTTTGTCGGGATCAGGGGGTGGCAAGGAGGTGGCATCCTGCCAGGTAATGGGACCGCTGCTTTCTTTAATTTTATTACCAAGAACAAAGCCCTCTTATTGTTTAATAGAACACTTAAAGGCAGGCCTCATAAGCATAGCTCTCATTTTTTTGAGACCACAAATATGAGGAATTCTTTAAGGCCATGTCATGAAAAACAGAAGGAAAAAAGTACTTTATTCTGCAAAAATTAAAGCAACCCTTTGTTGAAGTAGTCAGGGCCCGACTCCAGGTTAGCACGTGTGTGCACTCGCTGTCTACGGGCATTCGTTTCCATTGTTCACTGAGGCAGCCATTGTTTCGTTAAGGTTAGATAGAGGCTATGTCAGAGATACAAAAGAAATCACCTTCCTCTAGGAGATCACCTCTTTGCCATCATCATTTCCAGATGACACGCTAAAAGAAGGAACATTGTGCACCAAAAATAAACAAGCCGACACTCTCCCCTTGCAAACTCTATTTATAAAACTGGGAACCACACAGATCTTAATGCAGTGATTCTTCTGATCCTGCCAGCAAATTCAACTTTTGATGCAGTCCCTGCTTCTTAGCTCTGAGTTTTAGAGTACACGTGGCGAAAGCTACTGGTCTCCAGAGATCTTTGCAATAGTCTCAGTAGCTAAGGAACCAAAGTAAGAGGAAATGCGCATGCCCTTATCCCTCCCTGAATAAGGATGTTACCGTTGTACAAGTGATAATACACGAAGCAATCCTATGGACTTGCTGAGCGCCTACCACCCTAGAAAGGGAACTTTGCCTTTTCGAGAAAATGACTGCACTAGAAAACAATTAGCAAACATGCCAGGTGCACACATAATGAACGGCTAAACCATGGGCTGCAGAAGTTCCAGCGCCGTGGGGTCCAGTACGACAGCCACCAGCCACTTGCAGTTTCTGAGCACTTGACACGTGGCTAGTGTGAACCGAGATGTGCCGTGAGGACGAAACACGTACATCAGTCACTCTTGTGCTGACCACGTGTTGAAATGATGTTTTGAATATATCGGCTCCAATACATTGTCTAGTACAATTAATTTTCACTATTTGGTTTTACTTATTAAAAACTGTGTTTACTCGGAAATGTAAAATGATATGAGGCTCCCATTATATCTCGGCTGAACAGTGAACTGGGGGGCTTCACTCTGGCGGGGTCGGGCGTGTGGCCTTTCCTAGGCCTCGCGTTCTTCTACTGACTCCCTTTGCATCTTTCACCCAGTGGGTCTGCACCGTCTCTCTTTGAAGCTGGCCAGGCTTACTCACTTGCCTAGGGTTCTCTTCTGAACCTGTGGTGGCACTCAAAGTTATGGAGTGAGGAGCAGGGGAGATGGGAGGGAAACTGGAGAGCACTGCTGCTGTTCAAGATGGGCTTTGCCAAAAGGACATGACAAGTGAATCTAATCTGGTTTGAAAGAGAAGAGGAAAGACCACAGAATTCAGATGTCTGTCAGTTGCTGATTCTGAGGCTGCAGTGTGAGTGTGAGTGTGAGTGTGAGTGTGAGTGTGAGTGTGTGTGTGTGTGTGTGTGTGTATCATGAGAGTCTGATACCGAAAACGTCACCATCTTCAGACCTAGGTTGACTGTCCATACTACATCTGTGGAGGTGTTTAAAAGTGTTTCCCTCCACTTAATTCCAAGTGGCCTTCTGGTCATTTTCTAAGGAAAAGAAACATACTGTCCTGCTTCCCAAGGAGTCCAACCAACTAGGAGAGGGAATACACGTGCACTTCAAGGTCATGAGGATTCTTGCCCAAGGACTGTACCTGTATCAACAAATCACTATGCAGTTCTCCTTAAGCTTTTAAGTTGAAATTATGGATCTCATTATTCTATTCATAAATTCAAGAGATTTTATGAAACCAAGAATAATCACTCTCAGGGGTCCCTGAATCAATGTTTGATTAACTCAAGGTGAACAGACTCAACTCCATTAAACAGTCACTTCCATCTATATATTAGTTGATTCAGTTCCAGTACACATTTTAAGAACTGAGGTAAAGCTTACATACAGGGAAATGCATAAATAAATCTTAAGGGACAATTCAACGGGTTTTGATAACCAACCTAACCAACAGCTTAATCAAGATATGTTTTCATTGCCCCAGAAAGTATCCTCAAGCCCCTCTTCCGGTCAATTTTCACCCCCTCAGGTAATCACTGTTCAGATCTTTATCACCAAATTCCTGTAACATTTTAAATTGTGTTTATAAATGTAACATATGCAATTTACTCTATAACCACTTTAAATGCTTAATGGGACAAAATTAAAACCCTAACAAGGTACACCTTCCCAAGTCCTTAGGTAGCTCTCAGAAATCTAATAAAAACTTACAAATGTAGTGAAACTCAAGTTCTAGTGAACATTCTAACGTTGGCTTGAAACAAACGACTTTATGCTTTCACGTTAAAATCAGAGGTCTAAAATAAATGACATGTTTCAGATGAGAATCTCAAAGCTAACCTGTCACATTTCTGTAGTAGGTCATATTCTCGTTAATGCTACAAACCCTTAAAATACAAACGTATGTTTTAGTCCTAAACTGTAACCCAAAATGTTGATTCTACGGCTATTATTTAGGTTTTCTTTTTTTTTTTTTTTTTTGGTTGTAACATCATTCTCAAACTTCCAGGGGAGGAGAGAAAAAAGAACTTTATTTACTCAAGGAAGTAAACTGGTCATCTCAAAGAAGTTGAGGTTACCAGGTCAAGGATTAACAGTCAAAGACTTGAGAATAATTCACAAGACCCGAAGGCTCACTGGTTCTGCTGGTACCACTCATGTATACCCATTGGGCACTCGCTATCATGGGTGGAACAGGGTTTCCAATTCCCCGGCAGATGGGAATGTTTCTGGTCATGAGAGTTCCCCCTAGGAATTTTTAATCGTGTCTTTCAACTCTATCACCTGGTTTGGGTAGCTGAGGTCGGGTAACCACTCCTGTTGCTTTACCACTTGATTGGATTCAACCCATTTCTTTACTGGCCGATTCTTGTTCTGTCTGGCTTCAAGTCATATTTCTGTGGTGACAGTTACCTCAAAGGGCCATTAGGATATTGAAGTCAGGAAGTTACAGTAGGAGTCTGTCAAGTGGTCATTGTCGTTTCTCATATACATTTGCATAAGGCCTACCATTTTTGCTTTCCCTACACCACAGTCTACACCTTGCTGTGGAGCTATACCCACTCGATACAGTAACCATCTCTTTCTAACACCTGCAAGAACGGACAAGGCACCATCTTCCTAACCTGGGTAAATAGATGGAAGGTATCCTTGAACTTAGCACAGCCTAATGCCAAGCTTGCCAAGTCAGAGAATCAGGCTACGAGGATAGTTTTCATCACCTCATATATATGAACCTGCTGTTATATCTAGTGAAAATACTTTTAAAAGCATAGTAAAAGCTCTATCATAAATTCCTAAGCCAGGAAGTTACCTCACTTGGTTGTAAAAATCTTTGTGCTGGTCCTCACTGAAAGCCTTGTACATTCAGGGGTAGCCTCGGGCTTTTTAAATAGCTGAATTTAAATTTTCATATTTCTGTTCCAAACAAAAAAAGCCAGTGCTACAATTGCGCTCTTGTTAACAAACATTTGATATGCGTGACTCATCTATTTTGCTGGGGAGTTTCAAAATTAGAACAAAGCATTTCAGTTTTCCCTACAACATGTAGCGATTAAAAACAGAAGTCAGTTGAATAAAGGTAAAAAGATGATGTGTCCTGTTTTTCTCATAATCTTACATACAGAGATCATTTCAGCTTATCACAAAAAGCAATTTTATATTGAGAAAAATAATTTCAACTAGATATTTTTTTTAAAACTTTTATTGATGTACAGTTGATCTACAATGTTGTGTTAGTTTCTAGTGTACAGCAAAGTAATTCAGTTTTATCTGTCTATCTATATTCTTTTTCATATTCTTTTCCATTATGGTTTATTACAAGACATTGAATATAGTTCCCTGTGCTATACAGTAGGACCTTGCTGGGTTTTTTTCTTCTTTTTTAAAAAAATGTATTGCAGTATAGCTGGTTTATAAACTAGATATTAAGACCCAGAAACAAAAGAGGCTGGTTCAGTAACCATATGATGGATTGATGGGTGGGACCACACTTGTCTCTGGATGGCAGGCACAGGAGCAATAATGGGACTCAGTTTTCTACCTGACAGTCACCTTCTCACCTGGGATCATTCCTTTCACACCTCTGACTGTCTCACCTGGGTCCATCCAACGACCACCATCTCAAGTGAAAGCTGAGTTAGAACTATGACGGCAATTAAAAAAATCTGTCATGACCCATTCTTATTATTATTCTTTATATCACACCAGAAACAACTCTGCTGCTCTAGTCAAGCATCTAAATATTTCAAGGCAAGAAGGTTGTGTGTGGAATAGGGTAAGGGGAGACATGATGAAGAATTCCTGTGTTATGGGGAGAAACTACATTAAGAGATGTCAGTAAAACCATGTCTTCGCTCTTCATTCCTAATGCTCAACCATTTGGCCTCCCCAATGAAGGCAGATTATTTCATATCTAAGTATTAGCCTTGGAAATCTGCATTGCTGAATTCAAATATGTAAGAGGGATTGTCTTCAGAGGCAGGTACACGTGATCACGCTCCAATACAAACCACCTGGTAGGATTCTGAATCTGACACAATAGTTCATTCCATCCAAATTGGAAAGGCTATAGATGATAAAAGGTTTGGATCATGTTTTAAAAAAAGTTTCAAAGCTGAAATTTGGGAACGTTATTCTGAAAGTAATACCAAAGTAACTAAGCCTTATATTCATTCATTCATAAGATTCATCTCTTATTCCAAAATACTGGAAGACGTTCTACTGATGTCTTCTCATTATTCTTCATGAATATAACTAAGAAGGAAACAGGATCCAATGCCCTTTATGAATCAATTTTTTTACGGCAAGAGCACAGACATTCAAGTATGTGTTACATACTACCTTAAAAAACAAGTTAAATTTAATCTCCACTGAGAAAAGCTAAATTTGCTTCTTGAGTTGTCAATTTTAGCAACCTTGGTTGAGTAAACTGGATACAAAGCCATTAAACACATGCAGTCGCCAAAAATGAATCTTCTCATGATTCAAAGACATGGAAAGATATCCCATGCTCTTGGATTGGAGGAATATTGTTAAAATGGCCATACTACCCAAAGCAATCTACAGATTTAATATGATCCCTATCAAAATACCCATGACATTTTTTCACAGGACTAGAAAAAATAATCCTAAAATTCATATGGAACTATAAAAGACCCAGAATCGCCAAAGCAATGCTGAAGAAAGAGAACAAAGTAGGAGGCATAACCCTCCCAGACTTCAGACAATAATACTACAAAGCTACAGTAATCAAAACAGCATGGTACTGGCACAAAAACAGACATACGGATCAATGGAACAGAACAGAGAACCCAGAAATAAACCCACACACCTACAGTCAATTAATCTTCAACAAAGGAGGCAAGAATATACAATGGGAAAAAGGCAGTCTCTTCAGCAAGTGATGTTGGGAAAGTTGGACAGCCACATGTGAATCAATGAAGTTAGAACTCACCCTCTTACCATAGAGAAAAATAAACTCAAAATGCCGTAAAGACTTAAACGTAAGACATGACACCATAAAACTCCTAGAAAACATAGGCGAAACATTCTCTGACATAAATTATACCAATGTTTTCTTAGGTCAGTTTTCCAAGGCAATAGAAATAAAAACACAAATAAACAAATGGGACCTAATCAGACTTACAAGCCTTTGCACAGCAAAGGAAACCACAAACAAAACGAAAAGACAACCTACAGAATGGGAGAAAATATTTGCAAATGATGTGACCAACAAGGGCTTAATTTCCAAAATATACAACAGTTCATATAACTCAACAACAACAAAAAAACAAACAACACTATCCAAAAGTTGGCAGAAGACTTAAATAGACATTTCTCCAAAGAAGACATACAGATGGCCAACAGGCACATGAAAAGATGTTCAACATTGCTAATTATTAGAGAAACACAAATCAAAACTACAATGAGGGGCTTCCCTGGGGGCGCAGTGGTTAAGAGTCTGCCTGCCGATGCAGGGGACACGGGTTCGTGCCCCGGTCTGGGAAGATCCCACAGGCCGCAGAGCGGCTGGGCCCGTGAGCCATGGCCGCTGAGCCTGCGCGTCCGGAGCCTGTGCTCCGCAACGGGAGAGGCCACAACAGTGAGAGGCCCGCGTACTGCAAAAAAAAACAAAAACAAAAACAAAAAACTACAATGAGGTACCACCTCACGCCAGTCAGAACGGCCATCATTAAAAAGTCTACAAATAACAAATGCTGGAGAGGATGTGGAGAAAAGGGAACCCTCTTACACTGTTGGTGGGAATATAAATTGGTACAGCCAATTTGGAGAACAGATGTGGAGGTTCCTTAAAAAACTAAAAATTGAATTACCATATGATCCAGCAATCCCACTCCTGGGCATATATTCGGACAAAACTGTAATTCAAAAAGATACGTGCACTCCTATGTCCATAGCGGCACTATTCACAACAGCCAAGACATGAAACAACCTAAATGTCCATCAAAAGATGAATGGATAAAGAAGATGTGGTAGATATATACAAAGGAATACTACTCAGCCATAAAAAAAGAATGAGATAATGCCATCTGCAGCAACAGGGATGCAACTAGAGATAATCCTACTAAGTGAAGTAAGTCAGAAAGAGAAAGACAAATACCATACGATATCACTTATATGTGGAATCTAAAATACGACACAAATGAACCTATCTATGAAACAGAATCACGGACATAAAGAACAGACTGGTGGTTGCCAAGGGGGAGGGGGTTGGGGGAGGGGTGGAGTGGGAGGTTGGGGTTAGCAGATGTGAGCTTTTATATATAGGACGGATAAACAACAAGGTCCTACTGTAGAGCACAGAGAACTCTATTCAGTATCCTGTGATAAACCATAATGGCAAAGAAAAGAATGTATCTATATGCATAACCGAATCACTTTGCTGTACGGCAGACATGAACACAACATTGTAAATCAGCAATACTTGAATTTAAAAAAAAAAAAAGAATCCTCTCCAGAGAAGATGAAGTTCTGTGTAGTCCAAGAGTTCCTTTTCTCCTTTGTCCTGAGAATCCTAAGACTTAAACTTAAGAGACCAATCTTTACCACAGTGGCTTCTCATAAATCCAGTTTCTGAATGCCACATTTGCAGTATCACCTTATCCTTATTCCAGAGCTGTTTAACGAAGAGCCGTGAATGACTGTGGGTTGTCTGCTGTGGTTTCAGAATCTGACTCTAAATAAGCCTTGAGAACGTTCTCACAAGGGCTCATGTGGGGTAGGAATCTAACCCTTATCTGCAAGTGACAGTGGATCACGACTTTGGACGTTCAAGTTGGCCCCTAGCAGGATACACGTCATCCAAGATCAGACAGCTGTCCACAAGATACAAACAGCACCTCTGGTGTTCGGATGGTGGTCTTAATCCAGCGGCTCTAGACGGAGCAACTGTCAAGGTTTCCATAGACAGAGAATGCTCTGACATAAAACTACACAACAAAATGAACTGAAACATAAAGGTTCATCTTTCTTTTAACCCAGCAATTTTTTCCTTATTTCAAAGTTCACATTTGAATGCTTTTCAGAGCTTGGTGAATGGCTGAAAAATTCTTTTACAGACCTACATCTGTTTTCCCTAATCAGTTTTTACCACTTCTTAAGCTATTTTATTAAAATAAAAGAAAAAAAAATAATTTAAAGACTTGGTGTGAAAATCAACACCAAAAGGACACAAAAAAAAGTGAGTATAAACAAGGCAAGATACGCCAAAGGACTCAAAAGCTAAAAAGCCAGGACTCTGACGGGATGCTGGCTTAGAGAATGGCCTGCTAGGAGGAGCTTGGGCAAGGACGGTGAAGTCAGCTGAGCCTTTATCTTCTCCAAAATGCTATGGCAATTAGACATCCTTTCATAGTTTTTCTCTACCATCTCAATGTGGGTTTAGTCACTGGTTACCTGTAATTCCCAAAATGAGTATCTATTGCATATCCGGGTATTGTATTCCCTGTGAAAGAACTCGATTCTCAGAATGTGTGGAGAATATGATATCCGTCATTGATTCTAAGTATTTGCTTAGCTAATAAACTAGGTCCTCTGATTTTTAAAAGAAAATGGGGAGGGGGCTTCCCTGGTGGCGCAGTGGTTGAGAGTCCGCCTGCCGATGCAGGGGACACGGGTTCGTGCCCCGGTCCGGGAGGATCCCACGTGCCGCGGAGCGGCTGGGCCCGTGAGCCATGGCCGCTGAGCCTGCGCATCCGGAGCCTGTGCTCCGCAACGGGAGAGGCCACGGCAGTGAGAGGCCCGCGTACCGCAAAAAAACAAACCAAAAAAAAGAAAATGGGGAGGAAGACGAGATGATGAAGAGAAATAGTCCGTCTATGATCTAAAAATGTGAAGTGCTACAGCTGATCCAAATACTGACCACTTTTCATGGACTCGTTCTACACCCCACAACTAACTCCAAACTCAACCCAGGGCAATTTTCTATTGCATTCTTCCCTTGCAGAAAACAAAACTGGCTAAAACCCACTAATTTTTAGAATCCCACCAAATTACACAAACATTTCGTGGGAGTTGACCTGATGTTGCCTTTTCAATGCCTCTATCTCTGAGTCCTAGACTGCCTTGGCCTCATACCCTCTCTGTCCTCTAGTTTTAAAAAAATTTGGTACTTACTATCAGAAAGCTATTTCACTTGCTTGTTTAAAAACAAGCTATGAAAACAATGGGGATGGGGGTGGGAGACCTTCAAACTCTTTTCATTCTAAAGAAAAGCAGAAGTGAATCCCAGGAAGGAGGTGTGGATTTATAAGGATGTGGCATTTCCTCAGGATTTGGTGGGAATTCATTGATTTCATTTACAACAATTGAGAGTTGCCTCTGGGCTTTGAGTGTTTTTAGCTCCAGCTGGCACAGGGATTATTTTCCCCTGGAAGGCTCATACCGAACACAAGGACACCTTCAGGCAGAGGAAAAGGAAGAAATAAGGTCTAGGAACCTAGGATGTGAACCAGGAAATTCTTTTCCACTGCACTGATTTAAAAGACTGTCACGCTGGGGCCTAACAAATCCCACCACCTTTTTTGGAGCTTACTAGTGCTGGGACATCTTCCCTTGGATGTGTGATCGTTTTGCATCAAGATATCCATACTATTTTCCCAATAACCAAAAATATCATTTCCTGAAAAGAGTGAGGGATGCTAATTGTAATTGTGAAATTTACACAGCGTTCCTCAAGCCCTCACTAAACCTTCAAAACCAAATAAAGTTCAAACTCAGATGCAATGTTAAAGTCCACTGAACCCTCATCTCTCCAAAGCCAGTTCCTACTTATCCACCCTCAAACACTTTCTATTCCTATAGAATGAACTCCTGGCTTTGTGTCCATACAACTCTTCATTTTTCCATCCCCATGCCTTGGTTTGCCCTGCAAGCAGTGCCTCTCCCGTGTCTCCACAGGCCCGAATGTTACATACCCTTGAAGGCAGCCTCACACCGTGTATGACCTCTCCCAGCTGAAAGAAATTTCTCACTTCTCTGAAATTCCAAAGTATATAATCCCAACCTCTCTCGTGGCAATTCATTTTTCTATTTCGTATTGCTCTTTCATCTTAGTTGAGATAGTAAGCTCCGTGTGGGCAGGGTCCTTTCCACCTAGCACAGGGCAACACACACAAGGAGGACACTCCCCATGCACTAATGGAATGAACTAGTGCGACCACTTACCAAACCAAAGTAACTGACCTCAGACAAAAGTTGACACCCTCACCCAGAAATATGTGTTTAGTGAACACAGCTCGGAGATCAACAGTGTCCAGAACAGGAAGAGGAGAAAGTCAGGTTAAGCTAAATTATCCACATCTTGGAAATAAGGCAAAAAAGAAGACTGAGTCGTTCTGGTGTCATACTAGAGCGGACTCCATGAAACCAGCCTAAGGAAGGGGTCATCTGACTCTCCAGGCTGGGATGTAACGGAGTTTGACTTTCTATTTACTATTGATGAGGGCTTAGTCTCTGCAAAGTTAAATGTTAACTTAGAGAAAACGGATGGTATGCAACTTATTTTGCTCAAATGTAATGATTTTATTGCCCCTTAGGTCACCAACCAGTTTTGCACTGAATTTAGCTGTCTTACTCTAGCATTCTTTTACCTCCCAACCCCCACGTTTGTACGTATCAGTCTCTGATACGAATCCTCCTTTAAGCCAGCTTTACCATCTTGCTTATTCCTTCATCAAAGATTAAATAAATTTCGAGGCAGACTCATTTGATTATTATATGAGATTTAGATGCTCTATTTTTAAAAATTATTCTTTGAGAATATGAATAACTATGAATAAGGGCACACGTAAAAACAGGTACTGCTGGTATCATTATTTTTCTACTTATAATTTTCTTTGATTTTTATCTAGAATCAACTTCCTAAGTACCAAATTTATTCACCCACACACATTTCTTTCCATTCCAAAGGATTTATACAGAAATAATAAGAGTGAATGGAATGAATATTCTTTACTCTTTGTCTAGAATAACTTCTAATGGCATGTACGTGTCTATTTGAAAGTCTGCTGCAATCAGTTCAGTAATACCTTTATTTTAAAAGCCTGTATGTCAACGAAATACCTAATCTTTTGAAAGAAAAATAGAATCTGCTTGTAAATTTTGTGAATGACACATCTATCTATCATTTGAAATTACTGAACATTACAGAATGTAATTTTACATGTTAGGATGAACAGCATTTTTGTAAGTTCAAGCCATACTAATATTGCATTAGGAGCGAGACAGTTGTTCTGAAATCACTAAAGGCCATAATAGAAACCAGACACTAATGCTTTAAGAAGTAACTAGCTGAAACTGAATGAAATAATCACCTAATCCATAATGCATTTGTAAGATTTTGCCATGCAACACAGATAATTTTTTCTTTTCTTTCTTTTTTTTTTTTAACTGAAGAG
The DNA here is from genome assembly GCF_937001465.1 of Orcinus orca. Lineage (NCBI taxonomy): Eukaryota > Metazoa > Chordata > Mammalia > Artiodactyla > Delphinidae > Orcinus > Orcinus orca. Next base: position 8,034,439 of record NC_064580.1, read on the forward strand.
AAATAATTCTTTCTTATGGTCCTAAACATCAAATGCTATCACGTCATAAAAATGAAATATAGCGCATGGATCATTTTTTTGTTCATCCATTTAATTCTATAATACCTATTCACTTCACCCTATAATGAAAACATTATGCTTGTTCACTGTTATTTACAATGTTGTTAAATCAGCAAGGCTCCAAATGCTCCCTCGAAAGATCACTGCCAAAATCGAATCTGTTCTAAACGGAGGGTTAGAAAGATCTGGGTTCCGCAACTCGCCCTTGCTGTCAGTGCTGCCTGCATGCTCTTGACTTAATCCCAACATGCCGCAGTCGTGGTCAATTTCATGGAAACATAGCTGACAGCCAAGGTGTATTTAATACACACCTGTAGTGGGATGAATTGTATCCCCCCCCAAGAAAAGGCATGTCCAAGTCCTAACCCCTGGTATCTGTAAATATGACCTTATTTGGAAATGGGGTCTTTGCAGATGGAATCAAGTTAAAGTGAGTTCATACGAGAGTAGGGTGGAGCCTAATCCAATGACAGGCCTCCTTGTAAGAAGGAGATTTGGACACAGACACAGAGACACACAGGGAGGAGGCCACGTGACGACAGAGGCTGAGATTAGAGTGATGCAGCCACAAGCCAAGGAACGCCAAGGATTGCCTGCATCCACTAGGAGGTGGGAAGAGGCGTGAAAGGACGCTCCCCAAGAGCCTTCAGAACGAGCAAGGCCTTGCCAACACCTTGATTTTGGACTTCCGGCCTTCAGAATGGCAAGAGAATCAACGTCTGTGTTTTATGCCATCCAAGTTTGTGGTGACTGGTTACAGCAGCCCTCAGAAACTAATACAACACCTTTTAAATAGTGCATTTTTGGGCTCTTCTTTGTAAGAGTGATTCAAATCTACAAGATTAGGAATGCTAAGGAAAGCTGGATCAGGGAGAGCTGTGATAGGGGCGGGGGCAGAGCAAAGCAGTGGATGGGGAGAGATTCTCGAAGGTTCTAGTTCCTTCTAATTTCATCCATGTTGGATATCTAGCTTCCGCAAAAACTCTGACTTTCAGAAGATTCCCGTTGGAGAAATATAAAGGGTGAGGGTATAAAAACCGTGATCAAGCAGTTTTCACATGAAAAACAGCACACAGAGATACTCACCTCCACATGTTGACATGTTTGGATGAGTTTAGCCAAGAGCGTCTCCAGTTCCGTGTTCCTCTTAATAAGGTTGGTGAGGTTACTCTCTAAGTTTTGCTGTTCAAAAAAAAAGAGAGGAAAATCTTATTCTGCATACTTTTAATACTTTAGTATATACAAAATTACTCATACTCAGGAAAATGGATACATTTTTAAAGAAATCTCAATGAAATCTACACAGTTTCAAGTACTTATAGATTTAAACTGGATTTTGAAAAGTCACAGTGTAAAAGATTATTTTCAAAATGTTCAGATCTCACTCTTTTTGTTCCTGCTTCCTGTACGAACTCAGGCATATTTCACTGAATAATTAGTCATAGGTTATTTCCAGGTTGTGAACGAGGGAGAAAAGAGGTAATTGGATTTCTAATTCCTTTACCTGAATCAGAAATGGCAATAATAGAAGGAATATATTCCCACATCAAATCAACTACTGTTGGATTTTTAGAATTTACCATCTTATGGGCAGGCTGAGGTCAATCCGTGGGAAGAAGGTCTGAACTGTCCAGCTATTGATGACACTATGGTCATTTATAGGCATTGATAAGAAGTCCTCATCATACACGTTTACTCATAATACGTTTCATTGTACACGCTTCTGTTCTTTGCCTATCAACCTATCAATGCCAGATCAAATTTCCTTCACTGCTACATTTTTCACATCACTGTTCTCCTTAAGAATCTAGAACTATTCCCTGTTCCTTTAGAACATCAACATTTTTTGAAATTTAGTTTATTGAAGTATAGTTGATTTACAATGTTGTGTTAATTTCTGCTGCCACATACTCCACCATGTTTCCCCTCAGGTCCCCACTGCCCCCTCGCTCTTCCCCCCTTCTCATGTCTGCATTTCCTTTCATTTCTGATCCTCGGAGACTTTCCACTTATGTTTAAGCTCGGTTATTATTCTTTAAAATCCATTTTAAAATATTTTATCTGTAATTCTCATGTGTTCAGAACTCAGAGGGAGGTTTGGGGCATTATTTCATCTGGACTGGAAGATCAACAGGAAATCTTCCATTTCGACTTTGAGACCCTCAAAGTGTCTCAAATATAAATATTTTAAGGGAGAAAAAGAATCGTTTCTCCCCTGAAGGGTGGGATACCACAAAAAGTCAGAGAATGAACCAGACAGAGTGATTTAGGTGCAACTTAATGACCTCATGTTTGCATCAACGAAAAACTTGCTTTCAAAGCTCTTTACCACCAGCACAAAAGCCAAATGTTTTTCTACTGCTTGAATTAAACAAAGTGCAACCACTTTATGGTCCGAGACTAGAGAATAATTTCGACGCCTTCCATTATTCAGTGTCTTTGACTTAGATGTGACCACTTGATGGTATATTTGTCAACTTCTTTTTGTATGTTCGTCTTAGGGAATCCTTTTACTTTTCTTTTTGGCTGACCCTGCAGAGCAGGAAATTACCAGGGAAATACATCATGAAACTGTTTAAAGTTCAATTGTCATAGGTATGACTTCTTAAGCTAGCCAGCAAGAGATTCAAATAAATATAATCTAACACATTTAGACTTTACAAACATCTGCTTGCTTTTCCCTCCCTTTATTAAGGATACATCATGTATAAAATCTGTTTTTAATCAACTAATATGCAGACTAAAGCCTGTGGTTTAAACACATTGACCTATCTAGATCCTTTGGGGTTATTCAAATTTAAATAGTACAAGTGTTACTGAAGCCCGCAAAGAATTACCAAGTCACTTAGAAGTATAATAAAGGGAAATGAAGCTGAGAGAGAGACTTGTTTCCAAGAGGTACCAAAGGGACTGACAACACTTTTCAAGACAGCCCGGGTAATGGGCACGTAAACAAATCCAGTCCTCAATGCACCATGCATCCACAAGCTTCCACTACGGGGACTTCTGTGGAGTTTTCTCGAATTTAACTGTATCACTAACCTCGTGTGTGGTGATCGGCAGGTCCTATAACCCCTTGATTTTGACTGTGCCTTGTGCAAACGAGAGATAACATTTTTTGGCAGCAGAGTCTTGGGACTAAAGTGGATATAAGTATCTACTTCCCTATGGATATCTAAGGAATTCTACAGAGTACCCCCCCCCAAAAGTTCTAGTTTCCTGTTCTCACCTCGAAAACATCAATACATTTCCATCTCCTTATGGAGCTGAACTTTGTAGAAGTCCAAGGAGTCAGGCATGAGTGGCCACACACGTAGAGCGAGGGGCCTGGGGCTACGACCCCAGCTGAATTCTCCTGGACAAATGACGCTTGGGCTCAGTTTTCCCATCCATGATGTGTAGAAACAATAAATGCACCCATTTATGCTACTGTTCAGTTCAGAGGAGAAAATGAAAACACACCAGGAACTATACAAATGCTTGTTGAGGAAATCATGAATTGTAGGGTGAAACACTGTTTGGTGTCAGTACCAGACACTACGGGGGGCCAACCCCATGCCTGCGGCAGTCACCGTTCTCAAGCTTGCTGGTGGCTTTTGGCTGCAAGTACCTGTTCCTTTAGGCTCCAGGGCTTTTCCTGGCCCCAGGCAGGGCGGGCGGGGGGTGCTGGGGAGGAGGAGGGAGGTTGATGCCCCTAGGAGCAGCCCTCATCCAGCAACTATTGGCAGTCGGTGGATGAACTGCCCAGCTTCCCCACCTCCAGGTGGGATCACTCTGAGTCGTGTTTCAGAAAATCTCCCGAGCGCCCGCACGGGCAGGAGCCCGATGCCCACAGCAATCACCAGCTCCTGACCATGCCCTCTTTCCGCTTCCTCTCCTTCTCTGTTCCGCCTCCCCTCTCCCTTCCAGATGCTTCCGGGATCACCTCCCAATTCGAATTCTGAGTTAGGGTCTTCTGGGAGAATTCAACTAAAACTTTTCCCATAGACGTCCTAATCTGTTGGTTTTGAGTATTCCTTCTTACGAGGAATAGCCAAATTAACAGAAGATTGTATTGCTTTTGAAAGATATTTGCTAATACAAGGGTTTGTTTTCTCTTCCCTCTTTCTAACCTTTTGTACAGATCACATAGCCTCCAAATTCCAGGCTCTAAGCCAGCAGTGTCATTAGAAATACAATGTGAGCCACAAATGGGAGTCACATCTAAAATTTTCTAACAGTCATATTTTTAAAAAAAAAATTAAAAAGAAACAGGTAAAATTAATTTTAACAATATATTTGACTTAATTTCCAAAATATTATTATTTCAACACATAATCAATATTTTAAAACTGATGAGCTCTTGTACATTCTTTTTCTTTCTTTTTTTTTTTTTTGCGGTTCACGGGCCTCTCACTGTTGTGGCCTCTCCCGTTGTGGAGCCCAGGCTCCGGACGCGCAGGCCCAGTGGCCATGGCTCACGGGCCTAGCCGCTCTGCGGCATGTGGGATCTTCCCGGACCGGGGCATGAACCTGTGTCTCCTGCATCAGCAGGCGGACTCTTAACCACTGCGCCACCAGGGAAGCCCCTTTTTCTTTCTTTTTATTAAGTCTTTGGCACCTGGTGTGTGTTTTATACATATACCATATCTTGATTCACAACGGCCACATTTCAAACACTCAGCTGCCACATGTGGCTTGTGGCTACATTACTGGACAGCAGAGCATCAGAGTCTAGAACAGGGGTCAACAAAGCTTTTCTGCAAAGGGCCAGGTAGTAAATAGTTTAGGCTATGTTGGCCATATGCTCTCTGTCGCAGCTACTCGATTCTCCTGTTTTAGTAAGAAAGTGGCCATAGACAATATGTAAACAAGTGGGCAGGGCTGTGTGCCAATAAAACTTTATTTACAAAAACAGGTGGTGAGGGCTTCCCCGGTGGCGCAGTGGTTGAGAGTCCGCCTGCCGATGCAGGGGACCCGGGTTCGTGCCCCGGTCCGGGAAGATCCCACATGCCGCGGAGCGGCTGGGCCCGTGAGCCATGGCCGCTGAGCCTGCGCGTCCGGAGCCTGTGCTCCGCAACGGGAGAGGCCACAACAGTGAGAGGCCCGCGTACGGCAAAAAAAACAAAACAAAACAAAACAAAACAAAACAGGTGGTGAGGGAGATTTGGCCCATAGGCCAAGCTCCTTCCTGGGCCCGGGCACATGCTCTTCCCTCTGGAATGCATCTGCATGGCAGGAAATAATTCTACTACCAAGGAGAGAGCATAACAAAACCACAGTATGTATTGAGTACCTGCTGTATACCCATCATGGCTTAGTCCGTTCCCATTATAAATCCTCAAACATTCACTGTGGGACCAATTAGCATGGAAAACTGAATATTCACTGGAGAACACTTCTGAAATTGAATGTAGTAAATCAACTAACTAGTAAGTTCATTTAGCAACTACTATAGATTGTTAAAACAACGACTTCTACCCTTTAAGGCTTTTCTCACTGGTAGTGTTGAGTGTGAGCCCAAGAAGAGGGACTTGACAGTTTAGAAGCATTCTGAAGGGATGCTATACCACTCCATTAGATCACAAGATCTCAGGGAAGGCCAATACTACATTGAATACTACATTGTTGAATAAACAAGCGTTTACGTGACTAGACAGTCTAGCAATTATCACTGACACATCTATTTCAATTTCTACCTGAAATCAAGTTGTTCCTAGCCTTAATTCATTGTCTCTCTCCCGGGTATTTTTTTATAGTACTCCTTTTACTTTATGAAGGGAAAGGAAGCCTTTGTTGAGAAAGACGAGGCTTTTGTAAGTGTGCGACTATTCGTTGTAATTCAACGCGCCCCCTCCTGCCAAGCCATCACCACCGAAGAGGAATATAAATAATTCAAGATGGTCCTTCTAAAGGTAAAGATGCAATGAGTCAGATTTCGTTTCTCCATATTAAGCAAAAGATTGGGTACAAGTCAAATCTGTGAAAGACAACATTGTAAAACATGTGTTGCTTCAAGAGTGAGGCTCCCCTGCATACTTTCTCCGGAAAGGATGACTAATTTTTCCTGTAATTTTTGTTTTAACACATACACTTCTAATGCATTTTCATGGAGCCAGACTCAGCCTCCTGAGTTGATCACTGAACAATCATGGCAGAATAGCTGATTTTGCAACCCATCTCAATACAAGCCTTTAGGCATGGTTATGGACACCAGCTGAGAGGAGTAAATCCAACTTAACAGATGACCTTTGTACTTCTACATACACCGAGACCCAATCAAATAGCAAGGTAAGCAGACAAAAATACCCCTCATTTTAGCCTTTGGAGACCTGTACCTAAGGGTCAGATTACAGGAATGAATGACTTGTCATTGAGGACTACTATGAAAATGTATGCCTGAAACAGGAGATTTCAGTAATTCCTTTCGGGTTTGTCCAGGCCTAAAGAATGTTTGCCCTTATTCTGAAGTCAACGCTTCAGAATGTCTTTAAAGTATAATATTAAGTCTGGATACCTTTCAAGGCAAACACAGATCTGGCTTGTTCCATTCCATAATATTCAGAGTGACACTCAGGAACTGTGTTCATGGCCCCGACACCCGACACCGCCCCTCCAGCACAACCAGGATATGAACACGTCGAGTGCCACCATCCGTATATGTTTTTCTAACCAACTTTAATCACAATCCTTAATATAAAAACACACCCGTATTAACACATGCCACCTGCATAAAAGCATAAATTCTTAACATGTAACTAAACTCTGAAGATGTTTTAATTACGTTGCGGGAATTTAAGGCTATCTTCAGGTTCAACTCATGACAGACCGCAAATCTGTGTGATTTATGCTGGTTTGATTTTTTAATGCCTTTTTTCATTGGTTATGATAGTTAACATTTCCAAATGCCCTGGCAAGACAGGTCGCCCAGGGAGCTTCAAAAACATAATAAAACCCAATCTGCATACAAATTTAAGTCTAGTGTTCCACGGACGACAATTTAAGCCATTTTGATATGCAATACTGTATTTACCTTGTCAGGTTTTATTTGATATTTCTATATTAACACCACAGAATCTGCACCATATATTTATAAATTCCATCGTCAGGAGTTCAGTGTTTATTACTGTAATCTGGTAGTCAATAATGTACAGAGAACAATTTTTAAATACCGTTTACGGCCTAGAAGAACTTTCAGATGTTAACGGAGATAAATAAATCTCTTCGTATAATTATATTCATTTAGTTGTAATTTTAGCAGATCCGACGATGACTACTTATTTCCAGGCATTAGAGATGTGAGTGGCCTTTCTTGTTCATTCGTCATCCCTCGGCCCTATTTCTGCCTGTAGTAAGAGAGCTGAGCAACCGACCAATAACACATTTGTCAGTTTTGAGAATCAATATTGAGTGAAGGGAGCTGGACTCCTAGGAAGCTTTGGCAGTCTCTGAACTTAAAAATAATGATCTCCCACAAACTAGTGGTTACCAGAGGGGAGAGGGAAGGGGAGAGGGACAATATAGGGGTGGGGGGGGGGGAAAGGGTTATTATGGGATGATATGAAATCATGTGTGTGAAACTTTTGAAAACTGTAAAGCACTATGCAATTTAAAGAATCTTTCATTCAATAAAAAAGGAAAATCTCGATTATTAAAAAAATAAATTGATCTCCTAAGAGAAATGTTCTAGAGAAAATGACTATGACTTTTATCATTGGAACATACGGGGAGCATTTTGTAAGATGACAGCATAGGGGTAAGAGCCATGAAGGTCCAATATGGCAGCCGTCCTGCAGTCTTCTTTGGTCACTGGCCCCAGTCAGGTTCTCGAATTTTCCTCAACCCAGCACTCTGGGCTGCCATAGCAGATCCATGGGGTCGTCTCAAGAGAGGTGACCAATTTGTCAGTCAAGAATTACATGGTGAAAAGATTATGGGACTATTGGAAAACACACTAACAGTAGTTAGTTATTTTGATCAAGTGAGAGCTTTCAAGTTGGGGAAATATTTAATCTCCTAAACCAGGGGTCAGCAAACTACAGCCCACAGGCCAAATCCTGCCTGCTGTCTATTTTTCTATGGCTTGCCAGGTAGAAATGGTTTTTATGTTTTTAAATGATTTTTTTTAAATCAGAAGAAGGATAAAATTTTGTGACACATGAGAAATATATGAAATTCAAATTTCTTTGTCCATAAAGTTTCATGGGAACACAGATACTCCCATTCGTTGATGGTTTCTCTCTGCTTTTGTGCTACAATGACAAAAACTGAGTACTGGCCCTTTACAGAAAATTGCTGTCTCCTTGGAAAAAAAAAAAATCTTAAAAAAATAATCCACGGCCTTCTTATTTATTAATACAGAGTATTTTCTCTATTGCTCCAAACCACTTAAAAATTTCAATGTAACTCAATTTGCTTAACATGGGAGTGTAGGAGTATGGCTAAAATTTGAATCATTCAGCTACTCAAAATTCTAAAGGAGAAGATCTTTCTGTTGGATACCCAAATAATTTTTAACTCACAAAAGAAAAAAAATAGCATTAAATCACCGGTAAACTGCAACGTCTGAATAAATTCCTCTGCAACCTTTGTTCAGAGGAGCAGAAGATTCCGACCAGGAAAGAGTAGGAAAGAATCTTAAGTTGGATCAAGGCTGCTATAGCAAGAACATGGTCAAAAGTGAGTAAAGAAGACAATGGGCATATATCTGGAGAAAACTCTAACTTGAAAAGATACATGCACCCCAACGTTCATGGCAGCGCTACTCACAATAGCCAAGAAGTGGAAACAACTTAGATGTCCATCGACAGATGAATGGATAAAGAAGATGCGGTACATATATACAATGGAATACTACTCGGTCATAAAAAAGAACAGAATAATGCCATTTGCAGCAACATGGATAGACCTAGAGGTTAGCATACTAAGTGAAGTAAGCCCGACAGAGAGGGAAAAATATCATATGATATCACTTATATGTGGAATCTAAAATGATACAAATGAACTTATTTACAAAACAGAAACAGATTCACAGACACAGAAAACAAACTTATGATTACCAAAGGGGAACATGGTGGGGGGGATTAATTAGGAGCCTGGGATTGGCAGGTGCAAGCTACTGTGTATACAACAGATAAACAACAAGGACCTACTCTATAGCACAGGGAACTATATTCAATATCTTGTAATTAACTATAATGGAAAAGAATATGAAAAAGAATACAGACACACACACACACACACACACACACACACACACACACACACACACACATATAACAATCACTGTGCTGTACACCAGAAACTAACATAACATTGTAAACTGACTATACTTCAATTAAAAAAAAAGGCACAGCACAAGGATTAGTCAGTTCTTTCCGTTCTGCAAATAAGTGTAAAGTGTTGGGTTGTGAGTACACCTCCAGTGTGAAATTACTCATCAATTGCTGCTTCCATCAGTTTTCTTTTCCTCAGTATCTTTTTTCTTAATCATAAAATACACCTCAAAGGAGACCTTAGAGCACTGGATAATGAATGTCTTTAAAATCTGACATTGATGGATGTCATACTCGTTGTTTGTATATGGCACTTCAAGCTTTACTTCCTCCATCACTCAGAGATTGAATAATTTTGATTTTATCCCCTTTTCTCTGTCTTAAGTAGATGATGACATTGCCAGATACTCATTAACAAACATGTTCTGGCCTTTCTACTTAAATAGGGTTTGAACTGATACCATCAAACATTTTTACCAGACCTGAATGTCTCATGGTGATGCTTAGCCTTCGATGAATGGAAACATTTCTTTTTACATCTTTATTCTTAAGATACTGTGGGAAGACCAAATCTTTTTCTCAGCCAGTACCTATACTTCATGTTGAATGAAGTGAATATATCGAATGTATTTCAAGCTAAAACAGTTGAGTCTTTGATCTAATAACTTTGCACAGGTAACTATGATTTGCTTTGTTTCTACAGCAATTTTTATTTCCTCACATTTTTAGGTTTTTCTATAATTCAAAAAGACACAGGTACCGCAATGTTCATTGCAGCACTACTTACAATAGCCAGGACATGGAAGCAACCTAAATGTCCATCGACAGATGAATGTATAAAGAAGATGTGGTCCATATATACAATGGAATATTACACAGCCATAAAAAGGAACGAAATTGAATTATCTGTAGTGAGGTGGATGGACCTAGTGTCTGTCATACAGAGTGAAGTCAGAAAGAGAAAAACAAATATCGTGTGCTAACGCACATATATGGAATCTAAAAACGTGGTACTGATGAACCTAGTGGCAGGGCAGGAATAAAGATGCAGTTGTAGAGAACGGACTTGAGGACCGGGGAGGGGGGGGAAGCTGGGATGAAGTGAGAGAGTAGCACTGACATATATACACTACCAAATGTAAAATGGATAGCTAGTGGGAAGCTGCTGCATAGCACAGGGAGATCAGCTCGGTGCTTTGTGACCACCTAGAGGGGTGGGATAGGGAGGGTGGGAGGGAGGCTCAAGACGGAGGGGATATGGGGATATAGGTACACGTATAGCTGATTCCCTTTGTTATACAGCAGAAACTAACACAACATTGTAAAGCAATTATACTCCAATAAAGATATAAAAAATAATTTTAAGTTTTAGAGGAGTATGCCTTTTCTGGACCCGCTGCTGAAAACGAATTAAAATTCAATTCATGGTCAGCTTTGCTCTTGAATTTGTGGCATTCCCAAAAAGGGTTCATGATGTTCACAGAAGTCATATCCCCATCTGGGTAGTGGAAAAAGCATTAAAGTCAAGGGAGGTTACAATCTTCGACTAAACAAATATATAGATTAAAATTCCCTTCCATCCAAAGTGGGTCTGGTCTGTTAAGAATTTACAAAATCAATGTTGTGTAAGAGAATTCCCCATTTGGGACAGCCTCGAGAATCAAAGAAGAATATGAAAGCATGGCATTGTTTCTCAGCCCTGTGTAACCTTCAAAGACAGAACCTTCCTTGGGTTTCAGGCGTCTGAATCTCAGATTCCTTGAATTCACTGCATCCTTCATCCCTCACTTCACCACCTTTACTTAGCCACTTCCTCTGCTTTTAGTAGGACTGAGGCTGTCTTTGTCCAATCAAAGTGAGTTGACTGAGTCCAAATTAAAGCAACATGAAAGTTATGGAAGGAAGGAAGCAAGGTGACAACCATCCACTGGGTGAGTGCTTCCCACCCTGGACTGCACTCTGCCCTCACTTGGGGGGCTACACAAATACCATGCTTGGTCTACACCCCCTTCCCGACCAGAGACTATGAATTACTTAGATTGGGGTGAGGTCCAGGTTTTGGGATCTTTAAAACTCCTGAGGAGGGGCTTCCCTGGTGGCGCAGTGGTTGGGAGTCCGCCTGCCGATGCAGGGGACGCGGGTTCGTGCCCCGGTCCGGGAGGATCCCACATGCCGCGGAGCGGCTGGGCCCGTGAGCCACGGCCGCTGAGCCTGCGCGTCCGGAGCCTGTGCTCCGCAACGGGAGAGGCCGCAACAGTGAGAGGCCCGCATACCGAAAAAACAAAAAACAAAGAAAAACCCCCAAAAAACTCCTCAGGAGATTCTAACGTGCAACCAAGTGTGAAAACTCTTCCTCAAAACCAGGTTGCCAAGTAGCTGGATTGTGATACCGTGTACAAAAATTAATCATGTACTCAATTTACTAGTCTTACACTTTAAGAGTTATTCAGAATAAAAGGAATATTTTTGTAATGCAGCATATGTACATAGTAAGTGCAGGAATAAAATTATATATAGCTACACTAGAACTGTGAATTTATGTGAATGTATCATAGGAAATCCCAGGAACTTTACTGAAACAGTGCTCTGCAGGGAACACAGACTATTACTGTTAAGAAATTTAGAGGGGGACTTCCCTGGTGGTTCAGTGGTTAAGAATCCGCCTGCCAATGCAGGGGACACGGGTTCGAGCCCTGGTCTGGGAAGATCCCACATGCCGCAGAGGAACTAAGCCCGTGCCCCACAACTACTGAGCCTGCGCGCTAGAGCCCGCGAGCCACAGCTACTGAGCCCGTGCGCCACAACTACTGGAGCTGCACGCCTAGAGCCCGTGCTCTGCAACAAGAGAAGCCTCCGCAATGAGAAGCCCGTGCACCGCAATGAAGAGTAGTCCCTGCTCTCCGCAACTAGAGAGAAGCCCGCACACAGCAACGAAGACCCAACGCAGCCAAAAATAAAATAAATAAATAAACGTTAAAAACGAAACTTAGAGGCCTTTTTTGACTTGAAAATATAGGGGAATGCTTTCTTGAATCATTCACGTATTCCTAATGTCTAAAAATAATTCCTGAGTGGTTACCTCAGTTTATACTTTGAACAGTATTAGTAGCATACAAATTTGGTTTGTTGATTTTAAGTCATTACTTCCCCAGAAATATAAGAGAAGCAGACTGTAGATGTTTATAATTAAACAAGATTTTTTTATATGGTAAATTAAAGATTTAGGGGAAAAAATTTAAGGACTCTGATGACAAACGAATAGATTCATTCCCCTACCCAGATTCTTTTTTTTTTTTAACATCTTTATTGGAGTATAATTGCTTTACAATGGTGTGCTAGTTTCTGCTTCATAACAAAGTGAATCAGTCATACACACACACATATGTTCCCATACCCCTTCCCCCTCGCGTCTCCCTCCCTCCCACCCTCCCTATCCCACCCCTCTAGGTGGTCACAAAGCACCGAGCTGATCTCCCCGTGCTATGCGGCTGCTTCCCACTAGCTAACTGCCTTACGTTTGGTAGTGTATATATGTCCATGCCTCTCTCTCGCTTTGTCACAGCTCACCCTTCCCCCTCCCCATATCCTCAAGTCCACTCTCTAGTAGGTCTGTGTTTTTATTCCTGTCTTACCCCTGGGTTCTTCATGACATTTTTTTTCTTAGATTCCATATATATGTGTTAGCATACGGTATTTGTCTTTCTCTTTCTGACTTACTTCACTCTGTATGACAGACTCTAGGTCCATCCACCTCACTACAAATAACTCAATTTCGTTTCTTTTTATGGCTGAGTAATATTCCGTTGTATATATATGTGCCACATCTTCTTTATCCATTCATCCAATGATGGACACTTAGGTTGCTTCCATGCCCTGGCTATTGTAAATAGAGTTGCAATGAACATTTTGGTACATGACTCTTTTTGAATTATGGTTTTCTCAGGGTATATACCCAGTAGTGGGATTGCTGGGTCATATGGTAGTTCTGTTTGTAGTTTTTTAGGGAACCTCCAATTCACATTCCCACCAGCAGTACAAGAGTGTTCCCTTTTCTCCACACCCTCCTCCAGCATTTATTGTTTCTAGATTTTTTGATGATGGCCAGAGGCAATACAACTGCCTTGAGGATTAGAAACTCCTCTGTGGTTTAAAAGGTAAAATGCAAATGTCTGAAATGATGGAAACCACAGGGATAACATTTAATTCCTTCCATCTTTGCTTTACTATTGTTTCTTTGACGGATGGCCACCTGTCTGCTAGTTAAAACAACAACAAAAACAATCTGGAGAGTTAATTATTTAATTTGCAGTGCTTTGCAACAAATTATTAAGCCATTTTCCCAGAGTTGGTTTGTAGACACATGACTAAAGACAATTTAAGGGTCATTGTATTTAAAAAATGAACTAACTCTCATTTCCCTGGAATATATTTTAATTTACATATACAGTGTTTTGCTAAAAGGAAAGACAAAGAACGAATGTCACTTAAAAAATGTTTTTAAAGTCAGTTGCTTTTAACCCAGTGGGAGAAAACGGTCCAATATTCAGAGAACTTGGAGGAGACCTGCCGGTTATAAGAATCATGCATTACGAAGTCTCCTCTTGTCCTATGTGTAGAGTCTAGAACAGAGACCAGGAATTCCTGGATCCACAGCAACAGCTTCCCCAGGGAGCTGGTTGGAAAGGCAAATTCTTAGACCTGCTGAATCAGAAACTCTAGAGGTGGGGGGTCCAGTAACCTGTGGTTTAATAAACCCTTCAGGGAATCCTGTGAGTGCTAATGTTTGAGAACCACTTACACGAATGTTGTAACATCCTTCAGTGTGTGTGTCATGTGCCTTTCTCACGGACACCTTTGGATCTTATCACTCAAGTCTCTGTCATCAGGCCCTATACTTGGGCTTTCCCCTGGTTCCTTGGTCTCCACTGGGGAACAGGAAGCATAATGGAAGAGTGTTGCCAGCCAAGACGCAGAGACAAAGGAGGGCTGGAGAATTCTGGAGGTGGGGGAAGATGACGCAACGTCATGGCAGGGGGGAAGCTTTGGGAATGGATGTGCACCTCACTCATCCATGCTTTTTACCCCTTTACCATTAGCCATTCCAAATTGCTTTTTCTAATAAAAACATACACAGAACTCAGATGTTCAGAATGTGCCAGAGGGGAAAACAACAACAACAGTCCTGGTGAAGTTGCCCTAGTGTATTCTCGATTACTTATAAATGCTGTTTAAAAAAATTTTTCTTGAGTGCTGTTGAAAGGGGGAGAGAACCCAAACTCAATTGCTTTTGACGAAAATACAATGCCCCCCTCCCCCGCACTGGCTGGAATAAGTGCACCTCTTGAAGATTTCGTTCGACACGAAATGTATAAAGCTGAAAGCCAACATGTTAAACTTTGCCCTTAGGATTTCTTAGTGTGACCTTTGTCATTTGATTTTCAAATGTCTGTGACTTGGTCAACCACTGTGACAGGACATACGACATCAGAGACTGCTCGACAATTAAGTGGCGGTAGTAGATCACACGTAGTGTCCTTCCCCTAACCACTGTCTTCCTCCAACGTCTTTCTTTTATTTGAATGAAGTGTCACTTAATATGGCTAACGAATACATTTTCGAAGCAAAGGCATTTACTCTAAAGGCAGACTTTCATACCGTGTATTTTTGACTGCAAGCAAGTTTTTCACCACAACGTGTTCTTTCCATCTCCAAACAATCATGACACAGCAGTGACTTCAAATATACACATTCCCTGAGTAAATGCATTCTTTTACAGCTTCGATTCTCTCCTCTGTCCTGATAATATTCAAATTTTGATCTCAGATCTCAAATCTGACCGACTCTTAGCTATGATGATCCCTTGTTATTTTAAACTCACCATTCTTAACTGCATCACGTGCCCCTTTGAAATTTCTTCCTACTTTCTAGTCTTCACAGAGGATATAAGGGATATTACCATTCCCCAGGTGAGCACCGGAACATCACCCGAGACTCGGACTTCTCATTCGTGCCTTCTCTTAATCACTCTCTAAGGCTGTTTGGTTGTTCATTAAAAGACCCTTTGGCTTCAGCCTTCCCTTTTCTTCCAAGGTTACCACTCTAACCACCTCCTTCCATAAATTGCTGGTTTTCATTCCTCTAACGTTTGCCCAGCCAGTCGGGTGCGTGCATGGCCACCAAAGTCATCATCCCAGTAAGCTTGTATTTTACTACTACACCATCACATCCTCAAAAGTTCAAAAAGCTGTCCATCCTTAAAGGATGAAGCTCAAACTCCCGAGTTGGGATGCGAAGTCCTCAAAACTATACTGGGTTTAATAATTCTAAAAGACACATGCACCCCAGCGTTCACTGCAGCACTATTCACAATAGCCAAGACATGGAAGCAAACCTAAATGTCCATCAACAGATGAATGGATAAAGAAGATGCGGTATATTTATACAGTGGAATATTACTCAGCCATCAAAAAGAATGAAATAATGCCATTTGCAGCAACATGGATGGACCTAGAGATTATCATACTAAGGAGAAGTCAGACAGTGAAAGACAGATACCATATGATACCACTTACATGTGGAATCTAAAAAAAAAACCCCCCAAAACAAAGATACAAATGAACTTATCTACAAAACAGAAACAGACTCACCGACTTCGAAAGCAAACTTATGGTTACTAAAGGGGGAAACGTGATGGGGAGGGATAAATTAGGAGTTTCGGATTAACAGATACACACTACTATATATAACATAGATAATCAACAAGGACCTACTGTATAGCACAGGGAACTCTACTCAGTATTCTGTAATAAGCTACATGGGGAAAGAATCTGAAAAAGAATGGATATATGTATATGTATAACAATCATTTTGCTGTACACCTAAAACGAACACAACATTGTCAATCAACTATACTCCAATATAAAATAAAAAATTAAAAGAAAAACTGTGTAGGTTTAGAATTTCCCCAGTAGAAGCCAGCTATAACTACCACCGCCTTGCACAATGAACATTCAACTTCAGTTACAATGGATTCCTTATTGGTCAAGAACTGCCACATCCGTTGCTCCTTCTGAGCCCTTGGGCTGCATCTTTCCACCAATCTAGAATTTTTTCATTCCCCCCATGGCATCTCAGAATCTAGCAGAGGGCTAGAGGCACCAATAAATGCTTATTCAATAAAGGAGGACGTGAGTAATATTCATGCAACTAAAGATTTTCTATCAGTAACAGAAATTACATCAAGCCAAATCTTAATTCTATTTCAAAACTGGATAGGATTAAATCATACCTTTCTGAAGACATCAATACATATTTGAGACATCAAGCCAAAGTTCACTAAATCATAAAAACACTTTGATTAAATTAGTTTCAGAAATTGCTCTCCGGCCAAGGAACTATCTACTACGCAATGGATCAGGCAATAAATCTTAGACTCTATGTGCTGACAGGTGTAAGATGATTTATTGAATTGTAAGACAAGGAATTGTGAAGCATTACTAAGAAAATACACACTCTCTTCCAACGCAACATGATTTTACTTAACAAAAAGCAATTTAGGAGGAAACTGTACTATTAAAATAATAGTAAATGCTTCCCATACAGCTCTAATTCTATGCATTAAAAATAATCCAGGAATGAAATCATTAGATCGTGCTGCTGGCTGGAGATCAGACGGATGACTTAATAATGACCCATCCCCGTCAAATAAAGCTCATCTCTGTCTGGTAATAATCAGAGAATTTACACTACCAGTAACCTCCGGTACTTCTTCAACCACATGTTAGCACTGTGATTTTTATTCTTCTATCCAATTTTTCTTTGCAATATTATTCTATTTTATATAATGACAACTAAAGAAACGTAGCTGCATATTTAACTTTCTCTTCCTGATTAAAGTTGATTACAGGGGTTTCCTGAATTTTAACATTTAATCAGTTTTCTTGAAAATTAATACTATTTACAGCTATAGTTTCCCCAACAACCAAACAATCAGACATTTTAAATTTTTTTAAAAATGAAGGGCGGGGGAAGGATAAATTAGGAGTTTGGGATTAATAGATACAGACTATTATATATAAAATAGATAAACAACAAGGTCCTACTGTATAGCACAGGGAACTATACTCAATATTTTGTAATAATCTGTAAGGTTACAGAATGTGAAAAAAATAGATATTCATGTATGTATAATGGAATCACTTTGCTGTACACCTGAAACTAACACAACACTGTAGATCAACTATACTCCAATAAAAATAAATTAAAAAAAAAAAGTAAACTGGTACAAGACTAGAAAAAAAATTTTTTTAATGTATCTAAGGGGAACTTCGTGTAGGTTTAATGAAACGTGGCATCTTTGGTGCTCAGGATACAAAGGTAAACCGGAGCATCATGGGAGGGATCGATATGATTATGCCACAGCATATATGCAGAAGAGCTTGGAGGTGGACCAATCAGAAAGGCGTGTTTTGTGTTGTCAGGATGGAATGATATTGCTAGAGAATCTGACAGTCCTGCTATTGGTCGCTAGCTCCCCAAGTGTATTCTAGTCCTACACAAAAATCTTAGATCTAGAAAACAGGGCCCCTTAGGAGCCCACTCTAGGATGGTATGCCAAAGAGATCTGATTCTGGCTACAGCCAGCCCTTGGGATCAGAGGGAGGCTAAAAGACAGCAGGTAAGTGGGTTCCTGGCTCCTTGTGGAATCTAGGCTTGTTGGCATGAATCTTGATGACCATTTAGTTCCTGGGACTTCACAGAGGAAATCAGGGCCAGTGGTTGGTTATTGGACATGCAACACCAGAAGTGGGTCTATTACGCTCCTGATATATGGACAACAGAGTGATTGAGCCTATGTTCACCACCGCTGTACAAGTGCTTTATGAGATGGGAATGGAAGCTCGGATAGAGGCAGAGCCCTGCATGCTGCCTGCAGAACTTCAGAAAGTAGACCCCCTTTCGAGGGCCTTTGCAAGGTTCCAAGATTTGGGAAATTCCCAGATCCTTCAGCGCACCAGGTACTCACGAAATCAGTCCAGAGAGTTCTGCCTGTGACCTTAGTCTGTTTCCTGCGCTGTTCGTATTCCACACCAATGGTTCTAGCTGTTGTTTGCAGAATGCTCAGTGGGTCATAGAAAGAGGTTCAGAAAGAAACTAGCTCAATGATAGAATCTGATGCTTTGCTTCAAGGTACGAGAGTCAGTTTGTCCTTGACCATCTGAGACAAGAGTATCTTATCCTTGGAGTCATAGGCCATGAAGTTGAATATAGGGTGCGGGTAATGAGAATTCCACCCAAATAGTCGATCTGGTGAACATTAAATCTACCAGTGCCAACGTCCTCTAGTAACACATACTGAGACTCTCCCTGCCTCCTCTTAAAGTGAGAGGACTTCAGGGGGAAAAGATGTAAACTCCCTTGAAGGAAAGCATCATTAGGACAGGACTCCCGTCTCTCTTTATCCCCACTGGCTTCAAAGTACCTGCCGCTTAGTAGATTAGGTACTTTCTTTGTTGCACAGTAGATTCTCAACAAATATTTGCTTAACAAAATGGGTGGATGGGTGGGTGAGTGGGCAGATAGATGGCAGGGTAGGTGGAGGAGGGTTCCTACAGAGTTTGGGAAAATAATTCAACACATTAGTCCCAAATCCTGAGAATGAATTTAGGGGGTACAGAAAGTTCTCCGATTACACAGCTACGCTGGTGCTGCCTGGAAGTTGGAAGTTTTTCCAGTTCCCTCAAATGGGCACTTGTGATTCTATTGAGAGCTTTCTGGAAGGATCCATTCTGACATTCTATGGAAGATACCAAAGGCAGTAGGCCTGTCTCCTTCTCTGTCAAAAACCTTAATTCTTTCCTGTACTTGTTCTGGAAAGAAAGGCCTCACTCCCAGGGCTCCATATCTCCTCTTGTTTGCCTAGAAAGTTGCTATTGCAACTTAGCAGATGAAAACCAGCAGACACTAGTTTGGGGATTACAGACAAACAGAAAACATGGAGTTCAGGTGCTAGTAACAGGTTTTCCCTCCGGTCATTCAGAGCTGGTTGTTCCAACTTCTCAATATCTAAAATCACTAACTTTAAAACTTGAATCTGAAGAAAATATTCTTCAAGGTACTCCGAAGCGGGCTACGTGCAGGCCATCCCTTTTGATAACCAATTACATGCATCGAGATGGAAAAACAGGAAGAAGTTGTCACTTGACAAGCATTTTCCTTCCTTTAGTCCTAAAGTACAACGAGGGTTTAAAAACGAGGACACGAAAGTCGTTTTACACGATTTGCATTTTGTAGTATAGCCAAGGATCTCCTCAACACATCAGCCTGAAATTGTAGTTTAGTGTCTGTTACAAGACGTTTCCAAGAAGCGTAAGAGGAAATTGCAGAAATGAGTTCAAATCACAAAATAAAAACCACAAGGGTGAATTTTCTGAGCACAGGTAGGCAAATTAAGGGATGGATAGAGGAATGTGGGAGGGTAGGGGCTGTAAGGGAGAAAACCATACTTCAAAGACTTCTGGGGCTTCCCTGGTGGCGCGGTGGTTGAGAGTCCGCCTGCCGATGCAGGACAGCCATTTTACCATTTGACTTAAGAGTCAAATCTATCTGGGGAGTTTTTTCACCACTAATGGAACCTAGAGTGGATTACACTCTTATGGCATAAGGTGGAATTTGGCAAAATCAGTGGCCATTTGACATGGTTAACACACTTCTGGATCATATCAATGAAAGGCTTCATAGAATTTTCACCTAAATTAAACATTACAAATGTACAGCTGGAAGGCAGGTTCAAAAAAGTCTCAACTGTATACATTACAACCATTAATGTGTTTTGCAGATTTTTTTTAAGTTGGGATGAATCCAAATTGACCATGTGCATGCTGTCTTTGGCGATCATATGGTTTTTCCAAAACAATTATAAAAATAAAAGGAACATTTGCTCCTTGCTACTAGTGTATACAGTGTCTCCATAGGGTACTTTGTGCTCTTAGAATAAGTGCTCAAGACCTTAAAAAAAATGTTGCAGCCCATTATTGACCAATGTCTGCCAGTTTTAAGAAATGAAAGGGCTACGATGAGGGCTTCTGGGGTGGGAAATTTAAGACTTAATGTGGTGATTAACATCAGAAATAGTATCTAGGATTTCCCTGGTGGCACAGTGGTTGAGAGTCTGCCTGCCGATGCAGGGGACGCGGGTTCGTGCCCCGGTCTGGGAAGATCCCACATGCCGCGGAGCGGCTGGGCCCGTGAGCCATGGCCGCTGAGCCTGCGCGTCCGGAGCCTGTGTTCCGCAACGGGAGAGGCCACAACAGTGAGAGGCCCGCGTACCGCAAAAAAAAAAAAAAAAAATCTGCCTGCCAATGCAAGGGACACGGGTTTGAGCCCTGGTCCGGGAAGATCCCACATGCTGTGGAGCAACTAAGCCCATGCGCCACAACTACTGAGCCTGCGCTCTAGAGCCCACGAGCCACAACTACTGAGCCCACGTGCTGCAACTACTGAGCCCATGGTCCGCAACAAGAGAAGCCACCGCAATGAGAAGCCTGTGCACCGCAACAAAAAGTAGCCCCCGTTCGCCGCAACCAGAGGAAGCCCGCACGCAACAACGAAGACCCAACCCAGCCAAAAATAAATAAATAAATATTTTTTTAAAAAAGAAATAGTGTCTAAACCAAACACTGAAGAATAAAAGGGTTGAATTGAACCCTTGCTGCTCTAAATACATTCTTTCCTTCAACTAATATGACCTTATAATGAAAACTAAAAACTTTTAAATGATCACAGATTAAACACAGCAGCCAGGTTTACTAGACAGTAACATCCTTAATGACAAAAGTACCTTTGTGCTAATCTTAGTGTCTTCCCCTCTGAACACTGAGTAGGATCAATAAATATCTAAGTTGCAATGGAACATAAATGGACCTTGGTGCTGGGAGTAACTGAAGTACTCCATTCCATTCCATTTCAAATGCAAAAGATTTCAAAGATACTCCAACCATGTCACATTGGTAGGAGCCACCATAATTACATTTGAGTTTACTTTTCTGAAGCAGTTTTTAGGGCAACTCAATTCCAGTTCATTAAGTCGAAGTCTTAGTTCAACTGACATGTACCCAACATATAATAATCCTCCCTATATGACACACTCACTGGTCTATAAATGCTCATGATAAAACCCACACAACAAAGTCTACAAACTTCTAATCCAGTTCGAAGTATGTTATGTATTGATGAGCTTTGAAAGATCAAATATTGGCCATGAGATAAATCTCAACACCTCTGACAATATTTGATTTCAGAAAAACAATGTTCACAGCCACACAAACAGCATTAGGAACGTACTCAAGTTCTCATAGCCTCTATGGTCCTATCATTCTTCATAAGTTACTCTTGAGTTTATCTGATTCCAAAGCACTTGGTCATTCTCCCATCACAGTAGAAAGGTGGGCTAGGACGAGGTAATGACTGATTTGTTTAGAACTAGAGGAGGTAATTCCTCTTTCCACACAGCTCTCCTCATGCAATAGGAGTCGGAATAGTAACAATAATAATAGTAGTAGATTAGTAGTAGCAGCAGCAATAGCAAGAGGAGAACTAGTAGTAGCAATGATAATAGCAGCTACCATTTATTGAGCATATACTATGTGCCGAGTATTTCGCATATTTTATCCCTAGTCCCCTTAATAATGCTATAAGGAATGTATTATTACCCTGATCTTTACTGATGGAGAAACATACTCAGATAGACTTACTTTCCCAAGTTCACACAGCTACTGAACGCTGGAGCTGGACCTCTGAGCCCAGTTCCATTTGATTGCAAAGCCTGTTCTCCTCCTACACCATCCAACTTCTGGAGTAGATTTATGTCTTGATCCTTATGGCATCATTCTCTAAAAAGTCAACTTATTTCATTCTTTTTTGCTGTTGTTTTTGCTCCCCTGTAACCTCTTGTAACATTGGCCTCCTTGTAACAGGAAAATGCCTGTTATGAGCACGTGCTGCACTGGCTTTACAAATTGAGATGCCAAAGGGAGAGTCAGTACTTCAAAGGGAAGGTAGGGCTTTCCAAGGTTACACTTAAGGGGGAAGAGCCAATAAGCAAGGTTCCTCATCTGAGTGCCACTGGTTAGAACCAAGAGGATTTGAAATCTCATCCAACATTAGCTGCACCATGTGGAAAGACCTCTTCTGGGAAAAGGCGTGCTTAGAACTGCTTACCAGGACTCAATGAAAAGACCTTAGTTTGGGAAAAGCTTTTCTACCATGAACTGAAATCTTTATCAGAAGACTTTTCAGAAGAAGGGAAATATTGTTTCATTTCCATATCCAGCTCACTCTAAATAAAACAAACTCTGGGTCATTGACCCAATTTAGCATTTCATAAACAATAACAGGACTGAATCTAACTTAAGAGTAGAAATATATATAGTATTCCATGTCATCATTCCTTCTTTAACACCACAGGTTTCTCCCAAACTTTTTTTTTTAGTTTATTTAGTTACTATTTATTTACTTTTGGCTGCGTTGGGTCTTTGCTGCCGCACGCGGGCTTTCTCTAGTTGTGACGAGCGGGGGCTACTCTTGGTTGCGGTGCACGGGCTTCTCATTGTGGCGGCTTCTCTTATTGCGGAGCGTGAGCTTCAGTAGTTGTGGCGTGTGGGCTCAGCAGTGGCGGCGCACGGGCTTAGTTCCTCCGCTGCATGTGGGATCTTCCCAGACCAGGGATCGAACCCGTGTCCCCTGCATTGGCAGGTGGATTCTTAACTACTGCGTCACCAGGGTCTTAACTACTGCGTCACTGCGTCTCCCAAACTTTTACTAGGACTTCATTCTTATTTAGATCTGTATCAATTATAGGGAGATCTATCAATATTCAGCCTGATGAAAGTTTGGGTTCAAATTTGTAAGGAAAGGCTAATAGATGAACTCAGACTAGGTAAAAAGTGGTGCTGTCCCATAGAGTAAAAATGCAACATAATTATAAACTCTAATTTGTGAAAATATAAGCTATCTCCTTTCAAAGGCAAATTTTAGATCATTGCGTATGTACACCTTGACTTACTTCAGGATTTTCACAAGAAAAAATATCTGGGTGTAAGCGTGTTTGTGAAACCTAAGGTAGAGAACATCACGGAAAGTTTCAGTCCTTCTTTCTTGAAATATGTGGAATTTCGAGCCCAGATGAATGAAATTTTCAACACCTAGTAGGCTATCGTGATACCATTTGACAAACTCAGAAGGTAATTTTGGGAGCCTGGGTCTGCTGTGAAATAAGAAAAAAATATTGTTCTCCACCCTTTGCTCAGTCTCCAATCATGGAAAGGCTCTTCTCTTCCTTCAGTACATCTAGTAATCCCTTTGCTTGCCAAAAGGCTGAAAGTCACACCAATGTTCAGGTCACAAAATGAAGAGAGAAGAAAAGGCCTCAGGTAAATGTCTTCAAAACGGGACGTATCCCTGCAGTGATAAGAGGATTATTTCTGAGTGACGGAGGAAGCGGGGCGGGGATTGGGAGAAAGGAGCCCATCCCAAATAAAGCTACTTTAAAGCCCCCAAACAAGACTGTGCTCGATCTGTTGCTCTTTAAAAACTTTTGTTTATCACTTTATACTAGTCATGCTTTTCACATTTATATTATCTTTATTTTTTCCTTCTTTAGTTCTTTTTGGCAGTGCTGGCTGCTGGAAGAAACAAATAATACATCTGAATAAGCTTACAGTGTAGATTTCCGGAACTTTAGAAAAATACTGAATATCGCTAATGTATTTTAAGTGGAACTCCCAAACAACAGCATGTCCTCTAGGGGCTTCCCATGGTAGTTTGAGACTTTACAAGATAAATGGCCAGGCTCCATGAGGCTGCTTCCTGGATCCATCCTGCTGTGGAGTTTCAGGCACGCCTGGAATGTTCTGGCATGACGCTCTCTGCTTATTGTCTTATTGCATGGAATTTATGACTTAGGAAAAAAATTTTTAAGTATTTTAAGGTAATAATTATTCTTTAAGCAGTAACAGCAAAACCCCCAAACAAACCAATATTTAGAAAGAGTGAAAGGAAGACCAATTTTGTCTCAATTTGGGGAAAAAAAAAGTTCTGAAATGTTTTGCTGTTTTTTCATGAAAATTATTTGTCAAGGGTTCAGTGGCATTTAATGACCACGCTCTGTCTCCTTTAGAGCTGTTTTCACGATGATAGTGTGAAACAAACAGAGCTTATTTTTTCGAACATTTTCCATGCCTCTTGTCCATCCTACAAAGACAACCTCAAGTGCAGAGCTTACCTGGGAAGGATCAGGGAACCATCAGTAGGTATCTTAGCACCTGACACTTGCTTGTCCGAAGACATGCTTGGTATTAACTCCTATCACTGATCTTCTAGAACACTCCTTTGCAACACTTTATTTCATAAAATCACCTAGGGCTATACAACTCTCAACTGCGGGGGGGCGGAAAATGCCTCTCCTTCAGCCTCCAGAACCAAAGATTAAGGCAGCAGTGAAGCTCACTATGATGGAGTGAGCACAGTGACGAAAGCAAACTTAGAGCCATTCTCACATCTGTGGGGCGTCAAAGAGGGGGACACGGGGGGGAGGGCATCCAAAACGGGGCGATCAGAGAGATGGATGAGGGACACTTCCTGTGGGAAACAAATTTGATTTTGTTTCACCATCTCTAGTGTTTATCCATTCAGAGAAATCTTTGCCAGAAAGTCACTTTCTCATTGTAAATATGATGTTGATTTTTTTCAGGACAGGAGCACCTTTACTGAGCATATTGTTTAGACAGAAAAATGGAAGAGATCGAGTCACTTTTGCTGAAAAATACAGGTACGTAGGTAACTACCAAATAGAGGTAAATCAACTTCGAAGGAAAATGACCAGATTCAATGGCTTTTGAACCTTCCAAGAAACCTGTTTTATGAGTGCATTTTGGAGGAAGGGCTACACAAACAGCGAAAAAGACCAAAATTGTCATTAAGAACCAAACACATAACTCTCCAGATTAATTGTGATGGCTTCATTCCCACCCCCGTGGCCTTATTCCACGGTCACTCCTGAGGACTCCTGGGAGGCACCTCTAGCTCTCAGATAGAATATTCAAGTTTGCTCAGATTTATTCAAAAGAAATCTGAATAAAATATCCCCTCGGGGCTTCCCTGGTGGCACAGTGGTTAAGAATCCTCCTGCCAATGCAGGGGACACGGGTTCGAGCCCTGGTCCCGGAAGATCCCACATGCCGCGGAGCAACTAAGCCCATGCACCGCAACTACTGAGCCTGCGCTCTAGAACCCACGTGCCGCGACTACTGAAGCCCCCGCGCCTGGAGCCCGTGCTCCGCAACGAGAGAGGCCACCGCAGTGAGGAAGCCCGCGCACCGCAGCAAGGAGTTGCCCCTGCTCGCCGCAACTAGAGAAAAGCCCGCGCACAGCAACGAAGTCCCAACTCAGCACCCCTGCCAAAAAAAAAAAAAAAAAAAAAAATCCCCTCACAGATCATCAGAGCAATGATAAAGAATTTACAACTGATTTCTTCACTGGTTGAAAAGAAAAATCACAACCCGTTTTCCTTAGCAGAATTTTTTTTTCTTCTTGCATTGATGGTCTGATCATATTGTCTTATTTTCTGCCTTTCCAGTTGAAGAAAATCCCTTGGACAGAAATACTACTGACGGGCTTATTACTTCAGTAGAACAGAGACATTGTGATTATTATTATCATCATCTTAAATTTGATAGGTATCTTCAAAATGAAGACCTCTCATAAGAACACAGATAATGAAAATTTCTGTGCTCTAGACTAAAAGCATCTACATTAAGATACTTGTTTTAACTTACATAAAGGTATTTATTCAACTTCTACAGAAATTGGGTATGGGGCTTCCCTGGTGGCGCAGTGGTTGAGAGTCCGCCTGCCGATGCAGGGGACACGGGTTCGTGCCCCGGTCCGGGAAGATCCCACATGCCGCGGAGCGGCTGGGCCCGTGAGCCATGGCCGCTGAGCCTGCGCGTCCGGAGCCTGTGCTCCGCAACGGGAGAGGCCGCAACAGTGAGAGGCCCGCGTAACGCAAAAAAAAAAAAGAAAAGAAAAAGAAATTGGGTATGTTGTAGACACTGCCTCAAACAGAAAGACTACATCAAGTGGAACAACATTTATTGAAGGTTGGTATATTTGTGGTCTGGTATATGGGTTTCCACTAACCAGCTGTGAGGCCTAAACCAGGGGTTGGCAAACTATAGCCCTCGGGTCAGATTGGCCAGCCACCTGTTTTTATACAGTTTCACTGGCACACAGCCACGCCCATTTGTTTACATCCTGTCTACTACCGTCTAGGGCTGCGTTCAGAGCGGTCCCGACTGAAATCATATGACAATATTCAGTAGCTGGCTCTACAATGTTTGCTGACTCCTGCCTTTAGAAACTCATCTGCGCCTCAGTCTCCCCATTTGTGATTGAGAGGTTGGGCAAGACTGACGTTTTTCAACCAAGTTTGCACCTTAGAATAACTGAATCACTTTGCTGTACACCTGAAACACAACACTGTACATCAACTATACTTCAATATAAATGAATGAATGAATGAATGAATGATTCACTTGGGGGAGTTTGGGGAAAATCTCAGGGCCTGAGCTGCACCCCAGAGGATCTTGTTCCATCCGGCTGGGCCCCCGTTCAAGGTGATCTCTGTGCAGCCAGGGCGAGATCCACCGGACTAGACAACAACAAAGGCCCTTCCAGCTTGGGGCTTCCAAGACGTGTACTTCTTGTGAAATAAACAGTATCTGCTGGCAGGAACAAACACTTGGAGACGAGGCCTAAATAACTTCAGCCTCAGCACTGAAGACTCACATTTGATTTATGCCATTCCAAGTCTCTGACTTGAGGGGCTGAGAATCTACAGCTTTGCACAGATACACATGCAGAGCTATATACACATAAACAGTTCCTTTGGAAGACAGCTACCCCTGGAAGGTAGTCCTGATCGTGAACTGCCCCAAGTAGGAAATCTGGGGCATAGGAGATAATATCAAGTGCACCTAACTCACATTTGGGGAAGGGATTAAAGAATATTTAATAAGCCTTTGGAGGTTGAAATACTGCTGAAACCGCCTGGAGGACGGCATGGGCGGGCCCAGACTGCTCAAGACAGGGCGGGGGCCTGGGGTGGAGGAAGCCTGCTGTGCGCAGCCTTGAGGCGGCTGCCAGCCTGCCACTCAGGGCGTCCACAGATGGTGGGAGGGGACTGTGCAAGGGCTGAGCCTTCTAGTCTCAAAACAGATATGGTTTTGGAGGTCACACAAACAAGTCAACGCCTCTGAGAGTGAAGCTGAGCTTTTCCCCTTTGCACTGCCGGCAAAGATGCTTTGGTTAATTACAGGTATCCCAGCCTTAGCACCACTGACACGTGGAGCCGCACGATTCTCTGCCACGGGGGCTTGTCTTGTGTATTCAGGATGTTGCGCGGCATCCCCGGCCTTGATCCACTAGATACCCCTCGCCCTTCAAGTTGTCATAATAAGGCAATTGTGTGCTGCTAAGTTTACCCGCTGAGGTCTTCATGATTTCTTATCATCCTGCCTCAAAGGAGAATTAAAGACAACTGTTCTGAGGCAGCAGGGAACAAACAAATATACATAAAAAACATGCATACTATATACATATATATATATGTATATAGTATTATTTTATCCTGCCCCTTGTGAATGACAAATATTTCATCACCTCTGTCTGAACTAAAGTCTTTAAAAATCGAATGGTCTCTCTATAATACTTTCTCAAAAGAAATCACTGGGGAGCAATTTGTCGATTCAGAAATGAATGCAGAGACCTAAAAGGCAATATTTTGCTTGCTTATGTATTCAAAATTCAAAAGACTGGCTGGTGGGCTACGATCTTCCTTTTTTACCTGATGGGCAAATTGTACTGTATCGTCTGATTAAATTAGTACGGGCTGTTCCATTTGTTTCTACAAGTATTTACTACTGATAAAACACCTTGTAGGGCTTCCCTGGTGGCGCAGTGGTTAAGAGTCCGCCTGCCGATGCAGGGGACACGGGTTCGTGCCCCGGTCCGGGAAGATCCCGCATGCCGCGGAGCGGCTGGGCCCGTGAGCCACGGCCGCTGAGCCTGCGCGTCCGGAGCCTGTGCTCCGCAACGGGAGAGGCCACAGCGGTGAGAGGCCCGCGTACACCCCACCCAAAAAAAAAAAAAAAAAATTGGAAAACACCTTGTAGCTTTTAGAAATGCTCTAGTCACTGAAAAATGAATAATCAGATACCAAAGAACTATGGGATACAGGCGCTGAGCTTGAGAAATGAACAAATGGTTGGGGCAGGAAGGCTTGAACCCAGAAATGTTTATAAAATAATACGGAATGCAGTGTAATTCTGAAGGGGTAGTAAAGACAACATGGCATGTCTGAGATTAGAGAATTTTATGAAAAGCTAACCTAGAGTAGTCCTCGGTGAGCCTAGAGTTAGTCCTTTAAGAATCAACCGGGGAGGGGGAAGGGTAAGCTGTGACAAAGCGAGAGAGTGGCATGGACATATATACACTACCAAACGTAAGGTAGATAGCTAGTGGGAAGCAGCCGCATAGCACAGGGAGATCAGCTCGGTGCTTTGTGACCGCCTGGAGGGGTGGGATAGGGAGGGTGGGAGGGAGACGCAAGAGGGAAGAGATATGGGAACATATGTATACGGATAACTGATTCACTTTGTTATACAGCAGACACTAACACACCACTGTAAACCAATTATACTCCAATAAAGATGTTAAAAACAAAAAAAGAATCAACTGGAGTTAGTAGAGGAAGAGGTAGAAAGCTTGAGGAGGAAGATTATCCACTTTTATTTATATCGACTTTACATTGTCTAACTTCTTAGAAGAATCTAGAATGTTTTTATAACTACAGAGAAGGCTTAAAATTTGCAAATAAGTTGTGGGTTGGGGTAGAAGCCTTCAGGGGAGAATAGCAATGGAGAGAGGAACCTTGGACTTCCCAAGGGTCAGTCATTACCGGGTTTAATCCTCAATTATACCTCTGTTGCACCGATGAACACCTAAGTCTTGGAGAAGTTAGTTGTGTTTTTTTTTCCTTAACCTAAGTTCACACAAATTTAAAATGGCAAGGCCAGGGCACAAGGTGAAAGCAGACTCCAAGCCTGTCTCAGACCTGCTGAATCAGAACCTGCATTTTAATAAGACCCCCAAGTATACTTCCTGTGTACGTTTATATTTGAGACGTTCTGGTCTAAGAAACTAATTTAAACCTACAATTCTGACTGATAAGCAATCCTAGAGAGAGGAACGGATAACAGACCCCAAACCCTTTCATTGACTAACACGTGGTGACCATTTTCACTTGTGTACATGCTTTGCCAAAAATAACTAAATATGAATAAGAATTCATTTAGGTCTCTTAAGAGATTTGAAATGTCAAACTCATAGACCAAGATGCTAAATTTACATTTTTAACCACGGCAAATAAATCATCACATTTCGAGTGATGGAATGAATTTAGGGATCATCAGATACTCATCCATTCCTTCATTTAAAACTAACGTATAGAGTAGCCAGTGAATACTGAATAATTCAACATTACTGTAAGTAAATAAAAATTATTCCACATGGATTTCCGTATTTCATTTTTGTATTTTTACTCCATTATTTGTATTAGAATGGAAAACGGATCAGCTTCAATCTAGTTACCACTTTAAAGGAAATTTCTTTGCTTAGTCCAGGGAGCCCTTGTGTCAGAAGTTAAGGCAAAAGCACTTTGTCTCTCCATCACCCAAGCTCTTTTTCCTTCTCATTACTTTTTTGAAGTGTGGCATGTTTGGGCCATAGTTCTTTCTGCCTTAATCATAGGTGATGATTAGTTCGGGGCAGGATGGGGTCCCTGGGTCCGAGCCCCCAAACTCAGATTTCTCTAACCATAGTTAATGCTATTTAATTTCCATGACCTCACGTTCCAAGTGATTAAGGAGCTTTCCCCACCCACTAGACACTGAGCTAGACACTTGGACCTATATTATCTCATTTAATCCTCCCAAGATCCCTAATGAGCAGGTATTATCATTCCCATATTTTTGCAGGGGACACGTGGCTGTTCCAAGGATCAAATAATACTGATCAAACTGTCAATGTGGAGATTTACAAATGCTAGTTATTCCTCTTGGTAATAGCTGGTTCTCAGTGTTGAATAAGCAAATACCCTTGAACCACATCTGAAAACAACTTCAAGCAGCATCTTGAAAGAGAATCTCCCTCCCTTACCACTCCACAGCCCTGACCTACACGACTGTTTTCTAGAGGTACAAAGGCAGCGTGATGGCCTTGCCTAATACGTTTCCAGATGAATTTCTAGAATAAAAGAGAAACTGGAACCACTTTATTTGACGAGCTGAACACTATAAATGGGTGACATCCTCGTCGGCTGGGACCCTCCAGTGCTTTATTCAGCAATCCAGGGGCAAGAAAAGCACTTCCCTCCTGGGTGGAGTTTGTATGGGGACCTTGGGTCTCCTCGATATTCCAGAAGCGATAGGCCATACTGAGCATGAGTCGGAAAGCCTGCCCGTTTCACTCCTCTCAGCCTTAAATCTGACGCCACCAACGAAGAGCAGCTAAGCTCTGGACAGCCACATAAAGGGTCAAAGGACCGAGAAATAAACCTCTCTACCAGGCCAGCATGTTCATCCTAACACCTAAGTTGGTAAAAATTCCCTAACAGATAAAGCCAGCTCCCCAGCTGGCTTGGCCACACAACAGCCTTTCCTCCAGTGGCCTCTCACAGCGTCTTCCTAGAGATGGGTCCTTCCACTGTGGAAATGACATAAACTGCTCCCTTGCCTGGATATGCACCCGACCTATGAGCCCCGGTCAGGAAGGAAACGGAGACCTCTGAGGAAAGCACGTGAGAACGGCTAGCAGTTCAGCCCGTGATCGGCGGACCTTTAATAAGCAAGGGTCTGGCCCAGATTTTTTCACGGACTGGAGTCCTCCTATGTTGCCCTGACTGCCACTGCAGAGGGCTGCATGGTGCGAATGTCACTGTTGTCCTCTCTGAACACTGCTTTTCCTTGACATGTGTTTTCCCTTCGGCTTTTGGAATTAGGCAATTTCCAGAGAGCAACACGTAAGTCAGCAATTTTGGACAATAAGTCATATTAAAAACTATCTCATGGATTGAGTTTCATGGACTCTTTTCATAACCCTTTTCTAGACTCTTATCACAGTTATAATTATGTCTAGACCATGAAAGCAATGACGTGTCTTTGTGACTCATTTCTGAATTCCCAGAGTTTATCCAGGGCTTATCTCATTAGCTAAACACAAATATCCTTTAGGTGAATAAATATGGGTCCTTTTCTTTTTATAAATTTATTTATTTATTTATATTTATTTTTGTGTGTTGGGTCTTCGTTGCTGTGCGCAGGTTTTCTATAGTTGCGGCGAGCGGGGGTCGCTCTTCATTGCCGTGCGCGGGCTTCTCATTGTGGTGGCTTCTCTTGTTGCGGAGCACGGGCTCTAGGCACGTGGGCTTCAGTAGTTGTAGCACACGGGCTCAGTAGCTGCGGCTCGCGGGCTCTAGAGCGCAGGCTCAGTAGTTGTGGCGCACAGGCTTAGTTGCTCCGCGGCATGTGGGATCTTCCCAGACCAGGGCTCGAACTCATGTCCCCTGCATTGGCAGGCGGATTCTTAACCACTGTGCCTTCAGGGAAGCCCCTCTTTTCTTCTCTTTTCTTTTTTCTTTTCTTCTCTCTTCTCCTCTCTCTCTTTCTTTCAAAGGAGGATTTGACAAAGCAGATGGGGAAGATCATTTATAAAGACACAAAGGGGGTAGAAGATTTTCAGGCTTTCCATATCGTTTCAGTAATAAGAACCCAATCTATCCCCATGGATAGAAGCTGTTATTTGCCTGACTGTTCTCCCCAGCAAGCAGTAAAGGAGATACAAGGGAGGAGGGAGACGATGACCACGTTGCTCTATCCATTCTGCCGCAATGGCACAGAACACCCAGGGCCGCTACAGTGGAGCGGCCGAAGGCCTTCCCCTCCGTCTACAAGCTCCTTCGCTTCAGAGCTTTCCTCCTCCCCCAGCCCCATCCAACAGTGAAGCCCCTCCTTCTTCCTATTCTAAGGGAGACAGCTGCCAACGCAGAGCCCAGGGCCACCTTGCTCCATCCTTCGTTCACACACCCAAGGCAATCTACAACAAAAAGCAAAGCTGGCCAACTGAGCTTGTGATTGGCCCAGGCTGCCCGCCTGTCATGTCACCTATATTTGTCTCATCTGTCTTATCTGTGTCGAAATGTGACAGTCATGGCATAAACCCGAATGCCAGCTTCTCTTTCCTCGGAAACAGCTGGAGTCCTCTGTCAACACCTGGGGTGCTGATTCCATCCAATAAAGCAGGAACATGAAAGACTAGCTCGTCCCCCTGGACTTCAAAACGCTGCTTGTTTTTAAAGCCATTTCTTTCAGTCCACCGCTCACTGCTTCTTAAAAGTCCATTTTACTACTTAGCTTGGTTTAAAAAGAAGGACAAATCAAAGTTGCCACCCAATTATAATTCCTCAGAGGGTTGTTCAAAATTTCCCATGGCAGCCAGAAACACAAATAGACCCTATAACCACTAAGTAATTTATGATACTGTCAGGAAATCCACGATCGGATTACACCAATGAAGCCTTTATTGTAACAGTAAATGCCCAGATATAATAATACCTCATGCTCGTGGAACGTTTACTATGTGCCAATCACAAGGCTAGGCACTTTACAAGCATTTTCTTTTCTGATGAGAAATGCAAAATGTATTCTCCTCTGTCAGCTTAAAAGCTATCCTCATGGGTAGGCAAAGTCCTTAAGTATCGTGCCCAAAAGTCTAAAACGTAAAGTGAATTAAGTTTTAAGTGGATTTTGTAAGTGGATTGATAGTTTTATCAGATTTTTCCAGAATGTCACGTACTGAGAATATATCCAATCTTTAGCCACATTCACCTCCTCAGGCCACTTGTGTTCTCCTTATTATTTTACCTATCCAGTGTCCAAAAATTTGCCAGCCTTTCTAAGAAGAACCTAATTTATGATTTGTCAGTGATAGAGGATGAAAGAGAATTCTGAATATCACAGCCTTTAAAAAATGAAATATTTAGTTAATGTAATTTCAGCAAATCCTGCTAGCTTTAACTCTGACTGATCAACACGAATTGTGTTCTTTCAGAACTTTTCAACTTAAATTCAAATACCATGCACAAATAGATACTCCTCACTTAACATTTACCCACTTTATATATTTAAATAAAATTAAGCAGTTAACTGTATATTAAGACATTCAGGAAAAAAATTACCCTATGAGGGAAATCGGTGAGCCCATGGAAGAAGCTTCAAGGACAATTCATTAGTTTCCACACGAGTATCTCCTTTCCTCTGAGGTGTCCCCAAGGTCACCTGGGGGCCATGTGTGTGAACTCAGCTCCTGGCATGAGATCTGGCCCTTCAAGACAACCCAGTCTACGCTGGCTCAACTGGAGAAAATGTTGGCGTGGAGATATCTTAAGGCAGCTTTTCTGGTGGCCCTAGAGGCACCATCCACCGTCCATGATGGTGGCCTACAGCCCGGCCAGCTGTGTGTGTAAAATCGCTGAGTTAAGGCTCCAAACCTCAAAGGAAACCTCGGAAATGACGGAACCACTTGAAAGGCAATGCACTGTTAGCTGGAGAAGAAGTAGCCGAAGAGACACAGAACAACTGGGCAGCGGGAAACTGTGTTCTAGTCCTAGCTCAAAGTCCTCTCCCCAGGTGACGTGGGCTCACCCCTCTTACCACTGTCAGCCCCAATTTCCTCATCTGCGCAATGGGGATGCAAGAACACGCCCTTCAATGCTGCATCCGGCTCTAAAACATTCCTGAAGTCTGTGGTAGGCGTTCAGAGGCTTGAACAGCAACCTCCTTATAAGTGGATCAAAAAGCCAGAAGAAATAAGGACACGTGGTCACCAGTATGTCGCTGCACTAGGGGAGCAGGAAAAGAATCACATTTATGTCTGGACCCAAGAGCCACTCATCAGTGACCACTCCTATTGATCCTGGGTCTTCAAGGACAAGAAACTGACTCTTACCTATTTGCATGTTTCTGTTGAGTGTGGGAGGTTTTCACCTATGACACTACTTCATTTTGCACATTAAAAAACAGACCACAAAATCTAAAGTAATGTGAACATCTTTTCCCCCTTCTGTTTCTTCTGTGGACACAATGACCCTAATCTTTCTGATATCCTCATTTGACCTTGCCTTCAGAAAATCTACATGACATCAGCCTCTCTCACAAAAACCAAACTCCTTCAGTGTTACGCTATAAAGAAGAGGAAAATTGCCCCAAACCCTTAACCTGGCACTCAAAGACTCAAACTCTTCCCCCAACAAGACTCTCCCGACATCCTCCCTCCTGGCCGCTCCATCGGCAACCTGGGCTCTAGCCAGCATTGTCTAGAATCCCTAAACTGTCTTGCGGATTCCTGCCAACAGGTCTCTGCTGGCCTCACTCCTGAGGAACGCCTTGCTCTTCTTCTTTGATGCATAATCCACCCATCTGTCACGGCGGCTTAGAGCCCACCACCCTGAAGCACGGTTTCTTGTCTACTCAAACCCAGAGCTGGCTCTTCCTCCCCCGAATCCCGAAACACGCCTCTAACCCATCAATCCCACACCTGGCCATCAACAAGCATTTATTCACTGTCACGCCCCCGCCCTTCGCCAGGTGCTTGAGACACAGAACTACAAAGCCCATGAAAGCGACAACGTGGACTCTTACCTCACACGCAAATAACACAAGCACTGGTTAAAAAATAATTGGCGGGGCTTCCCTGGTGGCACAGTGGTTAAGAATCCGCCTGCCCATGCAGGGGACACGGGTTCGAGCCCTGGTCCTCGAAGATCCCGCATGCCGCAGAGCAACTAAGTCCGCGCGCCACAACGACTGAGCCCGTGTGCCACAACTACTGAGCCCGCATGCCACAACTACTGAAGCCCGCGCGCCTAGAGCCCGTGCTCCGCAACAAGAGAAGCCACCGCAGTGAGAAGCCCGCGCACCGCAACGAAGAGTAGCTCCCGCTCGCCACCACTAGAGAAAGCCCGCGCGCAGCAACAAAGACCCAACGCAGCCAAAAATAAATAAAAATTAAGAAAGAAAAAAAAATAATTGGCAGGTGGTCTGCCTCCAAATTCCACACCTTAACCATCATGCCATTCTAACCCCCTGGTTTCTTACAGTATTTTTACGTTATAATATATTGCCAGGCACAAGGCTGAGGGTTTACATGAAACATTTTATCTTGTTTTTCCATGATTCTACGCAAGTAAGTACATTATTAGCCCTGTTTTACAGAGGAACTTAAGCTAAGCAACAGGTTCCAAGACTACATTTGTTTCCACAGCCATGTGACTAAAAGGTACCTTGCGTACTTGTCTGTGCATATCCCAGAACTCTCTGAGCTTCTCAAAAATGATTCCAATAACAATAAATCATCAGGCAATAAGACATTCCTATCTGCAGTTGAAGGAGGGAGAGGAGACTCCTCAGGGGGAATAGGCAGATGAGAAGGAGAGAGGAGAAAGATGGAGCCTTAAACTTACTGTTAAGAACATATCCCTAGAGATGTTTTCTTTTACTCCATATATCATAAATAGTTTTTGTACCCAACTAAGAAAATTAAAATATAGGTTTAACATATTTGACAAATATTTGGAAACTGTATTTCATCACATGGGAAGTTTTAAAAAATATATTGCAGACTAAAGAAATGTTCCCATGCAATAAGTCCAAGCAGAATCACAATTTGAAGGGGCCAGTTGGAACTGGTGAGACCTCATATAACCAAAACATGTTGGAAGACATGTGTCTGAAGTTCACATATCCCCAGTAGCATCGTGTGACAAAATGTCATAAGGTATATCTACACGTTAGATTAAAATCTAGCCTAGAATTATTGTGAACTAGTCTGAAAAAAGATACAGGGGTTGCACAAGGGATGTGGTAAGTGGGAAAAACAAAAAAGAATGACTGATACCAATCTATGGTAAGTGGGAAAAATAAAAAAAGAATGATACCGAACAATCCACGGACATCTAGTAAATTCAACATTGTTTTCTAATAAACAGCTTGGCAATGGTAGGTGAAATGGCCCTTATTCCAGGAAGCCTTTCTCCATCTCTCAGGTCTGGGGTTGGTGTCGTCCCTGCTTTGGGCAGCGTGCCTCCTTCCACCACCACCAGAGGAAATGTTCACCCGCCGGCACTCTCTGCTAAACTTTAAGCTCCGTGAAGGAGAGAGACCGTTTCTGTTCATATTGCCTTCATTTATGCAGCATATATTAACTTACTTTTGCGTGACCTCTCAAAAAACCCCATATGTCAGGGCTTCCCTGGTGGCGCAGTGGTTAAGAATCCGCCTGCCAATGCAGGGGACACGGGTTCAAGCCCTGGCCAGGGAAGGAAGATCCCACATGCTGCGGAGCAACTAAGCCCGTGTGCCACAACTACTGAGCCTGCGCTCTAGAGCCCGCAAGCCACAGCTACTGAGCCCACGTGACACAACTACTGAAGCCCGCACGCCTAGAGCCCGTGCTCCACAACAAGAGAAGCCACCGCAATGAGAAGCCCGCGCACCGCAACGAAGAGTAGGCCCCGCTCGCCCCAACTAGAGAAAGCCCGCGCGCAGCAACGAACACCCAACGCAGCCAAAAATAAATAAATAAAATAAATAAAAACCCATATGTCAAATACGGTTAATGGGAGGATAAAGGAAATGGTAGGTATAATGGATCTATCAAGTGTCCATCACATAGGCGCATAAAACAAAGGTGAGTTGTTCTACGAGTATTTGAGATCTAGTTTATCAAAATTCACACCATTAAATTTAAACCAGTGAAATGCAATACAGACCCAAATAATGATTCACATCCAGCTGGATAAAATATAATGTAATATCTGGCTGTGCTCTCATTTAGAAATTCTCTTATAGAATTCTTTATCGTGTTTACGGATGAGTATCTGCAACATTATTAGGAATGGCATTTAAGTTTCCATGTAGTGTTAACAGCTGATCATCACTGAAGCCGCTGACAAGTATCTATTGGGAATTCATTATCTGCAAGACCCTGTGGTCAGTCTTAGGTGGGTGATGGTACAGTGAGAGCCAAAGGTCTCTGCCTAACTCAGGGTGCTTAGATTCTTGAGGGGGACATAGCGTGCGTTCAGCTGACTGGGTAACTAGGTATACACTGGAGCGACTGTTATGGGTGGGACTGTGGCCCCTAAAATTTCACATGTTGAAGTCCTAATCCCAAATACTTCAGAATGGAACCTTATTTAGGAATAAGGTCATTGCAGCTCTAACTGGCTGTGATGAGATCATACTGTACTGAAGTGGGCCCTTAATCCAATATGACTGGTGTCCTTTTAAGAAGGGGAAATCTGGGGCTTCCCTGGCGGTCCAGTGGTTAAGACTCTGCGCTTCCACTGCAGGGGGCCTGGGTTCCATCCCTGGTCGGGGAACTAAGATCCCGCATGCCTCGCGGCACGGCCAGGAAAAAAAAAAATTATGCCAAGAAGGGGAAATCTGAACACAAAGACAGGCACAGCGGGAGAATGCCATGTGAAGAGACACAGGGAGAAGACAGCCACCTACAACCCAAGGAGAGGCGCCTAGAATCCGCTCTTCCCTCACAGCCCTCAAAAGGAATCAACTCTGCTGGACCCCAGAACTGTAAGACAATACATTTCTTTCCTTTAGGCCACCTAGTTTGTGGTTCCTTGTTGTGGCAGTCGTGGCAAATTCATACGGTGACAAACACTAAATTCTCACAGATGAAGGTTTCTCAGCCTGGGCACTATTGAGATTTGGGACCAGACAAGTCTATGTGGGAGCACCCATCCTGCACCCTGTAGGATGCAGCAGCAACCCTGGCCTCTATCCACATATGTATGCAACACACACACCCTTTCACTGGAACCTGCACTAAACCGGCTACTATTTTCAGAGAAGAAACAATCTATAGAAACTCGGAAAAAGGAAAAAGTCTAGCTCAGTATCTACTTACAACTTCCCCAACGGCAAATTAAGTACAAGACTTTAAAAAATATAGACCCTTATGATCTATAAATGACGCTGAAGAGTGAAATCCCATGTCTTCACCTCCAGATGAGAAGGGCTACACAGGAAGGCTGAGATTTAATTGGAACCTTTATCACACTATTATAAAATTACAATGGGATGATCCATTGAAAGGGGTTTTTTTTTGTTTTTTTTTTTTTTTTTTTTTACAAATAAACTCCCTAGGCCAACAGAAGGCCAATTAGAGTCAGAAAAGCAAAACAATGATTTGCAACTTCAGTTTCAGCTAACTTGAAGTCTGACTATGCTGAAATTGAAGGGCAAGGAAAGGTCAGTTTTTCTTGGTTTGTGTATTTTTATAGGTGTAACTAGAGGAAAGAAACAAGAGCTCCAACACTGTATGCTGGAACAGAGGAAAAGAAATTACTGCATCGTAATTCCTCGAAAACTCCGGAATGCGTTCTATTAAATTCTCTTACATGTTATGCGGTTCACAAATCAAACTTTTGATCCAAGTTTGGAGGACTGAGAGGCTTCTTAAAATTCAATCAAAATGATGTGAAAAGGTGCACATTATGATATGCTCCATTTAGAGACTTATGCATTTGTCAGGAAGACTTTTCTCTTTTTATCTTAAAACAGAGTTCAGGGGGCTTCCCTGGTGGCGCAGTGGTTGAGAGTCCACCTGCTGATGCAGGGGACACGGGTTCGAGCCCTGGTCCGGGAAGATCCCACGTGCCACGGAGCAACTAGGCCCGTGAGCCACAACTACTGAGCCTGCGCGTCTGGAGCCTGTGCTCCGCAACAAGAGAGGCCGCGATAGTGAAAGGCCCGCGCACCGCGATGAAGAGTGGCCCCTGCTTGCCACAACTAGAGAAAGCCCTCGCACAGAAATGAAGACCCAACACAGCAAAAATAAATTAATTAATTAATAAACTCCTACCCCCAATATCTTCTTAAAAAAAAAAAGTAGATTTGGTTTGAGAAAATGTCATTTCAATTGAATTAAAGTGGTTTGTTGCTAGCTTAAAAAAAAAAAAAAAAAAAAAAAACAGAGTTCAGGAAATGCTGGGTTAGTTTTCTCTTTGCTTCAATATTTTAAGAGTACTTCCCAATGCATAGTTTCTGAAAGCATTAGATTCCTGATGCTATTTCAAATGATGTGAAAGATTTTGCTTGCATGAATTCTACATGCTGGAATTTTTAAATGTTTTTTTCCCTTTGTGTCTAGAAAAAAAGGTGTAACGTACAAAAGTATATTCCAATCCTCTATATCAACACACGTACACTGAGAGTTCATGTGAGCAAAAAATGTCCCTCAAAGTTGAGTGTTATTGCAAGAAATAATTCTTCTTCATAATCACTGCAGAATTCCCCCTCTTCAAATAATGGACTTTTACTAACAGAAGTAAAAAAAAAACATTTTCAAACAGCAGACACCTGAATCCTTACATATTCAATTAACTAAAACAAATCTATCATGTTATCAATGAAAGCATCCTCAAATTCCTACATGCTTTGTGTTTCCACATCATCACAAATCCATTTCTGTACGAGATGCTAAAGCCTCAGGAAAATACATTAAAAGAACACATTTACCTGATGAACCTAGGGGCAGGACAGGAATAGAGACACAGACGTAGAGAATGGACTTGAGGACACGGGGAGGGGGAAGGGTAAGCTGGGACGAAGTGAGAGAGTGGCATGGACATATATACACTACCAAATGTAAAATAGACAGCTAGTGGGAAGCAGCCGCATAGCACAAGGGAGATCAGCTCGGTGCTCTGTGACCACCTAGAGGGGTGGGATAGGGAGGGTGAGAGGGAGACGCAAGAGGGAGGGGATATGGGGATATATGTATATGTATAGCTGATTCACTTTGTTATACAGCAGAAACTAACACACCATTGTAAAGCAATTATACCCCAATGAAGACATTTAAAAAAATGGCTAATAAACCAAAAGAAAAAAAAACACATTTACTTTTTCAGATCAAAGTAATTAACAAAAATACCCTTTCTTGGTTTTGGTCCTTTCAGTATGCTATTGCTTTCTTCAAAAATTCAATGTTTATATTGTACTTAGGTTTTGAAGTACCATAGGCACCCAAATGTCATCTATTCTGTGATTTTTTAAAATTCTAACCTAAGTGGCATGTTTTAGAACAAACAGGCTATGCTAGCATGTTATTTGTTTAAATGCTCATAAGCACATTTTGTGAAATGGCTGTAAATAAGTACTTATAAGCATATTTTGTTGAGCGGCTATAAGTGTGTTTTGGTGCACTGGGTGCTGTTTATATGCTTATATTTCTGTAATTAGAAGATAAAATCCACTAGATCATTAATTCTCAGGCCCTCCCGGTAACAGTATAAAATGACCGCTAACCCACTGGCTTGATTAGACAAGTGTGCAGGGCTCTTAATTGAAGAGTTTCATTTTCATCACAAAAATGGCTAGGGCATTAAAAGTGTCTCCTCTAAAATTTGGAGATGTAAATAACTAAGAACTCCTCTGTGATGGTACACAAGTCATGAGAAGAACTCGAGGATCAGGTTTAAATATCAAGTCTGGGAGCTGCTGAATACGGAACCTCATTGTGGTGCTTTGACAAACGGTCATTAAAGGTAGTGTCAAGCCAACTGAAGGAACATTTTTTGAATAAAAAAACCGATCTGGCAGCTTTACGTTTCGGAAAGCAAAAACACCTAGGTCCTTGGAAACCAACTTACGGTTACCAAAGGGGAAAGGTGGTCATGGGGGGGTGATAAATGAGGAGTTTGGGATTAACAGATACACACTACTATATATAAAATAGGTAAGCAACAAGGACGTACTGTATAGCACCAGGAACTCTACTCAATATTCTGTAATAACCTAAAAGGGAAAAGAATCTGAAAAAGAAAATATATAACTGGATCACTCTGCTGTGCATCTGAAACTAACACAACATTGCAAATCAACCATACTTCAATTTTTAAAAAAAGGAAAAAAAACCCACCTATGTTCAATCATCCTAAATATTCTGTCCCCCACC
The DNA here is from genome assembly GCF_937001465.1 of Orcinus orca. Classification (NCBI taxonomy): domain Eukaryota; kingdom Metazoa; phylum Chordata; class Mammalia; order Artiodactyla; family Delphinidae; genus Orcinus; species Orcinus orca. Next base: position 8,075,904 of record NC_064580.1, read on the forward strand.
AAAAAAGGGTGGAGGGATCACCTTGGTTTCTAAAATTTGATAGCCACAGCAATCTCTGAAGAATTTGTTTTAGCAGCACAATTCTCACACGCACTGCCTTTGCTATTAAGAACTCTGGAGGCGTGTTTTTGGCTACCTTCGTGCGCGACACTAGGAAACCAGGCAGCATCTGTCTTCCCTTGTCTGTATCACCTCGATCCTCTGGCTCAGCTTTCTAAAGATGGTTTTATACTAGTCACCTCACTCTGACTGAGGCATGCCGCCCAGGTGATGCTTTTGCCCCCCAAGTGACGTCTGGAAGCAAGGATTCACTTCGGCATGCCAAACTCCCTCAGCATACCAAGAAACAGCCACCACATCACAGATGTGGCGCATTCATCCCAGCATCCCCCAAAGAAACTACGTGGTCCTGGTAAACACAAGCCCCCATCAGCGCCGAGAAGTGATAGGAACCATTTGTGAGACGTGGTGATGAGCTCTGAGCGGTAATACTTTGGATCATGTGATTCATTTTGTTTGCTCAACACAGTGTGTGTTTGTCCTGAGAGGAAGGACTTCGGTATATATTTACGCAAAGCTCTTAATTTATACTTCCTTTCCTTTTAATTGGCATCTTGTTACCTAAAATTAGCTGGGGAACGGAGCAGACAGAGCGTCTCATGATCAGAGCAAACTCTCTGGGCTGAGTTTGCAATAATTAGACCCACCGTCGCCCGCAGATGAACAGACACCTGGAGGCCTGCCTTATTTCTTCCCTGGTGCCTTCTCTCCATATTTAGAGAGTGATTTTTAAAATCTGACGTATAGTCATATTAATTATCATTCCCTGAGGTGGAGTTTGGCTCCTAATTCATGTTAAAAGTGAAGTTCAAACATTCTTGCCTGTAACCTTATGGCATAAAAAGCCTCCACGCAAAGGAATTCTTTCGTGAAACCCGAGACGATCGGGACACTACTTCACCAATACGCTGGATATCATTTACACAAGGAATAAAAGGTCACGTGTCCTCTAAAATCCCACATTTGCTATAGGCATTTCTCCTTCTATTCTTCTGTTTGGGCAGTAACTAGATACAGGTACGATGCAAGTGAAATGAGTTTTCCCTGATGAGTAAGGAAAGTAAACGCCCCCAAAATGCCCAAACCCAGATTTCATCCGCCATTCCTTCCCACGCGCGCACGCTCTCGTTCTCTCTCGCTCTCTCTCAACTGCAAGGATTGAAAATGATCCAGATTTTTCAGAATTCGCCCTCACCTTGACAACGCTAACATTACAAGCGGCAGTCAACTTTTACAAGACACCCTTATTGTGTAACACGGCTAGGCTGCCAAAAAGACGTGCTATAACGAATCAGATAACAAAGGCGAAGAGAAAACCTTCACCTGCCACGTAGCTAGCAGTGAATATACTTTTTCTTTCCATGACATTTGCTGGCAGAAAGGGGTTCGGCTTAAGGCGGATCGGACTAACCTTCAATTTGTCATAGCGCTCACTCAAAGCTGCCACCTGATGGTCTCGGTGCCGCCCGACCAGTTTACACAAGGCACAGATTAACTGGTCATCGGTCACGCAGTACATATTCACCTTCTCATCCTCGTGCTCCAGGCACATCAGCCCCCGAATGTGCGAGTCCGGGATGGGCTCAATCAGACGGTGGCCCGTAAAGGGTTTCTTGTTCGGGTGAGTGGCTTTCAGGCACTCGTCACAGTAGGACACTTCGCAAGTGACACAGGTCTTCACGGCGTCTTGGGCAGGATCCTGGTCACAGAACTGGCAGAGGACTTTCTCGGCCGAAGTCATGCTGTTGGCGTCGAACGGCCGCTCCCGGCGGGTCTCGCTGGGGGAATTGGGCCCGCTCACCGAAGCTTTCTGGAACCTGTCGATGATGTTCTGCAGGGTGACGTTGCGCTTGAGCCCGTCTAGACCTCGCTGGCTGAGCGTGATGACATGTCGGCAGGTGGGGCACTGGAAGGCAGTGATGGACTCCACGGACTCGTTGGTGGCGCAGTGTGACACCAGGATGCGGTGGGCGCAGTTGAAGCAGAGGCTGTGTGCGCAGGGGAGCAGAAGAGGGTCCTCAAAGAGCTCCAGACAAATAGGGCAGGTCAGCTCCGACTCCAGTGTTTCCATCTTCAGGCAAAGCTCTCCTGGGTCATCAGCAAAATCCAAGGAAGCTGATCAGCTATCTGGAAACAGAACGTAAGATTTGATTAGGCGCGAGGGGGGTCAGCCATGCGGGGCTGTCAGCTTTGACTACATCTCAGAATAATTCCCAACACAGGTCACGGAAGGGTAAATGTGTGTACATTCCAAATAATTCTCTCTCTATTCACTGGGGAAATTGGGGGGGTGTGGGGAAACACTCTAAGCCAGCAGACCAGCTAACATTTCCTCAAGGTTCCCGTCACTGAAAGCGGTTTTTTTTTTTTTTTTTTTTTTTTTTTTTTTTTTTGCGATTTTGTTCTTTAAAGGTTCTCGCTCCAAACTGGCAAGTTCTTGAAACTGTAATTTCCATATCTAATCACAATAATCTTACGGTGCCATGGCCAAGTTTTCCTTGTGTTGAAAATGAAAATGTAGAAACATTAATTAATCAACTACGGAGTGTTTCATAACTTTGAATTTATGAACTTACATGTTAAGTATATGTGTTTTAAGGGCCTCTGCTCTGCCGTACCGAACCAGGCTTCAGAGAAGGAGAAGGGCACTTATTGTAGAAATGGGCATGAAATGTGTATGAAATCAAACGCGTGATTTCAGGGGTAAGGATAATGCTTCAGCAGGGGATGTCAGTTTCCAAAATACATTCCCGAGAAAAAACCGTGACTTTCACAAAGATGATTGTGATAAAGGCAACGTTTCTGGCATGCGTTTGTTACTCTTCTGAATAATTCTATTGTTTGATCCAGCGGTGGGACGTGGGTGGGCAGAGGGAAGCAAAGAAAAATATCTGGGGGCCTTTTCAGCGGCTGCGGTGAGCTTGGGGACCAATGACTAATAACGACATAGTTCATTAGAACAAGGATTTTCGTGGCTGCAATATTCATTTGCTAAGTTGTAACAGTGGGGACGATTACAGTTGAGAAAGCAGTTGAAGGCAGTGGCACTCCTCCGAGGAGATTTACAAGGGCTGCCGAGGGACCCTGCACAGCCCTCCCGGGCTGAAATCTCCCATCAAGGGCTTGTCACTGTCGCCAGCGACAGGCCGGGCTAGCAGGAGGTCCAGCCTCACACGCAGGGCCACGTTGGCCCGGGCACGACCTCCGGCAGCTTTGTTGCTCCCCTCCAGGCGGCCTTCGGGTGGCCCAGCTGCACGCTCCCCTCGCCAGGAAGACTTGCTGCTTTTGTGAACTCTCGCCTGCCTCCCCTTTCAAAAGGGCAGGGCAAAGAATCCCACATAAACCCCTGCTCATTAAGAGGGAAGAGGCCTCGTGCTCATTAGCAGGCCTGGGAACCAAGCCTCTTTGAACCTTCTCCCTTTCAAGGCCATTAGCAGAGGTCTGCGCAACAGTGACAGGCATATTAGATGCAGCCCACTGCGGGCGGTGGGAGAACCGTTCAGTTCACCCGGTAGATGCAAGGTTCAAATCACACTCCGGGGGGATTTTCTCAGCCTGATTCATAGGAAGGCTTCACATCCAAAGCTATGTTTAGTGATTCTGACAATCAGCCTTTTTGTATTCACACCTCCATTTATTTACAAAATTCGCAATTTCTAGAATGCCCTGACCCTCTCTGAAATAGCATCCCTCAGAAATACCATGGGGTGCTGTGCTTAAACTAATGCTCATCTTGCTATCAACTGAACGGTAACTGATCATTAAAAGTGTAAAGTATGTGCTAAGCTTGTTACAACTTAAAGGGCTGCTGGCTTCATCTTAAAAGACCTCTCCAGCCATCCGCTAATGCTAACTACGTAAGAAAGGATAAATGGGCAGCAGAGATTTGAAATATTAAAGGTTTCTCATCTTTCCACAACCTACAGTGGAAACCCCAGGGCTGCTGTTGTGAGAAACTTACCAGCCCCGCTTGGTTCCGGCCAACCCTTCCTACACAAATAGCCTGGAAGAAATGGAAAGGTTTTACCTATTAATCATCATTTTGGTTCATCATGGAAAAACAGAATTCTCTCTACATCAAATTTCTTCTCACTTCCCATCAGAAGCATGTAAAGGAAAAAGGTAGCCCCTTTGGTCTGCTTCGTGCTCAGGTGAAACAGAAACACCTACCGATGGATCTCAACAGGGGGCTGAGCGTCAACTATGCCTGGAGAGTTTTGACGATTGTATTTTTAGGCAGGTGCTAGAATTCCATCCCGGAGCAGTGCAATCAGAATTTCTAGAGGTGATGACGCTGCCGACCCCGATGGAAATGCTGACATTTTATTCAAGAGACATTTACCGAATACCAAGCACTGAGCTGGCTCCTGGCTTCCTCCTCTTCCCCTTTCTATGATCGTGGACGAAGCCAACAAACATCCTCTCCTACCTGGATGATCGCAGTATTTTTTCTAAATGGTCTCCTGGCTTCTGCTCAGTCTTGCCCCTCCCCCCCCCCACCCCGCCCCGCGCCCACAGTCTATCCTCCATTCGGAAGCCTGAGCCTGTTAAAACACGACAGAGCCTGCCTCGCCTCTGCTCTACCCTCCAGGGGTTTCCCATCTCACTCAGGAAGAAATTCACCAGAATAAAACCAGCCCCAGAAAACACAGACTCAGACAGTGACCTCATTTCCTCCCACGCTACCCCTTGTTCTGCTCTGGGCACATGGTCTCCTTGTGATTCCTCAAGCACGCCACGCACGTCCTGTCTCCCCTTGGCAAGGTCGTTGGAATGAGTCTCCGCTCCGATGTCACCTTCTCTGTGAACCCACATGAAAGCGATTCCCCTAAGACCACCACAACCAACCACCCACCCACCCATCGCGGCAACCCTTCTTCCCCCATCTCGGTTTGTTTTCTTCTATGACGTGCATCGCCGACATAGTGTATTAGTTTGTTCACTGCTCTGTCTCTCCCCATGGCCCCAGCATTAGAATATCAGCTCTACGAGAGCAGAGACTCTCTTTTGCTCTTTGAGGGATGTACAGCCAGCACCGGGAACAGTGCCTCGCACACAGTAAGACCCGGACATTCGTTGGTGGGGTTAATACAAAGTACTGATGTTGGGGACGAAACCAAAAAGCATAAAACATAACCCTTGCTTTCAAGAATCTCTCAAAAATATGAGAACAGAGGTCAGCAAAGTTTTTGTACCAAGGCCAAGACAGTAAATATCTTTGGCATTGCAGGACAGACACTCTCTGTTGCAATTACTCAAATTTGCCACTGTAGCACGCAAAAGCAGAAATGAAAGATCACGGCTGTCCAATGGAATCACATTTACAAAAAGCAGGTAGCAAGCTGGATTTGGCGTGCGGAGCTTATTGTGCTGACCCGTGTTTCAGAAGAGAGAAACATGTCCAGCCAGCCAAAAGAGAAATGGAAAGCACTCTCAAAAAGTATGAATAAAATGCTGCGCCGGCAACAACGGCCACACCGGGAGAGTGAGACTTCGACAAGCGTGTACAAGTTTCGAGTGCTAACGGGAAATGCCATGCGATGGGATTTCACCCTGACATCAATGGACACGATGTGAGTCAAGTGCTCAGGGGCAATTTACGTAAGAATGATTTAAGAGCAGCTGCTCAGAACTGGACCTTTTTTCTTTTATTGCCCTAGCACTTGGCGTGGGGCTTTATGCAAGTCTCTACGCTGTAAATGCTGGTTAATTCTATTAAGTGATGACAAAATATCTAGATGCAAAGTGAGGTTGAGCCAATTTTCTGAAACTTTGGCCTCTGTGCTGCCAGAAAGGAAGGGATTTTGATTTGATATCTACAGCGGATCTCATTTTTACTACTTTTATCCAGATTTTGCCATGGTAGCGATATTCTTGTTAAACTACTCAACAATAAATTACTACTAAGCATGCATGCCATTCTTCCACCTTAAAAAAAATAGCATGGTTTATTGTCTAGCTTTCTTTAAAATCTTTTTTTGAGAAATGAAAATGCCATTCATTCTTTCACCAAATACTGAAGTCCCTCTAGGTGCTGAGTCCCGGGACAAGCAATGGTAACACCTGCCCCGCCTACCCACAGCGATCTTCTGGTCTATCAGGGGAGAGAACATACAAATGGTTTTCCAGCATGACAAAAGACACGCGCCAAAGACTGGGGGAGAAGAGAATGGGGAAGCTTCCTGAAGGAGGCAACACGCACGTGGGTTTTCAAGATGAACAGGGGTTTCACCAAGCACACAGAGGTGTGAGAGTAGGGGTAGATTGTGTGCCAAATGTTAGGAGGGAGGGAGGGAGGGAGGGAGGGAGGGAGGGAGGGAAGGAGAGAGGGAGAGAGGGAGAGAGGGAGAGAGGGAGAGAGGGAGAGAGGGAGAGAGGGAGAGAGGGAGAGAGGGAGAGAGGGAGAGAGGGAGAGAGAGAGATTCTTAGCTTTCACTACAATGGAAGGAAATCACACGTGCATATCATTGTCAGGAAATGCTATAGCTCAACATTTTTCTGAACGGGCTGATTGGTTCTCATTCAGAGGAGGATGTCGGTCATCATGGGAAGCCTCGCAACAAACTGGGGACAGAAACAATTCACAGCTCACACCTCTACTCGTCCACCGTTTGTGGTTCAGAACAGGGCACAGAACAGTGAATGAGAGGAGAGAGTTGCGTGGGTGGCCAGATAATGCGGGATGATCTGCAGCTCTGCTATAGCTGTGTGTCCCTGGGTGAGTGTCCACAGATGTTCCCTCCAATTCACTCCAATCACATCCCTCAGCAGCCAAGTCTTTGGTCACAGGATGCAGTTAAGCTCTGGACACTCGGAAGCACTGGGCACCAGACATCTTTTCAAGAAACTTTCTTATAGATTCAAGACGTCGAAGGAAAGCACTTCTTTAAAATGGAAACTGAGGGCTTCCCTGGTGGCGCAGTGGCTGGGAGTCCGCCTGCCGATGCAGGGGACACGGGTTCGTGCCCCCGGTCCGGGAAGATCCCACATGCTGCAGAGTGGCTGGGCCCGTGAGCCATGGCCACTGGACCTGCGCGTCCGGAGCCTGTGCTCCGCAACGGGAGAGGCCATAGCAGTGAGAGGCCCACATGCCGAAAAAAAAAATATATATATATATATATATATATAAAATATATAATATAAAATATATTAAAATTAAAAATATATTGATGGAGAAATCAAAAGCTTTACAGACAAGCGAAAAAAAATGGAAACCGAGTAAATGGATATTTATTTTCCACACGTCCCCCCTTGCTCCTTTACCTCCACTCCCACCCCTCATTCTGTGTAGCACTGAGATGGGGCTTTTCTGACTTTCCTCTCTCTCCTCCAGCTAAGCAAAGCCTAGGTGTTTTCAAAAGGGCCAGCCAGCCTTCCATCCAATAGCCATCCAGCTTGATCCACGTACTGCTTTGTCTGACACCTAGGCTCATGTCTTGCAGCGCCGTCTCTTTTCAGAATCTCAGTTCAGCACTGACAGTACCTTGCTTCATTTACTGTATGCGCTTCAACTCAGAGCGTGCATCTCATGGGACTCCTCAGCTTCCCTCCCAAACCCCTGTGCCTCCCAGGCCTCCTGCTCTCTCCTCATGGCACTCCCATTCTCCTGATCAGCACAAGTCAGAGACCCGCCTCATTTTCTACTCCTCCCTTTCTGAGGCAGGCAGAATAACGGCCCCCTGAAGGCTGGCCACATCCTCACACCTGACACCTGTGGATGTTTTAGGTTACAAGGCAAAGGGGAGTTCAGGTTGCAGATGGATTTAAAGTTGTCAAGCAGCTGACCTTGAGACAAGGGGATTAGCCTGGACCGTCCAGGTGGACTCAATGTAATCACGAAGGTCTTTAAATGTGGAAATGGGAGGCAAAAGAGTAGAGTCAGATGATGCCACGTGAAAGAGACTTGACAAGCTATTGCTGGCTTTGAATATAGGAGGCCACAAGCCAAGGGATGTGAGAAGCCTCCAGAAGCTAGAGAAGGTCGACAAACAGATTATCCTCTAGAGCCTCCAAAAGGAATACAGCCCTGCAGATACCTTGATGACAGCCCAGGGAGACCAGTGTCAGACTGATGACCGCCAGTGTTGTTTCCAGCCATCAGGTTTGTGGTAATTTGTTACCGAATCAATAGGAAACTGTACACTCTCCGTCCCCCAAATCCAAACCGTTAGCCAAGACACGTAAATGTCAAACCTTAGTAGTTCTTTGACTGGTTTCTCTGTTCTCACCGCCTCCGCGTTGATCTAGATCTCTACTGCCTTCCAAGACTATTGCCAAAAACAAACGAACAAACAAACACCAAAAAAAAACCCACACAAAAATATCTCCTAATTTGATTTATTACCTCCAACCTTTCGTCTTTCAGTTTCATCTTTGCAACATGCTTCAGGCATCATAACTTTTTCTGGTCACTTCTCTTAAAGGCTCAAAACACTGAGCAGCTCCCTGCTGCCCAAAGTATGAGTCCTGACATCTGATCTCCTTTTTCAAAGCCTTGCCCAACTTTCTCCCAAACTGCTTCTTTAACCTTACTCCCTATCACTCACCTCCTGTACCAGAGACCCAGTAAATGGGACCATTTTCTGCTCTTAGCAACTGCCCTTGCTTTTCTTCCTAGCACAAATCATTTTCACCCTTGTGAGTTTTTTTTTTTTTTGGTTTCACGTTCATTTTCTTGTTTTTGTTTTCTGTTTTTTTTTAAAATGACAGCCGAACCTCCTAGAAGCCCAAAGAGCCCTGGCCACTATTGTATTTGGGGATTTCATACTAAACAAAGAAGAAATGTTTTAAAAGATGGCTCATTAAATACTGTGACATGTCTGACATGTTTACAATTAGCCAAGTAAAGCTTTTAGCTGAAAAACACAAAACAAAGTAACTACCCGATTCACAAAATAACTAAAATATTGATTTGAAAATAGTATTTCCTAGTACACAACAGAGTGATCAGTAATGAGACTCACGTTTAAAGCTATATGAGTTATCTTCTTTCATCATTCATTCAAAAGATTCAGATTAGCTCTGGGACCGATACAGGCAGGCATGAGTGAGCACAAACTCCGATCTCATATGGAGGTAACATTCATAGTCAAAACTTGAGACCAACAGAAAGACTGCGGGAGAGCTAGCGGCGAGGGCTGTAGGGGTGACAGCACCTTGGCACCCAGGTGATGGTGAAGGCTGGTGATGGTGGATGGTGATGGCTGATCCAGCTGCCTGGGCAGGTGCCCCCTTGCTCCCTCTGGGCTCTAGGTATCATGATCCTGAGCTAGCACTCATTCCAGGATGAGGACTTTCCCGGAGGGAGAAGGGCTTTCTTCTGTCCAAGGTACAGGATACGGAAGGAAACAAATTGGAGGAGAAAGTTCCCAGTGGAAAAGGAAAGACGTTGGGACTTAAAGAGTCCAGGTGTAGGGTTCAGGCTAGAGAAGGGAGATGGCTGAACTCAGGATGGTGCCCTTATGCATCACTGTGATGGGCCAGGGAGATGGAAGTTAAGAGGGTTCATATCTGTGTTCATATCTCTTGGATTCATCTTTTTTGCCCCCTCCTTTGAAGTAAAGGGCAAAACTATTCACCTGACAAGTCAATACAGAGAAAACATTTAACCCCCTGCCTCGGCTGTCACAATGCTTGCCACCATCCTGCTGGGTAGCTCATTTTACAATTGCACAACTTTATTGCTCGGAGTCTCTCCTGACTTCTGCTATGACCTGCACCTTGAAGAAACATCTAGGACCCCTGTGAGGACGGCATGCATTGCCAGGTTTAATCCACGGTCAAAGTCAATGAGCAGACTTTCCAGTTCAAAACCCCAGTAGTATGGAAATTTTACCCATATAATCAAGAGGTGACCAGGGATTACGAATCTCCAGACCAAGTGCATTCTATGAATTCAATCACCCACTAGAATAAGGAGATATTCAATTGTCAGCAAGTCATCCCTGAGTTTTTTATTCCAAATTTCTCTTAATGGAGACGTTGAGGTTTTAATCATAAGGCAAATCCATGTCTCAATGCTTCCCCACAATGTATTATTCTATGTCATGTCTGCATACTCCATCAACGATAATAATGTTTCTAATTTGGAGTATATGAAAAAGAACATGCATTCTAGCCACGTATAATTTTACTTTCAGTCCCTCACTTTGTAAGCTCCGAAAACCATCTCTACGAGGGAAATCAATGTGTCACTGGACCAAAGAATAAACTTGGATACCAACACTGGGTGGCCTGTGGTCAACTGTTGATAGCAGGTGGCTCTCAGCCACTGCCTGGGTGATTCCCAAGGACTTCGTCCGTTTTTCTCCCCCCAGATATCCTCTGGAGTATGGAAACTAAGCTTGATGTTAACAAAACATATGTTTTACCAAAACATAACTGAGATTGCAAACACCGTCAAAAGGGCACGTTACGCCAAGCCACATAAAAACGGTTTGGTAAAAGAGATTCATTCCTAAAAGTGTTGTGAAAACGAGACAGCGCCAGAAATGCTATGCATAAATTTAATTCTTTAAGAATTAAAAGAATTCTTTTAAATTGCAGAAACAGCATCAAGTCAATTTCCTATCCTCTCTCCTCACATGAGTAATTAAGGTTGAGGTGACTTACTGCCGTCTGGATTTTTGCTATGAGATTATCTCTATTACAGAGCCACAGGTGGAGTATTTTTTTTTAAGGACTGTGGAACGATGTTTTTATCTTGGATCAGCAGAAATACAGACTGTCAGAGAACTGAATACTTGGGAATTGGGAAACATTGGAATTGAACCTCAGTTGGTGAGGCAGGGTTTGCAACAGAGACTAAACTCAGAAAGGACGTGGTCTCATCTCAGATAAATATAATCTCCAAACCCCAAACATGACCTAACAGAAACTCTGTAAAAACTGGGTGCTACACCCCAGATGAATTCACCAGAAATCGAGTATTTTAAAAAACAGAATAGGGCTTCCCTGGTGGCACAGTGGCTAAGAATCCACCTGCCAGTACAGGGGACACGGGTTCGAGCCCTGGCCAGGGAAGATCCCACATGCCGCGGAGCAACTAAGCCCGTGTGCCACAATACTGAGCCTGCGCTCTAGAGCCCACGAGCCACAACTACTGAGCCCACGTGCCACAACTACTGAAGCCTGCGCACCTGGAGCCCGTGCTCCACAACAAGAGAAGCCACGACAATGAGAAGTCCGCGCACGGCAACGAAGAGTAGTCCCCGCTCGCCGCAACTATAGAAAGCCCGTGTGCAGCAACGAAGACCCAACACAGCCAAAAACAAAAACAAATAAATAAATAAATGTATTTTTTAAAAAACAACATAATACAAGCACTCAATGTCTGCACATTCAATCCTGGTTTAGTATTTAACTTTGAGTTATACAAACCACACAATAAAAATACTACCAGAGGGCTTCCCTGGTGGCACAGTGGCGGGGAGTCCGCCTGCCAATGCAGGGGACACGGGTTCGTGCCCCGGTCCGGGAAGATCCCACATGCCGCGGAGCGGCTGGGCCCATGAGCCATGGGCCGCTGAGCCTGCGCGTCCGGCGCCTGTGCTCCGCAGTGGGAGAGGCCACAACAGTGAGAGGCCTGTGTACCGCAAAAAAAAAAATAATAATAATAATACCAGAATGCTACTTTAGTGATTAGTATCCTGGCTGATTTGAGAAGCAGGTGGGTCAGTAAATGCACAGTAAAACAGAGCCATGGGGTGATGGAAAGAGGGGCAAGGGAGATTCAACTGAATTTAATGGCATTCTGAAAGACTAGAAATTGAAACTACCACATAGACTATATCCCACCCCAAATTATGGCAGAGAACAGTCAAAATGCAAAAGGACTCTTAAAGCAACAGTAGAAATAATACATGGAATAGGAACAGGTGAAGAAAGAAGTGATCCCGTAGCATTCTATAGGTAATGCCTCTGAAATATCACTGTTGTTGACCTCCGATCCTCAGCACATTCAAATTCATTCACTTCATTATGAGAGACTAGTAAAAAATTTCTGCCAACCAAGTTGTAGGAGACCAGAGGGACTGATGGGGAAAAAAAGGGAAGAGAAAATAAGCACAGAGGCACTAGCCTCAAGTTTTAAACTGACTAATGAGTACAAGAGATATTTTTAATCGCTTGTCATTTCATCTGTATTCTAGGGAGTGCTGAAGTTCAAATGTTTTACCTGATACCTGAACTGAGAACCAGGAAAGGCTTTTAATTTCACCCAACACCCACCTGGTGGAATTCATGCAAATTGAATTAAACTGTTCACAAACCCTTTCTGTCCTTCCACATCTGTCTAGAACATGCTCATTTTTTTAATAATTGGATCTCTAGGACATTCTTTAAAATAATCACATACTCTCTTGCCCATGCAACCTGATTAATAATGAATGAACATTCCTGAAAAGAATCACTTGGAAGCCTGGCAGATGTCTTTAGGGATATGAAGCCTTTAATGATAAAAATTAAGGGGAAATGGGAGCTAGGTCACACTGTCTGGTTATTTTAATTGAAACCCAGTCTTCCAAATTTACTTAACAGAATGCTTAAATACACCTTCTGGAGTTCATTATGCAGACAAGCAAAAAGACACAAATGGCGACGGAAAAAAGCAATCCTGATTTCTGGAGGAACGACTGCCCGATTCTGCCCTGTCTTAACAGTGAAGAAACCCCTTCAACAGTCTCAGAAACGCAATTTGTTCTACTGAAAGACGGATCAACAGGTTAAAAACAGGAAATAGAACATTCGTCCTTAAGAGTTCTTTTAGCATCTCTCCAGATTCTTACAAAAAGATTGCCTTGAATACCCACCAATGGACTGCACCCTAGTTCTTTTTGAAGAAACATCGCCGTAGGCAGAGGATGGAGACCCACGAAATGACAGACAGGCCACCGAGACCAGGTGGTGGGTGGCAGGCAGTGCTGGAGCGGTCCTGTGTGTCTGTGCAAGCGTCAACGGTGAAACACAACAGGAAAGTCGACGCGACAATTCCAGGAAGGCCAGCTCCGCGTCATCCAGCCCGCCAGGGCTGCTGAGTTGAAGAATCAAAACTCCCTCTTGCTTTCTAACTGCCTTTTCCTCGGACCCTGCCGTGGCTTCCCTGGGCCCTGGCCCACTCAGTGCTCATCTGAACCAAATGAAAAGGCAGCTCGGGTCAGGTCAACACCCACTGCCTCGTCTCCCCCTCCCCGAAATCATGACTTGGCAGCAGGACCTGTACCCTCACTGCTCACAGGGACCAGCAGTGGGTCAGTGTCCTACAGTTGAGCGCCGGATGCCAGCTTTCCACACTGCCAATGGGAGCCATCCCACGCCAGCTCCCGGGGTCACCAACGGGCACTGGCTTCCCTCGCATTTTGATCCTTTCGGCCTCTTCCTGAGCACACGATCACATTATGCTCTGGACGCTGCTTTGTTTTTTTTTTTAAATAATATACTTCTTATTTTGCATCTATCTTCTGAATTAAAATATACCATCTAGGAGAAGTTTTTTAACGCTATGTCAGGACGCATGATCTCTTGCAGAGACACAATAAAGCAGTCATTGTTTCTTTGAGAAAGAGAGATCTAAATTGCAATCTATCATCCCGAGAAACAACTGAAAATATACATATGAAATATACACGTATGTCTATACACCCACAAGCAAGCTTTACATATATATACTACATATATGTAGGTATTACATACACATATATAGACATATATGTATATATGTACATATAATACAAGCATAAACACACAAAGCAAATCTGTGATGGGTGTCCCAAATTTCAGTCTCCAGAATGGCAAAGAAAGAGTGAATCGAGAACGGAAAGTAATCTTTTAAAAACCGATTGTCTGAAGGAAGAAAGGGAAGTAGTCTTCCTCAAAGCAAAAAAAAACAAAAAACAAAAAAAACCTGCCCTGCTTATCACACTGCACAGGGCAAAAAATTGCAACTAAAGTAAATCATCAGAAAAGTGTAAAAAAAACCAAAACCATTTAAAACCCACGCTGCTTGCGAACCTGCACAATTCGATTTGTAAACCAGACATTTGGACTCCACCAAAAGTGTTTAAAGAACATTTTTTTTTTAACTTTAAAGAACATTCTTGATACAGGGCCAGCAGGAGGCAAGAACAGATTCCCCGTGTCACCTGGTTCGCACGTTGTGACAGCTACTTTCATGCCACTGCAACCCCTCATGGTAAACCAAAGCACGTCTCTCATGTTTGGACATAAAAATGCAAACATACATTTTCTTGACTTGTGTCTCTACTAATCATAATTGCATTTGTCTTTTAACAATAGGAAAAGGGGTTACTCAATTTCACCTACAGATGACTGCCCTAAGAAGTCTTCACTCTCCATGGAAGGGACACTCGTACATCATCCAACAGAACAAAAGAACTGTTCATCAAGAGATTTGAAAGCACCGCTTTTGTTAAAACAACATTAAAATTGTCAAGATTTCTCCAGGACATTTTGGCGTTGTTGTGGAAAAGTTAGCCTGAAACATCAGGAAATATTTACTCTGCCCCTCAAAAACCAAAGAAAGTGATAAACAACAACAAACTCTATCATCTTCTAGAGAGCATAATCTCTGACCACCTCAACAGGAAATTTCCCACTGTCAGGGGGTCTCCGACATTTCGTAGCTTTTAGAGTTTATGTTAAGAAAGAAAGCAGCCGGTTTTAAAGACAAATGGAACCTATTTTACACTAAATTGAAAATGACGGATGTTTCCCAGGTCTACGCGGTACACGGGTGTCAGGCAAGAATCTGGTTCTGAAGGCCGTGAGAGCAGACTTGAAAGAGCAGGGAGTGGGAATGTGTCACATCTAGTCTCCTGACAAAAATCTAAATCGAACCTTCTGGAAGAGCAGGCCCAACAGCATGGTGGTGGCAGAAATGGAGGCCACTGAGTCCTATGAAACCAACCACAGAGGAAAAGTGCTCCAACACTGCCTTCCCTGAATGCTTTTCCAAGTGTGTATTCATAGTTCAGTAGGCACTTCCACATACATTAACAGAACTATTTCTATGTCTATATAAAATCCTATGTATGTCTACCGGGTTATTAGTTCTTGGAGCCTCATATAAACATGCATGTGGATACATCTGTACACACCCACACACACCCGTGTACAAAAGCACCTTTGCAAAATTCCTTGGAACTTGCTAGTATTCCCTCTTCACAAACCTCTGGGTGATAGCATCCCTCCTGCATGAGAAAAACTTTCCTTCCTCTGTGCAAAAACAGAAACCTGTAAATAATTTATATATGAAAAACCAAACCAAACAAACAAATGACCAGAAAGAATCTGCCACTCATATTTGAAAAGGGTGACCTGGAAACCAGCAAAACCACACAAGAGGTCTAGTCTCTGGAGGACAAGACCAGTGGAGCTGGATTTTGACAGCAAGAAAATCCCACCTGGAAAACTGCTTGCCTCTTGGGGAAATGCTTTCTTACTTCATTCCTCCAACACCCCTCTGGAAGGCAGAGAAAATGCACGTTCTCCCCTTCCCACTTCTCATCACCAGGAGGAAAACGTATCAGTAAATAGCTGCTGATGACGGCCAATGTGGCACTGCACAATTTTTCTCTTAAGTTCAACGACGCGACATACACAACCATGCACTCAGGTAATGACAGTGTTACACAGGAACTACTACTTATTGTAAGAAGAAGTAGTTCTTCTTGGGAAGAACTGCAAGATTGGGAAATTCTCTCAAATATGATAATAGCTCCTTTTGTCAAAGGAAATCGCTTTTCCTCTCCGTTCTTAAAGCTAGCCACACACAAAACCCTAGTGCTCACAAGACCCTGAAGCTACTTTGCCATCTTAAAAAATAAAGTAACCCTGCTTCACTACTCCTGGTTAACTTTTATGAAGAACACGTTTTAAACATTTCCCGTGATCACTCAAGCCCTACAGTCAGGGGATGCAGTCTTTTTTTTTTTTTTTTAAGGCAACAGAAAGAGGAGGGACTCTTTTGTTCTGAGTTGTTATTGTAAAGCACCACACGAGGGATGGGGAACATGGGAACAGGGCAATGAGAAGGACAAGAGTGCTGACAAACGAAAACAGGATATTAAGAACAGTGTCGGAACTGGGTGTCCCGACAGAACTAAGGCAGGAGGCTTCTTGGGAGAAATTTGACCAAAAATACCTTGAACTGATTTCAATGCTAATGGATGAACTCGTTTTCCTGGCAGCAAGAGATCTTTCTGGGGCAGTAAAATTAGTTTATCATTAACACACACACACACACACACACACAAAGTATCATAAAATTAAAACTGCTTTCAAATCACCCACTTTTCAACTTGTGATCCACTTCTTGAAAATTCTAGATCTATGTTTCGCCCCATCTAAAATCAAATACTCTTTTTTGTTCGGTAACTGAGCTAACTTAGCATGTATTCCTAAGGAAATCAAATTTTTTGATTCGCATACTCTAACTTACATTTTAAACATGACCTTTAAGTAGAGCTTTCCAGAACTCCCAGAGAAGCTAAGGAATGGGCTCTACTTTGAGAAACAATCGCTGCCACCGACTTGCTAACATTAACCTAACAGCCAGGTTTTGTCAAGTCATGCTTTTATCATCTCATACTTTTCTTCTGATGCAAGTTCTGCTGAAGCTGCTAGTAGGACGATGGACTTAAGAAGATCATCGGAGTTCATCTAGTTTATTGGACTTATCACAATAAGAATTATTATTATTTGCAGTCTCTAAGCTAAAGGCGTTTAGAACAGTAAACGATATACCCTATCTTGCACTGCACCTAAAATTGCAAGCTTCTCCCCTCTTCTCTAAGTTCTACTATTCTCTTTTCCTTTCCCCATCCTTTCCTTCTATTGTGAGATGAGAGATGAACCGAGAGGCTTTCGTCTTTCAGATCACGCATTTCATCCGCCTTTCTCTTTGACGTGTTGTCAGAAAACTCAGGGTTAAGCCCTGAGCTCAGCTGGCCCCACCTGCCCTCGGTCTAGTTTTGGGGTGAGGCCATCGGTGCGGTGTCGTGCAAAGAAACGTGTACCTCAAAACCAGATAAGCCTGAGTTCAAACCCTGGCTCTGCCACTTCCTAGCAAAGGCGGGCAGGGGCCAGCTATGCGACGTATCTTACACTCCCAGATCCGCTTCCTATTTTCTGCAGCTTCCTTATCTGTAAACTGTGACAATGAGAGCCATCTTGAAGGGTCCTTTGAGGATTAAGTTGTGAAGCAAAGTCTTAAAATTTCCTTGCAAAACTGTAGCTCTCACATCCTTCTTCCCCTCTTGTCCTGAATCACCTCTTCCCACTCTTCTTTCAATAAATTCATTATCTGTAATTTTTTAAATTGGAAATCTCTTCAAACCACGTTCGGAAGCAGGAAGGCTACAAATCCATTTATTCATTCAATAACGTTCATTGAGTGTCTTATGTGAAGGAACAGTATAAGTAATAATTCCTATTATTACTAATTCCTATAGTAATAATTCCTATTATAATTCCTATAGTAATTAATTAATTAATTAATACTGTAATTATAATACTATAATTCCTATAGTAATTAATTAATACTATAATTATAATACTATAATTCCTATAGTAATTAATTAATATAATTCCTTTATAATTCCTATAGTAATAGTTCCTATTATTATAATTCCTATTATTCCTAATTAATGTTAATTACTCTTTAATAATGGTCTTCACAAAGGCAACCTCATCGATTTCCTAGACTTGGATATACCTCTTTTCATTACCACTGGATCGCCTATCATGATCTTGAGGCTTCAGTTCTCTGCTCCCCAGTGAAGGTCTCCCTTTCCCATATGCATCCTTTGCTAGAATTTTTGATCTTGCAGGAATTGAGGGACTCTGGCATGGGGTGGGGCATGTGAGACCATCAAGAACAGTGAAGGGTTTCAGACTTCTACTTGCAAACTGATTAATCAGTTAGCCTCCTGGTTTCAGGGGTGCTGGCAGGAGACACGAGACTGCTGCATCAGAGACCAAGAACGTTTTGAGTCAGGGCACAGCAAACAGCGTGTGTTTCCTGTTCACGTCGGTTCCCCTTGTCCCCAGGTCCCACGGAGCAAATGTCCCGGGTGCATGCCGCACACACAGGGGTTTGCATCACAGCTGAGCAACCCCAGCCTTAGGAAGCCTGAATCTTTGATGATGGACCGCAAGCAAACAAGCCCAACATCTGCCCTGGAGAGAGTCATGATCTTTATTATAATGGACAACGAACCTGCTTTCTACCCTGGAGGGAGATGCTCTGTCTCTGTCTTCCAAGGCTGTTCGCTGTACAAACATCCTTGAAAAGATAATCTGGAACAAAGGCAGTCAGTAGCTCAGCTGACCAGGGGTACAGAAACGTGAGAGGTCCATAGAGAATCATTCCCCAAGACACAGCTCCCGTCCCCCTCCTGGAGAGCTGGCCAATACTGGTCCCTAGAATTCAGATCACCACTGGGCTTTCTAGCATTGGTGGCAGAGGCAGCTAACTTGACATGAATGACCTCTGCACCAGACCACAGGTAAGAGGGGCTCATAAGAAAGCGTTCCAGGGAATTCCCTGGCGGTCCAGTGGTTAGGGCTCGGCGCTCTCACTGCCGAGGGCCCGGGTTCAATCCCTGGTTGGGGAGCTAAGATCCTCTAAGGTCAGCTGACGATGCACGAGGAAAACTGGCAGAGAGCAGGTACGCCCCACCCAGAGGTTTTGCCCAAATACAGAGCCCTTAATAACTTCCCTATTCGTCCCAAATCAGCCTGTATCTGGTCTGGAACTTCAACTCTTCGCTACTCTTAACCTAAACTCATTTTAAGAGTTTGGAAGAATAAGCCGGTTTTGTTACTTTTATGACATTAGAAATCCTATACGTACATTACTTTAGCTTTCTTTAAGCATTAAAAAATTCTTTTAGAATTGCTTTTGGAGTATAACCAGAGAGAAAGTCACCTCTCTGATTATTTCTTCATTCAACAGGTATTTCTGAGGTTCTGCTGTGTGCCGGGCACTGATGGAGGCCTCAGGAATGCACTGCTGAATATGACAGCAAAGGTCTGCCCTGAGAGAGCTTACATTTTAATGAGAGAAACAGAAAATGGACCAGAAAATGGGCGAGAAAAGATGATAATTTCAAAGAACCATACATAAAATGAAAGAAACGAAAAGGATGACTTGAGAGAAGGCAGAGGGGTGAGTGCAGGTCTGCTTGAGCTAGGAAGATATTTCTACTCTGACCCGGGTAGGCTTTGATGATACTTTGGCTTTTTCCCCTGCCCATAAACAAACAAAGAACATCTTCATTTCAGGATGAAACTTTCTGGCATTTGAGCAGAGACTTGTGATTTAATTTCCCAAGTTGTTAAATATTTAGTTTCAGATTTCCTTAAGGAATGATTTCTTTTTCAAGGACATTAAAATCCAACTTTGACTATTTCTAACATGAAAACACTAACACGAAAAGTGATGAATTATTGGAAATCAGTGACCTCTCTGTTTTCTTGATCAATGCAGTTGGAGAGAGAAAAGCCACAATCACACAGTGGACCCCCAAAAATAGGAATTATGTATGGTAGTTAGAATTCCCTGAGTGTTCGGTGGCAGGAAGTTAAACCAAAGTTGAAAGGAACCACGGACATGCAGTTAAGGTTACAGGGAAGGGTGTCAAGGAAATTAGTTGAGGCACTTCAAGAGTCATTGCTTTTCTCTGGACTTACCCGTTTTTGTCTCTCTAGGAGAAGAAATTTCAGAAAGGAAAGGGAAAGAAGTGAGGAAACAGCGCAGGGGAAATGAACAGCCAGGGCTTCATGACTGGAGGATCAAAGATGAGTTAATACTAGAAGGTCCCAATGCCTAAGAGCCCTGTTGGGGTCTTACTGACAATAACGGCATTAACAAAAGGTATCTCAACAGAAAGAAATTCACTGGCTAGACAGAACTGGAAGAGATGCCAGTTCATAATCGTTAGATCCCATCTCTTCAAGAAGAGGCTAGAAGGCTAGAGACACCACAGAGGGAACTGTCATGCGAGAATAAAGAGTTGCTACTGCAGCTACAGCAGAGGCCAAGGCGAGGGTTTGGGGAAGTCTGAGTGGAGGCTGTCAGCCACTCCACACGGAAACACACAAGAAGGTTTAGGAGAGGATGGAGTGGCGAGTTATGAAGCAAACAATTCTCAGAGTGACGTATCCCCAAGCCAAAGGCTTTCCGGCCTAAAAGCCAAGATTTAAACTTTCTTTGAAGTCTTGATCATTCTGCAAAAAGAAATATGTAAAACATATACATATTTGTGATCCATATGAAAACAAATCCCATAAATGCTATAAGCCGCCTTCTAATGACTTTAAAAAAAATTCTCTCAAGGCAGGCTAAACTCTGAGATTCTTCTTGCATTATCAAAATATCTTTCCTTGTTATATTTTTGAGAGGTATAAATGTAATTATAAATATAATTTTTAAAACAGGAAATCACAATATTACCTTGGAATTAATGTCAAGTGGTATGATCTTAGGGTCTTGTTTGTTTGTGGTATAGGATTATGTGAATCTTAAAGCAAAAAAGGTTCATTGTAAGCTAATAAGTGTGCATTTCATCTTGTACATTTCATCCTTTCATTGGATCAAATTCTGTAAGAAGCTGGCTTTTTGAATATAAGAAAAGGCGACATTCAAAGGACTCAGTACTTGAGACGCAATCTAGGGCTTAAAAATTCACTTACGAAAAAGATGTCTAGCTTTGACAACAGTGACCTTTCCAGGTAGCTAAGCTATCTTCAAGTGGAAATATATTTATTTTGATAATAAATCAAAAACAAGTTTTAATGTCTCATTTATCAGCTTTACGGTAAGGATTGCTGGGTTATCCCTTGTTACGTAGTTTCTTTAAGCTTGTTCTTATTTAAATCAACATCCACTAGATTCAGGGCTTGGCTCCAAACAATTCTGCCCGTTGTCTACATCTGTTCTTTCCATTACAAATTCCTCCAAGTGACTCTCCCTCATAAATGGATGCAAATATTCCGTTTCACAACTCTATTCATGTTCTTCTTTAGACTACAGATTGGGAAATCGCTCGCTCCTGGGGTGCTGGGCAAAAGGTGTAAGACAAGGGTAGTGTGACTTCCCAGAAGGGAGCTTTGTTGTCTGAGCCACGGCCAGGCAACCTCCGCCCACCATCGACGGCCAAAACATCACGGTCCAAAGAGGGGTGCTCTGCTCGCCGTGCCCGCCCCAGCCTATCAGCATCTAGAAGCAATTCTTTGCACGGGTGCTTCTTCATCAATATCCTGACTGGCGGCTCCGAGGATTAAACTCAGGTCCTTTATGCACATTAGCCCCCTGGAGTGTTGAACTCCAAAACCTCTATTTTCTCCCCCGAGTCTACCCTGTATCTCACAAAACCCTACTTAGCCACTGTGTTACACAGCTTTTCTCATTCTGGGTTAGTAAAAGAAAACAAAACAAAACACCAGACCCTACAACAATTTGATGGAGATGGTAATGATGGCGCGTTTGGGGCGGAGTGGGCAGATTCCAAGTTCTTTCAGAGCTGAGGCTTGGGAACCCACTTCCCTTCTTTATCATTAAGACTTCGCATTCTCATCAGCAGAATCTTGTTGACAATGGCACAAACGATCAACTGGCTGAACGAAAACTGTGTGTTTTGTATGTGTATACGTATGCCCATTAAAAAAAAAAAAAGACCTCAAAACTTTTCATTCAAAAGTGAATGAAAATCAAGACCAGCGTCTTCTTAATCAAGCAGAATTTCCTGCTTAGTAACCGCATTAAAAAAAAAAAAAAAAAAAAAAGACCATCTGGCCTCTCTGCTACTTGAGGGTTTTCGCTTTTCACTTCCTGGCTATCTTTAGCAGAACATTATAATTTCACTTATAAATTCTTTTTACCACGATGCCATTTCCTTCGTGCACTACTTTAAGAAACAGGGAAGAAAACATTGTTCTATCTCCAGGAAAACACTCCTCAGTTCTAAATGGCAGGTTTGACCAGGGAAAAGTATACTTGAGAGAGAAAGATGCAAGTCAAATCATAGTGAAGGCATCGCCTGCTCATACTCCTTTGAACATAAATGGCACTGGCAGGGAGCTCTATTTCTCTATAGATGTACAGATATGTATCAGTGTAGATCGATATATAGTAATATTTAAAGTCCAAAACCAAAAAGCCACCACCGCCCTGCTTATTTGAGGCGTTCAGTGTCCTTAAGCACTCTTCAAGAAATAAGTCAGAAAGTGGAAGATGCAAACTATTATATATACAGTGGATAAACAACAAGGTCCTACTGTAGAGCACTGGGAACTATATTCAGTATTCTGTGATAAACCATAGTGGAAAAGAATATGAAAAAGAATGTATAGATACACGTATAACAATTGTTGTACAGCAGAAATTAACAGAACACTGTAAATCAACTGTACTTCAATAAAATAAATTAAAAGAAAAAGAAAATGGAATTCACTTCTGCGTGGGAACTAAGATTACAATAAAAGTACAGGCAAACTTCAATTAATTGAAATTCTCTGGAAATAGAAGAGTTCCGGTTAATTTAATTTTCTGGTTAACTGAACTCCAAATAGAAACCTTATTTTAAAATAAATCCCTGTTGAAGCATTCCTAAAATGCTTGAGTCCACTTTAGTTGCATAACTACCAACCATATAGTAGATCTAACTGAAAGATTCTTAGGTAATTCCAAATTTTATTGTTCCGTGAGATCATCATTATAAAAAGACCATTTTTTCCCTTTAATCATAAATAGAGAAGATTTAAGAGATCGAGTTGAATGTATATTTGTATCCATGACAATCGATTTTCACATTAATCCAAAATATCACCTTTTTTTCCTTGGATCTCTTGGAAAAGTATAACACAGGAAACCGACAAAAACTCCTTCTCTACCTGATGTCCAATAAGTATAAAAAATAATTTTTTTTAATTTTTTAAAAAATCTTATTGGAATATAGTTGATTTACAATGTTGTGTTAAAGTGTACAGCAAAGTGAATCAGTTATACATATACACATATCCACTCTTCTTTAAAAAAATAATTCTAGGGACCTCCCTGGTGGTCCAGTGGTTAAGACTCCACACTCCCAATGCAGGGGGCCCGGGTTTGATCCCTGCTCAGGGAACTAGATCCCACATGCCACAACTAAAGATCCCGCATGCTGCAACTAAAAGATCCTGCAGGCCGCAACTAAGACCCACAGTGGCCAAAGAGATAAATAAATATTTTTAAAAATAATTTTAATATAGTACTTGCAATCAATTTTATTAACACAAATTAAAGACCATGTAAATTCCTTTGATGTATATATTTAACCTCACTGAGAAAGCTCTAGGATTTAGGTTTCATAATGGAACACAATGGCGGCTCAAAACTGGTCCCAAATGGCCTTCCGCAGTGCGGTCACCACCAGTCCAGGCCTCACGTGGGCTCCACGGCCCAATTTCCCTCAGAACTTTACACCGTGCCACCTCAAGCTACAAATAATGACACCATATTGAAGCAAATCACTGCCCAACAGAAAGAGACCGCTACTCTCACATCAGGCTTGTTGCCCTTCGGCGAAGATTACCATAGAAGGAATTCCTGCATTGGGTAGATTGGAAAATGCCAGCTAAGATCATTTCCAACTGCAAATACCTTCCACTGTGTGTGGGAAGATAAGACTGGGGCTCCTGTCCCTTCCCCAGTTCCTCCCTCCCCCTCCTCTCTCCTTGTCTCTCGCCCACCTCACACCACGTTTTTTGGGGGGGAAGGGAGGGGTGTTACCATGCACTCATCCTCAAAGCAGCGCTAGGCAAAATCTAAAGTAGACTGATATCCTATTATTTGTCAGGAACTCTGTTAGCTACTGGGCACACAGAAGGATTTTTTTTTTTTTTTTTTTTTTTTTGCGGTACGCGGGCCTCTCACTGCTGTGGCCTCTCCCGTTGTGGAGCACAGGCTCCGGACGCGCAGGCTCAGCGGCCGTGGCTCACGGGCCCAGCCGCTCCGCGGCATGTGGGATCTTCCCGGACCGGGGCACGAACCCGGGTCCCCTGCATCGGCAGGCGGACTCTCAAGCACTGCGCCACCAGGGAAGCCCAGAGAATTTTTATAAAGATTTCCATAAAGGACTGAATGAAGCTGAAGGGATCAGCCATATCTCACTTATGGACCTACAAATCATCTCCTTACAGCTATTGATGGAACAATGATGCCAAAATTTAGTGGCAGAATTTTGAAAATGGTACAGTCGTTATACCCTAAAAATAGAAATTTATTGTAAGGCATAAATATACCCATTTATGTATTAATTTTACCAACTAATATATCTTTGGCACAAATATATTGAGTATATACTGAGGATATGTTTATTGAGTATATATATTTTATCAATAGATCTTAATCTAAAACCCAGTGGAGACCTTGCCCATGATCAATGGAGTTTTCTCCTTGCTCATTTTGCCTTGTATGTATACCGTCTTCTCTCAGTATCTTTTCACAAAGTCTTGCCTTGAAGAAGGGTAACAACGCCCCAAACATAGGCATTTTTTTCCCCTAAAGGCCCCTCAAGGGATACGATAGACCTAAAACCTTGGAGAGTTCTGCAGAGACTTTCTAAACTGGGAGACTCAAAAGCAGTGTTAAGGGACCCGAGGGCAATTCGGCTCCAACTTCTGTCACCACAGAGATTTCCAGGTTGACTGGGTTGATATGACGTCCAAGGGTCTGGGCACGTAGCCCCATCGCATTGAGAACCGCCAAACACTCTTCCAGCTCATTTTTAGAAGCAGCGTCAGGAAGTCCTGTAGACTGTTACCAACGAACTCGATGCGAAGTTGCTCTTTCATTAAATACTTAAATGGCTTCCTTAGAAAGGGGCAAAAAGGTCTTATGCTGCATTACTTAGTTAACTATTATACCCTAATAGACGGGGTCCTTGTATTGATTCTTCACTGCACAAAACAAAGAATATCTGTAAAAGGAATTAACTTAAGGGAAATAATATTTGGGGGAGCTGGACACTTCCAGACAATAATAAAGAATGCATTAATATACCTAACACCCAAATGGTTGACTGGTAATGCAATTTCCGTAAGGTTTCCTTTGAGTTTCCTCTTTTCAACCATTCCTTCATATACCCATTGCCGACATTTTTTTTTTAAATACCAGCAATTTGTGGAATACTTTATATAAATTGTCTCTAATCCCTACCCGATCCCTAAATAGTCGGTATCATTTCCCCCATTCTGCAGATGGTGAAACTGAGGCTCGGAAGTTTCTGATGTACAAATGTAAAGAAAATTTGGATGCTGTAAATTCGGGTAGGGCTTCAACTACTTCTGAACCTTAATAAAAGACGACTAACACTTAAGCATCGGTCGTGTGTCTTCACCAGGAGCCAGTCAGGAATTTCACAAGCTAAGCACTCCCCAGTCTCCCTTAGAAGGACTGACATCTGGATCATATTGGCAAGTCGGTGCTTTAAACATGAGAGAAAATTAGGACAAAAACCTAACACTGAATTACTTCCACGAGTTCACACACCAGTATCTCCCCAAGTGCTTTCTTTTTAAATATATAACCAGCTTGTCATCCATCCTTCCTACGCAGTGAACAATGGCTGTGACCTCCCAGTTAGCAAGTTCACAGGAGAAATATATCAGTTATAATTAATGTTTACTGGAATAAATGTAAACATTTAAAAACACACAACTGCTCTAAGCACATGTGATTTCCATTTTATTTTATGAAACACTAAAAATCCACTTGTCCATCCCATTAATTATAACCTGCTCTCAGCCCTGACCTGTACATAATTCCCTCTGACGTAAATTGGAACAAGGTGCTCAGAATGGAAGCAGCCTATACCCCAACCGGGCTACAAAATGTCAAGTTCCCAAACCTCTCAAAAGTGGAACCTGACGTTTTTCTAAGATTAGAGGCAGTTGATGAATTTAAAAAGAGGGCTTAAAAACTCACCACAGTTAAATCCTACAGTAAGTCCTGAAATATCCAAAATAAACAGGACTAAGGGGGCTCTGGGGACACCAAAACCTCACTGAGAAGAGAAGAAACACTCTCTAGTAGGTGGTATTTCTTTGCAGAAAATAATGTACATGCATTCAAGCAGAATTAAGAAGAATGCAACAATAAACTTGGAGGCATGAGGCCCTCTTGAGATCTAAAGGAGTCATGAACGGACCATGCAAAAAATTTCTCCTTCTGCTACATGTGAATGATTGCGTTTACACTGCCTATTCATCCGAAATGTTGAAGGCAAGAAAAAGAGAACGGATTACCCTTCTAATAGTACTTTTCTTGACACAATTATAACATGGATTCATTTATAAAATTCCCCCAAAGCAAAATGCCTGGAAGAGAAGTCTAACCACTAAGAAGCAACATTTGGTAGATCGATCTTCCCAGCCATTTTGCTACACATCTTATCCGCAAAAATGGGATGAGACTTCACATTTGATTTTGCAAGTTGGTACATTAAATATAAAATATTGGGTGGTTTTTCATGTTCAGAGACCCTTCTGATTCCTCAACACTAATCTTAAGTACCTTTTAGTACAACTGAAGTATTACGGCCACTTGCCAAACCAAACAGACCATGTAAACTGAAGATTTAACAATATTAAAATGTGAGCGATTTCTTTCTTCCCATTACAACATGCATTGTAAGCGAGGGAGCTATTGCCCCTGGGGAAAGAAAATTCGTTCTTGGTGGCGAAAAATCTTCCTCTTGTGATGGACAAAGCACAGATATACGATATAGTTGTACTATTAAAATTTCATGGAGGGGGCAATTAGGACAAAAATGTTCTAAAAGGCTCGATGGGGGATCAGTAACGAAAAGAGGTTGTGAAACGCTGTATTACAGCATCAGACTTGTAAATAGGGGCCTTCACGTTGCTGGAATTCAAAAGACGAACTTTTCCATTTTAAGTGTCTCACCGTTGAATGAATTCCAGCCCATTTCCGAGATGGAAAAACCAAGGTTCCAAGAAGCAGATCTTTACAGAGCTGACTTTCTGTGATGCGCCTACGGTCAACTCATGTTACATCTGCCATGTTCCGACTAAAGACTCAGTGGGGTCTGGATTAGCGGGCACATGTTGGGTGAGAAGATGCTTTGAAGACAGATGAACAGATCATCTCTGAAACGCCTAGGAGGCGGGGTGGGGGGTGGGGGGTGGAGTCTGCATTTCAACACTTATGAGCTCTTGCTCTGTGCTGCCCTCTTGTGCTGTCTGGGCCTCCAACACGTCTTTTCCCAGCAACCTTAAGACGCCCCAAATTGATGGACCATCTGTCCTCCAGTGTTGCCCGGCACCCGCACCCAGAAGGAGGTCACAGAGAGAACGCCCAAAGACACAGATTTCCTTGCAGGAAGAAGCAAGTGTGTCGGGGAGGAAGGAAAAGCCATAGCGTTTCCAAGCTGAAAATCTTCATCACTTTCTGTGGGTGACAGAACGCCAAAAACGGTGGCATTCTGCCTTAATCCCCAGAACCTATGAACGTGAGATATCACTGCCCTGATTGTGTTGTGTTATACAGCACAGTTGACGTCAGGGGAAGATGATTCAGATGGGCCTGACCTGACCACACGGGCCCTTAAAAGCTGAAAGCTTTTTCCACTTGATGGCAGAAGAATTTAGAGATGCTACATGTGCGAAAGACTCAATGTGCCATTGCTGCTTTGAGAATGGATGGCCACGTGAGAAGGAACGTGGGTGGCCCCTAGGAAGAAAGAGTGGACCCCAGTTGACAGCTGTCAAGCAAATGGAGAGTTCATTTCCCCAACTGCAAGAAAATGAATTTTGCCAACAACTGGAGCGAGCTCGGCAAGAGATTCTCCCCCAGGGCCTCCAGATCAGAGCCTAGCATGGCCAACACCTTGATTTCAGCTTCATGAGACCCTGAGCAGAGGACACAGCGGGCCACCCAGACTTGTAACCAACAGAACCATGAGCTAACAAATGGGTGTGGTCATTTGTTACGCAGCCATTGTAAGCGAATACACCTTCCCTTCGTCTACTCTACAATCATACCGATGGGTGGCATCCTGGCAATATGTCTCCTAGGTCACAGACCCCGGTCAGTGACATCAGTTCAAATAAAGTTTCCAATCTTGGGACTCTCACTGACCGTCTCAACCCTTTGAGAATCTACAGTCAATCCTGCCTAAGGGATCAACTGTCCCTTAGGCAAGGGACAGTTGATCCCTGCCCTGATCAACTGTCCCTTAGGAAGATTTTCATCACCTTCCACTTAATGGTCAAGTATCAAGTTCTCGGTGCTCACCCGCCTTCCCACCCTCCGCCACCTGGTTTACTGGGGGCTTAGCATCTTCTCCAGCTCATGCATCCATCCGATGTACTGCACTTGAATTGTCTTTTAACTGCTTAGAACTTTTTTCCTGCACCTAGAATGTTTCATCTACTTCACTAAGTCCCCAATGACTTCATTCTCCTATAACGGGTTGCTCAAAGGATTAAGTCAGAACACTCTTCCACGCCTTCATCTTCCGTAGGAAAACCAGAAGCAGTGACTGTTAAGTCGTATGCCAAGGTACGAAGAGTAAGAAGGGGATTAGGCAACAGACGTGGCTGAACTTGAAGTTTTCTCAGTACAGTCATCCCTCAGTATCCAAGGGGGGTTTGTTCCAGGACCCTGTAGCAAAATCCACAAATGCTCAAGTTCCTTATATAAAATGGCCCATTTTTTGCATATAACTTACCGCACAACCTCCGTATACTTTCAGTCATCTCTAGATTACAGATAATACCGAATACAACGCAAATGCTATGTAAATAGTGGCAAATACAATGTAAATGCTACGTAAATAGTTGCCTGCGAGGCAAATTCCAGTTTTGCTTTTTGGAACTTTCCGGAATTTTCTTTTTTCAGAATATTTTCAATCTGCAGTTGGCTGAACCCACAGATGATGGACGAGTGGATGCCGACAGTGTTTCATCACCTCTTGTACCTGCTGCATGTTTTACATCTTCCTAGGCCTCATGTTCCTCGTTTGTAAAGGAGGAATAGTAATATTTCACTCATAAAGCTGCAAGGAGGAAAAAAACAGCGACGGCCCATATAACAGAAACTGGATTATGCAAAAAGTGAAATATCCCCGTGAAATCAACTTGGGTAATAGCTTGCATAAAATACTTTCAGTTTTTCAGGAGGTAGCTTTGTAAATGATCTCTTTCTCTCTTCTATTGTCACAAGAACAAAGTCAGTTAAGCTTCTTTAAGGCAGACTTTAGCCTTGACAATAGACTGTGGTATGATGTGGAAATCATTACATTTGACCTTAGGATGCCGCATTCATTACTCCGACCAATAACAACAGAAGAGTTTTAGGATCAGGAAGAAAGTTCTGCAGTTGTTATATTTGTTAGGATATTTCTGTCGGTTCTCCTGTGAGGTTCAGTAAACCACAAGCCCCCTGAG
This sequence comes from Orcinus orca, assembly GCF_937001465.1. Taxonomy (NCBI): domain Eukaryota; kingdom Metazoa; phylum Chordata; class Mammalia; order Artiodactyla; family Delphinidae; genus Orcinus; species Orcinus orca. The sequence goes on from NC_064580.1 coordinate 8,105,433, forward strand.
GACGGCGCCCGTGTTCAATTCATCTTGCACATCTACAAGGTCTGCCGAGAACTATGGCCTCGGCAGGCACTTGACTTATTTATGCACCAAAAGAAATCAGTTAAAAGAGTGACATTTGGGCTTCCCTGGTGGCGCAGTGGTTGAGAGTCCGCCTACCGATGCAGGGGACACGGGTTCGTGCCCCGGTCCGGGAGGATCCCACATGCCGCAGAGCGGCTGGGCCCGTGAGCCATGGCCGCCGAGCCTGCGCGTCCAGAGCCTGTGCTCCGCAACGGGAGAGGCCACAACAGTGAGGCCCGTGTACCGCAAAAAAAAAAAAAAAAAAAAAAAAAAAAGAGTGAAATTTAAGCAGAAAACTGTGGTGAGCTCAAAAATTGAATTTTTTCCTGAATTTTCTTATTTACGATGCTAGTCAATATGGGTTTCACTTTCCTTCAAACTAACAGATCTCAATAATTCTATGACAGAACCAAGGAGGGTCATTTGGGGGCGGGGGGGTGCAGGAAGTGGGCCAGACCTCCCCCAAGTCTCCATGGTCTTCAGCTTCTGACTTGTGCTCAAATCGGAAAAACTCAAAAACTGTGACATAAGACGGCTGGCCTATTTCAAACTGTTTTCCTCCTTTTGCATATCCAGCTCATCACCCAGGAAGTACTTCCAGTGTATTTCTAATGGCCACATCCTGTAGGAGCCATCTAATACCAACTGCTCCTTCGCGGATTGGAACATTGGGGACTCTTACGTCCAGATTTAAGGACACTTGCAGAAGAGCTATTCTTTCTGTAAATCCCTTGCCATGAAAATAACAATGGATGCGCTCATTAGTCAAATTAAAGATCATCCTTATCAAATGCAGATAAAGTATAAAGAAGCATTGTTGATAGTTTCTTTTTAAAAATGTGAACTTAATGAATAACTTTGAATTCAGCAGCCAGGGGCAATGAAACACTCCCAGGACTTTAAATTCACAGCCTTGGCAGACTTCTCAATGGCCTACGTTCAAGATATCCATAGCTTCCCTGACTTAAAAATCTCAAAACCACATGGTAGCATTATTATAGTCCAAACACACTTTAGAAAAGATATACTATTTGCTGATTGTTCTTTATTTGCTAACAAGGCAGTGAAGTCTCTCAACAGCTCGGCCTTCAAACAGGTGGCATTATCTGATGCTTTAACGTGTACACTGGCTTAAGGAATGTAACGTGCTTCACAACTGAGCGCTGATTAATCCTAGTACCTTTCTAAGCCATGACCCTGGAGTCTGCCAACTTCGGCCGAGGCCAAGTCTAACCTTCTGCTTGTTTTCTGTGGCCTACAAGCTACAAGTGGTCTTTACGTTCTTAGGTGGTTAAAAAAAAAAATCAGAAGAATAAGATTTTGTGACCCAGGAAAATGATACGAAATTCAGAGTCGACAGAAAGCTTTTTTGGAGTATTATCACATCCAACTGCTTACCGATTGTTTATGGCTGAGTTGGGTAGTTCTGACAGAGACGGCATGGCCCTCGAAGCCCAGAATATTTACTATCTGGCCTTTACGAATAAGTTTGCTGAACCCTGGCCTAGATTTATGTGGTACGAGAATGGTGCAAACAGCTCAAAACTTTGCCCCCCTAGGAGATCGCGTCTGTCCATAGATTCTGGAAGTCTCATGACCGAGCTCTGAGCACTACTGCCCTTGTCGCCCTTAAACACACACACACACACACACACACACACACACACACACACACACACACACACACTTTTTCTTAATTTGGGGAGAATAAGGAAGAAAGTAACCAATAGCAGGGTGGTCAACCTCCAGTCTCTATGGTTGTGTGAATATTCTGCGTATACCCTTTAGAGAGACAGAAGAGGAGTATTTTAAAATCCGGGAGAAAATCTACCAAACAATTAGCAAGTGGTTCCTGACCTTTTAACCACTACTATCCCCCTTCCCTTGTTTAAGCGGGGGAGGGGTAGTGGTTATCTTTGTTAAAAACAGCTTCACTGAAATATAATTCACATATCGCAAACTTAACCCCTTAACGTGTACAATTCAGTGGGTTTTAGTGTCTTCACAGAGATATGCAACCATCACCACTAATTCCAGAGCACCGGCATCACCCCAAAAAGAAACGCCCCACCCAGTAGCAGTCACACCCCATTCTCCCCTCCTCCCAGCCGCTGACAACCACTAACCTACTTTCTGTTTCTATAAAATGTGCTTATTCTGCACATCTCATATAAATACGTCATTCAATATGTGGCCCTTTATGGCTGGCTTCTCTCACTTAGCATAAGATCCTCTTCACTTTTAACTTCACAAATCCCCCGGTTTTGAAGTATCTGATGAAAATAATCACTTTTAAGTAATGACTATCCAATTTCCTTTGAGGTTTTTGAAATGAGGAAAGTAGCCCACAAACTTTTCTTACCGGCCAAAGGGACGCCCGTGAGTCTCAGTAGCACCACTCAGGGCATCTGTCGGCCCCCATGCGCTCATCCTACCATTTACCCAATAAATATTTGTAGAGCATCTGGTATGTGCCGAGTACAGCGCTAGATGGGGAACAAAGACATGCCCCCGAGCTTCAGATCTGTGTCTTCACAACCTTACTTTTCATCAGATACTGGCTGGATCTGTCAACCCTTACATAGCGTACTGCCAACACACTGTGTGTATTTTCCAGAGTTTTCGTCTTTTATATAAAAATGATGTAATTTCTTAAGGTGCTCAAAATAAAACTTGGCCTTCAACTTGCCAGAGAGCTGAAGAAACCTCCTGATACCTCACACACTCTTCTTTTCCTACTCATCAGCCCCCTATTTTCTTCTCTTCCATCTTAGGACTCCTTTATTTGATTAATATTTTCACTCCTGTAATACACATCAACACGCTATTGCAAACGTCCGTGGAGTATCAGACAAGCAAAGGAATAAAATTCAAACCTTGCCCATTACTGATTTTTTTCTTAGTACCTAAATGCCGGCCATCATGTTATTGCTAGCTCACTAGTAAAGACTCAGAATTTCCATTCCAGAAGTAAGCTAGGCAAAGTCCCTATAATCCAGACAGCGAGAAGTGAAAATACTGGTCTTAAGGTCACTGGGTATTGGAAGCCAAATGGTACCTCTTTCCTCCAATCAGGTGAGTCTTTCCCACGGACAGATCATTTAACTGTCGGACATTTGTACTTATGAACATTGCTTGATCCTAAAGGATACAGTCCAAATCAAACACATCTGGGCATATTTAACCTGGAAAAATGCCCCCAGAAGGTCTTGTTAGCTTTGTCTTTGAAGTGCTGTCAGAGAACAGAGTAACTGCATGTGTTCTGTGCTGTGCAGAAGGGCCAAATGTGTGTAAAAGCAATCAGGAGACACACACAGATTTCACCTATGGACAAACTGTACCTGCAAATGCTGTCCCAAATTGGAATGGACCTCGGCAGAACCCCCTGCCGTGTAAGCATTCCTGGGGCCCTTAGATGCTGGTGATATTATAGGAATTCAAACTGCATAAGGTTTGAAACGGTGGACCAGACCTTTCACTCGCACGGATGTAGATTCTCTGGCGAGGCTGTGATCAGGAACCCATGCAGAGAGATTTTTAGCTTAAAGCAGCTATGATGGTTCAACCCCAAAGATCGGGGTATGTTTTCGAAAGTGAAAATGATGAGGTCTCAATGTCAATGGTAACATAATCTTTAAACGATTTATGCAGCAATTTAGCAAATGAAAAGGAGAGCGTTAGTTAACATTTACAGGTAAATGTTGGAGATTTTTAACCTGTCCAGATAGTGAGTATTATATTCTTTCTTAAACAAATATCATACGATATCACTTATGTGTGGAATCTAAAAAAATGATACAAATGAACTTATTTACAAAACAGAAACAGACTCACAGACTTAGAAAACAGACTTATGGTTACTAAAGGGGAAAGGTGAGGGAGGGATAAATTAGGAGTTTGGGATGAACATACACACACACTCCTATATATAAAATAGAATATCAACAAGGACCTACTGTATAGCACAGGGAACTCTACTAAATACTCTGAAATAACCTATATGGGAAAAGAATCTGAAAAAGAATAGGTATATGTATAACAATCACTTTGCTGTACACCTGAAATTAACACAACATTGCAAATCAACTATATTCCAACATAAAATAAAAAATTTAAAACAAAACAGAACAAAAAACAAACAAACAGAAAAGATATTTGGGCAAAGGCCAAAACTAGTCTTTGGGAATTAAAAAGAAAAAATATATTCATATATATAAATATGAATGATAAATGCTTACCCTTTATACAGAGATTCTTAAAATGATCATTAGACAAGAGCTCCATGAGAAAACTTGAAATTTAAAAACATAAGGCAGTATGTATTTTTAACAAGAAAACTCGGAACCATAGGGAAGAATCTACGTTGATATTAATCATGAAGAACACAAAAATTTTAAATCTGGTGGCACGCCATTGCCTTAGGCTGGAACTAATCCCAAGTATTCTTCATTTCTTGATATTACATTTTCTACCCTTGGTTCAAAATTAAAAACCTCGAAACTCTTGTAAACTAGTACAATAAAATGCTTTTAGAAGGCTTTGTTATCAGGGAAAAAAATGAATTGCTTCTGCTATATACAAGTTTAACACTGACAATTTTTTTCTTATATTAAATATTACTTTCTTATCCTGTTATAACTTGAGGGGCTCCAATGAGATTTAGTACCAGCTAGAGTATTTGAAAATCCCCACAGCTTCAGTGATGATGTTCCATTACATGGATGGGCCATTTTATCCCAAACAACCAGTAAGTTCCATTAAAAAAATTCTTTTTCCATTCATTAATTCAGTAATCTATCCATTCAACAGGTAGATAATAATAAGCTTTGTGCTAGGCATTGGGGAAAATTCCATTGTACAGGTTCTAAGAGGTGTTTAGGGGCTTCCCTGGTGGCGCAGTAGTGAAGAATCCGCCTGCCGATGCAGGGGACACGGGTTTGAGCCCTGGTCCGGGAGGGTCCCACATGCTGCGGAGCAACTAAGCCCGTGCGCCACAACTACTGAGCCTCAGCTCTAGAGCCCGCGAGCCACAACTACTGAGCCCGTGCGCCACAACTACTGAAGCCCGCACGCCTAGAGCCCGTGCTCCGCAACAAGAGAGGCCACAGCAATGAGAAGCCCACGCACCGCAACGAAGAGTAGCCCCCGCTCGCCGCAACTAGAGAAAGCCCGTGTGCAGCAACGAAGACCCAATGCGGCCAAAAATAAATGAAATAAAATAAATAAATTTTTTAAAAAAGAGGTGTTTACAAGAAATGCCAAAAATTAAAGGCTTTGTTTTTTCTTTACCGACATTTTATGGATTTGAGTGAATGTTCAGCTGCTGTGATAACCTCAGCAAATCGATCATGATTTGTAAGAAGATACTGTACCCCTAAAAGGTCACCTTACACATGCCTTGTATATAAAGGAAGAAGGGAAGGCAAACAAGAGCACGATTGGGGACCAAGGTCACATTATTAGGTTTATCCCACGACACTGCACCTTTAAAATAGAGCTTGTCAAGCAATAATGGAAATTAGAGAGATGTTATTTTGGATCCAGCAACCCTTTGCTACATAACTCCAAAAATGAATGAACCTCTTGCTCTGCTCATAAGGACTGCATGGGAGATGGAAGCGTGCATAAAGTCACCATAACATAGACCTTAAATGAACTTAAATGAAGGATGCCTGAAGTTATAATGTTGTAACTTCACTGAGGCTTTCTGAAAGAATACTACATGAAGAAAACTGGTAGCATTTCCTACAAGAAGGGCGATTTTAGCCTATATAGTAATTTGTATTCTCACTTTAGAAGTAAAAATTCCTCTATATAATCCTATAGACAAAGGAGGATCATTTTCTTGGCTCATATGGATATAATATTTCTTCCTCTAAAGTCTTCTCTCAACATAATCTACAAAGCCCTTTGGGCACTTTTTTTTTTTTTTTTGCGATACGCGGGCCTCTCACTGTCGTGGCCTCTCCCGTTGCGGAGCACAGGCTCCGGACGCGCAGGCTCAGCGGCCACGGCTCACGGGCCCAGCCGCTCCGCGGCATGTGGGATCTTCCCGGACCGGGGCACGAACCCGTGTCCCCTGCATCGGCAGGCGGACTCTCAACCATTGCGCCACCAGGGAAGCCCCGATAAAGATATTTTATCGGGACTTCCCTGGTGGCCCAGTGGATAGGACCCTGCGCTCCCAATGCAGGGGGCCCAGGTTTGATCCCTGGTCAGGGAACTAGATCCCGCGTGCATGCCGCAACTAAGAGTTCGCATGCCGCAACTAAGGAGCCGGTGAGCCACAACTAAGGAGACTGCCTGCCACAACTAAGGAGTCCACCTGCTGCAACTAAGACCTGGCACAACCAAATAAATAAATTTTTTTTTAAAAAGATATTTTATTATCTATCCAATTTTATATCTGTTAAGATAATCATGATATCCAGTGTAAGTGATAAAACATCAATACAAAGTAAAACAAAACCACACTTGCGTGAAGTCTTATTTTAATGTTGTGTGTTCAATTTGTATTTTAAAGTATTGAGTATAAGCTATTTAAGAAACAAGGGCTGTTATCTTTCTCCATTAACCACTGAGCTTCAGCCATAATGTGGAAAAACAAATTTGAAGAGATTAGTAGTTATCACCAGTGCCCAGATGGGCACCCAAACCTGGGATACAGGCCCATTTGGGTGTGAGAATTTTACCTGGGAGATACGAACACACCTACATTGGATTATGAAGCATTTCTTCACCTTTTAAAAACCAATACAAATGAGATACCACTATACACCTACTAGAATGGCTAAAATAAATATAGGGTCAACAACTAAAGCTGGAGAGGATGCAGAAAACCTGGATCACTGATACTGTGCTGGTAGGTATGTACAAAACGAAATATGTATTTACCACGTGACCCAGCAATTACACTCTACGGTCACTTATTCCAAAGAAATGGAAATTTACGGTAACACAAAATTCTGTACACAAATGCTCATAGCAGTTTTATCTGTAATAGCCCCAAACTAGAAACAACCCAAATATCCTTCAACAGGGTGAATGGTTCAACTGTGGTACATCCGTACCGTGGAATACTACTCAGTAATGAAAAGGATCAAACTACTGATAGATACAACAACTTGGAGGAACCTCCAGAGAAAGATGCTGAGTGGGGGAAAAAAGCCAATCTTAATATGATTACATTTATATAATATTCTTGAAGGGTCGAAATTATAGAGATGGAGATCAGATTATTGGTTGCCAGGGGTTAAAGATGAGGGATGGGGTGGGTGAAGAGTGCATAGCACCGCCTTGTACACTGTTTTGCAATTTCCTATGGCTCTAGAATTATTTTAAAATAGAAAAAAAAAACTTAAACCATATTCTTATATCAGCAGAGCCCTGGGAAACAGAAGCATCCAGATAGCCACGTTCACAGTTGTAGGGTTGGTCAGTTTTATGGTCTCAGCTCTCAGTCGTGGCAATTCTAGGCACCATGCCCTGTAAACTACATTCTTTTCCATTTCTACCTTGTGAAGTATTTACTGTTCTGCTTAGTATTTCATTTTTGCTTTAAGGACATAAATACATAAACGTGAGTATAAATGTCATTTCGTTTCTGAGATAGTTTTAAATATAAGGTACGTAATATATACAAGATTGTAACCATTCTAAAGAATAAAATAGATGAAGAGGAAAAGCATTCTTCAATGATGCTATGTGACAAAGACTTTCCTTGACCAAACTTTCGTCAGGCTCCTCTGAGCTCTCCTCTTGACTAGGCCTCAACCTTGGCCTCTGTCCTGGCTGTGTCTGCACAGCCCAACGTTAGCAAGAATCCTGTGCTAAGTCAGTGTAGAGGTAATCCTCCACCCTTGATACCTGACCACTGCGGCCTGTCTTCAGTAAGAATCCTGTTAGGTTGGTTTAGCAAGAATCCCCCTACCCTTGATGTCTCCTCTTAGTTATTTTCCATCCACGGATCCCCTCGCTCTGCTCCTTGGCTATAACTTCCCAGCTGTCTCTGTTGTATTCAGAGTTGAGTCCAACCTCCCTCCCCTACGGCCACTACAATAGTTCTGAATAAAGTCTTCCTTACTGTTTTAACAAGTGTCAGAATAATTTTCTTGGGCTTCCCTGGTGACGCAGTGGTTAAGAATCCGCCTGCCAATGCAGGGGACACGGGTTCGAGCTCTGGTCCAGGAAGATCCCACGTGCGGTAGAGCAACTAAGCCCGTGAGCCACAACTACTGGGCCTGCACTCTAGAGCCCACAAGCCACAACTACTGCACCCATGTGCCACAGCTGCTGAAACCCACGCGCCTAGAGCCCGTGCTCCGCAACAAGAGAAGCCACCGCAACGAGAAGCCCGCGCACCGCAAGCAAGAGTAGCCCCCGCTCGCCGCAGCTAGAGAAAGCCTGCGCGCAGCAACGAAGACCCAACGTGGCCCAAAGTAAAAGAAATTAAAGAAATTTTTTAAAAAAATGAAAGAGAGTACGTAAAAATATTTTGAAGAAAAAAGAATAATTTTAACATATGAAAACTAATGATGATTGATCATGCTCATCAATGAGATTTGGTACTATTTTAGCATATTAGGAGAAATTTTCCTACAAAGGTATATTTTGCAGCAACAAATTAGTTTCCTCACACATTACAGGGATATTTTTATATATACATGCACACACACAGATATTTGCCTGAAGAGATAGATGCCTTTAGAGTATGACATCCATATAATACGTTACTCCACTGTGTGTACATGTGTCCACACATGCATGCCTCTGGGTGGGTAGGTATGTATTCATTCCAAGGCTAACAGGTGGAAATAGCCATAAAACCAAGACTTCTCTGAAACGTTTAGTTTGTTTCCACCAAAAGAGAAGGTAACCTAACATTTCTTAAATGCCCGATACGTAACCAATACTCTAAGTGCTTTATACTTCATTTTTTATATATCATTCTTCATTTAGTTGTTACATAAACCCTACGAGTTGGTAACAGCATTTCCATTTTATAGGTAAGGCAACTTGGGAGGCTTAAGGAATCAACCCAAGGTCACAGCGCTAGGAAGTGGCACATTAGGGGCCTCACTGGAGGATCTCTGATACTGTGCTTCCAAATCTACTGCCTGGAGTGATTCTCTCAACAACTGTATCACTGTCAAAATGTCAAACACCACTGTACTAGACCTGGCATTTTCTCTTTTTCTTTTGTTTTAAAGAAAGATCCCTTTCTTCCAAGGAAATCTTAACGAGAAGCCCAACATTTTGGACGAGCAGAAAAGCAGAACACATCCAAGCTCTTCTTGCTGGAAAGGCAAGGAACTAGAGGATGGTCCTTACTCTTGCACGTCTTCCCTCTTCCTGTGTCTGGGTAACATCGTTCTCCTCCTGCCCTGGGCAGCTCTGCAGAAGTTTTAGGGCTCTGAGAAGCAAAGGTCAAGATACTTCACTGGACTACCACTGGGAGGGAATTCTCCAGGGATGCCTTGCACTTTGCACACCTTAGGAGCAGAGGCACTGACGGCCCTTGTTCCTCATGATCTTTTCAAAGCCTTTTATCTAGCAAACAACCTTGGGAGGTAGAGATAATGTCTCCCTCCAGAGCAATGGGCAGGTGTGTGCTTACTAGCAATGACAAGAGATTCAGAGTCTCCCAGCTCAGGATCCACACCCGGGAGGCAACTCTCCCACCCGCACAACATCTACCTGGGGTCCTCTGTGTTGTCCTGGGGGAACCTGGGAGGCAAGGAGGACGAATGTGAACATGAAGCTCATGCCACTTGCAGTGCCATGAGTAATACAGTCCTCTGTCTCTGACCCAGGAGTCTCAGGTCTTCCGCCAGCATCCAAGCAACGGTGGCAGGCTAAGGTGCTGGTGTGCAAGTGGGATGAAGTCTCAGACACTTCACAGTTCTTGACAACCACCATTTTCTAACTTAGTCAACACACACTTATATAGTACTTACTCCGTACCAGGTGCTATTCTAAGTGGTAGACGAACAGTAACTCACTTAATCTTTATAACAACCTTAGAGTACAGGTACTACGATTATTATTTGCATTTTATTTCCATTTTACAGGGGAGGTAACTGTAATCACACACGATTGAGTAGTTGGATCGTTTCCATAAAACGATAAGGATTTGCTGTGCATATTTATAAGCACTAAATGATCTTCCTTTTTTTTTTTTTATTTTAGCAGTACACGGGCCTCCCACCGTTGTGGCCTCTCCCGTTGCGGAGCACAGGCTCCGGACGCGCAGGCTCAGCGGCCGTGGCTCACGGGCCCAGCCACTCCGCGGCATGTGGGATCTTCCCGGACGGGGGCACGAACCCGTGTCCCCTGCATCGGCAGGCGGACTCTCGACCACTGCGCCACCAGGGAAGCCCTGATCTTCCTTATTAAATGAAAAAACATACACTGAAACCTCAGACCAATGCAACCGTTCTCCTCTTGTTGGTCTTGAACATAAAGCTCCAGTCTTCAATAAGGGTGACGGAGAACCACTACACTGTGCAGAAATATGAAAATCATTTTATCAATGATGCATCTTGACATTTGGCAATCTGGGAGGAAAAGTGGAAACTATTTCCTTAAAGACTTTCCAGGACCTTGAGTATTTCAAGTGGAAGCTCTTACTTCCTTGGAAAATGGTCACAATTCCAACAAACTGAATACTAACAACATCAGCATCCTCCCCAAATTAGACCCTCGATAGCGAGCTTTCAACACTTTGGAGGTTATCTTTACTTTATAAAGCTCAGCCTCTTGACGTGCACTGGCTAGCGAGTAGAAGAGAAAGTGATCAACAGGCTTAGAAATCCAGACTCTCACGTGAACGTATGCCGTGAACCAGCCCCACTTCCATTCATATAAAATCTTTAGAATTAGCACATTACTACAAGAGCCCCTTTTGGATTATTTCGAACATACTTGGGGAAAGGCAACAAGCTGTATCTCTTTGGTGAATGATTAGAAAGGTAGGTAGACTGAAAAATGAATGTCAAGAACAATCTGAAATGGAAGATGTAAACAGACATCGCACAAGAAATGCAAATGGCCCTTAATATACTCAAAGTTGCTCAACATCGCTCACAAGAGAAATGTACACAGCGATACCTCTTTTCATGGATCAAGTAGACAAAGATGTACACGGTGGACAATGCCCTGTCTTGGGGAGGCTCTGAGGAAGCACTCCCACACCCTGGGTAGGCAAATTTAGTTATTCGTCAAAATTAGAAACTGCAATACACCCTTTGACCCAGCAATCTCACTCCTGGGGATTTACAATTCAGACACACATCCTCCACACAAACTGGCGAATGCACAAGCCTTTTCTATGTACATTGTTTTAATGGCAAAAGATTGGACACAACCAATGCGACCAGTACGAAAAGGATCAAGTAAATTATGGTATATTGTCACTACGGAATGCTATGCAGTTGTTGGAAAAAAAAGAAAAAAGAAAGGACGGAGGGAAGCTCTTTGTGCGCTGTTATGAAAAGATCTCCAGGAAAAATTGTAATGTGAAAAAAAAAAAAGGTTGCAAATAGGGTATACGGAACGCCACTATTTACGTAAAATGAGAGAAATATATTTGTATCTGCCTATGACAATCAGAAAAAATTGCCGGGAGTCTGCCATCAACACCTAGAAATAAATATCATCATAGGAGCCACAGAGTATATTTCACCACTTCGGGTAGCTTAGAAGTGACAGTGTTTGTATACCAATTAGGGATTGCAGAAATCTTCTGAAGAAGTTGTTCTTCAAGATGCTAGCATTCAAATTAGCATAAGGATCAGACATGGAAAACAATCCTCTGAGTTGACTGTTTCAATCAACTTTTGAAGCCCCCTGGGATCACAGTTAGGGCTTGTGTCTATCCCAATTACTTTCATACTGTTTCTTTAAATGATCCACAGCTAATCAGCAATTTACCTGGTTAAAATTCAGTTTGGGAGTGCTTTGAAGGGGACGCTCCCTTCTTAGGTTTTCTGCCTGCAGACACAGGATTTGCAAAGGAGCTAACAACAAAGGGATTTAATCAGAAAACAAGAGCAAACGGTTGATTTTTGAAGAGGAACCACGAATACATATTCTTGTGGGCTCTTGCCTGATTACATCTGTTAATAAGGAATGCCAAAACGTGTGCACCAAAAACCCTTCAAGGTCTTTTGGTAGCAAATTATACTTGTAAATTTGATGTCAGATGATCACTGGAAGAACTCACACTCTTTGAAGATTTGAATTCATAAACGTAGGAAAGAAATAAACGTTTTTTTCCTCTAGTGATAGAAAGTATTAAACGGCAGGGAAAAAATGTGCTTGAAATCAACTGAGGAAATAATTCATTTTGAAAATTATTCAATAAAAATGGTAAATAGGAAAAATATGTTGGGCCAGTTTTGACTGGATGAATAAACCAGAAATATGCAATGGGCAAACTTAAGGATGATGGGCTGAGAAGTATCCCATCAACCTCCCCGTCTTATTTAATTTTTTTGTTATTCAACTATGCCACAGTAATTTGTTCCATCCCCATAAGACAAAGAAAGGAACACAACTTCAGATCAGCAGAAAACTGGCCAGCCTCTCGGAGCCTTCAAGAGGGCAGTGGCTCCGGATCAAGGAGAAATGAATGTCTTTGAAGACTGCATCTTAGATTGTTTTGTTAATACATAAAATCCTCTCTCTTTAGCATTCAGAAGACTCATTTCAAAAGGAAAAGGCAAGTCCATGAGGATTACTTTGGCTTCCTGGAGGTCAGAACTAAATACACAAAATGAATAAAATGACGCTGAAATAAACAAGAATGTGAAATTGCTCATCCGCAGGAATGATGTAACGAATCCTGACATAATTTCCAAGCAGAGAAGCAAAAGTAGGTCAAAGCACGTTGGCCTAACATAATAAGCATTTTTGCTCCCAGAATTTTACCATGTAGGTTGTGTCTGCAGGCATTAATGTCTTCTGTTATCAATGTTCGGGGCTGTCACAAACTATTCATATCTTATCACTCTTTGTTAGCTAAACCAAAACAATGTAGTTTACATGTGAACTATTCAATTCTGACAGCTGAAATGTTAGAGAGGGGAAATGTTAAAAATATTCAGAAAGTGTCTCCTCCAGGCTAAGAAGCATTAAGCAATAAATATTCATTATTTAATAGTCTCCTATTGTGTTTTTCTCTACACAGAAAGCCATACCTCTCTCAATCAATTATTATGACTTTGTTTCCTTCTTTCACTCACAGTCATATGAAAAGGGCAGCCGCGTCAATATCTCCTTAGAAATCCACTTTGAACACCGACCAAGGAAAAAAACCGGGCACTCACTGGAGAGCCAATTTTTCTCTTCTGCTTTCCCCATAGGTTAACTGAAATAACTCCCACTTTCTTCTCCCTTCTATTTGTTCCAGTTCACTTTTCTGCACTATCTCCACCAAGCCCAGTTGACTAATTCATAGAAGAAAGGCCTCATCTCACTCCTTAAACTTTCTTCTGTGTAAACATAATCCTCCTAGTTTTTACTTGACAAAGTAGCACAAAAGCAAGTATAAGACTAGTTGGTTTTTTTCCTAAAAGTGATACAGTCTTTCCTGATTCTTGATTCATTCTAAACCATCAACCTATTTGAAAATTGTGCTGGGATTTACTAGCACATTAAATTAGTATGTTACCCGCAAACATCCAAATCGCACCTTACTAGAAGGCACGCAGTACAGTCAAAAGAGAATAAGATAAGGAATCTAGAAGACGACCCAGGTTCTAGATGTAAACTTTGCTCCCTGATGGAAGGTAAAGCATTCCCCTGTGCGAACATTTTCAAGCCACGAACGCTCAACTTTTAACCAGAACTTTCTGTCTGAATGCCTGATGCATCTCCTATAGGAGACAATCTTGATTCTGTGTAGATTTCTAATATTTGGTGATGCCTTCCGATTACATTTCGCTTTATCTGGCCACCCATGTAGTTACTGGTAACTCAGCAGGGCACTCAACGAATTCCAGTTTTCCACAAACAGCTCCTTTGCTCTTAATTGCTTAGGGAAGTTCACTTCAAAATACATGCAACTGAAGCCACACTTCACAACTGGACATATAACAAATAAGACAGTCTACCTCGTGGACCCTTTGAAAATGTATTAGTCCTGGTGTCTCCATAAACCACTCAGTGTCTCAGAAATTCCTACTTCATCATTTTAACCGTAACTCTCAGATGGTCTGTCACACCCAGAAGCAGTGAAAATGCTTTGTCCAGCACATGACTTGATTTTCACTGCAGAAAATGTGGCCGCCATCTGCATGGGGCAGAGCGTAAGACTTCAGTGTCCTTCCAGAAACAGACGCTCAGTTGCTGAGTGACCTTGGGCACGCCACTCATCTGGCAAAATAAACCCACTGCACATGGACCAAAGGCTAAAACATCAGGTTGGGCTCAGTGAGAAGCAGCAGCAGATTCATCTCTGTTTTTAGGCTTTGAGCTGTTGGACAGCATGGCCCATTTCTTAACCATTTCTGTAGTCCCATCAAGGAGTGTATAAGACAAGCTGCCTACCGAGCTCTGGGTTGTGGCCTCACCCAGAACACAACCGAGAGGACTAGATGGCTAAGCAACCTCAGTCTAATTTTTCTCTAATGTCAATCTATTCAGTCCTTTGCTCTTTCCCCAACCTTTCTCATGCCCTTTCTTCCTCATACCCCTCTGATCTTAAACGGCATTTTCCATTCTCTTTCCTGCCAAAATCCGTCCAGCATGCACCTGAAATATTTGATTCTTCTTTCATTTTATTTTCTATTTATTTTTCATTGCAGGATAGTTGATTTACAATGTTGTGTTAGTTTCAGCTGTACAGCACAGTGATTGTTATACATATACATATATCTCTATTGTTTTCAGATTCTTTTCCCTTATAGGTTATTACAAAATATTGAGTATAGTTTCCTGTACTATACAGTAGGTCCTTGTTGGTTATCTATTTTATATATACTAGTGTGTATATGTTAATCCCAAACTCCTAATTTATTCCTCTCCCCCGCTTCCCCTTTGATAACTATAAGTTTGTTTTCTATGTGTGTGGGTCTGTTTTGTATATAATTTCATTTGTATCACTTCTTTTTAGATTCCCCATATAAGTGGTATATGATATTTGTCTTTGTCTGACTTACTTCACTTAGTATGATAATCCCTAGGTCCATCAATGTTGCTGCAAATGGCAAAATATATTTATTGATTCTGATTGGGTGTCAAGGCACTGTGCTTGGACTTGAGGTTTTCAAGGTAATTAAGACGTAACTCTTGCTCTTAAGTAACTCACTCCCGAGACAGGCAGACAAACGAGTAACTGGAAATATATACACCGTTTAGGATACTTCTGTGGAGAAGAGGAAGTTCCAGCTATATCCTTTCCATTTATTGTGATCCAAACAGACAGTGCTCAGCGTACAAAGACTGTACTTACAAACAACCCAAACCCACAAATGCCACCAACTGCCCTCACTTGGTCCCCTGTGGTTCCCTGGCTGTCATTCACAAAGACCCCAGGGAGTCCAGAAGTTCCGTCAGGATGCTGAGAAAAGAACAAGTGAAGAGGTTCAACCCACTGGCAGACACACCAGCAAGTCCTGTCTGCCAAAGGCACAACCCTGTCCACAAATATTGTCCCTGAAAGAGCATTCGTGATTTCTGCAGCTCCAGGCTCTAGTGGCTGCTATTTCCCCAATTAAAGGTTCATCCTGAGGGTTTAAGGGCTGAGTCAAGAGTTTTAGCGCATTCATATTGTTCCTCTCCCAACATCGGGTTGAGACTATTGTCTAGAAGAAACAGGAGTGTGGTCTGGAGGTGGGAGAGGGGAGGGTGGGAAGATGGGAAATTATGGGAACTCAATTCACTGTGTATTAGGATAGGCCTGGGAGAGACATCCCAGTGGGACCCAGAAGATACTAGAAGGGTGGAGAAAGGTGAAAACTAGTGCAAACCTTTCCTATTTCAGATTTGCAAGACTGGCCTGTTACCAAGAGTTTGGCAACCCCTTCTCCTTCTATGTTCCGTCCTGTATCACATGGAAGCATGTCCTCAAAATGCAGAACTTAATCAGATTGGTTATTTTTTAAAATAGTGTTTTAGTCTCAATCATTGCACCATTTCTCACTGGAAAATGTTCTGGGTTTCAAACAACAAACTCTTAGAGCACAAGCATTCCTAGATTGGGGACTGCGTATGAGTTATTTTTTTCTACTGAGAAAAATTAATTGACTATTTACTAATTATGGTAAATTTATTTAAACTAGGAATTCATAAATTCCTACAAATGGATATGTGGGTAAAAATTAACTAGATTTCAGGGCTTCCCTGGTGGCGCAGTGGTTGAGAGTCCGCCTGCCGATGCAGGGGACACGGGTTCGTGCCCCGGTCCGGGAAGATCCCACATGCCGCAGAGCGGCTGGGCCCGTGAGCCACGGCCGCTGAGCCTGCGCGTCCGGAGCCTGTGCTCCGCAACGGGAGAGGCCACAGCAGTGAGAGGCCCGCGTACCGCAAAAAAAAAAAAAAAAAAAAAAAAAAAAAAAAATTAACTAGATTTCACAATTGCAAATCATTTCCCAAGTCTCAGTTCAGGAAAGTTTTGGCTACCATCAATTTATTAAGCGGATTCTTATCCATATAAATATAGCTGCAGGGACTGTATCAAAATCATGTTTGCAGCCCCAAAGTGGCCTGACATATAATAATCATTTAGAGTAGTTTTACTGAATTAACCAAGGAATATACTCACTCTGTAAGTAGTCAGTAAATGCCCTTGAATGATATAAGAAATGAAGGAGAGCCTTTGTATTATTTCTCCTTTTTGACTATTTCATCATAAATATTTGACTGTATATAAAAATCTACTACTAATGGTCAGCACCTCTTCCTTTTCTTTTTCTTTGGTTGCCGTTTTTATTTAGAATTCTCTTTTATAGCACAAGGCACGTAAGTTCTTAGAGTTTTGTTTTGTTTTGTTTTTAAAGGAAAGTCTCTTCTAAGCATTTTTTTCGGTGCCTCAATTTTCTCACCTCCTTAACACCACGTGACCTTCTGTAGGCCATTAACTATTCTGCTCTGTTGTCAATGGACTGTCTTCCTCTGGCGGGAAAAAAGATCTTGTGGATCTGGAAGGCTCCCTAATATTTTGTCCTTTCATTTAAAGGAATTTCTAGAGCCTGCCAGTTCATAAAACTAGGCAAACGATCTTCTACAACAGAACCCCTGAGATGCGTTTCATGTGAAATAAAAGGAATTAATAATGAGGCAGAAAGCATCGTGTTGATAAACTGTCCCATATCTTAATGGAGATTAGATTCCTGTTTGACCTGGCTTTGGAGCCCTTTCTTTAATCTCAGTGTATTTGATATTCTCTTCCTTGAATGAACTCCGTTTCACTGTGGCTTTGGTCACAAGATTAAAGAATCGCTAGCTAATTGTTCCAAATAAGCAAAGCAATTCTGTCTGATTCTGATCCCGGCTCCCAGCAGAGGCGTCCACCGCCTGGCCTTCCGTCATAGACACTTCAAGCCTGACCTCTGCAGGTGGATAATTGAAATGCACACTGCCCAATCAGATCTGGGTATTTCTTTTTAAAATCCCACCAAGTTCTGAAAACACAAACATTCATATGTGCAACGGGGAAACTGATATAATATGTTGGACTTCCCTTTTGTTTTGTAAGTGGCTTTTTGAAAGTAGCAACCTCTTGATTGAAAAGCATTTAAATTACATCTGCAACGTACGCTGCTCGTGGTTAGCCATTAATTCTTTTTGCCTACTGAGAAAAATCCAAATGATTTGGATGAACTATGATCCTCAAATCATGCAGGCTTAAAAGTGCCCTGATCAGCCCCACCTTTTTCTAATCAAACAAATTACTCTTTGTTCAGTGACCAAATCCCCCTTTCACCAACGCACAGCCCAGGTTGCCATAGTTACCTTGGATGTCTATTTACTACACGGGATCAAAGCCAGGAGACATAAACATACACACGTAGCCTTAAAACTTGCTGGAATGTCTGAGGATAACATGCAACTACCAATTAAAGGATTTGCTCGCGGCCTACGCGGTCCCTAGCCAAGCAAACTACGAGTACACGTCATAAGGAATGGCAAGGAAAAGCCAACTTGAAAACACGATTTCAACACGACCAATAAAGATCTTTAATCTGACAGTAAGTCACGAGTATAACATTCCCTGCCAGGGAGAGACAGTAGGGAAGAAATGAAAATTCTGATGTGCGTTGAAGATACTGGGCCTCCAAACCTTGTGCAAAAACTTGAACCCTGTGCTGCGCAGCAGCTTCCCACCAGCCATGCATCTTACATTTGGTGGTGTATGTACGTCAATGCTACTCTCTCAGGTTGTCCCAGCTTCCCCTTCCCCCGCTGTGTCCTCAAGGCCGTTCTCTGCATGTGCGTCTTTATTCCTGCCCTGCCGCTAGGTTCATCAGTACCGGTTTTTTTAGATTCCATATATGTGCGTTAGCACACGGTATTTGTTTTTCTCTTTCTGACATCAGCTTGTTGCTTTATGATGACGTAGAGGGGTGGGATAGGGAGGGTGGGAGGGAGGCTCAAGAGGGAGGGGACCTGGGGACACCCGTATGCATATAGCTGATTCGCTTTGTTGTACAGCGGAAACACTATATTGTAAAGCAATTATACTCCAATAAAGATATAAAAAATAAAACCAAACCAAACCAAAAAAACTTAAATAAAACCCTGCAATGTCTGGTGAAATGTCCAGTTAGTTTCAGTATCTTTCTAGTTGGTGTCATAAAAGCTGCCTCATCTCAGTGTTGGGACAAATGAGAACAGAAATGCCTCTTACACTTTTACACGCTTGACTTTCAAATGAAGGAAAACATAAAACATACTTGGAACACCATATGCTGGTTACAGAATAAGAAAGGGGAAGCTGTAAGAGAGTTCCCTTTTAATCCCTAGATTCACTGTTGATTCTGAGCCTGTACAGAATCTGGGTGGGTAGTATTCATCTCAGACTTGTACCTAATTTGCTGTGTATCTCTATACTTCAACTTTCTCCGCCTTCACCTCACCAGTTGTTCAATGAGGATCAAAATGCCACCTCATTCTCTCCTGGGGATGTGGCAGAGAATAAATAGATCATGTTCGTAAAGGACTTTCTAATCCTCAAAGGAAAGATTAATACAAAGACATTCATTATTAAACCAGATGTCCTTGGGCATTTTAATTCCAATCTGAAGAATGCAAAACGGGCTAAATCAAACTGAGTCACAGCTTCCTCGTAACAGCAACATCCTAGCCTTGGAAGAATTTAGCAGCTGCTTAAAGCGCTGGCTCACCGCCTTCTCCTTTCCCTTCGCGCTATAAGGCGACTGCAAGGATGTTTCAGTCCATCAGAAATAGAGCGAGTACCCTCTTCTCTTGGAGTGTTTTTTAAAATCATCAGGATATTAAAAGCACAAACTATATCTGGTAGGCAATTTTGTCTGAAGAACCTGATTTTTTCTTTTTTCCCGGCGAGAGAAAGAATTATTCGTTCTTATTTGTAGGGACAATGGGTGGTGTGCTATTTCAGGATATTTGCAGTTGTGGGAATGCCACAGGCAAACCTGTTGTTTTTGGCTGGGCTGCTAGAACAGGTGGCCATGCCTTTCCTTTCGCCTGGGAACACAGCAAATTCCTTCTCAAGGAAGTTTCAGAAGTTTCCCACTTATGATCAGAGGGCAGAGAAAGGTTGGCACACGCTTTAAAATTACTTCCTGATAAAGGCAAATAGGGTTCACCCTTTTCTTTTGGCCTAAGTCAGCGTGACCTTAGGAACACTCAAAGAATACTATCCCTCTGCACCGAGCAGAAGGCAAAAGCCCTCTGAACCTCATCGCCAGTCAGGCAGCTTTCTAATTCTGCAGGCCACTTCTGGCTACCCGCTGTGGCTAGTCAGGGGCAGGGGTCTCTCGGCTGCCACGCCATTGTTCAGCATTTGTGCAGCCCTAGGGACGGATCACTCCTCGGCGAAGAGATTGGATTTCACTGCTGAGCTGATGACACATGGACCTGTTTGATAGTTAACCCTGCAAATCCAGCTGGGGCTGCCGGGCTGAGATGACAAATTGGCTGGTGGGTGCAATTCACCCCACCTGGATGCAAGTTTTCCCCCAAGAGAAACTCAAATCAGGTTAGGATTAATCCAAGTCAATAACTCCACCATCTCCTTCCCCTCCACATTCTTGTTCTGGCTGTTGCGGAACAACGTGTCAGATTCCTGAAACGCTGGACTGCCCAGATTCTTTGGATGGGCCATGACTCTTCCCCCCTCCTTTTTTTCCCGCCTCCCATCCCACCCCTAGCCCACCCTCTTTTCAAGGACTGCACAGGCCAAAAACTTATTGGACATACAGAGTTGTGGGATGAAAAGCTGCTGGGAGTTCCCTGGTAGCGCAGGGGTTAAGAATCCGCCTGCTAATCCAAGGAACATGGGTTCGAGCCCTGGTCCAGGAAGATCCCACAAGCCGCGGAGGAACGAAGCCCGTGCGCCACAACTACTGAGCCTCAGCTCTAGAGCCCGCGAGCCACAACTACTGAGCCCACGCGCCACAACTACTGAAGCCCGCGCGCCTAGAGCCCATGCTCCGCAACAGGAGAAGCCACCGCAGTGAGAAGCCCACGCACCGCAACGAAGAGTAGCCCCCGCTCGCTGCAACTAGAGAAAGCCCGCGCGCAGCAACGAAAACCCAACACAGCCAAAAATAAATAAGTAAATAAATTTATATTAAAAAAAAAGAAAAGCTGCCCATTCATTAAATGACTAAGGAGTTACTCCATGTGTACCCTTAAAACTTCACTACCGGGCTGAATTCCAATTCACATGAATGCCAGAAGGAGCCAGGCATGAGAAAAATCATGCCAAGCTCGGGACAGCACGCCTCTGGCATCAGGCACAGGGAGTGCCTCCATTCCAGAGGAATCGTGTGGGAACAGAGATTCTGAAAAGTGAGCTCAGACACCACCGAGAGGACAGGTGGCTCCGCGCTGGATCAAATGACTTTCTTTGTTCCAGCCAAGGACCTTTGTCAAAAATGTTTTGCGTTCCTCTTTTTCCTTTTGCTAAATCCTTTCCATTTAGGCTTCTCGCTTCTTTTCCCCATCCCATCGGATTGCTCGTAAAAAGTATGGGGTCAGACCAATAAGTTTGCAGAACCTGAAACTGATCAGGGGCCCAGTCTCCAGCAAGGCAAGAGCAATTGACTGGAAACACACACACACAGCACTTGCCGGTATAAGCGTGCTTTTCTGCGCTCACTACCACTGCCAAGCACACTTCCTTAGCGAGCAGGTGAGGGGGCCAGAGGCAGAGGGTCTTTTCAAACCCTGCGCGTACGGTGAGGGCTCTGCTTCACCTCCCCAGGCTGCAGGAAACGGACAGAAAGTTCTAACCCCCTCGCCCCAGCCCCTAATCGCAAAGTTTGCTTCCTATGCAAATCACTTCGCCCAAATCGCTCAGGGTGGCCAGCACCCAACCCACTTAGAAGAAGAAAGTGCAGAGCTTGTCTGGTGGTAATATGGATGCTAACTTTTCCCACCCACATTTACTAAGAGCTGGCAAGGGCAGTATCGCTCCTCTTGGAATTCTCTGCCCTTGTCAGCCTACTAGCATGTTTTTCCAGCCTTTCAGCCCTTTATATGAGTACTGATCTTGATACTGAAATATTGACATAAGATTCTTCTAGAACTTTGGTTGAGTTATAAATCACACCCTTTTCTTAGCTTGGTACACTCACTTTTTTCTTTTCTTACTGGCAAAGCTATAAACCTCGGCCTGGGCTGATAAGGAATTTTATCACCATGCCCCGCAGCCACAGAAGAAGCTGCTGGTTTAGAAGCCTTTTCAAAGACTCATGGAAGTCATGCCCGAGCCGTTTCTCAGCTCACTACTTTCAGGGCTGCCTTCGCACGTCCAGAAGCAATAACAGTTTCAAAACTGCTAGAACATAAAAACAAATCTGCATTTTTCTGGAAGGACTGTCTGTGCTAATTTCGGGCTGGTTCCGCCTTCTCAGCCATAAACACAGTAAGTGCTCAGGATGGGAAGCCAAAATGAGATACGTGGCCCCGTGTAATTCTTTTTCAGGATATTCAGTTGTCTTTATTCTCACCCAAAGCATAGGAGAGAGGCTCAGAGCTCGAGATAGATCCTGAACAATAACTTCCAGCCGCTGCAAACTGGAATTGATTTACATATTCTAAGAACCGCTCTTAAGCCCTTTACAATGACTGCCTGACATCACCAATTCCCATGGAGAGAGGTGGGGGGAACCTCAGGAAATCTGCTTCTTGGGTTCCTTTAGGAAAATGCAGCCCCGTCTTTCCGCCAAATGGAAGGACTCGGCCAGGCATCTGCTCATCCGGAGTCACATCCCAGGGGTCCCAAGCGGCGCCCTCCCTCTCCACCCACCCGTGCAGCCCCCCGGAGCTCACCTGCCTCATGTTTAGACTTCCATCACCCATCCGGCAGGGAGCGAGCCGCCTCGAAGCCCACGCAGCGGTCTTCCAGGGGGAAACACCAAACCCAACAGAAGCCCGCAAGACAAAAGCAACTCAGCGAGATCCCCCGGCAGCTGGGAGCACGTTTTCTTCCTCTTTTTCTTTGATCTGTTGCTACACGCACTCTGCCCAAGACAACGTCAAGTTTCTCAAGCTTTGCTTCCTAGCCTATGAAAAGTCGGGCGGAGGGAAGCGAGGACCGCCTGGCTCTTATTTCAAATCGGGTCTCAGAGACGTCGTAGGTGGCTGGCTGGGGCCCCGGAGGAGTCTCGCCAATCAGGAGGAGGGGGTGGGCCCTGGGAGACGGAGGGGCTGTCTCCGCGAGGATTCGAGAGCTTTCAGGATTTCAAGGATTGGAGGCAGCTGGAAACAGTCTCCGAGCTGAGCTCCCGAAGTAAAAGATGCGTTCTATTCTTATCTCACAGCTCAGGGTCTGCTCAAAGCTTAACTAGCTTAAGGCCTGGCCTTTTAAGAGCTCCCTGAAAGCACGCAAGCATTTGGAAGGGACAGAATGATTTCAGCCAGAAAAGCGCACACTCAGGGATCAGACGGATTTTCAAAAGGGTATCTTGCCCCAAACACTGGGGAGGAAACCAAATTGTTACTCAGAACACCTGAACTGAAACCAGCACTCAGGGGAGGAGGGTGTCACCCACCTCATTTCCATACAGATGAACTCTATAGCCATCTAAGAAGCACAAATCTTAATGGGAACGTGCACACAAATCTGCTGAAACACGGCAAATGAACAAGTATCTTTAACTAGTGACGGCCCGAGGCACAATTTTAAATAAAATTGTTATTAGAAAAACAGGCACTGATGTTTGGTTAAGAAGAAAAAAATTTTAAAGAAGTGTGTCTACCTTTCACTAAGGTTCACCTTACCTACAAGGTTGATCTGGTGAACTTATTAAAAGGGACGAACCGGACATCCTCTCAGCTGGATGGGAGGAGAGCTAGCTGGCTTCTTAGCAAACTTAAATCCACACTTAAAAAGCATTTCCAGAGCTACCCTGGCGGCGCAGTGGTTAAGAATCCGCCTGCCGATGCAGGGGACATGGGTTCGAGCCCTAGGCTGGGAAGGTCCCACAAGCCGCGGAGCAACTAAGCCCCTGAACCACAGCCACCCCAACTAGAGAACACCCGCACGCAGCAACGAAGACCCAACCAAAAAAAAAAAAAGCATTTCCAAAGTTTGTTTTCTTAGTTTCCTGTAAACAGTAACTCTTTTCAACTCTTAACCAATATGATCTCAGTGGGAACCTGCCTTTTGGGTGGCAAAAAGTGCAAGCCGAGCAAAGACTACTTTGTGTAGCACCAGTGATATAGTTTCTTCCCAAAGAAGTGGCCAAGATTCTGTGAGAATAATTCAAGAAAGAAAAAATGTTGGTATCAGAGAGGGGAAAAAAACCCAACTTAGCAAATAATGAATGGGCAGCTTCAGGTGTGTCAGCTGTATGGGTTCAATAGATGTCAGCTGTGCCCAGCGCTGTGAAAACTTGGCAGCCCAGTATCTGGACCTGGAGGTCTGCAGCCCCGTTCCAGCCGCCACCCCCCCACGCTACCTTAGCAAGTTAAGGGACCACCTAGTGACACAAGCTGACCTCAGTCCTCCTCTTGTATTTACCACAGAGCCCTTGATTATGACCTAGACCAGGGTTTCTCAACCTCAGCACTACTGACATTTGGGGTGAGGTCATTCTCTGTGGTGGGCACTGTGCTGGGCACTGTGGGGTGTTTAGCAACATCCCTGGCCTCAGCCCACCAGATGCCAGGAGCCCTTCCACAGTCA
The DNA here is from genome assembly GCF_937001465.1 of Orcinus orca. Lineage (NCBI taxonomy): Eukaryota > Metazoa > Chordata > Mammalia > Artiodactyla > Delphinidae > Orcinus > Orcinus orca. The sequence continues at coordinate 8,129,833 of NC_064580.1, forward strand.
TGACAATCCCTAATGTCTCCAGACAACACCAAGGGCAAAATCATACCCAGTTGAGAACCACCGACGTACCCGCCTTTGAAATACTGGTTCTCAAACTTAACTGTGCAAAGAAACCTCTGAGGACATTGTGAAAAACACCAATCCCTGGGCCTCTTACTCCAAGGGAATCTGATCAGTAGGTCTGAGGAGGAGCCTGGGAATCTGCATTTTATCCCAGTGCCAAAGGACGCTGATTCACTTCAAGAAATACTGTACCTATTCCTGACCTAGGTATGCCCTCAGCCCCAGGACACAGGAAACTACCCAGGGCTGCTACCATTAAATATCACGGGAGTTAAATCCCAAGGCATATCTATTTATCACCTTCAACAGAAGCTTCTCACGACTGCATTTGCCTTCAGCTGTCATCACCTCCAAGGCAAATAGGACCTGGGATTTCCTCCTGCAATCTCTGGGCCCTGTCAAAGTTTCATCCATCTTTCTTCTCCTTTGGCCCGTTCCCACCCCATCCTACAAGGTCAAAATGTCACCACTCTTTTGTGGCTTCCCCAAACGCCCCAAGACAAAGTAATCCCTTCTCTCCTCTCTACAGTATATAGACACTGAGTGATGTGCTGGTAAATGTTTCACAATCAGCTCTCAAAAAAAAAAAAAAAAAAGCCCAGATTTGTTGCAGTCTTTGCCAATTTCCATAGTGTTAACAGTCCCTTGTTTCCCGCAGTAAGGACCCTAAACACAGAGGTGGGAAGAGCTGTGCTGAGCCAGGAGACGGTAAGCAGCAGCTTGAGCAAACCGTGATACATCTCTGCTGTTTCACGTCTAAGTTGCACCGTAACCTTCTATTCTTCAATTTGTCTCTCTTAGCAAACTATAAAACTCTCGAGGGCAAGAATGGTATCCTATTCATCTTTGTAACCCAGCCACCTTCATCGTACCCACGCGCCCACAGCGCAGGAGGTAGTCAACAAACGTGTGCGGAAAGAGAATGAAATGCTTCCCTGAGAAAAGGGACACCAATGTGACTGCGGCCAATGCCATGTTATGGAAGGGAAAAGAATCTCTTGGGAAATTCAACTATTAAGGTTACACTTTTACCATAATTTAATATCTATTCTGTATTTATGACAACAATAAGCATAATGCCATCTTTATCCTAACACTCCCACATCCAAGGTCAGAGTGCAAGAGAAGAGACCAGCCTCCTGAAACAGAACCTTACCTTCATGGACGTATTTGTGACACAGTCTGTTTTCTACGTTTTCATATGAAGGCATCACACACTTCTGCATGTACATAACAGACACCTTATCAGCTATAGATGACAAGATCTCTAAGAGGAATACGTATATGATAATCTCTGGGAGGTGCATGAAAGGGCAGTTCCACTGGTAAGAGATACAGTGATGGATTGATGGTTCTCTCTCCCATCTTCTCATTATGCATAAGGCCAGGAATGCCTACGGTGGGGTTATTAACAAACACTACTTACGAGTATCTACTCACATCTACTACATATGGGTATAAGCCAAGCATTTTGCCAGGCACTTTACAAATATGCACCATTTCATCTGCACCAAATACCAAAACACAGACGTCACCACTATCAGGCTAAGCATGAACACACAGGATCGTGGAGGCAAAGAACCCAAGGTCTGTACTAGGAATTAAACTTATGTGTTTGGGATGAGAATTACTCTGCTTTTTGTTGTAAAATATGCTGTCTCCAGAAATGATTCCTAAAACTCTTAAGAAGGGGCTTCCCTGGTGGCGCAGTGGTTAAGAATCCGCCTGCCAACGCAGGGGACATGGGTTCGAGCCCTGGTCTGGGAAGACCCCACATGCCGCGGAGCAACTAAGCCCATGCACCACGACTACTAAGCCTGCGCTCTAGAGCCCGCGAGCCACACTACTGAAGCCCGTGTGCCTAGAGCCCGTGCTCCGCAAAAAGACAAGCCACAGCAATGAGAAGCCTGCGCACAGCAACAAAAGAGTAGCCCCTGCTCGCCGCAACTAGAGAAAGCCCATGCACAGCAACGAAGACCCAACGCAGCCAAAAATAAATTAATTAATTAATTTTTAAAAAACTCTTAAGAAAAGGGAACAACGTAAATAAATGAAGTCTACTTTTTCATTTACAAATAACCATAGTTTTTCAACATTTCTAATTCAATAAACGGCCCTTTAGGGGTTGTCCGTTAAGCGAGGATTAGATCCACTTACTGGAAACAGCGTAAGCAAGTAAACTGAAGCAAGTAAAGAAACGTGCTTCACCAAAGGTTCAGATGTTCTGTTCCCCGGGCTGTGATTAACAGCATTAGCAAATGGCAGCTGAAGGGATGTGGTAGTCTTGGCAAATCTTTCCTAAGACAGCAGCCGAGGTGATGATCCTGTGTAGTTAAGTGCAGGTCTGGTTATAAACAGACCTCCACAGCAAACATAACATGGGTTCCTGGGCCAGTGGTCTTGGACAGGCCCTACTAGACATGGATGGACACTGGGATGACACCTGAGAGGACAATTAACAGTACCTGTGCTACCTCTTTCAGTGTTCTGTTAGGTCAAAGCATATGGGATTATGTGTACATAAAAAATGGTTGACAATTCCTATAGTTTACTGAAATATGTATCAGGACATATCATCAAAAGTCAATGAAAACCAAGCTGAACGTGCCCACTCAGCCACCTGGAAAACGCCTGCTGCAAGGGCACAGTCTTGAGGGGCTATGAAAAGACATTTTATTCTCCCTCAGAAGTTCCAGAAATCCAGTTGTTTTATGCTTATGGCAGCCATGGAAACTCTGAGGTGATTAGTGTAGGTGATTTAAGTGGACAAGGCCTTGAGTCCCTACTTAGGAAAAACAAAAAGAAAAGAAAGAAAATCCCACCTATAGTTCTTATAGGATGTCATAAAAAAGAAACAAGTTTCTACTCACTGAGTACAAGTACTCATTCAGTGAGTTTCGTTCAGCAATGTGGCATACTACAAGCATGGGTTGCAAATACGATTTGGAGTCCATTTTTGATGTTAATGTGGCCACAAAACGGGCTGATAGATGTCATGTAAACCAAATGACACCTCTAAGCCCAAGGTTTTTCAGGGGACAGTTGGGCAAATTAGGGACTGAATATTTGCGTCCCTCCGCAAATTCATATGTTGAAATCCTAACCCCCAATATGATGGTATTAGAAGGTGGTATCTTTGGGAGCTGATCAGGTCATGAGGGTGGAGCCCCCATGCATGGGATTAGTGCCCTTGTAAAAGACACCCCAGAGAGCTCTCTTGCCCCTTCTGCTACCTGAGGACACAGAAAGAGGACGGCCGTCTGCAGCAGGAAGTAGGCTTTCACCACACCCAGAATCTGTCAGAACCTTGATCTTGGAACCCCTGGCCTCTAGAACTGTGAGAAATATATTTCTGTTGTTTATAAGCCACCCAGTCTATGGTACTTTGTTACAGCAGCTCAAATGGACTAAGACAAATGAAATCATATATGGGGAAGTTTTTTGCAACTGTTGCTTACTGTATGAATTTGGATGACAGACTCTGGAAAGAAGGGGAGAAATCTGTGGATATAGAAACAGAACAAATAGACACACCATGAGGAAACTTTTAGGAGAATATATCCTAAAGGGCAGACTTTCAGACAGGACAGGGCTGACTAGTCATCAGGGCTCAATTTTAAATAAATTGAGCTTGACATTTCATCACGTGAAAATTAAGGAGTTAAAACAATCATGTTATCTTAAATTTTAACTATAACTTACCATTTAATGATTCTATGCTTTTAGAGGTGAAATATTTTGACATTGTTTAGTTTTTGTTGATTAACTATGGCAATCCTTCGTTATTTTCCTCTTAATGATCTGATAAAGGTTTATGCATGAATTTAGCAAAGGCTTTTGTGTAATTCCCCTACTTTCAAAAATTCTCTACATTCCCAATTGAACCTTCTGCTTCATGTCAACTTAATAATATCTTACTTCTCAAGTGTAATTCTTCAATTTCGGAATCATCTACTTTTCTTTACTATAATCTTACATTTAAATTTATAAGAGAAAAATTATTATAATAATTTATCTTTTACTTCTCTTATTAACCACTTTTCTAGATTCTGAGGTCATTGAGACCCTTATCAGTCTGGCTTCTTTAGAGAATCAGAACCAATGGCATATTTAACATATATATTGAAATGTATTACAAGAACTTGACTTATGTGATTATGAGTACTGGTACATCTGACATCCATAGGGCAGGTGGATAGGAGCTCATTCTATAGTTATCAGGCAAAATTTCTTCTTCCTCAGGGAAAACTCAGTTTTGCTCTTCAGCTGAATGGACAAACCCACCAACGCTATCAAAGATAATCTCCTTTACTTAAAGTGAACCGATTATAGGTGTTAACCACATCTACAGAATACCTTCACAGCAACACCTAGATTGGAGTTTGATTGAATAACTCTACTATAGCCTAGCCAAGGGACTGCTGTATGTCCCTTCTAACAAGTAGCACAGAGGATATGATCAATCAGTCAATAAAAAATGTTCACTGAATTGTTGTGAATAACAGTAATAATAATAATTTTAAAACTTCCACTAGTAGAAGGTCCTCTTCTTTCTAAATAATGAAACTTTGCTAACAGATTTATTATACACTTATCAACTGCAACACTAGAAGGTAGGAGCTATAAAGTTTTGAGATAAAATATGATCTCGGGCTTCCCTGGTGGCACAGTGGTTGAGAATCCGCCTGCTGATGCAGGGGACACAGGTTCGTGCCCCGGTCCGGGAAGATCCCACATGCTGCGGAGTGGCTAGGCCTGTGAGCCATGGCCGCTGAGCCTGTGCGTCCGGAGCCTGTGCTCCGCAACGGGAGAGGCCACAACAGTGAGAGGCCCACGAACCGCAAAAAAAAAAAAAAAAAAAAGAAAGAAAGATCTCTAACTGATAATTGTATACCAACTCATACGAGTTATCAAATACCAGGATAAAATGCAATTATTTTCATACAAAGACTCAACATTTTTGCATCCCATGTATTCTTTCATTGGAATCCACTCAAAGATGTGTTTTAGCAAAAGGAGGGAATTAACCAAGAAAGATAAGACAATGGGACTCAGAAAACAGAGAAACACAAAGACAATAAAGTCCAAGAGGATAGATGCAGCAGTCTTAGAAAGGCCCGAGGCTAATTTGTACCAGGAGGATGGAGGATTCCTGGAGGTAGGTCACCAGGGAACAAAATGATACTGATAGATCACATTTGAGAATGAACAGATATACATAAATATAAGCAAAAGGTGAGGCCATTATTAACTCCAGGAAAAACAAAAGAATGCACAAAAAAGGAAGCATAGCACAGCACACTACTGTGGCAGAGACTACGGGTGTTGATTTGGGGGCAGAAATGTGTTCAGCTGAAGAACATTTCCCAGCCTCCCTTGCAGGTGTGGGTGGTCATGTGAAACTATTATGACCTATGGAATTTTAATAGAAGCTGCTGTGTAAGGCTTCTGGGAAAGCCCTTTAAAGGAGACACAGACTGTATGCCCTTTGCCCTTCCCAGGCTTCCTCACCAGGAATACGATTGCAATGCCTGATGTAGTGGGACAATTCTGTTGCCATGAGGATGCAATACATGGTAAACCTGGAAAAAAGGAAAGGTAGAAGGATCTTAGATTGCTGATGACATCTTGGAGTCTCCTAATGAGCCCTTAACTTCATGTTTTGTGAGAAAAATAAACTGCTAATTTGTTTGAGCTAATGTTTTGGAATTTGTGTTACTAGATGAACACAATTCCTAACTGAAATGATTATATTAAGAGGAAGTGGGGTGGGGATGTGTAAGAGAGGTAATTCCTTTTTGATATATGTAGGATGTTAAAGATAATGTCTAAAGTTCATAAACCAAGAAGTAGTAGTAAAAGCACATTATGGAAAATATGAAAGTACGTACCAGAGGAAATTTTACAAGTTGAAAGTGATTACTCCTAGAATGGAGTGGGATGGGGTAGGAAAAGCTATTTCTCATTACATGTCTTTAGTATATCTGTACTTTGAACATGTATTACTTTGATAAAAATTAACTAGGGGCTTCCCTGCTGGCGCAGTGGTTGAGAATCCACCTGCCAATGCAGGGGACACGAGTTCGAGCCCTGGTCTGGGAAGATCCCACATGCCGCGGAGCAACTTAGCCCCTGCGCCACAACTACTGAGCCTGTGCTCTGGAGCCTGTGAGCCACAACTACTGAGCCTGTGTGCTGCAACTACTGAAGCCCACATGCCTAGAGACCGTGCTCCGCAACAAGAGAAGCCACAGCAATGAGAAGCCCGTGCACCGCAACAAAGAGTAGCCCCCGCTCGCCTCAACTAGAGAAAGCCCGCATGCAGCAATGAAGACCCAACGCAGACAAAAATAAATAAAATAAATTTTAAAAAATTAAACTAATTCAAAAGAAACAAAAAGATATTCGCTGGTTATTAACTCAATTTCCTGTCCTCAAATTCACTTCCTGTAAACTAGCAATATTTTATGATTATCTAGCCCATAGTTGACCAAAGAGTCAGAGTGAAGCTTTAGAGAAGTTACACGCCTGATGGCCAATTCTGAACCCCAAGTGCCATGTCACCACCTCATGCACATATGATCTGATTGGCATTTTTTCTCTCTCCCACCACCGATTTAACATACTCAGAGTTTATGACTGATTTGCCATGCGTAGCGAGTAACACATATATGAGTCCTAATCCAAACTGTTTTCAACAAACCTTCTTCTAGATCTCCAGGAATGAAGATTCTAAAACCCAGATGTCTTAATAATTCATTAGACTAATCAAAAACCCCATTTTCTTCTTACTCCTAATTGGAATCATTCTTGATTTAAATCCTCTTGGGGGGGGGCTTAAGTATGGCTAGGAATAGCTGGTTACTGTTCTTCAGATTATTACCACTTTACTCTTTATCCTTATTCTTTTATCGCTCTGACTTTTCTTATATATGAAAATGATTTCTTACTTTTATCATAGATGAAAAGGATTAGTCTCCCAAACCTTTAACATTTTAATGCCCGAAGCTGATTTTCAAATTAGACTTAAAGATGAAAAAGAATTAACTTTTGTGAATCAGAGCTCAGTGTGTATATGTTAGAAACAAGCAAATCAGGCTGGTTCACTGATAATTACATGGACAGAAGGTGAACAGAAATTTTAATCAAAAGAAGCTTTGAACAGGACTTGAGCTCCTTGCCTGTAAAAAGACAATACTTTATCCTTTAGATTGACACTTCTCAGACGCACAGAATGATCGCTGAAATTGCTGTATTTTTTGCTGATTGATGAAAACCCTCTCCCACTTCACATGCAATATCAATACTTGCTTGAAGATGGCTTTAAGAAGGTAAAGATAAAAACTACTTAAGGATCATGGTTTACATGTCTCTTTCCTTTGCTAGACACAGATCAGGGGTATGTTTTACTCTTTTTTTTAAAAGCCAAGGAAATAATATTTGCCCTTATTTCCTTAGGACTAGGCAGCTCATGATGAGCTTTTCCTCTGCTGGAAACCACTATGAAAAGTCACACGTACTGAGGGAGGCTTTCCTATACTAGTCCCCTGATGCAACCTAAACATATTGAGTTGTGGTAAGGAAACAAAAGCAGACGATGAACACGAGGTGCCTTAGCTTTCTCCATATTTATTAAAGAGTTCTAAACGTCTGAGAAACTGCATTCAAACGAGGCTTCATTGTACTTCTCCTATAACTTACTAATTTACAAAAGGAAGGACTTATATTGCCTATTTTATAAAGTGTCGCTATTTGAAATCATCTTAATGGGAGTGATTCAAAAAACATCATACAATGAACAAGATAACTATACTCTTATTCGTAGCATTATCTATGTTATATCAGAAAGACCTACTGAGGGCCTTCCCTGGTGGCGCCGTGGTGAAGAATCCGCTTGCCGATGCAGGGGACACAGGTTCGAGCCCTGGTCCGGGAAGATCCCACATGTCGCGGAGCCACTAAGCCCGTGCACCGCAACTCCTAAGCCTGCGATCTAGAGCCCATGAGCCACAACTACTGAGCCTGTGTGCCACAATTACTGAAGCCCGCACGGCTAGAGCCTGTGCTCCACAACAAGAGAAGCCACCGCAATGAGAGGCCCGCGCACCGCAACGAAGAGTAGCCCCAGCTCGCCGCAACTAGAGAAAGCCCACGCGCAGCAACGAAGACCCGATGCAGCCAAAAATAAATAAAATAATAAGAATTTTTTTAAAAAAGAAAGACCTACTGATATTTCTCCTAAACTATATCTGTGTGGGGAAGAGATCATTCTGTTATGGTCATCTTTAGAAACTAACCAATTGGTGATACTTACCTTCGACTGGGCAAACTAATCTAACCCAACTAAAGGAACTTAAAACAAGCTGATACACCACACACTAAGAGGTCTCAGTTAAACCTTAAATTAAAAAGTGGATACGTGCACTAGAGAGACATGCTATTTCATCCAATAAAACCCACCAGGAGGTATTTACGCTGAGTAAAAAGGGAGGAAACGAAAGGGTCCTGTATCTGTCATGGTCCAGTGATGCAGCAGGTCCTCTTGAAGATAAGGCCAGTTTATGGTTTGTATATGGGAAATTGGAACACATCTCTCTGACGCCCAAACCGGTGCTCTTTCCAGCACGATGCTGCCCCCTAGTCCAGACCCACCTCCCAAAGCATCACACTGCACCTTCGAGATAAGCTAGGAGTTTACCATCACATGTGAAAACAAACTGAAGCACTTTCATGATTTGTATTTACCTTGAATGGTTCTCTAAATTTAGACTGTGTTCACCTGATCATTTGTAGTTAGGGAGTAAAAAATATATATATGTCTATTGATAGGAGATTCCTCATTGAGAAAAGTGTCGCTGTTTGTGCCGTGAAGGGCAGGATGTAGCTTTTAGAGCTATTTCTTTAGGACTGTGAATGAGGTTTCCCTTCTCGATTCAAAAGTCCCCAGTGGATTTCCCGATGGAATACATTCCTGTGATTCATTTCCACAGTTAGGAATGCAGTCCATGAAGTGTTTGTGTTTTTTTTTCCCCTCACTCAAAGCTAATTTGTACATTAATGCTTTAACCATTGATTTCATTAGCAACACATAGTATCTGTAGATCTCTGTGAATTGATTTTCATCACTCTCAGGGCATCCAAAGGTCTCAAGTGTAAGGACAAGCGCCTCCTATAAGAAAAAGATAAAGCAGAAACTAGCACACCATTGTAAAGCAATTATACTCCAATAAAGATGTTAAAAAAAAAAGAAAAAGAGGCTGAGGGCTTGCACGCATTAACCTTGTGCTAACAAAACATGCACTGGTACGCCTTCCTTATGCTCGAACGGCCAATCACTCATCCAGCAACTATTTATTGAGTGACTACTATGTGCCAGGCGGTGTTCCAGGCGGTGGAGGGGCAGGCAGACAGGTGCAGACAGGCTGAAGCCTGCCTGAGCATGCCTGTCAGTGAAGGGAGCCAGAGATCAGTCAACAAATAAATGTAAAGTGGGTCTGATGGTGAGAGAGGTAAAAGGGCAGGGAGTACTGGTGGGCTTGGGAAGTTGATATTTTAGAGGGTGATATTTGAGCAAAGCTCTAAGGAAGGAAAAAAGCCCTTTTCACGAAGATGGCGCCGAGGGCGAAGAAGCAAGTCCCTGCCCCTCCCAAAGCCGAAGCCAAAGCAAAGGCTTTGAAGGCCAAGAAAGCAGTGTTGAAAGGCGTCCACAGCCACAAAAAAAAGAAGATCCGGACATCACCCACCTTCCGACGGCCCAAAACACTGCGGCTCAGGAGGCAGCCCACATATCCTCGGAAGAGCGCTCCTAGGAGAAACAAGCTCGACCGCTATGCCATCATCAAGTTCCCCCTCACCATCGAGTCAGCCATGAAGAAAACAGAAGACAGCAACACAGCGGTGTTCACTGTGGATGTCAAGGCCAACAGGCACCAAATCAAACAGGCTGTGAAGAAGCTCTATGACACTGACGTGGCTAAGGTCAACGCCCCGATCAGGCCTGATGGAGAGAAGAGGCATATGTTCGACTGGCTCCTGACTATGACGCTTTGGATGTTGCCAACCAAATTGGGGTCATCTAAACTGAGTCCAGCTGACTAATTCTAAATAGAAAAGTTTTCACTATTAAAGAAAAAAATTCTAAGGGAGGGAGAGGAAGCAAGACTTTCAGCCTTGACGATGGACGGGGCAGGGTCATCCAGGCAGAGGGAACAGCGACTGCAGAAGCTCTGAGGTCAGGGCAAAGGAAGGATGACAGCAGTAGGAGCTGGGGTCTCAGGAATGTGTCTGAATGTGTGTGTGTGTGTGTGTGTGTGTGTGTGTGTGTGTTGGGGGGCAGTGTTTGTAGGTCATGTCGGGTCTAGCAGATTATGGGAAGAGCTTTGGGTTTCCCGTGGAGCAAGACGGGGAGGCGTGGACGATCTGGAGCCGAGGAGTGACTTTTTAGAGTTCAGTGTGACTGCTGGGAGGACAGCAGCCTGTTAGACACAAGGAAAGTCGCTGACGAGGCTCTTGTGGTCACCCAGGTAAGCGATGGTGGTGGAAGGTATAACGGTGGAGGTGGGGAGACCTGGCTAGATTCTGCATGGTGATCGTAAAGATAGAGCCAGTGTGATCTGCAGACAGAGTGAATGTATCAGATAAACAGAGGAGACTAGGATAACTTCCAAGTTCTTTGCTGGAACTGCTGGAAAAATGAAGTCCCCATTGACTGAGATGGGAACGCAGTCAGGGGAGCTGTTGGAAGGAGGGGCCACCTCTCTGCCTCAGACTCCTGTGGGAGGGGGAGTCTGGAGGCAGTGGAAGATGGTCCAGAAAGAAAGCAGGTCCAGGGATATATGAAGGAAGCCAAAACGTTTATGCTACACATGGAAAAAACCACTGCCCATAAGTACTTGGTTTCTTAATCCCAATCAACACAGTATAGCACACTGGCTAAGAGCACTGATTCTGAAAACAGCCTCAGTCCAACTATCAACTCGGACACTTACTAACTGTGACTATGGCCCATCTGCTTATTCTCCCTCAAAGTCATTGTGATTTGAATGAGGCGACTTGTTTACAGTTAATGTTATTTAACTTTTACTGAGTGTTTACTACATGCCAAGTGCTTGTGAGCACGCTGAATTCTCCTTTGCCCCGAGGAGAACAGGCACTCATATCACCATCCCCACTTTCTGAGAGAAAACTGACGCACAGAGAGGCAAAGTGTCTCACCAAGGTCACAAAGCTAAGACGCCACAGATCCTGGTTTATGTACTCAGGCTGACTAGCCCCTGAAAACCTGCTCTTAATCACAGAACTCTGAGAATGCAGCACATAGCAATCACCCACAAATCGTGGCTTGTATTACAATGAGGGGACTACCGAAACAATGAAAACACCCAATGGTCAGTTTGTACGACTCCACTTGGAATCGTCATGTGGCTCAGTTTCTACCGGGCCTCACTGTCTCCAGCTGCATTTTGGGTACAAAGCCTGTGTTCTTCTGTCCATGGAATGCACAGATATGCTGAAGGCTTTGCTGAGAAAATCAGGACAAAGCATTCATCGTTGGAAAGTTCCCTTTAAAAGCCTCCTACACTGTTGGTGGGAATGTAAATTGGTGCAGCCACTATGGAAAACGATATGCAGGTTCCTCAAAAACCTAAAAATAGAGCTACCGTATGATCCAGCAATCCCACCCCTGGTCATACATCCAGAAGAGACAAAAACTCTAATTCAAAAAGATACATGCACCCCAATGTTCACAGCAGCACTACTTACAATAGTGAAGACATGGAAGCAACCTAAGTGCCCATCAACAGGTGAATGGATGAAGAAGAGGTGGTACATATATATACAGTGGAATACTACTCAGCCATAAAAAAGAATGAAACAATCCCATATGCAGCAACATGGATGGACCTAGAGATTATCATCCTAAGTGATGTAAGGCAGACAGAGAAAAACAAATATGATATGATATTACTTATATGTGGAATCTAAAAAATAATACAAATGAACCCATATACAAAACAGAAATAGACTCACAGACATAGAAAGGAACTTATGGTTACCTAAGGGGAAAGGGAGGGGAGGGATAAATTAAGAGTATGGGATTAACAGATACACACTACTATATATAAACTAGATAAGCAACAAGGTTTTAGTGTATAACACAGGGAACACTATTCAATATCTTGTAATAACCTCTAATGGAAAATAATCTGGAAAAAATTATATACCTGAATTACTTTGCTGTATACCTGAAACTAACACAACATTGTAAAGCAACTATACTTCAATTAAAAAAAAGTTCCCTTTAGGGCTTCCCTGGTGGCGCAGTGGTTGAGAGTCCGCCTGCCGATGCAGGGGACACGGGTTCGTGCCCCGGTCCGGGAAGATCCCACATGCCGCGGAGCTGCTGGGCCCGTGAGCCATGGCCGCTGAGCCTGCGCGTCCGGAGCCTGTGCTCCACAACGGGAGAGGCCGCAACAGTGAGAGGCCCACGTCCCGCAAAAAAAAAAAAAAAAAAAAAGTTCCCTTTAAAAACACCCAAGGCACAGGAGTCCTTAAGAGTCAGAAAACCCATCACAAGTGTGCAAATGTTGGTTTCTCACTGTTATTAATGACATTCAAGACTGTAACTTACTTGTGTGCTCCAGATATGGACTAGGAAACAATCGCTCAGATACACGGGCAAGTAGCTCCAGGGTAGGCAATGACCTTCAGACGCTCTCAGAGTTCTGTCCTCTCTCCAGATCTTGGAGGTCTGGCTTCAGCCCCAAAGTGCTTGCAGATGGGCCTGTCCTGCACCTCTGCACCTTATTTCTTCCAATTATAGTTTCTATAACCAGTTTTCATTTTATTGAGGGCATGTTTCCAGATGTGTTTTTAAAGTAATCAGTGCTACTAATAAAAGACAACATGACCCCTGAAGCTGCTGGCAAATATATTCCATCACCAAATGTACTATTTTAAGGCTCATGTGTCTGAAAAAGCCTAACTGGACTATGTCATACCTATTTTTTTTTGTTGCGTATCTCGGGCAAGTCACACTCTCTGTGTGTCAGTGTCCTTACTTGTACGACGAAAGCATGAGTTGTCTTGTCTGCCCACTGAAATCACCTGGAGGAGATTTAAAAGCTACTGGTACTTGTCTTTCTCTTTCTGGCTTACTTCACCTAGTATGATCATCTCTAGTTGTATCCATGTTGCTGCAAATGGCATTATTGCATTCTTTTTTACGGCTGAGTAGTATTCCACTGTGTATATATGCACCACCTCTTCTTCATCCACTCATCTGTCGATGGACATTTAGGTTGTTGCCTTGTCTTGGCTATTGTGAATAGTGCTGCTATGAACATACAAGTACCATACGATACCACTTTCATGTAGAATCTAAAATACAACACAAATGAACCTAAGAAACAGAATCAGGGACACAGAGAACAGACTGGTGGTTGCCAAGGGGGAGGGGGGTGGAGGAGGGACGGAGTGGGAGGTTGGGATTAGCAGATGTAAGCTTTTTTTTTTTTTTTTTTTCCTTTGCTGTACGCGGGCCTCTCGCTGTTGTGGCTTCTCCTGTTGCGGAGCACAGGCTCCGGACGCGCAGGCTCAGCGGCCATGGGTCATAGGCCCAGCCGCTCCGCAGCATGTGGGATCTTCCCAGACCGGGGCACGAACCCGTGTTCCCTGCATTGGCAGGCGGACTCCCAACCACCATGCCACCAGGGAAGCCCAGATGTGAGCTTTTATATAGAGAATGGATAAACAACAAGGTCCTACTGTATAGCACAGGGAACTATATTCAATATCCTATGATAAACCATAATGGAAAAGAATATAAAAAAAAGAATGTATATATATGTTAACTGAATCACTTTGCTGTACAGCGGTAATTAACACAACATTGTAAATCAACTATACTTCAATTTAAAATAAAAAGATATTGGTGACTGGGTCCTACCCCCAGAGAGTCTGATTTAATGGATCTGGGCTGGGCTTGGGCAGAGAGATTGTTAAAGAGCTCCCCTAGGGAATTAGAATGAGCAGTGGGGAACCAGAGGTCTGTCTAGAACAGTGGTTCTCAAATTCAAACAGGCATCAGAATCTCCCCGAGCGATCGTTAAAACACAATTACAGGGCCCCGCCTCAGAGTTTCTGATTCAGCAAAGTCTGGGGTGTGGCCTGGAAATTTGCATTTCTGCCTAGTTCCCAGGTGGGGCCGATGGCACTGCTTTAGGAAGCACTTCTCTAGATCAGCACCCTTCTCCAAACTCCCGCCCTCTGGCCAAATCCTACCCACCACCTGTTATTGGACGGTCTACCAGCTGAGGATGGTTTTTAACATTTTCAAATGGTTGAAAAGAAAATCAAAAGAATTCTGTTTCCTGTCATGTGAAAAGTATATGAAATCCATATTCAGTGTCCATATATAAAGTTTTATTGGAAGGCAGCCACAAATCATTAAACCAAGCTCGGGGCCTTGCGTGAGTGCATTGCTACGTACAAAGCCAGGCCTGAATGACATCGGCTACTGCAAGCTCCAAGCCTGATGTGTTTACCGTCTGAAGCAGGTCAGAATAGGCCACCCCCAAATATACCACTTTGGCATCAGGATTATTTTGGGCTGAAGGCAACTGAGAACCAAGAGATGTAGGCAGAGTTCTCCGTCCTCCTCTTACCTGTCTAAAATCGGCATAAATTTCCCTCTGTGTAAGGTCTCTCCTACCCCACCCCCTTCACCAGGGAGACGAGAGTGACTCTTATCATGGAAGACAGAGTGTTAACACCAAGATGAGTGTGCACAGACTGCACGAAAATAGCCCTTATCTTCTAGGGGTCCCTCCACATCTCTCCTAGTCACTTCCTCACATTTTATTGTTCCTTGAAGCCCAAACCCTCCTTTCTTTGTGAAAAGGGTACATAAGCCCTCGAGTCTAACTGCTTCTTTCAGTTTTATTCCTTTTCTGTGAACTCCAGTGCACGTAAGTGTTGTTAGCACTGTGTGTGCCATTTATCCTGTTAATCTGGCTTTTGCTAGTTTAACTCGCAGGCCCCAATGAATAAACCTAAGAGAGTACAGGAAAACTTTTTCCTTCCTGACACTCCTTACCCAGGAGATGGGAAAAGGTGAAGTTCGCAGGCTCTCAGTCCTACAGCACCCCTTTACCATACCTCAGTTTGTCATCAGACATGATCAAAAGCCCCACTCCTGGGCTTCCCTGGTGGCGCAGTGGTTGAGAGTCCGCCTGCCGATGCAGGGGACACGGGTTCGTGCCCCAGTCCGGGAGGATCCCACATGCCGCGGAGCGGCTGGGCCCGTGAGCCATGGCCGCTGAGCCTGCGCGTCCGGAGCCTGTGCTCCGCAACGGGAGAGGCCACAGCAGTGAGAGGCCCGCTTACCGCAAAAAAAAAAAAAAAAAAAAAAGGCCCACTCCTGACTTTTCCTCGCAGCCTACGTCGTAAAACGCGACCGAATAAAGGCCACTCCATCAGAGAGAGCCTCCTGGAAACAGGACGACTTAAGTCAGGTCACCTCACAATAGAAAGATTGTGGACGTTTACATGATCTTGTGTCCTTTCTGAAGGTAACAAATACCCGTGAAATGACCACCAGAGATCCAGATGCAGCAGAAACCTCAGGCTCATACCCATCGCGTATGCTAACGAAGGCTCCTTCTAAACTATGGTAGGCATGCTATGGCCAGGAGGAAGAGGGGGTCTGCTATTTCTTCTTAAATATCTGAAACCCGAAGTTATTTCATGGCATTTGAATAAAAAAATCCCATATGTAAGAACCCTTTGGTGATAAAGAAGGCATGAAAACACATTCTACTGGCAATAAGCACCTACGTTGTAAGACTTTCTCAAAAGCCCCTTCTCCTCCTGACTCATGCCCCTAATTTAAACCCAAGTAATACCATCCACGGTTAACTAATATGGTTTTATTTCTCCCTGTTTCTCTGAAACGATGTGTATCTTTTCAGGTAACTATTCCCTTGACAAAGAGGTTGCTATGGATACATTTTTTTTTTAATTGAGCGCTGGTATTTTAAAGCCTGTGCAATTTAGTGAAGTCTACCTGGCCTGAGGGTTATACGCATTTAAGTGCCTGTCTTTAACGTTCACAATTTTATCTTAATACAGCTGCTCTGTGCCTTTGACATGTGGTGTTCAGGAGGGGCTGGAGATGGCGTGGGAGTTCCTTAAGGAAAAACCAGTAAGACAAATATCACACGACCCACCTAACTGCAGTTGAATAAGTGGATGTTTCACTTGCCTGGACTTTGTCTGTTCTCGGCACGTTTAATAATGAGTCACGCTATGCATTTGCAAGGCGCCCAGGGCCCAGGGCCACGTGATGACTTTCTGTGCCTAAGTCCGTCGTCTTTGTTCAGACAGGCCGCTAATGCATCCCACGAAGCTGACCTAATGCTACTTCAGTGGGTCTCTTTTTCTTCCGCGGCTCAGCTTAAATGTGATATTCAGGAAATCGATTGTCAGGCACGCAAATCGAGAGAAAAGTATGCCACATTAAATCATGATGGTTTAATAAGGCTTTACTCATCGGCAAAAGACTTCTGGTTCTCTCAGTTGAGGCAAGACAAAAAGCGGAACCCGCCACAGACAAGGACTCTAGCACTTTCGCTGGCGTTCCACCTTTGCGGAAGCGTTTAGTGAAACAGGACCCAATTTGCATATTGTGGCTGTCACTATTCTACCTGAAAATATAAGCGACTAGGTATCCTACTTTACTCATGAACTTACTAGGTGAGGATCTCTACCATTATGATTACACTTGAGGGGAAACAGCAAACACTTCTATGAATATAATGGCACCAAACACTCAGGAATGCTTCCTGGTACCTCAAGAATTTCTTTTCAGAGCAAAAGAAATCTTGAAACTTTCATCTGTTACTAAAAATAGAAATTAATAAAATACGTATTCATTTTCCTTCAAGTTCAATTGGTTTTCTTCTGTAATCTATAGAAAAGGAAGCACATGTAAGAAGACGTATACTTAAATGACACCCTTTTCAATCAGACGTGGAATCTTGCCAAAAAAAAGGTCTAGAATTAAAGAATTGCAGTGTTGAAATTCTCCAGATCATCTATACACTGATGACTTTGCCTGCCACAGAACTATTAATTTGGTATTTGTCAGGGCTGTAAAACTTTACATCTTTATGTAGTAACTTACTCTCATGAAGTACACTAATTAGGGTGACATGTAACAATAACATAAAATCAGTTGCTTTCCATGGGCTGATGGGTGTCTACCACAATCGTGCCTTAGCTCAAGAAGGCTGAAAGCAATTTCACATGAAGAAACTAGTTTCATTCTTCAATTAACAATTGAAATCAGTGCTTAGCTGTCCAAGATTAAATACCAAATACATTACAGGCACCGAAAGCATTTTTAATCCTTCGTCCTTAACTACAGATACTCCTTTGTTTAATTTTTGGTTTGCTTTGTTAGATAAAGAAAAAGACTTAAAGGAGAAAGAGATTTAAAAAATAAAACAGAGGGAACAGCATGAAAGCAACTATACAATGTTGGTAAAATGTGGGAGGATAGAAACCATGTGCAAGTATGTATTGTGGAATAAAGTTTTTAAAAAAAAACTTCAGAAATCTTCTTTGAAGAGACGGTACCAGAGGAAAAAACTGATGAAAAATTAGCAGGTGCCGGTAGGAAAGCCTTGCCCAGTTCTCTTTTACTTAAACGAAAGAGAACAAGATGAAGAGTTTAAAAATAGAGAGAAAGGCAAAACAGTAGAGTTTTTGTCTTCCTCAGTTCCTCCTCTTTACTGTCATTAATCAACTCCTCCAGCAGCTGACCACCAGGGAACTGCGCTGAGTGAGGGCAATTCAAAGCAATCGAAGCCAAATCTGTCCTTACAGGTGGCCCCATTGGGATTTGGCCCCGGAGTGAAAGGAGGATAATGACCTCAGAGCAGCCTCTGGTGGCTGAATGTCAAAAGCTCAAGAAGTCAGAGGCCACCTTACTGGTGTTCTTGAGATTCTGTGCAAATGGAAGCTACTAGCTAAACAACTTCCGGGCAGTAACCCAGAATTGACTTGGTGGAAATTGAAATTGATTCACTAGTCTCAAAGACTCTCACAGATGATGGGGAGATTAGATGCTGACAAATTGGGCTATTCTGACAAGAGGTAGAGTTTTCCTTATGTTTGCTCACCAACTACATTAGGAACTTGGGATTAAAATACACACACTACTATACGCAAAACAGATAACCAAAAAGGACCTACTGTATAGCACAGGGAAATCTACTCACTATTCTGTAATAACCTATATGGTTAAGGAACGTGAAAAGGAATGGATACATGTGTATGTATAACTGACTCACTTTGCTGTACACCTGAAACTAACACAACATTGTAAATCAACTATACTCCAATAAAATTAAAAAAATAAAGTGTTAAATACAAAATTACCTCCAACGTTCCTAGTATTTCAAATAAAGGATGAACCAGCGGTGACTGACACTCGAAATTTTAATTTTAATTTTAAGCAATGGATGTTTTTAAGCAATCCAGATATTTTCAATTCTTGAAAAGCTCTGTGTCTGTAGGAGGGAGTGAGTGAGTGTGTGCGCGCAGAGATCTGTCCATTAGAAGCATTTGGGTGCATTTTCTTGTCACAGCTGGAAAACATCTGTTTAGGACAGAGGCTCATAAATTCCATCTGGTAGGTTCCCATTGAGCTATCTCATCTGGGATGTTTCCAAGGGCCCCTTTTCAAAATCTTGAACCTTACAGTGTCACCTGTGTCAACTGTCATGTCCCAAAGAGTGCTGCCATCTGTGGTATCCTGTTTCTGAGCACATCACATTTACACAGCAGGTTAGAAGGTTTTGTTCAAAAAGAGATGTTTTACGTTCTCAAAAAAGGCTTGAAGGTTTCCAACAGCTAAGGTGAATATTCAAACACATATTTTAAAACTGGTTTCAATAGGGGTCAGCTTTACTTACTGTTAGCAAGAAACCAGCAGTTTCCCAGGACTGCTAGAAGCCATGGAATTCTCGTAAGACTACGTCAGCCTGACCAAAAACCCAGGGTAAATTCTGTGCGTACAGTGTTGAAACTATAAAGCCCACTTATTGCTCATTCCCAAATAAGTATCCCAGTTCAATCAAATATCACCATTTGAACGATCTGGGCTTGCCAAAACCGGGTAAGATGGTCCTTTGGACACAAGTTCACCATCTTCTTAAGTCTGCTGGCTTTCCAAATAAAGTCTCTATTCCTTGCCCCCCACCCCCCAAAGAATGATCTGGGCTCCTAATTAGTGCCCCCAAATTAGACAGCATCTGTTTAAAAGTACACGGAATTGGGCTTCCCTGGTGGCGCAGTGGTTGAGAGTCCGCCTGCCGATGCAGGGGACACGGGTTCGTGACCCGGTCCGGGAAGATCCCACGTGCCGTGGAGCGGCTGGGCCCGTGAGTCATGACCGCTGAGCCTGCGCGTCCGGAGCCTGTGCTCCGCAACGGGAGAGGCCGCAACAGTGAGAGGCCCGCGGACCGCAAAAAAATAAATAAATAAAAAATAAAAAAATAAAAGTACACGGAATGAATAGTAATGTACCAATGTTAATTTCTTAGTCCCGATGAACGTACCATGGCAAAGTAAGATGTTAACATTAGGGGAAGCTAAAGACTTCCCTGGTGGTCCAGTGGTTAAGACTCCGCGTTCCCAAAGCAGCGGGCCTGGGTTTGATCCCTGGTCAGGGAACTAGATCCCGCATGCATGTCGCAACTAAGAGCCTGCATGATGCGATCAAGAGTCTGCATGCTGCAACCTAAACAAAACAAACAAACAAAAGCTCCTGCATGCCCCAGTGAAAACCTGCACGTGGCAACAAAGATCCCATGTGCCGCGACTAAGACCCAGCACAGCCTAATAACTAAATAAATATTTTTAAAAAATTAGAGGAATCTGGGTGAAGGGTATGTAGGAACTCTCTATGCTATCTTTGCAACTTTTCTGTAAATTTAAAAATGTTCTGAAATCAAAAGTTTATTCTTTAGAAAGTACAGAAATTAATATGGGCGTATACACTGAGGGGAAGTGGTAAAGGATGGCCAAAATTCTCTCACAGGAAAAAGGATTACTAATAGGCAATCATTTATTGTTGCTTGTTATGTACCGGGCACTAAACTATATACCTTAACATTAAGTCATTAAAATGGTGCCCTTTAAGCACACTGATAAAGGAATACTGTTGCCTACGCTGATTAACAAGAGAACCAGTTCTTAAGGAAAAAATCCCAGACATGCGATGTTTAGACTTCAGGAGGAGAACCTTCCTTTATCCTTCCTCTCTGTTATCTCCCTGTTTTCTCCTTCCCTGGGGTTTTAGGCCCACTTCAAACCCTATCTTTATTCCTTCCCTCCATGACATTTCTTTGTTATTACTCATATGCTATTACTCAATTGTGCAGAATAATTGAACGTCCAATTATTTCAATAGTCAAATATTTGAATTTAGAGACAGTAAAAACCAATACTCAAATATTTAAACTTGCAGATTTCTAATACATATTATTTTCCATATGAGAAAGCAAGGATGTGGTCGACGTGTTCACCCTAGTTAGAGCCAACCTCGGTCTGGTCACGAGGCCCCATTGTGAATCCTCTGGACTTGAGTTCCTCTTCAGCATTTGTCGAGTAACCTAATTAGTATCTCAGCTATTCTTAGCTCCAGAACAGGGTCCGAAGTTCCCATGACAGTCCCACAGCACAATTTCAAGTGTGACACAAAAACATTATTCCCTTCCATACTCAGAAAGTGAAAGATACACAGATTACAAGCGTCAACAGTAGGTCTCCAAAGCCCAGTTTCCTTTTAGGCCTCTCTTGCCTTCCTTGTAATTCCACTGAGACTCACTGTCTTTATCACTCTTTTTTTTTTTTTTTTCCGGTACGCGGGCCTCTCACTGCTGTGGCCTCTCCCGTTGCGGAGCACAGGCTCCGGACGCGCAGGCTCAGTGGCCATGGCTCACGGGCCCAGCCGCTCCGCGGCATGTGGCATCTTCCCGGACCGGGGCACGAACCCGTGTCCCCTGCATCGGCAGGCGGACTCTCAACCACTGCGCCACCAGGGAAGCCCTGTATCACTCATTTAACTATTGATTCTATTCTAGCTTGCATTAGCTTCTCTGTTGTTACTCTCATTATTGAAGGCAGACATCTCTTTTGAACTTCTTCCCAGACTTTATGGGTACGACTACAAGGCACCTTGCTCTCAGGCTTTTTAACTACAGCAAGTATGGAGGTGAGGCAGTGCCGTGTGGCTGAAAGCCCCAGGGAACAGGTAGCCAGGAACGTTGTCTCCAATTCTTTCTGCCACCAGCAAGCTTTGTGTATCCCAGGGCAACCTGGTTCACTTCTCAGAGCCTCAAAGTCCTCAGGGGAGCAGCGAGGGGTTGGACTTGACTCAGATAAACCACTAGGGTTTACCGAGCACCGTGCTGGACGCCTCTTGGGCACCATGTCATTCCTCTCATTGCCCCCTCTTCCTCCAGCCCCTGCCATGGTGACCATTTCTACATGGGCTTCAACCAGTTTCCCTTGCGTGTAACAGATGGTGTCTTGCCTCCGGGTATACCAAGGGCCTCTCGATTCCTGCCTAAGGGCTTTTCTGACTGGGCATGGGACTCCTGTATCTCAGCTTTTCTGGACGCACAACTGGAAGTACAGGGAGCCAACTCTCACAGGGCCACACAAGACTGCTGGGGCACGGGAGCCTCTTGTCCCACAGATGAGTTCTGAGACGCACTTGATAAGCTCCTCAAAACACTCCCTGGGATAAATCTCCTTTGCCCATGGGAGAAGCGAACTTGATAATGCCCTTGGCCCAGCCTTCCCACTATCTCTGTGACTCCCCCGTCACACAGTGTTGCCCCCTGAGACCACTTCCAATACAGACTTCCTGCAAGTACACTGCGCGTCAGGATCCGCTCTGGGGGGTATCTAGGCTAAGACAACAGCCTACTCTACATCAGACATTGTCATCCTTTACTGCTCTAAATTTGGATTGTTCTGCAATTACTTGCTGGAAGACTTCAGTTCTGCCCAGTGGTTCATATAATGAGAACAGGCTGGGAAGAGGCTGAGTGGCCAGGATAACTGAAAATTACTTCCAGCTTTCTGCCTGACTTCGAGAGGCCACCGGGCATAAGGTTCTGGTACAGTCCCAGGGTGTATTTGGCTACATCACGTGGTGACCTAATATAAGTGGAAAGGAAATATAACAGAGAGTAATTTAAACAGAAATAGGCTAATGAGAAAGACCCAGAAACGGCTCTGCTCTCTTCCAGTCCCTGATGTTCAGCAAAATGTTAAAGGAAGGACATTTCCACCTGCGTTTCTGCTCAAAACGGAAGTTTTTAAGTTCAGGAGAAAATTGTCTAAAAAAACACATTTTTGCAAGTTGCCAGAAAATGAGAGAAGTATGTCATCTCTCCCTTTAGAAGAGAACGAAGGGACATTAACCCTTGTTGCAAGGGGAGGGAGAGTATATTTGGTAAATCAAGTTTGGAAAATAAGTTATGCAGGCTCTCTCTTTTCTAGATGGCAAGTTTCCCCTGAACCTTGAAAATAATATATATTGTGATTCTTTGAGAGGGAGACTCAGAAAGCAGCATTTCCCTAATTTATTTTTCCACAGGTCATTTTCCAGGACAAGAAGGTGTGGAATAGGCTTAGAGAAATGAAAAGAAGGCTGTCTTTTTTGGCATGATTTGAATGTCTTAATTGGACGATGTAATAGGTAAATACTTGAGGCTTCTTCTCTCACTATGATCTTGATATAATACTACTGGATAAGATGTACAAATGACCTGGGCTTTGTCTGGTGAATTAGGGTTTATACGGCATTGCCTCACCTTACCTGCACCCTTTAATCTAAACAACAATCTGGGAGGTAGGCAGAATAGGGATCCTTACTATTTAGTAGAGGACGTCAACGTTCAGCATTTGCCTACGTTTACTTCTTTTTATTATGTTTTTAATTTTTGGCTGCGATGGGTCTTCGTTGCTGTGCGCGGGCTTTCTCTAGTTGCAGCAAGTGGGGGCTGCTCTTCGTTGTGGTGCGCAGGCTTCTCATTGCAGTGCCTTCTCTTGTTGCAGAGCACGGGCTCTAGGTGCATGGGCTTCAGTAGATGCAGCACGTGGGCTCAGTAGTTGCAGCACATGGGCCCCTAGAGCACGTGGGCTTCAGCAGTTGTGGCACGTGGGCTCAGTAGTTGTGGCTCGTGGGCTCAGGAGTTGTGGCTCGCGGGCTCAGTAGTTGTGGATTGCAGGCTCTAGAGCACAGGCTCAGTAGTTGTGGCGCATGGGCTTAGTTCCTCCGCGACATGTGGGATCTTCCTGGACCAGGGCTGGAACCCGTGTCCCCTGCATTGGCAGGAGGATTCTTAACCACTTCTCCTTCCTGATCCAGGATGCTAACCACCACCAAACCTATATTGTGACATTTTTATTAGTTTGTTTGTTGAGCTTATCATTCGACAAAAGAGAAATCACTTTGTATTTTTACTAGTTATTTGGTCTTTTCCCAATAGTACTGCCACAAAAGGAAATATATGAGGTTGGGAAGGGTCAAAATCATCTCTGGAAAACCGTTAAGAGTATTATGTGTTCTCTTAGTTCAACTTCAAATGGCGAATTAAAGTGTAGAAGTGTTGGCGTAAAAAGGGGCTACTGATTGGAACCAAGATGGCGGAGTAGAAGGACGTGCTCTCACTCCCTCTTGCGAGAACACCAGAATCACAACTAGCTGCTGGACAATCATCAACAGGAAGACACTGGAACTCACCAGAAAAGATACCCCACATCCAAAGACAAAGGAGAGGCCACAATGAGACCACAGGAGGGGCGCAATCACAGTAAAATCAAATCCCATAACTGCTGGGTGGGTGACTCACAGACTGGAGAACACTTATACCACAGCAGTTCACACACTGGAGCGCAGGTTCTGAGACCCATGTCAGGCTTCCCAACCTGGGGGTCCGGTAACAGGAGGAGGAATTCCTAGAGAATCAGGCTTTGATGGCTACTGGGATTTGATTGCAGGACTTCCACAGAACGGGGGAAAGAGAGACTCCACTCTTGGAGGGCACACACAAAGTAGTGTGCGCATCGGGACCCACGGGAAGGAGCAGTGACCCCAGGGGAGACTGAACCTGACCTACCTGCTAGTGTTGGAGGGTCTCCTGCAGAGGTGGGGGGTGGCTGTGGCTCACCGTGGGGACAAGGACACTGGCAGCAGAAGTTCTGGGAATTACTCCTTGGCGTGAGCCCTCCCAGAGTCTGTCATTAGCACCACCGAAGAGCCCAAGTAGGCTCTAGTATTGGGTTGCCTCAGGCCAAAAAACCAACAGGGAAGGAACCCAGCCCCACCCATCAACAGTCAAGTGGATTAAAGTTTTACTGAGCCCCGCCCACCTGAGCAACAGTCACCTCTACTCACCAACAGTCCCTCCCATCAGGAAACTTGCATAAGCCTCTTAGACAGCCTCACCACCAGAGGGCAGACAGCAGAAGCAAGAAGAACTACAATCTTGCAGCCTGTGGAACAAAAACCACATTCACCAAAAGATAGACAAGATGGAAAGACAGAGGGCTATGTACCAGATGAAGGAACAAGATAAAACCCCAGAAAAACAACTAAATGAAAAAGAATTCAGAATAATGATAGTGAAGATGATCCAGGACCTCGGAAAAAGAACAGAGGCAAAGATTGAGAATATGCAAGAAATGTTTAACAAAGACCTAGAAGAATTAAAGAACAAACAAACAGAGAAGAACAATACAATAACTGAAAGGAAAACTACGCTAGAAGGAATCAATAGCAGAATGACTGAGGCAGAAGAACAGATAAGTGACCTGGAAGACAGAATGGTGGAATTCACTGCTGCGGAACAGAATAAAGAAAAAAGAATGAAAAGAAATGAAGACAGCCTAAGAGACCTCTGGGACAACATTAAACACAACGACATTCACATTACAGGGGTCCCAGAAGGAGAAGAGAGAGATAAAGGATCAGAGAAAAATATTCGAAGAGATTAGAGTCGAAAACTTCCATAACATGGGAAAGGAAATAGCCACCCAAGTCCAGGAAGCACAGAGAGTCCCATACAGGATAAACCCAAGGAGAAACACACCGAGACACATAGTAATCAAATTGGTAAAAATTAAAGACAAAGAAAAATTATTAAAAGCAGCAAGGGAAAAAACGACAAATAACATACAAGGGAACTCCCATAAGGTTATCAGCTGATTTCTCAGCAGAAACTCTACAAGCCAGAAGGGAGTGGCATGATATACTTAAAGTGATGAAAGGGAAGAACCTACAACCAAGATTACTCTACCCAGCAAGGATCGCATTCAGATTCAATGGAGAAATCAAAAGCTTTACAGACAAGCAAAAGCTAAGAGAATTCAGCATCACCAAACCAGCTCTACAACAAATGCTAAAGGAACTTCTCTAAGTGGGAGACACAAGAGAAGAAAAGGACCTACAAAAACAAACCCAAAACAATTTAAGAAAATGGTAACAGGAACATACATATCAGTAATTACCCTAAACATGAATGGATTAAATGCTCCAACCAAAAGACACAGGCTTGCTGAATGGATACAGAAACAAGACCCATATATATGCTGTCTACAAGAGACCCACTTCAGACCTAGGGACACACAGAGCCTGAAAGTGAGGGGATGGAAAAAGATATTCCATGCAAATGGAAACCAAAAGAAAGCTGGAGTAGCAATACTCATATCAGATAAAATAGACTTTAAAATAAAGAATGTTACAAGAGACAAGGAGGACACTACATAATGATCAAGGGATCGATCCAAGAAGAAGATATAGCAATTGTAAATATTTATGCACCCAACATAGGAGCACCTCAATACATAAGGCAAATACTAACAGCCATAAAAGGGGAAATTGACAGTAACACATTCATAGTAGGGGACTTTAACACCCCACTTTCACCAATGGACAGATCACCAAAATGAAAATAAATAAGGAAACACAAGCTTTAAATGATACATTAAACAAGATGGACTTAATTGGTATTTATAGAACACTCCAACCAAAAACAACAGAATACACATTTTTCTCAAGTGCTCATCGAACATTCTCCAGGATAGATCATATCTTGGGTCACAAATCAAGCCTTGGTAAATTTAAGAAAATTGAAATTGTATCAAGTATCTTTTCTGACCACAACGCCATGAGACTAGATATCAATAACAGGAAAAGATATGTAAAAAATACAAACACATGGAGGCTAAACAATACACTACTTAATAACAAAGTGATCACTGAAGAAATCAAAGAGGAAATTTAAAAATACCTAGAAACAAATGACAATGGAGACACGATGACCCAAAACCTATGTGATGCAGCAAAAGCAGTTCTAAGAGGGAAGTTTATAGCAATACAAGCCCACCTTAAGAAACAGGAAACAGCTCGAATAAACAGCCTAACCTTGCACCTAAAGCAATTAGAGAAAGAAGAACAAAAAACCCCCAAAGTTAGCAGAAGGAAAGAAATCATAAAAACCATATCAGATCTAAAGGAAAAAGAAATGAAGGAAACAATAGCAAAGATCAATAAAACTAAAAGCTGGTTCTTTGAGAAGATAAATAAAATAGATAAAACATTAGCCAGACTCATCAAGAAAAAAAGGGAGAAGACTCAAATCAATAGAATTAGAAATGAAAAAGGAGAAGTAACAACTGACACTGCAGAAATACAAAGGATCATGAGAGATTACTACAAGCAACTCTATGCCAATAAAATGGACAACCGGGAAGAAATGGACAAGTTCTTAGAAATGCACAACCTGCCGAGACTGAATCAGGAAGAAATAGAAAATATGAACAGACCAATCACAAGCACTGAAATTGAAACTGTGATTAAAAATCTTCCAACAAACAAAAGCCCAGGACCAGATGGCTTCACAGGCGAATTCCATCAAACATTTAGAGAAGAGCTAACACCTATCCTTCTCAAACTCTTCCAAAATATAGCAGAGGGAGGAACACTCCCAAACTCATTCTACGAAGCCACCGTCACCTTGATACCAAAACCAGACAAGGATGTCACAAAGAAAGAAAACTACAGGCCAATGTAACTCAGGAAGATAGATGCAAAAATCCTCAACAAAATACTAGCAAACAGAATCCAACAGCACATTAAAAGGATCATACACCATGATCAAGTGGGGTTTATTCCAGGAATGCAAGGAGTCTTCAATATACACAAATCAATCAATGTGATACACCATATTAACAAATTGAAGGAGACAAACCATATGATCATCTCAGTAGATGCAGAGAAAGCTTTTGACAAAATTCAACACCCATTTATGATAAAAACCCTGTAGAAAGTAGGCATAGAGGGAACTTTCCTCAACACAATAAAGGCCATATATGACAAACCACCAGCTAACACCATCCTCAATGGTAAAAAACGGAAAGCATTTCCACTAAGATCAGGAACAAGACAAGGTTGCCCACTCTCACCACTCTTATTCAATATAGTTTTGGAAGTTTTAGCCACAGCAATCAGAGAAGAAAAGGAAAAAAAAGGAATCCAAATAGGAAAAGAAGAAGTAAAGCTGTCACTGTTTGCAGATGACATGATACTATACACAGAGAATCCTAAAGATGCTACCAGAAAACTACTAGAGCTAATCAATGAATTTGGTAAAGTTGCAGGATACAAAATTAATGCACAGAAATCTCTTGCATTCCTATACACTAATGATGAAAAATCTGAAAGTGAAATCAAGAAAACACTCCCATTGCAACAAAAAGAATAAAATATCTAGGAATAAACCTACCAAAGGAGACAAAAGACCTGTATGCAGAAAATTATAAGACACTGATGAAAGAAATTAAAGATGATACAAATAGATGGAGAGATATACCATGTTCTTGGATTGGAAGAATCAACATTGTGAAAATGACTCTACTACCCAAAGCAATCTACAGATTCAATGCAATCCCTATCAAACTACCACTGGCATTTTTCACAGAACTAGAACAAAAAATTTCACAATTTGTATGGAAACACCAAAGACCCCGAATAGCCAAAGCAATCTTGAGAACGAAAAATGGAGCTGGAGGAATCAGACTCCCTGACTTCAGACTATACTACAAAGCTACAGTAATCAGGACAGTATGGTACTGGCACAAAAACAGAAAGATAGATCAATGGAACAGGATAGAAAGCCCAGAGATAAACCCACGCACATATGGTCACCTTATCTTTGATAAAGGAGGCAGGAATGTACAGTGGAGAAAGGACAGCCTCTTCAATAAGTGGTGCTGGGAAAGCTGGACAGGTACATGTAAAAGTACGAGATTAGATCACTCCCTAACACCATACACAAAAATACGCTCAAAATGGATTAAAGACCTAAATGTAAGGCCAGAAACTATCAAACTCTTAGAGGAAAACATAGGCAGAACACTCTATGACATAAATCACAGCAAGATCCTTTTTGACCCACCTCCTACAGAAATGGAAATAAAAACAAAAATAAAGAAATGGGACCTAATGAAACTTCAAAGCTTTTGCACAGCAAAGGAAACCATAAACAAGGCCAAAAGACAAGCCTCAGAATGGGAGAAAATATTTGCAAATGAAGCAACTGACAAAGGATTAATTTCCAAAATTTACAAGCAGCTCATGCAGCTCAATAACAAAAAAACAAACAACCCAATCCAAAAATGGGCAGAAGACCTAAATAGACATTTCTCCAAAGAAGATATACAGATTGCCCACAAACACATGAAAGGATGCTAACATCACTCATCATTAGACGTAAAATAGATAGCTAGTGGGAAGCAGCAGCATAGCACAGGGAGATCAGCTCGGTGCTTTGTGACCGCCTGGAGGGGTGGGATAGGGAGGGTGGGAGGGAGGGAGACGCAAGAGGGAAGAGATATGGGAACATATGTATATGTATAACTGATTCACTTGGTTATAAAGCAGAAACTAACACACCATTGTAAAGCAATTATACCCCAATAAAGATGTTAAGAAAAAAAAAAGAAAGACAAGAGACAAGGAAGGGCACTACATAATGATCAGGGGATCAATCCAAGAAGAAGATATAACAATTATAAATATATATGCACCCAACACAGGAGCACCTCGATACATAAGGCAACTGCTAACAGCTATAAAAAAGGAAATCGACAGTAACACAATAATAGTGGGGGTCTATAACACCTCACTTACACCAATGGACAGATCATCCAAAATGAAAATAAATAAGGAAACAGAAGCTTTAAATGACACAATAGACCAGATAGATTTAATTGATATCTATAGGATATCCCATCCAAAAATAGCAGATTACACTTTTTTCTCAAGTGCGCACAGAACATTCTCCAGGACAGATCACATCTTGGGTCACAAATCAAGCCTCGGTAAATTTCAGATAATCGAAATCATATCAAGCGTCTTTTCTGACCACAATGCTATGAGATTAGAAATGAATTACAGGGGAAAAAAATGTAAAAAACACAAACACATGGAGGCTAAACAATACATTACTAAATAACCAAGAGATCACTGAAGAACTCAAAGAGGAAATCAAAAAATACCTGGAGAGAAATGACAATGAAAACACGATGATCCAAAGTCTATGGGATGCAGCAAAAGCAGTTTTAAGAGGGAAGCTTGTAGTGATACAATCCTACCTCAAGAAACAAGAAAAATCTCAAATAAACACTGTAACGTTACACCTAAAGGAACTAGAGAAAGAAGAACAAACAAAACCCAAAGTTAGCAGAAGGGGAGAAATCATAAAGATCAGAGCAGAAATAAACAAAATAGAAACAAAGAAAAGAATAGCAAAGATCAATAAAACTAAAAGCTGGTTTTTTGGGAAGATAAACAAAATTGATAAACCATTAGCCAGATTTATCAAGAAAAAGAGGGAGAGGACTCAAATCAATAAAATTAGAAATGAAAAAGGAGAAGTTACAACAGACACCACAGAAATACAAAGCATCCTAAGAGACTACTACAAGCAACTCTATGCCAATAAAATGGACAACCTGGAAGAAATGGACAAATTCTTAGAAAGGTATAACCTTCCAAGACTGAACCAGGAAGAAATAGAAAATATGAACAGACCAATCACAAGCACTGAAATTGAAACTGTGATTAAAAATCTTCCAACAAACAAAAGTCCAGGACCAGATGGCTTCACAGGTGAATTCTATCAAACATTTAGAGAAGAGCTAACACCCATCTTTCTCAAACTCTTCCAAAAAATTGCAGAGGAAGGAACACTCCCATACTCATTCTATGAGGACACCATCACCCTGGTAACAAAACCAGACAAAGATACTACAAAAAAAGAAAATTACAGACCAATCTCACTGATGAATATAGATGCAAAAATCCTCAACAAAATACTAGCAAACAGAATCCAACAACATGTTAAAAGGATCATACACGATGACCAAGTGGAATTTATCCCAGGAATGAAAGGATACTTCAGTATACGCAAATCAATCAATGTGATACACCATATTAACAAACTGAAGAAGAAAAACCATATGATCATCTCAATAGATGCAGAAAAAGCTTTGGAAAAAATTCAACACCCATTTATGATAAAAACTCTCCAGAAAGTGGGCATAGAGGGAACCTACCTCAACATAATAAAGGCCAAATATGACAAACCCACAGCAAACATCATTCTCAATGGTGAAAAACTGAAAGCATTTCCTCTAAGATCAGGAACGAGACAAGGATGACCACTCTCACCACTATTATTCAACATAGTTTTGGAAGTCCTAGCCACGGCAATCAGTGAAGAAAAACAAATAAAAGGAATACAAATTGGAAAAGAAGAAGTAAAACTGGCACTGTTTGCAAATGAAACGATACTATACATAGAGAATCCTAAAGATGCCACCAGAAAACTACTAGAGCTAATCAATGAATTTGGTAAAGTTGCAGGATACAAAATTAATGCACAGAAATCTCTTGCATTCCTATACACTAGTGATGAAATATCTGAAAGAGAAATTAAGGAAACACTCCCATATACCACTGCAACAAAAAGAATAAAGTACCCAGGAATGAACCTACCTAGGGAGACAAAAGACCTGTATGCAGAAAACTACAAGACACTGATGAAAGAAATTAAAGATGATACCAACAGATGGAGAGATATACCATGTTCTTGGATTGGAAGAATCAATACTGTGAAAATGACTATACTGCCCAAAGCAATCTACAGGTTCAATGCAATCCCTATCAAATTACCAATGGTACTTTTTACGGAACTAGAACAAAAAGTCTTAAAATTTGTATGGAGACACAAAAGACCCCGAATAGCCAAAGCAACCTAGAGGGAAAAAAACGGAGCTGGAGGAATCAGAATCCCTGACTTCAGACTATACTCTAAAGCTACAGTAATCAAGACAATATGGTACTGGCACAAAAACAGAAACATAGATCAATGGAACGAGTTAGAAAGCCCAGAGATAAACCCACACACCTATGGTCAACTAATCTATGACAAAGGAGGCAAGGATATAAAACGGAGAAAAGACAGTCTCTTCAATAAGTGATTCTGGGAAAACTGGGCAGCCACATGTAAAAGAATTAAATTAGAACATTCCCTAACACCATACACAAAAATAAACTCAAAATGGATTAGAGACCTAAATGTAAGACCGGACACTATAAAACTCTTAGAGGAAAACATAGGAAGAACACTGTTTGACATAAATCACAGCAAGATCTTTTTTTTTTTTTTTTTTTTGTATGCGGGCCTCTCACTGTTGTGGCCTCTCCCATTGCAGAGCACAGGCTCCAGACGCGCAGGCTCAGTGGCCATGGCTCACGGGCCTAGCCGCTCCGCGGCATGTGGGATCTTCCCGGACCGGGGCACAAACCCATGTCCCCTGCATCGGCAGGCGGACTCTCAACCAGTGTGCCACCAGGGAAGCCCAGCAAGATTTTTTTTGATCCACCTCCTAGAGTAATGGAAATAAAAACAAAAATAAACAAATGCGGCCTAATGAAACTTCAGAGCTTTTGTACAGCAAAGGAAACCATAAACAAGACAAAAAGACAACCCTAAGAATGGGAGAAAATATTTGCAAACGAATCAATGGACAAAGGATTAATCTCCAAAATATATAAACAGCTCATGCTGCTCAATATTAAAAAAACAAACAACCCAATTCAAAAATGGGCGGAAGACCTAAATAGACATTTCTCCAAAGAAGACATACAGATGGCCAAGAAGCACATGAAAAGCTGCTCAACATCACTAATTATTAGAGAAATGCAAATGAGGTATCACCTCACACCAGTTAGACTGGGCATCATCAGAAAGTCTACAAACAACAAATGCTGGAGAGGGTGTGGAGAAAAGGGAACCCTCTTGCACTGTTGGTGGGAATGTAAACTGATACAGCCACTGTGGAGAACACTATGGAGGTTCCTTAAAAAACTAAAAATAGAATTACCATATGATCCAGCAATCCCACTACTGGGCATATACCCTGAGAAAACCATAATTCAAAAAGACACATGCACCCCAATGTTCGTCACAGCACTATTTACGATAGCCAGGTCATGGAAGCAACCTAAATGCCCATCGACAGACGAATGGATAAAGAAGATGTGGTACATATATACAATGGAATATTACTCAGCCATAAAAAGGAATGAAATTGGGTCATTTGTTGAGACGTGAGGGATCTACAGACTATCATACAGAGTGAAGTAAGTCAGAAAGAGAAATACAAATATCGTATATTAACACATACATGTGGAACGTAGAAAAATGGTACAGATGAACCGGTTTGCAGGGAAGAAATTGAGACACAGATGTAGAGAAGAAACGTATGGACACCAAGGGGGGAAAGTGGCGGGGGTGTGGGGATGGTGGTGTGATGAATTGGGAGATTGGGATTGACATGGATACACTGATGTGTATAAAATGGATGACTAATAAGAACCTGCGGTATTAAATAAATAAATAAATAAATAAATAAGATAAGATAAGAACTCTTAATCCTGAGAGTTCTCATTACAAGGAAAACATTTTTTCTTTCTTTTTTTTTTTTTTAACTTTAGATGATGGGTTGTTCACTAAAATTACTTTGGCAATAATTCCATGATGTATGTAAGTCAAATAATTACGCTGTGTAACTTAAACTTAAAACTTGTATGTGAATTATATCTCAATAAAACTAGAAGGAAAAAAATTAAGCGATAACAAATATTTTTAAAAAAAGTGCTACTTTTTTTTTAGAAAACCTTAAACCCGAAAGGTAACAGATGATAAATTGGAAATGGATGAATCAAACGCATTTAGTACCCATGTTACCAAAAAGAAACAGGTTATAATTTGACGGGGGGGGCGGTGGTTGTAGGCTTAAGGAGGCATCTGATTCCATGTGTCCAAAGCATGTAGTGAACCTCAGCACGACAATCCTGTCCCTTTGTGCAGGTAACTATGGCAACTACAGTCAGTGCCATTCAAATGTGGTCCTGGATGAAATCACTGAGCAGCAGAATGGTCTTCTGTGCAGGTAAAAGAAAAGCAGAATTATCACAAATGACTCAGCCGTGTTCTTCATTCCTCATTTTAGGGATCTCCTCCCACTGTCAAAAGTTAGTTTTCCTTTCACCTTGTACACATCACTGTGTGCCTCTCATCTTTCTGAAAAAGTATTGAACAAAATTCCTCAGTAATCTCCAGCCACAGGTTCTAACTATTCCAGTTATGTTTTATTTTTACCTTCACCTCCGGCAGAAGAATATGAGAGTCCACTGCCAATGGCATTTCTAAGATTTCATACATGTACTTATCAGCAGCATAAAAAAAGATTTCTCTGAGGCTTTCCCTCTATTGTATATTTGAGCATATGCTTTTGTAGCTATGCTTTTGTTACAATGCCTCAATGACCACGTAACTTCGGGTAAGTCCCAAAACTGCTTCAGTTTTTTCATGTACCTCTAGGGGTTAAGGTAAGAATTAAATACAACCAATCATTAAATAGGGTACAAACATGAACTCTACTATTCTTTTCTTTTTTACGTAAGTGTAGTTGATTTAAAATATTGTGTTAGTTTCAGGTATTCAGCAAAGTGATTCAGATCAATCTATCTATCTATCTATCTATCTATCTATTCTTTTTCAGATTCTTTTCCCATATAGGTTATTACAGAATATTGAGTTCCCTGTGCTATACAGTAGGTCCTTACTGTTTACATATTTTATATATAGTAGTGTGTATATGTTAATCTCAAATTCCTACTTTATCCCTCCCCCCTACTATTCTTGAATATAGGACATTGTGCTACCCACTGGAGATTCAAAGCTCAATAAGAGGCTCTTTTCCCTTGACAAGTTGAAAACCAAAACCCAAAAACCAAGTAAGCAAGTACAATGTATCATAATATTGTGATAAATAGTCTATTGGCTATTAAGCAATGATATGTATAGATATACACTAAACTGGCCATCAGAAAATTCACTTTTAGTCCTACCTCTGCCCTTATCTAGCTGTGTAAGCTGGTAAAACCAGTTAACCTGTTTGGGACTCAGTTTATCCATCTGTAAAGTAAGGGTTGAATTAAATAATTTCCTAAGTCCTTTGATTCAAACCCATGCTCTAGCATTTCTCATTATATCTCTCATTTCTAATACTTATTAGAGGCAAGACTGTACCTGGAAGACACTTGTAGTTGACCGTCCTATAGCCATTGCCCCTTAATCTTGGCTAACAGCACCCTCCCCCAAGTTTTGTCAGGTCTGGGGCAGCAATATATTCAGGGAGGTGTGCTCTCCTCAACTCCACGTGATGATGTGGAACTGTCAAAGCCACAAAAAGGGGGGACGTGCGAAGAGTAACTCTACTTCCTGCCTTTGGATACGGGGGAGTGAGGAGGTGATGCCTGGAGCTAGGGCAACCATCTTCCAACCACTTGCTGATGTAAGGCTACCTAGTGAGGATGCAGAATGGAAAACTGAGACACATCAGGATTCTTTTTTTTTTTTTTTTTCTTTTTTCTTTTCTGCGGTACGCAGGCCTCTCACTGCTGTGGCCTCTCCCGTTGCGGAGCACAGGCTCCGGACGCGCAGGCTCGGCGGCCGTGGCTCACGGGCCCAGCCGCACCGCGGCATGTGGGATCTTCCCAGACCGGGGCACGAACCCGCGTCCCCTGCGTCGGCAGGGGGACTCCCAGCCACTGCGCCACCAGGGAAGCCCCATCAGGATTCTTGATGACACTGTCATGCCAAGAAATTAATCAATCCTTGAACTGTGCTTGAATTTGTGTGTGAGAGATTTTTTTAAAAAAAGAAGAAGAGGGCTTCCCTGGTGGCGCAGTGGTTGAGAGTCCGCCTGCCGATGCAGGGGACGCGGGTTCGTGCCCCGGTCCGGGAAGATAGCACATGCCGTGGAGCGGCTGGGCCCGTGAGCCGTGGCCGCCGAGCCTGTGCGTCCGGAGCCTGTGCTCCGCAACGGGAGGGGCCACAACAGTGAGAGGCCCGCGTACCGCAAAAAAAAAAAAAAAAAAAGAAGAAGAAAAAAAGAAAATCTCTGTTGTTCAAGCCACCCAAAGTGCCCAACTAAAGCCATGCAATCTGAAAAGCTGAGTTATGGTACTTTGAAATGTTCACTAACCACAAGCCAAATTTAATACTGTAAGAAAGAGAATTCATTTCAGACCAATAAGAGGATACGATGAGTGATTCAGAGAAAGAAAAGCCCTTAACCAATCTGATCTTCAACCTCCTCATCTGTAAAATAGAATCCAACGTATGTCTACGTCACTGAGATGGTTAAGGGCATAGTACGAATCCACTAATTATCGTTAACTGTTGTATCACACATGAGAAATCCGGTATGGCAGAGATTGCTATATGGCCACCAAATCGTGTTATATTTTGTTTTTCTTCCTGGACACACAGGAAGACCATTTTCCCCCAGTTTCCCACATGAATAGGTCTCGATCATGTGACTGAATTCTATGTTGTGGGAAAAAGTGATGCAATCCGCCTGTGGCCTGACTCCTGTTAATATCCCACGTGATCCTCCTGCTGGCTCTCCCAGTGTCATATTACTGTTGAATTTCAAGGCATGACACCAAGTCTTCATATTGGCCACTAGATGGACATTGAATACTTTTATTTTATTAAAATATCTAACAAGATTTTCTTAAACTTACGATGATCTCCTTTCACTCATGTTTTCTATTTTCCATTTAAAAATGAAAGGCAAGGGGCTTCCCTGGTGGCGCAGTGGTTGAGAGTCCGCCTGCCGATGCAGGGGACACGGGTTCGTGCCCCGGTCCGGGAGGATCCCACATGCCGCAGAGCGGCTGGGCCCGTAAGCCATGGCCGCTGAGCCTGTGCGTCCGGAGCCTGTGCTCCACAACGGGAGAGGCCACAGCAGTGAGAGGCTCTCATACCACAGGAAAAAAAAAAAAAAAAAAAAAGAATGTAAAAAAAAATGAAAGGCAAGTTAATAATTAAGAAAGCTAGCTCAAAATCTATACAAAATTAAATATGGGGCAATGGCTTTAAAAATATCAGATAAAGTTTGCAAAATCCATGGACAAATTCTTCCCAGGGAAGCAAAGCAGCTACCCCTCTAAGTAGGTGCATATAAGTGGTATTATTTATACCTAAACATCCACTAGGAAGAATGCCCGTAAAGAAAATGATGTCCTTAGGCACATACATTTTTTTTTTCCCTTTCTCAAGCACAGCCTAGACAGCTTATCTTCTCCTGCAGCTTGTAACACACACTCTGCATTTCCACTCTGTCTGGCCTGGCTGGTTTTAAAGGAAGATGTGGGGTTGTGAGAAAATGCCAAAGGAGAAATCCACCTCTCCTTGTAGTTGAATCACATTTACCACGAGATATAAGCAAGTAAATGTGTGTGCCTGCTAATGGCAACATAGTTTTCGTTTTACGAGTTGTATCATGTTTATATCAACTTCTTCTTTTTGTAAGCAGGCACAATAACAGAATTATAGTTTATATCCATCTAAGTAAAAAAATGCCATGGAAATAATTTCTATATATGTTACCTAGAAGATAAAGAAGTCTCCAGCATTTCCCAAAGAACTCTAGCTGGCATTACAATTTTTTAATGTGAACCATGTAATGTGGAATACTATTAACATAGGAAATGATTTAAAATTTTTAGCTTAATGAAATGCAATGTACATTCTCATTCGAATTTGGTTTTGCATTTCACTTGAAACGGCGTAAATATGAATTTACTGATTTCGATATAGCTTGACTTTGAAAATAGTAATTTTTGAACACTTAATCCTAAAGGGTCCACCTCACTGGAAGATTGAAAAGAAATGGTCCTCTTCAGTAATAGTATGCACTTCATAACTTTTAAAAATGTATAGTAAAATAAACTGATATATATTAAAATAAATATATATTAAAAGAAACAGAAAAATACAGAGACTGCATACATGTTTAAGATAAGATTATGAAAACAAAAGATGTCAAAGAAGGTTCACTGGAAACTAAACCCACTGCCACTAGGGAGTGAAACCTCTGTGCTGATAGGGATACTTTAGTGGAAAATTTTCAAAAGCACTATTTGCTCAAGTTATTTGCTCAAGTCACTTATCTCCAGCTTGATTTTTGCCTCAAGAGTTTCACATCCAAGTGAGTGTGTTCGAACACATCCAGGGACAGGAAACTCATTCCCTTCCTTGCAATCCCTTCTACAGTTGGGCAGCTCTATAAGTTAGAAGATATACCGTCAGGGTAAGTAAATCTAGCTGCTACAACAAAAGTCCCCCAATTCTCCATGGCTGGACACAATAAGGATTTAGTTCATGCTCATATCACAGTCCAACATGGAGTTGCTGTCCCGATTCCTCTCACGCGCCCAGGCTCCCAACCACCATCTTCTAGGGTCTCAGAATTTTCCCCTGGGTCTTCTGCACCTGGCTGGCTGGCAGGCTAGGACATATAGCGTATCAGGGTCCCAAGGCTGGAGATGAGCTCACAGATCTTTGAGGGCACTAGCTGTGTCTGTTAAGGAAAGCTATCCTTCCATTGAGCTAAAGTGCTTCTCCCTGTAGGACCCAGCTTAAACTTGAGTCGTATTGACTAAGTTTAATTCTGCTTTTGTACAACAGCCCTACAGATATTCAAAGATAGTCGTCATGCTTCTTGGTTCACTTTTGTTTTGGGGCTACTCCTACAATTAGCCAACTTGTTCTCATATGGTCTGTTTTTATGTCCCCACGTGATCTTTTGTTTTTCTTAGCTCCAGTTGTTCTATAGCTTGAGTAAAAACTAAATGATACTGTGGTGCTTGCTTCGGCAGCACATATACTAAAACCTGGAATGATACAGGGAAGATTAGCATGGCCCCTGTGCAAGGATGACACGCAGATTTGTGAAGTGTTCCATATTTTTTACGTGGATGGACCTAGAGACTGTCATACAGAGTGAAGTACGTGAGAAAGGGAAAAACAAATATCATATAATATTGCTTATATGTGGAATCTAGAAAAATGATACAAATATTTGCAAAGCAGAAATAGAGAAACAGATGTAGAGAACGGACGTATGGATACCAGGGGGAGAAGGGGGGAGTGGGATGGACTGGGAGATTGGGATTGACATTTATACACTACTATGTATAAAATAGATAACTAATGAGAACCTGCTGTATAGCACAGGGAACTCTACTCAGTGCTCTGTGGTGACCTAAAGGGGAAGGAAATCTAAAAAAGAGGGGATATATGTATCCGTATAGCTGATTCACTTTGCTGTACAGCAGAAACTAACGCAACACTGTAAAGCAACTATACTCCAATAAAAAATTAATAAAAAAATACTGCAGTAGTGATCCCATGGCTGCCAAGCTACATTTCTTCCTTTTTGCACTTAGTTTAATGGTAGGACTGATATTCTATTCGTTTCACGTTGTTGGATTTGAATACTGTGACTAGCCTAATCCGCGCACATTTGCTCCTATCTGTTCCATCTCTGGCCCTTTAAACATGTGACATCCCTAAAAGCAACTGAGCAGTTTAGAGCCAGCCATGAACACAGCCAGATGCTCAGACCAAAATCTTTGTAGTTATCCACGGTTTGTTTCTTTCTCTCAAATCTGACATCCAATTCATCGGGAAATTCTGTCAGTCTCACCTAGAATCTGACGACCTCTCACCATATCCCACTGCTCTGGTCCAAGCCTCCCCCATCTTTTGATTGCATTCCTGCTGTACCCTCCTAAGGCGTGCCTGCTTCTACCCTGCATTCGGCCTGCGCCCCCTCCCCAGCCTATTTAAAGCTGTCGTTCTTTTGAACTCCTCTGCTCAAAACTCTTCAACGGCTCCCACTTGCACACGAGTAAAAGCCAAAGGTCACGCAACACCTACAAGCCTCTAAAAGGTCATTGCCTGGCAATCCACGACACACGCCTCATGCTCCCGTGTCAGGGCCTTCGCACTGGCTCTTCTCTCTGCCTGGGATTCTCTCCCCCAGGAGAACAGCATGATTTGCACTTCTTTCGGGTCTCTGCTCAACTGTTATCTTTTCCAAGACACTTCATATGACAAGACAACTTCCTCACTCCTCTCTCTTTCTGCAGCTGTGTCTTCACAGCATCTCTCACTACCTGACATATTAGACCCTCGTTGGTTTACTGTCTGTCTCTCTATATTAGAATATAAGCCGAATGAGGACAGGGACTTGTTTCATTGACTTCTGTAGCCTCAGCATTCAGAATAGAGCTGGATATATTGCTGGTGCTCAGTAAGACTTGCTGAGGGAGGCGTGAACCCTTTACTGCCCTCAGCTTCCGGCTTCGCCCCCGGCCTGCCAGGTCCCTTGGTTTTATGTGTTCTTTTCACAGTGAGGTTACCTCCTGTCCCTTGAATCTGTACTTCAAAGTACGAGCTGTTTCCCCAGCCTTAGATATTACCCTTCAAATGTATAAATTAATGAATAAAACGTAAGCTTAATTAAGGCACTAAGTAGTTTCAACTCTAAGTTAACTTAGGCAAGACCGATTCACTAATTCTTGTGTTTTATTTCTGCCTTCTGACTTAGAAATCAACTCTGGGCAATAACCAAAATTCTCTCTAGAACATATTTTCAGCACTAGGCATTGGTTTTTGTTTGTTTATAAATTTATTTATTTTTTATTTTATTTTATTTATTTTTGGCTGCGTTGGGTCTTCGTTGCTGCGTGTGGGCTTTCTCTAGTTGCAGCGAGCCGGGGCTACTCTTCGTTGCGGTGCGTGGGTTTCTCATTGTGGTGGCTTCTCTTGTTGTAGAGCACGGGCTGTAGGCACGCAGGCTTCAGTAGCTGTGGATCGTGGGCTCTAGAGCTCAGGGTCAGTAGTTGTGGCACAGGGGATTAGTTGCTCCGCGGCATGTGGGCTCCTCCCGGACCAGGGCTCGAACTCATGTCCCCTGCAGTGGCAGGTGGATTCTTAACCACTGCACCGCCAAGGAAGCCCGGCACGAGGCATTGTTAATGCAAAAATCAGCACAGCACATTTCTCAGAAAATATTTGCTCTTAACAATGGAAGACAAGGTCTATACCTGCCTTAACCTTTCTTTTATATCATCGACCAAAAAGGTAGAAATAGAAACCTACATTTTTTTAAAGAAAAAAAGGAAAACAGGGCTTCCCTAGTGGCGCAGCGGTTAAGAATCCGCCTGCCAATGCAGGGGACACGGGTTCGAGCCCTGGTCAGGGAACATCCCACATGTCGTGGAGCAACTAAGCCCATGCACCACAACTACTGAGCCTGCGCTCTAGAGCCCACGAGCCACAACTACTGAGCCCGTGTGGCACAACTACTGAAGCCTGCGTGCCTAGAGCCTGTGCTCCACAACAAGAGAAGCCACCGCAATGAGCAGCCCACGCACCACAACAAAGAGTAGCCCCGGCTCGCCACAACTAGAGAAAGCCCACGTGCAGCAGCGAAGACCCAACACAGCCCCAAATAAATAAATTTAGAAAAAAAAAAAGGGAAACATTGTTTTTCCAATGAAAAATCCAAGAATTGAAACATGAAAAAGGAAATTATCAGAAAATTCCCCCCAATGTGAAAACATAACAAAATTTAATTATTTTGTTGATGGAGGTTAAAAAAGACAGTGATAAAGTTTTAAGGCCTTCTGCCAAAATCTACTATCATTCCTAGCCATACCTTTTAAGGTTTTCCTCCATGGGAATGCGAAAGAAATTTATCAAACAATGTCTGTTGTGTAAGTCGTCCCTGCCAAGCATTCTCCTTGAGTAACAGAAAATTCTACCAGTATTTTAAGAGAACTGTTCTTTAGCTTCAATTAACCACACTCCTTAGTGAAGCATTATAAAGATCTGTGTATCATTTCTACGGTCATTCAGACAATGAATATTTATGGAGAGCATGTTTTATATACAGAGTTTGAGAAGAGAAAAAGATTATTCTCGGGGAGGGTAAGAGGGAGTCCTGAGAGGGAGGGGATATAGGTACACATATAGCTGATTCACTTTGTTGTACAGCAGAAACTAACACAACAATGTAAAGCAATTATAATCTAATGAAGATGAAAAAAAAAGGTTATTCTCAGCAGAGATAGTTCTAGCAAAGATGGAATTTCTGCCGGGTCGAGTGAACCTTTAGTGCACGTAGATATAGACATTAATATAGTTATCGTTACATGTAGATATAAATATAGCAGCAACCAAAAGGAATTTGGTCTTATACTACCTAATAAATTTATTCATGCACTTCCTCTACCTTGAAAATATTACCTAAATAGGGAAAACACTTTTGTCATGAGAAGAATTTCCCCTTCCAATAGCATTAGCTACTTTTCCTTTCTTGGGTAAGTCAGTTATTTACTTAAGAACAATTTATGGGCTCCTATACCTGCCAGAGCGGGTAGGGCACTGGAGATATAAAAATGTATAAAATCCCCGAAACCCACAGTAGACATGGGGGTAGAGTCAAGGGCAACAATAGGACTATGAGCTACAGAAGACTCACTCTGATACATTCATTCATTCAACAACTCTTTATTAAGTGCCTTCTATGTGCCCGGCACTGTTCTAGACGCTTAGGATACATCAGTGAAATAAACTGACAAAATCTCTGTCTTTGATGTGCTGCCATAGCATGATAGAAAGATAAGAAACAAGAAACAAAATAAATTATATAGTATCTTAGAAAATAAGCCCTATTGGGAAACAGAATACGGTAAGGGGCAGTGGGAGTACTGTCGGCAAGATGCGGGGCTTGTAATTTACACAAGAAGTCAGAGAGGACCTCTTAGGAAGGTAACATATGATCCTCTCAACTTAAGTGACGTCCATTTGTGGGGCGACACCAGTAGGTAGTGGAAAACCTTGACTTTAGACTCCAGTTGGCTTGGATCAAAATGTGTTCCATGTTACTTAACAATCCGAGGCTGAATTTCCTCCTCGACAAAATGGGAACAATAACACTTCCGTCACAAGTTGTTGGAAAGATTGAAACAATGTTTGCCAAACCTCTTTTTTAAAACATACACCTGAAGTATAGTAAGTACTCAGTCACTTCAGACCCTGGACTTGCCCTACGGGCCATGAGACAGCCTGCTCTGTATGGCTTCCATCTGTGGAAAGAGCCACCCATCTTCATCCCCCAACACGCAGGCCAGGTCAGTCACCTCTATTCTCAGAATTTTCTTAATTGGGCCTAAGAGAAAAGAACACTTTTCTCTCAGGTTATGATGTAGTGAGGATGTGAGCCCAAGAGCTGAAAGTGACCAGAGAGCCCCTGTCTTGTCAAGACAGCTGGCCCAAGAGACTGAAGTGGGTAGAGAACGAATAGAAAAGATAAGAAGCAGAGGCTGTATTCTTTCACTGTTCTATTCCTAATTCTGTGGTCCTCAGCTGCCCTTCTCTAGTAGATTGCAAAATTTGGCCACAAATTCCATCAAAAAGTAGAATCTATCCACTCCTTGAATCTGGGCATGGTTATACAGTTCTTGTAGGTCAACAGGACACTAGCGAACGTGAAGAAAGTAGAGGCTTAAAAAGTGTTTGTGCTTTGGGAGCTGCCCTCTCTTGCTGCTGGGTACCTTTCCGTTAACCTATGCAATGGTCCAGGCCAGCCATCTAGAAGATGAGAGACATGGAGAGCATAGATCACA
Organism: Orcinus orca; assembly: GCF_937001465.1. NCBI lineage: Eukaryota > Metazoa > Chordata > Mammalia > Artiodactyla > Delphinidae > Orcinus > Orcinus orca. The sequence goes on from NC_064580.1 coordinate 8,173,106, forward strand.
TAGCCCATGTACAAGCATCATAGCTGATGCTTCCTAGACCAACCAGTCCCCAGACGACCTGCCAGCTGACTACAGACACATGAGTGACCCCAGGTGAGACCACCTGAAGAATCATCCAGCTGAGTCCAGGTAATCACTGGCCCACAGAATCATGACCTAATGATTGTTGTCTTAAGCCACTAAGTTTACAGAGAGCTTGTTATGCAGCACTGGATAGCTGATACACTCCTCTCGCACACACACCCAACACAAACAAACTTTCCATTCCTTTCCCTAAAATAAAAGATTTTTTCTTTTGCCATTTACAACCAAAAGACATCCTGACTAAAATGAAAGGGCTTCCTGTGTCCGTGTCAGTGCCTCGATGCTCTGTCCATTCATTTAGTTTATTCTGTGACTCGAACTATGCCCCTAACCCCCAAGCTTCTCCTCCCAACCCCCATGTTGCCATTACCCACTTATGCTCTGTCCTCACAAGTTGCCAAAGAACCATCTCCTCCCTTCTCTCCATGCCCAACAACCTGCAGGTTGGACCCGTTCCCGTGGCCTTGGCCAAGGGTCTGTACCTGCCACTTCCTGTTGGTTCTTCCCAATGCCAACTGCTTGATGATGCGACTCTCCATCTGTTACTGATCATCGGACCTACTGCCACCACTCCTCACTTGTCTGTGTAGACCTCCTCCTGCAAAGAGGAGAGCTATCCGCCTGCCAAATACTGACAGCCAGCTTCCTCCTTGGATGTTCTGTTCCATCAGGCCCAGATTCCCATGCTCTTATTCTTTTGGTTTTTGGTCTGTCCTCTGTCTGAGATACAGCTGGGCCTGGGAAGTTAGGTGAATCTCCATGAGCTCTCATATCCAGATGATAAATTGTAAACAACAGAAGTAGATGATGATTTTTAAAAACAAGCCATAAGGAAATACTCTTTCTCTCTGGTGGAAGAATATTGACAAGGCTGTTGCAGAGACCTGTGGAGTCTGTGGGCTGCCTTTGGGGTGCATAGACAGTGAAGAGGGTTCCGAATAGTATGAACTGGATAGGTCAACGCTCAACTCGTATTCCCTTAAGCCTTTCCACTTCTGTGCCTGGTGGGCTGACACCTGCCAGCCCCTACATCTCTTTGCTAGAGAGCTTTCTCTGGTGCTGGGACCAATTTTTGCTTGCTCTGGCAAGGTCAGAGGTACTGCAGAATTAAAGTCTCCCACCTCTGGCCCTGTGCAGTCCTTACCTAGTCAATGACCAGAGTTGGTATATAAATACCCCGACTCCCTTGGCACTTGGCTGGGATACCTCTGAGGAGTCTGTTTGACACTGGCTCCCAGAGTTCCCCAGTAGGATTAAGCTTCAGGTGCCCACAGTGATAACTTACTTGAAACACAGTCTTTATTGGATTCCTTCCCTCCTTTGTCTCTCTCCTCCGAATAAATCACTTGCGCTTGAAATTTTGTTTCAAGACCTACATCCAGGAGAACCCAAACAAAGACAGTAAGCCACCTACTGAACGCCCTGAAGGACAGGAGTTGGATCTACGAAGGTGACAGCAACAGTTTAGGGGGAAAAGAGCCCAACGATGTGATGATGAACAGAACCAGCCACTGGGATGGTAAAGAGGCTAAGAGCTGCCACTGGGCCCCATGTGCCCTCTGTCCAAGAGTCTGCGTGATTCTCCTGATAGTGGAGTAACTGAAACAGGCCGAATATAAGGGCAACTTTGGGTTATAACCTGCTTCATCTGTAACGTGGGCATCAGTCTCTTTGCCCAATATCCACAGGGCAATAAACTTGTGGAATTTAGTTTCTTTGCATGTGGAGCTATTCAAGCATTACTCTGCAGATTTCTATGGGAGAATGATACTCTGATACGATTCTTTGTCTAAGAGCAAAGTACAACTTAAACAGATAACCAGGGGTGTTCCAATAACTATGTTCAAATATTTATGCAACATTGACTTTTTGAGCACAGAGTTAAATTCCTTAGTTCTTTTGCCAAATGCCTTCAGACTTCATTGACTTTTTTTGGAATTAGTACAAAAGCAGAGATTATATCCAAAACTTGTACAAGGATTCTGTGTGGTCCAGAAGATGATGAGTCTTTACTGGTACATATGAATTAAATATTGAACATGTTTACTTTTCATCTTTTGGGACAGAGTGAACAACCAGACTGACTGAGGAAAGACTGCTCCATAAATCTTGGACCTATTCTTCTAACAAAGAGCAGAAAAATGCTTAATAGTTCTGAATGATGAACCGTGTGAGAAAAAAAGTGGTTTCGGCATCTGGGAGACAAGGCTGACCATCTGAAGAGGGCTCCCTTTGCTCGCAGCCAGTATTGTTGTCACTGCTTTGTCAAGAATTCTGAGATCCTTCGAGCGTGACAGGGAGGATAGGAAATCAAATGTCTCTACTTCACAGAGAACGTATTAGAACCGCTTCAAAATTAGCCCCTGCTCGGCTTAATGAAATTTCCCTATTGTTCAGCGATGGCCCACCAGATCCACAGCATTCAAGTGGTAGCCCTTTGCCTGTAAAAAGCCTCGCAGATCAGAGGACCTACAAAATGAAGATGATTATTCCTCTTCCCCAGGTTCACAAAAAGACTCAAACCTGCTCAGCCTTTGGAGTAGGCTAAATATTCGAGGCATCCCGACTTAGGAGGACACGCTTTATTCTCCAATGCACAATTTAACGTGTAAAATGCCTATGATATCGAGCCAGACATTTCTGCTATGAAACTCACCAGCCCTGCTGTGCTCGAGAAATCAGTTTCGAGAAGGGCAGAGTAACCGAGAGACGTGAACTGGAGTCACTCCTCTCTGGTGTCGCTGAAGTGTCTCCAGTGGGATTTCACTTGGAAGGCCTTCTCCCTGAGGACTTCTCCCCAGGTCTGGTTAAATAAATTAATTTATTTAATTTAAATTCACTGGCCTGAGATAAGAGAATTATAATTGCTTCTCCACTCGTCATCCCTTCCACTCTGCACCCACACACAATCTCTGTGTTTCCAACCCTCCTGAATGTGTCACTGCAATATCCACGTGACTTTCTAGTTGACACCAACATGTGCATAAAATCTGACCTCGCAGCTCACCTTTTATGAGTGAATACACACTCACTCTCTGTGTTCACCTCCCTTTGGCCTAACAACAGTGTGCCCCAATTTACAGTCTTCAGGGCACCAGTCAGTGACGCAACATAGCAAACAAAGGACCTCTTGATTCAGATTAGACCAATGTCAAATGCTGATGTGTGTAAATCATTAACTGTGTTTTCACTGCTGAGTCCAGTTTGATCTTTCATTGCCTGGTGACCCCTGGGGTCTGCGGCCCCCCCAGAAGCAGGGACGTTTAGGATTTTTTATTAGCAGCTCATAACTAATTTATAGATTACTGTGGAGTCAGGTGCACAGATTCAATGCCTCATCTATCACTCTAAGTAGCTCCAGTGTTAAGGGCTGGCTACTTCCCGGCAAGCAACGAAGACAACAGAGACGAGGACGAGGGACAAGACCCATATGCCACAGAAGGGATATCTTTCCGAAGAAGCACGAATGTCTCAAGGTAAAGAATTTACTACTTACAAACGACCAAGCTCTCTATCTCCTAAAGGTAAAACCCACTGTATGTCACATAGTAAAAAAAAAAAAAAAAAAAAAAAAGATCATTAAAATTATGTTTTTCCTCTCTGATTTGCCTTCTTCAGTGAAGATTTACCAGAACAGCTGCATTAGACTCAAACTTGTAGCAAGTACGATTGCTTTTTAAAAAAGAGAGGGCTCTTTCTTAACTAGAAAATTTTATCATGCCAGGAAATGACCTTGAAAGAAAAGGAAAACACTGAAGCCTAATTACAGCTTTGATAACACACGTGCTATGTCTTTTGCACAACAGCACTGAGCGTAGAGTTTATTTCCTTACGATTTTCTAAAGAGTGTGGTATTATGTGCACATGTTGATACGTGATAGAAAGAATTGAAAAGTGCAACTGCTAAAAGGGCTGTTTATTACATATCTTCAAAGAAACCAGCGACTTAGGGATGTATAGTATATTCCTGAGTTTTACGTGGTTTCCTCGATAGCATTAAGAGTTTTCCGCGAAGATACTCTGGAATTCCATCTCCAACACAGCCAAGTATATACTCCCACCCTCTGACCCCTCAGTCACGTCCACAACTTTGACACACAAAGCTCGTTCTCCCAGAGCAAAGGAAAGATGGGCTGCGTAAATAAAACCTAAACCCAGTGGCATCTGAAACAAGTACTAGCGGAATAAAGAAATCTCTGAACATATTCATAAGGAGTGTTCCTTTATGGTACTTTTCTCCGTCTCAGGGACAGCACCGAAGCTGGGCCACATTCTGAAACTGTTGCTATGGCAAAAGCGTCTTGTTTTATTGACTATGGAGCACATTGTTGTGTTTAAGTCATGTAAATGATCAGGATACAAAGGAAAGGGCCTCGGCAGGCCCTGCTCAATCACGACAGCGCTGGGGTCTCTCCCCCTTGACACATGCATTTACACAGCCTGGGAAGGCATTTCTTTCAGAAAGCCTCACTTGCTGGGTGTTGCTAACTGGTCTTTGGAGACATTTATGAGATCTCCATATCTTTGAGAATTGATTCTGCAGGGGAAAAAGAATTCACAATGATGAAGCCCTTGCTTTTGTTTTAAGGCCAGGATCTTTCTATAGAAAATTTGCATTCTCTGCCTATTAACACATTTTTGTTTCCAGGCTCCTGGTCTTGTCTAATACTTCAACCTTCTATCAATTTCTGTCACTTAGAAGCAAAGTAGGAGAGTTTCTCTTTTGTTCCCCACTTATCTCTCAAATGTGTGTTTTTAATTAAGTATTTTAGTACAGCATCAATTCACACTGATTAGACATAATTACAGAAACAAAATATGCAGAATACATTTTAATAATGCCTGCCACCTCTGAGGAAACAATGAGGATCTAATTTAATGATCTAAGTGTTGTTTGAAAGCAATGCAGAGTTAAAAAATAGTAATATATTTTGAAAAGGAGCTTAATAGTATTTTTGGATACAAATGTAATCTAAAATGCACCATTATCTGGGGTTTCAATACATGTAATTTAAAAAAACCCACTGAGGGCAACATTTGTTTACATGAAGAATCAAATGACACTCTTTAATAATTAAAAGCTTGATCCAATGAAAACAGTTTCAATTGTGACACTTGAGACAAGCTGTGATAATTTGCAGCCCAATTTCTCAGGGAAATTTTACCACTATGAAAATCGACTTTTGACAGTATTCTGTCAGTGTCGATTTCCAGGGTTTGACACTCTATGTACTTATGAAGAATGTTATCATTGGGGGAAGCTGCATGAAGTGTACATATGAATTCTCAGTACTAGTTTTGCAACCTTTTGTGTCTTCAACTATTTCACACTACAAAACAGTTAGAGCAAAAATCCACTTTGGATGCCGAAAAAAAATGTATTTTTCCGACTTGTAGAAAAATGTGCTGTCTCAGTAGAGCTTAGGTAATTACAATTACAGAGCCATATGACATATTACTCCCAGCACTTGTGTAGGGGTCTGGAGTCGAAGGAGTTTTAGACAATAAGTTAACTTTCTCAACAAAAATTCTATGTACTCCACATTTTCAATTCACTCAGAAAAGAATTCTGTAAACAATTATAAGTGAGAGCTCTATTTACTTTTACTACTTCAGACGTCCTTCCAGTAGTTATTAAAACAGTATTTACAATTCCCATAAACCTAGTTGTGGCATTGGATCTCTCACTTTAACTTTGTTGTTCTCTTTTTAAAAACTTGGTAGTTAAAATCCTAGTTTTGCATTCCTCCTCTTCATGAGTGAAGTTCAGAGAAAAAAAAAAAAAAGATTATAAAAGATAGCACAGGGGCTTCCCTGGTGGCGCAGTGGTTGAGAGTCCGCCTGCCGATGCAGGGGACCCGGGTTCGTGCCCCAGTCCGGGAAGATCCCACATGCCGCGGAGCGGCTGGGCCCGTGAGCCATGGCCGCTGAGCCTGCGCGTCCGGACCCTGTGCTCCACAACGGGAGAGGTCACAACAGTGAGAGGCCCGTGCACTGCAGAAAAAAAAAAAAAAAAACATAGCACAAACCAAGATTATACCTAATGTCAAGGTCTGTTCATATTTCACTTGGGTGTAACCGTGTGTGTCTGTGTATGTGTGCGGAGGTGTGTAATCATACAATGTCAGGAGCAAGAGAATCATAGGAATCACCTAATTCAACCTAAATATTAACATATTAAAGATACATATATTTGATATTTATAATACATACTGCTGGTTATATAATAAGTCTTTGCCTTTCCGTGGCATTCTTTAAGGGGCCATGATAGCACACACCTAATTTTATCCTAATATTATTCTGTGAACTTACTAGAGGTCGTTACCATTATTCTCACTGAGAAAATGGGCAGCTAGCTTCTAAAGCGGTCCAACGCTAGCTTACTCTTGTAAGGCATGCTAAGGTGAGGTTGGGGATTAAAACCCAGACTCCATACTACTGAGCCGGCAACAAGAATGAAATCATGCCATTTGCAGCAACAAGGACGGACCTAGTGATGATCATACTAAGCGAAGTAAGTCAGACAGAGAAAGACAAATACCATACGATATCATTTATACGTGGAATCTAAAATATGACACAAATGAACTTATCTACAAAACAGAAACAGACTCACAGATGTAGAGAACAGACTTGTGGTTGCCAAGGGGGAGGGGGTTGGAGCAGGGATGGACTGGGAGTTTGAGATTAGCAGATGCAAATTATTACATATAGAATGGATAGACAACAAGGTCCTACTGTAGAGCACAGGGAACTGTATTTACTATCCTGTAATAAACCATAATGGAAAAAGAATATGAAAAGGAATGTATATACATGTATAACTAAATCACTTTGCTGTACAGTAGAAATTAACACAACAACTATACTTCAATAAAATAAATGAAAAGAAAAACAAAACCAGATTCCACATCCTTGCTCAAGGTACTTCATTCTGAGCCACAGTCTCTAAGGCCACGGTCATGATTAAATTATCTTGTTTGGCATCTCCAATAGTGCCACTTGGCGAAAATATTTAATTAAAACGATAACAGGAGATAGTTATCGTTTTTTTTAATTTAATTAATTTATTTTTGGCTGTGTTGGGTCTTCGTTGCAGCGCGCAGGCTTTCTCTAGTGGCGGCGAGCAGGGGCTACTCTTCGTTGCGGTGCACGGGCTTCTCATTGTGGTGGCTTCTCTTGTTGTGGAGCACGGGCTCTAGGCGCGCAGGCTTCAGTAGTTGTGGCGCACAGGCTCAGTAGTTGTGGCTCGCAGGCTCTAGAGCACAGGCTCAGTAGTTGTGGTGCACGGGCTTCGTTGCTCTGTGGCATGTGGGATCTTCCCGGACCAGGGCTCGAACCCATGTCCCCTGCCTTGGTAGGCAGATTCTTAAACACTGCGCTGCCAGGGAAGTCCCTCTCTTTTTAACTTATAATAAATAAAAGCATTTTGGAACACTGGGCTCTGTATCATAACTCCTTTTCTTTCCCTAACAGCTTCACTGACATACAATTCACATACCATAGTTTATTCATTTAACTGCACAAGTCAAGGTTTTATTTGAATATCCACAGAGTTGTAGAACTAGCAGCACAATCTAATTTACAGAAGAGGCTCAGCTCCCATAAAAGAAACCTCGTATCCATTAACAATCACTCCCTACTGCCCCCACCTTCCACTCCCAGCCCCTAACAACCAACCACTAATCTACTTTCTGTTTATACGGAGATTTACTTCATCTGGACATTTCATACAAATGGAATCACAGAACATGCGATCCTGTGTAACTGGCCTCTTTTACTCAGCGCAATGTAGCATGTACCAGTACTTCGTTCCTTTTTATTGCTGAGTAATATTCCATCCTATGGATATTTCTTCCTTCATCAGTTGATGGACATTTGGGTTCTTTCCACTTTTTGGCTATTGTGAATGATGCTGTCATGGGCATTTATGTACGAGTTTTTGCATGGACATATGTTTCCATTCCTCTTGGGGCTATGCCTAGAAGTGAACTGCTGGGTCACGTGTTAACTTCATGTTTAACTTTTTCAGGAGCCGCCAGAATATTTCCAAAACGGCGGCACCATCTTACATCCCACCAGTAATTCCTTTTTTTAACCTGAGCTAACAAAGTCACTCTGAGGGCTTATGTTTTGACTGTTATTAGCAAACTCCAAAGTCCCTTCTTTCACTGGCCAGTTGAAAGATGGGAGAGTGTATTTGCCTCACCATGATTTCAGAAAAGTGATCAGGAATCAGAATGGGAAGCAAGGAAATGAAGGATGCGTCTATCAGTTCTACATCTAGAGTGTGAATTACTTTTCGGCAAGGAAAATTAAAATTTTAGATGACAACAAATGCACATTGACACAAAACTCAACTACCCTACGAAAATAAAAACCAACCAACCAGTCAAACAGAAACTCCCAATGTGCAGGCGTTTGCTTCTTCATCTCCTGGAGAATTGGGAGATATTTGAACTGTTTTTATAGTTTTGTAGTTTTCAATAGCAAGAGAGATTTTGGGCTATAAAGACATCCATGCAAAAGCCCTCACACCTGCTTCCTGCCCACAGACACACAACTATGAAAAAAAATCTCCAAAGATGCGCGAAGAAACCTTTTATAATCTCAAGGATTCTTAAGTTTCTAGACAGGGATCAATAGAGACTTTGGCTTTTCAGACAAGCTTGGACACCTTCTGGAATTTAAAACACATGCTTGGCCCCTGACAAATCAAGTACGAGTCTGGAGGTGAAGGAGGCTGCTTCTTTTGTGCACAAACCTATCAATGCTCTGACTAGCTCTTTCTGTGTGGCCAGAAAGGTGCGTGCCAGAGAGGGATGCGGAAGTCTCCTGGCTGGCATTGCTAGGTAGCTGGGGCTGAAGTGACCATTTTTTCTCCTTCTTCTTGATTCTTATTAGATCCATCAGTTGGTGCTTCTGACTTGTTCCTATCTGTGGGCTATGTGGCTGGATTTCAGCGAAGCCAGTGTGTCACTCCCAACCATGATAAGTAAACAAACGTTCCGGCTGGGGAACCATCTCCAGCAGGGAGAGCTGGAAGGTATTGAGCGAAAATGGAAGAGAAGCAGAGGAAGAAGGGATGGGTAAACAGAAAAAAAAGAGAGGAAAAAGAGAGCGTGAAATAGGAAAAGAGTACGTCCTGGGACAAAGGTCAGAAGGGGGAAGGGGTGGCAGAGAGCAAAAAAAACAAGAGCTAGGAGGCATCCTTGGGCTGAGGGTGTTAGCCCTTGGTTGGTACAATGAGTCACTGGTAATGCCCAACTTGAGTCTGCCAATGACTTCAAACCTCAGCAGGAGTTACCAGTGGTTTGTAGCTTTGCAAACTGAAATTGAAACTCAAAATGCCTTTGATAAACTGCAATTAAATATTACAGAGAAGAAATCCCCTCTAGGTTACAGAATAACACAAAAAGAGAAAAATCAATTTTTTTTAATGGGAAAGGAATAAACAAAGCTATCCAGCTACCTAATAGCAAGCACTGATCGTACAAGTAAGTTGAATATGGGGATACGCTAAAGTATTAGCTATCCAGCCTGCAGAAATCTGGCCATTCAAACTATTTCAAAGGTGCTCTGCCTATAGTTCCGAGCGCCACAGTTAAAGAGGGGTGTGGAAAACTTGGCAAGAGTTCGGGGCAAAGCCACAAAGAAGATCAAAGAGTTGAAGAAAAGGGGCCTGAGAGGAACGACTCAGGGAGCTGGAAAAATTCAATCTGGAGAAGAGAAGATTAAGGACATCATTGAGGAGCTTTTCACAGGCAAGGTGGCCACCTGCCCTCCATCGCCACTATGGACGGACAGAGACGCAAGAGGCTAAAAGAGGCAACATGGGGGATCTCAGTTAAGTTTAAGGAGTTCCCTGACATGAGAAACGGCAAATAATGAAATGGGCTCCTGATCATGGGTGGGAATAAGGAATATCCTCTAGTGTCTTAGAAAAGAAGTAAGACTCTCCTAGGTGTGGGATGGCTTACAGACCTTGCTACCTAGAGCTGGGGCTGGGATGATAGAGCGGGTCTATTCTAACATTCTAGAACACAATCTGGTTCGACTTCACACTCGTGTATTCATCATTCGCCTGACCAAATTTCTCACATTTCTTGGGCCTGACACAAAATACCTTGTCTGGCATGCTACTTTGAGATATAACCATTTCATCTGTGATAAAGGACACTGGAAGAAAATCTTTGAAGAGTGGGAATCTGTTGAGGGAAAGAAGTCAGCTAAACAAGACTCACCAGGGTGGGGGTGGGGTAAGGCACCTCGGAGTGCATGCTGGGATTAGGGCTAATTAAGATGTTGACTGAATCTATGCTAATCACGTCCCAGCAGACTCTGCTGGATTAGTATGTAAATTGGTAAACTCTGTTCTGAAATTGCCCTACCACCTGAGGTCTAATTACTGACTAGACATAACAAATAAAAATGGGATTTGTATTTTAGGATGTTTAATTATGGAAATACACGTCTGGAAAAAATACCACTTGTATTGCACAGAAAGAGAATTCATAATGCTTTACCCAAAGTTTATGAAATTTTACAACTTTAATAAGAGCACCGCGAACTAGGATGGGTGGTGGGGGACTCCTTTCAGAGATCTAGCATCTGTGAAGGGAGACCAGAATCACAGTGATTAATTCGCTGCTTGAGTAATTTCCCCAAAGCTTCTCAAAGACTAATTGTTTCACTGCTGATACACGGCATCTTGTGAGCTTTTAGTTCTATCGCCAAAAGAACTGGAACTCATCCATGAAGAAAAACCAAGATGCTATGGATTTAACTCAACTACTCCGTAGCGTGCGTTCGGATGGAATTAAAAGCAACAGGCCAACACTATTTGTAGGAAATGAAACCCCTAACGTAGTTTTTCTTCCCAGAAATTATTCTATGATATTGTAATCATTACATTTATAAATGAGAAAATCATTAGTCCAATTCTGAAGCAAGAGTGTGTATTTCATGGTTTTAGAGAAAAGCAGCTTAGGTCTAGAATTCACTGAATGGGTACCTCGGGACACAAACTGCTTTGCAACTATTTATTGCCTCATCCTGTGACCCACCCTTTCCGGAAAATAACTCACATGGGAACAGTTATAAACAGAGTTTTAGACAGAGTTGAGATAGCTCTGTGCGCCCACTGTATTGCTATTTCTCCCATGATTTTAAAGGCACATGGGTGATCATTAAATCTTTATTAGGCTTTACATCATGAAATAAATTATTCATGTTGTGCTAATATATTCTGATATCTTTACAGCCCTTCTGCCCACATTTAGCTAAACAAATCTCATTTGCATAACATTTTTATTTTAATTTAGGACAGTTTTGTTATGAAAATATACGGCTTAAATGCCTATTATGTCCCAATTATGTGCCAATTTCCCACACTTTTCTTGGGTCCGTACGGTGCATGACTAATGAGGGAAAGTTCACATAATTAACAAAGACGGATGACTTCCTTTCACTTACAAGTTTTAGAATGTTTGCTCTTGCTGTTACGTGGCAAGAGGATGGGTATTATGAAACAAATTCGGTGAGTAAGCTTGTGTTTACGGTAGCTTCAAGCCTCTATATATTTGAAGTTACACAGGTATATGGAAATTAAATTTGTTGATCACCTTGATCTGAATTAGTCGATATAAAGCGTTAACTTATCTTTGTGGTGCAGAACTACAGGGAAGAATAATACAGTATTACTGGGACCTGAGGATCTCTGAACTCCGAATGGAAATTCATTGAACACAATAATTTTTCATTGAGGGATCAGGCTTTGCAGATCTCACTGGCATGTTGATAACTGTATTTATTTAGGTTGCAATTATGGATTTTAGCTTCTTTGTTCATTCGTTTTAAAAATATAAGACACGCTAGGAGATGTTTGATTACCTAACGGTGGAGGCAAAAAATCTGAACAAACTTTCCCCTTCGATAAGATACTGAGTTCTCACCGTCAAGCAGTGCTATTAAGTTTGCATGATGACATCTTCCTGTAGGCAATGTATCACTGAAACATTATTTTAAGTGCTATTTCCCAATGCCCAAAGGCACCTGTCAGCAATTATGTATTATTTACTATTAAAACTAATCGTGACCTACTCTCAGCATTGATCCCAGGGTCAGGTACTCTGGGATGATCATTCTAACTTGGTCCCCTCCTTGTCAGGAGTTTTGGGAGAAGTCAACATGGGGTTAGAACATTTGGAAGGTTCACAGAGAGTGTTTTGCCAACACGTATGTAAGCAGAGCGTAAGCCCGAACAGATGTCACGTTGAATGTAAATCTCTCAGCCACTGGCTAGCAAGCTGTTGGGTAAACCTCCTATTTTTGGGAATTCTCACTTGGAAGCAAATTATACAATTGTAGAGCGTTATCCTTTCAACAAATGGGCTTTGAAATCCTCTTTCATTAAAGCAAGCTGCAGATTATTTTGATAAATAGGAATATTGATCCCCAAATGTGCCTAACATGGGAATATGACCAAACTCTCCTAGTCTGCTCTTCCAAATGGAGAAACATCATGGGGTCCTTCTCCGGCAGCTCTGAGTGCCCATCTTAGCTCAGTAGCCTGAGAGGCACGAGAGCCAGTCTTCCGGGCTAAAGGGCAGAAACCAGGAGTTCAAGTCCAGCTGTGCCATTCTCCAAGACTCTCTTTCCTCCCCTAGAAAGAGGAGCCTTCTGAACAAGAGCTGCAGGGAATAAACGAAAGCAAACGTGTGCCCAACACACAGTAGATACCAAATCATTGTCTGTGAAATAAACATCCAGTAGAAAAGGTTAAACACATCTAAAGGGCTTCCCTGGAGGCGCAGCGGTTAAGAATCCACCTGCCAGTGCAGGGGACACGGGTTCGAGCCCTGGTCCGGGAAGATCCCACATGCTGCGGAGCGACTAAGCCCGTGCGCCATAACTACTGAGCCTGCACTCTAGAGCCCATGAGTCGCAACTACTGAACCCACGCGCCACATCTACTGAAGCCCACGCACTCTAGAGCCCATGCTCCGCAACAAGAGAAGCCACCGTGATGAGAAGCCCGTGTACCACAACGAAGAGTAGCCCCCACTCGCCGCAACTAGAGAAAGCCCGTGCACCGCAACAAAGACCCAATACAGCCAAAAATAATAAAAATAAATAAATAAACACATCTAAACTTTTCTGTTACATAAATTAAGAAGCCAACTTAAGGGGCAAGGTCTCATATCTTCCTGGTGAGCTAGCTGTAAAAGAAGAAAAGCTCACCCTATTGCTCTCAATAATATCTCTTGGTATTTGTTACCTAGTGACTACTGTATTATTTTTTTAGAGCCCATAGGTACCTGTTCTATCACTTCACGTTGCAACTTCTGCAAAGATTATAGAATAGTTTGAAGAAGATAACAAGAGAATGTAAAAAAGAAGTTTACACCTATCTTTTCTTGGCAAGAATGATTTTCCTTTTAAAGAGCACCTGCAGTGAGCGATACTCAAATCTTCACACACACAAGGCAGCTCTACCCAACAGACTCGTCAATGATAACGATACTGAAGAAGAACCATATTACGGACCAGGGCTTTTCAAAAGATGTAAACATTATTTTAGAATTCCTGAGGCATTTAAAAATTTTATTTCTAGGTCTGGTATACTGAACCCAAAGCCTTTAAACACACACTAGCAGAGTGAGAAATGAGATCTTGGGGTCCAAATGTTACTCTGGTACCTCTCTCCGCCTAAATTTCCCCATCTATCAGGCCAGTGATTTTATAGCATTGTTGTAAGGATTAAATGGAAGAATGTACAGAAAGTGCATAGCACATGGAAGCACTGGCTCAACACCCCTGCATCTGACCATCTTAACCTTCTCATCGCCTTGCTTTTTCCCACTTCCCTTTTTTTTTTTTTTTTCCTCCGGTACGCGGGCCTCTCACTGCTGTGGCCTCTCCCGTTGCGGAGCACAGGCTCCGGACGCGCAGGCTCAGCGGCCATGGCTCACGCGCCCAGCCGCTCCGCGGCATGTGGGATCCTCCCGGACCGGGGCACGAACCCGCGTCCCCTGCATCGGCAGGCGGAGTCTCAACCACTGCACCACGAGGGAAGCCCCCCACTTCCTTTTAGAAGAAGACTATATCCTCGTGGCAGATTTCTCCAGAGGGATAGCTCTCATACTAAACAGCCCATAAAATTAAAATTAGTTATTAAGTGAGGCAGTAGAGTGTTATAATTAAAACCGTGGGCCCTGGAGCCAGACTACTTGGCTTCAACTCCCTTCTCTCCCCGTGCGAATTGCTGAAACTTGGGCAAATTATATAATCTTTCTGTCTCTCAGTTTCTTCATCTGAAAAATGGGATGATAATGATACTAATATCTACCTAAGAGGCTTGGTATAAGGCGTAAATACAAGGTGCTGGGAGTGAGATAAAGCACTCAATAAATATGAGTTCTTGTTATTCCTGTCACTGGTATCTTCATAACTGGGCTTTGAGCTACACGAGCAAAGAGGTCTTTCTGGCCACCACTGTACTCCCAGCACCCAGCCCAGTGTACGCACATCTTCTCAGAGTCACCCACCCAAGTTATCCAAGTCACAGACCCTTTCCTCTCAGCTGTCCTGCCGACACGCTCTTTTTATCTCTCAAACTCTTCCCCGTCCCCTCTTCTACAACTCTTCGGTCCTGCATCCCAGCTGGCATCTTCGTTGGGCCTCCATTTCCATAGGACTCTCTCTGTAAGCTTCCTAACAAGGAAACCTGAGTACTTCACCTTCTCCACTTGAAATGCTTCCGTGACTCCTCCTTACCTACAAGATCATGGAATAAATAAATATCATGTAGCTATAAAGAAATATTCAAAAGGGTGGGAAAATCAGAATAATGTCTCCCCAGTGATGTCCGCGTTCTGATTCCCCAAACCTGTAAATATGTTACGTGGCAAAGGAGACTTTGCAGACGTGATTGAGGATGTTGGGACGGGAAGATTTCCTTGGATTAGCCTGGTGGGTCCAATGTAATCACAAAGGTCTTTTTAAGGGAAACAAGGAGACGAGAGAGTCGGTGTCAGAGAAGCAGACATGACGACGAGAGCAGAGAAGTCGGAGGGATGTGAGGCCATGAGGCAAGGAATGCCGGTGGCCTCTAGAAGCTGGGAAAAGCACGACGCACATGCTCCCCTAGAGCCTCCAGAAGGAATGCAGCCCTGCTGCCATCTTGGCTTTAGACCACTTCAGACCTCCAGGACTGTAAGAAAAGAAATTTGTGTTGTTTTAAGACACTAGATTTGTGGTAATTTGTTACAGCAGTGACAGGAAACAAATACACAAGGCAGTTGGATAGATAGTGCTGACTACATAAATGTGTTGAGGTCAATCAATGACTGTACTCTGGGTGCGCCAATACATCTAGAAGTCTTTTTTATTCGTGACATGCCACTGTTTCCTCTCTCTCAACTCAGTGCTTTACAAGGGGGCTGGGATGCATTTCCCAGGTTTCTACAGCTCTGTCCTTTCCTCACCTTCCCTGCAGGAGGCAGGAAGTGAGGCCTAGCGGGGTGGGAAACCCACGTGTCTACACAAAGAGAGGAGGAGACCCACTTGCCTCCCAGCTTGCCTGCAGACTGGGACCCCTACTAGATATATGGTGAAAACCAGGGCAGGTGTGGCCAAAAAACAAACCAAGTTTACTCACTTCCCCTACAACCAAGCAAACCTAATACGCCGCCTTCTGCATTTTAATAGGCTGCTTCTACTCTGACGTTTCAAAAGCAGTTTTTACACGTAAATACATACAGCACCTGTCGAATCCCTACATACGTATGTTGGCTGTCAGCTCATAAAGGAAGCAGGGAACAGGGTGAAACTGTCAAGGGAGATTCTCTGGAAGCATTAAGATAAGCTGTAGGGAATGATCAAGTGATCTGGGATCTGGGAAGAAAGAAAGACATGGCTGTTAAGAGAGTGACACAGAAGTGACTAAAAAGTACCTTTGTGGAGCAAGGGACAGATCTGGGTTTGCGACCTCAGTAGTCACATGACATGATTTCATTCTTAGTTCTCTGGGTCTCAGCGTCCTCATCTTTAAAATGGGCATAATAATACCTATTTTGCAGCATTGTTGAGAAGACTAAATGATAACATGCTTGTGAAGATGCCAGGGCAGTGTCTGCTACATGGTGGATTCAAGAAAGGTTCCTTTCTTTCCCATGATGCCCTTTTCCGATTGATATTATTGTAAACTATGTACTTTATTGTAATACATCATTTAACGAGAAAAACATTTCACAGAAACCATCTAACAGAAAAAAAGCTAATAAGTCAGGATAAAAAATGAGAAGGAACAGTCATTTATAAGCTGTAAAGATGAAGCTTGTGAAAACGTTTTGGTTCATATTTTCCCAACCTGCACCATGACTGGATTAATTCATGAGAAACCTGACTTTTGAATTCCTGAAATGCCCAGCCGTGAGAATAACACACAGTGGATCTTGTGCAGTGTGAGAGGATTATTGATCAACTCAGCTCCCGGATTCTGAGTAGCCAGTAATCTATTTTAAGGTATCAATAATTCAGAAGAAGGAGCATTTTCTGTGGTCGCTGAAACCACATCTGCACTTGAACCATGTGAACAAGCAAACAACTGTCAGAGCAGCCAAAGCTGGTCTCTTCCCTTCTAGCCGTGGCCACCTCTGCAGGGAGCCCCGGCAAAATACAGTTTTTATCTCTAAGAGCAAATGTGGGCCACACGGGTGACACCCAGACACTCAATAAACAGAGGCCAGATGAATGACCATTGTGTAAGGTGGTGGTGAAAAATGACCAGCAGAAGTATTTTAAAAGATCAACCTGGAAAGAAAATCAATTCTAATAAACTCGATGCTCTCGGGCTCAAATATCATGAACCCAAATAGTCTTTGAAACTGCAGTGAGCAAAGCAGCAGAGGATAGGAAATAACATTGATCAAACCTGAAAACCTCCCAGGCATCCTCTGAGTTCACAGATAAATTGATTAACTGTTATCTCACACCCAGGACCCCCAAATTAACTGCCTGAATTCAGTAAATAATTCCCAGGCAAAGATAAACTGCTTGGTTAAATGAGCATTTTCAGCTGAAGAAGGATGAAAACGGAAGAAGAATGAAAACCACAACTGAAAGGGAATTGGCTTTCATTTTTTTAAAGAAAGAGCATATATTTTTCAGGCATTGATATTAATGTGCGTGCAAAGAAACTTTATTTAAATAGTTATATACTTAGAAAACCTGATTTTTGAATACTCTAATAATAGGGTCATTTTAAGACGGCAGAATTAAGGAGACAAAACTCTAGGGGCCTAATCTCAATTGAGGTTAAAGGTGCAGACCTGTGTAATTACTTGCTGCTGAATCATTTTACTTGAGTATCGTTTTCATGATGTACAGATTCAACTGGAATGATCATAAGTGTCCTCTCTGGTATATGTTAAGTTTAGAAACTAAACATCTACTTTGCAGAACTTTGCACAGCTTGCGACATTTTTAGTTTTATTTTAATGAGGAGGGGAAAAAATGCCGTCAGCTCCATCAGGCAGCACCCAAACTTTGTCAGGGAAAAACCACCACAGCAAAGATTACCACCCCTCCTGTGCTGTGGACGGGAGGGGCAGCAGGGTTTGCAGGAATTTGGTTCTCAGCTCTGGGGACAGGCTTCTGGACTTGTCCGTCACAGAAACAACAGCTGTCTGTCACTTATATCTTCCCCATGCGTACACCAGCTTGGAGGACTTTAGTAGTTTGTTTGAGGGATAAATGGCCTCCAACTGAATTCATATATTTCTAAACTATTCAGACTCAAGTTTACCAGGATATACTAAAAGGATATATATATGTATATATATATATCTCCACACAAATACCAAAATCAATTCTAAAAACAGAATGGAATTAGGGAGTAAGACCTAACGTTTGCCAAATAAGGCCACGGGAGCGAGCTGATTCCTTGCAAACGCTGAAGGAGCCTTGCTACCTACGCTTTCCGATTCTGCAGCAGTTTCCTCACTGCTTTCCGATTAGAACACCGGCTGAGTAAGGAACAGAGAATGTAAGTGCTTCGTGACTGACTCACAATTCCATTTTCCTCATTTTAGTGGGACCACTCTCCCCTTCTCTCACACTGTCTAGAACTTACTCTTGGGACTGTTTGGTTGATCACCAGTGGTTTGGGTCCGCACGGCCCTAGTTACAAAACAGGTGAAATGGGCGTCCTCTGAAATGGGCGTCCTCAGAAACGGGCGTCCTTCCTTTCTAGAAAGGCCTGATTTTTCTCCCACCTCCATGCAGTTATATCCTCAAACTAATCACATTTAGATATAACTGCTTTACAAATATGATTATCCTATAAATAGCTGCATTCCGATACGGAGTATAGGGTCTGCGTGTGTTTCGTTTAAACCAGCTGCTCAAAAGTGATGCTCATCAACTTTGGGAAAAGTCAGATTATGCTCTGACTACCAGCCCTTTGTGCAGGAAACAGCGCCTTTCGCAGACGTTAGCCAGAGACAATGCAGGATATCCCCCAGAATCGCTAACCAATTTCCCTTCCTTCCAACACCGCCACTTTAATGAAGCAGTTAGAGTAGCATCCCAGGAGCAGTAGGAAAAAAAAAAAAGGAGCCTTACCAGTTTCTCCTACGGTAGACAGACGAGAGAAAACCACCCCCAGCTGCTCTAGGCCGGGCAACTGGGTTTCTTAGAGTCACTTGACTGAGGGGACCAAGAAGGCTGAAGTCTTCCTTTGCTCTGTTTGATTTCTCCCCAGCAAGCCCTCCCAGGATCTTTCTCACAAAGCGCTCTGCTATTCTCTAATCCCCTCACAAGGAAAACCGGCACACACAGCAAATGACTTCTGCAGAAGCGCCTCTCCTGGGGAGCGGGAGGGGAGGGGGTGAAAGGGGGTGTTTGCTGGCAGTAATTCCTACGAGGCGGATCCTCAGAGAGGCATGGGACCCGGACAGCAAGTACGGAGCCCGGGACCGGGATGGGTCCCTGGCAAGCGTGGGGATTCGCGTTTGCTCTCTTTCTCGGTGCCCTCCAAACGCTCAGGGATGGGCAAGGCAGCTCGCCTAAAACTTCATCTGACTTCTACACTCCTTTCTACTCCCTCCCAGGACGGAAGAATTCCAAACAAGGTAGGTAGAGATCAGCTAGAAGCTGCCCAAATCTAGCTAGCACTTTCAAAGCCCTTGACAATTTACAGCAGCTGCTTGTTTCTCATGTATCCCCAAACTGAAAATAAATTGAAAACATCGAGAAAAGGCAGAATAGCAAATAGGAAAACGTGGATGGACATGCGCTAGCGAAGATCCTGAAAATGACCTAAATTCAATTTTAAAAATCATGTTTTAAAAATAGTAATGAAAAGTCAGTTGCTAAGTTGTAAGGCACGACCTTTTTTAAGATCTAAAGTTTACCTTGTCTTCCCGAGGATAGGGCTCACCCTGGTATTTCACAAAACTTTTCGCACCTTACAAATCCAAATCCCCTTCCAACCGAAGACAAATAAATAGCTTACATATATCTCAGAGATGCTCTAATCAATCTGGAATTCCTCCCTTTCCCCTCAAGTTTTGAAAAAGAAGACTTACCTTTCTAGCGTGTCATCTGAAACCCCGAAACGAATAAATCAAGGAGGAGATAAGCAGATGGCAGCCTTCTACATTTTGCAGTGAGGGTCATTATTTCTAAGGAGACGCTGCTGCGCGGGTGCCTCTGCTCGGCAGCATGCCATTTGGGCCTTTGAAACAAAATGAATCGGCTTCACACCACCAGCTTTGCTACATACTAACACTCCAGAATGCCCCAACTGGGGCAGGCCGCCTCTTTCCGTAGTGACCCTGCACAGAATCAGAAGTGACGGTTTGATGGATGAGTTTCCCAAGAGACAATGCAATCTGTGACATCACGGTTCTGTCTGCACCCCCTACCCCAGGCCCCATCCAGCCTGTCCTCTCTCGATAGAAAACTGCCCCTGCTTGGTGACAGTGCCATCTCAAAAGCAAAAATGAGCCCGGGGTGCAAAACAAATGCTATAACTTATCTGTCCTTCTTCACTTCAATTTTCTGATTCCCCTTGGCTGGGGTAAGGAAAGGAGGACCGAGATAGGAATGGTCTGGGGAGAAAATTCAGACAAAACCAAACAAAAGCGCAGAATTCGATATTCTAAAAGTTTATCACCGGACAGCAAAGTAGTAACCTTCAAAAGGAACATTTTATTTTTCCTATCACTATTGAACACCTCCACAGTGACACGCGATTTAAGAGATTTTACGATGAAATTATATACAAACAACTGCAAAGATATTTCAAGTGTCTGTATGAAGACTTTCAGACTTAACCGCAACTCACTTAATACCACATTTTTCTTGATCATAAAAGATTTTCCTCTTCCTCACTCTCAAGTAATATATAACTTTTGAATTAACCTTGGCTACTCGCTCTATTCTGTGTTTTAGTTGTTCTCTGAACCAGTACACGTCACCAGTCTTAACGGTTAAAGTAATGCTTAGTGGCTGTGTCAATTTACATTCCCGCCAACAGTGCAGGAGGGTTCCCTTTTCTCCACACCCTCTCCAGCATTTACTGTTTGTAGATTTTTGGATGATGGCCATTGACACAGCCACTATGGAGAACAGTATGGAGGTTCCTTAAGAAACTAAAAATAGAGCTACCATACGACCCAGCAATCCCACTACTGGGCATATACCCTGAGAAAACCATAATTCAAAGAGTCATGTACCACAGTGTTCACTGCAGCGCTATTTACAATAGCCAGGATGTGGAAGCAACCTAAGTGTCCATCAGCAGATGAATGGATAAAGAAGATGCGGCACATGTATACAATGGAATATTACTTAGCCATAAAAAGAAACGAAATTGAGTTATTTGTAGTGAGGTGGATGGACCTAGAGTCTGTCATACACAGTGAAGTAAGTCAGAAAGAGAAAAATAAATACTGTATGCTAACACATATATATGGAATCTAAAAAAAAAAGGTTCTGAAGAACCTAGGGGCAGGACAGGAATAAAGACGCAGACGTAGAGAATGGACTTGAGGACACGGGGAGGGGGAAGGGTAAGCTGGGACAAAGTGAGAGAGCAGCATGGACATATATACACTACCAAATGTAAAACAGACAGCTAGTGGGAAGCAGCCGCATAGCACAGGGAGATCAGCTCGGTGCTTTGTGACAACCTAGAGGGGTGGGATAGGGAAGATGGGGGGCAGATGCAAGATGGAGGGGATATGGGGATATATGTATATATATAGCTGATTCACTTTGTTGTTATACAGCAGAAACTAACACACCATTGTAAAGCAATTATACTTCAATAAAGATGTTTAAAAAATAAAATAAAAGCAAAAAAAATAATTAAAAAAAGTAATGCTTAGTAAGTCCACTTGAACTTCTAATACAAACGTACTTGCAAATAAAAGCTCTGATATCTTTGCCACTCTCATCATTACCTCCATCCTTTTCACCCATTTAACTTTCAGATGTGTGGCACAAGGACAATAAAAAACCCAGAAGATATCTATATCTATATTATGTCTGTCTCATCTATCTCATCTATTTATCTATCAATCTATCTCATCTATATCTCTATCTGTATCATCTCTATCTATACTCTTTTTCTAGCTTATCTATCTACGAATGATCAGTAGATCTAACTATATAAAAATCAAAATCTTTGGCATGGCATAAAACAGCATAGGCCAAGTCAAAAGAAATGACGAACTGGGACAGAGGGCCTCCCTCCTTTATGTTTAACAAGTGGGGAAACTTTGAAAAGAGAAAAACCTACCACCCAAAAGAAAACTGGGCAAAGGTTATGAAACAGAGGTGCCATATAATTGGTCCTTAAATGTATGGAAAGATGTTCCTTCTCACTTGCAGTAAGAAATGCAAATGAAAACTACACCAAGATATCACTTGTCACCTAATGGACTAGACGAAATCCAAAGGTTTGGCCTCATACGTCATTGGAGAAACAGGCACTCCCATAGGTTGCTGGTGGGAGTACAGAACACTACTACAAATATGGAGGGGGTTTGGCAATAAGTAACAAATTTAGAGCTGCATGGACCCTTCCATCCAGCCATACCCCTTCTAGGCATCTGTTCCACAGAATCACCAGTACAAGCATAAAATGTCATACGTTCAAGCAAAATAATGGAAAGCCCAGCAGTAGACTGATTATTCCATAGTACGGCTCCATAGCAAAGTTCTGCCCAACTGCAAAAGGAAGGTCAGATCTCTATGTACTAGTGTGACGAACGGCCAGGTCACTGAACCAAAGTGTAGAAGAGGGCGTGGGGCTGTGAGAAATCAGGAAGTGGGAGGACTAAAAGTCCTAACGTAGCGTAGGCGAAACTGTGACGTTTGGTAGATTAGGTTTATTAAATGCATTTCCTACTAACAATATTTTCAACTTACGTTGGGTTTATCAGGATGTAACCCCATCGCAAGTCGAGGAGGATCTGTAGTTTGCGAATCCCAGACAGAAAAGGATAAGCAAACACAGAGGAATCTCAGGTCCGTTTCTGCCCTTCTCCCCCTCTTCACTTCCTTTCCCTATAAAAACCTATTTTTATTAGATTTTTATTTATCCTTCCAGAGTTACCTTTTGTTGTAAATACAGGCACAGGCATATAGACACTTCTAGTCCTACAGTTGGGCAAAATCATCTAACACCAAGTCTATATTATAATAAAGTATTGAATATCTCATGTAATTTATTGAATACTGTCCTCAAAGTGAAAGCCAGAATGGTTGTCTGGGTCTAGAATGGTCGTAAGTGTATGGGTTGTTTCCACTCATGATCATGGGGCTGACCGCTGGCCAGCATCACGAGAGAGAATCGGACTGCATAGCGCTCGCCAGGGAAACGATCAAAGTTCAAAATTCGAAGTACGGTTTCTACTGAATGTGTATCGCTTCCATACTACCATAAAGTCATAAAACCATGGGACTTCCCTGGCAGTCAAGTGGTTAGGCCTCCGTGTTTCCACTGCAGGGGGCACAGGCTCGATAGTCGGGGACTACCTGTATAGCCTAAGGACCCCAAAGGCCCTCTGCCTGGTTTTGAAAATAAAGGGTTATTAGAACACAGCCATGCCCATTCATGGCACGTTGTCCACAGCTGCTTTCCTGCTACAGTGACAGAGCTGAGTAGTCGCAGTAGCGGACTGAATGGCCCACAAGGCCTAAAATGTTTACTATCTGGCCCTTTACAGAAAAAATTTGCTGATCCCCACTCTGTGTGATGAGATGACTTTTAGCATACTGCAAGAGACACTCTTAAGAAGATGAGGTAGATAGCCCTGGTTTCTACTTTAAAAGATGTTAAATTGAGATCAGAATACTTGTGTTCAACTCCTGGATGTCTCTGTCTGGTTACTTAACTTCCTTGGACTTGTTTTCATCATCTGCAAAGTGATGACCCCTGGCTTTGTTGTGAAGATTAAATAAAACAATGAAACAGGGCTTCCCTGGTGGTGCAGTGGTTAAGAATCCGCCTGTCAATGCAGGGGACATGGGTTCAAGCCCTGGTCCGGGAAGATCCCACATGCCGCGGAGCAACTAAGCTCTTGCGCCACAACTACTGAGCCCACGTGCCACAACTAGTGAGCCTGCGCTCTAGAGCCCGTGCTCCGCAACAAGAGAAGCCACTGCAGTGAGAAGCCCACGCACCGCAACGAAGAGTAGCCCCCGCTCTCCGCAACTAGAGAAAGCCCGCGCACAGCAACGAAGACCCAACGCAGCCAAAAATAAATTAAAAACAAAAACCAATGAAATAAATATGAAAGCACCTTGTAAACTCTCAACGACTATACTAAGATTTATTTTTAATATTATTATATTAGAAGGTGATAGGTAATACACATATACACACATAATCAGTATAGACAATTGATATTAGAGTAGCCATGACATTTAAAAAATTTGCAGCACTTAACAAGAAAACATTGCGTTTAAACTTTTCTCCACTTAACATTTCTAGGTAATATTATACTTATATCAGCCATGGTCACAGGGTAACTCTCAGCTCCCATCTGTTCTCCACAACTAGTCAAGTCATCGCATCTGATCATGTGACAATACTGACTCACAGGTAAAAGCCTACTCAGGACAAGGTCTTCAGACTGCAGCAGAATTGTTTGGTTTTCAGAAAGCCCTCGAAATTTTGAGACTTGAAGATACCTTTAAGTTCTAGCAGTTAAAAATCATCTAACAGAGGTTATCTTACTATGAAGTATGGCATACTAAATGTATTTGGGGTCCATCTGGGGACTATATGTGACAAATATGTACTCAGATTTGAGGAAGAGACTCCCACCCTCAAAATTCATGTTTGCATAATCACTTTTTCTTCTTTGAATGTATTATTTAAAGAAATTTTTTTTTTAATTTTTATTTATTTATTTTTGGCTGCACTGGGTCTTCATCGCTGCGTGAGGGCTCTCTCTGGTTGTGGCGAGCAGGGGCTACTCTTCATTGCAGTGTGGGGGCTTCTCATTGCGGTGGCTTCTCTTGTTGCAGAGCACGGGCTCTAGGCATGCAGGCCTCAGTAGTTGTGGCTCGCGGGCTTCAGTAGTTGTGGCTCGCGGGCTCTAGAGCGCAGGCTCAGTAGTTGTGGCGCACGGGCTTAGTTGCTCTGTGGCACGTGGGATCTTCCCAGACCAGGGCTCGAACCCATGTCCCCTGCATCGGCAGGCGGATTCTTAACCACTGCGCCACCAGGAAAGCCCCTGAATGTATTATTTTTAACATAAAAACCAGAACTTCTTTTTGTTAGAACTATCAGTGGTTTTTCTTATACTCAATGATCTTTCCTTTTCAGTTAACGAATTTCTAGTAACTGATTTTGTTAAAGTATTTTAACTATTTCTAAACCATACATACCTGTGAGTCTCTAAAAAGTGAACTGCCCCCAAAGTGCATCAAAAGCCCTTAAAATATGCACATGATTTGACCTGCACCTCTACTTTTGGGAAATAATATTGAGGAAATAAGGCTACACATACCACTGTGTTCAGAGAAGTACATACAAGTGATGTATAAATTAGCAAAGCAACAACATCAAAATACTAGTAACAAAAGAAATGTCCCCAAAGAAGAAATCAGCTACAGAAGTTGTGGTATAGTCATTCAAAGGAATATTGCTATTCCTGCTATCTACTCCTATATAAACAAACCACCCGGAAACCTAGTGGCTTAAAAGAAGCCACATGCACCGTGCTCACAAACCTGTGATTTTGGAAGGGTCCAGCGTGGACAACCGCCTCTTCTCCACTTCGCATCAGCTGCTGTGGCTTGAAGGATGGAGGCTGGAGTGATCTAAAGACTTGCTTACCACATGGATAGCAGCTGATAGTGGGTGTTGCCTGACACCTTAGTCGGGGCTGGTGGCTAGAACACCTACATACAGCCTTTCCTGTGTGGCATGGGCTTCCTCAAAATATGATGGCTGAGTTCCAAGGGTGAGTGTCCGAAGGGAGAAGTAGGCAGAAGTCATATCCCCTTTATGATCTCTCTTGGAAATCATATGGTGTCACATCTGGTGGATTGAGGCAGTCATAAAACTTCACCCAAGTTCAGGGTAAGGGGACGTAGACTCTACCTCTTGCTGGGGCATGACAGGTCCAGAAAGTGAAGAGGGTGATGGAAAGGTTGTCGTCATCATTTTGCAAAGTATAATCTGTCATAATTAGGCAGTCATTAAAAATGATACAGCAGATCCAATTTATTGACATGGAAAGACATTCAAATGATAGTGAATGCTGAGTTGCTAGAATAGCCAATACGGTGTTGTCCACTAGAAAGAACACAGGCACATAACTGACACTCAACACAAATTGGTTGAATAAATTGTTGTATAGAAATGAATTATGTTTTCTGCTTGCGTCTATATTGAAAACATTCTAAGAGAAGCTACATCAAAATGTGAACATTGGTTATAGTTCTGTGATGGGATTACAGTTTCACTTTTTTAAGATAGTGAGTTTATAATATTCTTTTAATGAATGTTCATAGAAAATTAAAAGGTATTTCAAAATGAACCTCAGAGGACAATAGTCTGAGTTGATTGTCAGAAAGGTTGCCCTATTTTTTTAAAGATAATTGAAAGCTAATTAGAATGCTCCCTGCCAAGCACTTTTTCCTTTTTCTGCCTTTTGGAAGAACTGATTGTTTAGCTATCTGTAAGCATTTAATTGATGTAAAGTATAATATTTAAAGAATTTAAGGGACGTAAAAATAAAACTTTCTCTTTCCTTTGTAATAACTAAAGAGCACCAGGAACATAAAATACAATTACTTTTTTTTTTTTTTTTTTTTGCGGTACACGGGCCTCTCACTGTTGTGGCCTCTCCCGTTGCGGAGCACAGGCTCCGGATGCGCAGGCTCAGCGGCCATGGCTCATGGGCCCAGCCGCTCCGCGGCATGTGGCATCTTCTCGGACCGGGGCACAAACCCGCATCCCCTGCATCGGCAGGCGGACTCCCAACCACTGCGCCACCAGGGGAGCCCGAAATACAATTACTTTAAACTATAAGATACCTCATTACAGTAATTTGTCTCCAAATTAGTCATTGGTGAGAATAACAGTAATCAATTCACATTTTCATCACTGAAATAGTAGGCTATAGTTCAGTGGGGATCAGGATATCAGAAAAGAAAAACTGTGGTGTGCATGTAAGGCACCGTGCTACACTATCACTACCTTTTTCTTGAACATTAATATTTTTAAAATATATGAAAATAGAACTTATTTTTGGAAGCAAAATTGCTAACTTCTCATATAGCAAATACTTTGAAAGCGCCGCTTAACCAAGATGTTAGAAATGACACATGAACCAATGTGAATGGACAATTTCCTCTTGTGCTGGGAGAGTGATAGTGTCAGATTTGGGCATTGGATGAAGCTGGATTAAACAAACAATCCTGATAGAATGAGAGTCATTTGTGCGACACCAGAAGAATACAGTTTTAGCTGAACTCCTAAACTGGTTTAATAGTCATCAGCTTTTAGTAAGCCTTGTCATGTTTGTATCCAATTGTAGTCATTTCCTTTTACTTGACTCCAATTGAAATCTCTAATATTTTATGCTAGAGCTCTAACTTCACTCCTTGAAAGGTCACTCCTCTGAAGGAATGCATGGGTGAACTCAGCTCTGATTCTCTAGAAGCAAAAAGAGTTCCACGGTCAACTCTTAATGACGAAATCATTAACATCCTGAATAAACACAGTTCATCTTGTCTCTGGAAGCTAGGATCTCTGATCCTCCTTTTTGGAATCGGATCATTAATCACTTGAATCACAGGCGCGCTCACACCCACACTCACCCCCACCCCCTCCCACCTCCGACTCCCACAGGCAAGATATTATTCAACCAAAGAGTCAATCATTTTGTCTTTCCAAAGAGTTTTTGTTTTTTCAGTTTGTAAGTTAATTGCTTCAAGTAATAAATGCTCAGTGTGGAACTGTGGATATTAAAAAAAAAAATCTAAGAAAAAAAAATCACCTATAATTCAAAACCGAAGTGACAACCACTATTAATAGTTTGCTATACATATTTATAGATAGATGGATGATAAATGATAGAGATAACATTCAACAAATTGAGTTCACACTGGAGATATATATATATATATATATATATATATATATACATATATACATTTTTACATTGTGTTTTTCCAAAAATGTCATTATTTTTGAATCTTTAACAGCTTTACTGAGGTATAGTTTACGTATCACAAAGTTCACCCATTTTAAATGACTTTTAGAAAAGTTATCAAGTTCTGCAACCATCACCAGAAGTCACTGTTAGAGTATTTCCATCACTCCAACAAGACCCCCGTGCTTCTTCAGAGTTTATCCCCATTCCTACCCCCAGCCCCAGGCAACTACTTCCTATTTCTATAGATTTGTCTGTTCTGGATACGTCCTATAAATGGGGTCATACAATACGTAGGTCTTCTGTGCATGGCCTCTTTTACTAAAAAAATTGTTTTTGAGCGTCATCCATGTTGTAACATGTACTATGACTCCATTGGTTTTTAACCCTAAATAGCATTTGTAGCTCTTCATCAAACCTAGCATAAAAACACTCAGCTTTAACCACTCTTTGGGTCTTTATTTCTTTATAAAGGCTCTTGTGTCATGTAAAACTTTTGTTAAATAAATATGTATGCTTTTCTCTTGTTAATATGTCTTTTGTTACAGAGGCCCCAGTCAAGAACTTAGAAGCGTAGAAGAAAAAGATATTTTTCCTTTCCTCCAAGAGCTGGTTGATTCATTCAACAAATATTGATCAAGTGTCTACTATGTGCCAGCCCACTGTCCGAGATGATTAGTTCACACGAACATACAGGAAACGCAGTTGATCCTGCTTTCCCCTGGGTTAGAGTCTATTTGGGAAGAAAAACACTCAACTTGAGGGGATAATACAGTGAATGAGAACTATGGAATGAGAGGTACAGGTAGCATTACAGCATGGAATAGCAAACACCTAACCTCTTCTATGGTTCTGTGAGCCCGCACTTGGAACTCCAAAGTTGGTATAAAGATTATTTTAAGATGATGACATTTGAGATTCAACAGATACAGAAAGAAGTCTTCTTGGAGTTTCCCTTATTTGACTAAAAGCAGAAACTTAGGAGAAATGAAGACTACCATAAATTCCCTCTTGAGGGTGCCTTCTACTCCCAGGAGACAGACCAAGAGTAAACCCACCACAAATCCCCTCTTGGGGGGAGTTTCCTAGTCATGCATAAGCAAACATCATAAACTTAAAAAAATCTGCCATTTGTTCTTCTAAAAACCCATTTGACTTTCCAAAAAAGACCTATTTGTTCTTCCCCACATATGTCTTTACTCCCCACTCCATTTGCCTACTAAATTAGGTATCTAAGCCCCAGACTTTAACCACTCCTTTGAAATACTCATCACCAAGCCCTCCCATGTATGTGTGCAGCACATGTATATGAAGTCTGTCTGTTCTCCTGCTAATCTGTCTTTCGTTAGTTTAAATTCTCAGGTCCCTCCCAATCACAAACCTAAAAGGGCAGAGGAAAAGTTTTTCCTACCCAACAGTTTTTTTTTTTTCCCCAGAAGAATCAACTTTGGTGACGAATAAGTAGGAATTAGCCAGGTAGGGTAGGAGAGACGATGGAGCCTGCTCCAGGGAGAGACTTGTACAAAGGCCAAGAAATAAGAGAGAACAACACATGGGCCTACAGAAGGAAATTCGCCAACACTGGAATGTGAATTTCACAAGGGAGAGTGAAAAAATAGATGGAGTCCAATAGATAGACGGGGGCTTGACTGCGCTGTCCAATATGACAGCCATCGGCTCCACGTGGCTAACTGATCAACTGAAATGCAGTGAGTCTGGCTGAGATATGCGGAAGATGTGAAAATACACACCGGCGTTCAGAAATTTAGCATGAAAAAAGGATGTAAAATATCTCGTTAATAATTTTAAAAACACAGATCATATGTTGAAATTATAATACCATGGCTATATTGGGTTAAATAAAATATATGATTACATTGAGTTTTATTTGTGTTTTATTTGTAATTTTGCTACCGGAAACGTTTTAATTACACATGCAGCTCACATGATATTTCCACTGGACAGTGCTGTTCTAGACCAGGGAGGGCCTGAAAACCTAGATTAGGATTTGTTGGTGTATCGAAAAATAACATCGGCTCTGAGAGGTCACTAGCAACTATTTCCACGAGCTACATCCTGATTAATAATTGTGTTGCCTGGAACAAACAGGAGGCTGACCTTTGCCCATAATCAAGGCAGATTTTTAAAAAAAAAAAAAAAAAGTTTTTTGAGAAGTCATTACTACAACAATTCTCATGGACCTTTACTTTCTTATACATTTGCTACTAACTCCCTCTGTTTCAAGAAGCATAGGGCCTGGGGATACCCCCCAGGTTCCCAGTACCATTTATCCCATTTATAAAGGAACTGGGAGATTGGACACTCCATTTATTTCAGAAATCTACCAGGTGGTTTTGCTTTTCAGTTAACAAAAATCTGCTACTTCCTCCAAGAAATAGAAACAATGGATTAACAGGGCTACTCTCAGCGGGTGAAAATGCTGACTTTATTCTACAAAGGGACACCACAGCCAGCTCTTAATGGCTCTTTAACGATCCATCCAAGGATCAACATTCAAAGGACTGGATCCCAGAATGCCTCAGGGGACGTTTCCTAAACTCAAATTACAAGTCCAAACAAAACCCAAAGAAACACTGAAAGAAACCTACAGAAGCTTGGAGCAGGGGAATTTGGGGATGAGAACTGTCTCTCAGTATGCAGAAGCTTTCAAAATAAGGCGAGAGAGATGATTTATACAGGACTGCCTGTGATCACTCATCACTGATGAGGGTTTTTTCCCATGAAAAATTCACTTTGAGTCTAATAAAAAAGGGAAGCTCAAATATCTTTCCTGATGATTCAGTATGTTTGTTTTAAAGCACATAAGACCCTTAAGAATTGATTGAAGGATTTGGTCTCTTTCTACATATCTGGCGTGGTGTCTGCGGGTGTCCTGTGGTGGTGGTTTGTTTTTGGAGCCATGGCTGGGAGGCAGGGGGTGGGTGTGCCCTGACTTGTGCCGCATGGTGATGGAAAGCAGGTTTTCTCCATCATGACACTATTGACATTTGCGGCTAGATCACTCTCTGTCCTGGGGGCCGTCCTGTGCACTATAGGATGTTTAGCAGCAGTCTTGGTCTCAACTCACCAGATGCCAGTAGCTTCCACCACATCCCGCTGGTAACAACCAAAAATGTCTCCAGACTTTGCAACAGGTCCCCTGGAGGCCAGAATCGCCTTCCCCCACCTCCTCTTGAGAACCACTGATGTAATCCCTTAAAATACAGTATTTATAGAGACATAGACTTCAAAGCATTGATGTGCGTTTTCCCGGTTGTTTTTTGACCCCTTAAGTGCTATGATGCAGACCTAGACATGTGTGTTTCTAAAACACTTTCTAACAAGTTGGACAGCGTTGGAGAGAACACGTTTTCCACTGAACCCCGACCCCGTCAGGCAAGCTGAGAGTCCAGCCTCAGTCTGGAGGGATCTTTTACTGGGGAGGCTCTGGTCACACGTTGACATTCTGTTGTGGTGAGTCCTGCCCCCATCCTCTGCAACCATCCCAAAGAAACTGAGAAAAAAGATAGTCTCATAACCCCGATTTGTGTTCACCCTTAAATGAAATAAAATGGCCCATCTTAGTGTAACAGGGAAGGGCCAAATGTGACTCCATGTTGGATCTGTTTCTTTTACTTTAACCTTTGCTTCCCATCGCTTTGGTTCACTGAAAGGATACTGTCGATACATAATGGCCTGCCTCGGGGAACCCTGCCCCTCTGCCTGAATGTTAAACTAAAGTGCCTTTGTTCAGGGAAACGTCCGGACCCTGTCCACCTGTGGATGGCTGTAAGAAAGAAGAAATTAACACATCCCCTCCCCGAGGCTGGCCATTCCAGGGGAAGTTTGCAAATCTTATGGCCTTTTTACTTTACTTCCTCATCTCCTCCCCCTCTCTGCTAGAAAAGAAACTGGCATCCAAACCCCGATAAGATGGTTATTTTGAGACTGTAGTCTGCCATCTTCTCGGTCTGCCAGGTCTGCCGGCTTTCCGGATAAAGTCGTCTTCCTTGTCTCAACACCTCACCTCTTTATTGGCCTGTCTGCGAGCTTGGACTCGGTAACATTAGTTTTTCAAAAATGGATCTCATTTAAACGGACAACCGACATCTTGACAAATGCACGATTCTGGTTGAGAGCGCACATTTAATAGTGAGGTAGACTGAATTTATATGGGTGTGCTCTTCTGAATGTTGTCCTAAAAGTGATTCAGAAAGGGTAAGAGGGGGTATAGCTCAGTGGTAGATCATATGACTGCAGAAAGGGTAAGGGGTGCTATTCTATGATAAGGGGATCAACATCCTGAGTGTCCCCCACTATTCACTTCTACAATCATACACCCATTGAAGAGGAGCCGAATATGCTATCCCCAAATATGCCACTTGGGCATGATGATGACTTTGAGCGAAAGGCAACTGAGAAACAGCAGGTAGAGAAAAAGCTCTCTACCCTCCCCTATTTGCCGAAAGGCAGGGCATACATTTCCCTCCGGGAAGATGTCTCCCCTCCACCCTCCGGTATCAAGAGGAGACGACTTATCACTGGAGATGGCAGTGAAATCTGCATAAACAAATCTTACTGAAATAATCCTTATCTTCCATTAGTCTCCTCCATGTGTTCCTCACAATTTACTGTCCCCAGAGTCCTGAAACCCTTCTCCATTGTCTTGGCACATGTCCACCAATTTATAGCACTTTGTTGAAATAGTAATATAAGCCTCTAGGTCTGATAGCCTCTTTGGGGTTTTCACTTCATTTCTGTGAGCCCCCCCATATGCATATTTAATAAACCTTTTTCTCCTGTTAATCTGTCTTTTGTCAGTTTATTTTGCAGGGTCCCAGTCACCGAACCCAAGAGGGTAGAGGAATAAGCTTTTTTCCCTCCCTGACTCCATGTTGGCACCTGGAAGAGGCCTCCCATGTGGACGTAGAACAGATCAAAACAACAGGTCATGCTGCAACTGTGCAAATATGGGGGACTGATACCTCCTATCTAGAACAAGTTTTACTAACACTTTTATTCCACCAGTGGGCCTTGCCAGTTTTAACCATCACTAAGGAACTAAATCCCTGGACAATCCTCCCCCACCCTCCTACAAAGAGTTGCCCTTTTGAGAAGCGATTCCATTGCAAACTGGAGTCTGCAGCTCGGTGCTCTACCCCTGCGACTTATGCTCAGAGGCTCCCATTAGACCCATCGCTTGTTTCTGTAGTCCTGTTCTGATAGGTGTGGCTCGTCTCTCCCCAGAGCAGTGTCCTGCATTTGCCCCTACCCTCTGAGGAACTGTGCTTCCTAGTGGTACCACACTCAGTCTCTGTGAGGCAAAATGAATTTCTGGACATCACAGAGTCTATAATTTAACTCCAACGACCACAGATATACTCTTTGACCATGTTAAAGAATTGCCTAGATCTTCTCACTTAACACCGTGCAGTTTTTAGATAGACTCTTGGACGCAGATTAGGTAAAGTGACTAGCTCGGTACTTTAGTCAAGTTTTATTGTAATGCAGTTGAAAGGTAAATTTATCCTACGATGTAGCGAAACACCATTATACTTTCCCTCCTTTTTAATATATTGTGCATCTCATGGACTGTGTGAAATATGAGTCATAGAAATTGGGGTAAAAAGACATTTTTAGAAAGTTCTTTACATTTAGGAAAGTGGGATTTCAAGTAATGGATTACAGGCAAAATCTTTCATAGTAGCAGAGCAAAGAAAGAGGGAGGTAGCTTTAAGATATCTTAGGGAAAGAATTAGATTTGCCTTGGATAGATAGAATTAAAGGACAATCAATATATATATATATTTTTTTTGCGGTACTCGGGCCTCTCACTGTTGTGGCCTCTCCCGTTGCGGAGCACAGGCTCCAGACGTGCAGGCCCAGCGGCCATGGCTCACGGGCCCAGACGCTCCACGGCATGTGGGATCTTCCCGGACCGGGGCACGAACCCGTGTCCCCTGCATCGGCAGGCGGACTCTCAACCACTGCGCCACCAGGGAAGCCCCAATCAATATTTCTGACTAAATAATTTTTTAAAAACCCAGGTCACTCTTACTCTATGATGATGTGAAGCCTACCCATGCAATGGCAATGTTCTGTTCTTACACTGGTGGGAAAGTAAATTTGTAGACTTTAGCAGTTTTTTAATGTCATCTACAAAAAACTTTTTTGAAACTATGGAGACAAGAAAATCATTTTTTTTAGACAACTAAAGAGAGGCTTGCAAGCCTGAACACAAATCATTAACAATGCAGTGCTGGAAACTCTGTTTTTTTGCTTTTTTTAATGTAAAATCCAGAACAGGCAGACTATCGAGTTCGAAAAAGAAATTAATATAACCTCACAGGCAAGAAGAAAAGCAAATACTCACTCTAAAGCAGCTGCCGTTCATGCCAGCAAAGGTTAGAGCAACAAGGCTATTTTCTAACAAAGTGTGAATCCCATTAGTGCCGAAGTGTTATCCATTCCTTAATCCTTACATCTTAGCCTGGACAGATTTAGGATTTTACTTCCATCATGATCTCAAGACTGGTAAATAGGACCCACAGAGATGTGCAAAAATGGTGAAACCATTCAAAAGGCATTTTTGTCTTAGTGTAAGACTTTGACATACACACAATAGGCAGTGGCCAAAGTCTGCGCAAATACCTCTTTAGCATGCTTAGGTGGACAAAGTAGGGAGCTGCCCCCCCCCCCGTTTCCCAGATTCCCTTGCGGCCCCCATTGTCTCTTCCCAAATACACAATGATGCCATTTCACGATTGGTACACTAGATGTGGAGCACTTGGAAAAGTTTCTCTGGGGAGCTCAGAATTTAAACTTGTTTCATTTAAAGAAGAAGAAGAAGGAAAGTAGAGGAGTTGCAGCAGCAGCTAAAAAAGTAAAACATCTGGAAATTATCAATGACTTACTTAGTTGTGTGCCCAACCAAGGTGATATACTAACTTTAATATTGCAGTCCAGTGGACACTGATTGTTTATTACAGCAGTTCATCTGCAAGGATCTGAAATCAAAATGCTTGCATATGATTTTTTTTTTCTGTATCAAGATCTGTCAAGTATGTCTCCTAAGCCAGATTGTGTCATTGGGCAGAACCAAATAAAGTCACAAAATGAAGTTACCTATTCTCGTAAAGAAAAATCCAACGTAAGAAAAGCTCATACCTTGGCAAAGATTTTCAACATGGTTGCAGTCAAGTCATTTTCCAATTTTATAAGTAAATAACATTGACCACATGAAATATTCGGCCCGAAGTATACACAGTCGCGATGACTTTTCTTTATTAAAGGTGTAAAGCTAAGTGTTCAAATTTAAAATTATTGGACTTGGGTTTCAGCACTTAAATGTATGCGGTGAATGGGTAGGATAATTATACCACGATGTGTTTAACACAAAGAACGTTTCTATCTTGAGGAAAAACCTTCTGATTCCCAACTGCACAAAGCTGTACCAACTTGCCAAGAATGAAGAAATAAAAAAAGCTCACTGGAAGTAACATTTGGTTGTTCACATTAGCACTGAAGACAACTGTGGTTTAGAAATTTCCCCTCTTTTAATTATAGCAAGTAAACTATTGTGCCAACTCTCTTTGGGCAGCTCAATTTTCATCCTAGCTGACTAGCCTGAAAATGAAGCTGTCAAGAGCCCTAGGTTAAAACTGTTTTTCTGAAAAGAATGTGTATTATATAGCATGTCTCCAAACGTTGTGGAGAATCTGTTCAGAAAGATACGTCGTCTTCAAACTGAGTCTGATGCATAGTTTTATTACTTAAGGTGAAGAAGATCCATACGGAAAGTTCTTTTAAATAATTTAAATCATATACACAGCAGGACTTCTTTTAGGTATCTTACTTATTTGCCTTTAAGTACACACCATTTTCAGAATCCATGACTAAGTTGAATACATGCCATTGTGTTTTTTTGAAAGCAAACTAGGTTTGCACCAATACAAGTTCTTACCCGACATTCACTTAATCACCAGGAAAGTTCTTTGGTAGTTACGAAAAATTCTATAGGACAGTTTACTCTTTCCTGCAATTAATGAATATTATGAACTGAATGTCTGTGTCTCCCCAAAATTCATATACTGAAGTCTTAACTCCTAACGTGACTGTATTTAGAGATGGGATATTTCTGGAAGTAATTAAGGCTAAATGAGGTCATAAGGTGGGGCCCTGATCCAATAGGATTAGTGTCCTTATAAGAAGAGACACCAGAAAGCTTGCTCTGTTTCCACGTGCATGCACTAAGGAAAGGCCATGTGAGGACACAATGAGTAGGCAGCAGTCTGAAAGCCAGCAAGACAGCCTTTACCAGAAACCTAATCAGCTGGCACCTTGATCTTGGACTTCCCAGCTTCTAGGACTGTGAGAAGTAAATGTCCGTCATTTAAGTCACCCAGTCTGTAGTATTCTGTTATGGCAGCCCGAACTAATACAATGAACAACACAATTTAGTAGCACAAATATATTTTAGTTAGAATCTTGTCATTACAGTAGGATTCCTGGAGCAAGCACAAAGGATACTGGGATTTAAGAAGGAAAAGTAACCGAAAATCACACAATAAGCATCTTTAGCCTCTAAGAATTTTTACTGCTTCACGCTCAAACGGTACAGTTTGCAATATCTACACAATTAAAAGTGATATTTAGCTACGAGCTTATACGGTCTCACTAAGTAACAGCAAAACGTAAGGAGATAGTCGTAAGTTCATTATATCCAGAGTCAGGATTTTTAGCCATTGAAGGCAATGTTTAATACATTCTTTTTGCAACACGACATAAAGGTGATGGAGAATTCACAAAATAAAATAAGACGTGGCCTACGAATTTCAGAGGTGTTTTGAATCCTCTCTTCCAATATAATTTTCTCATTTTAAAAATGAGAAAGACCAAAAAGTAGAAACAACCTAAATGTCCACCAACTTGTGAATGGATAAATAAAATGTGATCTATCCATGCAATGGAATATAATTCAGTAATAATAAGGAATGAACTATTGATATATACAACAAGATGGATGCACGCTGGAACATTAGGGTAAGTGAAAGAAGCCAGTTGCAAAGGACCACATATTGCATGTTTGCACTGATGGGAAATGCCCACAAAAGGCAAATCTCTATACACACAAAATCGATTAGTGGTTGCCTGGGGTGGGAGATGGAAACAAGCAGTGACTGTCAGTGGGCAAATGGAATCTTTGTGGGTAATGGAAAATTTCTAAAGCCGGATTGTGATGAAGGTTGCACAACTCTGTACATTTCTTAAACTTATTGAATTGTACACGTAAAATAAGTGAATTTTATGGTCAGCAAATGATATCTCAATAATGCTGTTTTATAAAAAACGAAGAGAGGGGGCTATGAAATGCTGAGAAACACACCCGCGGTCACCCATCTAAATGAAAACCCAGGCCAAAGCCTCAGAACATTCAGATCTTCATTCAGATCTGTCAAAACTTTAGATGTATTTCGACCTTGTCTATTAACATACATTCTTGATCTCTCTAGTCTTCCACTGGAAACTGAGTTAAGGGAAAACAAATACAGTGGGTGGTTCTTCTAACTCTGAGTTTTCATTCAGTAACTCTAGCATATATAACATCATTTTTTTTTCCAAATTAGAGTAAATATTATTTTAGATGGTAAGATTGAGATCAGAGTGTTCTATTAAGAAATTACTAATCCAGGTAGGTTACCATTTTTTTAAAACAAATAACCAAGTATACACTCTTTTAAGATTCCAAGACTCTGAACAAAATTTGTGGAGGCTTTTCAAACATCCATTAGTACTAGCATGAAATCGGGCGCCACTTTCCTTTCTTTATATTGATATGACACCACGTTGCTTATACTGCACTCTCACCCCCTTCCAGTGCATGTACACACACACACACACACACACACACACACACACACACACACACACACACACACACACACACACACCCCTCAGGCTGACTTTTACCTTCAAACCTTGGCTGACCCCTCTTCCTTGAAAGCTATAACCATCCCCTTCCCACCTCACTTTCCACCTCCGGTCTGGGGAAATCCGCCTTTCAGATTCAGGTCTGATCTTGCCTTCTCCGGAATCCTGCTCCTCTTTCCCATCCACAACCTCACTTTTCTTCCTCGTAGCACGTTAAACACCTGTTCTCGAGGTATCACTCACATTAGACTGGGCTTAGATATGGAACTGTCTCTGCCTCTAGACGGGAAAGCGCAGGGATAATAAGGTCTTAGTCATATATGGATGTTTAGGGTCGAGGATAGAATTTAACACACCGTAGGTATTCAGGAAGTGTCACAAAAGGGAAGGAAGGGAAGGAGGGAAGGAAGGGAAGGAAAGAAAGAAGGATGTGAGGGAGTAAATCGTGCACGGCTGCCTCAAGGATTCTCTCCATTAATGCGTTTATTTGTCTTGTGCACTTATAGTTCAACCCTTTGTCCATAGCCCTGATGAGCCCCAAATCACTTCCTGTTCTGCACCTCAGGACCACTTCTCCTGCCATTGAAGGGAAGGGGCTAATGACCCTGAGGGAGAGAGTGCCCTCTTGGGAATCCCCATCAAATCAGAGGGGATCTGGGGCCCCAACGACTCTGAAAGTACTTTAGAATCTTCTCAACTTAGGCAGCTCGGAGGTTTACGACTGGGAGCCAGATGCTTGGGTATGTGAGGGTGTGGGCGCAGCAGGGAAAGTGAACTTCGGACGCTGTAGGCACGTCCCGAGTTTAGCCCAACTTCCCGAGATCCTAAGGGACAACCTCAGTGGAGTCGGGGTCTTGATCAGCAACACAGTGGTGACAGTGACAGTGACAGGAATATATAGTACGGGCCACTGATTACGTAAAGGTTTTACAGAGCTTACCTCACGGGACCACCCAGAATAAATACAATTTTGGGTACAATTTGTTCCCATTTTATTGTATTTATTTTTTGTTCCCATTTTCAAGATGAAGACACAGATTCGGGTGGGAGATGTAACCTGCCCAAAGTAATGGACTCAGCAAGCGATACTTGGAACGCTCTTCTTCCAGATGGCTGCTCCCTCTCCACGTTTCTTTACCTCTTCTCCACTGTCTCCTTTCTTTTTTTTTTTGCGGTACGCGGGCCTCTCACTGTTGTGGCCCCTCCCGTTGCGGAGCACAGGCCCCGGACGCGCAGGCTCAGTGGCCATGGCTCACGGGCACAGCCGCTCCGCGGCACGTGGGATCTTCCCGGACCGGGGCACGAACCCGCGTCCCTTGCATCGGCAGGCGGACTCTCAACCACTGCGCCACCAGGGAAGTCGTCCACTGTCTCCTTTCTACGAGGCCTCCCATGATTTCCTTATTTAAACTGCAGCCTCCCCCAAATCCCTTCCTTGTTTATTTTTCTTCATTGCACTGACCACCGTCTAATCCTTACGGAGTTTACACATGTATTTTTATAACGTCTATTCACAAACATTCCCCTCCACGAGATATAAATTCTTCAAGGACAGCCATCTTTTTCTCTCTCTGTGTTGAGGGCTCTATCCCTGGCACCTAGACTGGTGGCCCGGCATACAGAACATTCTCATCAGTATCTGTTGAATAAACGAGTAATTCAACAAGGATTGGGATGCCTTGTTGAGCCTTCTCAATGATTTTTCCAGAAGATATTACACCATTTCACATTCAACTTGTTAATGACATTCCGCTTTCGAGCTTTCACCATTTCCCATTGGTAAATGTAAGTGTCCTACAGAGAAGTTCACTGAAGACAATGCTGGTGCCTTCAGAAGGTTAAATTTGCAGAGAACTTAATAGTGTTAAAATAACTGTTAAAGCTTGACAGAATGTTAAATGTTATATATGCAGGTACACTACCATATCTGGATTTTCCTTTTTCTGAGAGTTAAAAATGTGATATACTTAATCTAGCTAAAATGAATATTCCTCTATATACGTATTATATATTTTAGGGGCTATCTCCATTGAAAAATGGTGTATTTGTTTATCTCTAATTCTCTCTGTTAGGCACACTGATGAGGCACCCTCAGTGTCTGAACTGAATATAAGTTAAGTTCTCTGGGGGTAGAAATAGTTGCCCCACCACTTTGCCAAATGCAGCAGCTTCTAAAGTATGTTTCCTTGAGATGCTTCCCATTAAGGATGTCACGAGACCAAGAAAGTTTGCCATCATAAAGCCTCTGGGAGGTCCGTACAAAGTCACCTGTATAACTTTGTTCAAGTGTTTCCTCAGTTTATGTGACCATGGTACCTACTGTTTGTGGACATCTGGAATAACTCACTTTGAGAAAGCTGGTTAAAAGCAGTTACTTAAAATACCTGTATTACATCCTATACCAAATACCCCAACCATTCTCATCTTTGAGGGAGGAAGGGAGAGACAGGGGGGAGGAGCGAGAAGAAAAAGGAGAAGAGGATGGCTTAAAATCAGATATTTTGGGCTTCCCTGGTGGCGCAGTGGTTGGGAGTCCGCCTGCCAATGCAGGGGCCGCGGGTTTGCGCCCCGGTCCGGGAAGATCCCACATGCCGCGGAGCGGCTGGGCCCGTGAGCCATGGCCGCTGAGCCTGCGCGTCCGGAGCCTGTACTCCGCAACGGGAGAGGCCCGCGTACCGCAAAAAAAAAAAAAAAAATCAGATATTTTGTTCATAATGATTTTTTCTGTCCCTTTGGTGGGTTCAGAATTGTTCCTTTTTCTTTTAAAATAGATACATAAAGACTCAATGCCGGTTTTATTTCATCTCCAAGTTCTGATGAACGGAAATGAGATTTATTCTAATATAAATCACTAAAACAAATCTATTGCCAAAACATCTCTTAAGTGTATGTTGGAGAGCTTTTATAATACAATTTGTATTGTGAGACCAGTTATTGCCTGTTGTACCAAAACCATATGGTGTTAGTTTCACAGGAAAAGAAGATGTAAAAGAATGCTTTCAAACCAGTGCCTAGTCAAACACTCGGCCCATCCCCTTTCTTCCCCCAGTGCCTTGTCCAACAGACGCAGTAAGCTTTCTATAAGTCATCTCACTTTTTGAAGTGGTCACAAAATCTTTCCTAACTGTTTATACTTTAGTTCTTCTACACAATTATGACATTTTAAAGATGCATTGAGCTCTAAGCTTCACTTATTATGTCTTTAGCAGGTCAAAGTTTTCCTATGAATTTTATTCTTAAAAAGACGCAGTTCAGTGAAAGCCCAGGGACCACTGCATCCCACCACTCCCATCACCAGTAGCTTTGTCTCCAGAACCTTCTAATGGTTGTTGTGATTTGCTTTTGAGAAGGCAGCAAAGCTCTGTCACGCTGATATAGCATGTGACTATCAGTAAAAGTAACAGAGAACCCAAATGCTATTGTACTCACAAATATTACTGAAACAGAAGATGAGTCGAGAAATATTAAACTCAAAGAATGAGAGAAAGGGAGAAAAAGAAAGAAAGGTTATAATCACCTAGCTTCCTTTCCTTTATGATTTTGTTTTGATTCTCAAAACATTGTTAAATTTAATTTGCTAAATTTTGTTAAGTATTAGATGAATGTTGGATAAGCTTTAATAAGAAATTTGAGGCTTTATTAAACCCCTTTGTTAGCATGAACCCAATGGAAGTTTTAGAGCACTCTGAGGTGACTTTCTTGCGTCTTAAAAATTGAGCCAACTATGAAAACTGTATCTAGGTGAGTAAACGTGATTTCTCCCAGGCAGTACGGCAGGAAGTTTGCTCTGAGAAATCCATGCTCAATCCTTGCCAGGAGCATTGGATGAGGTATCACCACAGAAGAAGTAGAACACAGTGCATGATTTTAAGAAGCTTAGAATCCAGTTGATAAAACAGGGAAGGAACAAAGTTACAATATTTGCAACTTTGATTTACAAGAAATGGTACAATATGGGATCAACGATTTTATAACCTGCTAAATGTGTTGGCCAGAGTTCATTATATGTTAGATGAAAGCTCTGGAAAGTGGGATATTGCCACCTAGCTCAATAAACATTGTCAATACCACATGAGAGGAACTTTGTAAAGCCCAAGGGGATCACTTTCACACCCTTTGATTTTTTTTTTTTTGGCTGCTTTTTGAGTCTTCGTTGCTGCGCGTGGGCTTTCTCTAGTTGTGGTGAGCAGGGGCTACTCTTTGTTGCGGTGCTCGGGCTTCTCATTGTGGTGGCTTCACTTGTTGCAGAGCACAGGCTCTAGGCACGCGGGCTTCAATAGCTGTGGCACATGGGCTTCTGTAGTTGTGGCACGCGGGCTTCAGTAATTGTGGCTTGCGGGCTCTAGAGCGCAGGCTCAGTAGTTGTGGCGCACAGGCTTAGTTGCTCTGCGGCATGTGGGATCTTCCCGGACCAGGACTCGAACCCGTGTCCCCTGCATTGGCAGGTGGATTCTTAACCACTGTGCCACCAGGGAAGCCCGACACCCTTTGATTTCATAGAAGTTAGTTAGATTCAGGAGTTTCATAAAGAAGCCAGTGTATTCTGATGGAGGGAACTTGGGCTTTGGGGTCTTATGATTCCCACACTGTTTGTGCCTCTTAATAGCTCTGTGATCTTGGCAGGCTGCTTGACATCCCTAAAACCCGGTTTCCTCTTCTGCGAAGCAAAAAGTCCTACTCCATTGATATTGTCGAGAAGATTAAATGAGATGGTGGACATCCTTAACTCTGTATCTGGCACATGACGGAAGCCCAGAAAATACTGGTTTCTTTCCTCTTAATAAAAGTTAATATTTATCGACGGCATCTCAACCACTGCACTTTATTTATTTATTTATTTATTTATGGCTGCATTGGGTCTTCGTTGCTGCGTGCAGGCTTTCTCTAGCTGCAGCGAGCGGGGGCTACTCTTCGTTGCGGTGCGTGGGCTTCTCATTGCAGTGGCTTCTCTTGTTGCGGAGCACGGGCTCTAGGCGCACGGGCTTCAGGAGTTGTGGCTCGTGGGCTCTAGAGCGCGGGCTCAGTAGCTGTGGCCCATGGGCTTAGTTGCCCCACGGCATGTGGCACCTTCCGGGACCAGGGCTCGAACCCGTGTCCCCTGCATTGGCAGGCGGATTCTTAACCACTGGGCCACCAGGGAAGTCCTGAGCAAACATTACTAAGTACTCACTTTGTTTCAAGCTCTTTATGAATGGCTGAATTGCAACGATGAAGAAAACAGACATGGCCCTTGCCCTCATGGAGCTCACAACCTAGCCTAGGCTTTCTCAACTTCAGTGTTGTTGACATTTGGGGCTGGACGATTCTTTGCTATGGAGAGCTGTCCTGTGCACCATAATACCGAGCAGCATCCTTGGCCTCCACCCATTAGACAGCAGGCTGTGACAATCAGAAAAGTCTCCAGGGCTTCCCTGGTGGCGCAGTGGTTGAGAGTCCGCCTGCCGATGCAGGGGACGCGGGTTCGTGCCCCGGTCCCGGAGGATCCCACATGCCGCGGAGCGGCTGGGCCCGTGAGCCATGTACGCTGAGCCTACGCGTCTGAAGCCTGTGCTCCGCAACGGGAGAGGCCACAGCAGTGAGAGGCCCGCGTACCGCAAAAAAAAAAAGTCTCCAGACATTGCCATATGTCTTCTGGGGAGGAGACTGCCCTGAATAAGAACCACTGCTCTTGTGAATACAATATTAAGAGTCTTGTGCTTAAGGAACTAGGAAACTCCTACTGACCCTGA
The DNA here is from genome assembly GCF_937001465.1 of Orcinus orca. Lineage (NCBI taxonomy): Eukaryota > Metazoa > Chordata > Mammalia > Artiodactyla > Delphinidae > Orcinus > Orcinus orca. The sequence continues at coordinate 8,216,538 of NC_064580.1, forward strand.
GGCTCTTTTAAGATACACAGTTCGTCTTTAAAAAACAAACAAAAAACCGCCAGAGAGAGAGGGTGTGGAGAAAAAGGAACCCTCCTACGTGGTTGGTGGGAATGTAAATTGGTGCAGCCACTATAGAGAACAGTGTGGAGGTTCCTTAAAAAACTGAAAATAGAGCTACCATAAGACCCAGCAATCCCACTCCTGGGCATATGTCCGGAGAAAACTCTCATGCAGAAAGATACATGCACCCCTACATTCATAGCAGCACTATTCACAATAGCCAAGACATGGAAACAACCTAAATGTCCACCGACAGATGAACAGATATAAGAAGATGTGGTACAGGGACACAAGGGAATGTTACTCAGCCATAAAAAAGAGTGCAATAATGCCATTTGCAGCAACATGGATGGACCTAGACATGATCATACTAAGTGAAGTAAGTCAGACAGAGAAAGACAAATACCATACGATATCGCTTATATGTGGAATCTAAAAAAAAAGATACAAATGAACTTATTTACAAAACGGAAATAGACTCACAGGTATAGAAAACAAACTTATGGTTACCAAAGGGGGAAGGAGGGGAAGAGATAAATTAGGAGTTGGGGATTAGCATATACACACTGCTATATATAAAATAAACAACAAGGACCTACTGTACAGCAAAGGGAACAATACTCAATATTTTGTAGCAAACTATAAGGGAAAAGAATCTGAAAAAGAGTAGGTATCTATAACTGAATCACCGAGCTGTACACCTAAAACTAACACAACACTGCAAATCAACTATACTTCAATTAAAAAAAAAAACAAAACTCAGTCCTCTGCCGTAATGTAGAGCCTGACATGTAACTACCACCTCACAAAAAAGTTTCACATTCCTCTACTGAAGGCTTTCTTGGTGGAACTATCTCTAGTTTGGAAAAAGAAGTCATTAAGATTTGCTCCATAGGGAATTCCCTGGCAATCCAGTTGTTAGGACTCTGCGCTCTCACTGCCAAGGGCCTGGTTTCAATCCCATCCCTGGTTGGGGAACTAAGATCCCACAGGCCACCGGGTACAACCAAAAAAAAAAAAAAATTGCTCTATAGAAATATGTTTCATAGTCAACTTACCTGAAACAGAGTATACCATAAATTAATTACTATGTTTCCAAAAAAATTGAAAGGGATATATAGACATAGTGACTCATACTATAGTTGGGGCTAATCGTAGTTTTATAATTGGGCAGCTGAGGAAAGCATTGAATTGGGGGTTGCTAGGTTCAACACTATCAGGTTCATCAGAGAATTTTCAGGTTGTTGGTGCTATTAGCCCTGGCAGGTTAACTGTTGCAATCCAAAAATGACACAGGGAGAACTTAGTTCTCTACACCAGCGGTCCCCAACCTTTCTGACACCAGGGACCAGTTTCCTGCAAGACAATCTTTCCACAGACGGGGTGGCGGAGGTGGGGAGGTAGGGGCGGGTGAGGGGATGCTTCAGGCGGTAATGCAGGCGATGGGGGGCAATGGGGAGCAGCAGATGAAGCAGCTTCACTGGCCCGCCGCTCACCTCCCGCTGTGCGGCCTGTTAGGAACTGGGCCGGTCCCCTGCTCCACACTGAGACTCAGGAACCCAGGCTTCCATAGTGTGTGGGCGGTGGTGGAGGTTTTCACAGACTGTGACTACAATTCTGATACCGTAAATCCCTTACATATGAATGAGTTCCATTCTGAGAGTGCGTTCGTAGGTCCAGTTTGTTCATAAGTCCAACAAAGTTAGCCTAGGTACCCAGCTAACACAATCAGCTATATAGTACTGCACTGTAATAGGTTTACAATACCTTTCACACAAATAATACTCTGGCTTCTGGACATCCTGGGCTTGAAATAAAGGTACCGTACTACTGTACTCTATACAGTATTGAACAAGAAAGTACACAGAAGCACAACCACTTGTAGAGGATGCACACACGTGACGATATACACCAGACACGTGAATTAACTTACGTGACTGGACGTGTGAATGCACGTTCCCATCTCTGAAAATTCGCAACTTGAAGTGTCCTATGTAGGGCATTTAGTGTATTCCATTGGTAGGAATTCAGGTACGTGACTACTGCTAGATACAAGGGAGGCTGGGATATGGAGTCCCAATACGTGTCCAGGGCGGAAAGGAGAATTGTCTGGTGAACATCTAGCCATACTTGGCCCATATGGTCAAAATCATTTTCATTGCCCAAGAGCCATACATTGTCTCATTTTCTGATGTATAAAATCAGAATATGATATACTTTATAAAGATTCTGTGAGGACTAATGAAAGATGTGTAAGCTACATTCTTCCCAAAGATCTTGTGCCATGTATATATCTGATATCTAGAGAATAATACGCTATGCTAATTTATAGCCCCATTATGAACAGACACATTCTTAATCCCTGGCAGACATCCTGATGTGGTCAATCCGTTATCATTCATTACAGAAAGGAGAATGTGCTATGCCGTACAAGTTCATGTCCCTAAATGATGCTGTAATATTTTCTTTTGCTCTCAATGTGTGAATTATTAAAAATAAGCTAGCTACAATGTCATCATTTTTGATTATATCAAAAACAAAGGCAGAGACAGGACTGCTTCCAATCTGTGAAGTTATTCAGCATTTAATATTCCCTTTGGGAAATCAATATGGTTTGGAGGAGATTATTTATATACCACTAGTCAAGTGTGGTTTAAATAAATGCAGCATATTCCTAGTACTCTGTGAATGAATCTTTCAATGTCAAGACCTCACTATTGAATAAAGAGATATATCATAAATCAGCTAACGGGAAAATGGTTAGCAGAAATTATCTGGTCATTTTACTGATACAGATGAATATCTTAGGTTCTATTTTTCTCGGATTTAGTCAAATCATAAAATAATGAATGTCTGGGCATTGCCAAGCTATTAACATGTATTCATTATTTAAAATGTATGTTCTATGAAACTAATTTTATTTTAGGGGAGTGAAATGTAGGCTGGTGGTTCACACATGAATAAATAATCATGCTTTTCTTTTTATCCCACGAGGTTAAAAAAAAAAAGAAAAAAAGAATTAATTGAACGACAACAAAGTAATTCCTAACCTTAAGTAGTCAGGGTGCACTCTGCATGATTCAGGATACAAATCAGCATCTTGACCTCAAGCTTCATGGAAATTTGGGGCAGAGGAGGAGAGTTAGCAGGGCGGAGAGAAAAAGGACGACGAAGATAAGCCTCAGGTCACTGAGCTAAAGCACGTGTTGGTGAATTTCTCCTTAGGCTGCTTGACTCATATTAGGAAACAAAAATTCCTGGGAGAAACTGCAACTAAAAAGAAGTGCAGCTAAAGAGATCGACTTTTCCAAAGCAATCCTGGGGGGTATTTTCGGAGTGAGAACCCACAAACCTCAGTGTGAACAGAGAACCGACGCTGGCTTTCCCTTCCCCCATTTACCTGCTCTCCATACAACGAGCATGCCCTGCTTTAAGCGCACAGAACATGGAACCGGAGGGAGAAATTCATTTGTCATTATTAAATTTACAAAGGGATACCACTCTTTACTGCAACAGTCACTATAAAATGTATTTAACTAGTGACTTTTCCTCGGAGCCCATAAAAAACATTGTGGTTTATAAAACTTATTTTCACATATTTACGTTGAACAATATGAAATGGTCACTACCCAACCATTCTGACTGGCAAAAACGGCAGTTTCTTAAGGTCCAGCAACCTCAAGATTTAGCTTTCTGAGAACATATCCTTTATAGAAAGCAAGCGGTGCCCTGCTGAGAAACCCTACAACAAATTGGATGGGGAAATACTTGATGGAGTAAAATAATTCAAAGGGCATTATTTTGAGGTAATTAAAAAGCCCCAATATTCTGACCTCCGACACTCTCAAAGTATTGGACCATGACACTTCAAGTGTGGACCAAAACACTCAAGAAGTTCTGAACCTACAAACTGACACTGTCAAAAGATCAACATTGTCCAACAACTGACTGACTGCACCAGTTTGCAAGAGCAATAACCGAAAAGATAGATCAGTCATTGGCGTCACCGAAGAAAAAGACGTTGTTGGCTGATGGTATCTTTCCTTTTCCACTGTTATAAGTATCATGTGTGCAATGCACTGCATGGTTGATATCACAAATCTGAGTCTTTTAATATCTGGGAGAGACAGAACAGCAGGCTGCAGGCGGGTTAGGCGAGTTTTGCCCTTTCTGGCTCATTTGTCTAAGAAAGAATTTGGTGAGTTGACAAGTTTCTGAAAGTAGAGGAAAATGATTTGAGTGAAGGCAGCCAGAGGCAGTTAGCAAATCCTGACCACCATCATAGTTGTCCCCCACCGAAATTTCAACTCCAGTCCAAATTTATACAAGTGGATTCACTTACGTGGTACAGAATTCATTTTTTTATTAACCATCATTGGGTCCTTTCTTCTGAACCCTGTACATTTTTGGATGGCAGGCCATTTTGGAAGCTGTAATCCCCTTGTGACAGGTTATAAGAGCCAGGTAAAACCTTCGTATTTTGTTCTAACTTAGTAGACTCATCTTTAAGCAATGATGACTGTGATTCCAAAGACGAACTTCAGGAAAGGAAGTGAGAAAGTCAGAAAGTCTGGAGAAGGTGGGAGGAGGGAGTGTGTGTGGGATGTGTGGGGAGAGAGGAAGACAGCAGATTCTTCCCTTTTTTTTTTTTTAAAAAAAAGTGATTTTTCACTTCTAAATGAGACAGCTCCATTTAACTGCCCCGAATTTATGGGTCTAACCATTGGGAAAGATTATGTGTCTGGAGTCCTCTGGGGAAAGAAGCTACCTGGCGGTCCAACATTCATGGTCAATTGTTATTACAGGTGTGGGAACTCATTGCTGGCAAAGAGAGAATTTCTAGGGCAGGAAATTTAGGTGGGGTTCCTTGATGGGGCGGTGGGAGGCAGCCAAAGCTCTGTGCCAGTAAAGGGTATAGGTAGCTACCGCAGCTAGGATTTTCTGCTCTGTACTTTAGAATTTGGGGGCGATCCATGATTTCTCTATAGAAATGCACGACCAATTTTATGTGTCCATTGACTTAATTTTGCCCAGAATTCACACTAAAATACGAAGCAGCCAAGTTTTTCTCTCTTTAGAGTGATAAGATTATCTTTTATAGTTTTAATTAGTAAGTCACATAAATTAACAAGTACGTTATTGGGCAACAATCACGTCTTTGCGATCAAAACCTGTGTATAGTGAGATGACCTATCTAACAAATGCATGAGTCCCTTAGAATAACTCTGGAAAAAAGCTGTCACTGTATTAACCAATTAACCAGTGAGTGATCAGGATAAATTGATGAGGTGGACACACACTGAATTATTTTTAAAATACTTTTTTTTCTTTGAAAATTACTCAGGTAATTCATGGTCACTGTAGAACGACTGGGTTGGCCAAAAAAATTCGTTTGGAAAATCCGAACGAACTTTCTGGCCAACCCAATACTAGAAAATCCAGGGGAGTACCTCAAAACCACTTATGAGCTAGCCCACCTTCCAAAGTCAACCACTGGTAGCAATTTATTTTGTAAACTTCCAGAGTTTTTCCCACGTAAATAAAATAAAATAAAATATAATATATTTTAAGTGGGATTATTCTACATATACCACTCTGTAATCTGCCCTTTTAATAGTATCATTATCCTTTTTAACCACTATGTAATATTCCACTGTATGGATATGTATACACCATACATTATTTCAACTAATCCACTTCTGTTGGTCCTTTAGACTGATAACAGTCTTTTGGCTTGATTATGAATTACTGTTATCCACATCATTTTATATTCATGTTAGCAATTTGTCCAATTACTTCCTTAGGATAAATTCCTGGAAGTAGGATTGACTGGTAATAGGATATAGTTTTTGGTGGACGTTTTAACAGAGATGATGAAGTGCTTTCTTTGCAACTTGTATTCACTTACAATCTCACCAACCGTATGAGAGTTATTAGTATGTTTTAAGAGTTTCCAGCCAGGCCATTCCCGACTTGGGAGGAGAACGGGGCATATTTCCTACTTTCCTCCCTTCTTTCCTTCTCTCCTTCTATTCCTCCCCCTGACAAACACTGATCCATCACCTACCACTTTCAGGCAGGGGACACCAAGTCTCCGATCACATTAGCCAGCATGTGTGTGAGGGTAATGATTTTCTATGATCTCATCTTTTGCCCTCTTATGGAATCCACATAAATATTACTGAAAATTCCAACATGTCGACCTCCAATCTCCCTTTCCCAGATGCTTTTCACATCTGGAAGTAACACACATCCTTCATTTTACTCTGGAAATACTGTCCCTGGAACCGTGGGGGACAGAAACCAGCCATGTCCCATTTTCCAGCTGACGGCTCAACACATTAAGTAGCTCTTCCTCCCTTCTCCCCCTCGGTGATGATTCTATGGTGTCTCTTCACCACATCCCCACTCCCCAGGCCCAGCTCCTAAGCAGTGCAGAGACAAGAGTGCATGGGTTACACAGAGGCATCTGTCAGCGCCCTTCCTCCCTTATCCCAGACTATTACGTTAATGAGCTACTTTCATGATGCTCTAAGAAGCCAGGATGAACAACAGTCTTTTTGTCAAGGAAAGTGACAGTTAATGAGAGTTCTCTGTATCGTTGTAAGTAGAAAGCCCCTAAGTAACTTGTAAATTAGTGAGAGGAACTTCAGAGCTCCCTCTATGCCCAGAATGCTCTGACGAGTTTCAAATCATTAATGGACAGCTTTCAAGCCCTTGTGATGCTTGGGCTTTTACAATGACTACTAAAGGCCAACAAACCACACCGATAATTATAAATTAATAAAACACATTGAGCTGTACGTGACGTGAAACATGATTAAAACACTCCCAACCATACTGATCCCACAGACCATACTAGGAGCTTAGGAATTCTGGCCACGCCTCTTTCAAGTGGTCCAAAGTAAAATTACACTGTTTTTTAATGGGGGTTTTCTTCTCTTTCCAACTATTTCCCTTCACGTAGAGAAAAAGAGAGAGCAGGGAATTCCCTGGCGCTCCAGTGGTTAGGACTCAGCGCTTCCACTGCAGGGGGCACTGGTTTGATCCCTGGCCGGGGAACTAAGATCTCACATGCCGTGTGGCATGGCCAAAAAATTAAAAATTTTTTAAAAAAAGAAAGAACAAATGTTAGGATCATTGAGTTGATGAGGCAAAGGGTTAATAGACAGCGAATGAGGGTTTGCCCTGGCCAAATGTTGAAAGTGAAGCTCAAGTGAGTTACGGTGGCACGTTCTTACGAGAGTACCTTGTAATTCTTTTGAACACTTCAGTGATTCTGTGAATGATTTAACTTAGTGGTTCTCAACCAGGGGTGATTTTACCATGAAGGGGACATCTGACAATATCTGGTTGTCACAACTGGGATGGAGGTCTACTGGCATCTAATGAGTGGACACCAGGGATGTTGCTAAACAATCCTACAAAGCTTAGGACAACCTCTCACACCAGAGAATTACCAGCCCTAAATGTCAATGGTGCCAAGGCTGAGAAACTACGATTTAATGTACTTCAAATTCAGTTTGTTTGATTCAAAGTTGATATGTGAATAATTATTTCAAGCCTTATCAGCTGTGACAACATGTGATCTTAAAATTCAACTCTAGCCAAGATTATAGGTAGAAGCCTTCATTTTCTTTTTTTCTTTTTTCTTTTTTTTTTGTCCATACCCCATGGCATGTGGGATCTTTGTTCCCCAACCAGGTATTGAACCCACACCCCCTGCACGGGAAGCACGGAGTCTTGACCACTGGACCGCCAGGGAAGTCCCAAGACTTCATTTTCATATCAGGAAACTTCTATAGAGGGGTAGCTAGTGCCTCAGTAACATTTGAGTCCTTCTGAAAGACCATTGTTGGAGAAAGAAAACCATGAAGAAGAACAATGAGAAATGTGCCTTTTCTCTTCAAGAAACTACTGGATACGTTTTTAGGTTCTAGAAAAAATCATGTAAAGCTTGGCTGCTTTCCTCTTTAAACTCGTTCTAATTGTAAGGTGAGGGGTTAAGGAGGATTCCTGTTGAAAGTAATTCCTTCAGATCAGCTGAAATCTTCTGCAAGTCCTGAGAGAACAAGAGACCACTATAGGATGAGACTGCACCTCAGTGGTTCTCCAAGTGTGTTCCCTGGATCGGCAGCCGCCGCAGCAGCATCACCTGGGAACTTGTTACAGATGTAAATTCTGAGGCCTCACCCGGACCTACAGAACCTGAAACTGATGGTGTCTCACTGTGACTGACCACGTCTTCCAAGTGATGCTGATGACATGCCCAAGTTCAAAACAACTTTAGCTAAAAAAAAAAAAATGTTGGCAAGATAGAGAAGACAGAGAAACAGAAAATTTCTTAAGGAAGATCTAGGTTTGTGTTACTCAAGAACAAATCAAGATATTCTCTTAACCTCAACAACTTTTTTTTTTTTTTTTCTGGCCGCGTGCACGGCTTACAGGATCCTAGTTCCCTGACCAAGGATCGAACCCTGGGCCCACAGCAGTGAAAGCTCACAGTCCTAACCAATGGACTGCCAGGAAATTCCCTTAACCTCAACAACTTAATTTAAAAGTACAAAATCTGGGGCTTCCCTGGTGGCGCAGTGGTTGAGAGTCCGCCTGACAATGCAGGGGACACAGGTTTGTGCCCCGGTCCGGGAAGATCCCACATGCCGCGGAGCTGAGCCATGGCCGCTGAGCTTGCGCGTCCGGAGCTTGTGCTCCGCAACGGGAGAGGCCGCAACAGTGAGAGGCCCGCGTACCGGAAAAAAAAAAAAAAAAAAAAAAAGTACAAAATCTGAGTTGGGGTTTTCACTTCGAATCTCATTTCCAGGGCAGCCTGTGATGTCACGGATCTGTAGACTTAAAGCTCATGGGCTGAAACCTGATAGGTGAAAAATGATCTCTTTATTGTATTAATTTGTGTTTCCTTGATTACTAATGAAACTGAACACCTCTTATGTGTAGGTTATTTATATTTTTTATTTTGTGAACTGTCTTTCATGTCTTGTATGTACTCTTTTATTGATTTATCTTGTTTATATTAATTCTGTCATATATACACTGTGAATATTTTCTCATTTGATGTTTGTCAGTGTTTACTGTTTACAGTCATAGAAATTTAAAAATTTCATGTCATCCAAAAAAAAAAAAAAAAAGCTAACGAGCTGAGATAGTCCACAGATCTTTAGAGCTGAAGTCTTGCCATTTAGTAAGTTTTAGGCCAGGGGGGCGATAGGGAACCCTCTCCTGATGACATTCCTGGGCACATTCAGGCTTTTCATGATTAAAGAGGGGGAGGAGCTAATACTTCCTATCACATCTGCACTCATCTCAGTTTCAAGTTTTGAAAAAAATGTCATCATTCATGTTGGCATTTTTGTGCCCTGTGACAACGGGATTCAAAATGCAGAGACGAGAAAATGCCCAGTTTCCAGTTACTATTCTAGCACTGGCCTGGTTTAATCATTCTTTCTTCCCAGGTGCACCACTGTACTTAGAACACTTGGAATTTTATGCTCTGACAGAATTCCCTCTTACAGACTCCATAGCAAGATGCTTTCTCTTTACATTTTGAAAAGATTACCTTTAGAAGAAAATGAAAATACAACGAAAGCGTGAGGGGAAAGCCTTCTTTTGTGCCAGTCCTTGGGCACCCAAACAACCAGAAACACTCATGATCATGCCAGCATCCCAGCCTAGGGAAGAATCATGCCTTCCTGGAGCACAGCTTAAAGTGGAGCCCAGGTGAAAGCTGAGCAGGAGAGGGCACAGAAGACCCTCAATTCCAAGGGAGCCCTAAGTGAGGTGACTGTGGAACCTGGAAATCTATACAGATCATGGGGCCTTCGTGCCCAAATGAAGAATTCCTCTTCTAAAAGAAGTGGCACAGATTCATCTTTGACAGTTGCTGATCTTGTGTAGAACTAGCACAGTCTGTTTATAATTCATGAGCAATCTATCTTTGTTAATCGGATCTGGAACATTCTAACATGGTTTGTGTTTCAACTGTCTTAGCGGCACTGCTGATTGAACTGTAGCTCATGCTTCCAGAGAGCCATGGATAAAAGTCAGTCACAGGTAACACACCAAACAGCCTCATTTGTAATACTCCAAACATTATGAAAAGAGAATGAAAATGAAACCATGGCTGGTAGGGCTTGAAAGGATTTTATATCCAAGAAGCCTGCCAAGATGTGAACATGAGGGAACAATATCATCAGACCTAAGGGGGAAAAAGCTACTAAAGCAATTAGTGATAATATGGAGAATGCCAAGCTTTCATTAAATAAAATTCTATCGTTAAAATAGGACAATTTCCCAAAGTGCTTATTGTTCTAATTTTATGTAATCAAGACATAATATTCTCTTTTGTATACTGTACGTATTGCAATTTTTAAAGAAATGATTTAATCGGCATGCATTAGAAAGTCAGTTTTTTTCTCAAAAATGAAGTTAGATGTTGAGGTTTTCTTGTGTTAAATAGGATATTTTCTCTGTGTGTGTGTGTGTGTATATATATATATATATACACACACACACACATATATGTATATGTATATATATATATATACGCACACGTGAATAGATAGACTTCTCTATAATCAGAACTAAAGGACAGCTTTCTACAGTGTGAATGAAAGAGTAATTAATCCAATGCCATATACACAGGACTGAGTAATAACAGATGTACAAGGTCTGTATGTTTCAAACTCGGAGACAAATTCATATAAAGTATATTTTTGTGAGTTTCTGGCTTATCAGATCTAAAGATACAGCCCTCTTAGCTAATGTTTCAGTGACATCAACCTATCAACAAATATTTTCCATGGTCATTCTGTGCCCAAAACACAGGATCAGATTTCCCATCACCCAAAGTTCAACTTGGAACATAAGGATTATGGGGGCAAAAAAACTTCCTTAACAAATGATGCTAGCAAAAACCAAGAACTGCTTCCTTGGGCAAAGGAGATTAAATCTAAAAACACTTCTTTCTGAAAATTAAGGCCAAATCAATAGTTTTGCACTTCAAACAGAATACTTTCTTTTATAGGGTACAGGCTTGCTATTTTGGGGATTATGCAAAGAAAAATTTTCAAATTGCCACACACACAGTTCTTTGGCCATATCTTTACACCGTTGAGTAAATGTATGGTTAGGAAAAACATTTTATCCTACGCCAGGTACAATTTTAAAAGTGAGCACATGGCTGCATAAAAATCATATCATAGATGATAATTCTTGTCCAGAGTTGGGAGAAAGGGGACACAAATTTCTCAAAAGCCCCTTCCAGTTCTCGTATTTTCTTTTGCCGTGTAAAAGGATATACTCTGCTGGCTTATCCCACGGAAATTCATACTGCTATTATAAATATATAGCAAATTATATAAGCAAATGTGAATTTGGAGTCTCAAAAATTCCTTTAGGAATATATGATATGATCTGGATTGTTAGTAATGCTGGCCACTTATTTATTATTAATCAACTGGAGATGATAAATCTTTAAATAGTCCCCGAGGACACAAATGACCATTCCAATGGGGGAAAAAATATGAGACAAACAGGAATTAGTCAATTGTTCTCTCCCACCAAACGAACCATGAAAGCAGCAAAAACACCTTCCCTGGTTGAGAAACATCCTGTAATTTAAGTTGCAGGGTTAAGGCGTATCAGCCCTCAAGGGGAAAACTGAAATTTATCTTATCATGCTAGTTTTCTAAATTATTTATTTACTTATTTAAGTAGAAAAGGAATTTCTGAGATGACTGGAAATCTAGCTCAGAAAATGCACAGGAACAAAGGGAGCCTAGGCAGTCAGAAACCCAGCCCAAATCACGTCTTAGAATTTCGTTTTTCTAAGGAGAAAATCCCTGTAGCAACCTCTGACACTGAGAGCCCCCATTAGAAACGCAGAAGCTGCTGTTTCTGGAAAGTGTAACTGTCCCTTTCTTGCTGGTCACCCCCTCCTGCCGACCTTATCAGAAAGACTGTGTGTCGGGACTGAGGATCTAAAGAACCTCTTCTTCTGGGGGGGGGGGGGTCACTGAAGTTGAGGTGGTAAAGAACGGATGGAGGTGTAATGGTGCCCTCTGCTGGAGAGACTCAGTAATGCTGCCCAGTAAGTTTCCTACTGGGCCTGAAGTAATTTTGGGGGCGGGGGGGTGAAGGGCACAAGGGTGTTTCTGGAACAAAAAGTCCTGAGAAGTACTCTGCAAAAAAGTAGTTGCAAAACCCCAAACCACATGAAATTAGCTTGATTCTGAGTTGACAGTAGAATGTGAAACCAGCTGTATTTCATCCTAAAATGTTAGCACTATAAACCCTTCATCAAACCTGGAGACAATTATTTTCTCACTATCTGGACAAGACCACATTTGTAGCGGCTGAATTTTTCCAGGGCAGACTTTGCTTTCCCATTTTCCTTTTGCAGAGCTCCCCTCTCACAGACTTGCATAAACAAGCCTCACTCGAGGATGAAGGATGCTCTGAGGTTCAGCCTTGCTGGACCGTCCATGATTCCCCTACTAAAAATCATCAAAGGAATTTGTTATGAAAGCACACATCACCGTGGCCTTCCCAGGCTTCTTAGAAATACAGAGGAAGGCCACAAACTGATTTTAAAAAGTCATTTGAGAAAGTTTAGGAAAACAGCGGTATTTCATTCAAGGAGTAGTTTCTTGACCTCATTTACCAGTTCTGGAAGCACAGTTTACATATTTAAACTACCTATCATTTAAAATAGCTAAAAGTAAATAAGGGACAGTAAAAGGAGACTGTCAAAATGCACTGCATGCTGATTGAACTTTTGGTAATAGGCATACTGTCGGCTTGACTACCTTCAACGATATCTGCTAACCTCCGAGATATTAAGGAAACATCATTTAAATAGAAGTGATGAGTAAAAGAGACAAAATATAATTGCTTCAAGGAATCAAAACACTTTGTCTCCTGGCTAGTGTGGCTTTTTTTTTTTTCTTGTTGTTGCTGTTGGTTTTAAAACTGAAGCCGTGACTAGACACCCGAAAACCACGGCTTTGGTTGGGTAAGTGAATGACTGATGGATTCATTCACTCAGTTACACACCTGTGAGGTTGGCTTCATGGGTGTGCAACCTGTGTAGTTGCACAGGGCCCCGTGCTCTGAAGAACCGTGAGCGTGGTTTAATGCTCTACTGTCACCATCTTGAAATTCTTGTAATTTTTAAACCAAGGGCCCCGCGTCCTCATTTTGCACTGGGCTCTGTGAATTGGGTAGCCTGTCCTGTACACGAGCTTATTCAGCATGTAGTTTTGAGCACTGTCTGAGGCTGACCTTCCTGGAGAACACAGTGATGTCCAAAGTATGATGTCCTTGTTGAAGGAGCTTATAGTCTAAGAAAGGAGATAAGACATGTCCAAGGACCATGAGAGCATGCAGCCGAATATAATAATAATTCAATAAAAAGAGGCCTGGGCACTCTGTAGTTGAGAGGACGATGGCAAGATCATTTCCAGCTGGGAAAACCCGAAATGCCTCATGAATGGGGTGTCATTTGAGCTGGGCCTTTCAAACTGATTCTTTAGTACTTATTTCTCTGCAGGAAAATAGAAAAACAAATAAAATAAATAGAGGAGCTTTTCCTTTTTGCCATCTGGTCCACTTTGTGGTTTTACTGTTTTTCTTAGTCACCTTAGTTGACTTTGGACTTTTAATCACGGGCTTTCAGTGTTTTTGTACTCATAAAGTGTGGTCTTCCGTAGAGAAAAGAGTTTTAATTTTTAAAAATCGGGGGACGGGTTCAATTTGTGTGCCTCTCAGCAAGCTTCGTTGGAGATGTCAGATGGAACCAATGGGGGGCCTTCATTTTCCATGGCGGTTGCTCCGTTGTTACAGCCTCATGGCTATGAGGCAAAGGTTGTGAACTCAAAATGTGTAGTATTGTGTAAGCGATTCAGGGAACACTTCCCCACAGGGGGATAAATCTTATCATCTCACTACAAAAAAAAGGAGCCTTCTTTCTCCTTCCAGGGATGATGTCACTGTGACACTGATGGTGCCAAACCTCTATCTAGAAAGCCAACTACGTCCACTTTAGGGCCCTAAAGAAGCTCAATAAAGAAAATCAGACACCAAAAAGCTATAATTCGTTGTACCCAAACGTCCAGATCGTCTCTCTCTCAACTTCCACAAGCGCCTTCCCAGCAAACTCTCTGCTTAAGAGAGATCTGGTTTTGAGGACAGCAAAGAGAATACAAGAGTATTCTCTAAGATCTGAGGTAAAAATTATACATGTAGGGCTAAAGCTGAATGCAACCAATTTTTTTAAAAAAATTATTTTTAGGATATACTGGCCACGTTAAATAATAAAAGTGAATTTTAAAAAATCTTCGTACATTAGTGGACGTAACCACATGCCATGCTTAGGGTCAACGTCCTTAGAAAAAGAAGAATGTACTGCATAAAAGAAATAATACCGTCAACGAAATTTGCAGAGTATGCAAATATTTTTTCTTTTCTTTCCTGCACTGTTCCATAGTTACTCTTAATATGTTCTATAACATAGTCCTAGAATGTAGCCTCTTTAATTCTTAAGGGAACAAGGTAGAAGTTAAAAAAAAAAATCCACTACATGTTTTTAAGCCTCTCATTGTGGATAAAGCTACGTAAGCAAGGTACGATGCAATACATTATATGTTCTGACATTTTTCTTTTAGCCTTGCCTTATCTAAGCTTCATTTCTCACTAGATATTTACACCAGAGCCAGCAGCAGATAGTCTCTGTATATCGACGAAGCAGCATTTGTCATTTCTTACAAAACTGATCCTTTTGGCTTGCCCCATATAATACAATTAAGAGAGAGCTCTTAATATTTTAAGAAGCTAAAAATCTAATCCCCTAGGAGGGAAAAACAGTAAACATTTAAATGAAATTATTTACTTGTACTTTGTGACAAAGTCAAGACAGAAAAGTAGGCATTTTTAACACTGTAGGTTTTATGACTCAGGTTAAGACCGAAGGTCAGGGATTTTACGTATTCAGTCTGTAACATAAAATTTAGTTGAGTGTTTCTTTCTCTGAGAAAAGAATACTAAAGATACATTTGACTCAAATTCAACAGCCAAGCCTGCTTGAATGAAACCACTGTCTGGCAGAATTTATGAGAGCAAAAGAAAACCGTGTAAGCAGCAGTTGGCTTTAGAAAGGGGAGGCATAACAGAAGCAAATCCAAGAACAGCAAGCTTTACCTTTGCCCTCATTTCCCATTTTAAGAACTGTGGCAGCATCACATGTTTCCAACTTGAGCCTTCTGGTTCTTATAACCACTACGCTTTGGCATTCTGGCAACTCGCTGACCCACATTTTTGGTGGCCCCACTGTGGTTCGTGTGGGTCAGGGAGCCAGGAATTGCTGACTAAACTCTTTCTGAAGCTTGTGGCTACACAGGAACCAGTGGGCCACGGTTGGATTCCTCTTCTGCGCCCGGAGCACATGACATAGTGGGACAGGGAAGGGGTACAATTAGCAGATGTCACAAGACTGCTTTCTGGATCCCCATGGAATGCTGAGAAGAGCGGGGGCAAAGAAATAGGTCTGCAATCAAACCTCCATTTATGTAGTGTCCCTGTTACGTGGCAGAATGAAGATTCATGCTGTGTCTATTTCGTCGCTATTTCTTTTTCAACTCTGCCTTTTGACTTATGAAGAACGGGCTCATCAGAGCCATGGGTAGAGCCAAATGAAATGAAAATTGGTCTTCATTCTGCTCAAGTAGAGGGGATTTTGCGACTTTTTTTTAAAGTTTTTTTTTAAGACTTGAGAGCATCGCTGTTCTGTCTAAAGAAGTGGTTCTCAAAGTGTGGTCCCCCGCCAGCAGCAGCAGCACGGGGAGGGGTTAGACGGATGGAAATGCAGCAGACTTAATCAGCATTCTGAGGCTGGGTCCCAACAACCTGGCTTTTACCAAGCCTTCCACGTGATTCTACCGCACGCTCAACTTGAGAACAGCTGATCTAAGGAATCAGTGCGGAGGTGACGTCTATGACAGTAAACAGTGTTGCCCTCCCCCTGGGAAACGGGCTGCCTGCTAATGTGTTACCAGGGGCACTTCAACTTTGCATTTTGTCCATGACATCAGACCACTCTAGTTTAGCTGAAGAAAATAAGCCACCTGCTCCCTCAAATACTGTCATTTGGCTGGTTCAAATTCAAATTGTCCAAGGTTTTCCTAAAAGCCCAAAGCACAAAATATCATTTGTATGATCGAATAGTAATTCTTTGGACCATTCTCCGTATATTGTTGCTGGTTTCTGTGCAATTAAAACGCTTATTTTCTCTCTGAAATAAATTTTTCACAATTTATAGGCTCAAAGATTTTTAGAATGGGAACGGATCTTTACAATTCATCAGCATATATATATTTTTTAACCCAGGGAGAAACTCAGGCCACAGGATGAGGGCTGTGAGAGGTGATGCGGAGGAATCTTCACGGGTGAAATGGGACTAGGTGGCCAGCAGCTAAGCTATAAATTCCTCTACTAGAATCTGAAATCAAGGACCACATCGTATTCGTTTCTTCTCTCCCTTCCATATCGCAGTTCTTGGAACAGTGTTGGCACGGTTCGATCAATGTTTGTCGAAAAATGATATGAAATAAAACGTGTGTTCCTTTTTTCCCTGCTCCTACAGGGATGAGGGAAGATGAAAATTACTTCAGTTTCTATTAAATAATAGGTTACTTCTTTGAAGTTACCAACCTAGGAGGCTGTGATCATATAAAATGGATTCTATTAACAAGAGGCCCAGGACAATGAACGGGAATTATCAGGACTGAGATCTGTCGGAAAGGCTACTTGGAGATGTTTGCACAGCACAGGCTCATTACTATGTCTGGCTCAGGTCAATTTTATTTAGCACCATGAAAACAGACTTAGCTTATGATATTTTAAGCATTTTAAACAAAGCGAGACTTATGCTATGGGGTGTGACTTTGGACCTTCCACTGTACCGCGTTTTCCCCAGATCTGGAGAGGCAAGAAACTGTTTCTTTATGCATCGCGAGCGCAAAGTGGGAAGCCCCCTCCTTCTCCCTTCTAATATCACCAGGAATGAATAGGCAGCATGTTTCCCATAATTCAGCAATAACTGGGCTATTATTCTTTAATGTCTCAGTTTATTAATGTAACCAGTATCATTCCTACCATGCCCATGTAATTAAATTACCCAACAGACATTTGATATGAAGCTCTCAATCCCCACAGAAGCCCAGAATTTCTATGCCCCTTTGTGAGTCCCTAATGAATGAGTGGCACAGACACTTCTGTCATCCACGTTCATTCACTGTCCTCTCTGATTGCTCTGCTGTGTCGCAGGGCCTGGCTCCTGCAGACAAACTGGGAACCGTTCAAAAGTAGAGGAGGGTCACGTTTCCAACAGCAACAAGCACTAGGTATGCTATCACCTTCCTTTCTGTTTGTCCGGCTAAACCAGAGGCTGGCCAAATTAAATTCTGAAACCACTGCCTGGGTGGATCAATGGTACATTCTTTAACCTTGGCTCCCGAATGCTAATCCTTCCTTGGGTCATGAGTATAAAGGGAAAATCAACTGAAACATTTTTTTAAAGCAACCATTGTGTCCATCCGAAGATATGTCACCTTGTGACTTTGTGAAAAGGAAAACAAATAGTTTTACTTAATAATTAACTGTTTGACTTTAAAACTTTGCAAATGGAGCTATAATAATGAAGCTTCCTCAATGCAGATGCTATCCCAATCCCGCTTGTGAAAAGGTACCTGTGATTATTAATAAAATAATGGATTTTTCTTACATCAACTGTTTATTTCAAGCTATTAATTACAAAACACAAATCACGCGAAATGTTGTAGAACTTGGACATGAATTCTTTAAAATAATCAAGAGACAGTACAGTAGGGATTCCTTTATTCCTAGAAATGGCACTTTAGAGACTCTAGATGTTTCTAAAGACTTTTTAAAAACTTGTGTTTTGCATTTAACAAAATGTAACACGATTATCTTAGTACATATTTGTTATGAGGAGAGAGTCAGATTCGAATGCACACCTTGACACCTGATTTTTGAATATTTAGTTACATGCTTTATATATGGCAGGAAGAGTATAAGGAGATGTAACTGTAGAGGAATAAAAATTGAGATCTAATCTCAAAAACAATTACTTTGCTTTAACATGAAAGAAGCTTCAAATCAAAGTATATGATGCCCACATTAAGGAGATTAGAAATGTTTCCAACCAACCAACCAACCTTTTATTTTTTAAATAAATTTATTTATTTTATTATCTTATTTTATTTATTTATTGTTTCTGGCTGCGTTGCGTCTTCGTTGCTGCGGCAAACGGGGGCTACTCCTCGTTGCGGTGCACGGGCTTCTCATTGCAGTGGCTTCTCTTGTTGCAGAGCACAGGCCCTAGAGCTCGCGGGCTTCAGTAGTTGTGGCACACGGGCTCAGTAGTTGTGGTTTGCGGGCTCTAGAGCGCAGGCTCAGTAGTTGTGGCGCACGGGCTTAGTTGCACCATGGCATGTGGGATCTTCCCGGACCAGGGCTCAAACCCGTGTCCCCTGCATTGGCAGGCGGATTCTCAACCACTGCGCCACCAAGGAAGCCCCCAACCAACCTTTTAGAACGGCTATTTGAGAGAAGAAATCACATCTTACTGGAATCTAGAAAATTTAAATGTGGCTAAAATCTGAGTAAAAATTACTCTCTTACTTTGACTGCTCTTTAATGTTAAAGTTTGTTTATATATGATCAAAATAATTTTAATTTATGTGATGTCTCAACTGCACAGATACACAGAAAAAGTATTAAATTTAAATCCTGAAAATATTTGAGGTGAAAAGAATACTTACAGTTATTAGTAACTATTCTGTTAGTCTCAGAAGAACTCAATAAAGGTACAAGAAAACATCTAAAACATACACCTGAAACTAACACAACATTGTAAACCAACTATATTCCAATAAAAATTAAAAAAAAGAAAACATCTGAAAAAGAAGGGACAAATAGAAAACGAACAACCAGGTAGGAAACCTAATCTTAACAATACCAATAATTACATTAAGCATGAAGGGACCAAGCACTCCAATTAAAAGGCAGAAAGTGTCAGACTGCACTTAAAAATATATATATAATTAATTATATGCTATGTAGAAGAGACACACTTTAAAGATAAAAACACAAAAAGATTAAATGTAAGAAGATAGAAAAAGATATACTATGAAAATACTCAGCATAAAAAATTAGCTGAGCTATAATAATGTCAAATAGGATAGTCAATGAACATTTGTCAGAGACAAACAGGAACTTCTCATAATGACAAAAGGGCAAATTGTCAGGATGACATAATGACAGTAAATGTTTATATATTTAATAACAGAGCTTCAAATTAAATGAAGAAAAAGTGCCAGAACTAGAGAAGAAAACGACAAATCCATGCTCCTAGTTGCAGATTCTATACCTCTATTTATTTTTTATTTATTTATTTTTAACCATTTTTTTAAACCACTTTTAATTCAAGTATAGTTAATTTACAATTGTGTTAGTTTCAGGCATACAGCAAAGTGATTCAGTTATACATCTATCTATCTATCTATCTATCTATCTATTTTCAGATTCTTTTCCATTATAGGTTATTACAAGGTACTGAATATAGTTCCCTGTGCTATAAAGTAGGTACTTGTTGTTTATCTATTTTATATATAGTAGTGTGTATCTGTTAATTCCAAACTCCTAATTTATCTCTCTCCCTACCTGCCCCTCTGCTAATGCTTTCCTAACCATGTTTGTCTTCTATGTCTGTGAGTCAATTTCTGTTTTGTATATAAGTTCATTTGTATCATTTTTTTAAGATTCCTCATATAAGTGATATATATAATATTTGTCTTTCTCTGACTTAATTCACTTAATATGATAATCTCTAGGTCCATCCATGCTGCCGCAAATGGCATTATTTCATTCTTTTTTTTTAAACTTTTAATTTTATATTGGAGTATAGCTGATTGACAATGTTGTGTTAGTTTCAGGTGTAAGGCAAAGTGATTCAGTTATACATATACATGTATCTATTCTCTTTCAAATTATTTTCCTATTTAGGTTGTTACATAACATTGACCAGGGTTTCCTGTGCTACACAGTAGGTCCCTGTTGCTTATCCGTTTTAAATATAGCAGTGTGGACATGTCAATCCCAAACTCCCTAACTATCTCTTCCCCCCCACCCTTCCCCCTGGTAACCGTAAGTTCGTTCTCTAAGTCTGTTTCTGTTTTGTAAATAAGTTCATTTGTATCATTTCTTTTCAGATTCTGCCTATAAGCAATGTCATACAATATTTCTCTTTCTCTGTCTGACTTACTTCACTCCGTATGATGATTTCTAGGTCCATCCATGTTGCTGCAAAAGGCATTATTTCATTCTTTTTAATGGCTGAATAATATTCCATTGTGTGTGTGCGTGTGTGTGTGTGTGTGTGTGTGTGTACACACTGTATCTTCTTTATACATTCATCCGTTGATGGACATTTAGGTTGCTTCCACGTCTTGGCTACTGTAAATAGTGCTGCAAAGAACACTGGGGTGCATGCATCTTTTCGAATTAGAGTTTTCTCTGGATATATGCCTAGGAGTGGGATTGCAGGATCATATGGTAACTCTATTTTTAGTTTTTTAAGGAACCTCCATACTGCTCTCCATAGTGGCTGCACCAATTTACATTCCCACTAACAGTGTAGGAGGGCTCCTTTTTCTCCACACCCTCTCCAGCATTGATTATTTGGAGACTTTAAAAAAAAATTGGAATATAGTTGTATTTGTAGAGTTTTTAATGATGGCCATTCTGAACAGTGTGAGGTGATACCTCATTGTAGGTTTTTTTTTTTTTTTTGGCGGTATGCGGGTCTCTCACTGTTGTGGCCTCTCCCGTTGCGGAGCACAGGCTCCGGACGTGCAGGCTCAGCGGCCATGGCTCATGGGCCCAGCCGCTCCGCGGCATGTGGGATCTTCCCGGACCAGTGCACGAACCCATGTCCCCTGCATCGGCCGGTGGACTCTCAACCGCTGCGCCACCATGGAAGCCCCCTCATTGTAGTTTTGATTTGTATTTCTCTAAAATTAGCAATACAGATCAACTTTTCACGTGTCTGTTGGCCATCTGTATGTCTTTTTTATTTATTTATTTATTTTATTTATTTATTTTTGACTTCATTGGGTCTTCGTTGCAGTGTGCGGGCTTCTCATTGCGGTGGCTTCCCCCGTTGCAGAGCACAGGCTCTGGAGCACAGGCTCAGGAGTTGTGGCACATGGGCTCAGTAGTTGTGGCTCATCGGCTCTAGAGCGCAGGCTCAGTAGTTGTGGCGCACGGGCTTAGTTGCTCCATGGCATGTGGGATCTTCCCGGACCAGGGCTTGAACCCGTGTCCCCTGCATTGGCAGGCAGATTCCCAACCACTGCGCCACCAGAGGAGCCCCATCTGTATGTCTTCTTTGGAGAAATGTCTATTTAGGGCTTCTGCCCATTTTTTGATTGGGTTGTTTCTTTGATATTAAGCTGTATGTGCTGCTGGTATACTTTGGAAATCAATCCCTTGTTGGTAGCACTGTTTGCAAATATTTTCTCCCAGTCCATAGGTTGTCTTTTCATTTTGTTTATGGTTTCCTTTGCTGTGCAAAAGCTTTTGAGTTTAACTAGGTCCCATTTGTTTATTTATTTATTACTTTTTGTGGTACGCGGGCCTCTCACTGCTGTGGCCTCTCCCATTGCGGAGCCCAGGCTCCAGACGTGCAGGCTCAGTGGCCATGGCTCACGGGCCCAGCCGCTCCGCGGCATGTGGGATCTTCCCAGACCGGGGCACGAACCCGTGTCCCCTGCCTCGGCAGGCGGACTCTCAACCACTGCGCCACCAGGGAAGCCCCCATTTGTTTATTTTTGGTTTTATTTTCATTACTCTAGGAGATGGATCCAAAAAAATATTGCTGTGGTTTATGTCAAAGAGTGTTCTACCTCTGTTTTCCTCTAGGAGTTTTATAGTTCTACAGTATATATGCCTCTATTTAAGTAACAGATACAACAACTAGACAAAAAAAGTCAGGTCTTTAAAAAAAACCCCAAATATTTAAAAAGTAAATAACACACATCTAAATAATCCACGAGTAAAGGAAAAAATCACAAGTAAAATTAGAAAGTACTTTGAACTGAATGAAAAACAAAGCTCAATATATCAAAATCTGTGAGATGCAGCTAAAACACTGCTGAGAGGGAAATTTGTAGAGTTAAATGTCTATAAAAGAAGGAAAGTTTAAAATCAGTGATCTAAGTTTATACCTTAGGTAGCTAAAAAAAAGAGCAGCAAATTAAGTCCAAAGTAGTGGAAGGAAGGAAAAGTAATACATCACAATCAGGAATATAAGGTTAATTTAACATTCAGAATCAATCAACCAATAAAATTCACCACATTAAGAGGAAAAAGGAGAAAAATCACATGATCATTTCAATAAGGGCAGATAAGGAGTTTTATAAAATTCAACATCCATTCAATGATATGAAACTCTGCTAACTAGGAATTGAAGGCAATTTTATCAACCAAATGAACAGCACCTATGGAAAAACCTACAGTTCACATCATACTTCATCGTGAAAGATTGAACACTTTCTCCCAAGGTCAGGAACAAGACAAAAATGTCTGCTCTAACCACTAATATTCAACAATGTACTGGATACTACAGCCAGGGCAGTAAAACAAGAAAAGTAAATAAAAAGACATAAAAATTTAAAAGGAAGTAAATCTGTTCTTTGGAAAAAAATTGCATGATTGCTTATATAAAAATTTCTGAGGAACCTACAAAAAATTGCTCAAAATAATAAGTACATTTAACAATGTCACAGAATACAAGATTAATATAGAAATCAGTCATATTTTTTATAATTGCAGCAGGATGAAAGACGGGGACTTGATTTAAAGACGTGCAAGACCTAGACTGAAAACTATAAACTACTGCTGAGAGAAATTTTAAAAGACAGAAATAAATGGAGAGATATACGATGATTATTGCTTTGAAGATTCAATATTGTTAAGATGTCAATTCTGCTCTAATTGATCTATAGATTTAATGCAACTCCTGTTAAAAGCCTCAAGGCTGTTTTGTAGAAACAGACAAGTTGATTCCAACATTTACATGAAAATGCAAAGGAACAAGAATGGCCAATCTTTAAAAAAATAACAAAGTTGGAGAACCCACACTACTTTACTTAAAAACTAATTATAAAGCTACAGTAGTCAACACAGTTTGTTTCTGGCTTGAGGACAGACTGAGACCAATGAAACAAAATGGAATCCAGAAATATAGTCACATATATATGGTCAGTTGATTTTCAACAAAGGCGCCAGCGTAATTAGGCGGGGAAAGGAACAGTCTTTTCATAAAATGGTGCTGGAATAACTGGAAAATAATGTAAGAAAAAACGAACTTTGACCTCTACCTCATATTACATAGTCATTAAATTGAGATGTAGCATAGACCTAAACTTGAAAGCTAAAATTGTAAAGATTCTAGAAAAAAACAAAGGCAAACATCTCATTACCACAAAGTAGAAATACATTTTTCACAGAAGAAACAAAAAATAATAAACATAAGAAATTGAAAATTGTGCTTCATCTAAATTTAAAAGTTCTGTTGGACTTCCCTGGTGGCGCAGTGGTTGAGAATCTGCCTGCCAATGCAGGGGACACGGGTTCAATCCCTGGTCCGGGAAGATCCCACATGCTGCAGAGCAACTAAGCCCGTGCGCCACAACTACTGAGCCTGCGCTCTACAGCCCGTGAGCCACAACTACTGAGCCCTCGTGCCACAACTACTGAAGCCCGCACACCTAGAGCCCAGTCTCTGCAACAAGAGAAGCAGCCATCTCAATGAGAAGCCCGCGCACGACAATGAAGAGTAGACCCCACTCCCCGCAACTAGAGAAAGCCCGCGTGCAGCAACAAAGACCCAACGCAGCCAAATAAATAAAAAAATAAAAAATTTTAAAAAAGGTCTGTAAAAAAAAAAGTTCTGTTCATCAAAGACACTGTTAAGAAAATGAAAAGGTAATATATAGACCAGGAAAAATATTTTATCTATCCATCTAGCCATCCATACACACACACACACACCTGACACAGTAATTGTATCCAGGATATATACTGAGTTGGCCAAAAAGATTGTTTGCTTAATGAATACGTTGTTCAATAAAGTTCTTGGTGAAAATGAAATATGTGTCTTTTATTTTTACTTAAAACCGAAGGAACTTTTTGGCCAACCCAATATAATACCCCTCCAATTCAATAATAAAAAGATAATCAACCCAATAAAAATGGGTAAAAAATGTGAAGAGAAATTTTACAGTGGAAAGTACATGAACAGAATAAGTACAGAAAAAAGATTTTTAACATCGCTGTTTATCATCAGGGAAGCGTAAATTAAAAACTCAACAAGATATCATTTCATACCCATGGGAATGGTAAAGATTAAAAAGACATCACCAAATGTTGGTGAGGATGTGAAGCAACCGGAAGAATCTTCCTACATTACTGGGGCGAGTGTAAAATGGTGCAAGCACTTTGGAAAACTGTTCTGCAGTTTCTAGTACATACACCTATGCTGTTCCCCGCAATTCTGCTCTCAGGTATTTACCTAAGGGCAGTGAAAACACATGTCCTCACAAAGACTTACACACAAATGTTTAGAGTAACTTTATTCATAACAGCTCCAAACTGTATATAACCCAAATGTCCATCAGAGGTGAATGGATAAATAAGTTGTGGTATGTTCGTGCAGCAAAATACTACTGGGCTATAAAAAGGAACAAAAAATTGATGTAGACAACAACATGGGTGAATCTCAAAGCATTATGCCAAATAAAAGAAGTCAGACACAGAGAGTTCACAAGGCATGATTCCATTTATATGGTGGTGAAAGTGAGAACAGCCAATGTCTATGGGAAAGGGCCTGGAGGAACTTTCTTGGGGTGCTAACAGTGTTCTAGTGGTTGGACTCGCGCTTCCTTGGCGTATGCATTAATAAGACTCATTAAATTGTGCCCTTCTGATCTGTGCAGTTCACCTTATGTCAGTTTTTACCTCAATTAACAAGTTCTGGTGATTCCTATCTTTTTCATAGCAGTGGTCTGTCAGTCACTGCTAGCTTGTTTGAAATACAACATAGGAATCTCGGGGGTCAATTGCTAATCAAGGTCACTTCCATTTGGTATCTCTTCCCCTCTCTTTTCCACCAAGAGTCCATCAGACATAGTAGGAATTGAGAAATACATGCCTCCAATTACATCCTAGTTTCTCTCTGTCCTTACTGCTCTTGCTGTTTATACTGTATGCCCTTTTCTCCCCTACCCTAAAAGAAAATCTATGATCTGTTCTCTAACAAGGTTAGGGAATTTTTGTCGAATTTTAAGTGTAGGTGAGTTTCAAGCTGAAGTTCTGTTTAAATTTCTTATTCTTCCAACTTCAAAGTATTCTGCCTTTAAAGGCAAGGGATTCCTGCCTATAATATTATACACTTACTCATGATTCTTGAGGTACACCGTCAGGGTGTGCTACCTTTGTGTATTTTTCCAACCTCTACCACGGAGTACATATTACACCTGAATTAAAATCAGTTGTCAAGGGTTAGCTGTGATACCCTTAATCTAAAGTTGTTAATTTTACCCTAATTATGATTCTCACACTGAGTCTGAAACCACAGGGTTTTTCTGAGTTGGGTGGGAGGGGTCGTTTTTAAAGCAGCACTTCCTAATGGCTCTATTATTGAGTTTTTCTTTGGAAAGAGCAGAGAATCATTTTGTCCTCGATATTCATAAGCCGTGTTTGCTGTTGTTGTTGTTCAAGACTCCAACTCCCTCCCTTCCCCAAAGAGAGCCAAGGATAAGGCTGTTCACGAGTGTTAGGGTTTGATGATGGAGGTGGAGTGTTGTTCTCAAGGTCACCAGGCTGTCTTCAGCCCCTGAACATGTGGTGGAAAGCAGAAGACATGTTGGCGTGTGAACTTCGTCCATTTGTGACCAGAACATCAGACTTGTGAATTCCAAGGTCTTTGGATTTTGCCCGGGCGACCTCCTTTTCCCTGCTACCAAAGAATTCTTTGAGCTAAGGCTCATTTCCTCTTACACTTATTTGTGAGAGCTACTTAAGATATTTTGTTAAAATGAAAGTGCTTAAACCTAATTTAAACTTAAACCAAGAAGCGACATAATATCTCTAAATAAAATCGGAAACCCCCAAATTCCTCATTCTTTCATCCCTAACCATGGTTCACGATAACATCCTAAACAATCTTTTTGTATAATCAAGTATTTATATACAACCACAGGCTTTAGAAGATTTGTACATATATGTGTATAGTATAGATTCCCATTCAGATATAGTTTATATATATAAAATATATTTTGAAGAAATACATGTATAGAGTTATTGTATTTACATTGTATATATATATGTGTATATATATATATGTGTATATATATATATATATATCCTCTCACACAAATATGTAAGCACACTCTTATTTCAAAATAGTCTCTGCATTTCCCCTCCAGATCTGGGAAATAAAGAGTCTAAGAATATTGCTTTTCATTCTCAACAAAGAAGTGGGAAAGAGCTTATGAAAACCTTATTTTGATCCCTTCAAAAATATGCTTAGGAACGAACGTAAGCTCCAAGGATAAGAGCGATTTGACAGAATTGCGATTCTCAGAGAGCAATTTTCTCAGAATTCTCGAACGACTGGTTTCTACAAAACCAAGCAAACACATCAAACACACACACACACTGGGGCCCTTGTCAATGAGGCCCTCGCTATCGATGCTCAAGGGATGCTAGAAACTACTCTGTTCCTGGTTTCAGTAAATCTGCTCTCTGGATGGATCCTGCAGCCCCAAATTAAGTAGGTTTTGGTGTGTAGATTTGGGCCAACCCCTCACAGAAAATGTCGCTGTTCCCAGTGGCAGAGCCTGGAAGGAAAAATATCACAGAAGGTCCCTGCCACAGTCTCAGAAATTCCTCCTCTGTAGAGTGACGCCGATGGCAATGCATGAGACAGACAGCGGGAAAGAGGGAGAAAGGAAGAAAGGGGGAGAGGGTGGGAGGGAGGGACGAGGGCAGAAGAAGGGCAGGACAGCAAGAAAAGAG
This sequence comes from Orcinus orca, assembly GCF_937001465.1. NCBI lineage: Eukaryota > Metazoa > Chordata > Mammalia > Artiodactyla > Delphinidae > Orcinus > Orcinus orca. Next base: position 8,243,763 of record NC_064580.1, read on the forward strand.
CAAAGAGGCCAGGAGTAATGCAGTGAGGGGGAGACGCAGAGTGGAGGGAGGGGCTGACAGGACCGGAGCGGAGCGACGTAGGAGAGCAGAAGTACAAAGGGACCTAGAGACACTAGAGAGAGACCAAAATAGAACGAAGGGAGGGTTGCAGGGACAAAGACACACTTAAAGGAGAAGAAAATAGAAGGATAAAGGGGAGAAGAGGTGCAGACTTGCAGAGACACAGGGACGGATAGAAAAGGGTCTGAGGGAGGCTGTGCAAAGAGGGGATGTTCGTCTGTACCCTGCAGGTCTGCAAGCCCTGTACTTGCCCAGACTTGAGACCAAAGAAAGAGCCCGGAGACAGCAACAGAGACATCAGTGGTTTACTGGATACGGATCTTAAACACCTGAAGCCAGGTCCTGGAGTCTGTGTGCAGCAGACGGCGGGCAGGACACGGCAGCAGCCTTCACTACTCAGGAGAGAAGGAGGCTACCCTTTATAGGGGGAACTGACGTCAGGTGGGCTCATCAGTTACCAGGGACGAAGTAAGCCCTATAATTAAGAGGGTTGGACAGTCACATGAGTGAAGCAGGGACTGTTGAGCAGGGGATGTACAGAGAGCAAGAGAACAGCCATCTGGAATGACCTAACCATACGGGAGACCACGCTGGCAGGTAAGCCACCAAACAAGGCAGCATGGGCATGTCCGAGCTGTGTGGTTGGGCACCCCTGTGATCCATCCCTTGGACTGCTCCTCTCATGAAATGCACAATCTCAGACGGCCGAGTCCAGGGAGCTTCGGGTCACCTCTCCAACCACCAAGCTGTCCTGATCTCATTGCAAACGTAGATATCACCACTCCGGCCTTCTCAGTGTCTTGATGAGTTACAAGAGGCATTCTCTTTTCCCTCCCCAGTTATGGCTCAGAAGAAGCGCGCACACATAACAGGAAATGCTAGAGTAAAGCCGGGGGTGGGGGTGGGGGGGCTGGAGCGGGAAGGAGAAGCTGTAACCCGAGGTGGAATCACCCGCAGCAGGTCTCACTGCCTTTCACAAGGTCATGGGCAGATTTTAGCAGTCATACCATCTCCAGTTGGTAAACAGAGGGAGGCCCTGCCCAGGAAGGATTAAGACCCAGACCCGAAAAGCAAATGAGACAGTCTCTGGTATCAGGACACTTTGTCTGGAACCTTGTTTCTCCAAGAAGTCAGTGGGCATTTCAGCCAGAATGACCAGGTTTAGCAAATACACAGACAGATGCCCAGTTCAATTTGAATTTCACATAAACCATAAATAACACTTTAGTAGAATACCTTTTGAAGATAAATATATCACACATAGAGAGGGCGAGAGAGACATGACACACTGAAAACGGGGGTGAAATGGGAAGGGGGAGGAGAGAGAGTGGCAGAGGACAAATGCAACGTTTGGGACACACTGATACTGAAAAGTTATTTGTTGTTTGTCTGAAATACAAATTGAACTGGGCGTCCTGTAGTTTATCTGACAACCTTGGTTTCAGGTCTGTTTTTTTCCCCCTGTTATTTTCTTAACCTATTTTCACTAATTCTACTGTCTCATCCATCCTTTTTATATCTATGGTTAATGACATCTATTATGATTTACCCTCACAGTGTAGCAATTTTCTGCTAAATACAAAAAAATTTCCTAAACTTTTGTCCCATGTGCCAGGGTTTTCTTTTGGTTTGTTTTGCTTTTCATTCTAGCATCTCTTTTGATTCAAGCAACATTTTGTCAGGAGAAAAGACAATGTGTTTACTTCTTCCAATAGCAGAAAACCTGGTATGGGATGGGAAGGACGTCAATAGGTTGGATAAATTGTTGAGTGAAGATCCAGGGAACGGAAATAAGATTGAGGAGGGGCGGTTGAGGAGACTGAATTGCACAATCAGACATCCTGTTCCTGTGTGTGGGTAGCATGGAATCCCTGTCCAGGAGCTATATTACTGCCTTCCTGTAGGAGTGGTGGGTGGGAAATGAGAATAAATGACCTCTGAGATTCCATCTAACTGGGATTTTTCTGGCATTGATTTTAAAAATGGGCCCATCGAAAAACTCTATCATCGAGCCTCATCATTCTGTGAAACACCTCCTATATGCCTTTAGAAGAAATGAGCATAGAAAACTTGGGAACCCCCCAAAATGATTAAGCTAATGTTTTAACCTTCCCGTCAAATATTCTCAGAGAATATCAGGGCACAAGGACTTTGGGGTGATTCCAGCATGTCTTGGGGAAGTGCTAGTGGGTGGAGTGGAATGTGGATATTGCTAGCGAAGGATAAACGTATGAACGCGTGGCAGCAGAAGACTGAAGAATGCAACAGGAAGATGAGAAACAGCAACTGGGACAAACAGGACTCTGACCATGGAGAAACAAAAACCCTATTCAACTTGCTACTTGAACATGGAGTGCGGTGTATGCCGCAGCGATACTCTCCCTATCCGCCCCCCGCCCCCGTGTCCTAAAATGTAGATTCTCTTTTCTGAGCATATATAGCCACAGCATTGGAGAACTCAGGAGAGAATTAGCCAGAGGCTAGGTCTTGGAGGATAGGTTGCATCTGTTCTGAATATGTTCATGGCCCACGTGTGGGCACTGACCTCCTGTCAGAGACACCTCTGAAGTGCAACCCAAGAAGATGTGTTGACCCAGAAAATGTTTATACAAAGCTTACATACTTGAAATCTTCTGTGCCTTTCGCACAGCAGCTAAAGATATTCTAGAACTGTACCGCTATCACCTTTTTCTTCTTTCTTAGTTTTAGAACTGGGATGCTGTAAGGCATAAGGGGCAAAGATAAATGGAGAAAATCCAATATATGAACAGATGTTAACTTACATTCATGGGGCACCTCAGACTTTACACAGGGCTTGGGGTTGGCTATACGCTCACACAGGACCCTCCCAACATTGCAATGAGGTAGGAATTATTGATGGCATTTTCGAGATAAGGAAACAGTAACTCAAGAAGTGAAGGTCCAGCCGGGGACCAATATCAGGGCTTTTAATTTTCAAGTTCCACGCTATTCTCGCTAAACCAGAGGTGCCTTCCCCAAGGCCACATGATTGATATGAGGTAAATTGACCTTTATGATCTTTCTTTGTGTCCAGGCAACTTACAGAGGTTCATGAAAAGAGAAAGAAGGGTAGTATAGTGATTAATTACTGAGTCCTGGAATCAAATCTCTGTTCCATCATTTATTAGCTGTACATCCAAGAGCGAGTTTCTTTCCTTTCCCAGACTTAGTTTTTCTAACAGTAGAATAGGTTGAAAAATAATATTTTCTTCACTGAGTCGTTGTGAGGATTAAATAAGTTCATATGTGTAAAGTCTTAGCATAGAAAATGCCCTCACCTGGACTTCCCTGGCAGTCCAGTGGTTAAGACTCCGTGCTTCCGTTGCAGGGAGTGCGGGTTCGATTCCTCCCCGGGGAACTAAGACCCAGTGCGGCCAAACAAAAGAAAATGCCCCCACCTGCACATACTGTTGTTAGTATGATGATTATCTCAAGGTGTGGATTATACTCTTTCCTTCAGTGCTGACTCGCCCATCAATCTAGAATGTTGCCTGTGGAGTCTCGTTCTGTGGGCTTGTTCTAAGAGCGTCAGGCATTTTGAAAGAAGGGATTAAGAGCTTCACCAAAAAGTAACTTATCTTAAAGTCCAGTCAGAGCAATCCATAGAAATATTTTCTAATGATTTTTGAGAAATGTGCAAAATGATCAGAAATCAAATGTGAGATGTGGAACAAAGCCTATTAGCAACTGAAGCTGGACTTAGAGGAAATGCACACAAAAGGGGAAGAATTCACTGTGCTCCCGCCAAGGGTATCTGTGTCTTGTCTACATCATTTTTGCTTAAATGCCTCTAAGTTTCTAAAGCCCGGAAGATAACCTTGGACTTTTAAAGCTAGGATTTTGCTGATAGGATATTAGATGATGAAGCATTTCATGACAGTGTTATTTAATTAGGAGAGAAAAGATAAACTTCGGAAATAAATTAAGACTACCAATTTCAACACTAAAAGCCTTAAAGTATGGAGTTATTCTGAAAATGTTTTGAGATGGGGAGAGACCTGCACGCTAGGGACCTGTGTGCAGAAAGGATGTGTAGATCAAGACAGCAGCCTTGGGCTCTGGGCTACACCCTGAATCACTGTACGTGGTAACAAGGTAGGACAAAGACATGCTTTCTTTTCTTTTCTTTTCTTATTTCTTCCCAACGCACTCTTTTTTTCTTAGGTGATTAAGAAGATTTCAGTCTTTGAAAATAATCTTTGTTCTTTTCACAGCTGTTAAGAATCTAGAGGAAGGTAGTTGCTCCAAGCCTGTCCACTGGGGGAAGGAGACAATCGTTCATAATCTGCTGAGCTTGCAGTCGGAACACCATAAAATACAGCCCAATGGAAGACTGATTCCACTGCTGGGAGTGGGGAGACATTCTACTAAAGGAGCAACTTGCAAAATGAATTGTGTAAAATCATGTCTCAAGAAGAAGGGGGATTTAAGAAGAAAAATAATACCAAGTGACATTTAATTGAGATGTTTGTCTTTCCAGGAAAATTAGTTGATGAATAAATATACTCAAGGTTACAACTGGGTGGAATGTCTGGAGGAATAAGTGGCTAAAACTAGCTATATTCAAGGGAATGAGAAAAGCATGTTATATTTCTATAAAGCTCTTGGTAAAAAAATAAAAAACTGGAAGAATAAGCAAACCTAGGAAACATTTTGAAATAAGATGCATTTGATATTGAGGCCTCAGTCTTCCAACTTAGTTCCCTTTTCCCCTTTTTAGCTCCTGTTGCTACTAAGAGACCTCGCCCCATCTCTCTCTGTGGCCCAGTGCCTTCATTTCTCCCTCCCTCCTGTATTTTTTATCAATTCCTGATCTCAGATGAGAGTCTGAAACCCTGGCATTTAAAGTTATAAGAACTGATATGAGATGACCACATTTTACCTCTCCTTTTCCAGAACTGCATTCTAATAGGGATCAAAGATTCATGTAGAAGTCATGATTTTACGTGGCATTCAAGACTGCGGCCAGAAAGTGGGAAGAGGGAATAAGGGAGTTTGAGGAGGAAAGGACCAAAAGAAGGGTTTTCATGAAAACACACTATGTTAAAAACTAAGAATCCCCTCTACACATGTGGAGCACGGACCTGCCAAAGGCATTATGTGCTTACCGTAGAAGGTCGAATTTAGCCCTTCCAACAACCAACCGAACTAAATCTACTTTTCGCAGGAAGCAGAGAAAGGGAATGTTGTGCAATACCTTATTATGACTTTTCTTTGGTAGTGACTTAAAAACACTTTAAATGGTAAAGACAAATTGCTTGTGGTTTACACATCCAGAGAGGGCAAGATACTTTATCCCTGACTTCTCGATTTCTTCAAATAATTACAAATTATTCTCAGTAGAAAAATTAGACTCATTTTCTTCACAAGTCTATGAGATTTTTACGTCCCCATCCTAACATAAGTGGCCCTGTGGCATTTCAAATCTGCAGTCATTGGAACAATTGGTTGACTTTGGCAGTCTCTATGACTAATGCGTTAACTTCAACCCATCAAATGAACTAAAACCGAGTGTGTTTGAATATTTGGTCTACAGATAAGCCTATGGGGGACATTCAAACAAATGAGGTGAACTTGACTTTTCTGGTCCTTTCAAGATTATGTTCAGGGGAAAGGTTACCCAACAGTTTAGAAGAGCCAAGCCAAAAACATCTACATCCAAAGCCTTCCTTTCAACAATAGACTGTCTTTGCATTTTGCTAAATTTTGTTACTTGGAATTAAAAGCTTATTAGAAGCAAGTCTTCCCTGCAAGCTGACATATTCAATTACAGTCATCTGTTCTAGAGAACAGACTGTGTCTAGACAGAAGAATACCACTGTGGCTTAGAAGGAACACGATGCGTTACAGAGGCTGGATTCTAGGGCTGGGTGACCGTTTTTTACGATCTGCGCCGGGAACACCGTTTGATAAACTGTTTCACAGCTTCCCAAATGCACGTCGGTACAAAACGACCTGAATGGCTACAGCTGAGAGCAAAAAACCCAATGAGATTAAATGACGAAGATTTGGTGGTGATGGGAGAAGAACGCGTAAGCCGAAGAGAAATAGGAAACAGAGCATTAAAAATTCAAAATAAAATCAAGCAAACAGCACCAGATCAATAGAAACGAAAGCCAAGATTCCAAGCTTTGCAAGAGAAAAAAATTCTCGTCTTTGTTGCATGTTCCAGGATCTTCACAACTGTGTTTAGGGCGGGGGTGTGGGATGAGTTATTATTCCCACGTATGTGGAATAAAAACAAGCAGTTGGCCGGCTATAAGAAATTAAACATCTGTCCCGGGAAGCTTCCTCCCAAACAGAACCATACTGAGTGCATCCCACAGGCAAAGGAACAGGCTAGGGGAACTGGCTGGTCCTGATAGAAACTTGTAAGAAAGCAGTCTTCATGTTTTGAAATGTTTAGGCTTAAATGCATGTCTAGCACTTCAGCGACCTAAAACGCAGTAGACATGTTTGATCTTAGGAAGAATCTCAGTTTAAATCAATTTTCCTAGGATGAGTTTACACGTGCTATAAATCCTGCGTGCTTTGCAAACCATTGCCAATAGGTAAGAATAGGATTGTGCTCCCCGATGCACCACCCCTGGCCTGGCCCATGAAATTGGTCATCATTTTGAGAGTCATAAATACAATCATTGTCAGCTTTCTGGTTTCCATGGCTTAGAAATCTGAGAAGGCAGGGGTTCATTTCTTACTACATTTGCCCCCTAGGTTGGAGAAGGAAGACGCAAATAAAAGCAAGGACATGACGTACGTACGGGTGGTTGCTAAGAAACATGCAACTGAACGCAGGCTGCCACTTAATAATGGCCAGAGGGGGTGTGTGCTGTGATAACATCAGCCGTGATAGCGTAGCCTCTCGGCCCAGCAGGGGCCAGTGCGGTGGGGAAAATGAAAAGGAAGGCGGTCTTGTTAGGGAAAATGTAAGAAGATCTGGAAAGGGAAATGAAAGTCTGAGGCCCTTCTCATACTGAGATGGTGCTACCGGTGCCTTGTGGGTAAAGGTTAAGCTTTGTGTTATTTTCTACTAGTAATGAAGGTGGACCGGATTAGGACTGATTCCCACTCTGCTACTTGCTCACCTGGTAGCCTAGAGCTCTTCTTTGAAAGACCGGGGCCCTGTGAGTTCACTGCTCAGGACTCCAAGAGTCACCGCATATTCCTGACTAGATTAGCCCCATCAAAAGGAAAAAGGGACTTTAGCCCTGAGCTAACTAGTTACCTAGCTCCAAACAGCCATAGGACAGACATACTGTATTATGCAACTGCCATGATCAGCACAGCCCAGTGGTCCAGAGTATAGCCTCTGGGGGTCTGGCTAACCTGGGTTCAAATTCTGATCCTTCCGCCTGGTGACCTGGGGCAAGTTACACAAACTCAAGTCTCGGACTGCTCACTGTGATTAGAAGCGCATAATAATATTCACAGGCTAGTTTTCAGCCCAGCACCCCGTGCCCCTTTTCTTCCAGTAACGGACCTCCCCTGCTCTTACTGTGGAGAAATCCCCAGCCAACGTAGGCTCTAGTGGGGTTACAAGTAAGAATACCAACACCTGCCAAACCCACCCCTGTCTCAGCTACAGTTAATTGGCACAAGGATTTGGGCAATGACTCACACCAGGTGGACCAGAATCCTGCCACTGGGATTGTAACTAGATCAGGGCATGGGGTTCACATATGTCCAGGGCAAGATGCCTTCTCTCCAGTGGTGAAGCTGGCAGGGCTACTGGCAACCACTTTTCCCATCTCATGGATAAAGCTGGTCTACGGAGGAAGAGAATGACATTGACAAGCAAAGACATGCACAGGTGGGAGAAACAAGTGCCCCAGGTCATTTGAATACCTGGCTCTAGTTCCTGAGTTCCCTGAGACCATCTTGGTTCCCACCTACCACGGATCTAGGTGACAGTTAGATGAGAAAAGAATCTTCAGCACAGTGCCTGACACAATGTATTTCATAAGTGTTGATATTAATACTCTCTCACGCCCGGGTGAAGAAGTTCATTGAACAGCTGCTTCTCACCCCATTTGTTAACTGAATCCTATGGAAAGTGGCCTGTCCAGGATGGAGGAAAGAGGACACGATGTGACTGATGTGACTACAGAGTGATGATCTGCTATGGAGTGGCCCCGCTGACAGCGACCACCCCCACTGTACCCCTCGACTCACTGAACCAAGTTGCTGCAACTGTCCAGCTGTTCCAGCTTCCAGATGGACTTATTCTTAGTGGCCAAGAGTTCCTGGGTTTCACCAAGTTAAAAGCAAACAGCTAAGCGAAAAGGGCTGGACAAAAACATTACAGAGACTAGATCCCGGCCCCGATTCTGCCACGTGTAAGTTTAAGACTAAGCACCGCTTTGGGAAGGGGTGGAAATTGAGTTCACAACACTATTGAGAAGATCCCATCCTTAACAAGTATAAGCTCTAGAGAGTCTGAGAACATGTGGAAGAGTTATGAATATTTTCCTAGAGGGCAAGAGAACTGGTATTGTGACTAAGGCCATTTCTACACATGCAAAGGAGAGAGAAGAAGCAAAGATTCAGTCCAGCAATTAATGCACTGAGCATCTTCTGTGTGTCGGCATTGAGGTTAGAGAAATTAACCACAGCTGTTATTCTTATGGCGTTCACAGGCCGACCCCTGAAACAGACCCAGAGACAAGGACTAGGAGAGCTGTGAAATCCCAGAGGAAGACGCAATGATTTACGTCTGGAAGAAGGCCAGGGAAGGAGACACAGAAGAGATAATGTTTGATCTGAGCTTTGACATTCAACAGGCAGAGAAGAGCTGGGAGGTCTTCGTGAGCAGAGACAACGTGGAGTCAGGGTGGCAGGATGGTGCAAGGCATGCTTGGGAAGAGCCAAAAAGGACTGTGGCTAGAACACAAGGTACGTTGGCACTGACATCCAGCTACGCAGATGGAGCCACTGAAGACGTCAGAGCTTGGGAGGGAGGTGCTCAGTCTGTTAGTGGGCTCAGCGTGGGGACAGGGGAAGGCTGGAAGGGATAGGGGACACTAGAGGAAAGAAGAACCATCATAATCGTTCAGAACAGACTTGACGAGGATTAGCACGACAGTGAGAGTTAATGTAGTGGCAGCTGGGATATGAAGGTGTTTTCTTTTTTCTTGGCTGCGTCGGGTCTCAGTTGAGGCATGCGGGATCTTTCGTTGCGGCGTGCGGGCTTCTCTCTAGTTGTGGCGCGTGGGCTCCAGGGCACGTGGGCTCAGTAGTTGTGGTGCGTGGGCTTAGTCGCCCCGAGGCATGTGGGATCTTAGTTTTCCGATCAGGGATCCAACCCGTGTCCCCTGCATTGGAGGGCGGATTCTCTACCACTGGACCACCAGGGAAGTCCCTGTTTTTTTTTTTTTTAAAGCAATCTATGAGTCAGAGGATTCCAAAACATTCACAGTCTGTTTTAAAACTCAAAATATTTGTGAATTTCAAGTGAAAGCAAATCTTCAAAAATCGCAACTTCAAGACCTCATTGACCCGCTATATAAATTTTCCTAATTAAGGCAAGGGCTGCGGATGATAAGACAATAAAATGATCACTTGTGTGTGTATATTAAAAATGTTTTCTCTAGGCTTTAAACTCATTTCTTCATGGAAAGCTTTAAACTCATTTCTTCATGGAAAGCTTTTTCTCATTACCTTCCCTCTTCTGAGTATTTGGAAGCTACCCATTAAGTAGTCCTTCCTTTGAACCCCAAATTTGTGGGATTTATTTTATGAGAAGACCTTTATGCATTTAAGATCTGCGCACACCTTTTTAAAAAAATTTTTTTAAATTTACTTTTGTTTATTTTAATTATTTATCTTTGGCTGCATTGGGTCTTCGTTGCTGCGCGCGGGCTTTCTCTAGTTGCAGGGAGCGGGGGCTACTCTTCGTTGCGGTGCACGGGCTTCTCATTGTGGTGGCTTCTCTTGTTGCAGAGCACGGGCTCTAGGTGCATGGGCTTCAGTAGTTGTGGCACGTGGGCTCAGCAGTTGTGGCTCGTGCGCTCTAGAGCGCAGGCTCAATGGTTGTGGCACACGGGCTTAGTTGCTCCGCGGCATGTGGGATCTTCCTGGACCAGGGCTTGAACCCGTGTCCCCTGCATTGGCAGGCGGATTCTTAACCACTGTGCCACCAGGGAAGCCCACGCACACCTTTCAAAAGTTCCTCACACTATACCTTTCAAAACCAAAAGCTTCAGACATTAGGCCTGATCTTGCAGAAAAAAAGGAGGAATTTTTTTTTTTTAGATGTATCAATTCTTTAAGCTTCTGGGATCCATTTAGTGAGCTGGAGATGACAACGGTTCATGAGATTCTAGTGGCCCAAATCATGAGGAACTTATACAGTCTTGCTGCCCCCGGGAATGATATTCATATATTTCCGTTGACAACTGGCTCCAGCTTCTCCCACCTGGCTGGCCTCTCCCCTGCTCGCTGTCCACAGGGCCCCTCTTCAAGCAGTCCCATTGTTCTCCGGCCCCCGCCCATCGAGCCGGCTGTCATGAGGCTAAGACACAGAGCCAGCAACGGCAGGGCCAGGGCTTCACGGTCCCAGGCCCAGGTTCAATTTACAGCCCTTTCCCATGGGACAGAAAACAACTAAATGTGAAAACTCACCCCTGATTTATGAGGTGCACTTTGTGAAGTCTGAAATTAAACAGCAAGCAAGTTGAGATCACGCTGGTCAATGTAGCTAGCCTTAAAGATTTATATACTAGCCTGAACGACTCAGAAGGAGGTCTGAGTTACAGACGAGTGCATAGTTATAGGTTATTGATGCCTTTACATCGAGAAAAAACTTCTCTTAATTTACAGGAATTGACTATAATGTTGGGGAGTTATCACCTGAGTAACTTATTGTTATGAATTAACCCATCCCCGAAAGCTAGTGGGAACTATAATAATTACAATGAAGTGAATGAATGGAACACAAAGTAGGGTTTAGGGAGATGTAAAACCAGTTTCAGGGTTATCAATACACACGTTGGTGGCCGTGTAGCACGTATGCCATGTCACCCAGAAGAAAAATGCCTTCACCCACAGTGTACAGTAGATGGTGGGTTATGAGATAAGCAGGGGTCTGACTGCTGGTACTTTCAGCCTCATTAATTCCATGTGCCAGAGAAACGTGTGACAGGGCATGTCGGTACCATGGGGCTGGGGCTGGGAGGTACACTCTGGTGCTGTCATAAGACAAGAGCGTCTTTGCTGCTGCTACTGCAAGAGCCCCTTCTTTCTACTGCTCCTCTGCAGTCAGCTCTGGGGTCATGCATAGTTTTCATCTGTGCAGAACAGATTATTTCTGGAAGGTTCTGACCCTATCCTCACGCACAGCCACACTATGTAACGTGGGGTGTTTCGTATATCTTCACGGCCAGAAATGCCTCTGCTAAGAGTGCACCATTTCCCCATCCTCTCTTTCCACTTTATCTGAAATTCCCATCATAGGGGCTCTTCCTCAATGTTCGATTAGGCCTGAAAGAGCTCTGTCTCCACAGGGCACTGATACATTGCAGACAGTATGTGAAGAGGAAGGCGCAAAGGGTCCAAGCAGAGACGTCATCACCAGAAAGGGTAGACCAGGACCTCACGACTCCCAGTGCGGTCCACGCACCAGCGGCATTAACATCTCCTGGGAACCCGGTAGAAATGACGAATCCTGGGCCCCGCCTCAGACCCGCTGAGTCAGAGTCTGCGCTGTAACAGGATGATTTGACGGCACGTTACGGTTTGCACTGACCTTGAAGAAAGAGGAGCAGTGTTGTTTGGAACAAGGATGGCCAAACCAAGATGACTAACGAGATGGTTGAAGAGAAACTCGCTATCATGCCAGGGAGCAATATCCCACCCATTGATTCCCGAAGCGGGATGAGCACCGGACTGTTCACGAATGTACATTTCCAGATCACATTGCAGAATTCAGGTTCTATTGATCTGAGGAGGTGCCCAGGAATCTCCATTTTTAGCAAGCACCTGTGTGCTTCTCCTGCAGCTGGTTGTTTTTGGGTCTCCTATAGATCACTCTGTGTCCCAACTAGCTACTACCTACCACTGCTTCTAAGCCGCCATCATCATAACTTCATGGGCATCAACGTCACGATCTGGTCGCTGAGTAACCCGGGACCATTCTCAAGTCCACAGCCATCTTCAGACTTACTGACCGTGAAAACTTGAAATTATAGACCTGCATTTGCTGTTGGCCTGACTAGAGTTATCCAAGACAGCTGATGAAGTGAGTCTATATTTAGAAGCATACTAGTGAGTATACTTTTGTTGAGGGGAAATGCCAGTGATTCCAAATGGGCAGGGGGACATAGGGTTGTGTCCTCAGTATCACAGTCACGCCTGCTGGCGATGCTGTCACTTCATCAGAAAACGATACAAAGTCAACACAGGATTTCTCTCAGTAATTTTCTCATCGAAAACAAAGGTCTCTACTTCCTGAAACAAGAAGGGAATTTCAGGCCTGATGCTTGATCAACGGTCAGCATTTGCCCTCCCTGTCCCCTCCGGAGGCTTCAGAAGAAACACCCAGCTTTCCACACGGGGCCCACTTCTCTCCTGGAGTCATAGGAAATGCTGGCTTCTCTTGCAAAGGATTTTGCCTCACAGGGCGGCAGTTTGGAAAGAGTCTTCTTTTCCCTAAAAATGCCAACATAGGGACTTCCCTGCTGGTCCAGTGGTAAAGAATCCACCTGGCAATGCAGGGGACGCGGGTTCGAGCCCTGGTCAGGGAACTAAGATCCACATGCCGCGGGGCAAGTAAGCTCGCGTGCTGCAACTGCTGAGCTCGTGTGCCTCAACTAGAGCTCACGTGCTCTGGAACCCGTGCACCACAACTACAGAGCCCAAGAGCCCTGGAGCCTGCACGCCACAACTAGAGAAGAGAAAACCCGCACGCCACAACTAGAGAGAAGCCCGCGTGCCGCAACGGAAGATCCCGCATGCCTCAATGAAGATCCCGTGTGCCGCAACTAAGACCCAACGCAGCTAAAAAAAATAATAAAATAAAAAAATAAATAAATCTTAAAAAAAAAAAAAGCCACCGTAAGGAGTATGGTGCAGGGACCAGGAGTGTGAATTCTCCGGCCAGTCTGCCTCCTTCAAGTCCTACTAGTCTCTTACAAACGATGACACCTCGGGCAAGTTCCCCTGTGCCTCAGGTGGGCCCCTAGAAAACGGGATCCTCATAATACCTCTGTCACAGAGCCACTGAGAGGATTAAATGGGAAAATGTAAGGTGATGGACCTAGTAGATAGCATCGTCAACCTGTTCCCCAAAGCCCCTCCACCTAGAAACTTGCAAGAGCAGATGGTGGCCAATTGCCCAGACCCCTTCCTCCATGGCCTCCTGGGTACCCAGATTTCTCTATCCTCTGCAGGGAAACTGGCACCCAAATGGGGACATTGTTCTGTAGGGCGGCCCATCAGATGAGGACATGTTTTTCTCCCTTTCTCTTGTTCACCTCACCTTTCAGAGTCTAGAGTCCACTACCGCATTCTTCATTTGTTTCTTCAAAAGAAAAGTCTGCAAGGACTTCACTCTAACAGGCCCAGTGAAAATGCATCTGAACTTCCAAAGGCCCTGCCCCACCCTCTCACCCCCGCCAAGGCCCCTTTCATCTGGCAGTCTCTAATCTAGAACCAGTTAGAACGAACAGACCCTGCTCCTCTGTAAGTCCTGCCCCTTTCGGCAGATGCCTGCCAGATCTGGCCCCTGTTGCCTCTGTTTGCTCAAATGGCTTTTGTCATATTGAGGGGAAATGGGAATAGGACATGTGGTGGGAAGGGGTGGGTAGAAACAGAAATCTTCAAAGACAAAACAAATGAGCGCTGAGCCCCCAGTTCCATGTGTAACATCCGTGGGAGTCACGAGGTTGCCGAAACGGTGGCAGTCGTCGGCTAACTAGGAGGGTGAACGGTATGCTGTGCTGGTTTGGCTGAAAAGACTGTCTTCCCCAGTAAGCAAATTATTGATTATAAACTGTTATGATTCCATCGGAGCCGTTGTGGCCAACTGCATTATTCCATCTGCCTTAAATGTCTGCTGTGTTCCCATGCCAAAACCCTTATGAAATTTCCACTGGAAAAAAAAATGAGTAGCAAATTCGGGTCTCAGTGCTCATATATAATTTCAGATTTCATTAATGGTTATTAAATATATGCCCTGAGGAAGGATAAAGTTCTTCATATGAATGGAAAGAGAATTGAATTTATAAATAAGGTGACTCTGTTTTCAAGGACTATTCATTAGACATATCCAGGACATACTTTTTTAAAAAAAACTTTCAAATGAAAGGTGTTTAAAATCTCACAGGATAAAAATGTTGGGAAGGGGCTTCCCTGGTGGTGCAGTGGTTGAGAGTCCGCCTGCCGATGCAGGGAACACGGGTTCGGGCCCCGGTCCGGGAAGATCCCACATGCCGCGGAGCGGCTGGGCCTGTGAGCCATGGCCGCTGAGCCTGCGCGTCCGGAGCCTGTGCTCTGCAACAGGAGAGGCCGCAACAGTGAGAGGCCTGCGCACTGCAAAACACACACACACACACACACACACACACACGCGCGCGCGCGCACACACACACACACACACACACACACACAAATGTTGGGAAAATGCAGTCTTGCTCAAAAAATTCAAAACACCCCTAAGTCCGAAATATTGTTCTTCGCCTGGAATTTGAAAATGAATTTGGGGGACATTTTTTTTTAAGTTGTAAAAATATTTTCATATTGCGGCCCAAAGATATCCACATTTAGGAAAGATGGATGTATCTATTGGTAGGTGGAAAACTGGATGCTAAACAGAATGTTGAAATTAAAAAAAAAACTCCTTTTAAGAACCACAATTATAAAAAGATGAAAAGAGGCTATTTAAGTAATTTTGACTAAGTGAAGCCCTTCGAAGCTTTAGGCTACTAAAGCCACGTAACCTGGACAATATATTCTTAGGAGGAGTTGTCAAATGCCCAAGTAAGAAATTCAAATCCTTTTCAGGCCTGTTGCAAATCTCCCTGAAAGCTGTACAAATGGCACGCTTTTAGCTTACAGTGAATAAGTAGATGGAGAATGTTTTTTTAATCTTAATGAGTGCAAGTTAAGTATCTGCCCGAGCGCTAAACTCCTAAGGAGAGAGACTGTTGAACTCAAGACATTTTTGTACCAGGTGAGTTTCCTGACATCTATTTACACTGAATTGTCTTATTAGCCAAGAAGAGATAAGATCATTTTTTTTGTCATCAGCTGGCCTGCTGCTGCTACATGAAGTATCATTAGAGTTAAAATATACAGAAGGTCTTCAAGAGTAGTGAGTTCAAATTTCAGCTCTTCTCACTCAGAAATGAGCTTGGTGATATTTTCTAGCCAAAAAAAGAGCTTTTATAAATAACCTTAACACAAATAAACTGTTGATGCAATGAAGACAATTTTTCTATTTGAATTTTATGTCATGAGACCCCCTGAAATGGAATTTTATCTTTGAAAACAAATAATTCCCAGAGAGGGGCTGAGATGAATAAAACCTCCCTCCTGCCCTATCTTGTATTCATTTCTCGAGTGAGGTGCACTGTGTGACGGAGCAGATGTGATTAGCCCGACCTGTGGGACCAGCAGGCCATTTTCTATTGACCCTGTAATCTCTACGATCAGTCTCAGATCTAGGGAACATTTCCCTCGGAAAATTCACATCATCGCAAATGAAAAGTCTCATTATTCAAAAACAATAATTATTCAGTTGTAGAATACATCAAACATAATTCTTATTTTTACTGTTTTCTAGGTATCCAAATTCAAAGAAGTTGGCCCCAAACATATGAAAATGTTGAGCTTTACATTATCCTAAAAGTTTTTTTTCTTATAAGTTTGATTCTAAGATACAAGTTCTTTTTTTTTTTTTTTTAAAAAAACCAGGCTGTTGCTCATACCAGAAGTGCAATGCCAGAGAACTTGTAGGAAAGGTTTGGAAAAGCCATCTTAAAGTGACATTTATATAAGGGGATAAGCACGAAAATGCTAGTGTAAATCCTATCCAGCTGGTTATGAGGTGGACTGTGGATGACGTCTGTTTGTAGATTGAAGATTTAAACAGAAATGCTTTGGAAAAATAAGCGAAAAGCAACATGAATCCAAATATGGCCTCTATTAGGCTACAGAGCAGTAAAAGGAATTCCTAGAGAAGATTGTAGAAAACAAAAATCAACTTCCCTCCCTGAAACAGTTACAAAAAGTAGAAAGTAGAAAACAGTGAAGAATACTGAATCACTTCCACTGTCCAGTGTACAGAGTTTTTTCAAGAGTTGCTGATAGGAGATGGTGGCTAATCTGCCAACGAGCACAGAAAAAAGAATTTTGAAAACAGACAAACTAAATGTCAAATGGTGCTTTCATGGAGCAAGGGGAGACCTGTCATTTCATAGGGAGCACGAGAAGAAGAACAGATTTCTGTTTCTTAGCAAAGACATTTGGTGCAAGGCAGACTAGAGCCTGGCTAGATCAGAATCTCATCAACCCCCAAGCCCGGGGTGCTTAGCGCCCGCATAAAAGCTCAGGTGGCAGCTGTGGAATCTCAGATGAACTAATAAATATGGAGCGAGCGAGCTGAGTTTAGCAGGAAAGAATGTCAGCAATTTACCAGTGGACGCCTAGGAGCTTGTCGTAACCGTCTTGTCACGGTTTTCAGAGAAATGAAGTTCCAGAAATTTCAGAACGGCAGAGAGGGCCCACTGAAGTCAAGAAATTCAGGACGAAATTGGGGTGGGACAACTGGTGAAAAGGGGACATGGCTTGTTTTCTGTTGCTAAATGCTTCCCCATGCTTGCACACCCAAACTTACTGTGAGAAAGCAGAGAAAGGTGTACTTTGTAAAAAGTTTCTAATGAATTGAATTCCACTATGGGGTGAATCTGGCACTAATTTTCTTGGTGACGTGACACCACCTTAAGAAATGAACAAGATATCCAGGAGATAACCCTGTTTCTCTATTTATGCACACACTCAAACATACAGTCTCATAGAGAGAAGCAAAATTAAAAGCATACAGCAAACAGCCATTTACAACATAGAAGGTTTCTGTAGTCCGTGTAAATTAAGCTCCTTTGGAAGGAAAAAAAAAGCCCACGCTATGTATTTATGCAGGTGTTTCCAAACAAGTTTCTCAGATTATTTGATAATTATAATGCTATCATCTACGAACGAGCAGTGAAATTAAAAATCAGGACATTGCACGTGGGGAGCAAAGCAGAGAAATTTCATGGGGAGCTTTTAATTCTGGGAGGAACATTTTGAATAGAGTATTAAGATTGATTGTATCTAATTAAGATGCTAAATCATATAGTGAACAAAGACAAGGGAAAACACTAGGGTCTGCGGACTTGCAGCGAAGGCCTTCAGCAGCCCCCGCTCCCTCCCTTCACAGCCGAGGAGCCTGAGTTCCCGGACATTCCTACCGTGTGAAATCACACACACAAGCTGGGGTCAGGGCTCTGTGTGTCCAGTCGTTTATTCATGTATCAAAAGGGGGAGATATGCACACATTCAAACACACAGAGAAAGAAAGGATGTGAAAACAATGCAGTGTGCGGTTGTGGGAATGTATCATTCCCCCAGGAAGAAAACACACACGCTTTGCAGAGAAAAGGAATTCATCAAAGTCGAGCCTTCCTGTTGTGCGCTGAAAGGCTGGGTGGCAGATAGGGACTCTCAGATGAAGTGAAAATGACAAGGGGGTCCTTACACTTGAGCGCGCATCGGCTTCAGCTGGAGGGCTTGTCAAGGCAGTTTGCTGGGTTCTACCTCCAGCGTTCCTGACTCAGTCTGGGGGTGGCCTGAGAACCTGCATTTCTAACAAC
Organism: Orcinus orca; assembly: GCF_937001465.1. NCBI lineage: Eukaryota > Metazoa > Chordata > Mammalia > Artiodactyla > Delphinidae > Orcinus > Orcinus orca. Next base: position 8,261,690 of record NC_064580.1, read on the forward strand.
TGTCTCTGTGGTGAAGCTGCTGGTACCCAGATCACACTTGGATTTAGGGCCCTGCACTAGCACAACTGAGGCTGGCTGAAACTGGATGACTGAACTGATGGATGAAAATGATGCTCTTCTACTGGATCACATAAAATATGGTGTGCGCACCTATCACCTGCAAATGAAAGCAGTGACGAAGCAAGATCAATGGGATGGAACTTAAAAACACAGCTGTCTCAGTAATAAAAGCTACATGAGTAATTACTGTAATTGTAGAGGTGGATGCACGCAGTTCTAAGAAGTGTGGGAAATTTTTATGTCATTTTGGGGTTAAATTAAGTATTTCTGAAACGACTTCATTAGAAAAGAACTTTTTAATTACCACAACTTTACATCCAAACTCTTCCTTTCTAAAGAAAAGCATTACGGAGTTTAAGCTGCAGAGTCTTATTACTGGATTTTACTTTTCAGCAGAAAATGCAACTCTATCAAAATGAAGAAATTAATGTTCTGTTCAAGCCTGCTGTTCAGAACAATGTAGTTATTTATAAATCAGGTTTTCAATTTTGGCTAACTTAATATGTACAAGAAAGAAAAATAATAAACATGTAAATATAGATTTGGGGGCAACTCAAAAATTTATGAATCATGGTAATGGTGTTAAACCATATTAATGTACAGCAACTGCTCTCATAATTCACTTTATACTTTGCATTAAAGACCAGTTTATCTATCAAGACAAGATACAAAGCTTCTTTGTTCTAAGTTGGTTTATTTCTTCTCTTGATTAACCCTCATCTGAATCTGCAGGCCGGCGACAAAGAGTTTTGTTAGGTCTCCAAATGGCTGTTTGTCTTCTTGAAAACAATCTTTTTTTTTTTTTTTGAGGGGGATTGAACCCGTGCCCCCTGCAGTGGAAGCGCGGAGTCTTAACCACTCGAATGCCAGGGAAGTCCCTGAAAACAATCTTTAATAGTACTTTTTTACCATGTCACGCTCCTCCACATGTAATTAAAATAGAAAAGCTGCAAAAATTTAAAGAATGCAAATCACAAATTATATCTGTATAACAAGCAGATGAAGTGAACTATTGAAAATCTGTACGCAGTTAATTAATTTTGCACCGGCCGGCAAATGATTACAGATGTTCCCCGCTCGTAACCTTTCCCATTTTGCATATCCTTCATCCTGTAAAACGCTCATTTCTTTCTCAGAAGCTCCCAGATAGTAAATACTCCATTTTCAAGGGACGTGGACAACATATACATACATCATTCTGGTTGGGCAGTGAAGAAGGTGGCTAAAATCATGTAATTTCTCCAGTCATTGCACCTTTGCAGATGGGTGACAAGACCTTCCCATAGAGTGAACCTCTGCAGCACTTCCTCCTAAGCGCTGTTGCCCGGCTTTGGGCCTCAGCTGAATACTAGAGGGAGAGCAAGGGGGTAGGCTCCACTCGCATGTGGCGCCTCTAGGCTGTGGGGCAAGTGGCCTTAATGATTTGCAGAACTTTCTCCTGCAGTGTGAAGGGGTTGGAAACATAGAGACATCAAATCTGATTTCCCAGGTGATGTGAGATAAGGAAGACTTCTGGTGAACGATGCCCCCGGGCAAGATCACCTTAGTCACTTTCTGCTCGTCTGCGAAGCCACCTTCCTTTACATGCTGCCTTGGGAGCACCCGTGCAGTCTCCCTGCTTCAGGGAGTACCTTCACCTCACTTTCCAATGCCCCCTCCGGCCCCCCCCCCCCGTTTCTCCTTAGTCACTTTTGTCACTGACATCACTGTGTCGCCCACTTGATACATGATTCTCTGCACCCATTCCAGCTGCCCAACTTTCTAGTTTTAACTCCTCTCTTCTGGGCCACCTCCGCACTCAGTCCTCTAATAAAAGGAGTATCCGTGTGGTTGGTAAAGCGCAACTTAAAAACCGATATAAAAAGTATTCCAGGGACTTCCCTGGCAGTCCAGTGGTTAAGACTTCACCTTCCAATGCAGGAGGTGTGGGTTCGATCCCTGGTTGGGGAGCTAAGATCCCACATGACTCGTAGCCAAAAAACCAAAACTTAAAACAGAAGCAATATTGTAACAAATTCAATAAAGACTTTAAAAATGGTCCACATCAAAAAAAAAAAATCTTAAAAAAAAAAAAGTATTCCAGGCAAGTGAATTCAGCTGCCGGATATATTAGGCAAGAGTAAGCCTAATGGCACTGTTGGTGGGAATGTAAATTGGTGCAGCCACTATGGAAAATAGTACGGAGGTTCCTTAAAAAACCAAAAATAGAGCTACTATATGATCCAGCAATCTCGCTCCTGGGCATGTATCTGGAAAAGAGGAAAACTCTAATTCGAAAAGATACATGTACCCCCATGTTCATTGCAGCACTATTCACAACAGCCAAGATACAACCTAAGTGTCCATCGACAGATGAATGGATAAATATGTGGTACATATATATAGTGGAATACTATATATACTGAGTAGTACGAATATTACTCAGTCATAAAAAAGAATGAAATAATGCCATTTGCAGCAACATGGATGGACCTAGAGATGATCATACTAAGTGACGTAAGTCAGACAAAGACAAATCTCAAATGATATTGCTTATATGTGGAATCTAAAAACGGATACAAATGAACCTATTTACCAAACAGAAATAGACTCACTGACATAGAAAACCAATTTATGGTTACCAAAGGGGAAAGAGGGGAGGAGGGATAAATTAGAAGTTTGGGATTAACAGATACACACTACTATATATAAAATAGATAAACAAGGACCTACTTATAGCACAGGAAACTGTATTCAATATCTTGTAATAACCTATAAAGGAAAAGAATCTGAAAAAGAATATATGTGTATGTACAAATGAATCACTGTGCTGTACATCTGAAACATTGTAAATCAACTACATTTCAATTAAAGAAAAAGAGAAGGCTCAAGGGGAATCTGGGTTGGACCCTCAGCTGACCCACACGGACACTTCTCTCCAGTGTGCTCCCTCACTGTGCTGCTATGCCTGTTTCCCACAGGACTCCCCTTCCAGGACGCCCAGCCTCAAGGGTGCAGTCCGCACACCAGCCTGGGAAGCGCTTTTCCAAACCAATCCTCTTTTCTTTCCTTTTTTTTTTTTTTTTTAAACATTTATTTATTTAGGCTGCGCCGGGTCTTAGTTGCAGCACGTGAGATCTCTAATGGCGGCACGCAGCGTCTTCAGTTGCGGCATGTGGGATCTAGTTCCCCAACCAGGGATCCAACCCGGGCACCTTCACTGGGAGCGGGGAGTCCCCTCCACTGGACCACCAGGGAAGTCCCTGAAACCAATCTATTCTTCAAATTGAACACTTTGCATTAAGTCATCCACCAACCACAGCCCTGAAAAATGAAGGCTCAGTGCATGACAGTGATGTGAGCCCTGGATAGTCAAGGGCAGGTGAAGGCTTTCGTTCAGGGGCAATAAAAGCACACGCTGTCTTTCATTAATCTACAACAGCTCACTCTTCTCTTCATTCCGCTGACTTACCTAGTTAAGTCCCCCTCCCGCTAAAGATACGAGAAGAATGGAGTATCACTATATACTTCATTCCAAACCTGTAAAATGACTTTTATTTTCTTGGGTATGCCTCAGATAACAAAGAAAATTTTAAAATTTACATTTCCCTTTTATGCTGTCCGCATACACATCTCATGTGCTTTTGTGACTGTATTATGTGCCGGGGGGCGGCGTGGGGGAGAATGTTAATATGAAGTTGTCTTTGTCTTGTCAAAAAATAAAACAAAAACAGAAAAGAAAACTGGACTCATCTTGAAAATACTGGGTTGCCCTAAGCTTTGGGTAAACATTGGGAAACGTCCAGAATTGTCTGCTCTTCCGGCAGAAGAATCTATAGAATATTCACACCAATCAATAATTCCTGCCTGGAAACTAATTGTCTAAGCTTCACGATCACTTTTATTTTCTGTTAATGACTGTGTAAGTACCTGAGAACGAACGGCAGGAAGTTGTCACACGGCTGGCATCAACCATCATCTCTTACTCAGAGCAGCTAACAGTAAGGAAATCGTTCCTTTTACTAAAATACAGACTAGGATTTTCAAGTAAGTTGTTACACAAGTCTAATTATGTAGAACCTGCATTCCGTTCTGTCATTCCCCACCCCACTTTTTCCCCCCTCTAGTGTGCACACACGTGCACACGCACACACACACACATACATACTACACTTGTAAATCTTCTATAGATGGAGAAGATGCTGCTTTCCTTAACCAGTAAAGACCTATATTATTTATTTGTTTATTTTTTACAAATTTATTTATTTATTTATTTTTGGCTGCATTGGGTCTTCATGGCTGTGCACGGGCTTTCTCTAGTTGTGGCGAGCAGGGGCTACTCTTCGTTGCGGTGCGTGGGCTTCTCATTGCAGTGGCTTCTCTTGTTACAGAACATGGGCTCTAGGCACACGGGCTCAGTAGTTGTGGCTTGTGGGCTCTAGAGCGCAGGCTCAGTAGTTGTGGTGCATGGGCTTAGTTGCTCCACGGCATGTGGGATCTTCCCGGACCAGGGCTCGAACCCATGTTCCTTGCATTAGTAGGCAGATTCTTAACCACTGCACCACCAGGGAAGTCCCAAGACCTATTTATTTAATCAATGGTAACGTGCTCCGCCAAGCACTGTCAGGGGCTTGTTCTCTAACCAAGTACAATGAAGTGCTGGCTACTCTCGGGGCAGAGTTTTGTATAAACTAGGACTCAGGTGGTTGAAAAGGGTCCAAGGAACCCTGCGAGGCTGTGTGTCCAGAATCCTCCACGCGCACCTCGGATGTTCCTGTCATGAGGTCTTGGTAGAGAACACTAGTTGGCTGCCTCCTTGGTTACAGGGTAATTACAATTGAAAACAAGCATAATTCTGGGCCTGGTTTTCAGATAATCGAAACTTATAACATTTGAAATAAAGTCCTTTTACTTTTAATCAATCTATGAGTGGAAGATTGGCTCTGATCCTTCACTTCTCCCTGTGTCCCAGCCGTGTCCCTGTGTTGCCATGGTACACCGTGAGCAGGCTGTACTTCTCTGCCTCTTGACTTGGCCACGTTCTAGCCCAAGGAATGAGGTCGAAGTGGCACTGTGCCAGTCCTAAGCCCAGGATTCAAGAGGCCTTGTGTGTTTCCACTTGCTCTTGCAACTCTGCCAATGCCAGGAGAATGAGATGCCTGGGCTTGCCTACTGGTCCCAAGAGAAGAATGGGAGGCACTTGCAACAGAGCCCTCCTCAAGCCAAGACCAGATAAGCGAACCCTCAGCTGATCAGCAGACTTGGGAAACATCATAAATCATACCTGTTCTAAGCCACTACACGTGGGGATGATTTGTTATGTGGTATTAACTAACTGATATATCATGAAATCAGTATCAGGCAGGTTTGGTTTACGGCACTAATTGGTGGCGGTCCACGTGATTAGTTTATTTTTAAATGTGATATAACAATATAATCATGTTACTCAATATAATCTTGAGAGAATCCTAATAGAAACAGATTAGCTTTTCAGTCGAACGGCTCTATATCCACTCACAGGGAATGTTCCCTCATCTTTCAGAGCCTCAGTTTGGGCATTTGTAAAGCCAGGATTATCATACTTACCTTGAAGAGTAGGAGTTAATGGGTAAAGTATGTAGTTTACCGAGCATATGGTAGAACAGTAAATGTTATTATTATTATTTTTTTTGGCCATGCTGTGCGGCCTGAGGGATCTTAGTTCCCCGACCAGGGATGGAACCCGCGCCCCCTGCAGTGGAAGCGCGGAGTCCTAACCACTGGGCCACCAGGGAAGTCCCTTAGCTATTATTTTTATTCAGTACATTGTGCAAGAGAAAGTCTATTTTATACTTGAGTCAGTATTTGTATTCCATGATTTTTTTCATCTTTTAATTTTTTGCTCATTTTCTTCTGTTTCCACTTATACAACTCCTCTCTGTTCCTTGCCTTAGGTCTTTTGAAAAATTCAAGTACAAAATCTGCCATTCTTTTTGCCCAGTGCCCAAAAGGGATGATTTATCAAAAGCGGTAAGTCCCACGAGCTATTTATATTGCTCTGGACACAAGTTTCATGTTATGGACAAATTTTCAAACATTAAGCTCTTTTGAAAGAAAATCAAGCATAGAAGATCATTAAATGACCTCCTTAAAAAGTGAACATTTTTTTCTCTCCCCTCTCTTCCATAAACTCCTTCAAATAAGTATTTGATATAATTGAGATGTTTTCTAATTAAACCCATCATCCACTCTGTGTAAAGCAATGACAACAAGAAAATGCTTGCCTTCCTTTCTGTTGTAGCTACAGAAGTTATTTCACTTTGCAAAGGATCGTCAAATGATTTTGCCAGGAGCAAGCAACCTTTTTCTGGAAAGGACCAGATAGTACATATTTTCAGCTTTGTAAGCCATATGGTCTCTGGTGCAACTATTCAACTCTGCGGTTGTAGCACAAAACCAGCCATAGACAATATGTAAACGAATATGTATGGCTGTGTGCTAATAAAAGTTTGTATACAAAAGCAGGTGGGCCATAGTTTGCAGACAGCTACTATAAACTGTAAGACAAAAGTCATGCTGATATTAATGCAAAATGAGCCACACTAAAGTTCAGATATTTTCTTTACTATAATATCCATACTATATGTAAATATCTCTTGGGCTTGCTTTTAAATATCAGAACTTTTTAAAGGTTTTGTGTAGGACAATCATAAGGTTGGGTTTTATTCATGGCATCTAGCCTCATGGTCCAAAGTTCCCCAACATTTGCAGGCCAGAATATTTTAGTTTCAATCCTGCCGGCAGGCTGATTTAATTCAATTTCATTCTAATTATTCTGTATAGGACATTCATTCTGCTATTTCCACAAAGATCAACATGGGGTCTATGTAGCACCAATGTAATAGTATTTCCGTCTATTTGCATGTTACTCAGTCCTGTTTTAAATGGTGACCATATTAGACAAAACATTTTTTGTTTTCCAAATAAGAACCAACAAGAATATCAAAGGAAATACATGTCCCCCCAACCCCAGCCCCATTTCATGTGGAATCTCCCCCTGGCTTCCCAAAGCTCATCATTAAGGTGCACTCTGACACCACTTTTATTTAGCTCTTCCTCATGTTCACAGGATCTCACACCAACCCAATAATCATTCTGGTTCACCCCCGTGAAGACTGCCTAACTAACACACTCAGCCCATAAGAAACAAGTTAAAGAAAGGCACGCACGTGCACAGAGTTCACACGAACCCAGCTGCCCTGACACGCTATGGAAGTATTCATGTGCAAGCTGAGTTTGGTGTGCAGATGTTGGTGAACGGTTCATGAAGACCTCCACGAGAACATCAAGCCTGCCGCCGAGTGAACTAGCTAAAGGTGAATTTCTTCCAGGTTTCCATCGTTAAAAACATTTCATTCACTAAGATGGGTTTCAGCAATCTCACGGTGTGACCTTTATTTTATCGGGTAATTTAATCTGCCCTTAATTTCAAAGGGTGGTATTCTGAAATAAAGCTAGACTGCGCCGTGTGTCCCTTTTGTGAAGTAAGATGCGGGTTCCTCTCGTCTTCAAGAAGAAATGATTTATCATGTAGCATGTGATAGATCAAGCCGTAAGATTCCCTTTCATCTCTGAGCCTGTCTATATTCCCAGTTTTTAAGACTCTGGATTTTCTTTGACTGCCCGGATTTTGATTATTTTTGGTTTCAAACCATTCTAACCAAAAACGTTGCCAAAGGTGGGCTTTGAAAAAAAATTCCAGTTCATCATTGTTAATGTAAAGAAAGACAGAGTCAAGAAATTCATATGAAACTAGATTCCTGGTTTGGACAATGAGTATGTGTAGAAACATCAGTGTTTCTCAAAGCCCACTTCCTGATACCGTATGAAAATAAACGGCTGTTTTTAATAGCAGAATTTGTGTAACGATTGTTAATACAAAGCTAAAAGCTGACACGGAACCCTTTCATCTAGGAAGCATGCTGCCTAATGTTGTGCAGGCTGAAAGACAAAGAAAAAAAAATCAAAAAACAAAAAAAACCGGTGCTCAATTCCCCAATGCAGAGCTTCCTTCCTTAGGGTCCGGGCAGGGAGCAGAGCCGAGGGCACTGATAGGTTATGAGAAAAAGAACGACACAGTCACGGCACAAATGGTCCTATTGCTGTGTGACTGTGTTCGGCGGACGGTCTGTTGCCCTGAGCCAGTGGTTCACAACGTGTGTGTGGGGGGGGGGAGGGGGAGGTGATTTTGCTCATCAGAGGACATCTGGTAATGTCTAGAGACACTTTTGGTTGTCACCACTAGGAGGGGGTGCTACTGGCATCTAGCGGATATAGAGGACGCTTAGGAGGCTACTACACATCCTACAGGACACAGGGCAGCCCCACACCAAAGAACGGTCTGGTCCTAAATGCAGTAGTGCTGAGACTGAGAAACCTTGTCTGCCCTTGGAGGGTATTTGGGGGGCCTGTAGTGAACTGGAGAGCACCAGCTCTCTCTAGGGGCAGCAGCTCGAAGGTTCCAGCTGATGTGGGCATGTGGGAACCTTCCATGCAGGAAGAGAACCAAACAAAGGACTGAGATTTATTCAGGATATGATGGAATGACTTCAAATTATCTTTAGAGCCAGATGAGAAGAATTAAAATATCTTAAGACTTGTTGCCAGAAGGACAACACAAAGAAAGCCAACTTCTTTCAACCTAAATCAGATGAAAGAAATGGGTAATGAAAAGGGGAGAAGGGAGGGAGAGGGATGGACTGGGAGTTTGGGGTTGGTAGATGCAAACTATTACCTTTAGAATGGATAAACAACAAGGTCCTACTGCAGAGCACAGGGAACTATACTCAATACCCTGTGATAAAGCATAATGGAAAAGAATACAAAAAAAGAATGTCTAGATGTGTAGAACTGAGTCACTTTGCTGCACAGCAGAGACTGGCACACATTGTAAATCAACTATACTTCAATTAAAAAAAGAGTGATTAAAAAAAAGAAATGGGTAATGAAATGGATTCAGGGTCACAGGTTGACACGGTGATTCTAAAACAAAGGATATCCATGGAGGCACAGTGCATACACCCTGGCTGACAGCAGCCTCCCTGTCCTACACCCTGGGTCAAATCTCTAACCCAGAAGCTACCATGTTAACATCCTCAGTCAACCCATGATGGAAACTCAGTTGAGTTAATAAATGAATTTCACAGCGTTCTTTTGTTTTAAATTTAGGAACACATTTAGTAACTGTAGTGACAATCTGGGTATGTGATTGAAAGCATTTTTGATTTTTTTTGTTTTGTTTTGTTTTGTTTTATGTGATACGCGGGCCTCTCACTGTTGTGGCCTCTCCCGTTGCGGAGCACAGGCTCTGGACGCGCAGGTTCAGTGGCCATGGCTCACGGGCCCAGCCGCTCCGCGGCATGTGGGATCTTCCCGGACCGGGGCACGAACCCATGTCCCCTGCATCGGCAGGCGGACTCTCAACCACTAGCGCCACCAGGGAAGCCCCAGCATTTTTGATTTTTAAGAGTATTTTGGCATTTTAGAAAATGGACATGTTTGCTTAGTCAGTAAATATTTGTCAAATTATTAAATGTATTAGTCTTTTTTTTAAAAAAATGACTTATTTATTTATGGCTGCGTTGGGTCTTCGATGCTGCACGCCGGCTCTCCTTAGCTGTGGCGAGCGGGGGCTACTCTTCGTTTCGGTGCGCAGGCTTCTCATTGTGGCGGCTTCTCTTGTTGTGGAGCACGTGGCTTCTCTTGTTGCGGAGCACAGACTCTAGGCGCTGCAGGCTTCAGTAGTTGTGGCACGTGAGCTCAGTAGTTGTGGCTCGCGGGCTCTAGAGCGCAGGCTCAGCAGTTGTGGCGCACGGGCTTAGTTGCTCTGCGGTATGTGCGATCTTCCTGGACCAGGGCTCGAACCCGTGTCCCTTGCATTGGCAGGTGGATTGTTAACCACTGTGCCACCAGGGAAGTCCCCATATTAGCCTTTTGATTCAAATTTTAAACGTGAAATTGACTTTAGACTTGTGATTGTAAATCGAAAAGTATAACAGAATTTAACTGTTTGGTAAATAGTATTGGACTCAAGGTGAACTTTCAATTCTCTAAATAAGTATGGATACTCCAGATATTTAACAGACTCAACCACTGAAATGTTTAAATGGTAAAAGTCTAAATATTTTAAAGTTTTAATGGTAATAAGTTGAAACATTTAAAGTTTAAGTGGTAATGACTTGAATAAATTAATGCATGTATTAGATTTACAAAAGTTACTTAAGTTTTTTAAAAAGATTTTGCCTATTAGGGTTGTAAGTTCGCCCAGTTAGATAGATACTTGAATGGTTAAACAGAAAACAGAATATATTAACTTTATAAATGTAGATTACAATGTATAAAGAATTTTAGCTAATTAAATTTAGAAATGAGAGCAATTGTTTGAGTTTAGATTGTTTAACTTAAATTAATTCAACACTAATCAAAACCCTCTGTAAAATTATTTGCTCTTATTATATACAAAAATGTTACTTGAATTATAAGCAGAAAAAGAATATTCGTAAGTTGAACTTAAACCTTGAGGGATATTTTGATTTTTGTCACTTAAATAAGTTAATTATCAATTTAAAGCCTACAAAACTGTATATAGCCCTTTAGGGTGGGAGGGAGGGAGGGAGACGCAAGAGGGAAGAGATATGGGGCTATTGTTATGAAGCAGAAATTGTAAAGCACCATTGCTTTACACCACTGTAAAGCAATTATACTCCAATAAAGATGTTAAAAAAAAACAAAAGAAAAATGCCAGCCTTAGACATTTAAAAAATCATTAATAACAACCCAACTTGTCTTTTAGCAATCAAGAAATAATGTTCACTATTGAGCAAAGGTGATTTGTCAGAAAGGTGCACAACTTTCCAGGTTCCAAAGGTACAGGATTTCTGGAGCCAATCCTATGTACCCCATTTGTCTCAAGGAAACTGCAAAGCAGAGTTTGTAGCCCCTGGACAGATAAGGCAATGGTGCTGACTAGAATCCTTTCTGGAAGCTGTTACCATTAAACAGAATATAAGAATGTTAGTTCTGAAGGACCCTTCTCCCCAGGGCTGAAATGGCCAGGACACCCAGTGTAGAGGACGTTTCCAACAGGGTTACTCATACACCCTCCCCCGTCTGTTAATTTGTTAGGATTCATTCTACAATACTTTCCAATTTTTATATAGCAGTTTCTACAGACCTCAGTGAGTTCCTTTTCTGCATGAGTAGATGAGCAAAGAGGTACCATGAAGCAAAGTATATGGCGACGACGCACTTATGAGAACTGTCTGACAGTGTTGGGTAGGGGAGCGCGTTTTTGAGTACAAGAGGGGAAAGTGAAGGCTGGCATCTACTTTTTCCTCTAATTTCCTATCATTTGAAAATGATACCAAGACTATGCTCTGCAGTTCCATGATGTGCAGTTGTTAAAAGAGGCATATGATTTTCTTTTCTTTTTTTTCCTGCTCTGACTTTAGACAATGTATCAAGATGACCTACGAGGACACCTCATAACAGCTAGAATCGGTATTTAGACAGAACTGATGACAGGATAGTAAGCTGAAAATAAAAGCGAAACCCTTTTTATCTTATTACCTAAAAAAAATAAAACAAAACCCAGGAAGCTCTCAATTTAGCGCTAAACCAAACAGCACCATCTGCTGGCTGTTTGCGAATAAGTGTTATCTAATCAGGGCCGCCGAACAAAGCTAATGGATGGGAGAAAAGGGAGAAGCGGGCTCCCTCCCCACTCTTTCCTCGGTGTCCTAGGACTCCCTGTCACAGGCCCTCTGCAACGCAAAGATGACAAGGCTTGCTTCTAAGACCAAGCATCCCCATTTCCGCTGGGACCCGTTTTTCCCCCTTTCCTTGGATTCAGCTTGGCCATCAACAAATACATTTCTAAGCAAACAAAGATTCCGCTTAACTTCCTCATTTTCTTTTTCCACTCCTGCTCTTTTCAGTAAAGAGATTAACTACAAGCTTGCCAACCAATCAGCGCAAATACACTGAGAGTCTGACTCTTTCACTGAAGCTCCAAAAGGAAGGCCTGGGTAGCAGGAGGTGAAGGTAACTGAGGTGCAGCTAATCTAGCACCAAGCAGGCTGTTTCTACCCACTGGCTTCATGTTTCAGTTCACACGGCATCAGGACTAGCTCTCAGCTGAGATGATCCTGCTGGGCTTTTTGACTGTCTTGCCGTTTCCATAGATGAGCTGGCCTGAACAATATTTATATTTTAATCAAATACAAATCCACATGAAACCGTCTTTTTCAGTTTCTTTTCCTGTGTAACGAAGTGAAATGAGGGAAAACACTGACCTGACTGATCAGATTCACCACTCCAAAGAAGCTCAAATGTCATCACCATGGCAACAGAACAGTCAGGGTCCACCCTGTCTCTTCCCTCAGACTGGAAACTGCATCGCGCCCTCACTAATGAAGGAACGTGGTGAACACACTAAAAACAGTGAGTTTGGGGCTATGAGGAAGGGTCTTAAGACTGATCAGCTTCATGAAACATTCTATCCTGTTTTTAGTTTTCTTTCTCCAAATTAAATTAGCCTCTGAGGACCTGCTTTGAATAAAGGATTTGCTCACTTGCTGGCTTACTCTGTGCTTTCAGAAGGATCCCATGTTATTGAGCCCTTTGTTCTGGGAAATGACAGGGATCATTTCTACTTTGGAACCCAAACTGGGCAAATCTCAGGCGAAGTGATGCAGAAGGTCAGTCCAGGGTACATATCGGGGGGTAATTTTAACATATTAAGAAGGTATGCAAAAGATCCTCTATTCGTTAGAAGATCGTTTATTGAAAATTCTGAATGAGTTTCTGACTAAACTCTTCCAAGGCTGGTGTTTATGTAGGCAGTCAATTAGCTTCAGAACTCAGGAGAAATGTCCCTTTCATCAATTATGTGCCTGATATTTGAGTTCCTTTTGAGGGAAAATTAACCTACACAGCTAGTCTAAACCCCTTCATTTTATCATAATTAACCATTTCTTTTTATCCATTCTTAAAATTGTAGAAAATGGCTCAAAACTATCTTCCTTAAGATTCTTTTTATGTCTTAAAAACCTAGGTTTCGCACAAGGAGGCCAATTTGCCAAAAGCTAATTTTCCAAGAAGCCAAATACACGAAATCTACCCACTGTAGGTTTAATCACTTTAATAGTTTTGAGTGGAATGTTGGATTTTAGTGATTGATATATATTTTCTGAAATGTAAGTAAATTAAGGGCAGCATAAGAATTCTAAAAATGCTAAAAGTCTGGCAAAAGAGAAATACTGTAAAATTCCCATATGGAAAACTATTTTTAATTAAAAATTGGCATTTTTTATATATGCCAATATATATAAAGACTGTTTCAGCTACTCCTGATTTCAGTCTGGATGTTTTTAAAAGACACTCCCTGGGGCTTCCCAGGTGGCGCAGTGGTTGAGAGTCCGCCTGCCGATGCAGGGGACACGGGTTCGTGCCCCGGTCCGGGCAGATCCCACATGCCGTGGAGCGGCTGGGTCCGTGAGCCATGGCCGCTGAGCCTGCGCGTCCGGAGCCTGTGCTCCGCAACGGGAGAGGCCACAACAGTGAGAGGCCCACGTACCGCAAAAAAAAAATACGGTATCTAAAAGACACTCCCTGTTTTTTTCCATTTATCTAGTTTTTAATGGACTATCAGTCTTTCCCTACTACATCTAGCAATTAAAAATTTTTTAAATTGTAAATTAAATTAAATAGAAATTAAATTAAACTTTAATTAAATAAGTACAAGTAAAATTTAAAATACAAATTAAAAGGCAGATCAGATAAGTCAGCATTTAAAATTAAAAATGAAGTTGAAATTTAATTCAAAGTATTGACATTTAAATCCAAAAGCAAATGTTCATAAATTGCCAAACAATTCTATCATAGGGTTTGATTACACACACACACACACACACACACACACACACACACACACACACACAGACACACACACACACATATAATTTTCTTTAAACAGCTGAGATTTGACATGGGAGGTAAAATCATGTAAAGAAGTGGAAAGGGAGTATGGTGGTGACCCAGGAAGGACATATGAAGAGTTGAGTGAATGGTAGCTCAATTTTGAAATACATTAACTATAAATATGTAATTGGACATGAAGGATTACAAAAATGAACTGGTTAAAACAACTAAAAATGCTGAAAGATGACTGCAAAACCAAAATATTTAATTTAATTTAAACTGAAAAATGACCAATTCTGATATTTTGATTATTGATAATGAAATAATACATTTCTGAACATATATTTTATTAATTATTAAATTGACTGTATAGAAAATGTACATGTAACCCATCATCAGATGCTACGGTTGAATAGTTGTGTTAAAGCTGTTTAGATACTCCTTGGAATGCTCTAATGCCACCTTTTAATAAATCAGGACATTTATATATTAGCTTTAGGTGAATGGATGAGAATCACTGTGTGTGCGTGCATACGTAAGTATGTGTGTATTTATGTGTGCAGGTTTCAAATTTAGCTATTTCTTACCTCTCCTCCTTTAATCATTGTGTTCTGACCAGTGCAGAGAATAGCAACTCTAATGATTTTTCCATTTTAGATGCTATGATTCTACTAATGCAGCCTCAGAGTACATTGTTTAGTCCCAAAGTCACACTGTGCCTCATATCAGAGCTTTTAGTCAACTGATACCGCCAATTATTTTTTGCTAGAACTGATGTAAATTCAAATCGCCCTGATTCTACTGTTGTGCGGTTGAACTTTCTTGAACTTAAGCACTAGATTTTTTTCCTGGTTACGTTTTATCTTGTTTTACACACTACATTGTATTATTTGTTGTGTAAGTTAAGTCTGTGATTTCTACCTCCCCCTCAGTCCTTTGCTCCATTTTGGCCTAAGGTAGCCTGTAACAAGTCTGTCACTGAAGAGTGACACATACTTGCTGAACACACTTGTCCTGTCCCCAGAGCAAATACCTCTAATACCTTCCAAGATTCCACTTATCCAACCCTGTGAAATTAATATTTTCATCTCTCCTGTCCTCTTTTATTTGAAGTTCAATTATTGAAACATACGAAAAATGCACTTACAAATGGCATTTTAGTAAAAACTTAATTAATGAACAAATGATGCCAAGTTAATTAAAAACTGAGATGAAAACAATCTGATAAAATGATTAATCTTCCTGAAAGTGTTTAATGAAAGCATACAGTATATCTTCATTAATATGAATGTCACAAATGTATGTTACAGTGACAGCTACATAATCAACTCTAAGTTTTAGGCAGCTATCTAAAATAACAAAAAGAAAGTTTAAATTATTTATATTTTATTGGGGATTTGAGTATATTTCAATGGTGCATATATCCAGCATTCTGAGAACCCACGCTCACTCTAAACAAGATAACGATAAAGAATCAAACCATAAAGAGAAGAAAACTTCAAAAGCTCAACAATGAAGAAGAGACAACTTCTCTTCTTCAATTCTTGAAGAAGAGAAGAAATCAAAAGTTTTAAGTGACCTTCCCCATCCCAAACTCAGAATTCTAAAGGACACTAAGAAATTACGGATTTAGTGAGGGAATTCTTCTGAAGTCTCTTGAGTAGCTCTTCCTCATGTTAGCAAAATCTTTCTTGGAAATAATTATGGCCTCAATTCTAAAACCTGATAAACTTAGGAAAAAGTTTTAGTGGCCAGTGTCACTCATAAACTTCAAAATGAAACATTAAAATAAAGTAACAAAAAGAATCTTGTAATGCTTTGAAATAAAAATAATCCCCAATCCTGGATGATCTCTTGCAGAAATATTAGGAAAGCTCAGTCAATGGAAATCCAATTTCCAGACCGGGGCACGAACCCGCATCCTAATGAGAAAGAGATCATGTGAACATTTCAAGAGATAACAAAAGATATTTGATAAAAATGGATGTGTACTTCCTTAAAGAATTAAAGGAGAATAGAAATAGTGCCCATTAAGATGTCACTGAAGACCTGTCTTACCCTGAAAGCTAACAGCCACGCCCTAGCGCATCACCGTCTAGAGCTTTCTGTGATGATGGAAATGTTCTCTACCTGTGCTGACCCATATAGTAGCCACTAGCCACTTATGGCTACTGAGTACTTGACATGGACATTGTGACTGCAGAACTGAATTTTAATTTCATTTTTATCCATTAAAAATTAAAAAGCCACATGTGCTAATGGCCATTATAAAGCACAGTACAGCCCTAGGGGGTGTCTCTTTGTTCAAGGTGGGAGGGAGGGCAATAATGTACAGTGTAACTGTTATTTTTGATAGTTTAGCAGCTGCTGTTATCAATTATTAAGACATTTTTAAAAAACAAATAGAAAATTTTTAAAAAGCTATAATTTTATGTAGATAGTATAATTTTCTATCTAAGCAATTAAAAGGAGTTACCTTTAAAAATATAGTCTTAATTAGGATTGTGTAAAAGGGAGAGAGGTAAATTTACAAAAGTCTGTAGCACTGATCTCCAACAGCAATACTGACACGCTGAAAATGGTGGAAAGGTAATGCCATTCACGACAGCAACCAGAAAAAAGAAAAACCATCCCTACCGATTAGAGAACATGAGAAGAATATAATATGGCTTATCGAGAAAACAAGAGCATAAGTCTATCAAAGAATATCCTGCACATATCTTGGGGGGCGCTTTTCTTCCAGATTTTCAGACTAACACTAACCTTTCAGGCCACAGAAGAAGAAAACTAACACTGAGTTATGCTAGATGTCTTCTCTATCGCTGCTCATTGTAGCAGAACAACTGGATTCAACACTTACTTTGCACCTTTTTTTTTTTTTTTTTTTTTTGCAGTACGCAGGCCTCTCACCGCTGCGGCCTCTCCCGTCGCGGAGCACAGGCTCCGGACGCGCAGGCTCAGCGGCCATGGCTCACGGGCCCAGCCGCTTCGCAGCATGTGGGATCTGCCCGGACTGGGGCACGAACCCGCGTCCCCTGCACCGGCAGGCGGACTCTCAACCACTGCGCCACCAGGGAAGCCCCCGAGTGTGATTATTAATGCATGTGCTGGAACCTACATGTCTAACTGAGGCCTGGTCCTTGGGAAGAGCCATCTTGGAAGTGCAGGTGTAAATTCTAATTAAGCTAAACTCGTTCAAGAATTTCTGAATTACTCTTTTAAAAGTTCCTCCAGAGCCAGTGTACAAGTAACAATAAAATTAGCCTTACAGATTTTCTGTGAGAAAATAACAAAACTAATATTGTGAAGAAAACAAATAAAATTTATGAGGAATACCTTTAAAAATGACTTTAACTTGAATTCTGGTACTCCCAGAAAAGCAGCTTTGATTCGAAGAGAATACAGAGGCAGTCAAAGGCTTTCCTCACACTCGGAAGGGGGGCTTCTAGGAGCTTTCATGGGCTTTAGAGATTGGTGGCTTTGGCTCTTGACTACATCTAAGTCCACCTCAAATCTCAACAACTTTTATTTTCTTTGCTAAAGTGGTATAATTCTAACTACTCCTCTGTTTGGCATGGATGGTCTTGAAACTGTCTTCCAGCTCTAGAATGCTTTGAAGTTTAGGAAGAAGCAAACTGCAATGGGATTTTTTGGAGGTCCTGAATGGCAGTGAGCAGTGGGGCAGGGGATGGGGATGGAGCAAGGAGAAAATGAAAGAGAGAGGGAAGTGCTGGGGGGAGGGAGTGAGGGAGGGAGAGGGAGGGGAAGGGGGAGGGGAGAGGGAGGGGAAGGGGGAGGGGAGAGGGAGGGGAGGGGAGAGTGAGAGGGAGGGGAGGGGGAGGGGAGGGGGAGGTGAGAGGGAGGGGAGGGGGAGGTGAGAGGGAGGGGAGGGGGAGGTGAGAGGGAGGGGAGGGGGAGGTGAGAGGGAGGGGGGAGGGGGAGGGGGAGAGGGAGGGGGACGGGAGGGGGAGAGGGAGAGGGAGAAGGAGGAGAGGGGGAGGTGAGAGGGAGGAGGAGGGGGAGAAGGAGGGGGAGGGGGAGAGGGAGAGGGAGGGGTGGAGGGATAGGGAGCGGGGAGAGAGAGAGAGAGATGGGGGAAAGATGAGCAGGCAGGAGTTGGGAGTGAGGAACGATAGAGAATGGGGACTATAGAGCATGCGTATGAGAAGAGATGATCTATAATTAACTGAGCTGTAGGAAGGGCTAGTTGGGTGGGGAAAGAAGAGCAAGGCAGATTGGAAAGAAAGGAGGAAGAGGGAGAATGCGGGTCAAGAAACCACACATTAGACATTTCCCAGCATTGGACACCAAAGACTACTCGACTCAGATGTGCTTGACTGCTACGTAGTGTGGGAGAGTGGAGGGGAAGGGAAGCAAGGAGGCAGGGGGTGTCCATGCTGGGACACTGGTCAGGTCCAGTACTCATTAAACTGAATCATGAATGAATGATTTGTTTTGACATATCACACTGAGATCCTCAGGATGGAAGCACAGCACTAAGTGTTATAAAAGAGAATATTTCTGACATTAATGAAGGCCCTGCATCAGACAGAGACGCTATAAATTTCCTTCTACCCGTCAGGAGAGTGTACCATATGAGACCCTGCAAGGTAGCCTTGGCCTCCCTGAAGACCAGCAATCCTCTGGATTCCTTACTGTGGATAATGGGACCCAATAATGCCAGCCTGTATATTCAGGTTGATTAAAAAACAAGTGACCTCAGGGAAAGAGAGATGTCTTCCGCAAATTAAATCAGCAATAGCTTCAAGTGTTCTTAAACCTCAGGTTCCTACACAAACAACTCCTGACAGGTAGACAATGGAGGAAGCCTATTCTCTTTTGAACAGCTGTGAGTTAGAAGAGCCAGATGGAAGGAAGAGATTCAATTCCCACAGTAATTGTCCAGATTATCTAAAGGCATTAAGGCTTGCCCTCTTCCTTCTCCATCAACATGAAGGATTTCCAAGAGCCTTAACCCCCAAGACAAAGCAAAACACCAGTTTTTTCCCAAAGCAGAATGCCAACAATAAACTGCACTCAGAGCGATTTTGCCTTTTTTCAAGATGCCTTTCTACTATCCTGTGTGATCTTGGTAATATTACGAGGTAGGCGCAGGCAAGTTTTCAAAATGAGGACACAGATGTTCTAAAAGGTGAAGTGATTAACCTCAGGCCACACCAGACAAGTTAGTTACAGCATCCAGACAGAGCTCAGAAGAGGTCTATTCCAATATTCACGACAGCCAGAATAGCCAATTTCAGGCTTCTCACCGGAATTTAATTTAACTTTATTTGAATTAAGGTCTTGCAAAGGTGATGAAAAAAGAGCAACCAGTTTAACCCCATACAACTACTGAGCACCTAGAATGTTCTAGATGCTATTTTTGTGGTTAGGTTACAATAAACTAGATGTAGTCCCTATCTTTAAAACATACTGTTTAGGGCTTCCCTGGTGGCGCAGTGGTTGAGAGTCCGCCTGCCGATGCAGGGGACACGGGTTTGTGCCCCGGTCCGGGAGGATCCCACATGCCGCGGAGCAGCTAGGCCCGTGAGCCATGGCCGCTGAGCCTGCGTGTCCGGAGCCTGTGCTCCGCAACGGGAGAGGCCACAACAGGGAGAGGCCCGCGTACCGCAAAACAAAAAACCAAAAACATACTGTTTAGCCTGGGAGACAAGAAAACAGGGAAATAAACAATGAAATGAGTTAGATGTTTCCAGGTGGAGAAGGTGGCAATGGGAATACCAGTCCATTCACTTATTTTCAATTATATACTCAATAAATTGACATTAAGCAGTCACCATGTGCCGTGCACTGTGCAGCCATGTGCTGAGGACACAGAGATGGAAGGGTACATGATTCCTTCTCTCCAGAATCTAGGAAATACATATGGAACGGCCAAATGCTGTGCAATGAGGTTACGTCTAGGGCAGAGATGCACATATGAGAAGCAATGGAATCACAGAGAAAGGAACTGAAAATCTACCCGTGGAGTGTGAGACACTTCCACTGAGCATGCGTATGAGTAGAGACTATCTATACTTAACTGAGCTGCAAGAAGGGCAAGTTGGGTGGGGGAAGAGCAAGGGAGATGGATTGGAAAGGATGGGAGAAGAGGGAGAATTGGGAATCTGAATCCGAAACTTCTAACACCCTGTCTTGCCCTTACGAAACTTATCACATAGCCAGAACAGGCCATATGGACAGAGAACTACAGTAAACCGTGGTCAGTGCTGCTGTGTTTGCGAAGTGCTGTGCTAACACATCCTCTAGCAACTCCTTCTGCGTGAGCACGTGAGGAAGCATCGCAGTGCTGAGGACTGAGCTGGCCCTTGGAGCACGACCAAGTCTATCAGGGGGAGAAGGCAGAAGCCATTTCAGGCAGATGAGAACAAAGAAACAAAGTCTCCAAAGCATGAACATGCTTGGTGATACGGACTGGGAAGTTTGGAAACAGGATCTGAGATTCGATTGAACAGAAGAACAGAACAGGAGGCAGGAAAGCGAAAGCTGTAGAACATATGGGACCTGGGAAACCTGCAACGTAAGTGGAGAGAGAGGGGCGGAAGATGGCTCGCAAGTTTCTAGCTCCACTGGCTGAGCGGCTGGAGAAGCATTCGTGGAGGTGAGAGACACAGAGAGGAATGGTTTGGGGGTGTGGTCAGCAGAATAATGGCCCCCAAGGTGTCCATGCCCTCATCCCTAGAAACTATGAGTATGTTAGCTTGTATGGCAGAGGGCGTTTGGCAGATGTGATTCAATTACGAATCTTGAGATAAAGAGATTCTTTTGGATTCTGGAGATTATTCAGATGGACCCAGTGTAATTACAAAGGTCTTTGAGGAGAGAGGTAGGAGAGTCAGAGGCGGGGAAAGAGATATGATGATAGAAGTGAGTGAAGGAGAGGGAGAGAGGGAGAGAGAGGGGGAGAGAGGGGGAGAGAGAGAGGGAGGGAGGGGGAGGGGGAGGGGGAGGGGGAGGGGGAGAGGGAGAGGGAGAGGGAGAGGGAGAGGGAGAGGGAGAGGGAGAGGGAGAGGGAGAGGGAGAGATTGATTTGAAGATGCTTTGCTGCTGGCATTGAAGATGGAGGAAGGTGTCATGAGCTAAGGGACACAGGTGACCACTAAAAGCTAGAAAAGGCAAGGCAACAGATTCTCCCCCAGATCCTCCATTAGGAAGGCAGGAATGATGAACCATTTTGGACTTTTTCCATTGTTTTAAGCCACTAAATCTGTGGAAATCTGGTACAGCATCAGCAGGAAACTAATACGGGAACAAACAGGAAGATTAAAAATTCAATCTTACGACTGTTGAATTTGCGTACCTGGGGTTCACCTACTTGGAATTCACACGAAAGCGAGAGTAAAACATGTTGAATTGGGAGTCTGCAGTATATAGGTCATGGTGACGCCAAGGGGCTGAAAGGGGTTATCACTAGGAGCGAGAACCAGAAAGTGGCTGGAGCTACACCCTAGCAAAGAGCAACCTTGAAGGATTTCACAAAGGAAAAGGGATCAGCTACAGAAATGAGGAGGTGGTGGGAGGGAAACTTCGAGGGCGCCGTGTCACAAAAGCCTGGGTGAGATGCCTAGCAAGGCAACTGTCAGTGAAGTTAAAGTCTATCTGAGGCCAGGTGGGAAGAGCTCAGAAAAGAAGGCGCTGGACTTGACAATATGGCGGGTCTTTGGTGACGTTGGCAAAAGTAGCTTCAGTAAAGCTGTGGGATGGAAGCCAGATCAGGTGGAAGAGTGAATGGGAGATGGGGAAGTAGAGACAATGGCAGTCCATGATTTCTAGGAGGTTCTCCTGAAAGTTGGGTGAACAGCAGGGTGAGAACTGGGTGGGTTGAGGGAGAAGTATTTGAGTACTTGCTTGGTTGCTACTTTTTGAAGTTGGGGGTTATCTGAGCATGTTGTAGACGGAGGGGTAAGATATTAAAGTGGAAGAAAGAAGAGGGAATGATGGATAAAGGCTGAATTCTCTGGAAGCCTCCATTTTAAGAGTAACAATTTCAAGAGAGCCCATCTTTATTCATGTGTTTACTGTGAACACAGAACATGAGACCAACTCCCAAAAGCCTTTCAAATGTCCATTAGCTGAGAATGTGAGATGTCTTCACAATTCTGTGGTTTTCACAACTTATCTCATGAATTTCTACCCATCACCAGGGCTCTGATGGTGGAAGGGGTGTGGAGGGGTGGAGAATTGAAAGTAGGGTTTTTATTTGTATATACGTTGCAGGGAGCATCAGAAATAAGTAAAAAAAAAAAACTTAATCCAGGCACTTGGTCCTAAATAGAGAGAGAAATCTTCTACTTTGTTCTGGGAGTTATACTAAACGAATTGTTGAAACATTAATTTCAGCCAGGAGCATATTGTTAAATACAGTTTGGGAGGAGAGAAGCAATGAATCCAATCAGTCTCAAAGAAACATAGATGAAGGAAGTAACAATAAGTTCCTGAGTTCCTTTATACCAGGTTGAGTGTTCATAGTTTAAGCTGAGAACTGAATATTGAAATGGCCTACATAAGTAAAAAAAAAAAAAAGTAGTTTTTAAAAATATCAAATCTCCTTTAGTTTGTGAACACAGGAGTTTTCAGTGAGGTAAAATATAAACAGTGCATTTTTCACTTTTTGAAAAATGTAAGGAGTAAGAGTTATATTTGAAAAATGAAATTTCCTGGCCTGTCATCATAGAAATTTGCCCTAAACACCCAGGACAGTGATACCCTAAGTGATATCCTGTGATGTACAGGTCCATTAAAAATAATACTCTCAAGATGGCTGCACTGCTGTTTGTAGGTTTAAATCTGATAGATGTGTTATGCATGTTGAACAAGAAAGGAAACCATCAAATTCCTTTTAGTGACCTGAGGAGACTGCCCAGAGCCTTTCTAGTGCATTATATGACATTCATTTGTTGTTGCTAAAATTCCCTAAGATTCCATAACTCCTGTTAAATTCAAAGGTAAAGTCACCATTTGCTTTTGTGGGTTTAAAACAGTTTCTATCTACACCTCCATAGGTACATGGTATTGAGGATGATCTTTTGGATAATTAGTAATACTTTCCATTAAGTTCGGTCAGTGGTATCCATTGTTCCTGGAAATCTGATTTTGTATATATAAAACAACAATACAGAGGGAGGAACCAAGATGGCGGAGTAGAAGGACATGCTCTCACTCCCTCTTGTGAGAACACCAGAATCACAGCTAGCTGTTGCACAGTCATCGACAGGAAGACACTGGAACTCACCAAAAAAGATACCCCACATCCAAAGACAAAGGAGAGGCCACAATGAGACTACAGGAGGGGCGCAATCACAGTAAAAATCAAATCCCATAACTGCTGGGTGGGTGATTCACAGACTGGAGAACACTTATACCACAGAGGTCCACCCACTGGAGTGAAGGTTCTGAGCCCCACGTCAGGCTTCCCAACCTGGGGGGTCCAGCAATAGGAGGAGGAATTCCTAGAGAGTCAGACTTTGGATCCTAGTGGGATTTGATTGCAGGACTTTGACAGGACTCGGGGAAAGAGAGACTCCACTCTTGGAGGGCACACACAAAGTAGAGTGTGCATCGGGACCCAGGGGAAGGAGCAGTGACCCCAGGGGAGACTGAACCTGACCTACCTGCTAGTGTTGGAGGGTCTCCTGCAGAGGCAGTGGCTGGCTGTGGCTCACCATGGGGAAAAAGACACTGGCAGCAGAAGTTCTGGGAAGTACTCCTTGGCATGAGGCCTCCCAGACTCTGTCATTAGCCCCAACAAAGAGCCCGGGTAGGCTCCAGTGTTGGGTTGCCTCAGGCCAAACAACCAACAGGAAGGGAATCCAGCCCCACCCACCAACAGTCAAGTGGATTAAAGTTTTACTAAGCTCTGCCCACCAGAGCAAGAGTCACCTCTACCCACCACCAGTACCTCCCACCAGGAAACTTACACAAGACCTTAGATAGTCTCATCTGCCAGAGGGCAGACAGCAGAAGCAAGAAGAACTACAATCCTGCAGCCTGTGGAACAAAAACCACATCCACAGAAAGACAGACAAGATGAAAAGGCAGAGGGCTATGTACCAGATGAAGGAACAAGATAAAACCCCAGAAAAACAACTAAATGAAGTGGGATAGGCAACCTTCCAGAAAAAGAATACAGAATAATGATAGTGAAGATGATCCAGGGCCTCGGAAAAAGAATGGAGGCAAACATCGAGAAGATGCAAGAAATGTTTAAAAAAAAAACCTAGAAGAATTAAAGAACAAACAAACAGAGATGAACAATACAATAACTTAAATGAAAACTACACTAGAAGGAATCAATAGCAGAATAACTGAGGCAGGATAAGTGACCTGGAAGACAGAATGGTGGAATTCACTGCTGCGGAACAGAATAAACAAAAAAGAATGAAAAGAAATGAAGACAGCCTAAGAGACCTCTGGGACAACATTAAACACACAACATTCACATTAGAGGGGTCCTTGAAGGAGAAGAGAGAGAGAAAGGACCAGAGAAAATATTTGAAGAGATTATAGTCAAAAATTTCCCTAACATGGGAAAGGAAATAGCCACCCAAGTCCAGGAAGCGCAGAGAGTCCCATACAGGATCAACCCAAGGAGAAACACACCGAGACACATAGTAATCAAATTGGCAAAAATTAAAGACAAAGAAAAATTACTGAAAGCAGCAAGGGAAAAACGACAAATAACATACAAGGGAACTCCCATAACGTTATCAGCTGATTTCTCAGCAGAAACTCTACAAGCCAGAAGGGAGTGGCATGATATACTTAAAGTGATGAAAGGGAAGAACCTACAACCAAGATTACTCTACCCAGCAAGGATCTCATTCAGATTCGATGGAGAAATCAAAAGCTTTACAGACAAGCAAAAGCTAAGAGAATTCAGCACCACCAAACCAACTCTACAAAAAATGCTAAAGGAACTTCTCTAAGTGGGAAACACAAGAGAAGAAAAGGACCTACAAAAACAAACCCAGAACAATTTAAGGAAATGGTAACAGGAACATACATATCAATAATTACCCTAAATGTGAATGGATTAAATGCTCCAACCAAAAGACACAGGCTTGCTGAATGGATACACAAACAAGACCCATATATATGCTGTCTACAAGAGACCCACTTCAGACCTAGGGACACATACAGCCTGAAAGTGAGGGGATGGAAAAAGATATTCCATGCAAATGGAAATCAAAAGAAAGCTGGAGTAGCAATGCTCATATCAGATAAAATAGACTTTAAAATAAAGACTGTTACAAGGAACAAGGAAGGACACTACATAATGATCAAGGGATCAATCCAAGAAGAAGATATAACAATTATAAATACATATGCACCCAACATAGGAGCACCTCAATACATAAGGCAACTGCTAACAGCTATAAAAGAGGAAATCGACAGTAACACAGTAAGAGTGGGGGACTTTAACACCTCACTTACACCAATGGACAGATCATCCAAAATGAAAATAAATAAGGAAACAGAAGCTTTAAATGACACAATAGACCAGATAGATTTAATTGATATTTATAGGACATTCTATCCCAAAACAGCAGATTACACTTTCTTCTCAAGTGCGCACGGAACATTCTCCAGGATAGATCACATCTTTGGTCACAAATCAAGCCTCAGTAAACTTAAGAAAATTGAAATCATATCAAGCGTCTTTTCTGACCACAAGGCTATGAGATTAGAAATGTATTACAGGGAAAAAAACGTAAAAAACACAAACACAGGGAGGCTAAACAATACGTTACTAAATAACCAAGAGATCACTGAAGAACTCAAAGAGGAAATCAAAAAATACCTAGAGACAAATGACAATGAAAACACGATGTTCCAAAACCTATGGGATGCAGAAAAAGCAGTTCTAAGAGGGAAGTTTATAGCTATACAAGCCTACCTCAAGAAACAAGAAAAATCTCAAATAAACAATGTAACCATACACCTAAAGAAACTAGAGAAAGAAGAACAAACAAAACCCAAAGTTAGCAGAAGGGGAGAAATCATAAAGATCAGAGCAAAAATAAACAAAATAGAAACAAAGAAAACAACAGCAAAGATCAATAAAACTAAAAGCTGCTTCTTTGAGAAGATAAACAAAATTGATAAACCATTAGCCAGACTCATCAAGAAAAAGAGGGAGAGGACTCAAATCAATAAAATTAGAAATGAAAAAGGAGAAGTTACAACAGACACCGCAGAAATACAAAGCATCCTAAGAGACTACTACAAGCAACTCTATGCCAATAAAATGGACAACCTGGAAGAAATGGACACATTCTTAGAAAGGTATAACCTTCCAAGACTGAACCAGAAGAAATAGAAAATATGAACAGACCAATCACAAGCAATGAAACTGAAACTGTGATTAAAAATCTTCCAACAAACAAAAGTCCAGGACCAGATGGCTTCACAGGTGAATTCTATCAAACATTTAGAGAACAGCTAACACCCATCCTTCTCACACTCTTCCAAAAATTGCAGAGGAAGGAACACTCCCACACTCATTCTATGAGGCCACCATCACCCTGATGCCAAAACCAGACAAAGATACTACAAAAAAAAGAAAATTACAGACCAATATCACTCATGAATATAGATGCAAAAATCCTCAACAAAATACTAGCAAACAGAATCCAACAACACATTAAAAGGATCATACACCATGATCAAGTGGGGTTTATCCCAGGGATGCAAGGATTCTTCAATATATGCAAATCAATCAATGTGATAAACCATATTGACAAATTAAAGAATAAAAACCATATGATCATCTCAATAGATGCAGAAAAAGCTTCTGACAAAATTCAACACCCATTTCTGATAAAAACTCTCCAGAAAGTGGGCACAGAGGGAACCTACCTCAACATAATAAAGGCCATATACAACAAACCCACAGCAAACATCATTCTCAATGGTGAAAAACTGAAAGCATTTCCTCTAAGATCAGGAACGAGACAAGGATGTCCACTCTCACCACTATTATTTTTTATTTTTTATTTTTTATTTTTTTGCGGTACGTAGGCCTCTTACCGTTGGGGCCTCTCCCGTTGCGGAGCACAGGCTCCGGACGCGCAGGCTCAGCGGCCATGGCTCACGGGCCCAGCCGCTCCGCCGCATGTGGGATCTTCCCGGACCAGGGCACGAACCCGTGTCCCCTGCATCGGCAGGCAGACTCTCAACCACTGCGCCACCAGGGAAGCCCTCACCACTATTATTCAACATAGTCTTGGAAGTCCTAGCCACGGCAATCAGGGAAGAAAAAGAAATAAAAGGAATCCAAACTGGAAAAGAAGAAGTAAAACTGTCTCTGTTTGCAGATGACATGATACTATACAGAGAGAATCCTAAAAATACCACCAGAAAACTACTAGAGCTAATCAATGAATTTGGTAAAGTTGCAGGATACAAAATTAATGCACAGAAATCTCTTGCATTCCTATACACCAGTGATGAAAAATCTGAAAGAGAAATTAAGGAAACACTCCCATTTACCACTGCAACAAAAAGAATAAAATACCTAGGAATAAACCTACCTAGGGAGACAAAAGACCTGTATGCAGAAAACTATAAGACACTGATGAAAGAAATTAAAGATGATATTGACAGATGGAGAGATATACCATGTTCTTGGATTGGAAGAATCAATATTGTGAAAATGACTGTAGTACCCAAAGCAATCTACAGATTCAGGGCAATCCCTATCAAATTACCAAATGGCATTTTTTACGGAACTAGAATGAAAAATCTTAAAATTTGTATGGAGACACACAAGACCCCGAATAGCCAAAGGAGTCTTGAGGGAAAAAAACGGAGCTGGAGGAATCAGACTCCCTGACTTCAGACTATACTACAAAGCTACAGTAATCAAGACAATATGGTACTGGCACAAAAATAGAAACATAGATCAATGGAACAAGATAGAAAGCCCAGAGATAAATCCATGCACCTATGGTCAACTAATCTATGACAAGGGAGGCAAGGATATACAACGAAGAAAAGACAGTCTCTTCAATAAGTGGTGCTTGGAAAACTGGACAGCTACATGTAAAAGAATGAAATTAGAACACTCCCTAACACCACACACAAAAATAAACTCAAAATGGATTAGAGACCTAAATGTAAGACTGGACACTATAAAACTCTTAGAGGAAAACATAGGAAGAACACTCTTTGACATATATCACAGCAAGATCTTTTTTGATCCACCTCCTAGAGTAATGGAAATAAAAACAAAAATAAACAAATGGGACCTAATGAAACTTCAAAGCTTTTGCAAAGCAAAGGAAATCATAAACAAGACGAAAAGACAACCCTCAGAATGGGAGAAAATATTCACCAATGAATTAACGGACAAAGGATTAATCTCCAAAATATATAAACAGCTCATGCTGCTCAATATTAAAGAAACAAACAACCCAATCCAAAAATGGGCAGCAGACCTAAACAGACATTTCTCCAAAGAAGACATACAGATGGCCAAGAAGCACATGAAAAGCTGCTCAACATCACTAATTATTAGAGAAATGCAAATCAAAACTACAATGAGGTGTCACCTCACACCAGTTAGAATGGGCATCATCAGAAAATCTACAAACAACAAATGCTGGAGAGGGTGTGGCGAAAAGGGAACCCTTTTGCACTGTTGGTGGGAATGTAAATTGATACAGTCACTGTGGAGAACACTATGGAGGTTCCTTAAAAAACTAAAAATAGAATTACCATATGATCCAGCAATCCCACTACTGGGCATATACCGAGAGAAAACCATAATTCAAAAAGACACATGCACCCCAATGTTCATTGCAGCACTATTTACAATAGCGAGGTCCTGGAAGCAACCTAAATGCCCATCTACAGACGAATGGATAAAGAAGTTGTGATACATACATACAATGGAATATTACTCAGCCATAAAAAGGAAAAAAATTGAGTCATTTTTTGAGATGTGGATGGATCTAGAGACTGTCATACAGAGTGAAGTAAGTCAGAAAGAGAAAAACAAATATCGTATATTAACGCATGTGTGTGGAACCTAGAAAAATGGTACAGACAAAACGGTTTACAGGGGTGAAGTTGAGACACAGATGTAGAGAACAAACCTATGGACACCAAGCGGGGGAAAGCTGCGGTGGCGTGGGGATGGTGGTGTGCTGAATTGGGCGATTGGGATTGATAGGTATACACTGATGTGTATAAAACTGATGACTAATAAGAACCTGCTGTATAAAAAAATGAATGAAATAAAATTCAAAAATTAAAAAAAAACAACATAGTGAGATCTCAAAACTTTAAAAACAACAACAACAAGAATACATTTTTCTGGGGCTTCCCTGGTGGCGCAGTGGTTGAGAGTCCGCCTGCCGATGCAGGGGACACGGGTTTGTGCCCCGGTCCGGGAAGATCCCACATGCCGCGGAGCGGCTGGGCCCGTGAGCCACGGCCGCTGAGCCTGCGCGTCCGGAGCCTGTGCTCCGCAACGGGAGAGGCCGCAGCAGTGGGAGGCCCACGTACAGCAAAAAAAAAAAAAAAAAAAAAAAAAAAAAAGAAAGAATACATTTTTCTAAAACTGGTTATAATTTGACTTCTTGGATTCAGAAAGTACTTTGGTATCTTTCACCGCTTCAATGTTGTTGTTACGAGCAATTGTCATTTTTATATATAGTACTTTAGACATACGAGGTTTGTACGGCATTCTCTAGATGTTGCTTTTCTACAAAATAAATTCCCCGTGTCAGCTTGGAAAAAAAAAAGAGATGAAGATGTTGTATAAAGTCCTCAAGGTGTTTCAAGAACTCTGAACCATTTAGAATGAACATATACACACTAATATATATAACAGATAATCAACAAGGACCTACTATATAGCACAGGGAACTCTACTCAGTATTCTGTAATAACCTATATGGGAAAAGAATCTGAAAAAGAATGGATACATGTATATGTATAATTGAATCACTTTGCTGTACACCTGAAACTAACACAACATTGTAAATCAACTATACTCCACTATGAAATAATAATAATAATAAAAAAAAGAACTCTGAACCACTCCTAAATCTGCGAGCTACACAGTACTTTTCCTAGGTGCTTTGGATTGCTAGAACATTGTTTATCTGTGCCATTTTAAATGTCCATTTCACACACACACAGATAATCATCCTAGGAGTCGCTCACCCAACAGGATGCTTTTCTGATGTGTGTGTAATAATGCCTTATGAAGTACACCTCTGAGACAAGAGTCCACTAATATCCTAAAGAAAAAGCACAGAGATGAACGCGGCTTCAGTGTGATCTGAGGGATAACAAAAAGGGTTTATATCGGCTTCTCGGTGGAAAGTGCTGGGGGCGCCTTTTGTGTTTCCTGTTTTGGTGAGTGCCATTGCCGCTGTTCCAGTTCCTCAGGATCGAAACCACCAAGTCATCATTACAACTCTCCTCTTCCTCATACCCCGCAACCAATTAGCTGCCCAATCCGGTTGATTCTATGACCTCAACGTGTCTGGCATCTGACCCCTCCTGTCTGCCGCCCATAGTTCCTTCTGCCTGGATTCTGTCATGGCCTTGGTATTGGCAGCGTCCTTTCCCCATCACTCCTCTCTACCGCCACCACATTTCTCTTCCTATGATCTGGATGATATAATTTCCTGGCTTACAAGCCAGGAGGAATCACTATTACGAACAGCATGAAGTGCAGGATCCTGAAGCTGATTCAAACTGTATCAGTATATGGTCCGGGGACCAGTGTGGTTCACCATGGGGGGACAGAGACAAATAGGGAGTAATCACTGAGAAACCTCTCTAGACATGCTTTCCTATTTTCCTATATCTGTTCTGATTCTATTCATTGAAATGTAATTATATGTCTGTTGCATCTGCTAATGTAGTTTTCAAGTTTGTAAATTTAAAAAATATTTTAATACCTTTTTTCTAGTAACTCAGTTTTACTCTTGAAAAACATATGTATCAACAGACCACACACTGACAACTTAAAGCTGATTGTGAAGCACTGTTCTACAATGGTGTTACACCAAGTGTGGTTCCTGAACTGGCAGCAGCCCCATCATCTGGGAGCTCGTTAGAAAAGCAGAATTTCAGGTCCCGCCCCAGACTTACCAACTCAGAATCTCTGGGAGTGGATACCGGAAGCCTGTGTTTTAACAAGCCCTCCAGGTGCTGGCTAACATTTGAGAGGCACTGATTAACAATCTTTCCACTGCTCCTTCAACCCCCTGCAGCCCCTGGTGGCTATGAAACACTTCAAATGTGGCTACTACAACTGAGAAACAATCTTTAACTTTATTTAGTTTGACTGAAATCTACATAGCCACATGCACCCACTGGCTGCCATACGGGACAGCACTGGTCTATTCCCTATACGCTAACCTTAAATGGACAGCTGCAGTGCCACCTCTGTGCCATATTTTTAAGCTTTTCAGTCCACCGAGGAAGAATTGTTTTCCAACCCCAGCACCCTCATAGTAATCTATTAAATTTCACCCATCTTTCAATATTTTCAACTCTTCCAAGAAGACCTCCAGGGTCTTCCTTATTTAACTTAACTTCCCTCCTTGTTTTCTTTTTACGGTGTTTTTCTTTTTAATTCTCTTATAGAACTTATTACTCTCTGTTTTGTGCCCAAGTTATTTAGGATGGGTTTGTCCTCCCCCAGATGGAGAGATGCTGGTTTCATCACCTTTAATCCCACAACAACGCCTACACGGTACTTTGCAAATGGGAGACATTCATCAACCATGTAATTGAATTAAACCTCCATGAAACCAGAGAGAAAAGTCTTCAACACCAACAATGCATCCTAGTGTTCTTAGAAGTCAAGACAGGATGAATTGGAAGACTGGGATTGACATATATACAATAATATGTATAAAATAGGTAACTAATAAGAACCTGCTGTATAAAAAATAAATAAAATAAAATTCAAAAATAAAAAAAACAAAACAAACAAAATGTTAACATATACAGTTTAGTTTAGAATAGGAAAAATGTTAAAGTCATGGTGAAGCATTTGTCACAGGATCAAAATCCATTGTTATAAAAATAAACACAGTGCCTGCCTCATCATTTCTTTAGCAGCAGGAAAGCATTTTCCCTTGGCCTCCATCCTCTACCTCCATCAGAACTGTTCCTTAACTAAATTTGAGATTAGAAACAGACTCGTAGCTTTTAAAAAAAATGCCGCTGCCATATTCTTGGTGATATAAAAGCAGTTTTCCTATCAATTTCATGAAAGATATTAGACTTCTGACTGGATCAACATTTTGCTACAAATAAAAAAGGTAATCTTTATCTTTACAGAAAAGGTGAGGAGAAAACACAACTCATTCGGCTTTATTTCAGAGTTCTATGCTTGATCCTGTTCTTCCAAAGCTATAAAATTAAAATACAAGAAATTAACCACACCAAACCAAACGTTAGGGTGGTTAATAATTAAGTATATTCTGCCATCAATGTAATGAACCTCAATAGACTTTTATACGGATTACATACCCACAATGACTCACAAATACAGCACCACAAAGAACTTACACTTCACAATGCCCTCACAGAAAAGTGAATGGGAAACGCATGTTACTTTCCAGCAATGGGAATTGGCAGCATTCATATTACATTTGAAAACCTGAATGTCAAATACAATTGACAGTTTTTGGAGTGCCTTTCATTATGGGAACTCACCAACTAACATCAATGCCAACTCCCCTTGCAAGTTGTATTTTCAAAATTTTTACACTGTCTGATTGTGGCATGGTAGAAAAGCACACGAATCAACAAGCTCCAAGTGTCCACACGTGACACATTTGATGCTCTTCTCAATCTGTTCTGAGAAACCTGGAAGAATGCAGGTTTCTAGACAATACTTTCTAATTTATTGTGGGCACGAATTTAGATGAAGAATAGGCTGGTAGTCCAAGATAAGGTAATATATCTCAATAACCCACCATTTATTAGAACATAATGGCAAAAATATTTTAAGACGTGAATTAATGAAAAAAAGATATCACGGTACAAAAAATATATTCCTAGCTATGTAAAAACAAGTAAATATATGTGAAAATACAGAAAAATAACTCCTAACTGTTAAAACTGGTTTCCCTTGAGTAAGTAATGGTGGTGGGGCAATGAGGAATATATTTTTCGTCAATCTACTTTATGTATTTTTGCTAGTTTGAATATTTTGTAACAAGAATGTTTCCATATACTATGTGTATAACCAAAAGTAATAATTATTTTAAGAAAACAACAAAAACATTCTATTTAAAGAAAAGCAAAAGAAATATTTTTTTTCCTGACAGAAGATTTTCTCCTAAAATGTAGTATAACCCAGAGCAAGATTTTAAAAAATGTTTTGTTAGGAAAACATAATAAAAAATTAAACAGGGCTCCCTAATGAACTGTGATTAACTCTTATTAATGATAATGAATATTTATATAGTGCTTTATAGTTTAGAAATTATACTTCACATTCATTATCACAGTTATTAACTTAATGGTGAGACAGATTTCACCATCATCGTTTTACAGATGAGGAAACTGAAACTCAGGGATGTTAAACTATTTGGCTGTTACCACCCAGGTCATAAGTGGCAGGTCCAGAATTTGATTCAAATTCTGACTCCAAAGCTCAGGTGTCAGCCACCATACTCCCTCAACTCAAGGAGATACAGCTCAGAGAAACTGACTAACTGAACCTGATTAGAGAAGTTAAACAACAGAATCTAGGCAATTAATGACTTTGTAAAGTTTAATGGATTTATTTGAAGCAATTCTGTATGAAATAGTAATATTTTATACAGCCTAAACAGTCTCTAATAACTTCCCTCCATACTCCTTCTAGCGATCCTTTCTTTAATTAGAAGAACCAGCAGTGGGAGAGAATGACTTAAGTTTCCCTGGATCCCAATCCCATGCTCATGGTTGTATCACATTTTAGGTCCATTCATTGTGCATTCACTTGTTCCACAAATATGTATTGATCTCCCCATGCGTTGCTTATTATGTGTGCAGGAAATGGTGTCAGGGAGAAGAATGAGGCATCATCCCTATTTCTGGGGAACCCCACACTCCTGGGAAAATAGGTAGAAAATAATAACCCCATGTGAAAGAAAGAAGGGCAATACCAGTGTATGTGCTGATCTGAAGTAGTTCTCAAGAGGGGTGACTGTGCCACCCAGGGGATGTTTAACAATATCTGGACACAGGTTGGTGGTCACACTTGGGGAAGTAGCATGTAGTAGGCAGAAGCCTGAGATGCTGCTAAACATCCTATAAAGCATAGGACAGCCTCCATGGCAAAGGACTATCTGGTCCAAAATGCTAACAGTGCCAAGGTTTAGAAATATTTTGCTATAGCATATTACTCTTTCCAGATTTTAAGTGAGGAAATTTACATCAGCTAAACAGAGGAATTTATAATTCCACAATAATGAGTGCATTAAAAATGTAAGTCATCTATTCTTTTTTTTTTTTTTTGCGGTACACGGGCCTCTCACCGTTGTGGCCTCTCCCATTGCGGAGCACAGGCTCCGGACGCGCAGGCTCAGTGGCCATGGCTCACAGGCCCAGCCGCTCCGTGGCTAGTGGGATCTTCCCGGAACCCGTGTCCCCTACATCGGTAGGCGGACTCTCAACCACTGCGCCACCAGGGAAGCCCATCTATTCTTGAATAAATGCCCTAATCCTATCTTTGTCTGTCTGTGGGATTAAGACAAAGGATAACTTTTCTAGAAGTGGGCTAACAATACCTAAGAGGACTCTCCATCTTTAAGGGAATGAATTCCTATTCTTTTGCCCCACCCTTGGCCAAGCTCCCATCATCTCTCCCTTCTGAGACTGCTGTGCACCAGGATCAGATTGTCTTCTGTTCGGCCCTCTTAACAGATCCCCACTGCACTGGGAGCAACATTCAACCTGGCTTCAACAACAACAAGGTGCCTGTGACCTGGACCCTGACGACCTCGCACCGCCACCTTGTTCCCTCTGCTTTAGCCACAATGACCCCAACTCAGAGGCTTCCCATATTCTGTTTCCTCTAAAGCTCCTCCCCCACCACTAAGTCCTCAAGCTTCACATCATGACCTAAACACCATGCCGGCAAAAAGGCTTTCCCTAACTTCCCATTTCCTTTCATCCTCTCCTTCCTTATCCATGCTCCCTGCTTCTCCGCCCTACTCTGTGCTCCTTGCCCCTGTGGTTCTGTATAACTCAAGCACTGTTGCTAGTGGGCTCCGGGTTGGATTCAGCCAGTGGGAAGCATCAGTAAGAGATCTGAGGGCTGGAGGAGATGGACATCCAGCTATTTCAACCTCCTTTCCTACTTAGGTGCCATTCTGGGAGAGTTCCTCCTGGTAGCACCCCGGGTCCTGCTCTCATTAAGCCCTGGTGCCACATTCTGTCCCCTTATCCACTTTAGCTGATATGAGTTTCTGGTTAAGGTGGCATCGCTCCTGTGTCCCCTTCACCGCCCTCACCTCTGCAAGTGGGCCCTTCATTAACAAATTTTTGTCTGAACCATCTAAAGTGAATCTTGTTACTGGCCAGCACTTGGACATTCATACACCTCAATCTAAATCAGTACAGATTCTTTGGATTATTTTTCATACAGCTACTTCCACAGCCCCCGGGCATTTCTCCTCTGAGCTTGTATCATATTTTATCAATGCGCACATGGGTGGTTGTATTTTGATTCTTCGTGTACTGTCTGTCGCCTGACCCAACACAATTACGTATGTTCGACAGGGATCATGGCTGTTTGGTTAATGACAGTTGAATGGATGAATTAAATGGCAGGCCATGTCATCATTGAAGAGAGACACCTGAAATTGTCAGGAAATAAATCACTATTAAAAAACAATGTTAATATAAGGAATTTATGGATGAATAAAACAACATATGTGAAGGAAAATGCTTGAAGCTTCAAGTACATTCATGCACGGAGTCAACTGACATTTGTCCAGCACCTTGCAGTGCCACATAGAGGCATGAAAAGGAAACTGTCTATTTTCTCAAAGGCTTATAGGCCAATGGGGAAGACAGAAATGTAAAGGTAATGGGGCACCTGAGACACTTGAGCCAGGGGCACAGTAGGGTCAAGAAAGAGACTGCTATCAAAGGGGGACGATTTACAAGGGAGGCATCTGGAAATAAAAGAAAAAAATTAAGAGCACGTTTCAGTTTTGTTCAGAAAACACGATGGCTCGTAGGACCGTAAATTCTTTGTTCCTCAAATTCAGGAAGGAAGAGAAGGAAGTAACATCCATGCCAAAAGGTTGCTTTGGGGTAAACGTCTCAGCCCAGATGAAAGGGTCCAGTTCACACTGGCAGGCGAAGATGCAACGACATGAAAATTGCCCGCGTTTTACTACAAGACTCCAAACATGTGGGTTCTGATCATAATGGAAACCCAAATGGTGCAATCGTGGAAGCCTCCAGCTAGAGTTCCTGCATTTTCTGAGCTGAGAAAGGTTTAAGTGATTTACCCGCTGTCAAGTTTGATACACATGTGTGTGCCACTGGGTGGTATGTATGGGTGTGTGTGATTACAATATGACATTTATAATCCTCAAGGTAACAGTTATGTTCACTAACATTCTTTCTGTCTTGAAATATTAAGAAATAGCCTAACATCTTTTTTCATTGAAGGAATACTTTTTTTACCCTCCTGTCTACAGGAAAACAATTATATCAACAAATGATTTTCTCATCTTCATGATTCTTGTCGATGAGTTGCCCCAGTCCAGAGAGGTCACGATGAGTCACAAATCATTCTGATTAGAAGCAAATAAACACTTAGATCCTGTCGTCCGTCAGACGTTAGAACAGGGGTTGGCAAACTTTTGTTATAAAGGTCAGCTAGTAAATATTTTAGGGTTTGTGAGCCATATGGTCTCTTTCAACAAGTCAACATGGTCATCATAACATGAAAACAGCCACAGACAAGATGTACATGAATGGGCATGGCTGTGTTCCAATCAAACTTTAGTTACAAAAAGAGATGGCAAGCCAGATTTGGCCTCTGGGCTACAGTTTGCCAGCCCTGCACCAGGCTACACAGAAGGAAAGGGAAAAAACGAACTGGGAACAAGGGAGACAGCTCCAAAACAAGTGGGAAAAATAGAATCATTGATGCAAACACTGCAGTGGTACCAAGGAGAGAATGCTCTAGTTGTAAGATATACTAAGAGAATGATAATAAATCAATAAACTCTGACCTGCCATGTGAGAAAATAAAACTAATCGGTAGAATTTCCTACCAACTATAACTACTGTGCAAAAAAATCCTATTTTGACAAATATAAATAAATATATAGCTCAGACATAGGAGCTAACTGCAACATAGATGAGCCTTGAAAACATGATGCTTGGTGAAAGAAGCCAACACAAGAGGCCACATATTGTACGATTCCACTTAGATGAAACGTCCAGAAGAGGCAAATCCACAGAGACAGAAGGCAGATTAGTGGTTGCCAGGGGCTGCGGAGGAGGGAACGGGGAGTGACTGCTAGTGGGCACAGGTTTTCTTCTGGGGCTGATGGAAATGTTCGGAATTAGAGAGTTGTAATGGTGGCACACCTCTGCGAAGGTACCAAAAAACCCACTGAATCGGACACTTTGAAGGGTGAACTTTATGACATATGAATTATATCTCAATTTTTAAAAAGGGAGCAGGACATTCGCACTGAATGCCTCCATCTTTCCAGAGGGCAATATGATGCGATATATTGGGTTGGCCAAAAAGTTTGTTCGGGTTTTTCCGTAAGATGTTACGGAAAAACCCGAGCGACCCTTTTGGCCAACCCAATATATTAAAAGTCCTACAAATGTGAGAAGCGAAAGAGAAAGAGGAGCTAAGAAGATGTGGAAACGGAAAAGCAGCAAATCAATCAATCATGTCAGCAACTGGGATGGTCCTCTGTATATCAAGTCGAACACAAAAGGGCGTCTACCACGTCCTGAGAGCAATTAAAAGGTAATACTTTACCCTTCCACCTCCCTGCAAAGTGGCCATGGACGTGTGATCTGTTTACCTGAGTTAACAACAGATTTGCTGGGACATAAGATGATTATCCCTGGGCACTGGGCTGGGAGCGTTTTAGGCTCTGCTGATCGTTCCCAGGGTTCCGCAGGGTATGCGTTCTAAATTCCATTTCGCAGATGAGCAAACGAATTGTCAAAGGCCATGCTCTTTCCCCCATCCCTCCTGATCGCTCAGATCTCACGTGGGTGGTGCCTCTAGCAGGAGGTGGGTGTCAGCCTGCCCCTCACTTCCCGAATGTTCCCCAGCTGTGTTCTTTCCCCGAAGGGGGGTGCAGACGAGGCCCTGCAAACCAGTTCACAATATCGCCATCTGGTGCTCAGCAGCGGGCTCGCAGCTGGCTTTCCTGCTCTTTCCCCTGCCATAACTGCCACAGGGATCTATTTAAATCTTCAAACAGCCCAGTCCAAAAATGGCAGAAGGCCTAAATAGACATTTCTCCAAAGAAGATATACAGATGGCCCACAAACACATGAAAGAATGCTCAACATCATTAATCATCAGAGAAATGTACATCAAAACTACAATGAGATATCACCTCACACCAGTCAGAATGGCCATCATCAAAAAATCTAGAAACAATAAATGCTGGAGAGGGTGTGGAGAAAAGGGAACCCTCTTGCACTGCTGGTGGGAATGTAAATTGATACAGCCACTATGGAAAACAGTATGGAGGTTCCCTAACAAACTACAAATAGAACTACCATATGACCCAGCAATCCCACTACTGGGCATATACCCTGAGAAAACCATAATTCAAAAAGAGTCATGTACCACAATGTTCACTGCAGCTCTATTTACAATAGCCAGGACATGAAAGCAACCTAAGTGTCCATCGACAGATGAATGGATAAAGAAGATGTGGCACATATATACAATGGAATATTACTCAGCCATAAAAAGAAACGAAATTGAGCTATTTGTACTGAGGTGGATGGACCTAGAGTCTGTCACACAGAGTGAAGTAAGTCAGAAAGAGAAAGACAAATACCGTATGCTAACACATATATATGGAATCTAAGGGGGAAAAAAAAGGTCATGAAGAACCTAGGGGTAAGATGGGAATAAAGATGCAGACCTACTAGAGAATGGACTTGAGGATATGGGGAGGGAGAAGGGTAAGCTGGGACAAAGTGAGAGAGAGGCATGGACATATATACACTACCAAACGTAAAATAGATAGCTAGTGGGAAGCAGCCACATAGCACAGGGAGATCAGCTCGGTGCTTTGTGACCACCTAGAGGGGTGGGATAGGGAGGGTGGGAGGGAGGGAGACGCAAGAGAGAAGAGAGCTGGGAACATATGTATATGTATAGCTGATTCACTTTGTTATACAGCAGAAACTAACACACCATTGTAAAGCAATTATACTCCAATAAAGATGTAAAAAATAAAAATCTTCAGTCATCTCATGTCCCTGTCCCCCCACTAACTCCAGCTTAAAAAGTCAAGCTCTTCACCCAGACTTAGAAGGGCCCAGACTCCCTGGCTCCTCGGCTAGCACCCGTGCCGCATCCTGCCCTTGCCCTTTGTGCATCAGCCTATGGGCCTTCCTTCACATCAAGCCTCAGGGCTCGGCCCGGCTGGTCCCTCTGCCTGGAATGCCCCTCCCACGCTGCGTCCTCCTTCAGGTCACGTCCCACAGAGACTGTCTTTGTCTACTGTTCCCAAGTAGCAACAACGCTTCAATTCCTTTCTTCTTTCCTCTTTCCTTTCTTTCCTTCCTCCTTCCATAGAATGTAAGCTCTTTGAGAACACGAACTCTGTGCTGTTCACTGAAGGATCACCTGTCCCAGCCCATTGAAGGCACTCAATTATTTGTTGAAAGAATTAATGGATGAGGATGAAACCTGGCAAAGGTCCTATGTTTAGCTAATGATTAAAGATGGAAATCCCACAGCACACAGCCTTGCCTCTGCGGAGCGCTAACCAATAAATGGGAGTTCTAATGACCACAGACTTCAGAAGGTCCTCATCAACACCGACCATTTACAACTGCCCTCACCCCCAAAGTTCCATGTCTGAGACAAGTTTCTGCCTGGAGAGAGTTTTTATTACAGACTCTTAAAGCCCTGAATCATGTGGTTTACAGGGAAAGTGCTAATGCAGTCATAATTACATTGGTGTGAACACACTGCCATCGAAATGTAGCAAACATAGACATAGGCATTTAAGAGGAATCAGCTGCTCCCAACACAAGATCAACCGTCACAGAGAAACCAGTGAGCAGCGAAGGAACTTGAAGTGAGTGACTGAAGGTGACAAACCCTATAAATCAGCGAGTAAAATGACACTTTGCACCGACACCTCGGAGTAACCAGCTCACTACCCAGAGAGCTATGCATTTGGGGGAAATCTATAAGTCATGGATACCACGTGCCCCGATACGGTGACTGCCATTCCTTTTTTGTTTAATTAACCCAAACACAAAAGAAACATAAACATCAGTCCGTGGGTGATTTCTTTCTTTTCTCTTTGGAAGCAGATCAAGAAACAGGAAGGGACACGACTTCATTATACATTCAGCACTTACCTATGGTTTTTTTTTTTTTCCCTTTCTAATCTTTGAAATAACCGTTGATCCATTAAGAGACTTGAAGGTGAAAAATGTCAAGCCTTTGACCTTTTCTTAATTCACACACATACTGAGCCAGTGAAAACGTACCCACACACCCACCCAGTCCATCTGCCCACAGTTAGTACTTTCCATGGCCTCCGTGACCATTCTAGAGCAAGGTTTCTCACCCGAGGCACTGCGGACATTTTGGATCAGATAATTCTGTTGGCGGCAAGGGGATGGGGGAAGGGGAGATGTCTTGTGCATTGTTCAATATTTAGCAGCCTCCCTGGCCTCCACCCACTAGATGCCAGTAGCACCCACCCGTCAGCTGTGACAACCAAAGATGCCTCCGGACATTGCCAAATGTTTCCTGGAGGGCAAAACCAACCCAGGTTGAAAACCGCTGTTCAACCAACAAGGACCTACGGTACAGCACAGGGAACTCTACTCAACATTATGGAACAACCTAAATGGGAACAGAATTTGAAAAAGAATAGATACACGTTTACGTATAGCTGAATCGCTTTGCTCTACACATGAAACTATCACAACATTGTTAACCAACTATACTCCAATATAAAATAAAAAGTTTAAAAAAAGCGACTGTACATAAAAAACTAGAAGAAAAAGATCAGCAAATGTTCTCTAATTATTTTCCTCTTTCAACATAGGCTGACACATTTTATCTCTTGGACACTATAAACTTATCAATCCAGAATGTGTACACGCATTGCCCCTGTATCATTTGTTGCTGAGTCGTGGACATTACTCAGCATCTTACTGAAATGCCAGAAGGCCAGGGCTGCTCTTGGAGGAAGACTCCCTGAAATTCAATGCAGAATTTTATGCCTTCATGAAGAACTGTATGCCAAGATTACACTTTCTTAAAACAACCAGGGCCTGTAAATGCCTCTAAGACTCGGCAATATTTGCAATTGGTGGACGGATCTCAAAACTGGTTTCAAACCAGACATTTAAAGATCATAATATTTGTACAAAGAGCTCTTTAAAGGGAAAGAAGAGAGCTGGTTTTAGTTTGAAACCAATCAAGAAATAAGTCGTCTGTCTCTGCCTTTTGCTAAAGTAACTAACCTCTCTTAATGACGATGTATTTAGATTAACAACAGAAAGAGCGGAACTAGCCCTGGTATCGGCCTTACAAGATCTTACATTCTGCAAAGGCCATTAATCAGCAAACAATCTCTAAAGACAACCTAAAGAAAATGTGTTCCAACTGCCTCATTCCCTTCTCTTGGTTATAATCCAAGAGTAAATCCTCCAAGTCTAAATCTTGCTACCCATAAAACTTCTTATCTGCCTTTACTCAGTAAAAGCCATCAACCAAATCTCTATACACTGCTTTTCCCATGGAGGAATGAGGCTGTAAGTTTGTTCACTAAAAGGCACTAGGTGGGAAGAAAGACTAAGCAAGAAATCTGCCATAAATCTTCATCAGCCTTCTTGTGTAAAGCTGACATGGATTTAGACAAAGCTTTTCTTCAGGGTTTTCATAAACTTTATTATTTGCCCAGGAATAATTTATCCTAATTGGAAAAATGCATTTTAAAAGCTGCTGACAATCGTACATGGGTTATTTCACATTACACAGGAAGCTGACCACTGTAACACTTCTGCGGCATCGTCACACTATCGAGGGATTTTGTTTGCTTTTACAATTTTCTTGTATGATATTTTATGGGTTTTGATTTAGCACCAGATGCACGTTTGGTATGAATGGTATAATTTCTTTAAGAGGGTGTTTACAGAGAGATGAAAAGTAGATTAGTAGCATTTTTTAATCTTTATTTCCTGATGGGTTAATGACATGCATGGTGCAAACCCCACATTTTTATTGGGGCTGAAGAGAAATATATTTGACATAATCCATTTCAATCTAACTTGTGGTTTTGCTTTAAGCCCTCGACGAATAGCTTGCATCTTGTGATCTATTTAATACCTTGCCTTTCTTATTAACAAAACCGAAACTAGGCCATGTTCAGGGTGGTCAGCTGGAAAGAATGTGGCTCATCAGAAAGGGCGGGTGTATACCCAGCATTCTTCTCGAGGAACAGCAGGGCTCCCCACAAATGTGGAGCGTGGGAGGTCTGGGCCCCGAGTCTAACTCTTGACTAGGGGCTGTTTGAACTTTTATTAATGACAATTTAAACACCCTTCCTTTCTATAGGTCTCCCATCAACTAATTCAACAGCTGTTGGGGGATCATACTGGCATCACAGATTCAGTTTAAGAGGAGTCTAAATGCTTCCAAGTCACCTTCATGTAATTTCTAGAATAACCGATCATGAATAACGAGCATCTTGTAGTTATAAGTCAAGGAAATTAATGATTTGAATACTACTTGAATAAAGTGTGCTATTGTTTCCCCTCTCATCCCCCCATTCAATGGAGGTACATCTAGCAATATACCTTCTCTGCAAAAATGTGGTTGCTAATTTTCAGGTGACCTAACAGAAATTCATCTGTGTAAACTACTGCACAGTGAAATGTCTTACGGGCCAGGCATGCACTGTATTCCTTCTATTTTCAGATGTTAAATACTACTTAAAAGCTAACTATTTAAGAAGTCTGAGGACAACTGGAGTTATATTTAGAGTGGGACGCAGTAAATCAGCTTTACAAGGAAGCTTCAATTTCTCCCATTTTACGGAGAGGTAAAGCGATTCGCCGGAGTCGTGTAGCCAGCAAGGGGCTGAGCCGGGCCTTGAAGGTATCTCCACCCAAGCATGTAGTCAGTGCTTTCCCCTCCGCGGGGAAGAGGAAGTCATCGCCCTGAGGTAGGGCACTGTTGGCTCCCATTGCGAGGACGTGGTGAATGGAACCACTGGTACTCCCATGCCAAACCAGACACGTGTTTGATAGGACACCAAAGTATTAAGGGCATCACCAGTCAATATTAGTACCTGTGACTAAGTATCCTTCCTATATGTTACGCCCTCTCTGAGACAAACCAATATGCAACACCCCATGCTTGACGCATTGCTTAGTCCTTAAAAATCTCACCCGTGCTGTCCAGTCAATCTGTTTTCTTCTCTAGACGTTACCCACCAGCTGTTCTTTATTCTGCCAGCACTTTAAATGGCCAGAAAGCAGGCA
Organism: Orcinus orca; assembly: GCF_937001465.1. Taxonomy (NCBI): domain Eukaryota; kingdom Metazoa; phylum Chordata; class Mammalia; order Artiodactyla; family Delphinidae; genus Orcinus; species Orcinus orca. The sequence continues at coordinate 8,305,430 of NC_064580.1, forward strand.
CTGAGCAGGGGCCTGGCCTTTGGAAGTGCCTTTGAGTACAGTAACAGAGCTGCACACTGGAGCGGTGGGTTCTGAAACAGCAGTTTTGTTTTGTTTCTTTTAAAATTTTATACCTTATTTATTTTTAAAACAATTTTTTTGATGTGGACCATTTTTTAAAGTTTTTATTGAATTTGTTACAATATTGCTTCTGTTTTATGTTTTGGGTTTTCGGTCGCGAGGCATGTGGGATCTTAGCTCCCCGACCAGGATCGAACCTCCACTCCCTGCACTGGAAGGCGAAGTCTTAACCACTGGACCGCCAGGGAAGTCCCGACAGCAGCTGTTTTACGGTTAGCAGTGCCCGGGCTCCAGAGAGCACGGCAGCTGCTGCATCTGCGGTGGGCTTTGCAGATGGGGCCTTGCCAGCTGTGGCTGTGACCTAGAGAATTAATTCCTTATATTCTCCTATTAGAGCAATTATTCTCTACGCCTCCCCTCCCCATAGTGTGTCCCCTACAGGGTCCCTCTCGATTTGCTTTGCCACCTTCCATCAAAACGTCCTGAATCATCTGTCTTGTCCCCAGAACTTGGAGCCCCTCGAAAGCTCACTGCTGTGGATTGCCTTAGGGTCTGACAACCGTGCCCGGCTCACGTTGATGCTCCCCCCTCCCCCCTCCCCTCTCCTATTTTGGTTTCTATCTTCTGAAAGTTCTCATCTGAATTCTTTCATTTAATTCTTTAAACTTCACTGACTCAGGCTCTACAACAGCACTTGACCACTTTGAGTCCTCACTGCATTTTGCTTCTATTACTGATTTACTTTCCCTTAGATTTCTAGTGCAAGTCAGAAAGGTGAAGAAGACACACTGCACTCTCTGGAGTCTCTGGTGAGCTATGCGGTGAGGAATATCTTTAATCATTCTGAGTTCACTGTGATCCTCATTCCTACTTCTAAGGAGAGAGCGGAGTCAGGAGAAGGGAGGGAAGGGAAGAAAGGGAAGGAAGGAAAAGAAGTAAAGGGAAGGAAGAAAAAAAACAGCAAGAAAGTCCATCTGTATGGTCACTGTAGGAACTGTAGAGACTGTGTTTTGTAAGCACCTGACACTGAAGAGCCATTTTTGTGTTCCTGAGTCTAACCATGAATACTCCAGGGCCAAACAGAAGACACACCACATACTGGAGTAAGAGAAGATGTGCCTTGGATTGAGTTTTTGTCGCCATGATGGTAACTGTGGGTGAATTTTCTTCTTATTGGTGAATATCATTGGAATTTTTATTTATAAGGTGAATTCACATTACATTTAGATCTTACTGGTGTTGGGATCAGCCTTCTAAAATATCTGATATTAGCAAGCAGCACTGAGGTGAGGTCATCGGATCAACATTCACATCAGAGACAACCCCTCTCCAAACCGCTCTCACCCACCAGGCCACCATTACTAAAATTACTGGGATGTGGCCACCTCTACCCTGGTTTCTGCAGACAGTTCTTTAACACAAATTTTGTCCTCCTTCCTTTTTCCCCCTCTCAAGCAAATGTCAGTGAGGAATAATGGACAAGTAGACAAGCACCCAAAAAACTGTTTTAAAGAGAAATGTATTGAATTTGGGCAAAATGATCAATTATCGACCATCGTGCAGAGTACAATGAGGGGCAACAGATACTGTAATTTGTAGGAAACTTAGATTTCTAACCATGCATGTAGGCCAGAGCATGAAGGTCGCAGGGAAAATCTTATGAGAGTAACAAGTCAGAATCAAATCCCTTGGGCTATTTTATAAAAATATCGTAAGTGAAAACCATCATTACCAAAAAGCATTCATTTACTGAGTTAATCAGTATATGGTTTGGGTGAGATATAACAAAAATCATGACAACTCAACAGACTTCCAGAACTTCCAGGAAGTTTAGGGTGCGGTTGAGATACCAAACAGACTGATTAAAGTCTCATTTTGAGCCATGAGGGAGGTGAAGAGATAGTAGCATGCCATGAACACTTTCACCCACCAGATGGGAGACCAGCAGGCACTCTTCCCACATCTTCACAACTGTTAGGCAAAGCCAGTATGTTTATCTCCATATTTCTCAAAGGAGAAATTGAGACCTAAAGAAGGCAAGAAACTACCAAAGTCCAGACTTGTTGGAAGTAGCTGAGCTGGAATCTGAACTCTTTTCTGGACCTAGAAGTCTTTTTGACCAGGCACAATAGGGTACCTAATTATACTGTCCTTCAAACCACCAAAAGTACTATGGTAGGCACCTCTAAGATGGTCTCTGATGGTCTCTACCTGCTGGTATTCATGACTTGGTATCTACCTTCCCTTAAGTAACTTGCCTCTAACTAACAGAATAGGGCAACATTGAGGGAAGTCACTTCCATGACTGGTCAAAAAAAGATTGTGATCTCCATCTCGTTAGTCTCTCCCTAGCTGGCTTTGATGAAGCAAGCTGGCATGTTGGAGAGGCCCACATGGCAAGAAATGGAGCGTGGCCTCTGGCTAACAGCCACAAAGGAAATAAAGCCCTCAGTCCAACAGCCCTCAGTGAACTGAATCCTGCCAACAACTACACGAGTGAGCTTGGAAGCATATTCTTCCCCAGTCGAGCCTCCAGATGAGACTTCAGCCTCAGTGGAAACCTTGATCACAGCCTTGTGAGACCCTGAGCAGAGGACTCAGCTAAGGTATGCCTGGACTCCTGACCAGGAAAACCTGTGTGATAATGAATGTGTATTGTTTTAAGCCTCTAAGTTCTGGGGCAATTTGTTAGGCAGCAATACATTCCTAATACAAGAGCCTCACAGAAAGGCCAAAAATAAAACCAATTGGCTTGACACATGTAGCTACCAGTTTGAGACCCACGGAATACAGTGATGCTATTTTTTCAAAGTGACAGATAGCTGAACTCCTCCACTAGGTCATACCCCCAAAACAGGCTAAAAACAATGCAGTGAACACATTGCCTCCTGGGCCTAATACATTTGCTTAACTCCTGTGTCAAAAGTATAAAGCAGAAAGGGTGCAACCATTAGGCAGAAAAACAATCAATGAATACACATATGTAATGAATTAATATAAATGAACAAAGAACAAGTATATACTGAATGATGGAAATTTTAGAAATCACTTTAACCAGGCTGGAGTTACAGAGAATTCCAAGCTACACTGAGATTTAAAACTAGGGGATGGCTGAGTCATCATCTAAGGCATCATTTTGGTAACCTGGCTGGTTAGGCTAGCTCTGTTTGGTTTAGCTGCATCAGCAGGGAGCAGTCCTTTGGGTTAGAAAGTTTTCATCTTTTTCGGAGCTTTTATTTTTTAATAAGTGAATAACCAAGACTCAAATTCAAAAAATTTCTGGCCTGATTACATTTAGTAATATGAGAAATTAAGTAATTTCCCTTGGCTTTAAAAATTAGTCAAGGCTCATTTGGAATTGTTAAAATTCCTATTTATTTGATTTTGTTGTTCTCTTCATCTATAGATTAGCCTTTACGTTCAATATCAGTTCCTTTGTATAATTATTAGAAGTGACAATTGACAATTTCCATACTAATGGGAAACCACAGCTCTAAACTTTATTATCAGAATGCAGAAATGTATAACTTTCCATTCTGAGGTCAGTACGTATTCATCATACTAAGTTATGCTCCATCAGCACTATTTCTTAGTACTTGGAACAGAGTCTGAGTTTGAATTCTTGTCAATTGACTTTCTAAACAAGTAGTCTTAACCTCCTAACTCTCAGTTTTATAATCTGTAAATGGGGATGAATATAAAGTCCTTCAGATGGAGATTTCCATATAAATTAAGTGACATAAGTAAAAATGCTTATATTATGCTTGGCACATAACAAGCAGCTGTTACTATATTTTAAAGATTTTCTCCTTGTCTTTGGTTTTCTGTGGTTTGAATATGATATGGCTAGGTACAGACTCTTTGGTATTTATCCTCGTTGTGTTTCATGAACTGCCGGGATTTATGGTTTAGTTTCTGTCACTAATTGTGGAAAATTCTCAGTCACTGTTACTTCAGCTATTTTTTCTGCCCCTTTCTCTCTTTCTTCTTCTGATATTCCCATTATGTGGATGTTATCCCTTCTGCAATTGTCTCACAGCCCTTGGATACTATGCTCCTTTTTTTTTTTTTTCTATTCTTTTTTTCTCCTTGCATTTCAGTTTTGGGAAGTTTCTATTGGTATATCTTTCAGCTCACTGATTCTTTCCTTGGCCATGTACAGTTTACTATAAGCTCATCAAAGGCATTCTTCATTTCTGTTACAGTATTTTTGACTTCCAGCATTTCCTTTTGATTCTTTCTTAGAGTTTCCATTTCTCTGCTTATGATACCCATCTATTCTTCCATGTCGTCCACTTTTTCCATTAGAGCCATTAGCATATTAATCACAATTATTTTAAGTTCCTGGTCTGATAATTCCAAAGTCTGTACCATACTTGAGTCTACGTCTGATGCTTGCTTTGTCTCTTCAGATTGTGGTTTTTCTTGCCTTTTAGAATGGCTTGTAATTTTTTGTTGAAAGTTGGACATGATGTGTTGAGTGATAGGAACTGACATAGGCTTTATGTTGATCTGCCTAGGAATTAGGCTGTGTTTGTTGTAGCTGTAGGTATCAGAGGCTTCAACTTCCTTGAGTATCCTTGTTCTGTTTTGTGTTGTTTCCCCTCCTGTGGTCTTTGTGTTTCCCTAAAAACTCCTGCTTAGAGTCTGAGCATCATAGTTATTTCGCTTGTAATCTACTGTCATTAGACAGGAGCCCTATTAATGCAGTGATAGAGTGGGAGGGCATTCTATAATCCTATGATTAGTGCTTAATTTTTTAGTGTACCTGTGCCCATGGAATGTGATCCTCACAAGCACTTCTTAGCTTTTGCTGTTCCCCTCAAGCAAGGTAGGAAGGCTAAAGAGGGCTGAAACTGGGTAATTTCCCTTCTCTCAAGTCAGATAAAGCTCTAGTAAATTCTTTTCTCTTGCTGGTGAGGTTTTTGTTGTAAAGAATGCTCTGGGATTGTTTCAAAACAGTTACTTTTCCCCTGAGCTTATTTCAAAATTGTATTTCAAAATGGTTTCTTTCCCCCTCACTCTGCCAAAGCACTAGAGGATTTTTCTCTGAATTTTACCACGAGAATTTGGTGAGAATCCTAGAGGTGAAACACGCAAAAGTATGGGGTCCCCACTTAGAATGAGCCTCCAGTAGTTTTTAACTCTCAAGCTAGTCGATACTCAGCCACCAGCAATTCACTGAAGTTCTGGTTTAAGTGTGACTACCAGCTACTGGGGCCAGTGGCTTCCGCTTTAGGTAAACTGATTATAGTCTCTGTATCTGCCTGTCTCTCCAGTTTTGAGGATAGTACTTTGTCTTGTGAGTCCATTCTCTGATGGAGCTCAGTTACTGATTTTCAGTTTGTTCAGCCTTTTTCTTGTTAAGAGGGCAGAAGTGATGGTTTCCAAGCTCTTTACATGCTGGAGTGGAAACCAGATGGTTCTGCTGTTAAAATATTTTAAATTTATGAACAAGTTACACTCTCCTCAACTAGAGACATCTATAAATCTACAGATCTAGAAATCCAATTGTCCAAACGTGTTTCTATCACGGCACTCAAGTTCCTCACATTATCAACCATATCTTATTACATGAAACAAATCAGAAATAGGAAAACAATTGCTCCTTTTTCATAAGTACAAACATTACCGCAGTTCATTCTGAAAATATATTTTAAGTAATCTAACTGGCAATTAATGATCTGAAATAGGAAAGAAAAAAATTCTCTCAAATCAAAGGGGGAGGGATGGGGAAGGAATTCTTTTCCTACTTAGAACTGAAAGAAAAATATTTAGTTAGAATGCTCATTAAAAGAATCAATTCCAGGAACTTATAAAGAAGCACTGCGATAAATGACATATTAGTTTTCTACTGCTGCATAACAAATTACAACAAATTTAGTGAATTAAAACAACACTTTTTATTATTTCACAGTTCTGCAGGTTTGAAATCTGGACAGGCTCTCTTCGGTTCTATGCTCAGGGTCTCACAAGGCTGAAATTAAAGGGTTTGACAGCTACGACTCTTATCTGAAGGCTCTGGGAATCAATTCACTCCCAAGATCATTCAGATTGTTGACCAAATTTAGTTCCTTGTTGTTGTAGGACTGAGGTCTCCATTTCCTTGTTGGCTGCCAGTGAAGGGTTGCTCAGCTCTTACTGGCTGCTCTTCCATCCGTACACATGGCTCCTTCCATCTTCAAAGCCAGAAATGTTGCATCAAATCTTTCTCATGCTTTGCATCTCTCTGTCTTCCTCTTCTGCCACCAGCCAGAAAATGTTCTCTGCTTTTAACGGCTCGTGGGACCAGATCATGCCCACCAGATAATTTCCCTATTTTAATAGGGAATAACATAACGTAGTCATGGGAGTAACATCTCATAACATCACAGGTTCCAGGGATTAGGACAGGACATCTTTGGGGGGGCATCCTAAAAATTCTGCCTACCACAAATGGGTAGGCAGAGGGCTCTTTGGATGGGAAAAGTCAGAAATATTCAGCACATTGGAAATTTTTCTAAGAACTAGGCCAATTCAGTCTGCAGAAGAGAAGAAATGGGTAACAGGTTCTACATTTTTCAAAGGCCATGTGTAGAAGAGATGGTATACATATAGTCACCCCACAAAGAAGACTGGGTAGCTATTGTATCCTGAAGTATGTGTCAGATGCTGAAAAAGTAAAGATGAATAAGATCCATCTCTGGTTTCATGGAGCTCACAACCTGATGTCCAGAGAGGAGAAGCTGACACAAAAGCTTCTAAGGCGTTCCTATCTGACAGACTTCTCTAGAATGAGCCTATGTTCCTTCTCTCTATGATGAACTTACATATGATAACCATCAAAACTCCTTCCTATGAGATCCATCTCTGTACTGACCTACCATGATGTCCCTTTTTATGCTGCCGTTATCTGTGATGGACCTCTCTATGATGCAGTCAATCTATGATGCCCTCCTCTATAGTGCCCCTTCTGTGGTATTCCTCTTCATTATGCCTATCTCCAGGAAGCCATGATCTAAGATGCCTGTTTTTAAGAAGCCCCTCTCTGAGAAGCCATTCTCTTTTTAAAACTATTTTTTTACAGTGGTAGAATATTCATAACACAAAATTTACCATTTAAACCATTTAAAAGTGTACAACTCAATGGCATTAAGTACATTCACAACATTGTATTACCATCACCACTATTGATTTCCATAAGTTTTTCATCCTCCCAAACTGAAACTCTGTACACATTAAATAACTACTCCTTATTCCATCCTCCTCCAGCTCCTAGTAACCTCTATTCTCCTTTTTTTCGTTTTATTTTAAAAATTTATTAGGCTTCTTTTTGACTTCCTTCCCTCAGCTTTAATGAGGTACACTTGACAAATAAAATTGTATATATTTAAAGTGTACAATATGATGATTTAACATATGTATATGCTGTGAAATGATTACTGCAATTAATTAACACATCCATCACCTCACGTGGTGACCTTCTGTGCATGTGTCTGTGTGTGCATGGTGATAATGCTTAAGAGCTACTCTCTTAGCAAATTTCAGATATATAATACAGTATTGTTAACTATAGTCACCATGTAGTACATTATATCCTCAGAACTTATTCAACTTAGAACTGGAAGTTTGTACCCTTTGACCAACATCTCCCCACCCCTCAACCCAGCCCCTCTCCCCAACAACCACCATTCCACTCTGTTTCTATGAGTTTGACTTTTTTTTTTTAGTTTCCACATACAAGTAACACCAGCCAGTATTTGCCTTTGTCTGGCTTATTTGACTTAGAATAATGTCCTCCAGATTCATCCATGTTGTTACAAATAGCAGGATTTCCTTCTTTCTATGGTTGAATAACATTTCATTGTATATGTATATATATGCACTATATATATGTGTATGTATATATATACACTACACACACACACACACACACACACACACACACACACACACACTACATCTTCGTTATCTATTCATCTGTAGATGGACACTTAAGTTTTCTGTATCTTGGTTGTTGTGAATAATGCAGCAATGAACATGGGAATGCAGATACCTCTTTGAGATGCTGAGTTTACTTCCTTTGGATGTATATCCAGAAGTGGAATTACTGGATGATATGGTAGTTCTAGTTTTAATTTTTGAGGACTCTCCATATTGTTTTCCATAATGTCTGTACCAATTTACATTACCACCAACACTGTACAGAGATTCCCCTTTCTACACACCGTCACAACCATTTGTCATCTCTTGTGTAACATAAGGATACAGTTTCATTCTTCTGCACATGAATGTCCGGTTTTCCCAACACCATTAATTGAAGAGACTATGCCAATTGTGTGTTCTTGGTGCTTTTGTCAAAGATCAGTTGATCATATATGTGTGGGTTTATTTCTGGGCTCTTGACTCTGTCCCATTGGTCCATGTGTCTGTTTTTATGCCAGTATCATACTATTTTGATTAGTATAGCTTTGTAGTATAGTTTGAAACCAGGAAGTGTGATGCCTTCAGTTTTATTCTTTCTCAAGGTTGCTTTGGCTATTCAGAGTCTTCTGTGACTCCATACAAATTTTAGGATTGTTTTTTTTCTATTTCTGTAAAAAATGCCACTGAAATTTTATAGGAACTGCATTGAATCTGTAGACCACTTTGTGTAGTAGGGACGTTTTAAAAATATTAATTCTTCCAGTCCAAGAACATGGGATATCTTTCTATTTGTGCCTTTGTCAATTCATTTAATCAATGTCTAACAGTTTTTAGCACACAGGTCTTTCACCTCCTTGGTTAAATTTACTCCTAAGTATTCTATTTTTTTTGATGCTACTGTAAATGGGATTGTTTTCTTAATTTCTCTTTCAGATAGCTTGCTGCTAGTGTATAGATTCACAACTGAATTTTGTGTGTGGATTTGGTATCCTGCAACTTTAGTGAATTTATTAGTTCAAACAGTTTTTTGATGGAGTCTTTAGGATTTTCTTTATATACTTTTCCTCTCTCTAGTGTCCTTCTCTATGGCACCCTTATCAGTGGGATAAAATGTCCTTCAGGGGATGATATCCTTTTCTTAGAGGCATTTGAGTGGAGGCAAGATGGCCAGCAGTCATGGATACCATAGAGAATTCTGAGGTCACTTCTGACTAGGATAGGACAGCAAAGTCCATCTCTGCATAGTGGCTTTGAGCTATTATTTCAGCATCTGTGATATATTTTCACTGACTCATCCAGACACGCTCCATATTGGTCCTTTCCTACGGCCAGTGGCACATTCCATGAAACAATGCCAGGGCACAGTTTGGTGTGCTGTTTTTGGTGAGGTACATTTTTTTCTTTTTTTTTTTAAGCCTGTTTTTGCTTCTGTTTAACCATAGCTTTTATAGTGGTTACTCTGAGCCAGGGACTGTTGTAAGCACTTTATAAACATGAACGTATTAAATCCAGTTAATTCTGATTTTACGGATGGGGAATTGAGAACAGAGAAGTTGAGAAACATGCCCAAGTTAATACAGCTGGTAAGTGCAGATGCTGGGATTCAAACCCAGGCAGTCTGGCTAAGAATCTATACTCTCAAGCATTGAGTTGAAAGGTTAATAAATTTATTTTTGAAGATTGACCAGGTACAAAACAAAGATACAGTTCTTGTGCTTACTAAGGAGTCAAATCAAGTCCAAAGAGGGAGAGAGGCTTCCACTGATGGTGATTTTGACACAGAGAGTACATGAATGTGAGTGAGGAAAATTTTGGGTGGGAGGGTAGGCAAGGGGCTAGATCATGAAGAACAGACTTGTCAGGGCTATTGAAATTTGAAACCATGAAGGATCAGACTAGGACTGATCCACAACGAAGTTTCATATGAAGAGTAGTGGAATGAAGAAAATGTAGATAATTTAATAATTTGTTCATAAAGCTGAATTTATTTAATATAAATGACTCCTCTTTAAGATTACATCCTGCTGGGCTTCCCTCGTGGCGCACTGGTTGAGAGTCTGCCTGCTAATGCAGGGGACACGGGTTCGAGCCCTGGTCTGGGAAGATCCCATATGCCGTGGAGCAACTAGACCCGTGAGCCACAACTACTGAGCCTGTGCGTCTGGAGCCTGTGCTCCACAACAAGAGAGGCCGCGATAGTGAGAGGCCCACGCAGCACGATGAAGAGTGGCCCCCACTTGCCACAACTAGAGAAAGCCCTCGCACAGAAACGAAGACCCAACACAGCAAAATTAATTAATAAACTCCTACCCCCAACATCTTCTTAAAAAAAAAAGATTACATCCTGCTTATATTTTTTGATAGTAAAATGTCCATTTTTTGAATATTTTGTGTGTAAGAAGGTTTTTTTGTTATTGTTATGTCATTAGTGGCAAAATTTAAAGTCAACAACTCATATTAGTCCCCTGACATTAAAAAAAAACAATAATAAAATACCTAGGAATAAACCTACCTGAGGAGGCAAAAGACCTACTCAGAAAGCTATAAGACACTGATGAAAGAAATCAAAGATGACACAAACAGTTGGAAAGATATACCATGTTCTTGGACTGGAAGAACCAATATTGTCAAAATGACCATACTATCCAAGGCAATCTACAGATTCAATGCAATTCCTGTCAAATTACCAGTGGCATTTTTCACAGAACTAGAACAACAAAAAAATTAAATTTGCACGGAAACACAGAAGACCCCAAATAGCCAAAGCAATCTTGAGAAAGAAAAACGGAGCTGGAGGGATCAGAATCCATGACTTCGGACTATATTACAAATCTACGGTAATCAAAACAGTATGTTACTGGCACAAAAACAGAAATATAGATCAATGGAACAGGATAGAAAGCCCAGAAATAAACCCATGCAGCTATGGTCACCTCATCTATGACAAAGGAGGCAAGAATATACAATGGAGAAAAGACAGTCTCTTTAATAAGTGATGCTTGGAAAACTGGACAGCTACATGTAAAAGAATGAAATTAGAACATTCTCTAACACCACACACAAAAATAAACTTAAAATGGATTAAAGTTATAAATGTAAGACTGGATAGTATAAAACTCCTAGAGGAAAACATAGGCAGAACACTGTTTGACATGAATAGCAGCAATATCTTTTTGGATCCACCTCCTAGAGTAATGAAGATAAAAACTAAAATAAACAAATGGAACCTAATTAAACTTGAAAGTTTTTGCACAGCAAAGGAAACCATAAACAAAACAAAAAGACAACCTATAGAATGGGAGAAAATATTTGCAAATGATGTGACAGACAAGGGATTAATATCCAAAATATACAAACAGCTCATGAAGCTTAATATCAAAAAAACCCAAACAACCCAATCAAAAAATGGGCAGAAGAACTAAACAGACATTCCTCCAAAGAAGACATATAGATGGCCAAAAGTCACATGAAAAAATGCTCAACATCAATAATTAATAGGGAAATGCAACTCAAAACTACACACCAGTCAGAATGGCCATCATTAAAAAGTCTACAAATAATAAATGCTGGAGAGAGTGTGGAGAAAGAGGAACCCTCCTATACTGTTGGTGGGAATGTCAATTGGTGCAGCCACTATGGAGAACAGTGTGGAGGCTCCTTAAAAAACTAAAAACAGAGCTACCATATCATCCTGCAATTCCACTCCTGGGCACATATATGGAGAAAACCATAATTCGAAAAGATACATGCACTCCAATGTTCATGCAGCACTATTTACAATAGAGATTTATACATTATAAATATCTTACAAATTTTTACATTTCTAAAATGTATAAATTCATTCATTAATAGGCAAGACATGTAAGCAACCTAAATGTCCATCGACAGATGAATGGATAAAGAAGATGTGGTATATTTATACGGTGGAATATTACTCAGCCATAAAAAAGAATAAAATAATGCCATTTGCAGCAACATGGATGGACCTCGAGATTATCACACTAAGTGAAGTAAGTGAGACAGAGAAAGACAGAGACAGTTTTGACAGAGGAAAGAGGGGTGAGGGGCAGGTTACAGTGGGATAGATAATTCTCATTTATCTTTAGGCAACTGAACTCGAGTGACCACGCAGAAAAAAAATATTTTGGCTCCTTATCTGCATGTAGTTGCATTCTGCTGGTTGTTAGGTTGCCATATCTTTTAAGACACATGGGGAAGAGGAGTGCCATAAAGAAATTAAGTAATTTAAGCCATAGCTCTGAAGCAAAAATACTGGCAACTCCAAAATTACTCATTTGTCGCAGTGAAAAAATCAGCCATCAGCTTTTTTCTTACCACCCCCTCTCTTTCAGTTATGCCAAAGTAGATAAACATCAACATCCTAAAAATCTCCTCCCTGAGCATCTCTATGAGGGATCAAAGTAATGACCAGGGATGCATGTCTCCATCAGCATGTCAAGTCATTCCAGTCCTGTTCTGCCTGTTCCAGAGTTGGGAGGACACCTGAGACTGGATTTTATGTCCTTTCCAGAGTGTGTGTGGCAAAGAACACAGGCCTCCCAGCCGCCAGCCTGATCTGCTCTAGGAGAGCTCGTGTGGGAAGCATGCCCAGGTCCCCCTTGAACCAGTGTGGAGAGTTAATCACCCGCCAGGGCACTGTAAATTGAACGTTCACCTGTGATGAACTGGCAAAGCCAGCCTCCCTGCATGCCTCCCTTCAGACTACACGATTTCAGTGAGAAGGTTGTCTTTACAATCTGAAGGCCTGGAAACATTAAAAAATAAAACCCGGAATTGGCCTATTCCTGGAGCCTAGTGCTGAGCCTACTGGGCTAACATCAACCTGCAGGTTTCCCCCAGCACTGAAGACATACTTCATCCTATAATTGAAAAACAGACTTGATTTAGATTCCAGTGTGTCAGAGCTTACACTTGGGTCTCTTAGTGGAGAGGTCTGGGCAACAGGGAGACGGTCTCGTTCTGAAAAAAAAGACACTCCATAGACACTTGTGGAGAACGCTGCAAAAATGGAGCCAGGGTGATGTTTGAAGAAGGATTCTGAGACCTCTTGGTAGATTCTGGGGTTAGATTGAGGGATGTGAGGCATGGAGAGCCCAGACACGAAACAGAGCAAGTAGTGGCCTCCCATCCCGGAACTAGCATTTGTGGAGTCCCACTGCAGGCTAGGCACTTGACGTGTGAGTTCCCTGACTCCTCTCAACGTGCCGACACTGGTTATCATTACCTCTATTTGAAAGAACTGTAAAGAAAGTCCAGAGAGAAGGGTAACAGAGCCGGCAAATGACCCAATGATGATTTGAACTGGAACCCAAGTCTGTCTTGCTCTGAGATCATATTGTTTCCTGCGCTCCGCAAGGAACCTCGTTCCTTCCCTCTGAGCAGATGCCTATTGTCCTATGGGCTGAGTTTGGAAAGTTGTGATGCTTCTGCCAGAAGGACAAAGCAACATAACCCAAGATCACATGCTATCGACTCAGGCATTTTCCTATGGAGTTTATGTTGTGAACTGATAGCATCCTTTTGCTCATTTTCTCAGGGAATGCCTGGAAATCACATGTCTCTGCTCAGGGCTACTTTAGGAAACCCAGATGACAATGCGAAGCCCTCAGAGCCTAGCAAATTCTGGGCAAGTATCCCTCTCATGCAGAGGTGGACCTACTTTTCCTGAAAAGGGTTGGTGAGTTGATGTTTTAGGCTTTATGAGTCAGTCTCTGTCACAACTACTCAACTGTACTGTTGTAGCCCCAAAGCTGCCGTGGACGATATACATCAGTGAGCAAGTGTGGCTATGTGCCAATCAAACTATTCATGAATTTCATATAGTTTTCACTTGTCACAAAATATTATTCTTCTTTTGAATTTCTTTTTAATTAAAACAATGTAAAAACCATTCTTAGCTCGTGGGCCATACATAAATGGGTAGAGACCTGGATTTGGCCTGTGGGCCACAGTTTGCCAGTACCTGCTGTAGAGGATCATACTTTACTGTTTCACGTATGTTCCATAGTTTACTTCTAGAAAATTTACAAAAGTAGAACAGAAGATCTGTTTACAACTAATTAACGAAAACTACGAAGTGTAACCAGGCATTTTAAATCATAGTAACACCGTATATGTATAACAGATTCACTTTGCTGTACACCTGAAACTAACACAACATTGCAAATCAACTATACTCCAATAAATTTTTTTTTAAAAAAATCCTAGTAACACCAATTTTGGGTTTCTAGAGTAGCTCACGGAAAATGAGGTTCTGTATGACTTAAAAAAAAATTATTTCCTTAGGTTTTTAATCCAAAATTGGGGTTTATTATTTTTTTTTTTTATTGGAGTATAGTTGATTTACAGTGTTGTGTTAGTTTCAGGTGTACAGCAAAGTAATTCAGTTATACATACATCCATTCTTTTTTAGATTCTTTTCCTATATAGGTTATTACAGAATATTGAGTAGAGTTCCCTGTGTGTATGACTTTTTTAAAAGCTATTTTTTACTTGAAATTTTCATTGAGGTAAATATAGATTCACATGCAGTTGTAAGAAACAACCCAAAGAAACTCTTTGTACCATTTGCCTAATTTCCTCGTATGGTAATAGTTTGTAAAACGATAGTAGAATATCACAAGGAGGATACTGACATTGATATAATCTACTGATCTTATTCAGATTTCCCCTGTTTTACTTGTATTGGTGTGTGTGTGTGTATTTCGTTCTACACAATTTTATCAAATGTACAGATTTGGGTATCTGCCACCAGGATCAAGACGCAGAATAGTACCATCGCCACAAGGATTCCTTGTGTTACCCTTTTGTAACTACATACATCTCCCTCCATCCCTTCCAGCCCTAAGCCCTGGCAACCACTAATCAGCTCTTCATTTCTGAAATTTTGTCTTTTAAAGAACGTTATATAAATAGAATCATACAGTATATAACCTTTGGGGACTGGCTTTTTTTGACTCAGAATAAGTCCCTAGAGATTCATCCAGGTTGTTGAATGTATCAGTAGTTCATTCCTTTTTACTGTTGTGTGGTGTCCCATGGTGTAGAGGTACCATAGCTTCTTTAATGCTCTACCTGTTGAAGGACACTTGGGTTCTCTCCAGGTTCAGGCTAACATGAATAAAGTTTCTATGAATGTTTGTGTACAGGTTTTTAAGTGAACATTTCATTTGTCTGGAATAAATGTCCAAGAGTGCAATTTCTGGGCTATATGGTAATTTCATACTATTACTTTTTAAAAGTTCCCTTTGAGCATGTTTCAAAATAAGCTTTTTTAACATTATTTCAAAAATACTCAATAACAAATGATGGCATGGTAAAGGCCCTTTAAAAGTTTCCTGCCGCCTTGCATTCCCATTTTATAGACCCAGGAACTCCAGACTAGAGGACTAAACTGACCCCAAAAAGTCACAAGTTACAGAATGGTCAGTGCAGCGTAAGCCAGGACAAGAAATCGCTTCTGTCTCGCCATTTAATGCTCTCTTCCTATCACACTGCACCAGTGAAATTACAAATGGAAACGGCCAAGGATGGGGTGCCTCTCATCGCAGAAGAAAGGACATGATTTTCTTGGCCCTTGGGGATGTTGTGAGCTCACATCCAACCATGCGTCCTTGACACGGCCCCACTCAATGGAGTCTTGTGTGGCTTCTCCACTCAAAACTTGAAACTGCCTCAACGGTGTGAGCGAGTGATCAGGGACAGCAAAGTGTGAACATGACAACAATGCTTAATAATTCTCCCGGGTGTGTGTGTGTAAACTGGAAACTCGAATGCTCTGTGACCACAGCAAACAAACAGGCCCCCAGGGGTTATGCAGCTGCATGGTTAACAAGTTGATTCTACTGATTAGAGAAGGTTGAAGTAGTTTGGATAAGTTAACAATTCCTCCCATCTAAAGCTTATGGGACAAGTTCTGAGGTCCTGAACGGTCCAAAGAAGAATTTATTTCATTTCTACATGAGTTGGGACAATTGGTTTTTTCACTCCAATGGCCATGACTAGAACTGCAGATTCCCTACATTTCTCAGTCTCTCCTCAGAATCTAGGAGGCATTGCCACAGTGTGTCCATATCTTAAACTGGTTCTCCTCAAAACAGCGTCTTTGGACCAGCAGCATCGCCTGCAAACTTGCTAGGAACGCAGACTCTCAGGCCCCGCCCCAAGACCGGCAGAATCAGAATTGCTGCAGGTAAACCCCAGCCATCTGCTTCCTTACTAGAGCTTGCCTGGAGATGCCGAAGCTCACTAAAGCTTGAGCAGTGGTACAACTGTCTCCAAACTATATTTCAAGTAGACAACGGAAACGGAAGCCATAGCTTGCAAATAAGGTTAAACAAAAACAGCCAACAAAACAGTTTCAGTCCTTTTCTGTCAATTACAGAGTCTTTACGAGGTCAATATTGATATAAGCATAAGCCAGAGTTGTTATTTCTGACACTCAACGGATCATAGCTCTCTTCACACGTGCTATATGTACGTTATGTTTCTAATGAAAATGTTCAGTTTGTGCTTCTACTTAGCACCTATTTAAAATTCTTTATCAAACTGTAATTTCCTTGAGGGCAGGAAACGTGTGTCTCCACAGCCTAATAAAGTGGTACCTGATAAATGGTTGCCGAACAAATGAGTGGTTTGTGCTTTATATTACAGTGGTTTCGTCCTCCACTGAACAGTGCCCTTGAAGGCTGTAGAAGATTCTGGAATTGCGAAAACATTCTGACTATCCTTAAGTATCCAGCAGATTTCCCTGAACACAAAGGACTTGCAGAAATTGTTGCATAAACAACAACCAATGAAATCACATCTTTGGTGTTACTGCACTGACTCCAAATAATTTTACTGGGGACATTAGTTCCATGTGCATGTGGGAAAAACTAATTTCATAGGTGCCGTCTGGAATATTGTTGAAAAAACATTATTACCTACAAAATGGAACTTGAGAGCGTGTGAGTAAACAAAGGTGCCCTGTGACAGAGGTACCTTCTTTCAGAAGGGTCACTCATGGAACAATAGAGCTGGTAGGCGCCGGCTTCTGCTTCTACAATTCTTTTTTTTTTTTAATTATTTATTTTATTTATTTATTTTTGTCTGCGTTGGGTCTTTGTTGCTGTGCGCAGGCTTTCTCTAGTTGAGACAAGCGGGGGCTACTCTTCATTGCAGTGTGAGGGCTTCTTCTTGCGGTGGCTTCTCTTGCTGCGGAGCACAGGCTCTAGGCACATGGGCTTCAATAGCTGTGGCACGCGAGCTCTAGAGCACAGGCTCAGTAGTTGTGGCTCACGGGCTTAGTTGCTCCGCCGCATGTGGGATCTTCCTGGACCAGGGCTCGAACCCGTGTCCCCTGCATTGGCAGGCAGATTCTTAACCACCGCGCCACCAGGGAAGCCCTACAATTCTTCTAGTTAAGAAACCAAATTACACTGTCTTACCAGATGATCCAAATTCTGGCGTTAAGGTAGGGATGTCTCAAGCTCTTTGTCTGAAGTTGAACCTTTAGACTGTTCTGCCTGTTGGTTATTCTGTAAGAGTGAGAGTAACTGACACGACCACAGAAAGGTATTACGACAAATAGGCACTCTTGAAGGATCAGATATGTGTAAAGGAAAACACATCTATACTCAAGGATCTGAGATCACTTAGCAAGGAAGATTTGTGCTGTTGAATTTTCATACAGCTCATCTGAAGGACGGGAAATTCTAAGTGCTCTCCTCAGTGCTCTTTGTTATACAACACTACAAGAGGGATACAAATTTTGTAAACTACCTTGCAGTAAAACAAGCAAATAAATCATTCATCTGTGCCTAGGCATTTAAGAGGAGGAAAAAGTGAAATTAAGCATTTATGATAAGAAGACTTCAGCAATGAAGTACTTTGGAAATCTACAATTATTAATAATCGTAGGATGACTTCAACATGGTTTTCTTTCCCATCCAAAGAACATTTCCTTGAGGGTGACAGGAAGACGAAATGGTCACAGATATTCATTCATTTCCGTCATGCAATACTGCTGCCATCTCTGCATATTTATAGGAACAGGATTCTGCTGTTGATTAGGGTTTTTGCCCTCTTGAAATGGGGCTGCAGGACATGTAGATTTCTAAAAGGATGAACATGTTGCAGATCCAAGAGGAAATACAAAACCAGTCTGGGAAAAATATCACCTTCCAGACAAATTTTAACTCTGTACTTAATTTGTTCAGGTATTTCACAGAGAATCTGTCACTAGGCAAAACTCTTAGAAACTAGTTTTGGGGCTTCCCTGGTGGCGCAGTGGTTGAGAGTCCGCCTGCCGATGCAGGGGACACGGGTTCGTGCCCTGGTCCGGGAAGATCCCACATGCTGCGGAGCGGCTGGGCCCATGAGCCATGGCCGCTGAGCCTGCGCGTCCGGAGCCTGTGCTCCGCAACGGGAGAGGCCACGACAGTGAGAGGCCCGCGTACCGCAAAAAAAAAAAAACAAAAACAAACAACTAGTTTTGAGCCAACATGTGTTACAACAGTTGTTGGCAATCCCTGAATATTTTCGTAGCGTTAGTTCAAATATACTGAGTAACGTTTGATATACAAAGCTTCAGGCTGATCTAGTCTCAGAAAGATTCTTTAAAGTTATAAAGCTGTCCATTGTGAACTGAATGGACAGTGTGGTAGAAAATGAATGTCCACCTTCAACTCTGGCAGGTCACTGTCTCAACAGGCTATCAAGCCTTTTCATTAGTTATATTAACAAAGAGATCCTAAGTCCCGCCTAAGTCCATGGACCTCTGAAGGAAGTCTAAACAATTCTGAGTGATTTGGAGTAAAAGCAGTATTAACCAACAAAGTCAAAAGCTTGTTAGCGGGCACTCTCTCCCCCAGGGAAATTTGTTCTCCTAACCTCTATGCCATTCTGCACCTCCCAGGGCATTAACAGCTAGTGATGGTTCTTTAATGTGGCTTCTTCTTTTCTGTATCTTTCCTTAGCTGGGATGGGAAGCAACACATATGTATTAGTTTTATTTTGGTTTATTTATAGGGGAGTAATTTGCATCATGTGCACATCTCTGTGTGTGTGTGTGTGTGTGTGTGTGTGAGAGAGAGAGAGAGAGAGAGAGAGAGAGAGAGAGAGGAAAGGAATACTCAGAAATATTGAAAAAGTTTGAAGACCACTCATCTAGTCTTTTCAACTAATTAAATGAAATTAATTTGAACTCTAATTTATCTCCCTTCTCACATCCCTCTATTTGTGACTTACAGAACACTATGTTCTTTTTCTTAAACACTCCATTATAGTTGTTACATTTACTCTATGCAATGGCCTCAAATTTCTCCATCTCATTCTTCTTTTCTCCCAAGTCACGAGGAAGTGGGCGGGTTTCTTCCCACCCCTAACTGCTTCCCTTTGGTACACACTCATTTCCTCCCTTCCATTTTCACAAATTCAATATTTGGAACCCAGAAAGAATAAGAAACAAATAGAAATCATTACAACCTAATATTTCCACATTTGTTCTGTCTGGTCTCTCAGAGCTCCTAATTAGTCTTGTCTTAATTCTTTGGCAAATTTCAGGAACTTTCACAATCTTCGAATTATCATCTTCCAACATTCTCACTTGGGAATTCCATGGAAACCTCCTGCCCCCATGCAATCCTAGGATTTGATTAAGAGCCATATTTTATGGAATGCCATGAGAGCTCTCACCTCTCTGGCCTATTTTGTAACATTCTACAAGTTACAGGACCCGGTATGTACAGACATGTCCTCCCAAGCCTTTCCAATCAGTGGGCTAGGGAGAGCCATTATAGTATTCATTATACCTTTTGCCAGTCTTTTTTCAAATCTGGGATCATAATTGATGGGTTTTATTTATCCCATCGGTAGAGCCTTTGTTTCATGGATCTCATTTTCTTGAGCAGTCCCACTGGCCTCAAACCCTTACTTGCCATAAAAGTCAGATAAAATTGCCCACCAAGAGGCCCTGGAATACAGCCAGTCTGTTGGAATTTAAGGGACGGTCCTTGCTGCCCTGGAGCTTATCTGTTCTGGACACGAGCGTAGCCCGGAGGGCAAACAGATTGCCTGCCACACGTCAGGGTAACATAAGTATGCAGGGGAGGAAATAGCGAACCCTTGCGGGGCAAACCGAAGTGGGCAAATCCACAAAGCCATGGTCGGTGAGCACAAACCAGTAGGTCGGCTGTCCCATATTCAGTAAATGAAAATGTGAGGTTTCTTTTGACCTCGTGTGCTGATGTAAACCTACGGTTCACACAACCCCCGAAGACAATGCATTCCACAGCAGGCCAGGGTCCGTGAGTCATAATGTCATCCTTGAAAAAGGTCAGGAAGGTAGAAAATATGATCTTTACAATTTTTGTGTACCTAAAGGGTCCATGATCTATTAAACAAATGGAAAGAGTGATGGTTTCAGGGAAACACTAAAAGAGTCTTTAAAAATAGTCAGTTGATTCCAGTGATTTACGTCATCAAGAAACAGACCATCTTAAGTAACACATGGGCAATAAAAGCGAGCAGATGTTTGCATTCTAACCAGGGCACTAATGGAGGTGCTATTGCACGGTATCAAAGTAAAGTCTGCCATCTTCAGAACTGCCCACTGGAGTTTTAAATACAGCTGCGTAACTTTGACTCAACAACCGGTAAGCTTTCCGGGGCCACTCTGAACATCATGCCCTGCCGCAGGTAAGAATGAATAATTCACCGTTAACGTGCTATGTCAAACTCATTTCCTGAAATGGACCTTGAAGCGTGTGATTGACTGTAAGATCCGAACGTGCCATAAAGACAATTCCTTGGGTTGCTGAATTACGAACATAAGTTATTATGAGCGAAGCACAGTAAAAGTAAACGAGCGAGTCCAAACCCACAGGAGACTGGATTTGGAATTTCACACGCAGGCTCTCTAAGCCTCGCAGTTAGGGAGTCAAGCATCGGGTACTTGGGTAAAGCTTGATAGTGGAAATGTATTCAGAAAAGACACCCTCTCCCTCCCACTCCCCTTCAGAAATTGAAAGTGTTCAATAAACATTAAGCCAGGTTCTTCTGGCTCAGTAACTGACTCCTGGGAGTATGGAAGGCATGTGGAGGATTAACTCTTTAGGCCACCAGGCTAGCGTAATTCTAGGGCCGCTGCCCTAGAATGATCATTTATTAAATCAGAAATAGCCAATCAGCTCTGGAGCACCTCAGAGCTAAGGAGCCGGGATTCCTGCTACACTGGCGTTTTTTGAGTAGGGACATTTAAAAAGCAAATTGTGGGGACTTCCCTGGTGGTCCAGTGGTTAAGAATCCATCTTGCAATGCAGGGGACGCCGGTTCAATCCCTGGTCAGGGAACTAAGATCCCACATGCCGCGGGGCAACTAAGCCCGCGTGCCACAACTAGAGAGCCCGTCTGCCGCAACTACAGAGCCCACGTGCTCTGGACCCTGCGTGCCTCAACTAAGAGCCTGCGCGCCGCAATGAAAGATCCCGCATGCTGCAACTAAGACCCGACACAGCCGATAAATAAATAAATAAAGCAAAGTGCGTTCACACTACTATTACAGAATACGACTAATGACAAAAACCAGACAAGCCCTGCCATTTGTAGGGGTCAGTTTCACCGGGATGAACCCCGCCAGGACATTATTCCGCAGCCAGTCTCTGGCACCTACCCCTTGGCTGGCTGTCTTGTCACGTGGAACAATAGTGCCCCTTTCACCTGATTCCTGCTGTCTTCCATCACTCGCCTGCTTTCATTTCTGTGCCATCTACTCCTCTTATTTATCAAGACACCTAGAGAACAATGTCTTCTCAGCCCCACCGACTCAAGCACAATGACCGTTTTTGTCTCGTATCATATTTCTTGATTTTTTTAACGTGACCTCCTCATTTCTTACTTACTTCTGTAGTTGGCTCTTCCTGCCCGTTTGCTTTAACTTTGCAAGCATTTCCCGTGAAGTTTCATTCTCACCCTTTCTTTTGTGGTCTGTTTTCCCTTTCTCTCTCTCTCACACTCTCTCTCTTTTCGGTCCCCAGTATTTTCTAGCAATTTGTGGCTTTTGCCCCTTCTTTTCTTGAGCCCTTTGTCTTCCACCTGCTTGTTTGCTAGGCTTTTGTTTATGGATGGAGGGTGGACTTGGCTGGGGAGGGGAGAGTAGATTTTTGTTGCTTTGAGACCTCCTTTCCTCTATCATCTCCTGCTACTCTTTTTTTTTTTTTTGCGGTATGCGGGCCTCCCATTGCTGTGGCCTCTCCCGTTGCGGAGCACAGGCTCCGGACGCGCAGGCTCAGCGGCCATGGCTCACGGGCCCAGCCGCTCCGCGGCATGTGGGATCCTCCCGGACCGGGGCACGAACCCGTGTCCCCTGCATCGGCAGGCAGACTCTCAACCACTGTGCCACCAGGGAAGCCCTCTCCTGCTACTCTTTTCTTTCCTGCACTCTTTTTTCTTTTCCTTTCTTTGTTTTACCCCTGACCTCTTTGGACTTCCACATAACTTTTAAATCATCATATTTGGTCTTAAAATAAAAGTGGCCTTTTCTTTTCTTATGTTTCATTCGAGTTAAAAAAAAATCAGTCAACAATGGCTACAGCTTATCCAAACTTTCAAAGGGAAACATACATTTGTATACATGTAACATACACAGATACATACATAGACACGTAGAGCGTTGCTATATTATCCATAGTGACTCTAATAGATAAAACAAGAACTGGGTGTACTAACAGTAGTATGTGGAAATATTCTACAGGAACTATATAAGCCCTGAAAAGGTCTTGGAAGCAGCAATAAAAATTAATTTTATGATAAATATATTTTGGCATATAACAATATTCATGTTTCACTGGAATTACTACTGTTATATATTGACATCTAAAGTTAACTGTGAAACTCCTGATCAACAGCAATAAGTTACATACAACACACACACACGCACACACTCACACACACAACTGTTCTTGTCCCCACAGAAGGCAGGTCATTTAAAAATAAACTTTTGTATAATCTAAAACTCACATATTGACTTATGCTACCAAAATACAGCCTGGAGTAAGCAGAGAAACAAGTAAATCAAATGGACAAGTATATATAAAATAGACTGCTGCAGAGATAACACGGGACAGATTTTATTAACTAATTTATGACCTACAATCTGTTGGCGGAGACCTTCCTCCTCCGCAATTTCAGTCTTCCTGAGCTGGATAAACAGATCAGAAGGCCTGATGGTGTGCAAAGCTCACATCTTTATCTTTGCAAGAACTTTATTTGGGGGCCTGGAAACAGAAGTTCCCACCATTTTTCATTCACTGTAACGTCTGATGTGCTTTCTCTTTGCTGCAACCTTCACTTCGGATCATTCTACCAGGTTCCTTCTTTATCTTTGAGCTATCGGCAAATGATTTACTATTGGCAGGTCACTACACTCACAGACAGTGTGAACTCTCTCTGGTTTGACACCGTCTAGCTCCTGCTACAGCACTGTGACTGCTCGAGCAACCAGACGTGGAGCAACTACTATTGCACACGCTAATCAGAAGTTTCTACTGACTGCTCCTGCTTGAACTCGGCAAAACTAAAGCCAAGTGCGTCTTTATGAAGTGAAAAGGCAGCTCCTCTGGGACATACAATTCGGATTTAGAATCGCCTTTTTAAATTGCTCTTATACCTTGAAATACATTTGCATCAAAAAGGACCACACAGAGAAAAAATTATAAAGGCAGGGAAGGTAGTGGAAAGAGGAAGGTCTTAAAAGCATGTCTGAGACTTCTAATTCAGATCACAGCTTCCACTCCACTTCCTTCTCCGCTCCTCCCACCCCCAAATCCCTGCCTGGGTGTAGACAGTAAACTCTCAGATATCCACACGGGGAAACAAGCACAACTTGCTTATCCGAAAAGTCATACACATGTGTCACATTCTTCCACCCGAACAAGTGAAATAACGAAATAAGATGCCTCCCACTCTCTCCCACCCATTTTTCTGTATGAAAATAAGTGTTTCTTGCATGGAAAGATAACCGAATGGGGTCTGGATGGGACACTTAATCTTTCTGATAATTCAGTGGGAGATAAATGTGGCTATAAAGAGACAATAGTGGGTCAAGAACGGAGGGAAAGAAGTGGAACCAGGCAACAGGGGGAGACTTTTCGTAGTGACTAGGATCCTA
The DNA here is from genome assembly GCF_937001465.1 of Orcinus orca. NCBI lineage: Eukaryota > Metazoa > Chordata > Mammalia > Artiodactyla > Delphinidae > Orcinus > Orcinus orca. Next base: position 8,329,563 of record NC_064580.1, read on the forward strand.
CAATGCCAGAACACCTGCAGAGACGGACGCTAATACCTGGTTTCCACGGGGGGCTTAACCCCTTCTGCCGTTTCACCTGCTCATTGCAGCGTTTTCCTAACCCGATGGCTGCAGCTTTCACTGTCTAATGGCTCCCTTTAATGAGGGAATATTTGGAAGCCAGAATGGAATTCGCTGAGGTCACTCAAGGGCAGCGGAATTACATATGTCGTATAAAATGCTCTCGCTAAACTGATGCTAGAAAAACAGAATGGGAAAGCCTTCACCCGAACCCTACAGGGAGTATGTAGTTAATCGACTGTGATCACCTGTTAGTGCAAACTCTCGGGTTACATTTTCCTAAATCCTATAGTCCTCTTACAAGTGATAAGGGATCTCAGCTGAGAAAAGCAATGTAGCTTATTCCTATATGGGATCCCTTAATCCAGGCTGAGAGAGAGGAGGAGAGGGGGTTGGAATGAAATAGAAGGAATTCACTGGCCAACTGAAGCCAATAGCTGCCCTGTACATTATCAACAAGGCGAAACTTCACTAAGGTAAACTTACAGAGTGTTGAGACCTCAGCTGTCAAAACTCTCACACCCCACCCCACCCCCTCGGAAGTTCTTGAAAATAGCCACTCTTCCTCTAGGCTTCATTGCTGGTCAATTTTGGAATAATAATAGGAACTCATGTAGGTAGGACCTTCGACCATATCTGAAGTTATCTTGATTGTCCCAACAACCCTGTGAGGTGGATGCTTACGGCCTCATCTTCTTTTTTCTTTTTTGGCCATGCTGCACGGCTTGCAGGATCTTAGTTCCCCGACCAAGGATCGAACCTGTGTCCCCCGAAGTGGAAGCGGGGAGTCCTAACCACTGGACCTCCAGGGAATTCCCCTCATTTTAAAGATGGGAGAACTGAGGTTCAGAGAAACTTAGCATCACAAAGCTAGTAAATGGATGAGCGAGGACTTGAACCCACGCCAAGCCTTTTGGCCCCAAAGCTGGCGCATCTTCCACTCCATCAGGCTACAAACGATTCCTCTCTCTACTGTCAAACCAGGTCAACTTTCATTGTTCCCTACATCATTAATGACAAACTATTCCTCTAGTTAGGAGGACCAAATTCCTGGGAGTCTGCCTTGCCGCTTCCTGGTCCCTCATCATAGCTCATGTCCCATTCACTACCCACTGCTGTCTATTTCACCTGTGAAATATAACTGAAATCCACCCACTTCTCTTCCTCTCTACCTCCAGGATATTAGTATAAGTAGACATCATCTTTCCCTGGACTCCTCTTTTAGGCTCACCCACATTCACTCTGATGTCCTCCGATCTAGTCTCCCGGCTGCTGCCAATGTGGTGTTTCTGAAAGACAAATGTCATCCCTTGTTGAAAACTCCCTGATACAGTCCGGCCATTTCCTACCCCTCCAAACACTGACTCACATCCCTTCCTACTACCTCTCAGTTGAAGCACCCCTTTCTTGGGGAAGCTTTCTCTGACTCCCCTTGATTATCTAAATCCTCCCAGTACAATCTCATGGCCATATAACTATACAGCTTTTATTCTAGGCAGACTTTTACTCTTGTTTGCATGATACGCCATCAACGCATGTAGGGTGATGCCTGGTTCAAAGCAGGAATTTGATAAATATCGTTGAATGAATGTTGAGCTTCTCCTTTTTTTCTCTTTTCCTGCTCTCTTTCCGTTCCCATATCCTCATCCCTATCCCATTCCTTGTCCCATCGTCACAGGCTCTTGCTTTCTTACTTCATCTTAATGGGAAAGAAACCCCCGCCAGAGCAGTAAATACGGCAACTACAATTGATGCTCTCTCTAGAGCCATTAATTTCTACTAAAACACTCTTGACACCTTAAAAGACAATTAAATCATTCTATAATGCTGAGATTTTAGGCATCCCTGTGGGATGGGGGAGATACACTCTATTTCCTGAGTTCTCCGGGGAAATGCTTTCCAGTTTAACAAGGCTGACATTGGGATGTATCTTACACTTGCTGCTGCCCAGGGGCCAGTCACGATACAATTGTCATTGCCCACCCATGAACCTTCTTGGTCCTAGAAGTTCATATTTTTGTCACTTCTATTGAGTTCTAGGCATTATTTGAAACAAGTCCCCCACATTAGGAGACGAGAAGTCACACGCCTGGCAAAGCCTCTCAAAGAAATGAAAAGGAGGAAGGGTTTCCCCCAGGCCAGAAGGAGATCGTCTTAGGGCTCAGGTGGGACTAGAGGAAAGGCGTCTGGACAGGCACCTAGGAGATCAATGGAACCCACCAAGAGTGCTGGTTCTTAACACATTTGTGGAAATGTGTCAGAAAGGCTGAAGAATGAGTGCACTGACAAGTGTAGTCCCTTGGTGGATATTCCTGGGGGTATGAAGGGATAACTGCATTCCCAGGTAGGACCATTTGAGGAAGGAACATAGTTCTGGTTGTTGCCTTTTGGTAGAGACTCAGAGATAGTAGAGAAGCTCTTTAAAAAGAAATGCAGTGGGGCTTCCCTGGTGGCGCAGTGGTTGAGAGTCCGCCTGCCGATGCAGGGAACGCAGGTTCGTGCCCCGGTCCAGGAAGATCCCACATGCCGCGGAGCGGCTGGGCCTGTGAGTCATGGCCGCTGGGCCTGCGCGTCCGGAGCCTGTGCTCTGCGACGGGAGAAGCCACAGCAGTGAGAGGCCCACGTACCGCAAAAAAAAAAAAAAAGAAAAAAGGAAAAAAATAAGAAATGCTGTATTTTGGCACAGAACATGATGGCATCGTGCAGAAAAGCATACACGTGACAACTCCAAATGAAAAGTGCTTTAGCAAAGTTGGAATCTTACAAAGTTTACCCTGACTATATTTTCCATTTTATGTATGCAAAGGAGGAATACATGATTTTTGTAAAACATTGCTCTAAATAAGCCTAGAAGAATTCTTTCAATAAAAGTAGCATAAAATGTTTCAATGCTAAGAAAACACTGTTAGGGTCTAAATGGAAGAATGTTTTTTCTTTCTTAATGCTGTATCTTACAATAGAGGTTATCTCAAGTTCAATGAAAAAAGTCAGAAATAGAGAGTCACTTGATCTACGTTTTGATAAAGCCACTTCTGTGGACTGAATTGTGCCCCCCCTCCACCACCAAGTTCATATGCTGAAGCCCGAACCCCCAGTGCGCTGATATTGGAGATGGGGCCTTTGGGAGGTAACTAGGGTTAGATGAGGTCATGAAGGCTGGATCACCATGGTGGGATTAGTGCCTGTATAAGAAGAGGAAGAGAGAGAGACTGCTCTCTCTCCATCATGTGAGGACACAGTGAGAAGACGGCTATCTACAAGCCTCCAGAACTCTGAGAAATGAATGTCTGGGATTTGACCACCCAGTCTGCGCTGTTTTGTTATAGCAGCCTAAGCTGACTCATACACCTGCCCTGTTTCCTCATCAAACCAACACCATATGGTCCCCACTTGCCTTAGCCAGGAGTGAACTTTGGGCAGGGCACACCAGCCCACAGGACACATCCCGTCCACATCATAGGAGCGACATCAGATTAAATGTTACATTCCACTGGGGTGGGATGTGATGTGTGGGGAGTGGGAGAAAGAGAGTGGGATCTGAGGATAACCTTGGGGGCATAACACCTTAGAGAAGTCCATCCTCAAGACCCCTGGATAACCACTGTTATGAACTGAAGCCAGGGAGAATTCTACTTATTGTTAGTAAAACAAGTTTTGCTTATAAAACGTGTTACTTTGGGGAAAACACCTTAAAAGGGGGAAACTTATGTCTGAGACAACATAGATTGCTACCGAAGCCTTTAGAACAAGGGTCTCAAACACAAAACCTACAGGGGACAAACAGGTAACACACATTAGAAAAGAGGACCTGGTACAGGACATTAGAAAGTATATCACGCTTCACTGAAAAGCATATTTGAAATCACCGAGTGGGCAAAATGACATATGGGACACCAGTGTTTGTCTTCTACTTCTTCAACCCCTTAACTGCCTTTTTTTTTTTTTTTTTCCCAGCACATGGGATCTTTCGTTGCAGCATGCGGGATCTAGTCCCCTGACCAGGGATCGAACCGGGGCCCCCTGCGTTGGGAGCTCGGAGTCTTAACCACTGGACCACCAGGGAAGTCCCCAGCCCTTAACTGTTTACTCGAGGATGCCTCATCCACCCCGACACATTTCAGATCCAACTAATACTTATTGACTGGCCTCCTGCCCAGCATTGTGCTAGGTGCTTTCAATACTCATAACTGTCCAGTGAATTGTGTATTTATGTCTCCAGTGATACATGAGGAAATTGAATCCCAGAGAAGTTTAAGATGACTCAGCCAAAGCCACCATCCACTACTTTGGAAGAAACTTGGGAAACACGCTATATTCTTTTGTTTCTTAGCTTTAAGCCAAGTATATCAGTTCGAATAAACTTGTTATCTGTTCTCTAGTAGTTTATGTACTGTTTTGTTCCCCAAGGCAATACATGATGACTCTGTCAGTACAGATCGAAATAGCTGCACAATTAGATACTCATGGGGGAGGGGGAAATAATTCTGGTTTAAATAACCAAGGCCTCTGTTGCAGAACAATAGCTATAAATAATGCAGTATTTCCTGGCTCGAGCTCTTTGACCAAAATTCCAATTCTGTCACGTGTTAAAACTGAAACTGTCAAATTGAGGAGGTTCTGCTTAATTTCATGTCTGTCTCAAGTTTAGACAAGTGAAGAGCAGCTCACAAGAGAGTGCGCAGTTGGAGCCAATCTCTATGCAGATCCAGCTATTAAGCACCCAGCATACCTGAGAATGCTATATTCCACAAAGCATTGCTATCCATTTCCATTTTCCTTTTTTTTTTTTTTTGCGGTACACGGGCCTCTCACTGTTGTGGCCTCTCCTGTTGCGGAGCACAGGCTCCGGACGCGCAGGCTCAGCGGCCATGGCTCACGGGCCCAGCCGCTCCGCGGCATGTGGGATCTTCCCGGACCGGGGCACGAACCCGTGTTCCCTGCATCGGCAGGCGGACTCTCAACCACTGCGCCACCAGGGAAGCCCTCCATTTTCCTTTTTTTTTTTTCAATTGTTTTATTTTTTATTTTTTTTTCATTTTCCTTTTAAATAAAAAAACAAAATTAACTGAACCCTGGGCAATACTACGTAAAGTAACTCAATTTCTCCGAAAGCTTCACTCACAGAAGATTCCCTTACATGTGATTGCAAGCAATTAATTAAAAAATGGAAATGTACTTTTACATTTAACTAGAAGTCCTAGTCTAGTATCTATCACCTTGCCAGCCAAGCATTCTTCAAATATAAATATATTTTAAATTGGTTTTGCCAGTGTCCTAGATACTTCGAAAATCCTGCTGGCGCAAACCAGTTATTGATTCACAGTCCCTGATTCTAAGCCTCTCATCTACAGCCCTAGAAGTAACAGCAGGTGCTCTTGCCAGCCTCATAAGAATTGTCACTGGACAATTAGTAATTTCCAGTGGTTAAAAGCCAGTATAAAAGCTCTCGAGTTACCTAGTACTCTGGAAAGCTCTCTTCTTAATGTGGCGCCCTGGGAACCCCTGACAACCCAAGAAAATGTGGCCTTGAAGAATACATTAGCAAAATATAAATAGGTATCATCCAGCTCCCTGTCATTTAGAGACGCTCTGCAGGGCATCTACCGGACACGTTCTGACCTGGAAATCATCTGGTCACTGAAAGCATGAACATCTTGACCTGTGTGTTAACCTGTTTTCTGCCCACAAGTTGGAAAGCTCTGACTTCAACAGCGCCCCTCAGGACGATCAGCCATAAAAGTGAGTGGTCGAGTAAGTCTGTAGCAAATCATACTTCAAATGCTGCACACCATGCAGGCAATGAGACTTCTCTTTGCGGAAATGCTATCAGTTGCACGAAGATTTGGTTTAAGTTCATCTGTCTCTTGTATACCCGCTTTTCCTCCCGAGTACTTAGCATAGGACTTCAAAAGGCACTCAATAAAGATTCGCTGAATGAATGTAACAGGAATTAATAACACAAAATGTTTTTGAAAAGGTGATTGATGTCAAATGGTAGGCAGAGAAAGTTCGCCAGGGATAGGAATGCTGTGCACAGATTTGGTACAGGGTCTAAGGAAAGAATTTACAATTGATAAATAACCTTTGAAACCAGGTTCTTTTATGTCATTGCCTCTGGACTAGGCCACACTGGCGGCAGGAAGAGCTCAGCCGAACACACTGTGATAGCAGTCTGAGAAAGGGAAGCATAAATGATAACAAAACGTTAGAAAGGATCCCGGGAGGAAACACTTTGCCATCAGCTTTCCAGGAGATCTTTAAGAATAGAACAACAGCGACAACGACAGCAACACACGCACAAATACTTACTTAAATTCTTTATAGAATAAAGGGGGAAAACTGGATGACATACAGAGGACCTTGACATCCCCACCGTAGCATGAAAGATGATAAAAATTAGGGTATTTTTCATCACATTGAGCCCCAAGGCTTGGGTTAACACAGTGTAGTTGAAGTTTGACTGGCTCTATCTGTATTCTGGGCCTGGATTGTCAAAGACGGTTTCCTAGCTTTCACACATCATGACAGATATAGAAATTGACCCTATCTGTACAACATACTGGGGCAAACTGAGGAAGCTATGTGGTCCACGGATAGACTTCAGGGGGATACGGCCAGCCCAGGCACAGCCAGATGACCCAGATGCCAAAGAGGGATTAAGTCTTGGGCATGTCTGCAACCCACTGATCATCTCCCAGCACTCTTTGGCCCATCTGTTGGGAAGCTTTGCCTTAGAGAATGTTCCTCGGGATGATCAGGCAAAAATGGAGCCATCAGGGAAATGTGCAGCAAACCATACTTCATACGCTGCACTTTTTCAGGGAGTCACAACACACATTAGCAAAGGACCGCACTGATGCTCCGTTACTCTCTTTTTCCGCCCCCAGGACTTTTCATCCTCCTTCACCAGGACACTTACTAACGTCTCACAGACCTAAGGAGGCTGCCGAATGGTTCCAATGTCCACACAAGCACGCAGCACCAGTGACTCGAAAACAGCTAATGCAACACCACCACATCCTACCTGCCTTTCACTGCAGGATTAGTTCTCACACTGAAATAACTTTAATCTTCAAGAAGGAATCTGCCTGGAACTCTATTAATGGCAGAGTGTTAAATACAATAATCACTATTACTGCCCCCAAATGAGCTGCCGGGCAGCCGAAGGTAAGTAGATTCAGGAGTCAGGGCTCCCAGTCACTGACAGTAATTCATAAGACACTGGCAAGGAGAACTCTAAACAGGAGATTCCCCAAACCCCAAGCTCACCCCCAGTGCTCCTCGCCCTAGGAGACTTATCTACCTTTCTGGTTATATATTCCTTTGGCTGTTGATGTAATCAGTGTATAATAACTGCGTACATATCAGCTCACAGAAAAAACGGCAGACGTGCTAGTTGATTTGGCTTGGGGCCATCTCTTCGGCAGGGTGAGACAACCCGGTGTAAACATCTGTTATTAACCGTGTATTTTAAAATAGTGTTTTGTGTCTCCTGGGTTCCTAATTCCCATCAAAAGCAATACAGTATCAAGACTCCTGTTTTTCTGAGCAGCACCTAGGAGATAACAAGCTTTAAAACATTTGCATTAGTCTTCTCAGTTCTGTCGCTTGTGTTATTAATTTTATTTGCTAAGACATCTACTGTATTACACACACTGCTTTTCTCGGTTTTATTCCCACTGAGGTGAGCAGGTTTCATTTAAACTGTGTTACCGCAAACAGTAAGGCTTTTGCAAGTCGAGAGCGCTACATAAAATTGGCCATAGCTTTTGTTTTTATGAATATGCAGTTGCCAATCCCTGTATTAAACCAATAGCCTCACTAGGGAATAGACTATGACTTGCAATTTTTAAAGAAGTGGCCATTCTCTCAAATCTGCTTGTTTGCGCTGATTACTTTTCTTGAAATTAATTAAAAAAATAATTTCTTAATATGAGAGATTGGAAATTGGGTCCTTGTGCCACTTGCCTGCTCCCCAAACCCTTAGGATTAAGTCGCTGTGACAGAAAACGACAATATTTCTCTGCGAGATGAACAATCAAATCGTTCAAACAAGCTCACTCAATTAATAAAACCACCTTGCCATAAAAAAATAAAAATTTGTACCCAATTCAAAAATCACTTTGGATGGCTGTACTATTAAAAAACAAAATCGATTTTCTTTTCAAAAGTTTTACCTACGCCCCAGAACTCAGCTGCAATAGCTTTTTCTTTTCTCACTCAGTTGCCTCTGATAATTGACCATTCCCGAGTATTACTAAAATTCCCCTGCAAGTCTGTTAAACACTTTCACATTTCCATGTTTAATTACATTCAGATTTCAATTTTTGTCTACATACAGAATAGAGCCAAAATTTAACTCAATCGACTGCAATGCCTTTGACATAAAGACTTTATTCATCATTCTTGCCTTATGTATAAATAGACACACGCTACTTGTCAAAATACAAGAGTGGGCTTCTTTACATTGTCTAGAACAAAGAGCCCCGCTCGGCTTCTTTCTTTCCTCAGTGTCTCAGAAGGTGTCCTTTATTACATGTGCAGGATGCAAGGATTTTGCTGCCGCATGAATGAAAAATGATACCTTCAGACTGCCTTTTTAGTGACAAATTGCACTTCTGCAGACTATCACACTGCCTGTGGTTTTAAGAACCCCACTTAGATTTACTATTACTTCCTTGGGGAACTCAGCCTTCTCGCAAAGCACCCCAGGGCTCATTTCCACTCTTTCAGAGTGCAACAAAGATGAGAAAGTTTGCTCATCGCGGTGGGAGAGAAACTCTTGGCTAGTAAAAAAAACACTCTCTGGAATGTCTAAGGAGCGAAAATCACTGCCTCTGTGGATTCTTGGGGTACAAAACAGGCAGGAAAAGTTGTCTGGAGGTATTCGCGAAGCATTGTGTTTGTTCAGGAAGGAGCTGTGGAGTTAGCGGCTGAGCGACGCCTCTCCCTTTGCTTCCTGGGTGAGAGCAATGAGGCGTGCCCCTTAGCAGAAGCAAGCAGAGAGAGATCGGTAAAACTCACCGGCTTCCCCATTTTTCCTAGGACGGGGTTTTTGTTCCTCAACTGTGATCTGGAAGAGGCAAACCTGTAGGTCCTCCAAGCAGGCTGCCTCGGATCAGCTGAATGACTGGGGCGTTCAGGAAGCTTGCTCTGTCCAGCTCGGAATCACTCCCCCTCTCCGGGCTGTGTGCTTCCACGCCTCCCAGTCAGCGCAAAAATCCGCCAAACTCAGGTCAGCCTAACAGGTTTCCTTATATAGGTAAACACGAATTGCATTCCTGGTGAAAGAAGTTAACTAGGAAGCCCGGTAACCTGGTTAACTCTACACACGCCAGAATGGCTCAGAGTCAGCCAGCCTGCGTACGGTTTGCTTGCAGTACAAAGGGATTTGTGCGATTTAATTAAAATCATCTTTATCCCGGCAGTCTGTAAAATTGGCTCTTCTAGTGTGAGTCAACAGCTAGTATTTTATATCATGAGCTATGACCGACCTTATATTATATAAAGGCACTGTAGGGAGAAAAATCGAAGCATAGGATATAACTTGTCTTGAAATTATTTTTCAAAGAAGCAAATAGAACATGTGATGGGAAAAGAACACGAACAAACCTCTGTCAAGTGAGACTCCAGTGCCTTGTTTGAGCAGAGTAACTAACAGTTATTCAACTTTCCCAGGCCTTTAGTAGATAACGCAATGAGATCATTTTGAGTTTACTCCTTTTACAATGCAGTAATTGCTACTGTTTTTTTTTTTTTGATGGGCGAAATGACACATAATGACATATATTTATTCCCTGAAATAACCCTCCTGAGCCCACATATTGAAGTGTTATTTGATGGTTTCAGGAAAGAAATCTAAGACTTGTGAATTTGCATAATTACATGGAAAAAATTTTAAACAACCTCCTAGACTTCAGAAGATAAGAAAATGTATCTTTAAAAGTACTCTGTGGAAGGTCTAACTCTAGGCTCAAAACAGTTTTTAAACGTAAGTGTAACACATCAATTGTCTAATAATTGGCTCTCCCCCCTACATTTATCTACCATGGAGGAAAGTAATAATTCTTTTCAAGTCTAACCGATTCCACTGAAGTCTCAATATGAAGTACAGACTCAAGACTTAGCACCTGAGTGTTGGAGGTGAAGACTGCCTGCTAAATAAAACTTATCTTAAAATGAATCATTTGTTCCTATTTCATCCACTGGTTGACTGCTCCTTGAGTAACGCCATTCTTAGCAAAAATAGCTCCGTGTTGCGTTTTAGGTCTCTGCTTGGGAAAGGGGAGAGAACGAATGTTTACACACTACCGAAGCCAGCACCAACACAAGCCAATGATGAAGGGTTTCTGCTAAGAGCAGGAGAGTGCAAAAAACACGGGGCAGGAAGAGTAACTACTCTTTGATTGCATTTTCCACTGGGTAAAGACTTTTCCATACAATTTCTCTTCACATCTCCACAGGAAGTGCGTGTTATTACTTCCTTTTCACGATAACAAAATTGACTCACAGAGATAAAGTGACTGGTCCAAAATCTCGGGATCCACTTGTAGCAGATCCAAAATCCCAGATCTGCTAGAATTGACTTCCAAGAGAATTTGCAAAAATCAAGTCAACTTGAAGAGACAGGAGAACATTAAAATGGCAGTTTTCCATGTTCAAATATAAGTTTTAGGAATCACATGTCCAGAGAGTTTACAGGCAATACACAAACTGATAAAAATACTCTTTATAAAGTCATAAGTTACTGCTAAAATGACTGCCTTTACATGACTCCAGAATGATCCTAAAATGAGATATTAAGTGTATTTCTATTGAATACAAATTTGGGTTAAAAATATTATGAAAATATAACTTTGCAAATATTGCACACGTTCTTCTGTTCAGAGTACACACATTTCTATTATATCAAGTTAAGACTCATCTTGACTGCCCCACTGGAAGGAATATTAGTGTTTTCTACTTATTGGGTTTTCATTAATCTTAAATAAAACTCTGTGTGCCATGCTAGGTAAATAGCTTTCACTAATATAGCCCATTTATGATCCCGCAGCTTTTAGGTTCTCGTAATTCCCGCAGAAGCAAGTTCTGTTTGTGCAGGAACTTTAGACTTTATTAACATGTCGATGCAAGACAAAGAATGCATTTTTTTCCAGGGCAGGCTAAACCTTTAAGTGCCTTAAGCTGGCCTCCAAATTTGTTCTTACAATTCTAAGCAAACAATCATTTGGGCTTTAAACATAAAATGTCTTAGGCTATAATTATTGAATTGGAAGGTCAAAACGAAATTTGGATCTGAAAGTAGCCTGTTTCAAAGAGGGAATATAACCCTCTGCTAAATGCATTTTGGATGCCTCAAGAAATGGTTTGGGAAAGACTGGGTCGCGGAAGCAGCATGAAATCAACCTAACCATAGAGGACCCCAATGAGAGAGTACTTACAGCTGAATAATTACACCACGCCAAAAAAATAGCACTTATGGGAAACTAAATAAAATACAAGACCGATTTGAAGGGCAGAAAATATCATTGTGGTTTAAAGAAAACATCAGGGGACAGATGTGAGAAATTCCCAATGACATATAACTAATGAGTAGTTGAGCTATAATTCAAATCTCGGTCCATCAGACCCCAGAATGTTCGCTCTTTCTACTGAACCCTGAGCGTACCACACTATCCAAGAAAGAGCAAATGCCTTAGAGGCAGAAGATGCTTCCATTCTGGTTCCGTCTCTTGGTTGTGTGACCTTGCATGAGTTACTTATAATGCGTCTGAGCCTCACCTCCAAAATGGAAATAAAAATGGGTGCGTGTCTCACAGATGACGGAAAGTACCGAATGCGATTTTTTAAAAATCCTTCCACGTATTTATTGATGCCTCTATGGTCCGGGCATTCTGCTAGGTTCTAGGAATACAACCATGAGCAAGTGAGGCATGTCCCCCCTTCACGAAGCTAACAATCTTGAAGAAAAGCCTGTGCACGTCTATATTATGGAATGTGAAACTCTAATGTTTCCCTAAATTTCGTATAACGCAAACATGTTTAATTGAAGTTCCACCTCAGTACAGAAATACTAAAAGGCAAGTGTCCAAGCTAGTGCTCTCACTATAGTTAGTGCAAGTTACTCTTACTGACCAGAGCCTGGCCTTACCATGATTACGCTTGTTAGACCTGGGCTGAGCCAAATGCCGCCATCATAATGACAATGTCCTTTTATCTCACAGTTGAGGGGGACCAGCATGTTCAACTGAAGAACACCTCGAAGATACTTAGGAAGCTGGATGCACATGGAGTTATTTTATCATTAGCTCTGTATATATGAATGGGATGGAAAAGCATATAAAAGATTCCCTAAATATGTCAGCCAGCTATCCATCTATTAATCTATTATTAATTCACTTCTACGCACTAAACATTTAATTGGTGTGCCCAATGGATAAGGTTCTCCGAGGGATACACACAGAAAAGGATGTATAGAAAAAGAACAGTCCCTAGCTTTAATGGAGATTTCTAGAAAAATGTTATGGTGCTCAAGAGCTGTATCAGGCACAATGGGTGAGGTGATGCTCTGGTAACAAGCAACCCCCAGATCTCAGTAGCTTACAGCAACAAAGGTGTATCTCTCACTCACGCTGCACACTCATGCAGATCACTAGGGAGGGTTCTCCTATCCAAAGTCACTCAGGAACCCAAGCTGATGAAGGTTCCTTTCAACACGTACTTCCACGGCTGCTGACACAGGAAACAGGGACTTGGTGAATCATGAAGTGCCTTTCAAAACTTCACTCCGTAAAGGACACAAACTTCCGCCCACCTTTCATTGGCCAGAGCAAGTCCTCTGGCCCTGCTTAACTTCAGAGAAAGACAGGAGAACCAGACTACATGACGAACGAAGACATGACAGCCATGGCAAATCATCTGGCTGGAGGAAAGGATCCATTCAGTAGACGCATTCACGACCCCTATGGCATAATGACTGGCGTTTGAAGTTTGGAAATCACTGACCAGATCCAATTTCTAGAAGACTGGGAGTTTAAAGGTGGACTCACAGATTATCAGTGGTTCTGGCTGAACCTTGAGGGAAAGAGTGACATTTGAAAAGGATGTCCTGAGGCAGGCTCTTCTTAATATTTCTATCAGTTACTTGAGTGGTGAAATAAAAGGCAAGTTGATTTAATTTGCAGATGGTGCCAAATTGGATAGCTAACACCTCAGAGGATTGTATTATAATTCAAAACGACCTTGAAGAGTTGGGGGAAAAAGACGTTAAGAAAGAAGGTTGTGTTCAACAGTGATAAATAGAAGATTGGAATGAAACGTCTACGAAATGGATGGTAGAAAAACCATATTGAGCTAATACTAGCCTATAAGTTGAACATATGCTGGCAGCTTAGCACTTTTACTTGTAAAGCCTTTGGTATGGTGGTATTAGCCATGTAAGCAGTGGAAAATAGGTGTTCTCAGAATACTACTTCACTGGGGATCCACGTTTTCAGACATAAGAAATCAGAGCAAATTCAGAAGCAAAAGCAGAAATTTCCAAAAGACTAAGTGCCCTAGGTCAGGAGTGAGCGAACTGTTCCTGCGAGGAGCGGGATAGTAAATATTTTCAACTTTGCCAGCCATAAGCTTCTCTGCTGCAACTACTCGATTCTGCTACTGTGGTCCAAAACGGCCATAGATGATATGTAAATGAACGGGCGTGACTGTGTCCCAGTAAAAACGTGCTTTACAAACCCGGGCAGCCAACCCTGGGCTATGCTTTGCAGACCCCTACTCTCTACATTATGAGAGCCGCCCCAGAATGGCAAGGGACTCACATTTACTGCAAGCGCCCAGAAGGCGAGAGGGACACTATTTTGGCCTAGTTCGTTTAATACTGCTTTCCACACAGGTGCTAGTGAATAAACTGGTGAAATAAATACAATTAAATTAGCCAAAAATGTTACTATACTGGTCTCCTTATTAAATATTCAAAAAGAATTGGACCACGTAATTCTTGAGAAGGTCGTGGAAATAAAATCCAAAATATAGTTTACCTTCTCAATTTGTTAAATATTTATCAATTATATTGTCTTTTAGGTAAAAAAATATGACTGGTGAAAACTATAATAAACCTCGAAAAGAAGGATCACAAAAATGAAATTAAAGGGAAAAAATTTGCAAAGCAGAATGTACGCATATAGCCCCTTTAATTTTTTCCCAAGTTCTTTGTAACTAGCTGAGCTTGATAAAGCAGATGTTGTCTTAATTAGACACAGGTGAAAATGGAGACAAGGAGAGGTTAACTCAGTTGTCTAATGTCACCAAGCTAGTGATGATGGAGAAGAAAATAGGACCCGGGTTCCCTGGGTTTACAATTCTAGACCATGATAAACACCGAATGCATAGGAGCTCAGAAAAGAGAGCCAATACGGAATGCAATGAAAATCCTGCGGCGTGTCTTTCTGGGTGCCTGGAGGAAAGCCCAGCACTCTAAATATCACCTCTCCTTCCCTCCCCCAAATGCCCCGCACCCCCTCCCTCTCCAATCTAGTCTACTTTGCAGTCAACCCCACGGCCTATCCCTCCTTTGATCAAGCCCTGAAAGCTAAAGCCTAGTTATGGGTGACTGTGTGTCCAAACGCCCCTGAATCCCGATTCTGACTGCTTCTTTCTATCGCCTCTGACCCTTCCAGTCTCTCAGCCTCTGCACTATAGGGCGGGATCATTCTTAGTGCTGGGGGCTGCCCTGGGCATCACAGGATGCTCGGCAGCATCTCTGGCATCTTCCCAATGGATGGCAGTGGCACTCTTCCCCCTTAACTCCAAGGTGTGACAACCCAAAGTGTCTTCAGACATTGCCAAATGTTCCCTGGGTGCTGGGCTGGGGTGCAAAACTGCCCCTGGTTGAGAAACTCTGAACTAGATCACTGTAGCTGCTTTTTCTTTTAGTGGGATTTTAGTTCCCCGACCAGGGATTGAACCCGGGCCCACGGCGGTGAAAGCGCCGACTCCTAACCACTGGACCGCCGGGGAATTCCCCATAATTGCTTCTTAATTGCTCTCCCTGCTTCTGCCCTTGCCTCTCCAGTCTATGCTTCACAGAGCATCCCAAACCATCTTTTAAAAATATACATCAGATCATGCCATCCTCTGCTTAAAACCTCTAGCAGGGGACTTCCCTGGTGGCGCAGTGGTCAAGAGTCTGCCTGCCAATGCAGGGGACGCGGGTTCAAGCCCTGGTCAGGGAAGATCCCACATGCCGCGGAGCAACTAAGCCTGTGCGCCACAACTACTGAGCCTGAGCTCTAGAAGCTGGGCACAGATTCTCCCCTAGAGTATCCAGAAGGGACGCAGCCCTGGAGACACCTTAATTTTAGCCCAGTGAGACCTGTGTTGGACTTCTGACCTAAAGACCAGTACAAAAATAATCTGGGCTGTTTTAAGCCACTAAGCTTATGATAATTTGTTACAGCAGCAAGAGGAAACATACACCTGGCATCTTCACGGCTAACCCCTAAAGCCTCAGAATTTATGCAAAAGTTTTCTCCAGGAAGAGGCCATCCATGATAAATGACAACCCGAAAGGACATCACCACCCATCCCACATGCAGTGGTTCCATGTCAATTGCCCTATTTTATCACCTTCATAGCTCTGATCACTATGTGACATTACCAAAAGGCAAAAACGATGACAAACGAAAAAATAATAATAATAAATGGGGTGGTCTTTTTATCTGCCTTGGAACAGGAATGTTGGAGAAAGAACCAGGTTTGGATTAAGTAAAGAACGTTTATGTTGGATGAAAAGACATTCTTGACGGTAGTTGGAGTAACTGCACAATGAAACAGGCTGCCAAGAAGGGCCACGGAGGACTAGATCGTGGCAACACTTACAGAAGAGATGAGATAACTCAAGCCAGGAGAGTAGGTGGAGCTCAGCCGAGAGCATTTACTTGATGACCTGCTTGTTCTTCCTCCAGCTTGCAAATGTGTGTAGCACAAAGCAATGAATCACAGGACAACATCTGCATGTAATTGCATTTCTGTTCCAATAATAAATGTTTCAACTGCTATGCTATTTATGAAAGCTGTTATCATAAAGAGCCAAGTGGGGGAAATTGGAAACACAAACGCTTATCTTAAGAAACCTTTCCTTTGCAATTCAGTGTCCGAGTACCCAAACACCCAATTCGCTGTAGTATATGAAATGTCCCGGGGAGTTTCTTTTTTGAAATTCTATTTGAAAGTGATTTTTAGGTGTCTAAGTCCCTGTAAAAGCCCTTTCTGTCACCCATGGTTTTCTAATATTTTTTTGAACCCGAAGAGGAACAAAGGCTAGAAAATTGTTCATTATTTCCCTCACGGACTCATCGTCTGAATTTTGGGCCCATGGTCGATGGGGGAGAGAAGGTGTTTTGCACTTTCTTTTCAGTCAAGATTGTTTACTCTCAAAACAGAAAACGAGAATGACAGATTCTCCCACCCACCTCACTCCCACAAACCTCCCCACCCGCCAGGATTTGGGGCCTTTGAATAACTCGCGAAATGCCAAGACAGTTTAAAATTATTAACCACCCATACAGAAAAGAATAGGAAATAAGAGAAACTCTTATTTCCTCGGATCAGCCTGCCCCCTCACCTCCCCACGGTGGCAGATCGTTTTTCCATAGGCCCTGGTACAGGAGAACCCGGCTCCTTCATTCAAAGATCCCCACGCCACCAGTGCCACCAGTGGCACCAGCAAAGGCTAGCAATCATTCTGGCCTCTTAAACTTAGCTTGGAGGGAATGCGTGGTCCGCGAAATCAAGCAAGCTGAATTTTTGAACAGTTCACTTTACTTGCAGTTGCGTCTGTCAATTTGGGTAAAGCATGAAAACTCGATCAAGCCACAGAGAAAATGAAGCCAGAGCTCTTAGAAGCCTGCCTCTTTCCATTTCGCCAGGCAGGTGTTTCCGGATGATGTCTTTGACAGTTGCTCTTTTAATGAGATGGCAAAACACCATGCAGGAGGGAAAATCCTCAAAAAGCAATGAAAATAAGCAACTGTACAATAATAATTCTAAACTGCCCCCCCCATTTCCCAAGGTCTGTATCTCTTAACTCCTACCTGCTTAGCTCCCACTACATTAGCACTGTTTACAACACCGCAGTTGAATATCAGAATCAAAAGAAAACTTCGAACATCCTTTTAGGAGGATGAAAATGTATCACAGCTTTCCGAAGTTATTTTTAATTAACTCTTTAAAACCCAAATCGATAAGAGCGGTTGCACTATGGAGTGGCTAGTATCTAGGCTGCCTGAGATATCTCTTTTTCCCCACCCAGGGACCCTGACCTATGGTATAGATGAGGCTGGAGACAGATATAGAGATTTTCATTCACTTACCAAGTAATATTGATTAAATACTATGTGTCAGACACACGTTCACATTTGGGGGTAGATAACTGCAACCTAACTAAAGGTGGGAAGAGTTTCAAAAGTTATGTTATAGTGAAACATATAAAATATTGCATTTTCTTGTTTTTGCATTAAAAGCAACGTGCATTTAGTGGCATTAGAAATCAACAAGAACACATTACCAGTGATAAGTGATGCTGACAGCATGTTACGATGTGATGAAAAGGGTACTTCACCTCCTTGGTATCCTTCCCCAAACCATGACCCCAGTCTAATCATGAGCAAAACAAGAGATAAACCTAATGTCTTAGTGCATCTGGGCTGCTGTAACAGGATACCACAGGGTGGGGGGCTTAGAAACAACCGAAATTTATTTCTCACAGTTCTGTGGGCTTGAAGTCTAAGATGAGGCTGCCAGCATGGTCAGGTGAGCACCCTCTTCTGAGCTGCAGACTTCTTGTATCCTTACCTGGCGGAAGGGGCTAGGGAACTCTGTGGGGTCTCTTTTATAAAGGGTACAAATTCCAATCATGAGAATTACACCATCACATTGCAGATTAGGATTTCAACATATGCATTTTGGGGAGACACAAACATTCAGACTGTGGCAGCTAAAATGAGTGACATTCTATAAAATACCTGACCAGTACTCCTCAAAACTGGGAAGGTTTGGAAAAGGAAAGACAGAGAAACTCACAGCCCAGGGGAGCCTAAAGAGACACGATGACTAAATACAATGTAGTGCTTTGGATGGGATCCCGGAACAGAAAGAAGACATTTGTGAAAAAAACTAGAGAAATCCGAATAAAACCTGTAGTTTAGTTAATAGTAATATACTGGTGCTGGTTTCTTAGTTTTGACAGAAGTGTCATGGTAACGTAAGATATTAACATTAGGGAAAACTAGGTAAAGAGTATAAAGGAGCTCTCTGTACTTATTTTGAAACTTGTTAACCTAAAATTATTCCCCCCAAAGTTATTTAAAAACAGAACAAAACAAGAACAACAAAACAACATACCACATTCATTTTACACTGTGGCCAGAGAAGGAAAAACAAGATTGAGAAAAGATCCATCGAAGAAGGACAGAGACCAGAGGCAGGGAGGGACATACAAAGAGCAACAGACAGATAGAGAAATAGACGGGTGGGCTCCAGGAGGGTGTTAGAGCTCCACGGCCTTGTTATGCGGCTCCCCGCTATTCTCTTAAGCTACAGGGATCAGAGAAAAGGATCATTCTTTAAAAGAACTCAGAGATCTGACATAGTTTGGAAACATATTAGCATACAGAGAATCTTCGCAACGTCAGGTGTATTTTTTTCTATGTGGTTCTGAAGGTTTTGTAGGTGTGTCAACGAATAGTTTCGGTTTACCAAGTTTTTCAGGAACCTCGGAGAGACTGATCACCAAACTTTCAACACTGAAAGCTGTCATTTGCCAAAGAGTTGCTCTCTGAGAATGCCACCTCTCTAGTGTCCCAATGCCACCAGGGCTACATTTAGAATTGGTATTTCACTTAGTCCTAATAAGCACTTCTATTTAGAAATCAATCTAGTTCTTGGTCTACTTGGGAATATATATGACGGGAAGCAAAACAAGATAGTAAAAAAAAAATCCCTAAAGCTAGGTTCTGTTTTTATGGTTGCGCATATGAAGTCTTTGGGGTTCTCTTCTTAGAAGAGTTGTCCCAGTATTTCACAGGGGTTTCCCCGATCCTTTACCCCCCCCCCCACAGTTAATCTGAATTAATGCAGGCTAAGAATTTCTGCTGACCGGTGTGCACTCATTTACACTTTCTATGGTATTTTCTAAAAAGGACTTGAAACAGTATTAACAATAAGTGAGGACAGTCCGGACCAGGTTAAGTGTGAGATATTAACAGCCAACCATGTATTTCGTGGATGGGATACTCACACCTAGGTCTCCAAATCTTTTACTGAGCTTGATCGGAGAATCCACGTACATATTACACGGAAGAAATCTCTACCTACAAACCGATTGAGATTTTTGGTAATGGTTGCCATGTTGAAAACGGGAGAAGAGGGAGATAGACCTGGGAAGACATCTCAGGGGACTGCATATTTCAGCTTGAATTAATTTTATATCATAAATGTGAAGTTCTTGTGAGCTTGGATTTAAACTTTAATTCGGCAAATTACATAAACTCTTCAGCAAGAGCCAAAGTTCTAAAGTGCCCGCTTCCATTTGTTTTCTTTTTCCCCTTAAACAGCATGCCAAATCTGAATCTGATTAAGTCTGCTGAATTCGCTATCAGTGCTAGGAACTATGTATTCTGTACAGAAAATTAACTTCACTTAGAAATGCATGTTTTGGTGGTTTTACTCCTAAAAAAATGCTGATTAGAAAAGCAATAAATCCTGGGAGAGGCCAAACTTCATTTTTCCCAATAATGAAAACAAGGCTGGATTTTGAGGGATGAAGACACATAATGACTTTACATTAAACTTGCTGTCAGTAAGGGATGTCCTGGTTACTCTCTGCTGAGCACAGTACGTGGCACTTAGTATATATCTAGCTTTCTTCCTATGTATCTACCTATCTAGCTAGCTATCTTTGTATCTATCTATCTGTCTGTCTAACTACCTATCTATCTATCTACCTATCTATCTATCTCAAAGTTTCTCAACCTCAGCACTACTGACATTTTGGATCAGACAATTCTTTGTGTGTGTGTGTATGTGTGTGTATGGGGAGGGAGCTGTCCTATGCACTGTAACAACCAAATATGTGTCCAGCTATCGCCAGCTATTCTGGGGTGGAGGTGGGGCAGAATCTCTCTTAGGTAAGAACCACTAATTATTTCTATCTCTATGTACCTACATACCTATAAAAAAAAAATGAACGAACGGATTTTATAGTAAAACATCCAGGCTTCAACCTGGCGTGACCAACTAAGAAGGTGAGGAAGATTAGCGGGATTTATCTCATATGATAAAATGCATAATATATATCTATTGTAATAATAAACTATAATACTATCGGGTTGGCCAAAAAGTTCACTCGGGTTTTCCCGTAAGATGGTGTGGAAAAACCCGAACAAACTTTTTGGCCAACCCAATATGTAATAAATGCAAGACAATATTTTGGGATTCCCGTATGTTTCCCTCCCCTATGCCTTCTACCTACTACTCTTCTGCATACCAGGTGGCAACACACTTTTTCTGTGCACACTGCTTTCAGATACAGCTTAGAACACATAAGTCAATTGTTTTGCAAAATCAAGTTAGTAAAGTCCTAGCAGATCATAATAATCTGAAAAGCAAAGCTCATTTGATATATAAAAAGTAGGCTTTTGAGGGGAAAAAAATGGGATTTTTTTTATTTAATAAGTTTTTCTTTAAATATTAAGAGCCAGGGCCCCAGCTGATTCAGACCACAGAAAGTAAAAAAAAAAACAACAAAACACCCGACCAAAGAGATTTGGTTTCTGGAAGCAGAGACAGTACTATCCTATTTCCCATCTAAAAGATGAGGAAAAGACAACTTTACGGGGTACCCTGCCCACTAACCCAGTGGCTTGCACACAGTAGGTACTCAATCATTATCATCTAAAATAAATTATGCCACATTTTTAAGAATATATAACTGGTATATCAATACTTCATTCTAAACTTTAATCATAAACAAGACCATAATTAGAATAACTTGGATCACTTTCTCTGAATCAAAAGCCCAGAGTCTGCATTTTCATAACGCACCAGACTCCTCCATATACCACAGCTGAGTAGAACACAGACATTCAACTAGGAAGTAGACAGATGACCTTGGGTATGCCATTAAAACTCTTTGAGGCTCTTTGATCCCATCATCTGTAAAAAGGGAGAGAGAACAATTTCTACCTTTTAGGGTTTCTCTGAGGATGAAATGAGATCAATAAGACCAAGTGCCTTATTATAAACATTTAGTCATTTGCTTAACGCCCCTGGAGACTGGCTTCCATGGTCAACAGCTTTGAATGCAGGACCAAAATTAATGTTCCTCCTGTGCTTGAATCAAAAACATATCCGTGAAGCCTTCTGAGAAGAGTAACATATATTTATACATGATACAAATGTAGATACAGTGGCAGCAGTGTATGCCTTACTCTTTCAAGGTAACTCTTCCATCCTATCCCTCCTTAAACAGAAAGAGGATGCATTTAAAAATATATGACTCCCTTTTAACCCTGACCATTGTTTAAGGGCCCCCAGGACACATAATCCCAGGAGGTGGACAGAGAAGAGATCAGCTTCAGCTTAAAGTCAAGACTGAACTGTTTCTCCACAGCTGCCCTGGCTGACCCAGCTTACTGACCCTTGTCTAATTTCCAAAACATGGTGGATTTGACTATTCTACTCCGGGCTGGGTGACCACCGTTAACTCGACCCCTGGTGTAAGTGACCTCCACGGCCTCATTCTCTCACTGCCTCATTAATTCACTCGTTCCTTCTCTGATGAACTATATTCAAGTTATAGTTAAACAGTGACACTCAGTGTTGCGGAAGATCAAAGGATGATTCAGGAATTTACTGTGTGAACAATCTGCTCTCACGCATACACATATACACATAATACAGATGTATGTGACATAAGAATCCAACTAATATGTTTCTAAAATTCAATGAGAAAAAGACTACAAATAGAGGCTTCTGCAAGTCTTCGCTGAAGGGCATCTAATCTGGTCTTTGAGGCATGGACAGAATTTGGTCTTAAGGAGAGAGTGACTCTATAGGTGTTCATTTTATAAAACTTTGTTAAGCTGAACATATACACTTAAGTTTAAAACATTTTGGCAGACTCTTTAATCATCATGTTTCTAAAGTTTGCACTACATTCTCTGCTCTTTTGACCATTCCAAAATATGGTATCTGAAATCTATATTTTAATTAGGCTAACAAAATTATTTTGTCAAACCACTTCTAACAATAATTGGGGTGTACTGATGAAATGGAAAACCGGGATTGGGATTCATCCATCTAAGTCATCTAAAACTCTGAAACCAAGATAATTTTCGCAAAGAAATAGAATCTATAGTTCTCTTCGCTTTCCTTGACTGAATATTTCCTCTTGTAACATATGGATAAGATTATTGGTCTCCCTGAGGTGTGTGGCTATTAATGGGAGTTACTAGGGCAATTTGTTCAAGTACTTTAATGAGCCCAGTGTATGTGAGATCAGCTCAGGATACCTTTCTTCCATGGGCAGACTGACCAAGGGTTCAGGAGCTAGTTCATTCATCACAGCATAAAGGGCCTTAACAGAATCTACGTAATGGGTGGAGGGTGAACTACTTACCCACAGTCCCCTGGGGGAAATTGACAATTAGATTGGTAAGTGGCTTGGAGAGCCAGGGATGGCTTTGGGAAGGACAAAGAAGAAGAGGTGGAGTAAGATATAGGAGAAAGTCCAACTACCGAGTGAGAAAATGTTTCAGTGGCTGGTGGCTTTGGAGGGTAAGAGATTACGAATCAGGGGATCCAGGGGTTAAGCTTAAATACGGGGATTTGTATACTCTAGTTATGTTTCAAAATCAACTTATAATAAATGACACAGACAAAATAGAACTGTTAAGGATAAAAGAGTAAGAACAAAATAATGAACAAAAGGAAGCAGTTGGATTAGAAAGCAAGTCAGCACAGTTATTACAACTGAACACAATTATTAGCTCTAAGACCCTGGTAGCCAAGGAAGAAAGGGAAACGAGACAAATTACACAGCTCATGTGACATACAGAAAGAGACAACCATTTCACCAGCATCAAGCTATAGATATTTTATTCAATGGATCTTGTGGTAGACAGAATAATGGCCTCCCAAAGATGTTCATGTCCTAATCCCTAGACCTGTGAATGTTACCTTACACGGTAAAAGGGACTTTGGAGACATTATCAAGTTAAGGGTCTTGAGATGGAGAGGTTCTCTCACATTATTGTTGTGGACCCAATGTAATCACAAGGGTCCTTATATGGGAAAGAAAGAAGTAGGAGGGGCATAGTCAGAGAAGGAGATGTGATGATAGCAGAAGAGGTCTCAGTGGTACCATTGCTGGGAAGAGCCCAGGACCCAAAGAATGCAGGCGGACTCTAAAAGCTGGAAAAGGCAAGGAAACAGATTCTCCTCAGAAAACTTCAGAAAGAGCTAGCCCTGCTGAAACCTTGATTTTAGCCTAGTGAGATCTATTTTCAGACTTCTAACCACAAAATTGTAAGATAATAAATTTCTGTTTTTTTTCAAACCACTAAACTTATGGTAATTTGTTACAGTGGCAATAGAAAATGAATACAGATTGTTTTTATAATGGATCAAGAGAAAAATCATTAAAATATAACTTTTAGCTCACTTCTGCTGGAAGTAAAAATAATATGGCTGAGTTATATAACTTTCTGCTGAGGCTGACTAGGTATAGAATCAAGACTAGAGAATTTGGAGTGATTTCTAAACCAGGTACATCAGAATCTGAGATGATGATGAAAAATTCAGATTCCCAAGTCCTCCAGTATCGCTAAACAGACTTTGTGGCTAGGACCTGGGACTCTGTATTTTTAACAAGCATCTATAGTAGTTGTCATTATTGCAAACAAATTACTACAGAATTTAGCAGATCAAAACAACAGACATTTACATTTCCCAGTTTCCGTGGGTTAGAAATCTAGGCATGCCTC
Source organism: Orcinus orca (assembly GCF_937001465.1). Taxonomy (NCBI): domain Eukaryota; kingdom Metazoa; phylum Chordata; class Mammalia; order Artiodactyla; family Delphinidae; genus Orcinus; species Orcinus orca. The sequence goes on from NC_064580.1 coordinate 8,353,667, forward strand.
AGCTGGTTCCACTACTTCAGGGTCTCCTAAGGCTGCAGTCGATTCACCAGCTGGGGATGGGGCCTCATCTGAAAGTTTGACTGGGGAAGGATCCACTTCCAAGCTCACCCAGGTGGTCGGCAAAATTCAGTTACTTAAGGGCTTCTGGACTGAGGGTCTAGGTTCCTTGCTGGCTGTTGGTTGGAGGCTGCCCTCAGTTCCTTTTCAGACAGACCTCTCCAACATGGCAGTTTGCCCTATCAAAGCCAGCAAAAGAGAGAGTCCACTACAAAGGCAGGGATTACAATCTTAGTAATGTTATCACTGAGGTGACATCCCATTACCTTTGCCATATTCGATTGGTTAGAAGCAAGTCACAGGTCCCACGCACACTCAAGGGAGGGGATTACACAATGGTGAGAAAACCAGGAGAAGGGATCACTGTGGGGGTGGGTCTTCTTAGAGTCTTTCCACCGCAGCATTCCGGATGATGCTTGTGTACAACCAAGTTAGGAAAAGGACTAACCAAGGAGACTAAATGATTAGAAGGAAACGACCATTTCATTTGGGCTTTTGACAGGAAGCGGACATGAAACATTTCAAGACTGTGGGCTCTGGTGATATCTCAGCTGTGTCCTTTATGGAAAAAAAAGATGTTATGGGTTAGCTCAGTGTCTGGACCTTGGAGACAGTCATTATCATTACCCCCAGGCCCCTCTCTGCTGCCAGCTCAGTTGCTCCCTGTCTCTGAGCTGACCTCAACATCTCAGGGTAGCAGCTTAAGTGGGAGGGAGAGAGATGAAGGAACGAAGGGGGATAAACTGACATGGTAATAGTGGGTCTCTGAAATTCATGAGTTTTGATTATTTTTACTTTCTTGTCAAAAAAATGTAAATTTTGCCCTGTTACGATATAAAGAGAATCCCTTTCACAATTTATGCAGTCGATTTTAAATACTAATCCTATTTCAAGCTCCATCACATTTTCCTCAAATATTGAAACGATAATCTGGCAGAAACACTGGCATGTGCTTGCCAAGCCCTCCTGGGCACAAAACTAAACAGTATTTCCCAGCCCCTTGCAGTGAAGTGAGGCCAAGGAATGGAGTTGGCCTGTGGCAAATGGCCTGCCTCCTCAAGCCTCCTGCTTGGGCCGTGAAACTCGCTCTTCACTCACCCCTTGGCCAGATATTGAGAACACAGCCAATGCCTCTGAGGCCCTAGTAGTGACGGAGCCACTAGAATGAAGGCAGATGGATCCCCAGACAACTACTCCCTTTCTACTGTCACTGGCCAACTGCGCTGGAGTCAAATGTGAGTAATCAACAGTTGCGGGAAGTCACTGTTCATCTCAGCAGCTGACATTACTTACCCTGACTAAAACGGTTGTATTATTTTCTTTGTAGGACAAATGTCACACGCTGGGTATAGAGGGACAATGTAACAGAACAGGTCATGAGGGTGGCGATGGGGGCATACATCCTTTGTGTTCTTCCCTTCTAAACTACACAGTACCCTGGATCATGCTACACACCAGTTCTCTGTCTGTGGAAAATGAGGTCTTTTCTCAGTGGGTCTGACAGAGTGGGGCCTCCTATTCTGACTCAGACACTGATTCTAAGGGGGCTGACGGCCTGGAATTGACATACTCCCACCCAGCTGACTTGAAATCATGACACTACTAGAAGACCCTGCTTCCAACCTGTGCCCCCAGACCAGAGAGCTTCTGTATTAATGCTAGTCTGGCCCAAGCAGAGGTTGGCTACAGCCTTTGCACACCCTTTGTGTAGTGGAAAGTTTGCTTCCACTTGAGGGTGCAGTGATGGCTCAGGCCCAAGTGAGATGGCTCTCATTTCTACATTAACACACAAGCCTGTGCCATTAAGGTACCAGCCTGTCTTGTGTCAAGATCCAAGACTTAACATTTTTTTTTAAAATTTTTTGGCTGCGTTGGGCCTTCGTTGCTGCACGCAGGCTTTCTCTAGTTGCGGCGAGCGGGGCCTACTCTTCGTTGTGGTGCGTGGGCTTCTCATCGCAGTGGCTTCTCTTGCTGTGGAGCACGGTCTCTAGGCGCGTGGGCTTCTGTAATTGTGTCACACGGGCTCAGTAGCTGTGGCTTGCGGGCTCTAGAGTGCAGGCTCCGTAGTTGTGGCACACGGGCTTAGCTGCTCCGCAGCATGTGGGATCTTCCTGGACCAGGGCACGAACCCGTGTCCCCTGCATCGGCAGGCGGACTCTCAACCACTGCGCCACCAGGGAAGCCCAAGACTTACATTTTTAAAAAGAAGAAAAAGACCATTGAAGCCAACTAGTAGCAAAGTTCTCGCTTTGCAATCACGAAGTTCTCGGAGGAAGCAACTGTTGGAAAATACACTGCTTCCCACTGAGCTTTTCAGAACAGTGATAATCATGACCACGGGCACAGCAACCACCAGGATAATAATGCCATTTAATATGTGTGAGGCCTTTGTGCTCAGTATATCATGTTTTGTGCAGTTTTATTTAAACTTCTGAGATAAAGTATCAATATTAGTATTATACTGCCATGTGCTGATAATAAAAGTGACTTGCAGAGAAGTTGCCACACAGCTAATAAGTAGGAGGAGCCGGGATTAGGAGGCAAATCTAACTCCAAAGATGACGTTATTAACTCTGTGTGTGTGTGTGCGTATAATGAATAGATTTTGTAATGATTAGACTTTATATATATATATATATATATATATACACACACATACATATATATGTGTGTGTGTGTACTGAATAATATTTAAACCATATAGATGTATGTGTATATATGTAATGAATAGACTTTAAACCATACTTATATGTATGTATGTATACATATACTTATTTAATAGAATTTAAACCATATATGTATATACATCTGTGCATCGAATAGACTTTAAACTATGTATTGGGTTGGCAAAAAAGTTCGTTCGGGTTTTTGTAACATCTTACAGACAAACCCGAACGAACTTTTTGGCCAGCCCAACATTTATATGTATGTGAGTGTGTGAGTGTGTATGTGTGTGTGTAATGAAATAGAGTCCCCAAGGAGGGAATGCTTACTTTGCCAATGCCCCAAAACTAGTGACCGAGGTAGAAGTCTGTCCTGAGTTCCCCCCATCTATAAAAGGGACCTTCCTGAAGTCTACGTGTTAATAAGGGTAACTTCTAATAATTTCAGCATATGTTTGAAATGCTTTGCAAAGGGCCAGAAATATGCATCTCCTGCGTCATGCCAATAGAAAAGGCCACGAGATAGTCTAAAACTGGAGTGTCCTATGGATTATAATATTAAAGATTATTTCTAGAATTTATTATAATGTTGTATTTAAAAGGCCTGGATTAAAAAATGAACACATGATATCTCATACAACTATTCAGAACTTGTGGAACTTGTGAATTAATATGTATGCTAATTTTTAAAAGTATAGTTCTTAAGGTTTTTTGATACAGAGGGTTTAAAAATATGTAACATCTTTAACTTTAGCCTGCACATATACAGAGCTTTGGAATATCATCTCCCATATCAGTTATGAACAATTATTTGGTAAAAATACTTAGGGCTTAGGCAGAAAATTCTCTTAGTTGATATTCAACTAATGCTTGCTTACTTATTTACTGAAGGAATAAATGAACAGATGACTGATATGAGAATCACACTACTGAACCTGATGATAATTAAAGGTTATAAAGTATATGCCACAGATTTTCCTGAGTAAAACAAATCAGACAACACTATTTGTCACACATACAAGACAAATGTCAAGTTACTAAGGGGAATCCTCCTACACTGTTGGTGGGAATGTAAACTGGTACAACCACTATGGAGAACAGTATGGAGGTTCCTTATAAAACGAAATATAGAACTACCATATGATCCAGCAATCCCACTCCTGGGCATATATCTGGAGAAAACCATAATTCAAAAAGATACATGTACCCCAATATTCACTGCAACACTATTTACAACAGCCAAGACATGGAAGCAACCTAAATGTCCACTGACAGAGGAATGGATAAAGAAGATGTAGTACATATATACAATGGAATATTACTCAGCCATGAAAAAGAATGAAATAATGCCATCTGCAGCCACACAGATGGACCTAGAGATTGTCATACTGAGTGAAGTAAGTCAGACAGAGAAAGACAAATATCATATGATATCATTTATATGTGGAATCTTAAAAAATGGTACAAATGAACTTATTTACAAAACAGAAATAGAGTCACAGATGTAGAAGACAAATTTATGCTTATGGGGTGGGGGGGAGTGGGGGGAGGGATAAATTGGGAGATTGGGATTGATATATACACACTACGATATATAAAATAGATAACTAATAAGGACCTACTATATAGCACAGGGAATTCTGCTCAGTACTCTGTAATGTCCTATATGGGAAAAGAATCTAAAAAAGATTGGATATATGTGTATGTATAACTGAATCACTTTGCCATACAGCAGAAACTAACACAACATTGTAAATCAACTATACTCCAATAAAAATGTTTTTAAAATGTTAACTGATGATAAACTTGGCAGTTTCGTTGAAAGTATGAATTAAATTCTGATATGGTTCCCTGCTGCATATTCCTCAATTTGAGGACTGTCTTATGCCAACTCAGGATGCCATAACAAAACACCATAGACTGGGTGAAGTAACACAAATTTATTTCCTCACAGTTCTGGACGCTGGAAGTCCAAGATCAGGGTACCAGCATGGTTGGGTTCTGGTGAGGGCTCTCTTCCTGGTTTGCAGATGGCTGCCTTCTCACTGTGTGCTTACATGGTGGAGAGAGACCAAGTTCTCTGGTGTCTTCTTATTAGGGCACTAACCCCATCAATTGGGCCCCACCCTCATGACCTCATCGAAATCCAATTACCTCCCAAAGGCCCCATCTTCAAACATCATCACGTTGGGGGTTAGGGCTTCAACATATGAATTTTGAGGGGACACAATTCAGTCCATAGCATGGAGTAATGAGGTCGTGATTCAATTTTTAATTTTCTAACCAACAGTTGGTTACATTCTAGAATTCTGTTACACTGACCTCATATCACAAGCCCCTCACTATCATGGTTGTGTAACAGGGTTTCTCAACTTCACCACTACTGACAGTAGGGGCTGCTGTCCTAGGCCTTGGAGGGTATTTGACAGCATGCTTGGTCTCTACCCACTGGATACCAGTAGCCTTTCCTCTAGTTGTGACAACCAAGATTGTCTCCATTCATTACCACATGTCACCTGGGGTGGTTGGGGGGGGCTCAACTGTTCTGCTTGAGAACCACTAGTGTAGAAGAATGATGAGCACGTGTGGGACGCCTTCAGCAGGGAGCTGTAACCCCATGATCTGGATTCACTTGCAGGTATCAACATTTATCTGGGTGGGACTCAGGCCATTGACCTTCTTTTGACCTTAGTTGGCTCCAAGCCTCTTTACAGGTATCCTGAAGTTAACTGGTGACCTAGTCCGATCTCTCCACCCAGTTTATTTTTTATTTTTTTTATTGAGATATAATTGACTTATAACATTGTGTAAGTTAGGGTGTACAATGTGTTGATTTGATTCATTTATATATTACAATACAATTACCACTGTAGCATTAGGTAACACCTCTAACACGTCACACAACTATCATTCCTTTTTTTGTGGTGAGAACAATTAAGATCTACTCTTTTAGCAACTTTGAAGTTTATAATCCAGTATTGTTGACTATAATCTCTATGCTGTGCATTAGATTTCCAGGACTTATTTATCTACTAGTTGCATGTTTGTGCCCCTCAACTACATCTCCCCAATTCCCCCACCTCCATCCCCTGGTAATCACCGCTCTACTCTCTGTTTTCATGAGTTTGGCTTTTTAAGATTCCACATATAAGTGACATCATACAATACTTGTCTTTCTCTGTCTCGCTTATCTCACTAAGCATAACGCCCTCAAAGTCCATCTATTTTGTTGAAATTGGTAGGATTTTCTTCTTTCTCATGGCTGAATAGTATTCCATTGTGTGTGTGTGTGTGTGTGTGTGTGTGTGTGTGTCTACACACACACATACATAACACCGTTTTCATCCATTCATTTGTTGTCAGACACTTAGGTTGCTTTCATATCCTGGTTATTGTGAATAATACTGCAATAAACATGGGAGTACAGATATCTTTTCAAAATCCTGTTTTCATTTCCTTTAGATATATAGCCAGAAGTGGGGTTGCTGGATCGTATGGTAGTTCTATTTTTAATTTTTTGAGGAATCTCCAAATTGTTTTCCATAGTGACTGTACCAATTTACATTCCCATCCATCCAGTTTACATTCTGGCCATATGGATAGAACTTTTTTTGTTCTCGTCAAAATACCTAAAGTTTAAACTTTAATTCTCACCTAACTCTCCTGGGATCTGGCAGTTACTTCAAAAAAAATGTACTACTATACAGGCTACTTTTAAAATTACTTAGATCAGAACAGATATTAAATATGATACATTTCACTCTCTTGACATTGACAGCTATTAAAAAAATTTTGATGAGCATAAGTGTTTACATGTATCTTCTTTTTTAACAGTCTCCAAAGCAAACAATCTTTTTTGCAGACACTTAGACGAGGTTTTAATAATGTTTCATTAAGATCTCCATAAGACTTGTAGCCACATTTACATTTTGTTTCAGCGCTACAGGAATGAATTGTTTTTCCTCAGGGGAACAAGGTCTCCAAAAATACCTTAAGGGAATGCTTAAGGGAAACAGACACAAATGCTAAAGTTTCCTATTGCAGCCCAGAGATAAGCTGAAGAACCTCTCTTATCCAAAGAAGGAAATGGAGTTAACTCCTGAATTTGCTACCAAAAATATATTTTCACTGATGCTCCCCGTGAGTTAACGCAATCTCAAGTCCCGCCCCCCACCAAAAGCATGATGTAGTAAGTGGGCAGGTGTAGTTTAAACAAAGAAATACAAACAATTATGCCTCTACACGAAAAGAAAAGTTCTCCAAGTCATCCTTGGAGAACACTCAAGTGTCTCCTCACTGTGTTTCCTCAAGTTTCCTTCAAGTTTCTGTGTCAGATTTGCCAATGCTATTGTTGACAGAGTCCTCTCAAAACCAGAACATAACATTCTATGCTTATTCTCTCTTGGTCATTCTCTAATAAATTTATTTAGAACCAAGACATGTTATTCCAAGCTGCAAGGTCCTCAACACAGCACGAGAAATCTGGGTTTTCTTCCATCTGCCCCTTATATCTTTTCTCTTAATAACAGTCCAGTAATCTGATTTGAGCTTGCATTTTACTCGGGACTCTATCAGGCAGCAGAGAATTCAGTTTGCTCACTTGCTTCCCAAGAACCCAGGCTGAAAAGAAGTCTTGTTATTGTCAAAGCAAACAACATAATTTGAAGACTTGTAAGGCATTAAAAGGATAAGAAAGAAAATGAGGTCCTAGTCCTTCAACACGTGATCTCTCAGTTTTTACTCTTCGGTGGGAAGCAGAAGGTGACTTTGTTTTCAATACAAAGTAGAACTTAAAAAGAAAAACTTTTGTAAATAAGGAATTTTCTCGGTTGCCCCATGGATGATTTTCAAGGGTACAGGAAAAGCATGTGTTACTACCGAGAGGATGTATTCCCAATCAATAGTTGATGCAAAAGCTTCTTTCTTGTCACCCCAACTTGCCCACGTTAAGCCTCACAGCTAAAACCACATGAGAGTGCCAGGGTATATTTATCCCCCTCTATGCACAATTCTTAGCTTATACTGTTGGTTCAGATCATCTCCCTCAAGCTATTTTAACCAGAAGAAATATTTTGCTTTAAACCAAGAGTCCCAGGTCTCGGCTTAAAATCTGTAATGTGCTGAGAACATTTTGCGGGGCAGCACTCTGCTACATCTGCCTACCAGCTGCCAGAAACGTAAATACACAGAGCAAATCTCCTATCAGAGATGCAGGTGACTTTGATATCTTAGAGGAGAAAAGGTAACACAGAGAAAAGCTGTCGAAACGGAGCGGGAAATTCCCCTTCTTACCTTGCCCTAGACATCCCTCACCCCATCCCATGTTTTGAAAAGTCATCCTACAACTCAGAGCTCGAAGCTCAGACTTCTCATGTTCTTGTTGTGGCTTCTGACCTTTCAGCTGACCCACTGATAACCCAGCATAAGAGACATTAACTAACCATATGCTGAAAGGTTGGACCATCCCTTAGGGGGTATTGAACTACACGGAGAACTCTATGTCCTGGCAAGGGAAACACAGTCTAACCCAATTTTTTTTTCCACCACTACATGCATTTCACGGGCCTGGGAAAAATGGATCTTCTTACTTGTTTAACCAAACTCCATCAAAACAAGACTGGGTGTCGCCCAAACAACTAATCAGAGCCTGGATTTTATTGTGGCTCGAGGGGAAAGCAGAAAGATCATTGACATTTTCTTGGCTCTCAAGCTACAGTAGGGGACCTCCCAACCCACACATTCCTCAAGGGATACCAAATGTCACTATAATTGATATGGAAAGGGGTATTAACTCAAGAACCCAGATATCCTCATTCTTGTTTTGGCAAATTGATTGACATAGATGAGGGTAGTCATCTACAAAGACATCGTGCTACACTTGTTCTTAGTGCCTTCTTAGAGTTCAGTCCAAAATACTGAGCTAATTCTCAAAACCTCGCCTCTGATGTCAGAAAACTTGCAAGAACTCTATGCACTATTAACAGCAGAGAGCTACTGCTCAATCAGAAGGCAAGGCCTGCTACGTAACCTCCCTTCCAGAGTTAGAGATCACTGTCTTCCAACAAAGTAAACCTCCAACACGAGGAAGGCAAAGAGCCAGAGTTCCTTTCTTAAAACCTCTAGGTCAAGGTGCCAGATTTTCCAGCCATCTCTCCCAACCATAGGTGGCTTTCCCAGTTTCAAGCACTTATCTAATTTTTATCCCCACCGCCCCTACTTTGGTTCAAGCCATCTTGTCTTCCTTGCATAATCACATCAGACTGTTTTGTTTGGTTTGGTTTTGGCAAAAGTTATTGAGGTATAATTTACATATTACAAAACTCACCCCCTTTATGTGTACATTTCAATGATTTTTAGTAAGTTCACCAAGCTGTACAACTATCACTGTAACCCAGTTTTAGAACACTGCCATCACCCCCAAAGAGATCCCTCTTTACTATTTACGGTCAATCCTTGTTCCCACTCAGAGAGTCCTCGGAAGGATTAAATGTATTACAATGTGTGAAGCCCTTAGGACAGTCCTCACTGAAAGTTAGTGATGACCAACGAATTCTTCATGTTTTGCCTTAGATTCCACTCCCTTTTAGAAGCTGTCTCTGATCCCATACGTATGGGCTTGCTCCTTGAAATCAATGTTTCCATAATACTTTGTTCTTGTTGTATCATGTTATCATTGCCATCATATTGCCATTTACTGGCCCGTCCCCTGGCAGTCTCTGAGTTTTGTAAGGCAAATTAAACCGCTTCGATCACTTCTACCACATCTGTCTCCCAGAGCATAACTCACAGTAAGTGCTCATTAAAATCTTTGCTGAATTGAAAAACTGTGCTAGATGTTCTCTAGATTCCATCCATTCTCACACCTTTCTTTGTCCAGTTTTCTCTGCCAGAGAGACCTCCATGGACTGTAGTACCCAGACTACTGATCACCTGCAATTTGGTTGGGTTTGGCCAAAAGGAGGATCTGGCAAGATTGAGCGTGTCATCTGATTCCTGTTGGGACCCTAAATGGTACAATGACTGAGCATAGCCATTATTATACAATTCACATTCCTGCTGGGGGGTTCGGGTGGCAGAGGTGGGGGGGCCTCTTTGCTGTATTTTGTTGGAGAGGTGGTGGTGCGGGAGAAAATTATTTCATTATTAAAATAGCCTGCGATGTTTATAGTTGTTATTTTTACATGTATACATGTCATTTGCCATATGCCAGCATGTGTTATTGCCAATGGTTTCCATATGGATCGTTCTTAAAGCATTTTACTGGTGGATCTTGCTACAGTGTACTCTGCAGTGAAGACTGGGTAGTAGCTTGTGATTAATGGAAAATCGTGGTCCACCCAGAGTGCTAAGATTCTTCAAGCATCATGATGCTTTCTGGGTCCAGCTAACGGTACATTTCCCAGGCAATTACCTCTAGTTCCATTTGAAAAACAATGCTGATATGTGACGCCATAAGTTCCATTACAGCAATAGGCTGTAGACAGCCATGTATCAAACTCTGAAACCAGGGAAGATCTGTAGGTCCAAAGACCACCACCCACACACCTGTGTGTCTTATGTTGATCTGTTAACGTCTGTTGAGCACACACTCCTTACAGAGCATGGTCTTATTTGGTCTGTTCCATAGAAATAAGAGGCCTGGACTGAACATTCAAATAGTTTATCATCTAACTGTGGCTTTGTGTCAAGGAGGTGTCTTTTATATGCATGCGTATGAACGTAGAGTTATAAACCATCACCCACAAGGACCTGGCATTATTATCCCATTCGCATGACTTAAAATGTTTCTCTAATATGATCAAAGCTCAGATTTCAAAAGCCCTAACTAAATTCTTTTGTTGAAACCATCAAAATGTGTCACGCACTCAATGTGAGAGGCTACACAGAGGAATTGGTGAATTTATAAAACTGTATACTCTAAAAAAAATAGCTGTGCTACTTTCCTATGGCTGCTGTAACAAATTACCACAAGTTTAGTGACCTAAATCAAAGCCAACTTATTATTTTACGGTTTTGGAGGTCAGAAGTCCAAAATGGGACTCGCTGGACTAAATTCAAGGTGTCAGTGGGGCTGTGTTCTTTCTTCAGGCTCTGGGGGGGAATCCGTTTCCTTGCCTCTTCCAGATTCTAGAGGCTGCCTGTGTTCCTTGGCTCGTGGCCCCCTTTTCCATCTTCAAAGCCAGCGATGGCTGGCGAGCCTTTCTCACATCCATCATATCACTCTGACGCTGCTTCATCCTCACGTCTCCTTCTCTGCCTCTCCTGTCTCCCTCTTTCACTTACAGGACCCTTCTAATTACATTGAACTCAGCTGGATAATCCAGGATCATCTCCCCATTTCAAGATTTTAACTAAATCACATCTGCAAAGTCCCTTTCGCCATGTAAGGTAACATACTCATAGGTTCCAGAAGTTAGGATGTGGACATCTTTGGGGGCCGCTATTCTGCCTACTACAACAGCTATTAAATAATTATTTAACATTTTAGAGACCTGTGCCTTTGCAGTTATAAATAATGAAACGTGGTGGAAATTAAAACTATTTTATGAGTGTTTTAAATTTCGCCCTATAGACACAAAAAAATCCCTAGACACGTTCTGTTGCTTTGATGTCTTTACATATTAAATAACTATAAAAATAACAACTTCAAAGGGTTTCGATGTTTGAATTTTAAATTAATAATGCAGGTAAAGTTACTGTTATAGAGAAAGTACTTGAAAGAGTCCCCAGTCATTACACACCATTTTAATACATATCATTTTCCCTGAGTTAGGAAACACAAATATTTCACTAGTAATAATGATAACCGTTTAGGTTTCAGATGTCATTTTGTGATTTGGAAAGCCCCATGAAACGATTTCAGTTTGTATCCTCTCATCTTCAAAATTAATACAGGAGAAACACAATTTTTGAGTCTACATATAATTTTTACTTACATGTAGTTTGGGGTTTGGCTTTCTACAAGATAGGAACTAGAAAAATTTTTTGGTTTCTGTGGTCGAAGCTAGGAATTCTTCCCCCAAACAACAAGCCAACGATCATATGTGATTATCCATTTGAGCAACTGAGAAGGTAATTGCAAGATTTGAGGAAGGCCAGGTTGGACTTAGCACCGTGAAGGTTATCATAGCCGTGTACTGTACTGAAAACAGTGAAGTAAATGGCTACCCAACAAAACATATTGATCAAAAGGTTAACTGATTGCCTGGTTAAGGACGAGGGTGGTGTAAACAGAAAGGGCGCCTGCTTTTGTGGCGCCTACATTCTAATGGAGGGTAAGAGGGAAACAATATACCAACAGGTAAGTGAGCCAATATGGGAACAGTATAATTCCAAGAAGGGTAGATGCTACGGTGACGGTGACGGTGACGGGATGGGCTGTGTTTGCGGGAGAGGGGAGGCAACTCTAAGGGAAGATGTCTCCGGAGAGGGGACATTTGAGCCATCGTTTGATGATAAGCAATTCACGCTGTATGTTCTTAAGAGCCTGGATCACTACGGCCCCTCTCTTCGTCTCCAAAGTGAGGTGTGTGTACTACTGACTGAGCAAGCTAATCGGACGGAGTACACGGGAGAAAGATGAAAACATCGATTTGTATTTATTTTAAAATAGAAAACAAGGTAGAAATTAAAAATTGGTATTATGTAAATTTTTACGTTGGCACCCTACACTTGGTCCCTATGACAGTCACTCTCCCTCTGGAGTATTTAAACGTATTACATTTTATAAGACCCTATTAAGTGAACTTAAAATGTTATTGTCTAATTTTAACTAGAATAAACCTCACATAATGGACCAATGGTCTTCAGAGTTTTCTGTAAGGAAACCATGGGTAGAGGTAATACTATTAACGCAATTTCAAGCTAATAGGAAGAAAATGCCAGAAGCAACTCTTTTTCTCCTCCAAGTAGGCCATCGACAGCCATATTACGACTCTTCATTCAGAGCCAAAAAGAACTCAGCCACAAACATTTAACATTATCAAGAACCCCATATAAAACATGTATTGACAACCACTTCCATTGTGGACAAACCGTACCCAGCCTTTCCATAGGATGAAGCCATCACGGTGAGCAACACATCTCAAAATATACTGGTTCCTGACTCGTGTGTATAACATAAATTAATATACATATATTTAGGTTTTGCGTGCATTTATTTTTACTTCTAGACTCGCACAATCAAACATGCTTTGTGATCCCTGCCCCAAACTATTTGATAGTTTACGGCCCTTGTCAGCGACTGTCGGCAACCATATATGGGACAACCCAGCTTTGAACTCTGAAACGAATTTTCAAGATGGTGTGAAGTTTTGAGCATAATCAAAGTGCCAAGAATCACATAATCCAGCAGAATCTGGGTGGAGCAGCAATTCCCTAGTGCTTCGGAAGGAACATTCCAGTTCCAGCTAGAAGCTGCAGGGAATCTGAGCCAGTCCCTGAGGCAGTGCTCTAATTCCTATGCCTTCAGTTCATACAGGATATTGGCCAAGATTCCTCTGCAGCTCCATTCCTCAAAAACAGAGTTCCGAGAGTCTACACAGGGTCTGATCAGTGACAAGTTTAAGTGAGTGAGTGTGCATTTGGGTGCATGCATGCACACACGTGTACCAAAGTGAGACCAACCAGGGTTTCCTTTGACTCTTTGTGATTTTGTCAAACACCGTTGAGATACTTTGATGCTTGGATAAAGTATTTCATAAAAGAGGTTGTTACTTTCTCTGGTCAGTGGCCAAGAAAATCCAAACTGTAACTATAGGCATGTTGACCTAAAACAAATAGACTGCCAGATATTTCTCTAGCAAAGATGGGTTTATTTGGGATCAGCAGAGAATTGCGATTCAGGGTCTGCAACCATGGTGAGCCTCGTGCAAGTCCCCACATGGCAGAGGAAGAAGAATGCTTTCATACAGGGGAAAAGGAAGTTGGGAGGGCTAGAATAAATGAAGAGTCCATGGCTTTTCATTGGCTCAACCCTCGCCATGAAAGAAGAGGAGTCTTTCTTCTTCCTGCTGGGCTCTGCTATAGTCACAGGGCATGACAGCACCCCCTTCTTGTCTCCCAGCTCTATTTAACTGAGGTTTCTGTTTATTACTTTTACAGACACCAAAGAAAACCATACTTCGAAAACATACACCCCGATGTTCACTGCATTACTATTTACAGTAGCCAAGACACGGAAGCAACCTAAACGTCCCACGATAGAGGAATGGATAAAGAAGATGTGGTACATATATACAATGGGATATTACTCAGCCATAAAAAGGATGAAATAATGCCATTTGCAGCAACATGGATGGACCTAGAGATGATCATACTCAGTGATGTAAGCCAGAGAAAGACAAATATCATGTGATATTGCTTACATGTAGAATCTAAAAAATGATACAAATAAACTTATTTACAAAATGGAAAATAAATGGTTACCAAAGGGGAAAGGTGGGGGGAGGAATAAATTAGGAGTTTGGAATTAACATATACACACTACTATATATAAAATAATCAACAAGGACCTACTGTATAGCACAGGGGACGCTACTCAATATTCTGTAATAACCTATATGAGAAAAGAATCTGACAAAGAACAGATATATGTATATGTCTAACTAAATCACTTAGCTCTACACCTGAAAGTAACACAATATTGTAAATCAAATATACTCCAATATAAAAAATTTAAAAATTCCATTAAAAGAATCTATGGACAGGGCTTCCCTGGTGGCGCAGTGGTTGAGAGTCCGCCTGCCAATGCAGGGGACGTGGGTTCGTGCCCTGGTCCAGGAAGATCCCACATGCTGCGGAGCGGCTGGGCCCATGAGCCATGGCCGCTGAGCCTGCGCGTCCAGAGCCTGTGCTCCGCAACGGGAGAGGCCACAGCAGTGAGAGGCCCGCGTACCTACCGCAAAAAAAAAAAAAAAAAAAAAAGGATCTATGGACAATGAAAAAAAGTTAAATGTATTTTTTTTGCCAGTTTTTTTACCTTGTTCATTTTTTTTAACATCTTTATTGGAGTATAATTGCTTTACAATGTTGTGTTAGTTTCTGCTGTACAACAAAGTGAATCAGCTATATGTATACGTATATCCCCATATCCCCTCCCTCTTGCATCTCCCTCCCACCCTCCCTATCTCACCCCTCTAGGTGGTCATAAGGCACCGAGCTGATCTCCCTGTGCGATGCAGCTGCTTCCCACTAGCTGTCTGTTTTACATTTGGTAGTGTATATATGTCACTGCTACTCTCTCACTTCGTCCCAGCTAACCCTTCCCCCTCCCCGTGTCCTCAAGTCCATTCTCTACGTCTGCATCTTTATTTCTGTCCTGCCCCTAGGTCTGTCAGAACCAGAGTTAAATGTATTTATAAGTTATGTTTCCATTTTACTCTAATGGTATTGATGAAATAATTTGCAATTTTGTTTGTCCTTAAGTATAGGAACTAAATACATCATGTAGCTGAGTCCTTTTTCGCCATGAATAAAGAACCAATGTAGCTGACGATGGCCTATGATATAAGGCAACTGCTAATCTTTAAGGATTTCTTCATGATTAGATTGTGGATGCTTCAACATGTACAACAGAATGCATCCCCGGGAGAAAAAGGACAGTAGAAATTCAAAGGTGCCCCAGACCTACCATACTTCACATTTATCAAATTGCTAACTGTCCTGTCAAAGGATTTTTCTTTCACTCCCTTTGCCTGTCCCCTTGGTCCCCTCTTCAGTAAGGCAGGTACACCCACTTTTGGAATACGGACTAAGTCATCCCATAAATACGAGCAGGGTAGAGTCACCTAAGACCCAGCTGGTCGTGGTGCATTTCATTCTCATTTTTCATCTATATCTCTACCATCCCATGCTCTGAAGTGTAATACTACAGAAAGAACATGAATAAAAGCATCTTGTGCATGTAAATCTATGTGTGAGTGTGTATGTTTTGGTCATGGTGACCACTATCTCTGAGGAGACAGGTACTCTCATTTGACCTTTGATGGTGCTGGTGCGGGTGCTAGAGGTGGGTGAGCATGTATGCATGCACAGACATTGGCAGAGGGAGAGGGAACAGGCTTTCATAGAAGACCCTTTCCCATACTGTGGGGAAGAAGATAGAGTCGAAGCCTCTTGAATTACTAAGCAAATACTGCTTGAGGGCCCATCCCAGGCAAAGGAAACTTAGGAAACTGGCGTGAATGTTCCATGAAAACTCTATATTTGGACCTGATTATGTGTTCCTTGGAAAATCTCTTCTGTCCCTTTCTTATTTTTTTTAATTAATTAATTAATTTTTATTTGTTTATTTTTGGCTGCGTTGGTTCTTCGCTGTTGTGCGTGGCCTCTCTCGAGCTGTGGCGTGCGGGCTTCTCGTTGTGGTGGCTTCTCTTCCTGCGGAGCACGGGCTCCAGGCGCACGGGCTTCAGCATTTGTGGCTCTCGGGCTCTAGAGCTCAGGCTCAGCAGTTGTGGCGCACGGGCCCAGCTGCTCCGTGGCATGTGGGGTCCTCGCAGACCAGGGATCAAACCCGTGCCCCCTGCATTGCCAGGCGGATTCCCAACCACTGCACCACCAAGGAAGCCCCATGTCCCTTTCTTATTTTTACCACATCTACCCTGAAGGTAGATTCTGGACTTTAGGTTCAGGGAATCTATGAGTTCCAGGTCGACTTTAATAAAAATATTTCTAGTTCTAAGCAATTTGGGGGTCAGGGACAAACTAGCCCCTATCTGGGTGAAGTGGCCAGCTCAGAGGGGACCTCACAGACTTGATCACCTTTGAGAAGGAAAGGGGTGGGCCTGGAGTCTCTCAATCACCTTGGCCTCCACTTTCTTCTCCACAGAGACCTACTTAGACACGTCCATCTTTGAATACTGAGGTCGTAGTGGATTTCCTCTATAAAGGTCAACGTCCCAGGGGGCTTCGAAAGCCCAATGTCCTAAACCAAAAATACAGAAAACCAAACACCCCCCTGCTCTTGTCGTCACAATAAACATGTGCCACAATAGGATGGTTTAAATTTTTTTCCACGTGGAAGATTTGATTAAGTTTAAAGTAGACTGGGTACACAGTTCTTTCCTGCAGCTGCAGATTACGATGAGGGTAACCCAAAACACATGACCACATGATAAAACAATGTAATGCAGCGCTTCAAGAATTCCGAGTGGACAGAAGGTTGGAAAGCAATCCTCTGTGTAAATAAGAGCTGGCCTCACATAACGGTAGATACTTGTAGACTTAAAAATCCAAAGAAACACGCACTTTTCCCAGGATGTCATTCTCAGGATAACAGACACGATTCCAAGTGCTTTTACACAAGTACTGTCATGTGAAGCGCCTGGATGCCCATCACTCTCCAGTACTATCTATTTGAACAGAATGTCAACCTGGAACTCTCTGGAGGGGCTTTTTATTTTTATGAAAGTAAATTCAAAAAAGATTCCAGCATTTCTCTTTCTTCTTGATCTTGCTGTCAGGTCACCAACCAACTTGCTTCTTTCTGATGTTAGCCCAAGTGAAAGAAACTTCTTAGATGATTTTTGCAGGTTCCTCATTTCCCTGCAACCCACTGCCTCTTTTCCTGGCCAGTCCAGACACATGTCTTCGGACCCTCCACGGAGGTAAAACTTGTAGTACTGCCCCTTCCACTACCACCAGCGACCTGCGCCAGCACTTAGGAAACTTTTGCAGAATGTTCTTTCTTGCTCACAAGTATAATCCTCTCATGATGCATGAAATATTAAGAGATAAAAATAGCATTTTGGAAAACATTTTGGATGACATATGCAGGAATTGGACTAAGCATGAAATGGTGTGATTTACTGGAGAGAAGACATGCTCTGCAGTTAGTAGCCTTGATTCACGGCACTCACTCTGCCATTCACCAGCTGGGGGAAGTTGGCCAAGTCATTTGGCCTCTCGAAGCCTCATGATCCTCCTTATCTTAAAAGGGACCAAGAAGGGCTTCCCTGGTGGCGCAGTGGTTGACAGTCCGCCTGCCGATGCAGGGGACACGGGTTCGTGCCCCGGTCCGGGAAGATCCCACATGCCGCGGAGCGGCTGGGTCCATGAGCCGTGGCCGCTGAGCCTGTGCGTCCGGAGCCTGTGCTCCGCAACGGGAGAGGCCACAGCAGTGAGAGGCCCACGTACTGCAAAAAATAAAAATAAATAAAAGGGACCAAGAATATCTCTCTTACCAACCTGCAGGGTGTTTTTAAGTATTGGATTATTTGTAAAGTGCTACAAATAAGCGGGTTACTTACTGGTATCCAATGACTGGTTTCTGTGCTAAAGAAAGTTAGAGGTACTTGTAGAGATTATTTGGTAAAACCAGTTCATTTTCTAGATGAGTGATCTGAGGCACAAAGAAGAGAAGAAACTCAAAAGTTTGGCATGGTTACCTAGTAGATGTGTTTTCAAGATACACAAGAACGACACCAACAATTCTGTCGCCCGGTGTACTCACTCACTGTGGTAATTTCCACGATATCTATTCAGAACCGATTTAGAGAACATGACAAGAACATTTCTTTTCCAGCTATTCCTTTCAAACATTCTCTGTTCCAGCTCCCTTCTCCTTCCTCCAAGATATCCTGGGCAGATCCTTTAGTTGCCTGCCTATTCTGATCTTTGAAAATGCCCGGGCCAGTCCAGTTTAAACTTCAATCTCATATTCAATTTATCATGAACACTTTATCTGGGTGCCCAGTACGGGGCCTTGGCCTGAAGGGTTTTGAATGGGGGGAGAGATTTTTGACTTCTTTCATACTGCCCTCTTCTGGGTTCTTTCCTCCTGTTCTGTATCACAGCCTAGGAAGAAAGAACAGGGGTGGTGGTACCTGGGGCAGACATCCCCGATAGAAGAGGGCTTTTGCAGTCTTCTCTGTTGACTATTCCTGCTCGTCCTTAGGGCCCTCGTGCATGCATGAAACCAAACACTCCATCTGACCTGAGGCTCATGGATACATTTTTCTAGAAGCACCTTGGGATGGATCCTCCCACCACACAGTTCTCATGCATGAAGCATATACTTCAGCTTGAACCCACTGCAAAAACTGCCGCTGGCCAAATAGGCAGCCATCGTGAGGTGATGACTCAAGACCAAGTACATTTCTTTGTGTCTGTTTGACTCGCGGGAAACCCAAACGTCCAGGTTCACCCAGAGTGAGCGCTCCTTAGTCTCTGTTTTGCTATCTCTCTACATTGATTGCCAGGCTCCTCAGTCCCAGAGAAGAAATCAGCAAGTCCGTTACACAGGCAAACAGCCAACTATGGAATTAAATGACATCCTTCATCTCTAATAATGATGCTCTAGAACCTTCTCCAGCACTTGATTTAAAATTTAGAGATGTTCTCTGATGATTCTCCACTGTATTCGCAGTCTTCTACCCATACAGGTTAAGGGAAGTGGTGAGGAAATTGCAGCTATTTGGGGCCCCCCAACTCTCATTGAGTTCTATGGACTTTGAGAATTGAAAGTGGGAATATCTGGTGCCTGCTGTTTTCATTCTGGTGTCTTTATCTGCTCAAATCTGTTAAGCCCCTCTAGTAAATTTTTCAGTTCAGTTATTATACTTTGCAACTCCAGATTTTCTATTTGGCTCCTAAAAAATAATTTCCAGCTCTTCATTAATATTCTCTATTTGGTGAGATATTCTCATACTCTTCTTTAGTTCTTTAGACATGGTTTCCTTCAGTTCTTTGAACATATTTAAAATAGCTGATTTAAAGTCATTGTCTAGAGACTTCCCTAGCGGCACAGTGGTTAAGAATCCACCTGCCAATGCAGGGGACACGGGTTCGAGCCCTGGTCCGGGAAGAACCCACATGCCGCGGAGCAACTAAGCCCGTGCGCCACAACTACTGAACCTGTGCTCTAGAGCCCGCCAGCCACAACTACTGAGCCCGCGTGCTGCAACTACTGAAGCCCACGCGCCTGGATTCCATGCTCTGCAACAAGAGAAGCCACTGCAATGAGAAGCCCATGCACCACAAGGAAGAGTAGCCTCTGCGCACCGCAACTAGAGAAGGCCTGCGCAGCAACAAAGACCCAATGCAGCCAAAAAAAAACCAAACAACAACAACAAAAGCACCCCAAAACAAAACAAAAACAAAAAAAGCCCTAATTGTCTAGTAAGGCCAAAATCTGGCTTCCTCGGGGACAGTTTCTATTGACTGTTTTTTTCCCCTAGTGGATGGTCCATACTTTATTATTCCTTTCCATATCTCATAATTTTTTGTTAAAAGTGAGACATTTAAAATAATACAAGGTAGCCACCCTGGAAATCAGATTCTCCCCTTTTCCTAGAGTTTGTTGTTATTTTTTTGTTGCTATATTTGGGTTTTGGTTTTTGTTTCTTTTTTTTGGGGGGGTGACTTTCCTGAACTAATTAAGTCTGTATTCTTTTTCATTCAAGGCCACTAAACTCTCTTCTCAGTTAGTCAAATAGAGCTCTATTCACTTTTCTCGTACTCTGTCAAACTACAAGAGAGATGAGTCATCCAGGGAAAGGAGGGAATTAGACCCAATGATATATCTACATATGCCTATATATCTGTATCTATATCCTTTAGGCTGAAGGCTGAGAATGTTCAAGGAGTGAGTGACAGCAGTAATTCTAGAGATGCCATACCAGGACCTTGATTCCATTACTGGTCACTAGGAGCCAGGGACGACTTTGGGCAGATGCAGAAGAAAACTTTGACTAAGTCTAGACCTATACTGCAAATGCAAGATGATGCCATTTCCAAGAGTGACCAGTTTAATATAGTGAAAAAAAGTACATTTCAAAACTATTACAGTGGTTGGATGAAGTATAAATATGACACTAATTAATGTATTTGCCTCCTATGTCAACCTGTGGGTCTGGTATGAACGTTCTAGGGATCTCAAAGTTCACCAATAAGGATTATTCTCTTAATCAAAAACTTAGTCCAAGATGCAATTTTTTTCTTAGGTCCTGAAGGATGACTCCAAGGTAGAGAAATCACAAGGGCTGTTGCTCCATGAGATCCCAGCTCACTATTCTTCTAGCCTGCCTTTGCTTTCGTTCTGGTGGTAGAGATTTCTCCTGTTCACACATACCTGCGTCTCCTCTCCCCTAGAGCTATGTCCAGTTGTTCAGAGTCATGTGACTAGTAATAGCCAATATGCTGCGGGAAGAAGTGACTTGCGTCATTTCCCAGCTGGGGAATGTTATTGTCATTGTGAGACCCTGCAGCACTCTCTTCCCACTGCTGTCATGACTGGTGATGTTCCGCATGCTGGTAAGTCTATTAGCCTGGGTTCCAGAGGCAGAACGACATAGAGAAGCACCCTTTACAGACATCTGCTATTTATCAGATGTGATTAAAAAAATAAACCTCAGACCAAGCACAAGTACTGAAATTGAAACTGTGATATAAAAACTCCCAACAAACAAAAGCCCAGGACCAGATGGCTTCACAGGCAAATTCTATCAAACATTTAGAGAAGAGCTAATACCTATCCTTCTCAAACTATTGCAAAAAACTGCAGAGGAAGGAATACTTCCAAACTCATTCTATGAGGCCACCATCACCCTGACACCAAAACCAGACAAAGATACTAAAAAAAAAGAAAATTAGAGACCAATATCACTGATGAATATACACGCAAAAATCCTCAACAAAATACTAGCAAACAGAATCCAACAACACATTAAAAGGATCATACACCATGATCAAGTGGGATTTATCCCAGGGATGCAAGGATTCTTCAATATTGACCGATCAATCAATGTGATACACCGTATTAACAAATTGAAGAATATAAACCATAGGATCATCTCAACAGATGCAGAAAAACCTTTTGAAAAAATTCAACACACACTTATAAAAACTCTCCAGAAAGTGGGTATAGAGGGAACCTACCTCAACATAATAAAGGCTGTATATGACAGACCTACAGTTAACATCATACTCAACAGTGAAAAGCTGAAAGCATTTCCTCTAAGATCAGCAACAAGACAAGGATGTCCACTCTCGCCACTTCTATTCAACATAGTTTTGGAAGGCCTAGCCATGGCATTTGCATTTCTCTGATGCTTAGTGATGTGGAGCTTCTTTTCATGTGCCTGTTGGCCATCTGTATGTCTTCTTTGGAAAAAATGTCTATTTAGGTCTTCTTCTGCCCATTTTTAATCAGGTTGTTTGTTTTCTTGATATTGAGTTATATGAGCTGTTTGTATATTTTGGATATTAACCCCTTATCATGAAATCCTGCCATTTGAAATAACATGGATGGACCTAGAAGGTGTTATGCTTAGTGAAATAAGTCAGAGAAAGACAAATATTGTACGTTATCACTTACATGTGGAATCTAAAAAATAAAACAAACAAGTGAATATAACAAAACAGACACTCACAGATACAGAGATCAAACTGGTTTACCAGTGGGGAGAGGGGCAAGATAGGGGTAGGGGACTCAGAAACACAAACTACTATGTATAAAATAAGTAAGCTACAAGGATATATTGTACAGTACAGGGAAATATAGCCAATATTTTATAATAACTTTAAATGGAGTATAATCTATAAAAATACTGAATCACTATGTTGTACACCTGAAACTAATATTGTAAATCAACTATACTTCAATGAGAAATTGATAAATAAGTACTAGGGATGTAATGTACAACATGATAAATATAATTAACACCGCTGTATGTTATATATGTAAGCTATTAAGAGAGTAAATCCTAAGAGTTCTCATAAGAAAAACAACTTTTTTCTACTTTTAAAATTTTGTATCCATATGAGATGTTCACTAAACTTATTGTGGTAATCACTTTATGATGTATGTAAGTCAGATCATGAGGCTGTACACCTTAAACTTATAGTGTTGTACGGCAATTGTATCTCAATAAAACGGGAAGAAAAAAATAAAATTTATTTTTGTAAAAACAAAATAAACCTCATGGTGCTACCTGACTAGGAGTTTGGAGGTCTTTTTTAGCGTAGCATAATCCGTGCTATCCCAACTGGTATCTTACTTCATTTCGCGATTTTAAGCTTGACCCACGTACAGTCCTCTGGTTTGGCCCTCTGCACTCTTTTTACCACATATGTCATATTCATCAGCTTCCTCATGCTTATTTGGGACAGTGAAGGGAGGAAAAGGGTTCATATTTTTTTCTCTTTTCCTCTGAGCCTCCCACTAACATATGAAGTTATGACACAAACCATAACAAACCAGTCTGTTCTATATTTAACTAACATTCTCATTCTCATTCTCTTTCTCTCCCCACCCCCCCCCCCCCGCTCTCTCTCTCTGAAGGACAGATTTGACATGGAAGTCAACTGTCTACAATTAACTGATGAGACTACACACATACTCAGAGTTCCAATGCCTCATTATAACTTCAGCAAACCACCATCGTCTTGGGTTTCCTCTCGCTGCTCTGTAAAGCAAGGACAAGAGTGGTATTTCCCAAGTTGGTTATGAGACTGAGTGTGTGTGGGTGCGGGGGGAGTGTTAGGGGAAATGGGGTGTATTTTGCATAACGTGAGCTATAATTGAAACAGGCACTCCATTCTAAGGGAGTGGTCAAGAGAACTAGTATGGACCTCCAGAGCATGCTGGAATCTGTTTTATATTTTCCCACATTTGTTTCATGCTAAACTCTTTGGGTCCCCATTCCCCATTGAGATATTTGGCCCCAACGAAACACTAGTTACTAATTTAAGAATAGTAGCCAATCCAATAGGAAGAAGAATCATTCTTGTATCAGCGTGTGGGGTAGGAAAAAAATGTGTTTCTGCAAATTCTAAATGCTTTCATTTTTAACTTCTTCTCATTTTGATTATAAAATAACTGGCCACTTTTCATTAAAAGATTAGTCTGCTTATACAATGTTGAAATAATGATTAAGCCTTATCAAAGCATATGCAGGGTAAACTACATTTCATTTTCACCCCAGGCATCCAGATTCCAGTCCTCCCCAGAAGCAACTCTTGCTACTGTTATATATTCTGTGCATACACAGACATAATATGTGATATATACAATGTATAAAACCTACCCCTCCCCATAGTTATCAACAAATATGGGAGCAGACTGTGTACACTGTTCTTAACCTTGCTTTTTTTTTTTTTTTAACTGAACAAGGTTATCTTGGCCATTGCTCCTCTTCCATCCACATAGAATGACCCACTTTTTCTAATGGCTAAATAATATTTCATTGTACATTTAGGACTTGACTTGGTGCAGTTGGCCAAATGGGAGGTCTGTAGGTGGGTCTAATTAAAAAATCGTGAGATGCAGTAGAACATGCGCTGTGATAGCACAGGCTATGCTGCATTAACAATCCCCAGATGGTGGACATTTATCTTGTTTTCAGACTGACTATTACAGACAATGCCATGAAGATCTTGTTTGACCATTGCATACATGTGCAGATGTATATGAAGGATATATTCCTAGAAGTAGGGTTGCTGACATAAGGGGTGTGTACATTTGCTTTTGTTTTAAATAAACTTTATATACAATCAAATGCATCCTTTTTAAATGTGCAGTTACCACCAGCACAATTAAGATATTGCCTCCCATCATTAAGCTAAGACTTTCCCAGTCTTCCTTTCAGTTCTGTGTGTTCAATATATCACAGTTCTAGCCAGTAGGGTATAAATCAAAGTCCGTTGGGACCTATCTAGGTACGATTTTATTTACCTAATAAAGGGACGGGTGTGCCAGCACTGCTCCCTCCCTCCCTCCTCGCTCCTTACTGACTTGATTGCAGACACGGTTCCTCATGCTATGGTTCGGGGGCTCTGGGTTGCCAGCAGCCACGTACCTCTAAACTTCAAATTACGTGAGAAAAGTAAACCTGGACTTATTTAAGCCATTGTGCCCCACATATTTTCTTATTTTCAGGAGATCAGACGAACATTCTTCACGTTCCTTATTATTCATCTAAGCAATAGCAAAGGGGATCGCCAGTTGACATGGTGTGGTTTTCATGCTTACTCTTAAGTTGTTTTAACAGACACTCACTTAATCATGGCTGAAGGTGGAGCCTCATTTGTTTAAAATCTATTCATTGTTTTTTCTGTGACTGGCCTGTACATGTCTTTTGGGTATTGATTTGTAAAAACTCTTTACATCTTAATAGCATCGGCTCTTCATCTGTCATATTCGTCTTTTGTCTTTCAATTTTGTGTACGGTAGGTTTTTCACTGGTCAGAAATTTTTACTTTTAATAGAATGGTTTCCTTGAAGTGAGATGTCCTGCGTTCAGCATTAGGTCATCATTCTAAGGGAAATGACACCTGAAGTTTCAGAGAAGCCTGACTTTCCTAAGTGTGTATCCTTCCAATCTTTGTGAAAATGTCACTCCCCGAGGCCTTCCTGTGTAGGTTATATACAGATAAGTGGATCATCTGTCTAAGAGAAGTCCTACTTAAAGCACTGAGAAAAAATGCCTTTCTGCGGTTTATGGAAAGGTGTACTCATACTTCCAATCTTTTCTAAAAAACACGGCTCCTCTATGACTTCAGCTGTATGATATGGACAGCTACGTGGTAGGTCCAAGTTGGTCTCCCAAGATCAAATTGTATCTCCCTTTTCATGATCTCTACTAAAATAATTTGTTTTAGTTCATGAAATCTTCCAATGTCATTATCAATCGAGTGCCAAAATATTATCAACAATTTAGATTATTATCATTAACATAAAAAATCTAAGAACCAGGGACAATCAGCTTGGTGTGGGCTTTTCTTTCCCTCTATGGCTATATAAGGGTGGGCGTTCGTTTTTTTTAACCTACATGAAATTAGAATTTTATAGTACATGCCAAACAAAATCAGCCTTTTCCTCAATCCCATTTCAGTTTTAGACTGTGATTTCGCTTTGGCTTACATTTTAATAAAGTTGGCATTTTTACCTCTGCTGCATCTGGAAATTCCCAATTGGCTTTGTCATGATGCAAACTGAAATAGTAATTCAGTTGGACTGCATTTGCTTTGAGGAATGAACCACCACTTTTTACATTTTTCTCCCCTATGATTTATTGATTTGCAAGATGTGCTATGAAATATACATATATACACACATATACACACACACACACAGAGACTGAAGTTAAAGAAGACAAGCAATGCGTGCATGGCTCAGCTTACCGCTAATTTGATTTCTTTGTTTAGGGCAGCTCCAAGGAGTTAGAAGCTGAGAAAAAGTGAACTCAAGAGAGAGGACAAACAATAAATATATATGTAGATTGTTGAAAATACAATTGTTTCCATCCCTTCACTGCTTTTGGAAAATAAGCAGTATTGTTTTATGTGTTCAGTATTTAAGAAGAGTATATCCTGATAAATCAGTAACTACAGGCAAATCCACTAGATACCCTAAACCAGTGTAAGTTTAGGCACCTTCTTTTCTTGCTCGAGGTTAAACGCAGGTGACCAACTGTACCATTTACCCAGAACTGGGGCGGTTCCCAAGACATAGGACTTTCAGTGCCCGGGAAAGTCCTGGGAAACTATGACGAGTTGGTCAGCCTAGAGCAGGGAAACCTGTCACGGGTGTTAAAACTGTACCCATCTGGGTTTGATATTGGAATACATGACTGTCCTTTATGCGCCCAGAACTGACATCATCCCTAGGACATGCTCATAGTGTCAAAATGGAAGAAAACATTCTGAAACCACAGTATTACATGTTTTGTAAGTTGAAAATGAATGCTTTTTGTAGTTGAATGTCCCCAGAGTGATCAGGATATTGATATAAATGCAATATATTCTAAAACAAATTCAGTTAGAGAAAAACAACCTTCCCTAAGATAAACATCAAGTCTAAGATGTACAGCAACTTAGTGTTTTGCTATGACGGGAAGAGGGACGTTTACGGTATGGGTGGAAAGGCAATATTCTGTTCAGAAAGCCATTGAGAAAGCAGCTTCTTTTATCGTTATTAGCACTGGACCCTCCAAGATAGTGGAAAGCCCATTTTATGGGGAAAAAATCACCAGTGGCTGACGTTTTGGTGGCAACTTTAAAAAAAGCTATACCTGAATCTGCCACTGTTGTCCCCACTCAGCTAGGCACAGAATTGGAGACCGTATCTAAACGCATCGGATGTGAAGAAAAGACCTCTGAAAAGGAGCTATTAACACTCCCAGATCATATATTAAGTAGTTTACAAACAACTAGACACCTCTCTTATCTGTCCTTCACAATCGGCCATTTTGTAGGAGGTATTCTGGTTGAGAACTTTTCCATCTACTTTTGAGTTGATGGCTAGACAAAATGCACAGATGAGGGATGAGACCTGGCTGAACTTTTTTATTCTTTAAGAAGACTCAGGCTGTAACCCAGATGTCAGCCCAGCCATGCTTTCCCTTTTGATTCTCACTAAATCAGGTGGTACCTCCATCCCAACAGCAGTACAGATCCTCCAGGGATTCATGGGGGCAGGTGGGGCTTGGACTTCTCCTAGTTGTTTTTGACTAATTCCTTCTTCTGACGAGTTAGTGGTGTTTGGACTGCGTCACCCTTTTGAGCTTATCTTTTTTGGTGGTCATGGGGTTGTACCAGTCAGATCTCCCTTCAGGACAATTTGCTGCCAGGAATGTGGTTAGCAGACAGCCGCCAGTGGTACCTACAGATCTGCGATGACAGTTATGCCATGGGTACACTGCCTCAGGGCCACTCCCAGCCAAAGAATTAGCAGGAAAGGAGACTAGATCCAAGTCCCTATCTGACGTGGATTCCCTAATGGCAGAGCTTTGCTCTGGGAGTCCCCATCGTCTAGGCCACGATGGTCTCAGAGCTGCACTGCTGGCCAGGAGGCTCCTGACCCAATCTCGCTTCCTTCCTTCTTTCGTGCATCATGGATTAAAGGCTCTCCCCGCCTCCTGCTACTCTATCTCCCCCTTATCTTTCATTGGTATTTTCTCCATCTGTGTATCTGCTTCTCAGACGACCTGAATTGACACAGTTATTCTTATTGCCTTATGCTAGATGCCACTCAAAGTACCAAGGACACAAGGCTCTGCGTTTAGCAGTTTTTTACTGAAGGTTGGAGGCAAAGGATGGCATTTACCCTGTAACACACAAAATGATGTAAGACTGCATCTTTAGCGTCCTTGTACTCAAAATCTTTTGTTTACACCCCATCTTCGAACTTCCCATCAACTCTCTTCCCATAGGCTCCAACCTCTTGCCCCATCTTTCACGTTCCCAGCCTTGCCTCATTTCTTTGATCTCCACTCCGCACTCAATATTTGCCATGTCCCCTAGATCTCTGTTAACTTCCCCCTTTACAAATTATGTAATTGGGATATCACCTGCCACAGTTCAAGCAGTTTATTATTTCTCTTTCTAAAAGTAACTGTGAGGCCAGGGCAAAAAAATAACATTTTTTTCAAACTCCACTATGCATACCATGAATGACTAAGGATAAAGGACCACAATTCTCATATTTACAGATGAAACGAGAGATAACTCTACCCAACCGGAAAGAGGATTTCTTTACCCCTATGATGTCATGAGAAATAAATGAAGGGAAAAAAGAGCTAAATTGGGTCAAACCCATGGTATTGTAATAATGTTTTACACATTTGGGATTTACTGTAGAATATTCTTATTTGCCATAAAACCACCTTAATTTCAGCATCCACTGATAGTCACTAATTCTAATGACACAGAATGTGGAAGAGATGAACTAGCTGTTTGCTAAACCCATTTTCCTCTTTTGTTGGGCAGTTCGGTGTGATCACATGACAGAGTGTGGCCAGTGAAACATGGGCAGGAGTGACGTACACCACACCCCACCAGGCCTGGCTCGTAAAACCCCTCATTTGTAGATCCCCCCTGCTCTTTCCCCCTTTTCAGCAATTGTGGAAGACAGCAAACCCACATGATGGAAAGATCCTGGGTCTCTGAAATTAGGTATGGAGAAGAGCATCCTACCTATCAAGAATTTTGCCAATTTTTATTGGGTGGCTCTTTTCTTTATTATTAAATTTTGACAGTTGTCTTTATATTCTGGATACAAATCCTTTATCAGATATATGATTTGAAAACATTTTATCCCAGTCTGTGCTTGTCTTAACGATTCTCTTAACAGTGACTTTAAAGAGCAGAGTTTTAAAAATTTGATCAAGTTCATACTATCAATGTGTTCTTTTATAGATCACATTCTGGTTTTGTATCTAAGCAGCCTTTGCCTAATCCAAGACAAAACCTTTCCCTTCTATTTTCTTACAGAAGTTTTATAGTTTTAGGCATCACATTTTCATCACAGATCAAATATGCTGTCTATGTCATAGGAGATAGAGATCAAAGTTTCTTTTTTTTTTTTTTTTGGTTTATGGATATCCTAGTTGCTCCATCACCAGTTTTTTTTCCCAAAGATTATCCTTTCTCTACTGAATTGCTTTTGCACCTATGTTAAAATTCAGTTGTCCATATATATGTGCATGAATTAATAGGTTCTCTGTTCTGTTCCACTGATATATTTGTCTGTCTTTATATCAATACCACACTGTCTTGATTACAGGAGCTTAATAATAATTCTTGAAACTGGGTAGTGTTTTCCCACCTTTTTTCTACTTTTTCAAGTTGTTTTGGTTGTTCTAGCTTCTTTGCATTTCCATATGAATTTTAGAATCAGTTTGTCAATATCTATTAAAAAATCCTACTGGGATTTTGACTAGGATTGCATTAAATCTATTGATCAATTTTGGGGGAAGTGACATTTTAACTATATTGAGTCTTTTGCCCTTTGAACAAGGCATATCTGACTTTTTATGTAGGTAATTATTTAATTTCCCTGAAGAATGTTTTATAGCTTTACCTGTACATGTCTTTTACATATTTTGTCCAATTTATCCCTAAGCATTTCACTTTTTATGCTATTGTACATGGTATTTTCATTTAATTTCCTACTGTTCCATGCCAGTATATAGGAATAGTTATTTTTGTATATTGATCTTGTATCTTGCAACTTTTCCCAACTCGCTTACTAGCTGCCGCAGCTTTTTAATAGATCCATCGTATTTTCTACATAGGCTATCATGTCATCTGTGAATTTAGACAGTTTTACTTTTTCCTTTCCACTCTTTAGTTCTTTTCCTTAACTCATTTCTCTGGCTAGACTATCCAGTACAATTTTAAATAGAGGTGATGAAAATGGACCAACTGATCTTGTTTCTTATTTTAGAGAGAATGCTTTCAGTCTTTCACCATAAGTATGACGTTAGCTGTGGGTTTTTCATGGACGCCTTTTATCAGATTGATGAAGGTCTCTTCTATTCCTGTTTGCTGAGAGGTTTTGTCAGGAATGGATGTTGGATTTTGACAAATGCTATTTTCTGTGTATATTATCACATAGGTTTTTTTTCCTTTTTTTAGTTTGTAAATATAATGAATTAATTGGTTGATTCTCACATTTTATGCCAACCTGCATTCCTGGGATTAACCACACATGCTCATGATGTATTATAATTTTCATATACTGTTGGATTTGAATTGCTTAATTTTTTTTTTTTTTTTTGCGGTACGCGGGCCTCTCACTGCCGTGGCCTCTCCCGTTGCGGAGCACAGGCTCCGGACGCACAGGCTCAGCGGCCATGGCTCACGGGCCCAGCCGCTCCGCGGCATGTGGGATCCTCCCGGACCGGGGCACGAACCCGTGTCCCCTGCATCGGCAGGCGGACTCCCAACCACTGCGCCACCAGGGAAGCCCTGATTTGCTAAATTTTTATTTAGAAGTTTTCTGAGAAGCATTGGTCTAGCACATATTAAATATTCAAAATAGGTTAATGACCCAACTGCTCCAATGTACATGCCCCTTCCGCAGTTGCTGTTTTTCTGGAGTGAGATAAATAAAACTACAAAAAATATGCCCAGTAGTGCTTTTAAGCACCTGGGCAAATTTAATTAACTTGTTAAGAGTTGTCATAGGAATTTAGGTTAAATTACATTTAAACCTAAGTTGAACTTCTATTTCTTAGCTACATGAAAATAATGAGCACATGTCCCTTCCTGTCTGTAACAAAGGGTCTCTGGAGCTGAGGGTTTACTTGCAATCTCAAATTCCTCTCTGGCTTTCTACGTTCAGTTTCAGACTTACACAAGCAGCAGAAAAGCCCACCGTTCAAAATCATGGCTAACAGGGTGTCTTTACACCCACACAGGACAGTAGGGTCAGGCTTCCAGTAGAGAGAACTGGGAAAGCCATCCAAATACATTACGCTCTGTTAAATCTCACACTTCAGATCCATTCACCCCTGAGCACACATTATGTCCAATTCACATTCTATATACACAAGGCTGTTATGCAAACTGACTGAATTCCAATGCTTGTAATCTTCTACCCCATTCTTACACGTCAAGCAAAACCAAGGTCAACCTGATGCAAGAGCAGACAACTCGCCTTCAGATCTAGTCCTCTGTGTCATCACCTTCCAACATTTCCTGGGTTAGTGTCATGGGCTGCGCAACACAGCCACTCAAACTGCCCAGACAAAGGAAAAGTAGTCTGTTCTGTTGTCACCTATAGACTGTTTACACAACAGCTGGATGTGGACCCCTGTCCCTCAACCCCGGGTAAGCGGCTGGGTGTTAGGAGGCCTTGGAGTAGGGAGATAGCGAAAGAATCAGCAAATGTTTGTGGGTATAGGTGGGGCTGTCTGTTGGGCCATAACACATAATGTAATACGATCTAAAATCTCCACAGAGCAAACAATGTTTAAGCTTAGCACATTTGTGTCTAAGGACCTTGAACGTTTACACTCACATTCCATACTAGGCTGAAACACTCAGGGTGTGGAGGCAACTTAATCCCAGGGGCCTCAAATACCTGTAAGGCAGGCTTGGTGGGTCTCCCAATTTGTCTTCTGACTATCTTCTGAGTGATCCCATTTGGGGTTCAAAAGCGACTACTATAATTTAATCTAGTATTTTGTAATCAACTTCAGGTATGGTGGAGTGGAAGTATATTTTTAAAATGAATCATAGCCCTACTATTTACCTAATTTTTCCCCTTCTCTTGTTCTCTATTTGCTATTATTATATTCTAGGCAAAGATAGGATGGTAAATTAGTAGAAGTCTTGTTTACTGGGAGATATTGCTAAGAAAGCTCTGAGCTATTTCTCATGAGCACGTATTTCTAAATTTTAAGCACTAAGTGAAAACGAAGCATTTTTCCCTCAATTTCTTCTGACCAACTTATTTGGAATGCATATTCTTTCATTCATCTTTTTTGGGAATTGCTGTCTGGGTGCCCAATGCAAAGTTTCTGATTTTAAAATAGTAAAGCCTTTGTGTGCAAAGATAATCTCTTATATTTATTTGTTAGATACCAGCATATCTAACACAATGCAAGTCACATTAAAAAACTTCCGTAAATACTTACAAAGAATTTGAAAAACTGTGTATTTAGGGTAACACTTTTTGTTGTCTGGACATTTGGTCCAGTGATTTCCTTAACTCTTTCTTGTTTTTCATGATTTTTATCATAGACAAATCCTTCTTTCACTCTAGCAGGAAGTAGATTTTCTTTTTAAAAAACACATAAATATAAAAATTTATATATGCTATATTTGTATATTTTTGTATTTATTTATGTATTGATGTATTTATTTCCTTCTGAAAACATAATTGGCCATAAGTATGAAAGAAGGATACTGCCAGAGACCACACTCTGTGTGTTGAACAATACTTTGGCAAGACTTTGTGAGCTACAACCTCCCTGGAAGGAGGAAGCACAGAGTGGCACATATGCTGAGCTGACACTCCTAATGATGGATATCTTCTTCAGATGGACACCACCAGCAATACCCGCTCCTCGCATCATCACCACCAAGCCGCCATCTCTGTCCTAGCTCTATATTTAGGTTTAAACTCTAGGATTTCCCATGTCTACTGTGTGTTTTCTAGTCTTTAGGGTAGAATCCCCTCAGGGAATGGTGGTCTATCATATTCTAAAGACGCAATCTGCTACGCATTCCGTCCTACTGGTCTACCTAAAATTGTGTAGTCTGTGTTTGTCCTTTCAGCCTCTTGTCTTCATTGGATGTGGGGAGGACGGAAGCAACAACTCTTCCTTATGGAAGAATTCCAATTAATAAAAGTAGAAAAAATGATGGAAATCAAAAATAGAATTTCTAAATAAAACAGTTGTAAATGAATTTGAGAAGCACAGTGATGACTGAAGATCCACCAATGGATGCTTCAATGAGTGGGTAATAGTCTAAGAAACAGGGTATTTGCTTCAGTAGTATCTCTCCCAACATATTTAGTAATTACAAAGGGAAAAAATAGTAAGTTATAGTGGAGAATCCTGGCAGATACCACCTTAGCCAGGTGATCAAAGTTAACATCACCAGTAATACCTGTGGACACCATGCACCCCCAGATATGGTACCCTGAGAAGTGCTCCTTGCTTCAATAGTATTCTTGCCCCTAATGCATAACCTCAGTCTGATCATGAGAAAACATCAGACAAACCCAAATTGAGGGGCATTCTAACAAAACAAGCAACCAATAGTCTTCAAAAGTGTCAAGATGTGGAAAGAAAGAGAAACTCTCACAGATCAGAAGAGACTAAGGAGAAGTGAGAGTTGCATGCAATGTGGAATCCTGGATTGGATCCTGGAACAAAAAAAGGGTGTTAGTGGGAAAACTGGTGAAATCTGAATAAGTTCTGTACTTTTGCTGGTAGTTTTATGCTGAAGTTAACTTCTTAGGTGTTAAGAATAGGGCGAGCTGGGTGAAGGGTATATGGGAACTCTCTGTACTATCTGTGAAACTTTTCTGTAAGTCTACAATTATCTCCAAAAGAAAAGATTAACTGTTAAAAAGAAATTACATCTTAGGTTCTAAGGGGTATCTTGTAGCAATCATGGTTTAAAAAAATTAGCTCCAGAAGTTCCCTTTTAATCCTTTTTTACTTCCCAATACCTCTACCCTTTTTGCTACTTCTCCAAATAAAAGATTCTCAAGGTTGACAGAATGATTAATTAGTTCCATAACCTGCATAGAGATGGCTTCTTCTCTCTAGTGTGAAGTGTCCAGTGCCCAGTAGTCAGTCATGAGTCTTCTCCTTCTTAGCAAGATTCGCACCTTTTCCACTCGGAAAGATGGCCCTTGTAGAGAGTTCATTCTAAACAGACTCAGGCTCCAGGGGGTGGGGGACCAAACAGAAATGGAAATATACTGGGCAACCACGTCACCAGTCAGAAAAGTACTTGGTGAAGTTTGGGAAGATAGTTCATGTCTTGGACAGAAAACCTAAGCAGCTATTCTACACTGCAGAAAATACTGGAAGGTGAAGTAGAATGATTGCATCTTCTAGAGAAGAGCCTCTTGATTTAAACCCTGTTGGGGCTTTCAGGACAAATTTCCTGCTCTCACCTCTGACTATTTTCAAAGAAAATTATTTGTTTAGTTTTAGATATTACTGTTAACGTTCCTTCCTTCCTCATTCAGTGGGTATTTGGGCTTCTCCCATGTATAGGGTGGATGCTGGTCAGAACCCTGTGGCCAGTATTAAGTGATCCCATGGAAGAAGCCTGGGACTTCATGTTGGAGGAGCTGCCTTGCAGTTCCATCTCTGGCTCTGTTGGTAGATGAACCTGAGGTGTAGAGCTGCAGTTCCCCTTAGAGAGCTGGCTCTCCAAATTTCTTAGATGTTTAAAAAATACAGATACCCAGCCCACCTTTGGAAATTCAGATTCAGTAGGGTTTTTGTTAGGATTCTGGTGTTTTCCAAGAAACAAGAAGATTTGTAATGTGCAGCCAAGTTTGAATTTCCCAAAGATGCTGGATCATAAGCCTCACCAGGGAAACATTTCAAAACACATGGGCTGGTAGAACTCAAGAATCACCATTGATTCCAAGTTCCATGGGTGATTATTATCCTAAAGTTTGTGAAATACTGATCAAGAGACAGAACTGGAATGTAGGCTTAAATAGCTGGAAGTATGATACACATGTAGATTTTGTTATCTTTCATTGTATCCACGGATGACGTGTTTAGCATGACACAATTCCAGAACAAGTGATGACCTTGACTGAAAACAGTATTATATTCATTTGTATCTTCTGAGCTTATAGAGGCAGGAGGAGGCTTCCCAACCAGCAGAATTATCACGATCATCCCTAGGGATTAGAGCACTGACATTTGACAGCTACCACTGCTTTCTATGCAGACCATCTGAGCAGAAAAGTAATTGTGTTCTCATGATATTATGACCCCACTTTACAGGGTAAAATCAACAGATTTCAGGTATTCCCGCTAAGATAAGTGTCCCAAAGTACCTATCGTAGAGCATTAGTTCTGTCTAGGGATCATGGTTCTGTGCAAGAGGTAATTCCACGGAAAAGGAGTTGTGTGGACAAGTGGTGGGGGAAATGTGGTATTTTAGATTCATCTCTTGGAGATTCATAGCACACACTAGCATATTAAAGGCTCTGATAAATCCTACACGTCTGATTAACATTGTTTAATCCAACATTTTAAATTAACTTTAATAGAGAATTCTTTTTTTTTTAATAGGGATACCTAGTCACATCTGGCGAATCTGCTCCTTGAAGAAACCTTGAGGAACATTATTCTAAGGTACTAATATTGTGCCGACACGTAGGAGAAATATTTATGGGATTTAATACCGATGACAAGGAACAGACATTTTCTCTGTTCTCAGAAGATGCAATTAAACAAAAAATTAGGTACAAATGGAAAAATGTATTTGTTTAATAACTGATGGCAATAACCACATAGAAAAAAGAAATGTTCTGTTTTATATGTCTGTTTATATTGGGATATTTAGGGAATCAAACAAATTATGGGTTACCTAAGTTCGAAATCAAATAACAGCCATGTATTAAATACTACTGGTTACTCTTTGCTCTGTTAGTTGCTATGGACACTACAAAGTGATATGGGACACAGACTTATAATCTCTATTTATAGATTTATAATAGATCTGTCATATTAATAGTGAATGTTTATTGAGTCTCTAATATGTGCTGGGGTCCAGTCTAGTGCTTTACATGTATTATCTCACTTAGTCCCCACGACTGCCATATAAGGTAAGTACTGATATTATGCCCATGTTTTTTGAGGTCTGGATCTTTTCTAAGTCATACTGATATTTAGTAGCGAACCTGGTGTCTAAGGCTTGAAGGTTTCACTATAGAAACTCCAAGCTTGACCAGTACACGGCCTCCAAACCACGTGCATGGGTCCTTGCTAGCTAAGCACGTGGAAGAAAGGATTCCTGGGCTTGGAGGCTCATCTTAAAATTCCCCACTTGCTGTGGCCTGACTTTAAAATCTTAGCTCTGTTTGATTTAAAATATGTTTTAAAATTGACATTTATCTTTTTATTTATTTATTTAATTTGCGGTACGCGGGCCTCTCACTGTTGTGGCCTCTCCCGTTGCGGAGCACAGGCTCCGGACGCGCAGGCTCAGCGGCCATGGCTCACGGGCCCAGCCGCTCCGCGGCATGTGGGATCTTCCCGGACCGGGGCACGAACCTGTGTCCCCTGCATCGGCACGTGGACTCTCAACCACTGCGCCACCAGGGAAGCCCTCTTTTAATTTATTTAAAAACATATAAGTATATTATATATATATATATATATGTATGTATGTAAGCAGTGTGTATTATCAGGTTGAATCACCATACAGTACACACAATCAATATACATCCGGTGTATCCCAAACATTTGCTTTTACGTTCAAGAAAGTTCCTATCCCTTGCTTTTGTAGGAACTAGTGTTTTGAAAAACAGCTTGACCAAGTTCATTTTTACCATCCTACTTCAGTGGCGGCCCACATGTGAAATTTCAGCCTTGTTTGGGCTCTGCACACGGGCAGATTTCATAGTCTGTCATTATTTCTCAGCGACGTGGAATTAAAGGCCTTTCCTTGTGTCTGTTGGCAACTTTTGGTTCCTCGATCATACTGAGGCACTATAAGCATGAAAATCCCTGCTGGGTTACCAGGAGTTTTAGTCTAGCGTACCAGATATGATTTCAGGTCAGCCCTACCTGTGTTTTCTCTTGGTCGAATTTGGTCTTCTCCTATCCCTTTGGGCTTCTATGTTTGGATATTTATTTGTGCTTCTGTTGTTTTAGAACGCGGCTTTCTTGTTCCATGGGATCCTTTCAAAATATTAAGTCGACCACGAAGATGACAAAACACTCTCATTGCTTTATCTTTTCTTGTGTCTTCTTACTCCCTGCAGTTTCTTGGTGGGAGGCTAGGGCAAGACTTGCTACTGACTGGGTGCCAAGCTGTTCACCGTGTCATGTCTTTTGAATGTGCACATGGCGACAGCTCACGCGCAGGGCCAGAGGCGTCCTTGCATGAGCCCCTTCCCTTCCAAATCCCTTCCAGGATGATTTTCCCATTTCCTGTCCTGCTGATTGCACCCTTGGAAGGGATCTGAAGTCTGGAGTGTCTTTGATGTTTTCTTCTGTCCATGCCAAAGCCTCCCCAGGAGACGACAGGCACTCTCAAGCCTGTGCAAATGGGTTTTTAAGTCAGTGTGTCTGCCAAGCTGTTGTGTTTCTTTGCTGTCTCTTTGATGTCTATCTAGCATGGTGCCTCGTATGCCTCACCCAGTGCCTGGCATGTAACAAGTCCTCATTACCATTGGCTTGGTGTGGAAACTTGCACGGAAAATATTTCTGGAACTCCCTGTTACCCATCCCAAGTGTATTTCCTTTTTCCCGTTCCATCTCCTTCCCTCTCCCCTCTACCATACAGACGTTTGCCAGATGTGAAGAATTTTCAATACATTAAAGTAAAAAAACCAAAACAAACAAATAAGAAAAACCAAGAAGAGGTAAGAATGTGTTCCTTTAAATAACAGACTGCAGGATTGGAATAAATGTGTCACTTGACTCGTACACTGAGAACCTACGGTTTCAAGGCTTCAGATCTTCTGACAAGGCTTTGGACTCATCCAGTTAGCCCAGTTTAAATATATTCCTTTCTTGGTCTTTCTGAGGTGCGAGAAGGGTATTTATGGAGGGGCTGATCCAAAAATGAGGTGTTAACAAATCAGACAATCGCTTTCACCACCTATTGACACATACATGAAAGTCTACTGACAACTTTCACCATGTTCATTTTATTTTATGCTCACTAGTTGCTTTCCAAATGAAATTTTTTACCCTGAAGAAACTACTGAAATAAAACACAAGGGGTACAACTTTAAAGGATGCTATGTTAAATTTAGAAGTTGGATAAGCCACTGACATCATTAAAAAATATATATATATATGCGTATATTTCAGTTCCTAGACTTTCAGTCATCAGAATGTTCCAGTGTAACTCCCTGGGAGGGAGTACAAAGGAGGACATTGAGACATGGCGAGGTTAAGGGACTTGAGTCCAAGGTCATTCACTGAGTAATGTTTTCTCTCAAGACTTTCTTTAAGCATTCTCTTCTCTTTCCTCCTGACTGATTATTCCAGCTCCGCTCCTTCTGGGAATGCCTTGACATTTTTCTTCCTTTTCAACTTGAATTGTTCTACCTGGTACCTATCATTCTTTTGTATTTGGTGTTTCCGTCCAACAGTTCCAGCAGATGCTGCTCCTCTTTCCTTTCCACTTCTTTGAGCTTCTGACAAGCGTGCATATCTCTCCTTCAGTCTCTGCTGTCTGGCTCATCTTGGTTAATATCTGAAATGAATGACTTGCCGATTGTAGATTATTAAGACGAGTCTCGTGTTGGCAGACTTCAGCCCTGGGAGTATTTCCCAGGGGACTGGTCAGGCCAGATAGAGCCATAAGCTTGGCAGCATTGTGTCGCTTCGAATGATAATAAATAATGCAAGGGAAGGGGCAGTGTTTCGGTGAATAAGGGCAGAAATATTACTTCTGTTGGCTCTTTATTAACTATGGAATGCAGAGGAACAGAGGCGCAGGTAATCCAGATACCTAAACATGATATTTGTACGTGGCTTCATAGCGCGCCTTCTGCAGTGAAACTTGAACACGAGCTTTCTGACCTTCCAAACATTCACAGGGGTGTTTAACCACTGGACTGAGGCACTGGGCAATTGGTCCAGATTATTTCTCCTGAAATCCTCCCTCCAAACCTCATTGGCTGAAGATGGGCTGCTTCCCATTCTCTGTTGCTTCTTGTAGACCAAACCGTTCTGGCTGAAGGTACGTGTTTGCACACTTCAATCTGCCTTTCAAATGCAGGAACAGAAGACTTTCTGGGGTTCAGAGAGTATAGGCAGAACAGATTAAACAGTTTGAGGGCAACTGGATGCTTGGTCAAAACACAAGCCATTACCAAGAGAGTTCAGACCAAAGGTGGCAGGGCCAGTGAAGAAATTCTAGAAAGAACGTAGGCCAAGATCCCATGAAGATTAGGACCGGGGACTGGGGAATCTGGGTGAAAGCAAGCAAGCCAGGCAAATGTGATATAATGGGAAAGTAGAAAAGATTAGCTGGTATCGTCAGAACTGTTCTCTGCAAAGGGCCAGAGAATAAGTCTTTGGGGCTTGTAGGCTACAGGCTCTGTCCCACAACTCAGTTCTGCAGCAGCTGCAGAGCGGATGCAGCCACAGACATCATGTAAAGGAATGGGAACGGCAGGATTTGTCTTGCTGTGAGTCAGTTTGGCCTGTGGATCATAGTTTGCCAATCGTGAGGCCAACAGAGCCAAGAGCACACTTGCAGCCAAAATGTCCTTTGGGTTCTATACACAGTCCCTCCTGGTCGGTCCTGTCTTCACTTAAAACCTCCCCAAGGGGCAGAGGACTAAACAAATGACTACAGTCACTTCAAACAAGGCAGAATAATTTGGAGGATTCTTGGTAACGAGGGGTCAGAGTTCCTCTAGTTATTACTCTATATCTAGATAGAGGGGTGAGCATTACCTCGGAAATGAACCAAATTACTTACGTTTATAATACATTCCCCCCAGTTAGATACGTTACATACTTTTATTTGGAAGTTAAATTTTAGAAGTGCTTTATGTTGAGGTTTCTTGAGATATTTTGAACCAAAATTGAATATAAGCCACTATTATTATTATTAAATGGCCTCAACTTGAAATTTTATGATATGAGTAATTTGAACCAAGTTCTTGCCTTAAATTATTTCAGTAAGTTGAAATAAAGGAAACACTAACATTCTCTCCATCCTTTGATTCATCTCTGGCCTAGTGTTTTGTTTAATGTTCTCCTTAAACATTATACCTTTGAAATACAAGCTTTTAGAACATGATGGTGGCTAAATAGAGAAGGATGAACCAGAGGAGAATTTCAAATCACCTTGCTCTAGGAGAGTTAGAATATACAGAAAACATTAAACTAACCCTTTTAGGAGTAAGATATCAATTCTATTTTCCTTGTACCCTCTGGGCTTTTCTTGAATCTTTGAAATCCCTTCTCTATAACTGGAATCCCTGTGAAGATATTTCTGTATATTTATTCTCAAGTAGCATTAAAAACACTTTAGAATTCTTTGCTAACTTAATTTTATGGTATTTTATAATTTTATCAGCCTTGTAAGTTATCTGGATGCAAACATAATGCAAGATAGGCAAAGGCATAGCTGCTCATCTGTGGGATGAGTAAAGAGAGAAAAATACCTTTCAATATTTTCAGTTTCCATAGTGTCTTATTAGTTCTCTGGAAATTTAATTTCGAGCCTGTATCATACTTTGCAGATTTGATTTGAAGTAAAAGAGCCAATTTCAATAAAATATCAGGAAGATGTTTTCCTGTTTTAAATTTCATTAGACTGAAAACTGGTGTAAGACACACTTCGATCCACGTCTCAATCTACTACTTTGTAACATGGGAGTTGAAATATTACGCAAATTGTTTTTCATGTAAGAAACTTGTCAGCAATTTGCTTTTACCTTGTGAAAGAAAATAATAGTCTCATATCCCAAACCAGTAAACAGACTATAGAATCATTTGAGCCTTAGGGCTGTGAATATTCTGATTATTAAATCCATGCATTCCTTTGGGCATAAATTAAGTAGGCCACAGGGCAGTTGGAGGGTGACCACAGCTTGACAAACCTTATGGTTCAGCAGATGTGGTTGTAAGATATAGCTTCACTGAAAAATACTCACCAGTAAGCAATTTTAGAACTACACTCTGAGGTTTTGATTTAAAAACCTGGAATTTCCAATAGAAAAGGAGGGGGTTTATATCATATTGGTCGTGAGATACAAAAATACTTAGTTGCCTCAAGTAAGCAGTAATGTGAACCAACAGAGTATTTCAAATTGCAGTATTTCTACAAATGTGTAAGTCATGAGCTGAGAAAGGCTTTCAGCACAATGAACCTATTTCAGTTTCTTTTCGGTGACTCCCAGGTACCCAGGGGCTTTTCGCGGTGTATATATTAGAAACCTTCACGTGGATCATTTGCTTTAAAAGATCAGCTCAGTATCTGAGTAAATTATTTGAACAGTGTATTCTCTGATTTGGAAAATAGTATGTGTATTGTCACATAGGTGTAGAATTATTGAAATGTTCCAAGATTTTAGGGGAAGCACCACAGCCACAATCATTTCCTTGGCTGTGGAGCTGAACACTATCATTTATAAAATACATTGAGAAATTCCATAAAATCATGAAATGCACAGGAATCGAGTAAGTACCTAGACATGTGGGAGAATAGGAACGAAGGAACTTCAGAAACAACCTAGTGTCAACCTCATGCTTCCAAGGTTTGGGTTAATAAGAATTGAGTCAGACCAGCAGTACTACTTTGATCTAGATCAAAACTTCCCACTGTAATTCCCTGGCTATGAGAGGAAAGTGGATTTCCAGATTTCTCTTTGTAAAGGAAAAAAATAAACGTGAAAGATGCTGACATACTTCTTCAATGGTTTTAAAACTTGTGGTTAAATTTATGAAACTCAGTAAGTTACAATCCAACATTTACATAAAACAGGAGCAGGGGGGCTGATGAAATTAACATGTCCAAAAGTTACAAAGGAAACCTCTAAGATAAGGCCGGATTGCCGGTAAAATTTCCTTAACGGCTGCTGGTTCCCCACCTGGGGGATAATTCCTACTAGGTGAAATACTTAGTGCACAGAACCTCTTGATTGGTTCCAGTTCCTTGCTTACCTTCCCATGGACTGTTCAGAGTATTTACTGGTTTTATTAGTCAGGACTCTTTGCTTTCCCAATCCCAACAATATTTATTTTAAAATATTCCTGTTTATTTGTAGTGTCCTTGAAAATGACCATATAAAACCTCACTGCACTAACTCGTACAGACGAATGAAGACCAAGAAAAAGAAAAGTCGTGTTCTCATTGCCTAAGAAGCTGACAGTGTTTTCTCACTAGACTGTAAGTTCTGCGAGGGTAGGGATATGAAGTAGTTGTCCTTCATGCGCTAGTTATGTGGTTTGCGCGTAATATAGCAATTCAATCAATATTTCAGTTTGAGCGATTACACCTGGTGTTATCAGCCCCTGTGCAAAGCGTTTCCTCTACTTATTACCAATTACACTTCACAACGACTTTTCTAGTTAGGCAATATTATCCTCATTTTATAAAGTCCCAATATCACACAGCAGGAGAGCAAAAAGAATTGGGATTAGATCCTAAGTTTCTTATTCTAAGTTTCTTACTTCCACACCAGCTGCCTAAAACAGTATTCAGTGGACAGAGGCAGTTGCAAAATCTTGCCTCATCCCAGCAAATAAAGGATAATATTTGATTCTTCTCATTTTTATCTGAATATCTGATATAGGTATCCTTAACCACAGAAAAGGAAGTGTTTTGAAGTCCATTATTTCTTTCAGTTGTGAAGGAACCCAAAAGTCATCAGTTAACTATTCAGAGAAAAACCTTCCCCATTCCAATATTTTCCTAATCACGTTCCTGGTTGGAACACAGGCACTGAATTTGGAAACTGAAGCCCATTTCCTGTCTAAAATGGTTTTCGTTCATTGAATGTGAACGCTTGTTTTTTATTGCAAAGTTGTTTACAAAGCTTGAATTGCTGGAATTCATTTCTTTAATGAACAAAAGAGTGATGGAATATGGAGCTGGAAGGAATTCACAGAGGGCTGCGTGCAACTGGCAGCGTTTTAAGGAAAAGTTTTCAGTTCTCATGGAGGCTCCTCAGTCCAAATTGGAGGAACATTCAGGTAAAATTCTTTTAATGAAAGAAATGAATAACTGAGAAAAAGGAAGTTGGTAACCTCTTCAAACTAAACAGAGCTTGTTCTCATCCAAAAGAATCATTCATTCAGCAAATATTAATGAACATAAAATCCTTACTAGATGCCAGGCGTCAGGATATAAAGTTCACTAAGACTGATCTGTACTCATAAAATGTAACCGGTAATTTTATGTTCTTATGAAAAGTGGCAAATGACTGCTATTCTTAGAGGCAGTTCGTTGAACTGAGAGCAAATTACATTCAGAACCCTAACAGGTAGAACAATAAAATCAACACATGAGGCTGAGATCAGCCGGAAATACAAGTCCCCTTCAATACCAAAACTCGATAGAGAGTTGACTTATAGAATATATGCATCAAAAGAAAGCATTCTTTTGTTTCTTAATTTTTTTAAAAAAATGTAATCAAAACAAAATTAACGATTCCTTAATGTTCTCTAATTTAAATTGAGATACAATTCACATACCATAAAATTCACCATTTCAAAGTGAACAATTCAGTAATTTTTAGTATATTCACAGAGGTGTGCAATCATCACCATTACCTAATTCCAGAACATTTTCATCACCGCAATG
The DNA here is from genome assembly GCF_937001465.1 of Orcinus orca. Lineage (NCBI taxonomy): Eukaryota > Metazoa > Chordata > Mammalia > Artiodactyla > Delphinidae > Orcinus > Orcinus orca. Next base: position 8,397,106 of record NC_064580.1, read on the forward strand.
AGAAAACTCTGTACCCTTTAAGCAGTCACTCACTCTTCCCTCCTTTTCCCAGCCCTGACAACCACTAATTTACTTTCTGTATCTATGGGTTTGCCTATTCGGGACATTTCATGTAAATGGAGTCATACAATATGTGGTCTTTTGTGATTAACTCCTTTCACTTAGCATTATGTTTTTGAGATTCATCCACACTGTAGCATGAATCACTTCATTCTTCTTTAGAGTTGAATAATATCCCATGGTATGGATAGACCACATTTTGTCCATCTATTCATCAGTTGATGGGCATTTGGGTTGTTCTCACCTTTAGGCTATTATGAATAATTCTGTGATGAACATTCATGTACATGTTTTTGTGTGACCATGTTCCTTTCATGGTCAACTTAGAAACAAAGAAAAGCAAGAGTCAGAAAGGTACCTAGCACTGTGCCAATGACAGCAAATGTATCAGTAGTCTGTTCCTTTTGTTGCTCAATAGTATTCCATTGTATGAAGATATGACTATTCATTTACCAGGTGTTAGGATGCTTGGGTTGTTTCTAGTTTTGGGTAATTATGAATAAAGCCAGTATAACACAGGTTTTTGTGTGAATATAAATTTTAATTTCTCTTGGGTAAGAATCTAGGAGTGGATTACTGCATCATATAATTCTACACTTAACTTTATAAGAAACTGCTAAAATCTTTTCAAGGAAACCCAACCCTTTTTCATTTCTACCGACAATGTATGACTTCCAGTTGCTCCATATCCTTGCCAACATTTGATATTGTCAGGTTTTTGTTTGTTTCATTTGTTTTTAACCATTCTAATAAGTGTACAGTAGTATCTCATCAATAGTTTTGATGCTTTAAATCATCCTAGGTGGGTTTTTTAATACTGTTTTTTATTTGGCAAGCATTGGGTTGGCCACAAAGTTCGTTCGGGTTTTTCTGTAAGATATTATGGAAAAACCCGAACAAACATTTTGGTTGACCCAATAACTTGTTTTGTTGTTACTGTTGTTGTTTTTCTCCTTAGCGTTTAAAAAAACTTGCACAGATGTAGAGAGAATAGTATAATAAATCTGCATAAACTGATTACCCAAGTGTCAACGATTATCAACATTTTGCCAATTAGTTTCATCAAGCACTACTACCATTTTCTGTTTTTTTCTGTAGTTCTTTAAAGCAAATCTCATACTTTATTTCATGTCACTATTAAATATTTCAATATGAATCCCTTGAGTGACTTTAAAAATAAAACAAAATGTAATCAAAACAAGATTAACAATTCCTTAATGTTCTCTAATATATAGTCTATGTTCAAATATCCCCAATTGCCTCAGAAGTGTCTTTTTAAAGGTTATTTTGTTTAAATTTAATTTCCTTATGACATTAAGTGGAAGCTAAAAAATCCGAGGTCCTACTCTCTCCAAATGATTGAGGTTCCACTGAATTTTCAGAAATAGTTTGAAGTTAGTTCAGATTTTACCCAAGTTATAGTTTAGCTATTCCAAATTATATTTTTATTGCACAGAAGTAGTTGGGGATTATAAGGCAGATATTAAGAATACAGAATTGGTGTATCATTTAACTCACAGATCAAAATACTTAAAAAATGACTGCTACTATTAAACAGTGCAGCCAACTGATTCTGTTGGCAGTGAAAACATGTGTTGGCATTACCAGCCCAGGGTACGGCAGAAAGGACAAATACAGAGGTGGGGACACGGGAAGGGGTTCTTTATTTGGCCACCAGACAGGAAGACTTGCTTCTCTCACCTGGCATTGTTCCATACAAGGCTTGTTCATAGTAGGCCCTCAAAACAACTGGAGAATTAATTAAACATCCCATCAAGAGGTGTATCAGGGGCTTCAGCCAAATAAAATTTTGGTTTTGTTTTGGAATAAAACCCAAATAAGAAAATTTTAAGTCATGTCAGTTTTAACTTTCACTTCATTTAATAAGCAGACAATATTTTATTTTGAATTAGTTCCACTTTAGTTCACAGTTGAGTCATACAAAAATCCAGAAATCACTATGTAGATTTGAAGATAAGCAACTTGTTCTGTTCTAATTTTTAAATTAATATCTCAGTTTAAATTCCTGGTGGTAACAAGACTTTTCTTCAATGCAAACTGTCGTGCTGTGTTATATGGCTCTCTACATCCCCTCAGCTCTTTTTCAGAGTTTGCACAAATGTATTTGTTAGCTCTATTACCGCTTGGCCCAGATAACAAGGCTCAAGTAAATGTAGCCTGTACAATAAGAATACAAACGCTGTTTAAAATCAGACTTCAGAGCGGGTCAACATGGCATAATCTGTCTAAGTGATCTGTAATTCGCCTCTCTAGATAGTCATCACGGCCCTGGAGCAGTTTAAAAGGTAGTAGCTGCCCAAAACTGTTTACCATTAAACAAAGGTTTGCTTTTCTTTTATGTGGCAGGAACAAAGGTGCACTTCTAAATCTGTGTCTGAAAAATGTGTAGGCTTCGAAGACTCCTATCCACTCTATAACTCTTGGTTTTCGTATCCAAAACAAACTTTTTAAAGTGTTCTGGGGGTTTGGGTTGGTTTTTTGGGGTTTTTTTTTAGCTTAAAAATTAACAATAATTTTATTTGTTTACTTTCGCCTGTGTCAGCAAGTTGTTTTTGTTTTTTTGTTTTCCCTTGGTTGGGTGATCTGAGCGAAGGTATGTGGGTTTTACTTCTGGGGGCAAAGCTGACATAAAGAAAACTTGGAAAACCCAAAAGAGTCCTGAAAGGAGGGTGTATTACACTGAAATGTATCCCAACAACTGGCAGAATATTTAATAACACTGAGTCATCATGATGGGGAATGTCCCCTTCATAAGGACAAAGATGAGTTTTCATCATGGAGAATATACACCTCTCTTATTGAACCATGGTGCAATTTAGCAGTCCATATACTTGCCTTCCATGGTAGCTAAAAAGTAAACATTAGCATTTTTGTTCACTGTTCAATTTCATAAAGTTAGCCCACTGCATTGCTTCCATCTTCAAAAACGCCTAGTTTCATTTTCAAGGCAACTCTAGAAGACATGACATTTTAAGCACTAGGGGACTCGACACTCATACATACATAGCCTCTCACGGATTCAATTAGTCACCATTAGAACCTGAAGATCTAAGTTTCTGCTTAAGGCAGGTCTCCCCCAGGGCACTGTGCTCTGTCACAGTTACATTTGGTTTCTGCCAAGTTCTCTATTTGGAACTTAGATTGTCTTTTTAGACCTTCACCAGTGGAAGGACAATGCCAGGCTTTTCATTAGTGTAATGGACCCATTTGCCAAAGCTAACGGAATATGATGTTACTGATCAAATTCCTTAAACATGTTGGCAAAGTCATCGCTTGATTCTACCTATTAGAATTGTGGTTTTCTTCCTTTCTTTCTACTACCAGATGAAAGAGAAAAAGATAGTAATGTTTTATAACCAGAGTTTTTCAACCTCCTTGGCACTATGAAGATTTGGGGCTAGATCATTCTTTGTTGTGGAGCCGTCCTGTGCATCGTAGGATGTTTAGCAGCGTCCCTGGCCTCTACCCACTAGATGTCGATACCCGCCCCCACCCCAGTCGTGACAATCACAGATATCTCCAGAAACTGCAAAATGTCCCTTGGGGAACAAAATCATCCCCTGTTGAGAACCACCATTTTATAACCAGCAAGACAAGTATCTATCTTCTGTCTTTTGAATGACTTATTCATTGATACATTCCACAGTCAACTACCCTATAAAAGAGTGGTGCTGGACACTAGGTGGCACTAGACATGATCTGTGCGTGATGCTTATCTTCACAGAGTTTACGGATTAGCCTAGGAAGCCCCCAGTCTAACCTTGTTCCTAACATCCCCCTAGCAAGAGCCCTGAACCACAGGCAATACAGGCTAGGACCCATTCTGTGAACTCACATCTAGCCTTGCCTCATGACCTCAGTGTTTGCCCCCAAATCCCCAAACCACAGCACCTATGTGGCCTCTGTGACCATTCCAAAGGATGATCCCACTGTCTTTTGAGCTGTTTCACGGTACTGGCTTTGTACCATTCATGACCTACTGCCTGGTTTACAGGTGCTATGTACAGCTCATCATTTTCCTATAGCACCCCCCTTGGATGGCTGGTTGGTTGCCTGGATGGATGGCTGGGTCAGTTACTGTGGAGTACCTTGGTAGCCAAACTAAAGGGTTTGGAGACAAATATATTTTTTTGAGTATGAGAATGACATGACGAAAACAATTACTTAGAAATATCATCATGTAACACTGTGCTAGAAAGACTGGAGAAGGGAAAACCTGAAGGCATGGAGGTAGTAACAAAATTATTTTATATTCTTCCTATGGATCAATAAAGTACATCAGCAGAATAATGGCAACGTGAATGAGGAACAAAGGAACAAAAAGGAGAACTATTTTAAATAAAAAATAAATAAGGTTTTGAAAGAGGAAGTGACCATTACAAAGGAAATGGAAGCCAAAGGACTCCGAAGTTTGGAGCGTGGGGATCTAAAAATATGGTTTCTTCACTAAATACAGATAGAAGTATTGAGATGAGCCAGGGATGTTCTGATGGACTGAGGTCATCATTCTTCATGTAACTTCCCTCCTTTGAAAGTAATATTCTTATGAATATCCTACTCTTAAAGTCAGCAGTAATCTAAGAGCAACCAAATTCAGGAGTCAGATGATTCACTCTGTGAACATCACATGGAAAACACTGATGAGTAAAGCAACAGAATATGGATAAAAGAGGACTTACAGGATCCCTCCACTGCTATGAAGAGAACAGACTATGGTGAGTCTAGGGTAGAAGCAGGGATATCATTTAGAAATCTACTACATTAGACTCTGGTGGCAGGGATGGAGACTATGAGAAGCGGTCAGATTAGAGATACATTGTGAAGACTGAGCCAACAGAGCTGTAGATGAATTCAGTATAAGAAGTAACTTAGGGACTCCCCTGGTGGCGCAGTGGCTAAGAATCCGCCTGCCAATGCAGGGGACACGGGTTCGAGCCCTGGTCCGGGAAGATCCCACATGCCGCAGAGCAACTAAGCCCATGCGCCACAACTACGGAAGCCCGTGTGCCTAGAGCCCGTGTTCCGCAACAAGGGAAGCCACCACAACGAGAAGCCCGCGCACCGCAATGAAGAGTAGCCCCTGCTCGCCGCAACTAGAGAAAGCCTGCGTGCAGCAACAAAGACCCAACGCAGCCAAAAATAAAAAAATAAAAAAAAAAAAAAGAAGTAACTTAAAAAAACAAACCAACCCAAGTTTTATGGCATGAATTACTGAGTTGAGGAATTTAGGGAAGTAGCCAGTTTGGGGGGATATCAAAAATTCATTTTTTTGACATGGTAACATTAAGGAACTTGTTGGATATCCAAGCACAGATGTCAAGTAGCCATCTGGAAATATGAATCTAAAGTTAGGTGCTTGGCTGGAAATAACAACACGGGAGTGGTACTGCACAGAGTTCTTAATTGCAGACGACAGAATCCACTCTTGCCAGTTTAAATAGAAAAGGGATGTTACATAGCTCCAAGGATTTTGGGGTGAGATGGAACGACACTTGGTTGTCATGCAGCCAGAAACAATGTAGCCAGGGCAAATGTCTAACCACACCAGGGGAAAGTTCTAACGGAAACACCACTGTTGCTACTACCCACTGTGATGTTAGGAACTGGACATTGGAAATCCATCTGACTTGCCTCAGACAAGGCAGACACCTCAGCCACCATGAAAGGTGACCCTGTCTCTCCTAGGCATGACTGCACCCGAATCTTGCACTTCTGTGCATTTGAGTCACAGAACTTTGGTCACATGTCTCCATTCTAGCTACAAGAAAAACGTACAATTTTAGCTTTACAAGCTCTCCATTAATGGAAGGCAAGCTAGAGGAGTCTGGAATGAGTGTTGAATAAGTCCATTTGCTATACCTGCTTTAGGGAGTCATTGGTGTATAGGCGGTATTTACAGTTTTGGAATTGGGCAAGGCCACCAGGGGAGAGAAGAGGAACAATGCCTGGGATGAGTCCTTAGGCACCCCAATACTTAGATGTCCAGGAAGGAGACTGAGAAGGGTCAGGTAGTGAGGAAAAGAAGAACTAGGAAAAGTGTGGTATCCTAGAAGCTCAAGGAATAAGTGATCAACTGAAGTGAATGGTGCTTTGAGATAAATTATGGACAGAGAACTGCCTACTGGATTTGAAAACACTGACATCATTTGTGACTTTGACAAGAGGCATTTAAATAGATTGATTAGAATGGGTGCAGAAGAGCTCTGGAGAGGCTGAAGTGAAGACAATGTGTATAAAGGGGCAAAGACGTGTTGCTGAGAGTTAGGGGTGAAAATGGGACCAAGTGAAGATCTTCTTTCAAGTGGGAGATGTTTAAAAATTTAAAATGAGAGTGGACAACCTTGTCTTGTTCCTGATCTTAGAGGAAATGGTTTCAGTTTTTCACCACTGAGAACGATGTTGGCTGTGGCTTTGTCATATATGACCTTTATTATGTTGAGGTAAGTTCCCTCTATGTCTACTTTCCGGAGGGTTTTTATCATAAATGGGTGTTGAACTTTGTCGAAAGCTTTTCCTGCATCTATTTAGATGATCGTATGGTTCTTCTCCTTCAATTTGTTAATACGGTGTATCACGTTGATTGATTTGCGTATATTGAAGAATCCTTGCATTCCTGGGATAAACCCCACTTGATCATGGTGTATGATCCGTTTAACGTGCTGTTGGATTCTGTTTGCTAGTATTCTGTTGAGGATTTTTGCATCTGTGTTCATCAGTGATATTGGCCTGTAGTTTTCTTTCTTTGTGACATCTTTGTCTGGTTTTGGTATCAGGGTGATGGTGGCCTCGTAGAATGAGTTTGGGAGGGTTGTGATGAGTATCAATAGTTTCTTCCTTTTTATTGCTGAGCAGTATTCTATTTTATGGATGTACTACCATTTCTGTATCCATTCACCAATGATGAACATGTGAGTCGCTTCCAATTGTAAGTGATTATGAATAGAAATGCTAATTACTTTCAGTTTTTTGGTGTCCACAGATCAAGAGATGTCTTCATTTTTACTGGGTAAGTATGGAGTGGGGCTGCTGAATTATAAAATAAGTGTATGGTTATCTTTTATCTACACTGGTGTGGTAACCATTTTATATTCCAACCAGCAATTTATCTCATATCCTGAGAACTACCTAAACTCATTTATTAGTTCCAATAGATTTTTTGTAGATTCTTTGAGATTTTCTACAATCATGTTGCTGAAAAAGACGGTTTTACTTATTCCTTTCTAATATGTCCCTTTTTAAAAAAACTGCCTTATTTCACTGGCTAGGAATTCATATCGACTAGAAGTACTGAGAATAAACATCCTTGCCTTATTCCTATATCTTGGGGAGAAAATATTCAGTCTTTAACAGTAAAGTATGATGGATGTTTCTGTTGATGCCCTTTATCAGAATGAGGAAGTACTTTTTTTTTCATGATGAATAGACGCTGAATTTTGTCGAATGATTTTTCTGCATTTATTGAGATGAGCATGATGAATTTCATTGATGTTTGAATGTTAAACCAATCTTGCGTTCCTAACATAACTCCTATTTGGTCATAACTTATTTTTTTTCATGCATTTTATTTGCTAATATTTTGTTAAGAATTTTTATGTTTATGCCCATGAGGGATATTGGTCTGTTATTTTCTCTCCTTTAAATGTCTTTGTCTGGTCTTGGTTTCAGGGTAACACTCGCCTCATAATTTGAGTAGGAATGTGTTTCATCTTCCTCTATTTTCAGGATGAGTTTATATAAAAATGTGTTATTTCTTCTTTCGATGTTCATAAATTTTGCTGGTGAAGTCATCAGAGCCCAGAGTTTTCTTTGTTGGAAGGTGTTTAAATACAAATTTAATTTCATTATTTAGTATAGGATTATTCACGTTACCCATTTCTTCATGGGTGAGCTTGAGTGTTATGTTCAGTATTTTTCATTGCATTTACGTTATCAAATTTATTAGTATAAAGTTGTTCATAATAGTCCCTTTATTCCCCTTTTGGTGTCCTTAGGATCTTTTTTTTTTTTTTTTTCTTTTTAGGACCTTAAATGATGCCTCCTCTTTTATCCGGGATGCTGTTCATTTGTGAGTTCTCCCTCTTTTCTTGAACAGTTTGGCTCAAATTTTATCAATTTGATTGGTATTTTTCAAAGAAACATTCTGGGGCAGAATGGAGGTTTCGTGAAGTCAAAGGTAGGAATGCATAACATGCTTTGAAGAGAGACAAAGGCCAAGCCAGCGCTGCAGGCAGTCATGACTAGAATTCTTAAGCCCTGTGAGAAATCAAGCTGCGCAGAATTCTGTTCTAGCACTGGCTTCTCTTGGTTGCGTTAAGTGACCACTTAGAGTGAAAGCAAAGCTCAGCTCCCCATGCTGAGCCGTACACCTGAATGCTCTGGAAACTTGTCCTTATTTTATTCTCCTTCAAAACCCTACAGCCTGCTGACCAGGTGAAAGAAAAGAACATATGGTCTCTATTTAATTCCTTCGTGCTTAGCGCCAAGACAAGAGGAGGTTGAAGAGTGAAGATCTCTTGGCTGTCTGCAATGCTTTCCTTTAATCTTACTTTATTTACTAAGAGCTAATAAAAAATCTGAAGTGCTTAAGTCTCGAGTGTTGTTTTTCTTCTGGGCATTGGTATTTGATTTGTTGCTTGGCCTGAACCCCCCTAACTCTTTTTACTGCTGAATGTGCCACTGTGAACCTCCTTTTTAAGGCTCTTTTCATTCTCCTTTCTTTGATATATTTTTCAGCTTCTCAAAGTTTGTCTTTTCCCACTCATTCAAATTATTCTAAGTTATTTTAAAATATAATAATATTGGGCTTATAAAAGTAACAATTTAATTATAAAAGTAATAGTTACATGAACAATTTTGGAAGAGAGGAGAAAATCATTTATAATCTTACTGCCCAATTGCAGTAGCTTTTTATTCTCTTTTAATATACGTATCGCATTCTGCAAACTGACAGTCAGAGAGTGTACAGAATTCTTCCCCAAATGTCTTTCATTCCATGTTATCCTATCAACACGGTTCTCTGTTTGCTAACTCTCCTTTGTAATTGCTAGGTTGGATATTCAAGTGACATTGCCTCAATTTACTTAGCCATCCTGCTATCAGTGGGACATTTAGAATAATATCTGTTTTTAAGGCCACGTTAACACTGACAGGAGCTTTGTAAAGCGATCAAACCTGCACAAAATTAACATGTAAGGGCCAATAATGTGTGACATTTTAGATATGAAAATGACAAGTTGTAAAAACTTTGTGACAAATAATCAACAAGAACAATAATTCTTCTTGTTGAATAATAATAATTATTATTGTGACAAATAATTCTTCGGTTATTTTCAAGACATACAGCTGTAGATGGGGGATGTGAGCATAGACATGACTGGAGTACCAGCATCCTTCTTAGAAAAGGAGAGGATGGCTATTAATGGAATCATCCATCCCCACAGAGGCAATTTCCTGCCATATCATTTCTGAAATTTATCCTTGAAAATGTGATCCTTGATACTATATCCAACTCCCAGGTCAAACTAACTTTTACCTTTAATATTTGTACAAGATAAATATTTATTTATCAATTATGTCGTAAGTAGCTTTTTAATTATCTTCCCGATTCTAAGAGTCACATCTTCTAATATTTTATTTGGAGCCTTTAAAAAACTGAATTGTTCTTCTCAGGGGTTCATATTTCTCTATAGACAATAAAAACTGAGAATAAGAGCTTAAGAAACCTGAACGCATCGTCACTATTAAGTCTGATCACCTTGTTTTTTGAAAACCAGGAAATTGTAAAATAGACAGAAACATGCTCTTACCCTTTGTAAATTACTCACTGTACTACCTCTTTTTAAGTATTGTGCTTCTTAGTATATCAATTTCTTTTCTTTTTAAAATTATTTTAACTTGTTAATAAAATACTTAGGATAGGGTATTAAGAGGTACAAACTATTATGTATAAAATAAGCTACAAGGACATATTGTACAACTCAGGGAATATAGCCGATATTTTATAAAAACCGTAAGTGGAGTATAACCTTTAAAAATTGGGAATCACTCTGTTGTACACCTGTAAAAAATTAAAAAAATAAAATACTTAAAACGTACAGAAATCCTTGAGATTCTTAATATGATCAACTCCTAGTCAAATAGATTTTACCAATACTAAAACCCTGTAATACTCTTACTAGATTACTTTTTCCTTACTCATTCCATTTTTAATACCTTTTCCCTTTTTAATACATTTTTCTTTAATTCTATTTTATAATACATCAGTATGTCTGTTTTTGTTTGTGTGCACACGTATGTGAGATTTGATATTTCCCTGAATATCCTTTTTTTAATCCCTTTATTTTAAAATATTTTGTATCACTGTGTTTTATGTTTCTCTTGTGAGCAGCATGTATTTTATTATTTATCCAATCTGATAATCTTCATGGTTAATAAATATATTAATCTTTTTGCATTTATTCTGACAAGTTAAAATTTCTGTAACCTTTTACTTTTTTCTTTATTCTCTGCTACTAATTGTTTTCCTTTTTTGACTTCTGTTGGATTAATAACTTTTTCTGTTCTTCTTTTAAAAAGATATCGTTTGCATTTATATTACTTCAGTGGCTCTTCATGTTAACATACATTGCAATTCTACAATTTTCTAACAACTTTAAGGTTATTTGATGGTCCCACTCTTTTCCAGGGCAAAGCAAGTACTTTAATGCCTTAAATTCCATAGAAAATTCCACACCCTCTCTTTTTATTATTGTTCGTAATTTTACTTTGTTCTCTTTCAAAAAATAAACTTATTTCTTGTCAGAGTTATGTCCATTTACATATTTTATTAATTTTATGCTCCCCTTTTTTTCTTGTATCCCACATTTCCTCTTGGGTTTACATTTCTTCGTGCAGAAGCCCCTCACTCCTTGGTACTTTAGTGAGGGTCTCTTGAGGGTAAATTCACTTAGTCTTTGTGAAACTGAAAACGTCTTTATTTTGCTTTTGCTCTTGAATGACAGTTAACTGAGTATAAAACCCTAGGTTGACATTTACCATCAGCACTTTGAGACTATTAATCTTACATTATCTTCTAGCATCTATTTCCAATTATGAAGAAATGTCCTGGGAGTCTACCTGACAACAGTCCATTCTCTGTCTTTCTCTCTCTGGCAGCTCTTAAGACCTTTTGTATACTGCCCTTCATGTTCAGTAGTTTCATTACTATGTGTCTAGGTGTAGATTTATTTTCATTTAACCTCCTTAGCATGGGGGGCATTCTTTTAAATTGAGGACTTGTCTTTCTCCGATTTAGATATATTTAAGCTATTGTAACAGTCATTTCCTCTAATCTGACACCACTTCGACCAGTTAGGGGGTTGAGGTACCTCGTCCCAGTCTCGAGAGGGTGGAAGTCTAAGCTCTGCACCTGGTGTTTGCTGGCAAGGGTGGTCATGCGCCTCCAGTCTTCTCTGTGGTGTTTCACTAGAGTGGTTAGTATCTAAAAGTTCTTTATGTTGCTAGTCTGTCCTCTTCCTGATCCTTTAACTAGAGAGAGATGGCTTTTCACAGGTGTTTGGGTTTTTTTGTGTGTGTGTTTGTTTTTTTGTCTGTGCCTGTTAGCATTTCCAGGTATCCAGTCTGGGGCATATGATATACAAAGGAAACCTCAGGTTCCAAGATCCCTAGTGGGTCTGCCTTCTTTTCTACACCTTTCTAAGCATTATGTTTGTTTTATGTATTGTGTCCAGAGTTTTTAGTTCTACCTACTTGGAGAAATAGGGAAAAGTATGTCTACTGCATCTTCTTGGAAACAAAACCCACGTATTTTAAAGTCTTTGTCAGTTTCCTCTATAAATTAATTTTAAGTGGGAAGAACAACTAATTATTTACTTATCAATATTTCTGGCTATGTTTCTTGCATTAGATTTCTTCACTTGTTTTTGCATTTTGGTTTGTAAGATCATTTGAAGAGGAAAGTCTTGCTTTATTTCTCTTTCTCTCTCTTTCAATTATCACCCATCTCTTTCTAGTAATTTTGTTGTTTCTTTCTCCAGACCCTAGACGCCAATTCTAGAACCAGGTTTAAAATGTAATTCAGGGTCTCTGCTCTTTGCACTAAGCAAGAGTTATCACAGACCTGGGTCCCAAGCCATTTGGTGATTTGGTTAAGCTCCTAGTTAACCAGCTACGCCTGAGGTTTCCCACAGGCTTGGCCCATAGGTAACAAATTGTGAGCATGGTCCCGGGCAGTGAGTGGCAGCAGGTTTCTCAGCCTCCTTTCATTCGTGAGGTAAAAGGAAGTCCCATCTCAGCCCCAGCTTTAAGTAATGAGCCTATCCTAGTGCATCTCGAGTGGAGATGGAGAATCAGAGAGTACTTTAGTTGCTCCTACTTTGCAGAAGTCCAACTACCTGCTATCAGACTCAGATTCCAAGAGGTCGCTTGCTTCACCACTGCCTGCCATTTTGCTCTTCTGTTATATTTCTGGACCACAGAACCGTTTAATTACATGCTCTCTAAAAAAATCTTTTTGATATCTCATTGTCATGTGCTGGGAGCAGAAACTGTACACCAAAGCGTGAACTTACTGGGTCATCTAGATGGAAAATCTAAACTTCTCTTAAGTATGTTTTGGAAACACTTGGAGGAAATAGTTTATGTAAGATAACAAGCTCCGAAATCCAAAAACATCTTGAAGTTTGTTTCATAACAGAACCAGTTTTTTTAAAGAGTGACATCGTCTATTTATTAGCCATTTTGATATGTAATTATGCAGTTCTCTTACATCCGCTTCACCTCAACCTACTATCCAAATATGGGGAGATAGTAACTTTCTGCTACATTGTTATTGAACATTATTGGGTAAATATAAGCCAATTGCTTACCATGATTAAATTAACTTTCTTGTAAACTTTATTTTCTGGTGCTAATAACTGTCTCATTTTCCTTTGCTTCATTGTCTTTTTACTTATGGTCAATTCTTCCGATACTGTAAAATATTATGGCAATGCAGATTTCTATGTGATCAAATCTCTCAGTCCCTATACCCTTTTCTCCTTTCTGACTGTCTTCTTATACTCTTCATCTTCTTGTTCCATTAGGACCAGTTACTTTCTTGGACTTCTGACAGTTGTCTTCTTGAAACTTCTCTTTCCCATCAACCTTCTCCTCTTTCCCGTGCTGCGTCTCTCGTTTTCAGGACTTGAGTTCTTCTTTCTTGGTTCACTATAGCATGGCCCATGCTCCAGGAACTTCCTAAGATGCACTAGAAAAACCTTTAAATATGTCTGTTTTGCTCTCATAAAATGATGAGTTTACTCTCATAAAATGATGAGTTTAGCTAGTACAGCATTCTCGGTTGGAAATTATCTTCCCCCAGAAGTTTTGGAAGTCACTGCTCCATTTTCTTCCAGTTAACAGAGTTACTAAGTCCAAAATAGTTTTCATTCCTGATCTTTCATATAGGACCTGATTTTTTCCCATGGAATATTTTAGGATCTTATTTACATTCTGCAATTTCATAACTGACGTACCATGATGTGGGGTTTTTAAATTCCTCGAATTATGCTCTTGGCGGGTCTTTTCAAGATGGTTATTTATGTACTTGAGTCCTAGAAATTTTTCTTGAGTTGTGTGGCAGAGACACCTAAACTCCCATTGGAATGTTGTTTTTCCCCTTTGTTATGGTCTGAATGTTTGCATCCCCTCAAAATTCATGGGTTGAAATCCTAACCCCAAGGTGATCGTATGAGGAGGTAGGGGCTTCGGGACGTGATTAGGTCACGAGGGTGGAGTCTTCGTGAATGGGATTCGTGCCTGTATATAAAAGAGGCTCCAGGGCACTTGCTAGCCCCTTCCACCATGGAAGGACATAGCAAACAGTTGGTAGTCTGCAACCCGGAAGAGGGCCTTCAACAGAACTTGACCATACCGGTAACCCTGATCTTGGACTTCTAGCCTCCAGAACCGTGAGCAATACATTTCTGCTGTTTATAAATCACCCATTCTATGGTATTTTTTGTTATAGCAACCTGAATGGACTAAGATAGAAAACAGAGTTTTGTTTTTCCCTCTCCAGAGTCCAGCCCCCTCCTTGCATCCAGGTGGCCAGATGATAAGTTCTCCCCAGTGAAGTGGGAGAAGAGTGACATGTGGTACTCTGGGCCAGTGTAATGAGGAAGTCGGCAGATTGCTCTATTCTCTTTTCCTCCACTTGCCAGTGAATATGAAGGTGCAAATATCAAGGTGCTGGGATGGCAGAGCCACAAGATAGAAGGCTCATGGGTCCCTTAGTCATCACGGGGAAGAAGCAGTTGGTAACCAGTAACCAGGAATGTTTACCTGTTGTGTGAGCGAGAAATGTCACTTTAGTTTTATTAAGTCACTGACGTTTAGACCTTATCTGTCATAACACTCAGTGCTCCCTGATACATTTCTCTGAAATATTCTGCCAACTGCTTTCTCTGCTCTCAATTTCTAGAATGTTGATCAGTAAGATACTAGACTTCCCAGATTAACCTTCTAATTTTTAATCTTTTTTTTCACTTTGTATCTCTGACTTTTTTCTTTTCCACTTTGTATCTCTGACTTTTTTCTTTTCCACTTCTAGCGGTACTTATTTGAAAATTTCTTCCAACCGTTCTATTAAAAACATTGGAGGGGAGAGAGAGGGAGCTATCATATTTTTAATTTCCAAGAGTACTTTCCTTTGATTCTTCTTCTTTTATAGTATGTAGTTCGTGTTTGATTCAATATTTTCCTTATCTCTGAGGATAAGAATTATAGCTTTTAAAATTATTTTCCTGCTTCTTATGTCATTTATTTCCTTTTTGTATGTGTGTATTGAAAGCTATTCCTCAATGTCTTATGATCCAGGGTAGCCCTGTTTCTTTAGATTGAAGCACTAGAAATCTGACTGAATGTTCTGTGTGTGGCACGGGGGAGCGGTGATGGTCTTGCCAACTAGTGGGCTTCCTGTAGGGCAACTGGATGGCCAATAGCTTCTTCATTGGACCTCCAGTTCTCTGCCTTGGGTTTTCAACTTGGCCCTGATATTCTGAGAGCCATACAGGGGCAGGAGGCCGGGTGGGGGCGTGGAATGAAGTTTCCATAACTTTTTATGCACACTTGCATTTCACCCTTACCTCCACCTTAAGATGTGTCACGTGTCCCCCCCCCCCCGCCCCCCATCCTCCCACATTCTGAAGCCTCTCTAGTTCAATGTCTCCATGGAATAAGACTCCTGGTCTTATTACAAGGATTAAGGAGAAATAATTACCAGATAAGAAAGCTAAGGCTGGACTGTGGAAGCAGAGCAGGATTGCCCAATTGGCACAGTCCAGAGTTTTACAGGTCAAGTAATGTATTAATGATTATTTTGGCCAGGATATGGGCAACACAGGAGACACAGTAAGTGGTGTATGGTTTGGGGTCCTATCTGATTGACCTTCCTGTAGGATAGAAGGATCCCAGCAATGATAACCTGGATCATCAGGATATCTCACTGTGGGGTTCTCCTAAAAACAGAGCCTGAGATGAGGACTTGAGTGAATGTGGCACGTGATATTTGAAATAGAACTGACGGAACAAGGAGAGTGAGACAGGAAGGGAGAAAAAGCCACAAAAGACTGAGTTACTGATTTAATAGAGTGTGGGGAACTGGGGCTCAAGCCCAATCAAAACCATCTGAAGAGCCAGTAAAACAGACCTCAGAAATGTCACATCAAATGAAATGGAAATAAGGTTATCTGTCTATGGACTCTCACTGCCCCCCTTATCAGGGTCATTAACATGACCCTGGGAGCATTAACATCCCCCTCACACTTCAGAGCAGTGGTTGTTTAACACCTGAAGAGTCTCCCCCTGCTTTGGAGAGAGCTCCCACCATCCCAACAAAGAGATGCTGAGATGGAGATGCTGCAAGCTGGCAGAATGCACCGAATGTTCATCCCAGCTACACGGAGATCAGTTAGACTAAGAGCACACAGTGAAAGACACCATGAGGATCTGCTACACATGGGTGGCGGAAGATGATACAAGTGACCAAACAAAAGAGAGAAGCACCTGCCTAGCTCAAGGGAACCAAGGTCAGAGGGTTCAAATAGAGATCCTCCAAGGAGCCCTCAAAAAGGCCCACATGAAAAACAAACAAACAAACAAAAACAGCTTGAAACAACTGTCAATCACGGCAAAAGCAAAGCCAGCTCAGAAGGGACCAACGCCATTCATTCCGTCTGCCCTTTCCGACTCCTCCCTATGTGTAGACGCTTGAGCCATCTGGTCAACAGGCTGGAGGACTGGGCAAGAGGAGAAATCCAAGTCCATGCCTCCTTTCTCCACTGGAGGCTTCAAGCCTGGGGAAGTGATGAAGTGCTGCCTTTAAATCAAGTTCAGAGTTCTCATTACTATCCTGGACTCGACACTGATTTGTGAACCAAGAGTGTTGGCAACTCTCTATAACCGTACGAGCTACATGTTACCTAAGAAAGAGCAGAAAAGTTTCCATCTTGGGGCAGGGGACATTCAACCCTTCCAAACAAAGTTCTATGGGGGATGTGGGAGATCAGTAAGATTGCATTTTGATTGCAGCATCGGTTGTCCTTTTATGATCTAAATGTATCAGGCCATTTTTATAAAATAAAATTCATCTTTGCTTTTCTTTTATTTCTGAGTGACCATATTTCCCGAAATGAAAAAGGTGATGAAGGATCTGACAGACAGGAAGTTTGGCTTGAGGCTGTAAGAATCCAAATCCTTTACCATTGCTGATAAGGCCTGGTGTGGTCCTGAGTCTGCTTAGCCCTCCAACTCATGTAATACCCTCTTTTCTCAAACTCTGTGCTCCAGCCACACTGAAATTCTTTCACTTCCTACAGAACATCACCATGTAGCTCTTCCCCAGTCCTCCATATTGTCATTCTCTCTCCTTTCCTCCCACCTCATCTTTTACACCCACCTAATTACTTACCATTCACTAGATCTCAACTTAAATCCTGCCTCCCCCAGGAAGACCCCCCCAAGCATCCAAGTTTACATCATGTATCCTTCAGGTGGTGAAGTAACTCATGGTGCCCCATCCCTCCCAGCACCTTACCACTACTGTATCTACCTGTTTACTTTACAGGGCACTCTCTGCCCTCACCCACTACCACAGTCTCTGTAGGAGGTCATCTGTCTGGTTCACATCTGTAGCCCCAGAAATTAGCATAGTGTCTGGCATATAGTGGAAACGCTTGTCAAATGAATTTCTATGTGCATGTTCATAAAACATCTGACAAATGTACACAAATTAAGCCACAGGTTTTTAAAAAATCAGCTTTGCAGGAAGGAAGAAAATGACAATGTGTTGGAACCATCCTGGAAAATTCAGGATTTATGGTGGCTGTATATTATATCCCTTAAGAGAGAGTTTCTCAAAGTGTGGTCCCTGGACCAGCAACATCACTGGGGAGCTTGTTAGAAATGCAAATTCTCGGCACCTCCCCCTAACCAGAAACTCTGGGGGAGGGGTCCAACATGTGTCTTTAACAAGCCCTCCAGGGTACACTCAATTTTGAGAACCACTCCCCTAAATGCTGCTCCCCCCAAAAGCGCTTAAGTCATATTTGGAAGGAGGAGATGGTGTCTATTAAACATCCCTGAAAGTCGAGACCCATGTGATCTCCTCCTTCTTGATGCCATTCAAGTTAACCATCTAAACTAAAGACCTCCCCACACAGCCCATTACCAGAGGACTCAGCTGGAAAGGATTACATGTGAGCAGCATTGTCAACGTCTACAAACGGGGTCCAGGTGTGCGCATCTGGTACTCCTGGCTAGGAAATCACTGGATTACTTGCTTCATTTAGTTCTACATTTTAACGGTCTGACATTTTAAACTGCATGGCTGAGTTTTTAATCAGATGGGCCTATATCTGTACCTATCTTGGCACGATGACTCACTTTGTGGGAGAGTTGAATTAGCAAGGGCGTTAAGCCTCAGGTTTGGCCAAAGGGAGAGGAAGTGACACTTGAAATGTTTGGCTGATCTATATGTGACCTCGAGATGTGAGATCAAAGCCTCCAGGTGGAGAACAGTGAAGAGCCACGTAGAAATCAACCAGACCCTGCAGTGAGTATAATATGCTGATTCCTTTACCCAAGAAGGTTGTATATTCTTAAAATCCTATCAAGCTCAGGGAGGGGGGATTCTTGTACCTTGGATCACATTCTGTTTTACCCATGAGGGCCACCAACAAGACCAATGGGACAGACCTAAGACATAGGAAGGAAAGTAAGTTTTTAAATGGAGTAAAAAAAAATAAAATTTTAAAAACCAAAACACAAACAAAAAACAAAACTAGGAGAGTGAAGGGAAGGAAGGAAAAAGTGTGAAAAATTTTCAGTTCAGGTTAACAAAAAACAAAGAAAAAATAAATAATGTGCCAGACACTACGTAGAGGAGGAAAAAAAGAGAGAAGAATAAAAATGCTCATCATCTTAGTGCCAAAGGCTATATACTTATCCTCTACAATGTCTCTGTCCATAAGGAAACTGGTAGCCACATGAAGCTATTTAAATTAAAATCAATTAAAATTAAAGAAAATTTAAAATTCAGTGCCTTAGCCACATAAGCCACATTTCCACTGCTGGTTAGTCATATGTGGCTATCATATTGAACAGCACAGATTAGCACACTCCCATCACCCTAGACGGTTCTATTGGACAATGCTGCTCTAGAACTTACTCTAAGGCCCAACTTCCAAGGATTCCCAAATTCATAGAATATGGAAAATCAAAGGTAAATGGCCAAGGATGTAAGTAATTTTGCTTTGTTGATGAGTTAGAATTCTCCCTGAAATTCAGTGCAAACATGGCCTGATTTGTTTAGCTACACATCTCTCAAGCATATACACAATTTAACACAATGAATGTTAACTTGAATGCCTGCTCTGGGCAAGGCACTGCCTTGGGTACCACCTGAAGAGTCAAGATGCATAGAATGTAGCTCATGTTCTCCAGGGTCACATTTGACAGAAAATGTTAAGACCAGGACACAGTTATAAGAAAAATAGGTACATTGGGAGAGGTATAAATTAAGGTGTGGGTCTCCAGCGTTGCTATGCATATCATAATAGCCTTGTTAAAAATACAAATGCTCCAGCCCCATCTGAAGAGAGAGGCTTCCAGCATCAGGAACATACCTCCTTCACAGAAGCAGATGCCTGCAGGATGGCTGTTGGGTATAAAGAGAGAGGGCAGTGTAGGAGAATGGGCATTCTCCTATAGGCCAAAAGAAGGAGGTTTTATAAACTAGCTTTGGCACAAACATTTGTGTGTTTTTGACCAAACCACTTCAGCAACTTAACGAGTGACTACTGTCAAAACATCCCATCATGATTTGTTTTTGAATCTTCAAAAGCCAAAAGGACAGTTTGAGTAGGAAAATCATCTCAGGAGTTAGTGAGAGCTGAATGGAATTAACAGGGAAACAAAGTCCTAAAGTCACCAGAGCTATTCAAAGGCCTTAAACCAACCTAGAAGACAATACAGCCTATCCTTTGCGGACAGATGAGTCATCTGTTATACTTAACGAGCTATTAATTAATCTAGAGGGATCAGCAATCCTTAAGGGAAGCACACATTTTTTAAAGATACAATAACTTTGGATTATAGGAAAACATCCCTGGGGATTGCAATATGTAAAGCTAAGAGCAGCTGGCAAGTATTATGCCCCAAGATGCTGGGCTTATCAGATGACAGAAACTCTGAGGTTCTTAGCCAGGGAGTAACTTTGGGAGCCTACGTTATCAATAGCTATCTCCTGGCCCATCCCTCAGCAGTGACGCCTTTAACGTCAACGGCTGACTGACTCGGGCCAGTGAGATGTACACCTGCCCTGTGTTTGAACAAAACCAGAGAAATCAGCATTATGTTTGCAGTTGACTTTGATAGCATCATAACCTAAAATCATGTATTAAAATTTTAACTTTTCCATTCTCATCCTGGTTTCATTTTTGTTCTTCTATTCTAGGGTATTGCAAAAACTCATCCCTTCTTTTTTCTCTTTCTTTTCCTTCCTTCCTTCTTACTCCTTCCCATCTTTCTTCCCTTTTTATTTTTTAAAGGTTGGAGATGAAGGGGATTGCTCTTTCTTAACAGGATAAAGCAGGTAAACAGCAAGAATGTTGATTCACTCAAGGCTGTCTTAACTTTCTTTGTCTGAACATATCCTGTCACCACCACCAGAATGCCTTCTTTAATGACAATTTCCTGTTGTACCAGATCCCAAGACTTTAATCCTTGTGAAGGGCCATGCAAATGTTAGATTTGTAAGTCATGTGCAGTTGTTCCAAGGAATTTTTATTGAGTTACACCGGACATGCAGGTTAACAATGCAATTTCTGGCTTTTATTAAACACTAGAAGTCTATGTTTCAACGAACGCAACAAAGAAAACTTTGGGAGCGATACATAGCACATGGGAAGACCATCGGGTAAGGCTTTACTGGTTGTACACTGCTCAACTCCAGGGAGAGCCATTCACAGTCTTTGAAGTGAATAGTGTCCCTGGGAGTTGTACAGTGTACAACCTGCTCAACTGTTCATAACAGCCTTAACAGGAAGCTTTCTAAATAATTATCATAGATTATTTGTTCACTCAATTAAGTATTTATTGGGTGTTTCTCATATGTAGGCTCTGTACTAGATCCTGGTGAGCAAGACTGATTGAGTCTCTCTCTTCATGGAGCTAACACTATACAGGCAGACCTCACTTTATTATGCTTTGCTTTCCTGCGCTTCACAGATACAGCGTTTTTTATAAATTGAAGGTCTGTGACAACCCTGCATCACGCGAGTCCATAGCCACCATTTTTTCAACAGTATTTGCTCGCTTCATGTCTCTGTGTCACGTGTGGTAATTCTTGCAATACTTCAAGCTTTTAAATTATTATATTTGTTATGGTGATCTGTGAGTGGTGATGATCTTTGATGTCACTACTACAGAAGGATTACTGCTTACTGAAGGCTCAGATGATGGTTAGCGTTTTTTAAGCAATAAGGTATTTTTAAATTAAGGTATGTACGTTGTTTTTTAGACATAATGCTATTACACACTTAATAGATTATAGTTTACTGTAGACACAACTTTCATATGCACAGGGAAAACAAAAAAGTCATGATTTGTTTTATTACAGTATTCACTTTATTGTGGTGATCTGAAACTGAACCTCCAATATCTCCAAGGTATACCTGCATTAGGAGAGTCAAATAATTAAGCAAGCACTCATGATTAAAGCTGGGATACAAGACGAAATACATGGTGCTATGGAGCACAGAGGATGGAGTCCCTTTGGGGAGGGGCCAAGAGAGGTTCTTAAAGGAACTGATGGTGATTTCAAAATACTAGGAATGAATAGAAATTCGGCCAAGTGAGTAGATATGGTTGGCTTGGGGAGGTAGTAGGGGGTGCTGAGAAGAGAATGTGTCAGGAAGAACATTATGCATGAAAAGGACAGAATGATGTGTGGCACACTGAGTCATCAGCTACTTCCTGCTGCCACTTTTGTTGGAGCCAAGTGTACTTGTGCTCTCAGTGCCCAGGGCAGAACCGAGCCGTGGGTCCTGCTTGGGGAAGTCGTCATCTCTACGCAATCACCTGGACAGCTGTGTTTTGCCCCTACTTAATGACACTTGTCTCTAATCTTATGCTTTGTTTCAAAGCAGTCAGAGTATTTTACTCCCCGCTTGACTGGGGGAGCCCACTGAGAACAGGGTGTATTAGCTCTCAATGTCCTGTTATTATTCTATCTTTGCATGTGGTAAGTATCCAATAAATATTGGGAGAAAATAATTGAACCATCATCTAACTTATGGTAAATCAATGTGAGATAAGGACTTGGAAACTTTATTTTTCCTTTTCCCAAACTTTCAATTAAGTTAAACCAACATAGACATCTACCTCAGGCAGTCTCCGAGCCTGGTTCTTCTGATTTCAATTGTGTCATTAGTCAACACGTAAAGTGCAGTTTCCTGATATTGTAATATGACAGAAAAGGACATTTAAACAAGTAATGATATTTGCAGCAAAAGACTCATGATCTCATGTTTTGATTCCAATCTTATAAACACTTGAAAGTAGCTTTATAGGTGTCTTGGGCTAATTCTGAGAGAGCGTATAGTTCTTGTGCAGTCATTGGAAAGAAAACACAGTATCCTGTTCCAATAAAAGTTTCAGACACGGCAGTAAATCAAGCTCTCCTTTCAGAATACAACATTAGGCCGTTGGTTTGGGCATAACATTTGGTAATATCATTGAGACACTGAAGGCAGTCGTCACAGCCCACATATATCCCCAGTTCCAAGGGCAGCTTTATACCGAAGCCAGAACATGACGTTGGCATGTGGTTTTTACCTGGTATGGAGGAGACCATAGAGACAGCCTGAAATCCATTAACAAGATTAATCTTTGCCTTGACACCAGGGGAGTAGCTTTTCTGAAAGCTCATCAAATATTTTTGTGTCTTCACTAATAAGTGTGCAGTAACAGTGGGAGAAAGTTCTAATTCACTTCATTCAGCTTAGCACTTTTTAAAACATGTTAGATTGCAAATACGTGCACTGACCTAACTCAACTGCACCGTTCCTTTCTCTTGCTAGTGACAATGTACAGTCACAGTGAAGATAAGTGATCTAAAAAAGTGGGCTTTCATAATGTGGCTTATATCTTCAGCTTGCATGTAAAGTAGGAGATTTTACATCTAATTTTCTCCTGGTTTTCGGACTACTTTAATTTCTCACAAGATCTGATTCCAGAAGAGCTGTGCCAGATCTCATCAGCCATGACGGTGGTAAAAGTTAGAGAAATACTGACCTCCAGATTTCTCTGGAGAACAAATTCAGATTTAATGCTGCCAATACTCCATATTTCTTGGGAGAAATATGCTAGAATCTTTGATTTCACCTACAGGGATACTCAATAAAAATGAATAAGGTTACTCATTTAAAAGCCTCCCAGCTACTATATGTTCTCATTACTTTTTTTTTGCGCTACACGGGCCTCTCACTGCTGTGGCCTCTCCCGTTGCGGAGCACAGGCTCCGGACGCGCAGGCTCAGCGGCCATGGCTCACGGGCCCAGCCGCTCCGCGGCGTGTGGGATCTTCCCGGACCGGGTCACGAACCCGTGTCCCCTGCATGGGCAGGCGGACTCTCAACCACTGTGCCACCAGGGAAGCCCTGTTCTCATTACTTTAAATTCTGATGATCTTGGATTACACTGGGCTGTTTCAGCACTTAATTTTTCATAGTTTCTTGAGACTTTCAAACGAAGCAAATATACTCTTCAGGTGTAAATAATTGATATGTTACAGCAGAGATATAAACAGCTTTACAACTGAGCGTCTTTCCATATTTGCTCCGCACATAGTTGTCCCGTGATTTTTTAAATAAAAGAATGAATAATTCTATCAATATTTCTCCATATCGATCAGCCAAAATATGTTAAGGCCAGACTGTGACTTGGATAATTTTCGAACAATATACTTCCAATTGCAAGATACAGTGCAAACCGCTCAGCACATGCAGTGCACTATTGCTCTGGTCCCTAGGTCTATGTTCTCTCACAGGCCAGCCCAGCTCCCAGGAATAGCCAGTAAAGTGACTGTGCCAGAGTCACCTCAGTGGGCGGCCCCATTCTCCAGGCCACAAGAATGTTTACCTTGCTCTGTGGGACCCTCAATAGCTCCATTCTCTCCCAGAGCTGAGCCCTCAGGCTTCCTACAAAAATCCTTCTCATAACTGAAGGTTCAATCCTGTGCTAGTTTCTGGAACCAATCTTTAACTTCGTTGGAAGGATTTCAGGAACTCTTTTTAATAGCTACAACACGCTTTCATACTCTCTTGGTGCTCCTGTAACTGGATGTCTTCTTCGTCCCCAGCATTGCTGCCTCACCTGTGGCCTCCCAGCTCACCTCTTGGGTTCAATCTGTATCTTGGTAATTGGAATGAGCTCGGCATCCTCGGGCATGTAGTGTCTTCATCCCTTCTAGGCACCTTGCAGGGGTGGAGGACTGCGTTCTCTTGCTCCAGATCGGCTCGGGGAAGAACACTCCTGCAGTCTCCTGTCTGCCTGCTGCAGAGATCGCTCAACACCCCTCTGGCTCCCGAATTTCCTGCCAAGGTGTTACTCCCACTTGCCAGACACTCCACAAGATCTTCTAACCCCTGTTTGCTGTAGGCATGATGGCTGGGTACTGTGATCCACTTGTGTGTTAGCCCACATCCTCTGCGAAGCAAGTGCTGAGACACGACGAAGTGCTCAAGGATTTCATTAGGGGGCACGCCTGTGTGAAAGGAACTAGGCTGGGGAGTGGAGAAGGACGGAAGAGCAATCAGACTGTGACACACAGTGACTTCCAGTGAAGGAGAGAAGGGGAGAACGTAGAAGCTCCTAGTCGGCCCATCAGTCTGAGGAAGGTTCGGAAGAGCTGTCAGGGCATCTCAAGCAAAGTCACCCATCAAAGGGGTACTGTGCCTTCCGGGGACGGGCTTGCCTTGCTATCCCCTCATCATGAAGCCATTGGCAGGGAGCAGCCTGTGGGGGGGGGGGGTTGGCACACACACCTCACGATGGATTGCACGGGGCAGCAGCTGGGGCCCTTGGTCGGTTCCCTGTCCCATGGTCACAGGCCTGCCAGGTGCACACTCAGGGCCTTCACAACCTGCCAGGATGGACTTTCTTCCAGCACCTGAAGCTGGGTCTGTACCCTAGGAGCTAGCCCCACCCTGGCAAGCGTGCTGTTTTATCTCCAGGACCCAGCCTCTCCCAGCCTGCTCACGGCTTATCACAGGTAGCACTTTCATGTGTGAATTCCCTCCTGGCATTTCTCAGGGAATTTATGTGTGTTTCTAAAATCCAAATTCCAAAAAAAAAAAAAAAATTAGTTGAGACATCGAAGAAATAAGAAAAGGTGTTATAATCATTCTCCTCCGAGAATTAAGACTGAACAATCAACATAGAGACATAACTGGTTTGACGAAAGTCACTGCCACCAAGTCAAAAGAGCAGGAAACTCTTGACGCAGAGTCAAAGAACAACGTCGGCGTTTCCGGAACTGGGACAGGAGCCCAGAAAAGAAGTCGGGAGCCAGTCAATCAGCCTTGCTTGCCCCTGTTGCTATGTCATACACGTATGTTCATGCAAATAAGATAAATATTAATAAGTTTATATGCATAGTATACTTTGTACAAATCATATCATTGGTGTTCAAAGAAAGGCAAGTGTTTGAAGCAAGGTAAGTTCTTCAATTGGCAATTTCCATGTGTAACTCTGGGTAGCTTTGTTAATCTCATAAGGACACCTGAATGTAAGGTTATTCGGATACCACCCAGTAACACTTGCCAGCATTTTCCAGTCTTTGAATATTTGTTATAGGTCCCAATTCTTTGTAGATAAGGCTAAACCGAAAATTCCTTCCTTATTCAACAATTTTTGATATCCATAATTCCTAAAGAGCATGAAGAATTTTAACAATAATGCATAATAGAGAATAGCTTATGAAATTCCCCAGAATTCTCATTTCTTGTTCTGAGTCCTGAAGATTGGAAACACTGAGAGAGAAGACTTGGGAATTCTCCAGGAATGAGGAGAGAAATAACGATGACTAAAATGAGCCTTTGCCAATCAGAATTCAACGCTCTTAGCCAAGCAGAACTTTAACCTCACTGCTCTGTGAACCCAATTTAACCGCTCCTTCACAAGAATGAAAATAATCATATCATACAGGCTTCAACTGTGAATCTTTCCATTTTAGAAAAAGATAAGAGTTTTCTTGTAAATTATGCGTCCTCTATAGGGCTTGGCAACCACATAGCGAAAATGGAAAGAGATACTCCAATCTAATAAAAAGAAAAGTACAGCCTTTCATTTATGATATTGCTGCAGAAGGTTTCATACACTGGATCCTTGGTGAACAGCTCTAAAGAGCTAGTCCTGATTCTACTCCAGCGTCTTGGTTTGCTTGGAATGCCATGACAAAATATCACAGACTGGGGGTAGGGGGTGGGGTTCAACAACAGACATCTATTTCTCCCAATTTTGGAGGCTGGCAATTCCAACATCAAGGTGTTGGCCAATTTGGTTCCTGGGGAAGGCTCTCATTCTGGATTGCATTTTGCTGGGTCCTCGCATGGCAGAGAGACACAGAGAGACAGCAAGCTCTCTGGTGTCTCATTTCGAGAGCACTTTTCCCATCATGAGGACTCACCCCCGTGACCTCATCTAACCCGAATTACTTCCCATCTTAAATACCATGACACTGGGGCTTAGGACTGGAACATATAAATTTGCCCAGGGGTGGGGGGGGAAAACATTCAATCCATAACATCCAACATGGCTTCCTGACACAGCCCCAGATCATACAAAAAGGGGTCCAATCCTGGAAGGGTGACTGGACAGTTCTCAGCCCGTCTCCTTGGTGCTCCTTACTCTCCTGCAGGAACCAGTCCCTTAGCGTCCTCCTTGGGTCCCTCTCTGGGATCTGGGCAGAGAGTGAAGGGGGCACTGCACTCCCATATACTGAGGGCAGACCACGTGCAGGGGCTCCACAAAACATCATCAACTCCCATCCTTCCAACATCCCTAGTGGGAGCCCTCCTCCGTTTTACAGACGAGAGACATTTGGGGTTCCAACGGTTTCAGTAATTCACATGTCCATACCACACAAACAGCAAGGACTAGACCTAGTTTTTTAAAGATATACCATATACCATAAAATTCACCCTTTGAAACTGTACACTTCAGTGTTTTCTAGTACATTCACAAGGTAGTACAACCATCGCTACTATGAAATTCCAGAACATTTCGTCATCCCCTCAAAAAACCCCATACCCATTAGCAGTCATTCCTCATCCCCCCTTCCCCCAGCCCCTAGAAACCGCTAATCTTCTCTGGCTGTGTGCAATTGCCTACATTGGGCATTTCACAGAGATGGAATCATATATGGCGTGCTCTTTTGTGCCTGGCTTCTTTCACTCAGCATAATATTTTCAAGGTTCAGCCATGTTGTAGCATGAATCATGACCTCACTCTTCTTTATGGCTGAATAACATTCCATTGTATGGACTGCACACATTTTGTTTATCCATCCATCAGTTGATGGACATTTGGGGTGCTTCTACTTTTTTGGCTATTATGAATAATGCTGCTAATAACATTCATGTACAAGTTTTTGTGTCAACATATGTTTTCACTTGTCTTGGGCATATACCTAGGAGTTGAACTGCTGGGTCATATGGTAATGCTATCTTTAACTGTTTGAGGAACTGCCAATAGACCTAGTTTGGAACTGTCTAGTTTTAATCTGTCTGGGTTCCTCCCACCACATCAAGCAATTATCACAGTTCCTCTTAATCTTTGCTACACATTCCAAGCACCTGGGGACCTTTAAAATATACTGAAGCCCAGGTATCTTCCTGCAAGACAGCCTGACTTAATTGGTCTAGGGTGGGGCTTGGACACTGGCGTTTGTTTAAAGCTCTGAGTGGATTCTACTAGGAAGCCAGGGTTGGGAACAATCACATTATGCTTTACATATTCAGGTCTGTAGACCTTTCAGCTGAGGTTGGCCTCCCTACCGTTGATAAAGAGAAATGACTGGCTAAAGAAGTCTGTGGAATTGTTGCTTGTCTCTTGACCACATCATGCTTTAAGAGAGTAAAGATGCACAGGTCCCTGACAGAGGATCAGACGTGTCTCGGAAGCACGGTGAGACCATAGTGGCCAGCAGGCCTGTTGGGGCCCAATGTACATCCATGGAAGTCAGGGCACATCCCCTTTCTTGAGCTCCGGGATGACCTGGTTGTCTATCAACCTCACAACAGCCCTCTGAGGTGGTAATGGCCGTGATGCCCATTTTATAGACCAAAACTCTGAAGCTTGGAGAGTCAGCAAACATCACCCAAGGTCCCCAGGGGGTAGAGCTGAGATTTGAACTGAGGGCATCTGGCTCCAGAGCCCTCAGTCTTAACTGCTTTGCGATACTGACTCTGACTCTGTTCTACTAAACAACTTCATCGGTGATGAGAAATATTTCTGTACCTTAATTACTGCAAAAATATCCCCAAACACAGTACATTCTATGACCAAAACCAAAACACTCTGTTGAGAAATGAACCAACGAGTTTGACACTTGGCCAAAGGCACTAAGAAAATTAATGCTGATATCAGAAAACTTCAGATACTCCGGCTTCCAAACTTGTGCACCTGACCCTAGGGCACAAGATATTTTTTCTCTCTACCCATGATGGAAATATTTAACGTTTCTTTTCTGCTCTGGGGATGCTCTGATAATGCACTATGCCTGATAACATCGCCCTGAATCTGGGAGGAGTTCTGAAACGCTGAAAAGTTTGCTAAGCATTTATCAGCCCTGTGCAGCCTGGGCTGCTCTCTCCTTCTACCAACCAAACCATATCAATTTCCAAACTGTCTCTCTCAGTAGCCTCTGGTTTTATTTAATTTACTGCACTTGGAATTTGATAAGTTCCTGGCTAGCTTTCGCATTCTTTCGCATCCTCGTAATTCGCATATTATCTTTCAGTTTTCAGTTTTTCGAATCTTCTAGTTACTCCTGGAGAAAAGCTGCTGTACCGTTTTATCTGGTTAATGCCTCAAAAACGTAGTCAAACACAGGGATATACCGTTACCCAGAAATGTCACTGTTGTCCAGACACTCCTCAAGGCCTGACATTTTGGGAGGTCCAATTTTGTTCACGGGCCCCATTAGGGTTCTACCGATGAAAAAGAATGCTCCCATTCTACAGGAGCTCACACTTTTGTGGGAAGGACAGACAACAGCCAGTTACAAAATAATATAAGCATTCTGACCGGTATGTCCGTGGTGCTGCCCATATGCCCGTGATTGCAGCAGCCTGCACAGACTGTGGAAGCCAAGGAAGTTTTAAAATTGGAGGTTGTAGAACATGATAAGTAAAGAAGTTCCAGGAGGCTATGAGAGTGCATGTGATTCAAACACAGATTTGGGGGCAGGGAGCGAAAAGACATAAAAATCGTTAATCCTCATACAGTTTTAATACACACCATGCGTAGTTCTTCAGCTTAATAACTCCCAGTAACCCTCACAGCACTTGAGAGGTAGCCCATTTTTGAGATGAGGATACTAAGACAGAGAGCAGTCACAGGGCCCAGTAAGGGATGAAACTATGATTCGAACCCAGGTAGCCTAGCGTCAGAGTCCACAGTTTAATTCTAACAGGCTGGTGTGGAGAGCGTGTGTCAAATCCCGAATGACTTGGCCAGTTCATCCCATTCATTTGTTCATTCATTTGTTCAACACATACTCCCAGAATGCTGCTATATGCCACGCATGACGATAGGCTTGAGGATGAACGAGACAAGGCCCTTGAATTCTACCCTTAAGACAGTGGCATAGGCAGGGCAGTGGGCAGGCCGCCATTTAATTAAGATAGAATAGAATAGAATAATAATACGACACGGCCTCCAACAGGAGGAAATGCTATAAAACAGGAAATACTCCAGCAAATAACCTCAGTCAAAATCATGAAAAGAAAATTTAGGCGCAACAGGAGACCTAATAAAGGTAAATCTCATCATGTGTAAGTGGGAAAAGACTAGTAAAGAAAATACTGTTTCACACAGAAGAGAAGGAATACTGTCCAGAGACAGCTGATGCCAATGGAAAGGGAAGACAATTTGGTATAAGGGGGTTACATGGAGCAGAGGGCAGGGCAGGCTTGCTGGGCTGGTAAGTGACACCCGAGGCACCATGAACAATGCTTGGGTCTCTATCCAGATCCATCATGGCTTCTCCCAGAACACCCAAGGATGTTGCCAGCACATATTAGCATCTGGAGGCAAGCCTTAATAAGCTCTCTGGCTGGCCAAGAGGAACACTCACCTAAAGGAATAGAGTTCTGAATTCTTCCGGAAACACACTCAATTAGAACACTCTGCTCTCAAGCGATAACAACTTCAGCAGACTGGGCACACAACATAGGATCTCGCCAACTCCCCACTGCCTAACTTGCTCCAAAGTGAGCCTCCCTCACCTCCCCTGCCGCCTCCAGAACTTGAAAGTGACAAAAGGGGGCAAACTACTGGGCTTAGAAAGTTTTCCTCTGAAACTCCTTCTTGAACTGAAGCAGGGACAACACTTTGGGAAGCTCTTTCCAAAGCAGATTTTTCTGCTTGACCAAAGATATAATTTTTCCTACAGGAAGTTAAGGCACCTCATGCTGGTGTAATTGAGTTTCCCTGGGAAGAAGCTGCTGCCCCCTGGGTGGTCACTGCAGCTGAAAAATTAAACGCAGATGTTTGGCGGGTCGCCTCCCCATGCATCCTGCCCTTTGTGTTTTTCCTCTTAGAGCGATGGGAGTGCGTTCAGGATGTCCCTAATGCTGGCCCTACGTACTCATCAACAATACGTCCATGCAGTTGGCTGTTATACGAACCTCTGAAATTAATCAATCATCCAGTGACTCCAGTCACCTCCCGTATTGTTTATCCCTTCTCCCAGCCACTGTCCTAGCAATGGACACAGCAGTTGTATCCCTTTTATTTGAGGAATGATTGTGGGAAAACTCACAAGTTTGAGAACTGCAGATTTTTAAAGCTGTGTTCTTATTTTAGAAACAACTGTCGATGATTTTAACCTTTCCAATGAAGGTAAAAAGGGTAATGGTTGCTTTCCTAACATGGCGCTATTAGGCAAGGGTGATGGATATCGATTTGCTAGCGCATTCACCTATTAATAGTAATTTTTTGAGAAATTATGAGTTGGGGAAAAGAAGAGGTTAAACTTTTAAAACTCGCCTTTACAAATATCCTACTATTTCTTCTATTACAAAAAACATATTTATTCCAATCCCCCTCCAGTTACTCCGCTCTTTATTTCCTTTTATAACACAACTCCTTTAAAGAACTGTCTGTACTCCAAGCCTTTTCCTACACGTTCCATGTTACTTCAATTTCTTCACCTCACAACAAAACCCATTCACTTGAAAACCTTCCAGATACAAAACAAGTCAGCTCTGCTTTGGGGCTGAATCTCATTTTCTTTCCAATCCTCTACTCTCTCATTTTAGGACTATGTTCTAATTAGGCTCATGCGTCAGTTCAAGGAGGGCTTCTTTTTAGCTCACGGCTATGCTCTCCCATGGTAGGTCCTTAAACAGGCCAATAAAATCATAGTGAAAACTCTAAGACTTCATTCTACAGCACAAATATTAATCTATTGTCAGCTATATTTGCAGGCAGCAGTATTTTCTAGTATCAACGAGCCTGTCCAAATCTGATACAATGCCCCCAAAAGCATTATGATATACAATGCAAATACTGTGTTTCCACTGTTTTTAGTCAGGGCCATTAAATAGTGTGTGTGTCCACGTGTGTGCTATGTACCCTAGAAGTACACGAATGCCACTCAGTCATCTTGCACTTCTATAACTGTGCTCATCGAATGTGTTTCTTCCCAAAGTGATAATAGTAGACTAGAGTAATGGATTGGTTGGCAAGTACATTCACCCTTTAATGGTAAACCCTGCCAGCAACTTTTGAGTAATTATCAGGTGGAAAAAGGAGTAAGTCGAAGTTTTCAAAACATGCCGTTATTTCTTCCATCACTCAAGCCTTCTCCAGATACTGCCCATTTCCCGATTTCCTTTTACAACAGAAGTCCTTCAAAGTGTTGTCTCTACTTCCAGTTTCCAATTTCCTGCTCGCATGAATTTCCACCTTGGGAACTTCTTCTGATCAAACTTTTGCAGTCACCACTCACCAACGCTGTTCTGCTGAAAGATCGCTAGTTAATTCCACATTACTAAGTCCAACCTCAATTCTCAGTCCTTTTCACGTGGGGCTCATGAGCAGCATTGCCCAAACTCATCACGTTTGGACATACAACATGTCCAAGTCGGAACGTTTAATATTCTCCCTCACCTGCCATTTGCTGCCAATCCTGCTCCTGGTTTTTCAGTCTCAGTTAATAACAACTCTATCTATCTTTACGCTTTGGCCAAAGACCTTAGAGACACCCTTGACTCCCCCATACTCACATTTGATTCTCCAGCAAATCCTACCATCTGCGCTCATCACCTCTACTCTGACCACCTAGGTCCAAATGACCTGGTCTAATCTCTTCTAGATTATTAAAATGGTCCCCTGGCTGCTGGCCTCTCAGCTTCTGGCAAGACTGGGTTATATGTATATATATATATATTTATATATATGTATACATCTATATATTTATATATATGTACATACATACACACACATATATATGTATATATATAAAATACATTTATAAATGTATATTTTATATATATATTATATATAAGAACATCAACTCCTCAAGACTCTTCTCTTTTCTGATGTTTTCACAAACTGTTAGTCTGAATCTGATTATAAAAAATTTGGGGGAAAAAAAGAACGAATACAGCAGTCTATATACAGGAGTCACGCAAAAAAACAAGTTTTGTGGTGGGGGACAAAAGCATTATGACCTTCCAGGAGAAATTTAAGTCTATCCATTATCATCTGGTGAGAACATTCTCGACTGAAATAAGGACGGAAGAAATGACTTTGATTTATTCATTTTTAAAAGTTCTTGTATTCTGGTTTTATTTTCCTTGCTTCCAACTCTTAAGGGAAAAAAACATCCACATAAATTAAGTTTTTAGATCTACTCCAAGGGAAGGGAACAAGTTCTTCTTTGTGCAATTTTGAGAGTAATCTCCCTCCATCTATTTTAATATATGGACTGACTCCCGATTCCATGCCCAGCTCCTATTCCATGTATATGAATTAGCTCCATGTTGCCTAAGAATTTAAAAGGGCAGTAAATTAACTCTACTGAATCCCATTCACAAATAGACGATAGCAAAGTAGCACTGAAAGCTTAAAGCAGGGTTCAGTTAGCATCAAACTCTTTTACTTGTCCAATGGATAATCATGCCACTATTATTTAAGAAAATAAAATTTGTGATGTAATATCACTGTCAATTTATTTCACTATAAAGCTGTGGTTTTCAGCTGGGGGCAATTCCTGCCCCCCTCCCTGGGACATTTGGCAATGCATGGAAACATTGTTGGTTGTTTCAACAAGGAAAGGGGCGGAGCTACTGGAGTCTAGTGTGTAGAGCCCAGGGATGCTTCTAAACATCCTGCAATGCACAAGACAGCGCCCCCCAACGAAGAATTACCTGGCCCAAATGTCAAGAGTGCCAACTCTGAAACACTGTCATTTAAAGTTAAAACAGGCCTTCCCTGGTGGCGCAGTGGTTGAGAATCTGCCTGCTAATGCAGGCGACTCGGGTTCGAGCCCTGGTCTGGGAGGATCCCACATGCCGCGGAGCAACTAGGCCCATGAGCCACAACCACTGAGCCTGCGCGTCTGGAGCCTGTGCTCCGCAACGGGAGAGGCCGCGATAGTGAGAGGACGGCGCACCGCGATGAAGAGGGGCCCCCGCTCGCCGCAACTAGAGAATGCCCGTGCACAGCAGCGAAGACCCAACGCAGCCGAAAATAAATAAATAAATAATAATAAAAAAAAAAATAAAGTTAAAACATTTATCACTCTGTCTGACCATGGGGTATAAATCCAATTAAAATAGATTTAAATTTTATGAGATTTTTGGTTTTCAGACTTTTGGTGCCTTTCATTGAAGACACAGCATTTACAATTTTATGTAAGTCACCCAGGTGGCACGAAAGCAACTTGTGGAAATACTCTGAGAAGAACTCAGTGGCAGCTAATTTCCTGAAGCACTGCTCTGGCACCAAACTGACACTCCAGAGATGAATACAAAAGCATGAAGCAAGTGCACTGCACATAGTAGGTGTTGACAGTGTCTAGTGATTTATTGACTCTCACTCAGAATGTGTTTGCAATTCAAGTTTCTGGATGGTTTGTTAGTATCTACATTTATCAACCTGATATGGTATTCAAATACTTTGGGGCCCAGTAGGGTCCTGCAATTTCTATCAACGAAGGTGATGTGAGATGATTTAGGAAGATTTTATTCTAAAATGCTCAAATCAACCTCTGTTTCAAGTATAGGCATATGTGTAGGTTTTGATATACCTCTGTAACCACTGGGGACATCTTAAATTGGAAATCCCGCATGTACTGTATTCTCTACTTTTAGAGACTAACTGAAACATTATTAGCTTCCAGAATGAGGATACCTGAAGGACTAATAAATATCTAGTGCAACCACACCTCTCTCATTACAAATGAAGAACGAGAAGCTCCCAGAGGTTAGAAGACTTTTCCAAGGCCACAGAGCTGGTTAGTGGCCAATTGTGGACAATAGCTCTGCTCTTCTCTTGGAGCATTCCGGGATTTTCCCAATAGACTAATCTTTCTTTGCTTGACTTGTTTGGAATCAAACTTTCTAAAACGGCTGTATAAATTTGCATTGTCTAGTTTATTTTGAGTCTATAAACTTGATATAAGTCCCTGAATAAGTTATTTATCATTTCTCTAAAGTTAAAATCTTTCCACTAGGTACACAGCACAATTCTTCTTTAAAGTGAGCTGAACATTATTATTATACAGACCCAATAAACGCAATATATAATACATAATACTTAATACACAGTAACTGTCATTAATAATTTTTTTGCCATAACGGCTTTTGAAGAGTTGTATCACTTTGGGGACAATTCCTTTTTTCCCCAGAACGTCAACTTTTTAACCCCAAAACACACTAAATAAACTATAAGAAGTGATATGTCAACGTATTAATGTAGGCAATGACATACCAATTTACCTGACACAACAATTTTTAGTCAGAAAATTCAATAGTATGGAACAAATCTCAGGTATACCGTGTCTGAATAAACCCAAAGAATTCCGTTTGGTCCTTACACCAAGCAAGCGGAACGAACAGGTTGATGGCTGTTGGCCACATGTGCCATTTCTACATTTTTAAGGACAATCATATTTAACCTTAA
Source organism: Orcinus orca (assembly GCF_937001465.1). Classification (NCBI taxonomy): domain Eukaryota; kingdom Metazoa; phylum Chordata; class Mammalia; order Artiodactyla; family Delphinidae; genus Orcinus; species Orcinus orca. The sequence goes on from NC_064580.1 coordinate 8,432,142, forward strand.
TGTTTCTCCAAAAGTAACTTTCTGTGCTACAACTTCATTTGTAAGTTTGAGTATAATGTAACCATAAGCCTTAAAAGGTTAAAAAACTGGTACGGAAAATGGGTCAGAAAAAGAAATGACAACAAACCTTCAAGACATTATATTTTACATATAAAATCTATTTAAGTATTTACCTATTAATTTATGTAGTATCTAATTAACAAAAGCTTTTTTTTATTTAATCGTTTTCAGGAATAAATTAAAGTTAAGCAAAGATAGAGTTGAAAGTGATTTGGGATTTTTATCGTAAATCCGAGTAGTCAAGCACCATCCACACTTAAAATTCTACAGGTTCAACAGGTCACCTTTCCCTGCTCCCCAGAACAGATTATTAGAATATTTCATTCTACACCTTCTCTTTGCCTATCTTCTCTTTATACCTTTTCCTGTCAGCTAAATACCGAAGCGTTGTAACAGACACTTCAGAAATGCCTGGAGTCAGGCATGTGACTTTAATAGGAGGCTCTGGCTAGAGCTTTTTGCAATGAAAACCAATTAATTCTGCATTCAAATGGAAATGGAAATATTTCATCCCGAATTATCTTTACAAGGTGATTCCAGCTTTTACATATGAGAATAGCAGTTGAGATTTTTATCTGTGAATTTCTCAGGAGCTCCATTTTCAAACTATGTGGTCTATTTTAAACACACCATATGGATTATGTACTCTAAGAACTACTCTGGCCTAAAAAAAAAAAAAAAACTGTGCAAACACAAACCACCCAGTTCTAAAGTCCCAGCTGGTACTTCTGTTACCCACAAGTGCTCTTTTCTGTTTATGTCTCTTACACCCACATGTATATATGTTTACAGTTGGAATCCTTCACCCTTGTCTCTTGAAAATTCCTTGAGCAAAAATGCAGCTCAGAATGGGACTTCACTCCGTTTCTGCAGGTCAATATTCCCCCCCCCCCCCCCCGCCCGCAGTGTAGACAAGGCTTAGGCTGCAGGGGAAAGGCTGCCAGGAGAATGCATAGTCCAGAATCTTCTCCTCCCCCCTTCCATTCTAATTTGCTTGTCTGCTGTTCCATTCACTTGAGGCTTAAATATCTGCTTTTGCAGATGCCACCCAATCTGTTGAGCCAGCACTTCCCGAAGTATGAGCCTTACCGGCTGTTGACAAGAGTCCCATGGAAAGAAGCGTCCCACGGCAAAAGCGTGGGGAGTGAAAACTTCTCAAAACCTTTTATGCCCAGAGCTTTCCATGTTAACGTTCATTGTAAACATTCATTGCGATGGGTCAGTGGAGTACAGGCTCTCTTATAGTCTGTTTAAATATGGAGCTCTTCCTTTTCTCCTGGGTGCCCTACAGGAAGAATATTCCACAGAACTCATTTTGGGAACTACTACCAATGTTACCAGCTAAAGGGAACTTCTCAAGCTCTAATACTATATCCCGGGGCATGAGTCTCAAATAGGACATGCAGGCCTCCTAGATGGCTGCTGGGAAGCTATTTTTAAATAAGTGGCACTATTGGCACATGTCAGGACCCGTCACACAAGTGGTTGACTATTTCAGCCCTGATAATGTACTCCCCTGTGACACACTCACGTTGTCACACATCTAGGAGTGATAGCAATGATTTCAGGGATGATGAGACACGTGAGGCAAAGCAGAAAATAGACAGAAATTGAACTGTGTCATAGGGTTTATGAATTACAAGTAGCAGCAATCCCTTTTGTCCTTCCGTCCCCCACTACATGATGATTACCTTGAGAGCAGGGCCAGGCTGTCCTCAGCTGTGGTCCTGGCACATTTGTGCACTCAGTGAGTATCTGCAGGGTGACTCAGTGATCACCAAATTTGGGCACTCTACTGTTCGTTTGTCCCCAGTCCAAAGTGACCTACACTGAGTGAACAATCAGCTCTCTCGTATTTAAAAACTCCAGTAAAGAGGCTTCAAGGCATCCTTCGTACTCTGCTCCAGAGTTGCATGACACTCACGGCTAAGAAAATCATCCTCAGTCACACCTTCTGACTTGTGCAACTGTCTGAAAGGCACTTGACGGATGGTGGCCATTTCCCTGGAGGTGTCAAGTTCAACCACACTGTTTGCCTCAACACTTTCGCAAAACTACCAAAGAACAGGATTTTCCTTGCTGCGTGAGTAGATGAAGAACAGGCTCTGGAATCTTTTCCATTCTCACCTTAAAATATTCACACACACACACACACACACACACACACACAAATATATCTGTATGTATGTGTGCATTCACAGATGTGTGTTTGCATGTACTAATATCTGCCTAATCCTATATGTTCAAGACTTCAGCCATTTTCGGGTCCTCATCCTCCTGTGAACTTTGTTCATTTAATGAGCCATTGAATTTGATCCATACTGTTCCTGAAAGGACACTCACATTCATTGGATCTTCTCCAAATTTCTACCATTAGTTCTGGACTTCCTTCCCTCTCACTTACACTGTGCAGTAGGCTCCAAACTAGTAGACAGATATTTTCAAGCTCCCATCCCGTATTGCATTTTTATGGCCCTTTATAACCGCTAAAATGTCTTGCAATATGTTATTTAATGCTTGTGACAGTCTGTGTGTGCAGATGAGGTCACTGTGGATGGTAAACAATTAGCTCAGCGTCCCACAGCTAGTAATTTATTTGTCAACAAATCACACTTCCCCCAACCTTGCTTTCTCCTCATGGACCTTTGACAGTTTTAAAAACACAATTAAAAAAATTGTTTTAAAGACGGCTAAATAGGAACTTATTAAGCAGGAAAAGACAGAATGTGTCTTTATGTATCATTAATAAAGTTATTAGCCCTTAAAATCATAAAATAAGTAACTACGGATCAAAATTAAATATATTCTACTTAAAGCTAGTTAATTTACACTATGAGAAAATGACGAGATACTTGTTGTGGTTAACACCTAAGGGCATGTGAAAAGTGGTATGTTACCATGAAAGGGCTCTGATATTCCCTAATTAATTGTTGGGATTCGCGGATCTTGCCACGTAGAACGTACAGCGTATGGTGGGTGCATACACTGTGTTTGTCTATGCTTTTCTCCCAGCATAGGCGGCCTCTTCCCAGTATCACCAACCTGCCAAACCCTGCCCAGCCTTCGAGCTCCCGCTCACAGGCCACCCTTCCCTCCACTCTGCAAGTCTTCTCTGCTACCCTAGGTTGATGCTTTTAACTCCCGTAAGGTACGCATCAGATGCTAGCCTATACCCTGGTTATCTAGGTACATATCCTCCGCCCTTAGAGAATAATTCATTCACTTACTGATTCAACAAATAACCCTTCAGCGCTGCTACCATGCCAAGCACTATTCTGGGCTCTGAAAACAGAGAGTCTTAAGAAATAAATTCTGCCTCAGAGTGCAATCTTGGGCAAGCACCTGCCATCTTTGTTATGTCACATATGTTGATGAATAGCGCTGCTGTGGCTGGTTCAGCATGTCTGATCGCAGACTCCAGTTTACAGAGAACTGTTTACTCTTCCCTCTCTGGTGTAGCCTGAGACTGTAAATCCAACAGAAAGACATCTTGCATTTCAGCCTTGCATTTAGCATCTAATAGCTGACTGCACTTCAAACAGAACGGTGCTTCTATTGAGAAAGAAGTATCCCTTACATGAGCCCAGCATTCCATTAACCAATCAAAGAAAGTGTTGTTTAAACATGCCATTTCCCACTGAATTCTTCTCTTAATTATGTAGCTCAGAGCAGTAACAGTAGTGCAGAAATCTGTCCCAGCCAGGGTTCTTTTCCACTAAGGAACTAATTAGAACTTCTTTTTTATATTTATATATAAGAGGGAGTTAATTTTGCAAAGTGTACTGAGTTCAACAGTGATGAGAAGGGTCCATGGCCTCCCTGAATAATTAGGAACAATTGTTTCAGTGCTTTGGTGCTAATTATAATTGTCAGTTCATCACCTATATAATAAACTCTTCTAAGGGACTCTTTCCACAGCCAGTGTAAACGAATACACTAAGGAAAACAAAGAGAAACTAAGGGAAAAAAGGGAAAACAACGTTCAGAAGTTTCGGTAGACCCTAGAAATTACAGACTCCATCGTTACTTTATATCTTGGTGAATTCTTTCAAAGTAGAATTTGAGACAGTTCTTAAGTAAGTACATAAATTCCGAATAAAAATAAGAAGCTGAGGTCATGAAAGGATGTAGAAAGATGTACACTCATACATTTGATGAAAATAACAGGTGTAACTCTGAGCTTCTTGTTGGCCAAGGCAAAAAGAGAATAATGACCCGTAACTACGCTCTCCTCAGCAGAATGGACCACATATATGTGTCTTCTCTTTGGCTGAGCACCGCAACTGAGATTGGACGGTAGCTTATCCATCTTTGCCTCCCAGTTTGTTAAACTGGATCTCCCATCCCAAGTGGAGGTCTGGGCTCCATTAAATTTGACTAAGTTTCCTCTGTAATTGAAGATAGTATTGTATTAAGAGCTTATAACTAGGATGCCTGCCTTCCCTCCTGACTCCCTGTAATCCATTCTTCAGAGAAAAGTTAGAGTGATCCCTCAGGAACGTAAATCAAAGCATGTCTCTCACATGCTTGCCATCCTCCCAAGGGTTTCCATTGCATTTAGCATAAAGTCTAGACTCCTGTACTCTGACACCTATGGCTCTATAAGATCTCAGCTCGTACCTCCCTTCCTTTCCCTCAACTCAGCTTGAAGCACTGTGGCGGGGGGTGGGGTGGGGTCTAAGCTCCTGCAGTTCCCTCTGCCTGGAAAGCTCTTTCCTCTGACTTTCACATACTTGCCTCTTCATTCATTCAGCTTTCATGCTAAATTCTCAGGAAGCACTCTCCTGACCACTGCAGAACCAGTCTGCACATGACTTTTGAACGCATTACTAGGTCTTACTTCCTTCCCCTTGCTTACCGTCTGAAGGGATCTTAGTGCCTATCTTTGTTTTCTTGTTTTTCAGTGTCCTCACACCAGCACATAAACTCTTAAGAGAAGAGGCATGTGTATCTTACTTCCCTCTCCATCCCAGGAGCTCAGAGCCACGCATGACACATGGTGGTGATAAACCAAGCAATCCATGAAAGACCATATACTCTAAACTGATTTTATTATAAAATGTACAAAACGAAAGAGGTATGTAACTATATCATGGTTAACTCCCTTCCCAAACTATGGGGTAAAAGTCCAAATCACTGTATTCATTTAATGCAGGGATCAGCAAACTTTTCTGTAAAGGGCAAATATTTTAGGCTTTGTGGGATATACCGCCTCTGCCTCAACTACTCAACTCTGTCATTGCAGCACGAAAGCCACTACACACAACAGGTAAACAAATAGGTGTGGCTGTGCGTCAATAAAACTTTATATGCAAAAATAGGCATCTGTTGGATTTGGCCTGTAGTTTACTAACTACTGATATAATGTGTAGATCACAATTAGTAGCAGGAAAATAATAGTTAAAAGTAAAAAACAAACAGAAAACAAAATCAATGTTAAAAGACATCCAGCAACAGTAGAGTAAAAATCTGTATGACTAGAAAAATAATGAAACCAAGTAATAGTAATAAATGAATCCACAATAAGAATAGTAAAAGAAAGACCAAATAGTAGCAATGCCAATGGCCACATCATGGTTTAGGCCACACTCACAGGCTTCACTCTGTGACTGTGAAGAGATAACCCTCCCTCTCGAGAAGATGCTGATGACGTCACACTTGGAAAAATGGAGACAGGTCCAGGCACCTCATTAAAGAGAAAATGGAAAAAAAATGTCCAAAAAAATTGGAAAGTCTTAACAGTCACTGGCTCGGGAAGCTAATGCTTGGAGAATAATTAAAAAGACCCCAAGATCTGTAACAAGGTGGGACAAATGAAGACGATAGAGGACACACCCAAGTGCTCATGTAAGAACATTGCAAATACTGTAGAAAGAAGAGTTATACGCTGTTCATCTATCTGGAGACTTGAAAACATGAAATAGAATGAAATTCGGATAATACATATTTAAGTCAAATTTTCCTACCAGAGTTCAGAATAAAAATTCTTAATATCCAGATTTTTTTTTCAGATTTTTAAAGTCTCTTCCAGTGATCCCAGAAACTGTTTCCAAGAATATGAGTATTTACATTTATTTAACACTTCACAGTTGTCCAGATACATTTGGAAACTCCATTCCAATTTGATCATTAAGGCAGGCCAGAAAAAATTTAATATCCCCATTTTGTAGATGAAGAGACAGAGGCTCAGAGAAGTTACTCATTAGCTAGTAAGTAGTGGTAAAAAGCCCAAGTTTTGAAGATGTGAATTCAAATTACTCAAAGTCTGATTTGCCCATTTACCAGTTTAAGAAAGAACTTACTCTAAACATGTATGTCTTCATGGACTCAAAGAATGTCACACTTGGAGAATTTCTGGCTATACGTTAGATTTAATGGAATGATTATCTTTAAGTGTAGCAATGCCTGGGCCCCATCCCAGAGCAATTAAATAAAAATTTCTGGGAGTGGGATTCAGACATGAGTTATTTTTAAATGTTCTAAGGCATTGCCGAAGTTGAGGATCACTGATCAAGTACAGAGGTCGGTAAACGTTTAGTGTCAAGGGCCAGACAGGAAATATTTGAGGCTTTGCTGGCCATATGGTATCTGCCACAACTACTCTGCTGTTGCACGGTGAAAGCAGCCATAGATAATATGTAAACAAGTGGGCATGGCTGTGTTCCAATAAAACTTTATTTACAAAAACAAGTGATAGGCCAGATTTGGACCAAGGGCCATGGTTTGCTAACCCTTGATCTAGAACCTTTCTGTGGAAGAGACGCCTAGAGATGTTAAATATTTTACCCAAGGTCTCATCATTCATCAATAACAAACTCAGGGCTGGGATTCTGCTCTTCTCTCACTGGCCTACCACGGTTCCACTACTAGCTTGCTCTTGGTCTCTCAAACCACAACTTTGGATATGCTATGCTTCATTTTCCACAAGCTTAAAACATCACTCTCAGAATAACATATCATTTATTGGGAAGAGGGCTGCCTTTGGACATAGAGAGCTGTGGTTTTGAGTTGCAGCTCTTCCACTTACTAGCAGGGGAACCTCTGGCAGTTCCCTCAAATCATCTGGAGTGTCTGCGTTATAACCCACGAGATTCCCAATGGAAAATGTCTGTATGGATTAAATGATTACTGAATGACCTGGTACCATGTGTGGCACATAGTAAGTGTTCAATAAGTATTTATTACACAACCTGAGGACTTTTACTGTTTTAAGATTCATTTTTTTGTTACTTCATGTGGAAAAAAATTGGAAAAACCTAGAATATTAGGAAAATAGAAACATTTCACCAAAATTTACTCTCACCGTCGGAGAGAAGAACAGGGACGTATGAAAAAAGGGATGGGAAGAAAGGTAAAGGAGATATGCAAAGAAGCTCCCCCAAGAGATTCTGACGGCCGTGGTCCCAGCCAACCTCACGACCAACTGAGAATCAGTGCCCTGAATTCTGACTAATTTTCAATCATCCTAGAAGTTGAGGGGAGAAGAAGAGAGTGTGAAGATTCCATGTTTTCATTCAGAGATATAAGATTTGGGGTGGGGGTTTGTTCACTCCATCATCCTAAACTTGGCTAGTTGAATATGAACGTAAATCTCCCAATCCATTATTTGCCACTGAATATGAGAGACAGGGTTAGTCAAATTATGAATTCACGATTTACTTGACATGATATGATTGATTTAAACTTGATACCATTAGTGAATTTACTTTTCAAAATATCCTGGGTGACCATCAAGCTACCTATTTTTCCACTGAGATTTATAAGATTTCTATGTCATATATTCTAAAATATTAGGATGGTCTATAACCAGGAACTGTTGGTTGACTGTACAACATACATTTCCTTACCTCCTTGCTAAGGGATTCCTATTTCATTCAAACATAGCTTATTCGAGTGCAATCATATGTTTCATGCTAGGCAGTCTGATCCTATTTTCAGCTCCACTCATGGATCTGATTGATCTAGGGGTAATAAAGGAGGCTTCCCACCAGTGATTGGACAGAGAATGGGTATGTCACCTTATTCTGGCCAATGAGAGATGAGAAGTCAGGGAGGGGCTTCTGAGAAAGGTTTACCTAATTCTCCGGAGAGGGCAAGAGGAGAGACTCTCTCTCCTCTTTCCCTAGAAAGTACTGTGTCCATAGGCAATGCCTGGAACCTGAGCTGTCATCTTATCTGTAGTTAAACTAATCATAAAGATGACCCAGACAAGTGGTGTCCAGAACCTGGATCCTTGCTGACATCATTAAGTCGCAGAATCAACCACCCTGAACATGCTCCATCTATGGATGTTTGTTTATGTGAGCTAATACCTCTCCTTACGGTTCAAGTCAGCTTGATTAAGAATATCTTGATTCTGAATGCATGCTACTGAAACCTTTTATCTGATGCTATTTTGTGGATGTGTTTCTCTCCCATCTCTCCTAAAACCGCTTTTCAACTTACATTTTCAAAATAAAAAAAAGCAGAGAGTGAGGACTGGTTCAAGATGGTGGAGTAGAGGGACATGTATTCACTCCCTCTTGCGAGAGCACTGGAATCACAACTAACTGCTGAACAATCGTTGACAGGAAGACACTGGAACTCACCAAAAAAGGTACCCCCACATGCAAAGACAAAGGAGAAGCTGCAATGAGACGGTACGAGGGGTGCAATCACAATAAAATCAAATCCTATAACTGCTGGGTGGGTGACTCACAAACTGGAGAACAATTATACCACAGAAGTCCACCCACTGTAGTGAAGGTTCTGAGCCCCACGTCAGGCTTCCCAACCTGGGGGTCCAGCAATGGGAAGAGGAATTCCCAGAGAATCACACTTTGAAGGTTAGTGGGATTTGACTGCAGGACTTCAACAGGACTGGAGGAAACAGAGACTCCATTCTTGGAGGGCACACACAAAGTAGTGTATGCATCAGGACTCAGGGGCAGGGAGCAGTGACCCTGTAGGAGACTGAACCAGACCTACCTGCTAGTCTTGGAGGGTCTCCTGCAGAGGTGGGGTGTGGATGCGGCTCACCATGGAGACAAGGACATGGGCAGCAGAAGTTCTGGGAAGTACTCCTTGGCGTGAGCCCTCCCGGAGTCCGGCATTAGCCCCATCAAAGAGCCTGTAGGCTCCAGTGCAGGGTTGCCTCAGGCCAAAGAACCAACAGGGAGGGAACTCAGCCCCACCGATCAGCAGACAAGTGGATTAAAGTTTTACTGAGCTCTGCCCACCAGGGCAACACCCTGCTCTACCCACCACCAGTCCCTCCCATCAGGAAGTTTGCACAAGCCTCTTAGATAGCCTCATCCACCAGAAGACAGATAGCAGAAGCAAGAAGAAATACAATCCTGCAGCCTGTGGAACGAAACCCACATTCACAGAAAGACAGACAAAATGAAAAGGCAGAGGACTATGTACCAGATGAAGGAACACATAAAACCACAGAAAAACAACCAAATGAAGTGGAGATAGGCAACCTTCCAGAAAAAGAATTCAGAATAATGATAGTGAAGATGATCCAGGACCTTGGAAAAAGAATGGAGGCAAAGATTGAGAAGATTCGAAAAATGTTTAACAAAGACCTAGAAGAATTAAAGAACAAACACACAGAAGAATTAAAGAACAAACAAACAGAGATGAACAATAAAATAACTGAAATGAAAAATACACTAGAAGGAATCAATAGCAGAATAACTGAGGCAGAAAAACGGATAAGCGACCTGGAAGACAGAATGGTGGAACTCACTGCCGCAGAACAGAATAAAGAAAAAAGAATGAAAAGAAATGAAGACAGCCTAAGAGACCTCTGGGACAACATTAAATGCACCAACATTCACATTATAGGGGTTCCAGAAGGAGAAGAGAGAGAGAAAGGACCTGAGAAAACATTGAAGAGATTAAAGTTGAAAACTTCCCTAACATGAGAAAGGAAATAGCCACCCAAGTCCAGGAAGTGCAGAGAGTCCCAGGCAGGATATACCCAAGGAGAAACATGCTGAGACACACAGTAATCAAACTGACATGAATTAAAGACAAAGAAAAATTATTAAAAGCAACAAGGGAAAAATGACAAATAACATACAAGGGAACTCCCATAAGGTTAACAGCTGACTTCTCAGCAGAAACTCTACGAGCCAGAAGGGAAGGGCACGATATGTTTAAAGTGAAAAGGGAAGAACCTACAACCAAGATTACTCTACCCAGCAAGGATCTCATTCAGATTCGATGGAGAAATCAAAAGCTTTACAGACAAGCAAAAGCTAAGAGAATTCAGCTCCACTAAACCAGCTCCATAACAAATGCTAAAGGAACTTCTCTAAGTGGGAAACACAAGAGAAGAAAAGGACCTCCAAACACAAAGCCAAAACAATTAAGAAAATGGTAATAGGAACATACATATTGATAATTACCTGAAATGTGAATGGATTAAAGGCTCCAACCAAAAGACACAGAATCACTGAATGGATACAAAAACAAGACCCATATATATGCTGTCTACAAGAGCAGACCGATCACTGAAAGAGAGGGGATGGAAAAGGATATTACATGCAAATGGAAATCACAAGAAAGCTGGAGTAGTAATTCTTATATCAGATAAAGTAGACTTTAAAATAAAGAATGTTACAACAGACAAGGAAAGACACTACATAATGATCAAGGGATCAATCCAAGAAGAAGATATAACAATTATAAATATATATGCACCCAACATAGGAGCACCTCAATACATAAGGCAAATGCTAACAGCTATAAAAGAGGAAATCGACAGTAACACAGTAATAGTGGGGGACCTTAACACCTCATGCCAAAGGACAGATCATCGAGACAGAAAATTAATAAGGAAACACAAGCTTTAAATGACACAATAGACCAGACAGATATGATATTTATAGGTCATTCCATCCAAAAACAGCAGATTACACTTTATTCTCAAGTGCACATGGAACATTCTCCAGGATAGATCACATCTTGGGTCACAAATCAAGCCTCGGTAAATTTAAGAAAATTGAAATCATATCAAGCATCTTTTCCAACCACAACGCTATGAGATTAGAATTACAGGGAAAAAACACAAACACATGGAAGCTAAATAATACATTACTAAATAACCAAGAGATCACTGAAGAAATCAAAGAGGAAATCAAACAATACCTAGAGACAAATGACAATGAAAACACGATGATCCACAACCTATGGGATGCAGCAAAAGCAGTTCTAAGAGGGAAGTTTATAGCAATACAATTCTACCTCAAGACACAAGAAACACCTCAAATAAACAATCTAAACTTACACCTAACGGAACTAGAGAAAGGAGGACAAAACCCAAAGTTAGTAGAAGGAAAGAAATCAAAGATCAGAGGAGAAATAAATGAAATAGAAACAAAGAAAACAATAGCAAAGATCAATAAAACTAAAAGCTGGTTCTTTGAGAAGATAAACAAAATTGATAAACCTTTAGCCAGACCCATCAAGAAAAAGGAGAGGACTCAAATCAATAAAATTAGAAACGAAAAAGGAGAAGTTACAACAGACACCACAGAAATACAAAGCATCATAAGGGAATACTACAAGCAAGTCTATGCCAATAAAATGGACAACCTGGAAGAAATGGAGAAATTCTTAGAAACGTATAACCTTCCAAGACTGAACCAGAAAGAAATAGAAAATATGAACAGACCGATCACAAGCACTGAAATTGAAACTGTGATTAAAAATCTTCCAACAAACAGAAGTCCAGGACCAGATGGCTTCACAGGTGAATTCTATCAAACTTCTAGAGAAGAGCGAAAACCATCCTTCTTAAACTCTTCCAAAAAACTGCAGAGGAAGGAACACTCCCAAACTCATTCTACGAGGCCACCATCACCCTGATACCAAAACCAGACAAAGATACTACAAAAAAAGAAAATTACAGACCAATCTCACTGATGAACACAGATGCAAAAATCCTCAACAAATTACTAGCAAACAGAATCCAACAATACATTAAAAGGATCATACACCATGATCAAGTGGGATTTATCCCAGGGATGCAAGGATTCTTCAGTATACGCAAATCAATCAATGTGATACACCATATTAACAAATTGAAGGATAAAAACCATATGATAATCTCAATAGATGCAGAAAAAGCTTTTGAAAAAATTCAACACCCATTTATGATAAAAACCCTGCAGAAAGTAGGCATAGAGGGAACTTTCCTCAACATAATAAAGGCCATATGTGACAAACCCACAGCCAACATCATTCTCAAGGGTGAAAAACTGAAACCATTTCCACTAAGATCAGGAACAAGACAAGGGTGCCCACTCTCACCACTATTATTCAACACAGTTATGGAAGTTTTAGCCACAGCAATCAGAGACGAAAAAGAAATAAAAGGAACCCAAATTGGGAAAGAAGAAGTAAAACTGTCGCTGTTTGCAGATTACATGAATTTGGTAAAGTAGCAGGATACAAAATTAATGCACAGAAATCTCTCACATTCTGATACACTAATTATGCAAAATCTGAAAGAGAAATTAAGGAAACACTCCCATTTACCATGGCAACAAAAAGAATAAAATACCTAGGAATAAACCTACCTAAGGACACTCCCATTTACCATGGCAACAAAAAGAACAAAATACCTAGGAATAAACCTACCTAAGGAGACAAAAGACCTGTATGCAGAAAACTATATGACACTAATGAAAGAAATTAAAGATGATACAAACAGGTAGAGAGATACACCATGTTCTTGGATTGGAAGACTCAACATTGTGAAAATGTTTATATTACCCAAAGCAATCTACAGATTCAATGCAATCCCTATCAAACTACCAATGGTATTTTTCACAGAATTAGAACAAAAAATTTCACAATTTGTTTGGAAACACAAAAGACCCTGAATAGCCAAGCAATCTTGAGAAAGAAAAACGGAGCTGGCGGAATCAGGCTCCCCGACTTCAGACTATACCACAAAGCTACAGTAATCAAGACAGTATGGTACTGGCACAAAAACAGAAATAGAGATCAATGGAACAGGATAGAAAGCCCAGAGATAAACCCATGCACATATGGTCACCTTATCTTTGATAAAGGAGGCAACAATATACAATGGAGGTGCTTACTGCATTTGGTCTCCTTTGGAGGTACATCCTCTAAGTCTGACACAGGAAAAAGTTAAAACTGTTCTGAATGAGTAATCCCCCTACCCCACCATCTTTTAACTCTGATTTATTCCTAAGCTGAAAGTATTTGGCACTAGTTGAGCTAAAATAAACTAACTCTTATGACATATCAGTAAATTACTGGCCGAAATAAAATCTAAAATTCCTCCAGAGTACTTCACATAAACGTCAGCAGAACAATTGAGTTGAGGTAAAATATTTTGTTGAAAGGCCCCCCCCCCAAATTCACCTGAAGGAATTTGTTTCCCTAATCTCTGACAATGTTTAATTTTCTTTCCACAATAATTAGAGAAAAAATCTCACTTGTATGTAAAATCCCCTCTTCTCTCAATTCTTCTTTGCCTCCCTTCCTTTTCCATATCTTTCCCAGAAAATGGAAATAAAAACATTAGGGAAATGTTTAAACTCTTAGCTAAATGATAGCCTCTCAAGATCTGGCTAAAAGAAATTATGCATTTACTCAGTATTCACAGCTTCTAGGTTAAAATTCTAGAAAGACAGAGTGTTATATTTCCAGTCTATCTATCTGATTTTCCTTTAGCTGACCCAAGAACAGGCTCAATTACTCCGAAGACTTCGTAACCAGGGCACATTTGGGAGAATAGTGATTTCTCAGCCCCTAATTAAATAGCCTTGAGGAACGAACATACACACACACACAGAGACACAAACACACCCCACTCAGTCATTGCACTTTTGCCCATTCAAAAACTTGTAAGAATGACTTCAGCTCCATTGTGCTTACGAGTTTGTCCTGCCTTTCTGTCACTTGAAATTCCAAAATGATACAGTCATTTTAGAAGCTAGAACTACAGTGTCCACACCACATGGAAAATCTTTAGGCCAACTTTTTCCGGGTTCACCACGAAATGAACAAGTCAACAAAATGTTGGGTGGCTCACAAGGCAATAAATTTTTCCTCTAAGATGTTATGGTATCATTTTCATATTTACTTCTTTTTTTAAAAATAGATATTCATTGGAGTATAATTGCTTCACAGTACTGTGTTAGTTTCTGTTGCACAACAAAGCGAATCAGCCATATGCATACACATGTCCCCATATCCCCTCCCTCTCGAGCCTCCCTCCTATCCTCCCTATCTCACCCCTCTAGGTCATCGTAAAGCACCAAGCCGATCTCCCTGTGTTATGCTGCTGAATTTTTTTAAGGGAAAAATATCTCTTAACTGCCTCTTCCTTTTGTTGAGAAGCAATTTTGAAATTATCTGGTGGTTTGATAAATTTCTCTTATTTTTCTCAACCTTCCTTCAATTGTGCCAGTATTTTTCAGGCCACTCTCCTTTCTAGATGCAGGAGAAAAAGAAAGATTGCACTTGGATTAAGAAAATCGGGATCAACCCCAACTCTGCATTTATTAGCCACGTGGACCGTGGCTGGTCCTGGAGTCCCTCTGAGCCCAGTCGGCTTATCTGTAAAACAATGACATAAATAACTATAGCATGAGTAGAGGATTCAAAGAAATGGGGGTTTGTGAAGAAGGCTTTCTAAGTGCCAAGATGCTGCACATAGGTATTTTTTTATTCAGACACATCTGTGTGATGAGGAATATTTGGCAAAAGAATGCACTGGCCTTCTTCCTCTAGGAAGAAAGGGTGCTGTCTCATTTATCAGCACTCCATGCTATAAGGACAAATGTCTTCCCACTCTGATCTCCAGAAAACTCTCCTTCTCAACATTCAGAACCATCCTAGTCCAGTTCCCAGAAGATAACGCCACTCTTACCATTTTTGGAGCTCCGTCTACTAGTAACATCTCCCTACCACTTCATTTTCTTTCATCTCTCTGCCCCTTGTCTTGTTCTCCTCTGCTTCTTATCATTAAGGCTCCATCTCCTTTCCTGACCAAAGGAGGATAGGCTGCTCCTTGTCACACCTCCCATGACTTGGGGGTAGGGGTAGATGACTAGGAGGTGATGAAATACTCTCTACTCTCCTCTGCAGCTTCTAGGTTCCTGCCTCACCAATATGCAATTATACTCTTAGTTTTTAAGTCTTTATCCATAAGCTTATGCCTCTCTCCTTTGCCATTCATTGTTGTTACATCCTGGGACACTTTCTCAGGACCTTTAAGACCCTGAGCATCCAACACAATCTTCCCTTTCAGTGGCTATCATCCTTTAAGGCTCTAACAACCCTATCGAAACCCTTTCTGACACCACACCTCCCAGATCCTTGTCCTTTAGGGCACTAAGAACTCATTTCTTTGGCACTTCGCCTACAAGGAAGCATCACAATACACTTAACCATTGATTGCTACCAAAATCTCAAACTGTGAGAGTCCTCGAAGAAGTCACAACCTCCTGACCTTTCAACTCTTCCAAATCCTAACTCCTCCTACAGCTCTTTCCTCATCATGACACCCACTTCTTGACCCCTCCCTGCTTTCCCAGTGGATCACCATCTGTGGTCAAACAATAGGCCCTGAAAGGTGTCCATGGCCTAATCCCTGGAACCTGTGAATATGCTACATGATATGACAAAAGGGATTTGCAGATGCAATTGAATTAAGGATATTGGGATAGAGAGAGAATCCTGGATTATCCTGGAAGCCCCAATGTCATCATGAAGGTCCTTATAAGAAGTAGATAGGAGGAGCAAGGCCAGACAAGGTGACATGAGGATGGAAGCAGAGATTGGAGTGATGCAGCCACAAGCCAAGTAATGTCAGTGCCCTCTAGAAGCTAGAAGAGGCGAGAAACAGATTCTCCCTTGGAGCCACCAAAGGAACCAGCCCAGACACCATAATTTCAGCCCAGTGAAACTCATTTTGGACTTCTGACCTCCAGAACTGTAAGACAATACATTTTCAATTTAATCCCCTAAACTTATGGTAATTTGCTACAGCAGTGAGAGGAAACTAATACACCACTCACGCAGCTGAATGCGCTCTTAACCCAGTTCTGAGAGTGCCAATAATCAATAATTTCAGTTTTGCCCTTATCTTCACCCTAGAATTCCTCTTGTTTGGGGCCTTCCTGGATTCCTGCCCTGCCATTCTCCAACTCTGATTGACTGCTATCCTAATGATGGATTTTTTCATTCCTGCTCATCAGTTTCTAAATGATGTTGGAACAGATCCCAAACTAGTTAACTGGGGTCATTTATAAATCACTGGGTTTTAGATTTTTTTTTTTCCTTTAAGATTTCTCACTAGTGGCTTAGTAACAGAAGGTACAAGTATTTCTCCTCTGCCTGGGATCCCAAATCCATCTCCTCCCACTTCACTGTTAGATGAACTCACCTTTTCTGAGGTTAAGATCATCTACAGCCTTTCAACTTTGCTTCTATCTTTACTCCTTTTTCTTACCTCTTGTCTCAAAATCAGCACCTTTTCTCCTTCTCCAATCCACATCCTCTCCATGCCACCTGGATCTCATACCATCCCACATATTCCTCAACTTCACTCCACCCATTAGCTTCTGGCATTGGAACACATACAGAGGGGTCATTAGCTCCACTCCTTGTGCAGGGAAGCAACGTCTAAGCCATGCAGCGTAAATCATTCTCTAGCTTTTCCAAAAGATCTCCAGAGCTAGGAATCCATATCTTCTTTTACTTCCCCCTCTATTGTTTGCTTGCCTTAAAAATCAAGAAGTTCTCAAGTGGGAAAGAATATTCAGTTGTTCAGCCTTTCAGAGACACACAGGAAAAATGGTAAACATAATGACATTAATAGGAATTCTCTGAGATCATGCAGATTGAAAATTTCTATACCAATGTCTTCATAAACATAAAATGATTCTTTGTTTTGTTTTGGAAAATAGAGGCCCTCTTCCCAGGAGTCCTAAAGAACTTTGTGTTTTATGTAGTAAGCACTAGCTGTTTATTGAATTAAATGGTCAAAGCAGCTCATTGAAATGGAAATTTTCCATGAGCTGATCGTCACGGGCCATAGAACTCTTAGCCCAAATAGCTGGATCTGCCTTCAGGTAAGAATCTCTCCATCTCTGTCTCGGTAAGTTGGTTACAAAATATCATTTTCCTCAGTGTATAACCTTTATCATATGGCTTCCCATTGTTGAAAACACAGTTATCTGCTTTCTACTGCTGACACTATCATATTCTTGTTATAGGTTTCAAAAACCTCACGTAATAGTTCAAACAATTTTTTGCTGGCAATGGAAGCCCATGGATGAAGAGAAAGAAGCATACAAGGGAAAAGTGATTTTAGAAAAACAACTGACTTTATGTAGACGTTAAAGATGCCAACATTTTTGGGGGAAAAAATCTTGCTTATTTTAAAATGTCTAACATTATTCTAGCCAAATAAATACAGAACTAAGCTCTTGTAGAAATATAATCCTTGTGGAAAAGATATAGATTTTTTTCATATAGCTATTTACTTTTTCCTTAAATTAATTGCATGTGTATGTAAAGTCCACAAGACCTATACTTTAAAAACATATTAAATATATTAACCTTCTCAAAAATTATATTTTCAATGAATTTACATATATGTGAAATATGTAAGCCATTTCAATGACAGTGTAAGAATACGTTAAAAACCCAATTTATGAAAATATCTTTAAAAAATTATGAAGTGTAAAGAAGAGAAGCAATATAGAGTAGCAAAAAGAAAGTACATGTATAAGTCAAGCTGATCTGGATTTTAATCTTTATCACTCACTATATAACATTTAACAAGCTCAATCCCATTAATACCCAAAATTGGGTATAATAAATTCAGAAAATATGAATGACAGACATCATTCAGTATGGTTAATATATATAATAGGTTGATATTAAGAAACCTTCCAAATGTATCTCACCCTGGTTATAAACCAAAAAGATAATTGTTCAGGAGATGTACAATTGTCTGGAAAGTAAAGTCCTAATAAAACCCTAACATAACAGGAAAATGAATTGACGTGGATAGGTCAGTAGTGCTATAGACATACAATACAGATCATTGATGTGTTTGCCTTAAAATAATTTGGGCTAAAAATGAAGTTGTTTTCATAAAGTGAAGCTTAGGTATATTTTAACATTTTACTCTGGCATCATTATCATATGGTATTTGAAGAGAGAAAAATAGGTATATAATTTTGAAATAAGGAAATGAAAAAAATTTTTAAATGGGGACAATAATAACGTAATTCTCATCTTCCAAGGCTATTATGGCGCTTAAATGAGTCATAGCTTCTCCGAAAACCTGGGTTTCCCCTCTTCCTTCTGTTAGATAGGAATAATTCTTTCTTCCTCAAGAGTGCCCAACACAATGCTTTGAACAAAGCGGACATTCAGTAAATGTTTGCTAAGTAAATCAATGCCTTGAAAATCATTTGACAATGTATAATATCTGCTTTCCTCCATACTGAGAAAGAAACCCCTCAAAATCAATCAGGTTACTTATTTCCCTTCACATAAGAACTGCATCTCAATTTATTTTGGAGAACCTTACACTTTGAGTTTCTAAGGTTTTCATTCAAATTATTTATCTTATATGGGGCTTTGGAACCATGTGACTAAAAAAAAAGAGATATCAAACTTTAAGGAAAAGAAAAGCACATCATCTTATCCATGCTGCTTCTGCAGAAGATTTCATACACTTGGCCTTTGATAAACATGTCTTTCCAAAGTGCTATTCCTGATTCTACTCTAGCATGGCTTTCCCAAGACCAGAACCAGCTCATGAAACAGTCCAATCAGGGAAGGGTGACTGGGCAGTTCTCAGCCCTCCTCCTTGGTGCTCCTTACTGCCCTGCAGGAACCAGTCCCTTAGCGTCCTCCTCGGGTCCCTCTCTGGGATCTGGGCAGGGACTGAAGGGGGCATTTCCCTCCCATGTACTGACGGCAGACCATGTGCAGGGGCTCCACAAATATCATCAACTTCCATCCTTCCAACATCCCTAGGGGGAGCCCTCCTCCATTTTACAGCTGAGACACATTTGGGGTTCAAACAGTTTCAGTAATTCACATGCCCATGCCACATAAACAGTAAGGATGACAACTGCTTTTTTTCCCCCTAAGATATAGTTTATATACCATAAAGTTCACCCTTTTAAAGTACAGTTCAGTGGTTTTCAGTGTATTTACAGTGATGTGCAACCATCACCACTATCTAATTCGAGAGCATTTTCATCCCTCTAAAGAGAAACCCCATACCCAGAAGTAGTCACTTCTCGCCTCTCCCTCCAGCCCTAGGCAACCACTATTGTACTGTTTGTAGCTTTTCTGTACCTTTCATATAAATGGAAACATACAACATATGGTCTTTTGTGACTGGCTTCTGTCACCTAGGATAACGTTTTCAAGATTCATCCACGTGGTAGCATGCATTTGAACTTTGTTCCTGTTTCTGGCTGAATAATATTCCATGACACACAAAAAAATATTTTTAAGCATTACATTGTTAAACAAAAACTGTTTGTGGTCATAAAGTTCAAACACCATGAGGCAGAAAGATATAAAGAAGAAAACACCATTTCTCAACTATCAGATTGGCCAAAAGCTAAAAGTTTTATAATACTCTGTGCTGCCGAGGCTGTAGGAAAGCAGCATTCAAGTGTTTCTAGGGCAAGGATGATAAACTGGTTCATTCTTTATGGAGGGCAATTTGGTAATATCTATTAGAATTATAAATTCCCCTTCTGGAAATTCATTCTATAGATACATCAGCACATATGCGAAACAATGCATTTGTTTCAACATCATTTGTTGTAGCAAAAGACAGGAAGCCACATTACAGTACACTACTACTGAAGTGGTTAAATAAATGATGGTACGCCATACAGTGCAATACTCTAAAGATTGAGAAAGTTCCTTACATACCAATATGGAAAGTTCTCTAAGATACTGTCATACCTGAAAGAAGAAGGTGAAGAATACTACATATAGAAAGTTTTTTAATAAAGAAAGGGAGTAAAGTAGAATGCATATATTTATACTTTATATGCATGAAGAAACTCTGGAAGGATAACAAGAAGCTACTCATTGTGCTTACCTGTTTCGTGGAAGAGGTCACAACATTATGACTGGGGCATAAGTTGGGAAACACTTTTGGCTGTGCATATACATGCCGTGGTAGGCAAAATTCTAAAAATGCCCCAAAGCTTCCTGTCTCCTGACTACTTACTCAAACACTCACCTAGGTACTGCTGTGAAAGGACTGTGCAGATGGAATTAAGGTTGTGAGTCAGTTGATCCTAAAGTAGGAAGATTTTCCTGGAATATCTGAGCGGACCCAATGGAATCACATGAGCCCTTAAAGGCAGAGAGGAAGGCAGAGGAGTCAGTTGAGAGATGACGAAAGGGGGTAAGAGAGACTTGACCCACTGTTTCTGGAGGGGGCCACTAAGAAAGCAAGAGGAAGGATGCAAGCAACTGCTAGTAGCAGAGAGTACTCCAACTGACAGCCAGCAAGGAAACAGGGACCTCAGTACTACAACCACAAGGAATCAAACTGGCCAACATCCTGAATGAGCCTGGAAGCACATTTTCCCCCACAGCCTCTTTAGGAGAGCCCAGGTAGCTGACAGCTTGCTTTCAATCTTGTGAGCCCCTGAGCCGAGAAACCAGCCAAGCCACCTTGGACTTCTAACCCACAGAGCTCTGAGATTTTGTGGTGTTTTAGGCTGCAGTGTTTGTGGTAATACATTACAGCAGCAATAGGAAACTAATACATATATGGCTGTACTGCTTATCTTTTTATGATAAATAAAGATTTAAAGTTAAAGAAAATCCAAATAGACCTCACTAAGATAGCTGAAAATAAGGTTATCTTTCCAGGAGCGTAACTATCAAGTCAAAAGTTCATGGTACTTTTCTTTGTTTCGTGTGCCTACACTTAAATAATTTCAGTCTGAAATCACAATTTTGATAAAAATCCCCTGGGCAGCAAGTCTGTCTTATAAAACCTGAATGGTAGGCTTGTTTTCCCAAGGCCCTCTGTCTCCTAAATCTAATGTCTTCTCTAAAAACTAAAATGCCAGGATATAAACACAGTTTATTTAATTCTTAGTTAGAACTGATAAAATTAAATTAATAGACTCTAAAGAGACAGACACTTGGCTTAAAGGAGAATGTTTGCCTTCTCTAATTGAAATGTCTAAAGGTTAAGCCTGCACTTTGTCTAACATTTAACTACACGTTTCTTCCCTTTGGTATTGGGTATGTTCCAGAGTTTTGTTAAAGGAGTTTATTGTTCCTCCATGGAAAAAAAAATGGTCAAATAAGTGGTCTTTAATACAGAATTAAGATGAAAGCTCCAAGGACACCAGTTCTCTTTATTATCATTTAGCTCTTTATAGCTAAAAACTTTGTATGAAAACAAAAACCTTCCAAAATTAACTACCTTCCATGAGAAAAAGCAAAAATCGATTTCCTTTCTAATTTGTTAGAAGTTAAATTAATCTCACTGTTGAGAAAAACCTACCAATTAATGTCACTGTTAGGGAAAATCTACTTATTTTCAAAACTCTCTTCTAAGACCTGCATCTACTTCTTGCTACCCACTGTTGGTCAACATCTATCACAGTGGTTCTCAACGAGGGGCAATTCTGCTCCATGGGGCACCTTTGGCAATGTCTGGAGATATTTTTGGTTGTCACAACCGGGGGGTGCTACTGGAATCCAGTGGGTAGAGGCCAGGGGTGCTCTTCAACATCCTATAGTACACAAGACAGCCCCACAACAGAGAATTGTTTGGCTTCCAAATGTCAACAGTGCTGACGTTGAGAAATCCTGGTCTAGATGAATCTAGAAGGACGGCTTGGTAATGAATAAAGATGTGAGGTTCTCCATTTAGGAGAAACAGGGAAAGCCAAGTTAGTACAGGATGGTCATAAAAGGGAGAAAGAAAGAAAAGAAAGAAAGGAAGAAAGGAAGAAAGGAAGAAAGGAAGAAAGGAAGGAAGGAAGAAAGGAAGAAAGGAAGAAGGGAAGGAAGTTCTTTCCTTCTAAGTTTCCCCCAAACTGAATTGAGTATCATTATTAAATTTAAATTTATTAAAAAGAAAGTCAAATTTAAAGTTCAGTGCCGCAATCACACTAGCCACACTGCAAGCCACATAGGACAAGTGAGTACCAGGTTGGGAGCATGAATTCAGACAATATTCCTGGGACATAGTTCTGAGGAAGGCTTAATCAGCAAGGTTGACTGCTATGAAACAAGACTGCTGAGCGATCACTAAGGAAAAGGACATGACTTTCTTACTAGTGTATCATGGGTGACCTCTGAGATACAAGCTTTCAGTGAACAGATGAACTTTAACGAAGATTTCAAGGAAGATTGTTTTGAAGGAGTAAGAACAAACGTTCATTTTTATTTACTTATGTTTATTTCATTTGTTTGTTTTCTTGCCTTTTTAGGACAAGGAAAACTGGATTGGTTATGCTAATAAAATGTGCTTATACTAATAAAATGACCACCAAGCAGTCTCAAGTCTCATTGTGCAAAAAGTTCTCCTCTGAAATAGTGAGAACTTCAAATAATTTCAGAAAATTTTCACAACTCAAGCAATCACATAGGAAGGGGCATTTATCATGTATGACCTTTAAAGTGAGGTATAAACTGTTTCGTGAAAAAAGAAATGATCTAGCACAAAAAAGATATGCTTCTCTCCTTGTTCCTCTTATACCCAGTTGTAAAGTCCAGTTCATGAAATATAGAAAAAACAAAAGGTGATTAAATCTAAATAATCAGCCAACTGGGGTGAGGGGAGTGCAGAAAGGAGAGTGTTTTGGTTACACTGGTGTCTGGCATGAAGAGAATCAATTGGTAAACTGATTCGCTTTTGTTTTTTCACTCTTCAGCAGCATTTTCTGAATGGTATAGAGAGCTTAAGTCTGATTTCCCCATTTGAAACCAAAATGGATTGGCATGACAACTATTTCTTTGAGTAAAGCATAAAAAAATAATTTATTCAACTGCTTGCTTCCTCCATCCTGGACAGCTGGTTGCCATCCTGGACCGTGAACTGTCATTCTGGACCTGAGAAGCCCTTCCTTCATGGGGAACCTGGGCTGCTCCCGTGACGCCACACGGCCCTTGAGGGGCATGCTCTGTGGCTCCTTGGAAGGGATATGCGAGCTGGAAGGTTGCTACGGAGCAGCAGACGTGAGTCACTCCCTCTTGGAAAGCTCAACTGCTGTAAACAACCATAGATGGCAGATTTCTGGGAGGGAGTCTGCTCATCCAGTCTCTAAAAAGGGAACACTTTTGCCCAGACCCTTGAGAGCATTTGGTTCTAGCACTCTCTTGGCTTTGGGTTAGAGAATCTAGCTGAGTAAGATCTAATCAATATCATCACGCATTCGCTCTCTTTAAAGTCACTGACATGCCAGCCTGGGGGCGAGAATTGAAGCCCAATGCCACATGCGCTTCCGCCTCTGTAGGTTGGTTAGCTTTGCCTTATGTCACACCGTCGCATCCTAAATAGGTCTACAAAGTCATGCGGATAGATCCGCATGTTCTATGTAACTACTGGAAAATAAATAAAACACCATCTTCCCGATGTGAGACCTACAGCATCTGCCATGTAAAGGGAGAGTATTCTATTATTCTTGGTGAAAAAAGTAGATATTACATAGAAGATATTCACATAAACAATTCTACTTCCAACTCATTAGTAGCTGAATTCTCCCGCCATGCTATGCTCTCCTGCTGATTTTGCAAGTCAACAGCCCTCAGTCTGTCTCTCCAGTCCCCGCCTGCCCCCCCAACCCCCGCTTCAAGACTTTGACTCGACACAGACTTCTGTCTCTCTAATCCCTGCCCATCCACCACCTTGTCCAACATTTCAGAAGGACACCACAGGATCTTGGCATTGAGCTTGTGAAAAGTTGCCAGGCCTATCTGTATCAATGCCCCTACTGAATGCTCATACAATGAAATTGGAGCTCAGTATGAAAAACCCCATCGCTTTCATAAATGCTGTGATAACACTCATTACACCAACACAGAGCAAGAGAAAGGTGCTCAGACTTAATCCGTTTTAATCTTAGTTATTTCCTAATATAAAAGACTGTGGGACTTTTCACATTCTTTTGGAAGGATTAGTGAAGGCAAACATGAATAACAAATTGACATTTCTGAGTTTTGGAAGAGCCAAAAGCAATACAAAAGGAAGGCAGACAGATCAAATTTCTGAGCAGAATTATTTTTCTAAGCGGAGTTTAACAGTTAACATTAGGAACAAATGTTAAACAGCTCTGCACAGTTATTTTTCTGTACCTGGAACACATTTTGCCAAACAGTTGAAATGACAAGTTTGAAAGACACATCTTGATGTCATAGAGACAAAGGAACTTCGTCTATGTGACAGGCATGAGAGAACTTTTTTAAAAGAAGAGTTTCTTGGATAAAAATTTTTATATTCCTTCAGTCACTTAGTTGTCTGAGCTATTCCAAAGCTAACGGTGTCTATTACTTTTCTAGTGAAGAATATGTGGATTCCTTTCAAATCATTGAATACTGGCATTAAGAGATTTTGAAATAATCTACTTTGGCCTCTTCATTTCATCGACAAGGAAAGCAAGATCTACGAAGAATCTCCAAGCCATGCAATGTCACAAAATCAGAGATCCATGACAGTTTAGGACTAGTACGCTGTTTTTTGATGATGCATTCCACGATCTTTTCTCATTGTCCCTTTCCTCGAGAACATTCTTTATTGTTGTATAGTATTAACTTCCTCCTCCATTATAACCCCATTCCAATTTGCTTCAATGTACCTTGAATCAAAATAGCAAGAACAAACTGGTTCTTGTGGTTTTGCTTGTCTTAATGCCCCCACTGAGGGCACTGAGAAATGCTGTGAGGATGGGTTCCACCCAAGCACTTTGAAAGCAATTCATGTCTAACTAATAGAATTGTAAAATGAAAAGATCCCTAAGGGACTAGTTCCAAGATGGGATTCTGGGTCTTAACACACTCCACCTTCACCCTTAATCCTAGACGTGGGGTTCAGTCTAAAGCCGGGTTTCTCGACTCTAGCCCTATTGACTTTGGGGGCTGGATGAGTCACTGATCTTGAGTGCTGTCCTGTGCGTTGCTTAGGAGGCCTAGCAGCATCCCTGGCTTCTACCCATTGGATGCTAGTAGCACCCTCCCATTGAGTGGTGATAACCAAAAATGTCTTCAGACATTCCAGATGTCTCCTTGGGGGGGCTAAAATCAGCCCAGATTGAGAAACACTTGACACAAAATAGGAACAAAAGCCGAGATGAAAAGTGCGATAAAAAGGAACTCACTGGCACCTTCGGCTATGAACCTTCTTTAGCTCTAAAGCCACTTAAATGTTTTGGTTGAAAAAAAAGGAAACTTGTTTTAATAACCCTATGCCTTTCCTCACTCCCCCTACACTTCTGCCTTCAAAGTGTATTTCTGTTGCCATGAAAACAGAGCCTGCCTGTTTGTAATTATAATATTACTCTGTAGCAAATTTCAGAAAGAACCAATTGGTGCACTTCCAACCTTCAATTCACTCTCTCCTCTTCTCCATTCCTTAGCGGGGAGTTTGGAGAGAGGGGAGGAATGAGAGGAGAACGCTTCCGTACGCTCAGCTCTGGCCTCGTTCTGATGCCTACACTCAGTACCAACCTCTCAGGTCTCCAGGACCTGCCCACCAAACTTCAAGCACCACCCTGGCTCTGCCCCAACTTCATGCCACGACAAGGTTCTCATCTGCTCAGCATTTTCACCCAAGACCACAGAACTTTGGTGAGAGATGGTCAGGACTCAACCATAGTGATGTGATGAAGGAAGGGAGGGAAGAGGTAGATAAGCCATTCTTAATCAAAAATGAGTTAGGATATTTTATTTGTAGCTTGGGTTACTTCTTAGAATATACCAATGATAGCCGTGCTGCAGAAATTTAATAGACATGTTTAATAGACGTGGTGCTTACATAATTTCTTCTCTGGCTTTTCATAGATTGAGATATAAATAATAAAATGCTCAAATCTGAAGTGTAAAGCTCCATGACTTTTTACATATGTATACATTCATATCACCGCCTCCCAGATCAAGACCGCATTACCCTAGGTTTCCCTGCCTCCAGTTAAAACCCACCTGCCACCTCCCAAGGCAAGCAATATGCTGATTTCTATCAATGAAAGTTAGCTCTGCTTTTTTATAATTAAGTTGCACAATATGTACTCTTTGTAGCTTTTTTCCCACATAACGTTTCTAAAGTTCATGCATATACTTATATGTGTCAGTGGTTTGTTCTTTTTTGTTGCTATGTAGTATTCCATCATGGAGATATACCACAGACCCTGTTAATGGATATCTGTGGGGTTTTAAAAAATATTTTGGGACCATTCGTAAAGAAAATGTATGCAAGGCTTTGTTCGGATATATGCATGTGGTTCCCTTGGGTGTATAACTAGGAGTGAAACTCTAATATTAACGAATAGAAAATATCAATCATTAAACTGAAGTTTTTATATCAGTATAAAGACTTAAAGGACACAACGATCATCACTCATTTATTTTGCCTAAAGGAAAAATAGATGAACTTTTAAATTATGTATCAAGAAAAATATATACTAACATAGCTAACAGTAGGGTGAACACAGAATGTGTCTTGAAACTGGGAAACTTTTCAGAGTACAAAGGGCACTGTTAATATTTGCACTGGGGCCATTTAACCCGGAGTTGCCTGAGAAAACTAAATCTTACAGTCATTCAAGCTAATTCTGACTGAGAAGATGAAAGCTAGGGCCAGGTATCTAATGCCAACTTCAGAATCAAGTTCCTTTTTTGACCTTGGCCAACTTGTTTAAACCCTTGTCCTTTAATCACGACATTGGTCAGAATCTTTTCCACTGAAATTTTACGAATACTTCATTAAGTGGCAAGTCATAAATCATAAATCTCAAATCCAATAGAGCTGTCTAGGAAGAACTGAGGGCTGGAATGCAGACTTCCAGGGTTGAGGTATACGCTTTCAAGAGCTTGGCTATACCCGCATCTAAAGTGCCACTCAATTAATTTATGAGGTTCTCGCTTCTTTTTCATTTTCTCTTTCAGTTCTGAAGGCATTCTAACTTAAGAATAAGTTTAGTCTAGCCACATATGCTCTATGTTATTTCACTGAAAAGAAGTGAACTGCAAATTACATCAGCGGTTGCTACGCGTTTGGCAATATCTTTCTTCTTCATGCTTCAGTCACTGGACTTACTGTGTGATGAGAATCCCAGAAGCCCAGTGCGACAGTGCCTGAAATCTCGACTAAATCAAATACCATGAAATTGTTTCATCAAGCTGATTCTCAACATTGGATGGGAGGGGGTGAGAGTCACCCCATTGAAGCTGCTGTTCTTAGGCTCACATGACAAAACAATGCTTTATTTCTACAGTGTTTAAAAGTGTGAAAGCTACACAAGACAATAACCATAAATTAGCAACGCCTTTTGAAGGTGAAGGACTGCCAGGTTTTACAGGCATTTAAAACTACATTTGTTGAAAGACGGAGAAAGAAAGCGGCACCCCTTGAAAGGAAAACAATGTATACTGGCCACATTTAGAATGTCCTCAGATTTGCTGTACCAAAATGATAAGTTGCATAGAAAGAGTAAATTTAAGTGGAATAACGATGATCTGATACTAAGGAAACTGTGCTTCCTACTGCAGAAAAGCAGCCACTCCAAGTGAATTCACTGGCAGTCGGAGCCTGTTACAAATTTACAGGTTAGAACGAGGACTAGAAATACAGGACAAGATTAGAAAACTGAGATAATACTTGTAACATGAATTCCTTGTGGAACAAGCCTTGTTTTATAAAATCATTATCTTAATGTTAAGTTCATCTTTTCTAACAGTTTTGGCTGAGTCTGTACCTTCTAAAAATTAACCAATGTGGTCACATTTTTGCACTAAAAAAAATCCCTATCTACGCTAATATACAACCCAGTAATCATACTCCTGGGCCTCTATCTACAAGAAATGAAAATTCACGTCCACATAGAAACGTATACACAAATATTCACAGCAGCTTTTCTGGTATTAGTCAAAAAGGGGAAGCAACCCAAACATCCATCAACTGATGAACAGATAAACAAACTGGTATGTCCATACCATGGAATACGACTTAGCAATAAAAAGGAACAAAATCTTGATACATGCAACAATTTGGATGAGTCTCCAGATAATTATTCTAAGTGGGGGAAAAAATCTCAAAAGGCCACGTACTGCATAATTCCTTTTTTTTTTTTTTTTTATGCGGTACGCAGGCCTCTCACTGCTGTGGTCTCGCCCGTTGCGGAGCACAGGCGCCGGACGCGCAGGCTTAGCGGCCATGGCTCACGGGCCCAGCCATTCCGCGGCATGTGGGATCTTCCCGGACCGGGGCACGAACCCGCGTCCCCTGCATCGGCAGGCGGACTCTCAACCACTGCGCCACCAGGGAAGCCCCATAATTCCATTTATATAAAATTATCAAAATAGAAAAATTATAGAGCTGGAGAAGAATTTAGTGGTTGCCGAAGGTTCGAGATGGTAAAGCACGAGTGGGTGTGACCAGAAGGGGGTGGAGCATGAAGGAGCCTCGTGGTCATGGAACATTGGGTATCTTGACAGTGGTAGTGGCTACACGAATTTACATTATGTGATGGAATATGGAAGAGAACGATACCCACACATGGCACCAATGTCGATTTCATGACTTTGACACTGTAGTGTATAGTGTCAAATATCTATATACATAAGATATAACCACTGGAGGAAACGGGGTATATGGTACATTGGATCTCTGTATTATTTTTGCAGCTGCCTGTAAATTGAATTATTTCAAAGTAAAATCTTTTGAAAAACGTACAGCCACATTTATGTCTGAACACACACACACACAGGTTTTGCCCCCTACCTTTTGAGTCATTACCTCCTAGGAAAAAATCCTTCCTAAGGTCAATTTTCATAAGTAAGAAATAAAATCACCATTAATGGCAAAGAGGAAAGTTTTCACGCATTTCTGACACCCAAAAATCAACCAATTTATGCTAAGGCAACACCAAGTCACATTAAATGAACCCAATCACGTCAGTACTGTACACAAGTTGTTATAACATAACAAGGAAATGGTCTTCTAACTCCTCACTAACAGAATTGTCTATCTGTATGTGTTTCACTCTTTCCCAGCAGTTATGTACTGTGCATGCAAGTCTGTAATCATAATGCCTGCACTTGACACTGTTAAGCAATTGTGCATTTAGTTAAAAAAAAATAAAAAGAAGAGCAATGACAAAACCATCAGTGATAACAATACAGATGGTGCCTGAGATCATCATTATTTGAAACAAGAAAGCCGGGCATTTTCTTGGAGGAAGAGGTGCAAGATGCCATGTGCCTGTTCCCTTTCTACGGCACACAGCCGCCGGAAGGCAGGGTGAATCTAGCCCATAAATGTAAGTAGGAATATCAGACCAAACTCCCCTGAAAAGTCCAATTCTTATAACCTGAATGGCATAAATTGAAAAGAAAGGCTGAAATGGTATATGACTAAATCTTCAAGGCAACTTGCAACTGGATGTTAAAATTATGAGGAAGTTTGTTTCTCATATATTTTTTTACACTTTCCACATTCATATTCTACTTATAAAATCAATTTTTGAAATATATGTAACTACTGTATAGCACAGGGAACTATATTCAATATCTTGTAATAAGCTATAATGGAAAAGAATCTGAAAAATAATATTTTCTATATATATACATGTGTATATGTGTAATAGAACCACTTTGCTGACACCTGAAACTAACACAACACTGTAAATTAACTAACTTCAGTTAAAAAATGGTTTAAAAACGTACACATACACACTGCTATGTATATATGTACACATATCTGTGCGTACACACCTATAAATGGCAGTGCTCACCAAGGGTCCTTGATCTGAGACGGAATGGTGGTAGACACTTGCTCCCTCCAGATCCCCTGAAGTCCTTTTCACTCCTTCTGGGCCACCTCCCCTGGTTTTGGTACATTTTGGCCTCCAGTGACTGCACGCAGCACTGCCCTTGGACCAGGGGAGCTACTTCGGCTACACCACATCCTGACATACCTGGTAGTTGACCCTTAGCTCATGACTAACAAGAGGAGAGCACGTAAACAAACACAGCTCCAGGCACCAGAGGAGGGGGCAGCCTGTGGGGTGTAAGTTGCTCTTGGAGCTACCCCGTGGCCCAGCAGAAGGAAGATGCGACTTTGCTTGCCATTGCATCCCTGCTTGGCTTCAGCCCTGGCTGCCTGCTCCCCCGATCCCTTCAGCCGCATCACCTGCAAGTGTTTTCTTTACCACTTACATATTAATCCTCATTTCAGAGTTTCTGGGGACCAAACTGAAAACAAGACTACTTTTCACATTAAAAATTTTCTGAAGCCAAGGCATATCTTACAACTGAAATGAACATTTAATGCAGCTTTTGTTCTTGAAAGATCTGTTATTAAATCCATGTTGCATCCTATAATTGATGACATCTAAGATTATAAGCTGTGTGAGGGCAAGGTGGGTCTATTTTATTCTCCACTGTGCATCCAATGCCCCAAACATTGCCTCAAACATATTTTACTCATTAAATTTTTGTTGAATTAATGGATCAAAAAATATAGTTTTATAATGTCTTGTATTATTATTCAAGTGATGAATTTTCTTGATGGTAGGGCATGAATCATGTCTGTATTTATGCTTTCCATAATACTTAACACAAAGTCTTGTCCAAATTCAGCACCAACAAATGTTGACTACAATTGGAACACAGATGCAAAAAAATTTTACAGAGGGAAAAATACGTATAAAACTAGGAAAAAGCAGGAGAGAGAAAAAAAGGAAAGGGAAAGAAGAGTTGGGGACAATAGGAATAAAGAAAGACTAGAGGGGTGAAATCACAAGAAATGACAAGTGGCAGGTCAACTTTCAAGTGACAACAAAGAAGAGATTACAAAAACCATAATGGCTGGGAATAAGATGTGAACAGGAGGCATCTGATCTACATCGAATTTAAGCAGGAAGAGTACACGCTTGTTTGTTTTTTTAAGACCAGAAAATTAAAATCTGGAATAGATCTCCCAGAGTATGCAAAATTCCCCATCCAGCAACTATGGACAGGAAGTAAGAAGACGCCCTAACACGGCACCATAACACAATGGTTTGCAGAGCTCACCACAATGCCAGGGACTTCTAGACACAACCATAGTATGAGAAGACTCTGAAAGCCAGGCTGGCAACACTGGGCATCCATATTCTTTGGGCCAACCAACGAGCACTCAAGTGCCCTTTCATCTGTCCTTCACCACGGCCAATCTTCAGGACTGAGTCATTCTTCTCTAGTATTCTTTAAAGACAGCCAAGCAGACATGGGGATGCTATTTGCAGTTTGGTGAGGACCTGATCAAAGGTAAGGTGACTTTTGAAGCTGTCCTGCATTAAGAGGTGTCTAGATAAGACAATAGTGTAGAGGAACAAAAATACACTATTTCAGTGGGAGCAAAAGTACCGTTATCTGTGTTTGTGTTAAAGCACACATGTGTCCATGTGTGCTGTGATGTGTCTAATCACAGTTGGCAAGTACTGCTGTGGAATTTGCTGAGTTAAGGGAGTTAGTATCATTGGGAGGGAATGAAGTCAACGTAAAGGATATAATGCTTCCTCTGATACACAAAATTCATCTCATTCTGATGAGTCTCCCCTTTTACCTGGCATGCCCAAACTCTCCAAAAAGGGGCGGAAAGCGGCGGAAACGTGAAGGAGACAGGAAACACAGGGCAGGGGAGACCCAGAAATCTGAGGCAAAAAGTCAAACTCTATTCAGGATGGGAATGGGAGAGGTGCAGGTGTGGGCAAGGCCTCAGCTGCACCTCCACTC
Source organism: Orcinus orca (assembly GCF_937001465.1). Lineage (NCBI taxonomy): Eukaryota > Metazoa > Chordata > Mammalia > Artiodactyla > Delphinidae > Orcinus > Orcinus orca. Next base: position 8,464,185 of record NC_064580.1, read on the forward strand.
GCACTTTCTTGCCCCCTCAAGGAGGGAGGGAGCAAGAAGAAAAGCACTGCAGCATCAGCCTGTCGTCCCCAGAGGCTCCCCCATCCATCCCCACCTGGCTCATCTCTCAGGGCCATCGCTTCCATCCAGGCTCTGTCTGGAGCACGGGGGGTTGGCTCAGCCCAACCTCCTTTACACACAGGTTGCTATATCCTCGTCTGAACAGGGCCACCCATTGGCACGGCAAATGTGGCTAGAGCGAGTAATGAGGAAATGTCAAGAGAGGTGAGCAGAGAAGTGGAGTCACCTAATAAGAGACGCCTTCCAACTGGAACCCCTAAAAATCCGTGCTTCTCAACCAAGGGCAATTTTGCCCCTCCCCCCCACCAGAGAGCACTGGGCAGTGTCTGGAGATACTTTTTGTTGTCATAGCTTGGGGTGGGGATGCTGCTGGTTTCTAGCGAGTTTCTAGCCAGGCATGTTGCCCAACATTCTATAATGCACAGGACAGCCTCCAACAGCCAAGCATTATGTGACCCCCAAATGTCACTAATGCCACGGTTGAGAAACCCTGGCCTAAAAGAAGCCAATCCCAAAGGTCAGCTTGGTGATGGACAAGCAGCCGGATTACACGGCCAAGGACAGAGTTGGAGAGAGCCAGGCAGGGGCTCCACAGTCACAGTCCAGAGCCCGCCTCTTCACAGCTGCATGAGCTCAGGCAATGACTACACATTTCTCAGTCTCAGTTTCTTCATCTACAAGACCTGGGTCCTCACAACTGCACAGGTATTTGCAAGGGTTAAAGAACATGTTGGCCATAAAGCACGTCTCAGCAGGCACTCAACAAAGAGCACTTCCCTTCCCTTTTCTGGTTCCAGATAATTTCTGGAATGAATACCACAGAGGTAGAGGGAGGAAGGGGACAGTCCGACCCTCTTCCCACCGCCCGACATTTTCAGGGTTCTTTGATCCTCCTTCACTTCTCTTCTGTTTTCTTTCTCCTCTACCTCCTTTTTTTTTTTTTTGCGGTACGCGGGCCTCTCACTGTTGTGGCCTCTCCCGTTGCGGAGCACAGGCTCCGGACGCGCAGGCTCAGCGGCCATGGCTCACGGGCCCAGCCGCTCCATGGCATGTGGGATCCTCCCGGACCGGGGCACGAACCCGTGTCCCCTGCATCGGCAGGCGGACTCTCAACCACTGCGCCACCAGGGAAGCCCTCCTCTACCTCCTTTTGAGAATTGAGATTTCCCATCCATCAGTGATCACAGGCTCAGGCAGGGGCTTGAGTTACCACTGTCTTCACCTTGTGACTCAGGAGGATCCAGCCGAGTGAACTTGCCGGGGATCTAGACACAAAAGAAACCAAGAGGCCTCTCGGAAAACTCCTCATCCTAAGAGAGCAAAGGGTCAACAGCAAAAGTGTGTTTCGAAGACAAGACGTGAGCTTTGAAAGAAAGGGGTCATCCTGAGCACAGCATAGGTCCTATAACAGAATTGTTTCCTTGTTCAGTCACTGTGGAGTCACCCTGAGTCTCTGGACAAAGAAACTCTAATAAATTTCTACTAGAAACCAAAATTGTTTCTGCAAAATCTCCGAGGGCTACTCAAAGCGCAAAGGAACAGAAAATCTGTGATCGTGGAGGAGTTGGCACTGGAGGAGGCATTGATGGCAGTGGCTGCTTCATTCTGATAACCATACTGGTGACACGGTGGCCACCAGACACACTCTTGACAGAGGGCATCGGTTGCAACAGCAGCAGCAAGGCTCTCGAGAGACATCGGCAGTGGAAGTAGTTTCTTTGGGGTCATTAAAAGCCATCAAATCCCTCCCCAGTGGACTTCCCTGGTGGCTCAGTGGTTAAGAATCCACCCGCCAAGGCAGGGGACACGGGTTCGAGCCCTGGTCTGGGAAGATCCCACATGCCGCGGAGCAACGAAGCCCGTGCGCCACAACTGCTGAGCCCGCGAGCCACAACTACTGAAGCCTGTGCACCTAGAGCCTGTGCTCCGCAACAAGAGAAGCCACCGCAATGAGAAGCCTGCGCACCGCAATGAAGAGTAGCCCCCGCTCACGGCAACTAGAGAAAGCCCGCGCACAGCAACAAAGACCCAACGCAGCAAATAAATAAACATAGCTAGCTAGCCAAATTTTTAAAAAAAAAATCCCTCCCCACAGAGACCCAGAGGAGGGGAGGGGAGAGATGGCAGGCACTTCCCACAGCATCGGGAAGGAAGTCACCTTGTGAGTATGGGGGTGCATCCCCTGGAAAGCCCCAGTGCTCCGGAGGGACCACTCAAGCAGTGGAGGCAGACCAGCCAGATAAACACCGGTGGTTGTCACTGGCATCTTTTTCTCTTCTTTGTGTCAGAGGAATAAATATACTTTAATAATATACTGATTACAAAAAGTAACACTCATTTTAGAAAGGCTGGAAACTAACAACAAAAAAGAAACATGGCAATTGTCAATCATGCCACTGCTCAGAGATGACCTCTTGCTGACACTGCAGTGCATTTGCTTTGGTCCTTTTCTTTGCTGCGGGTATTTTTACATAGTTGGGAACATGCTGGATGTCCATTTCCATGGCCATCTTTTTTTTTCCAGCTCACATGGAGATGGTCTAAGAGGTCGAAGCTGTGGGAAGACTTACCACGGCCCCTACCCACCCAGCTCCATGAGGGGTGGGGAAAGTGAAGTTAGTATTCTTATCACTTACCTGATCTCCCAGCAATGCTTGTAGGTCACTGTACCCTCACTTCCCCATTTCAATTAAGAAAATATATTAAGTTCAAATTTTTCCCGTTAAGGTGAGGGAAAGGGAAGCCAAGGTAGCTTGACCTGCATGGCAGTGCGTTAGGAGACAAAGGAATACCCAGGAGCCCTCCCTCACCCAGACAATCACGGCACAGTCTCCCCTGGAATCAGACAGCCTGGAACACATACAGTGTAAATAAAGACCTAAGGAGGAAATAAAAGCCTGGCTCGCTATAGTATATTAGAGGAATGCAAAATACTAGACCTAAGTCATTCACATTCAATCTCTTACATTCCATCATTTGTATCCGAAGCTCCTTTTCTTGTTCTTTATGTCATTTTTTTGACAGGATGTTAATCCTCAATCAAGATTGTAAAACTAAACCATTTAAAATATATGCATGCTTAGCCAAAGGACCCCAGGGTTTAAGAATCATTTTTAAAATTAGATTTTTCAATTCCGTTCAATAAACATGTATTGGATGTAAGCCCCAGAGTCTCCAACTCCATTCATTTGTAGGCACGAAAGGCCCCCAAGAGGCGAGCCCACTCTAGCCCAACCCCAATTAATCTGTCCTCCAACCAGTAATACTTTCATCGAGAGCTTCCTATGTGCTGAGGTACTGGGCAAAGAGGTTTTTGAGTTCTGTATCTAATACGTCTACAATCAACACACATTTCTGTCTTTACTGTAGACAAGAAATATTTCACGTTCCTCTTAACTCTCCTATATGTATAAATGTATATAACTCTCCTATACACTAAGTCCCCTTCATACGAACCTTCAAGTTGCGAACTTCCAAAGATGCGAACGTGCCCCTGTACACCAGCTGCCCAGCTGCTGTACTGTACTACTGTACTTTTCAAGGTACTGTACTGTAAGATTTAAAGTGTTTTCTTTATTTTTTATGTTTGTTTTTTATGTATTGTTTGTGTGAAAAGTATTATAAGCTTATTACAGTACAGTACTATATAGCCGACTGTGTTAGTTGGGTACCTAGGCTAACTTCGTTGGATTTAGGAACAAACTGGACTTAAGAATACACTGTAATAAATGGCACCAAAGTATGGCTTCAATGTTGGGAGGCAACAGGAAATACTGGGAACTATGGCGACCCAGAGTGTTCATTATGCACCTAAAGAGGACAGTCACGACTGATCCTCGCTGATTGATGCCTGTGGGTTCGTGGGGTCAATGTCAAGTGTTTCAAGAAAACCCCGATATCTCAGTTTTTAAATTAAATCTCCCTTTTCTAAAAGTTCAGGTATTTTATATACTGTGTAGGCCCAAAAGAAAATGACGAAGATGAGGAATGTACTCTCATACGTTTTGAGAGTGCGCATACACTGGTTCAACCTCTATGGAAGGCAGTTTGGAAATACCTGTCAAAATTAAAGTGCACATTCTTTCTGCATCGGATATCCCAGTCCTAAGTATTTATCCTGCAGAGATACTCTCACATTTGTGAATCACATACATGCCCACCAATGTAAAACGAATTAAGTAGATACAGTACACCCATGCAATAGAATTCTATGTCGCTATTTAAAAATTGAAGTAGCTTTGTACAGAATGATTTCACAGATAGAATGCCAAGTTAAAAAAACCCCACAAAGTGCAGAACATTATACACATATGCTAACATTTGTGTAAAAAAAAAGATGTATACATACATAACTGTCTATGCTTCAAGATGGCCAAGGGCCATTGGATCTCCCTCACACTTGCATGAGAGAAAAAATAAAAATCTGTATGACTCTGGATTCACAGCTTTTGGCCACTCTTCCACGGCCTTTAGGCAGTTGCTAGGAGCTCCACACTTATCCTCTTCCATAATCCCCAGTCCCTGTTTCCAGATGGGCACTCCAACTTCTCAGGGCAGCTGGAGCCCGGCCTGAACAGCTAACAGAAGCTGTGATCATCAGACTTTACCATTTCTCTTTCCCTGGGTGGGACACTGCCTCTGGCCTTCCCTGGCCACTCCTTCCCTTGCTGCTAAACAGTACCTGGGATATGGGCAGCCCCCCCGCCCCAGAATGAGCCCTCCCTTTGCCATGCCTCCATGGGCATCAAGGAATGGACTACTGTCTCTCTCTTCTGAACCGGGTCCTTCTATAGCCTGGGTAGAGCACCAAGTCCAGGTGTAGTCCATGGAGCACAAGAATCTCATTACTTATATGGTCAAATAAACCTTACGAACGCTGCATACACTGGCATATTCACAAGCACACTAACTTGATAATGACTCTGAAGACTGCAGTGTAGAAAAACAGTTGCCCGTTGCCACCCGACAGTTACCCGAGATTATGTGATGAATGACTCTTCCCTCTTTTTGTTGAATGCCTGTGAACATCATGCAGAACTAGGGTTTTCCAAGCATAACACACTTGGGAAAATCTATTCTAATCCAAGCCCAGCTTCCGTTCTTCGCTCCAGCTTGCCCTTTATAAAAGAGACTCCAGTGACCTTCCCAAACAAAGCCACAAGGGTTACGGTCAACTACAAAGAAAAGAGACTAAACAGGAGAGGGAAAGAAACCCAATAAGGAGGAACATTTCAAAATTAAATGTCTAATTCTATGATTTCATTGTTACGTTCATTTCAGACAGAAAACGAACCAGATCGTGGAAAGTAAATAAATCAGACAGCAGAAGGCAAGCAGGCGTGAGAACAGACAGGAATGTTGAAGGTCACGGCAGGCAATGGGTCGTAAATCAGGAGCTAAGAGAATACAAGTGCCTAACGGGAGGTCACGGTCAGTGGTTCCACTCTGGGCCGCCCATCAGAAACCATTAAAAAGCCACCAGAGTGAAATGGGTTACGGACTCTTCCCCAACAGAAGGTTCAAAGATGACTACCTTAGGTTTGATTGATCTGAATAGTTAGAGGACAACATGGTTCCTCATGTTGTATACCTAAAGGAAACCATTAAGATGGCAAACACTGTAGATTTGTATATTTATTGCCATAATTTTATGGCAGACTCCTTCTAGCAAAATTTTTATATTATGACAATCTAGACATAGATTACATTTCTCCTTCATGCGAAGGTGCCACATGAGCTGCAGCAGCCCTTCCCCA